>NW_027362765.1:653176416-654455166 GCF_046119375.1 Phyllobates terribilis
CACATTCCATCTACTGCAGGCAGGATACCTGGCTGGCTGAATGTCGCTGAGAAGCTCACAGAGACCGCCATAAGCAACAGTTTAACAGAATGCCACAGACTAATCAACCAAACTTTTTGGGTTGGGTTCTCTTTTATAGTCTGCAGGCATTAAATGAAAGAAGTCAGTGTTCCAGCAGAAGGAGACAACGTTTCAGAAAAGGCATTGTAGCAAACCAAAAAAGAAATTTTAAGCGCAGCAGAGTAACCAGCGCACATACCTGTTAGCTCAGGTGAGTTTAAAAGGCTGCTGTTGATAACAAGGGCATTTGCTAAATAGATGGTGTGTGTGCAACAATATACTGAAAGGTCAATTATATTGTGCAGCTTATCTCACCACCTGTAGTTATTTAGGTGAAAGCTCCAAAATGCTTGCCTAATATGTCTGTTTATCCAAAAGGAAGTAAAAAGGGAGAGCTAGAAAGATAGCATTGCATCACATTACATGGCAATGCAATGCACAGTTGCTGAAGTTGAACCAAAATGAGCTTGTAATCTGGCTTCTGCAACTTTGAACATGAAAAATCCAATGAGGAGAAGAAAAGCAAAGCCAAAGAGTCCATCCCAAAATCCGACAAACAAGCAAAATGAACAAAAAACATTGAATTCAATTCTTTCTGATTTTAGAAACTGCATTAAAGAAGGGGTGCACCGGTCCTGGAGATACTGCAATACCAGGTCAATGCGTGGAGTGGACAGAGCAAGCTCTTTTTCCATCTCCCTGTTCTAAAAATCCATTTAATATATGGTCCCCAGATAGGGGACGTATCAGATATTAAACTGATAAGAACAGATACTACACTTGATCTTAGCCAAAAGGCCGAGAAGCGATAACCAGAATTGGTTTCAAACTACGGAGCCACCCAAGGATCCTGAAAAGTCCATTTGTGGAGATGAACTCCTGGACTCCCGTTAAGAAGACATGTTGTCAACCTCTAGATCCCTTACATGCCTGCACTTTTCGGCTTGCTGCTGCTGCAATCCACGCGTTTTAGATCTGCATAACTCCACCTCTTTAAACACAGCACCTTCACCCCCTGCTGTTCCCACCCGCCTCAACACCGTTGGAAGGGAGGAGAACCAATTAAGGCGGGGGGTGGGGTGGAACGAGCAGCTGTCTACCCTTAGCAGGAGGGCTCCTGATTACATACCTCTCCTGCTGCTGCTGCTGCTGGCTGTCCAGCAGCAGACTGAAGGTGGCTGCTGCTGTGCACAGGTATATAAAGGCTCAGAGCCTAATATGACACGCGCAGCCAGCGTTCCATTGCCACATTCCATCTACTGCAGGCAGGATACCTGGCTGGCTGAATGTCGCTGAGAAGCTCACAGAGACCGCCATAAGCAACAGTTTAACAGAATGCCACAGACTAATCAACCAAACTTTTTGGGTTGGGTTCTCTTTTATAGTCTGCAGGCATTAAATGAAAGAAGTCAGTGTTCCAGCAGAAGGAGACAACGTTTCAGAAAAGGCATTGTAGCAAACCAAAAAAGAAATTTTAAGCGCAGCAGAGTAACCAGCGCACATACCTGTTAGCTCAGGTGAGTTTAAAAGGCTGCTGTTGATAACAAGGGCATTTGCTAAATAGATGGTGTGTGTGCAACAATATACTGAAAGGTCAATTATATTGTGCAGCTTATCTCACCACCTGTAGTTATTTAGGTGAAAGCTCCAAAATGCTTGCCTAATATGTCTGTTTATCCAAAAGGAAGTAAAAAGGGAGAGCTAGAAAGATAGCATTGCATCACATTACATGGCAATGCAATGCACAGTTGCTGAAGTTGAACCAAAATGAGCTTGTAATCTGGCTTCTGCAACTTTGAACATGAAAAATCCAATGAGGAGAAGAAAAGCAAAGCCAAAGAGTCCATCCCAAAATCCGACAAACAAGCAAAATGAACAAAAAACATTGAATTCAATTCTTTCTGATTTTAGAAACTGCATTAAAGAAGGGGTGCACCAGTCCTGGAGATACTGCAATACCAGGTCAATGCGTGGAGTGGACAGAGCAAGCTCTTTTTCCATCTCCCTGTTCTAAAAATCCATTTAATATATGGTCCCCAGATAGGGGACGTATCAGATATTAAACTGATAAGAACAAATACTACACTTGATCTTAGCCAAAAGGCCGAGAAGCGATAACCAGAATTGGTTTCAAACTACGGAGCCACCCAAGGATCCTGAAAAGTCCATTTGTGGAGATGAGCTCCTGGACTCCCGTTAAGAAGACATGTTGTCAACCTCTAGATCCCTTACATGCCTGCACTTTTCGGCTTGCTGCTGCTGCAATCCACGCGTTTTAGATCTGCATAACTCCACCTCTTTAAACACAGCACCTTCACCCCCTGCTGTTCCCACCCGCCTCAACACCGTTGGAAGGGAGGAGAACCAATTAAGGCGGGGGGTGGGGTGGAACGAGCAGCTGTCTACCCTTAGCAGGAGGGCTCCTGATTACATACCTCTCCTGCTGCTGCTGCTGCTGGCTGTCCAGCAGCAGACTGAAGGTGGCTGCTGCTGTGCACAGGTATATAAAGGCTCAGAGCCTATTATGACACGCGCAGCCAGCGTTCCATTGCCACATTCCATCTACTGCAGGCAGGATACCTGGCTGGCTGAATGTCGCTGAGAAGCTCACAGAGACCGCCATAAGCAACAGTTTAACAGAATGCCACAGACTAATCAACCAAACTTTTTGGGTTGGGTTCTCTTTTATAGTCTGCAGGCATTAAATGAAAGAAGTCAGTGTTCCAGCAGAAGGAGACAACGTTTCAGAAAAGGCATTGTAGCAAACCAAAAAAGAAATTTTAAGCGCAGCAGAGTAACCAGCGCACATACCTGTTAGCTCAGGTGAGTTTAAAAGGCTGCTGTTGATAACAAGGGCATTTGCTAAATAGATGGTGTGTGTGCAACAATATACTGAAAGGTCAATTATATTGTGCAGCTTATCTCACCACCTGTAGTTATTTAGGTGAAAGCTCCAAAATGCTTTCCTAATATGTCTGTTTATCCAAAAGGAAGTAAAAAGGGAGAGCTAGAAAGATAGCATTGCATCACATTACATGGCAATGCAATGCACAGTTGCTGAAGTTGAACCAAAATGAGCTTGTAATCTGGCTTCTGCAACTTTGAACATGAAAAATCCAATGAGGAGAAGAAAAGCAAAGCCAAAGAGTCCATCCCAAAATCCGACAAACAAGCAAAATGAACAAAAAACATTGAATTCAATTCTTTCTGATTTTAGAAACTGCATTAAAGAAGGGGTGCACCGGTCCTGGAGATACTGCAATACCAGGTCAATGCGTGGAGTGGACAGAGCAAGCTCTTTTTCCATCTCCCTGTTCTAAAAATCCATTTAATATATGGTCCCCAGATAGGGGACGTATCAGATATTAAACTGATAAGAACAGATTTTTTGATTGAAGCTGCATCCAAGGCACTGAAAAATGTGACCGAAGTCACACCAAAACAGCGCACGAGGTGAGGATTCATGTGGACCCTTCCCGGAGGAGAGGGTTCCCAATAAACCATCCCCATCCCTCCGAGCCAGAAGGCCACAGCGAGGGTCAGGGATCTCCGATGCTCTCCCTAGCCGAAGCCGGAGAAGAGCCGTTTTCGTGCTCCCAGCTTCCATCTAGGCTGCCACCCTAGTGGAGCTGGAGCCTGTGTTGGTTTCTCAGCCCAAAGCTGACCGGACCTCCGACCGGGTTTATAAAAATTCCCCTTCCTAGCCCGGAGGCCAGGAATAGGGGGGGTTGCTCAGAAAGTATGATTGGCAAAGGTGCGGCGTGCTACGAAGCCAAGTCTTTCTGGGGTTCCCAGTCCCAGTAAGCTTGGACTCCCACCAGGGCGCCTACTCCTGGGGCACATTGCTCCAAAGCCCTCACACTTACCCAGCCTAGTGACTTCGATCCTGGAGGGCCATGTTTTCCATCAGATAACTCTATGAGCCACCTGGCGTACTAACAAGTGCACCAAACCAGTGTGTAATATGCATCAATTTACTAGGGCAGCCCAAGGACAAAACTGACTTTTCAAAAGATACTACACTTGATCTTAGCCAAAAGGCCGAGAAGCGATAACCAGAATTGGTTTCAAACTACGGAGCCACCCAAGGATCCTGAAAAGTCCATTTGTGGAGATGAGCTCCTGGACTCCCGTTAAGAAGACATGTTGTCAACCTCTAGATCCCTTACATGCCTGCACTTTTCGGCTTGCTGCTGCTGCAATCCACGCGTTTTAGATCTGCATAACTCCACCTCTTTAAACACAGCACCTTCACCCCCTGCTGTTCCCACCCGCCTCAACACCGTTGGAAGGGAGGAGAACCAATTAAGGCGGGGGGTGGGGTGGAACGAGCAGCTGTCTACCCTTAGCAGGAGGGCTCCTGATTACATACCTCTCCTGCTGCTGCTGCTGCTGGCTGTCCAGCAGCAGACTGAAGGTGGCTGCTGCTGTGCACAGGTATATAAAGGCTCAGAGCCTATTATGACACGCGCAGCCAGCGTTCCATTGCCACATTCCATCTACTGCAGGCAGGATACCTGGCTGGCTGAATGTCGCTGAGAAGCTCACAGAGACCGCCATAAGCAACAGTTTAACAGAATGCCACAGACTAATCAACCAAACTTTTTGGGTTGGGTTCTCTTTTATAGTCTGCAGGCATTAAATGAAAGAAGTCAGTGTTCCAGCAGAAGGAGACAACGTTTCAGAAAAGGCATTGTAGCAAACCAAAAAAGAAATTTTAAGCGCAGCAGAGTAACCAGCGCACATACCTGTTAGCTCAGGTGAGTTTAAAAGGCTGCTGTTGATAACAAGGGCATTTGCTAAATAGATGGTGTGTGTGCAACAATATACTGAAAGGTCAATTATATTGTGCAGCTTATCTCACCACCTGTAGTTATTTAGGTGAAAGCTCCAAAATGCTTTCCTAATATGTCTGTTTATCCAAAAGGAAGTAAAAAGGGAGAGCTAGAAAGATAGCATTGCATCACATTACATGGCAATGCAATGCACAGTTGCTGAAGTTGAACCAAAATGAGCTTGTAATCTGGCTTCTGCAACTTTGAACATGAAAAATCCAATGAGGAGAAGAAAAGCAAAGCCAAAGAGTCCATCCCAAAATCCGACAAACAAGCAAAATGAACAAAAAACATTGAATTCAATTCTTTCTGATTTTAGAAACTGCATTAAAGAAGGGGTGCACCGGTCCTGGAGATACTGCAATACCAGGTCAATGCGTGGAGTGGACAGAGCAAGCTCTTTTTCCATCTCCCTGTTCTAAAAATCCATTTAATATATGGTCCCCAGATAGGGGACGTATCAGATATTAAACTGATAAGAACAGATTTTTTGATTGAAGCTGCATCCAAGGCACTGAAAAATGTGACCGAAGTCACACCAAAACAGCGCACGAGGTGAGGATTCATGTGGACCCTTCCCGGAGGAGAGGGTTCCCAATAAACCATCCCCATCCCTCCGAGCCAGAAGGCCACAGCGAGGGTCAGGGATCTCCGATGCTCTCCCTAGCCGAAGCCGGAGAAGAGCCGTTTTCGTGCTCCCAGCTTCCATCTAGGCTGCCACCCTAGTGGAGCTGGAGCCTGTGTTGGTTTCTCAGCCCAAAGCTGACCGGACCTCCGACCGGGTTTATAAAAATTCCACTTCCTAGCCCGGAGGCCAGGAATAGGGGGGGTTGCTCAGAAAGCATGATTGGCAAAGGTGCGGCGTGCTACGAAGCCAAGTCTTTCTGGGGTTCCCAGTCCCAGTAAGCTTGGACTCCCACCAGGGCGCCTACTCCTGGGGCACATTGCTCCAAAGCCCTCACACTTACCCAGCCTAGTGACTTCGATCCTGGAGGGCCATGTTTTCCATCAGATAACTCTATGAGCCACCTGGCGTACTAACAAGTGCACCAAACCAGTGTGTAATATGCATCAATTTACTAGGGCAGCCCAAGGACAAAACTGACTTTTCAAAAGATACTACACTTGATCTTAGCCAAAAGGCCGAGAAGCGATAACCAGAATTGGTTTCAAACTACGGAGCCACCCAAGGATCCTGAAAAGTCCATTTGTGGAGATGAGCTCCTGGACTCCCGTTAAGAAGACATGTTGTCAACCTCTAGATCCCTTACATGCCTGCACTTTTCGGCTTGCTGCTGCTGCAATCCACGCGTTTTAGATCTGCATAACTCCACCTCTTTAAACACAGCACCTTCACCCCCTGCTGTTCCCACCCGCCTCAACACCGTTGGAAGGGAGGAGAACCAATTAAGGCGGGGGGTGGGGTGGAACGAGCAGCTGTCTACCCTTAGCAGGAGGGCTCCTGATTACATACCTCTCCTGCTGCTGCTGCTGCTGGCTGTCCAGCAGCAGACTGAAGGTGGCTGCTGCTGTGCACAGGTATATAAAGGCTCAGAGCCTATTATGACACGCGCAGCCAGCGTTCCATTGCCACATTCCATCTACTGCAGGCAGGATACCTGGCTGGCTGAATGTCGCTGAGAAGCTCACAGAGACCGCCATAAGCAACAGTTTAACAGAATGCCACAGACTAATCAACCAAACTTTTTGGGTTGGGTTCTCTTTTATAGTCTGCAGGCATTAAATGAAAGAAGTCAGTGTTCCAGCAGAAGGAGACAACGTTTCAGAAAAGGCATTGTAGCAAACCAAAAAAGAAATTTTAAGCGCAGCAGAGTAACCAGCGCACATACCTGTTAGCTCAGGTGAGTTTAAAAGGCTGCTGTTGATAACAAGGGCATTTGCTAAATAGATGGTGTGTGTGCAACAATATACTGAAAGGTCAATTATATTGTGCAGCTTATCTCACCACCTGTAGTTATTTAGGTGAAAGCTCCAAAATGCTTGCCTAATATGTCTGTTTATCCAAAAGGAAGTAAAAAGGGAGAGCTAGAAAGATAGCATTGCATCACATTACATGGCAATGCAATGCACAGTTGCTGAAGTTGAACCAAAATGAGCTTGTAATCTGGCTTCTGCAACTTTGAACATGAAAAATCCAATGAGGAGAAGAAAAGCAAAGCCAAAGAGTCCATCCCAAAATCCGACAAACAAGCAAAATGAACAAAAAACATTGATTTCAATTCTTTCTGATTTTAGAAACTGCATTAAAGAAGGGGTGCACCGGTCCTGGAGATACTGCAATACCAGGTCAATGCGTGGAGTGGACAGAGCAAGCTCTTTTTCCATCTCCCTGTTCTAAAAATCCATTTAATATATGGTCCCCAGATAGGGGACGTATCAGATATTAAACTGATAAGAACAGATACTACACTTGATCTTAGCCAAAAGGCCGAGAAGCGATAACCAGAATTGGTTTCAAACTACGGAGCCACCCAAGGATCCTGAAAAGTCCATTTGTGGAGATGAGCTCCTGGACTCCCGTTAAGAAGACATGTTGTCAACCTCTAGATCCCTTACATGCCTGCACTTTTCGGCTTGCTGCTGCTGCAATCCACGCGTTTTAGATCTGCATAACTCCACCTCTTTAAACACAGCACCTTCACCCCCTGCTGTTCCCACCCGCCTCAACACCGTTGGAAGGGAGGAGAACCAATTAAGGCGGGGGGTGGGGTGGAACGAGCAGCTGTCTACCCTTAGCAGGAGGGCTCCTGATTACATACCTCTCCTGCTGCTGCTGCTGCTGGCTGTCCAGCAGCAGACTGAAGGTGGCTGCTGCTGTGCACAGGTATATAAAGGCTCAGAGCCTATTATGACACGCGCAGCCAGTGTTCCATTGCCACATTCCATCTACTGCAGGCAGGATACCTGGCTGGCTGAATGTCGCTGAGAAGCTCACAGAGACCGCCATAAGCAACAGTTTAACAGAATGCCACAGACTAATCAACCAAACTTTTTGGGTTGGGTTCTCTTTTATAGTCTGCAGGCTGTAGTGCCGGCGTCCCTGCCCTCTGCTAGGCAGGGACGCTGCTCCTCTCACCGCTCTGCTCCGTGCCCAGCATCCTCCCCCCGCTCTGCTGTCAGCGCGCGCTCCGTCCCGGCGTCCTCCTCCTGCTCTGCTCTCAGCGCGCGCTCCTTCCCGGCCCCTGTGCTTAGGGCGCGCGCGCGCGCGCTCCCCTCCTCTTAAAGGGGCCGCGCGCGCCGCCCTAAAGAGTCCCCGGCCAATGGCCGGAGGACTTCATCATATATAAGGCACCTCCTCCAAAATGGAGGTGCCCGAGCAATGTTGTTTGCACCTGTGTCTCACCTGTGCTTCAGCCCTCAGGTCCCGTTGCCAGTTACCTGCCAGTTACCTGCCTGATTCCTGCCAGTTACCTGCCTGCTTCCTGCCTGAATACTTGTTACCTGTCTGCCAGTCTGAGGTCCGACGGTCTGCCTTACTACTCCTGTCAGTCTGTCTAAGGACCAGCCTGCCCGCTCACCTGGGAGCGCATATCAGCTACCTGCCTGCTTGCCTGAGGTCCGACGGTCTGCCTTACTACTCCGGTCAGTCTGTCTATGGACCAGCTTGCCCGCTCACCTGGGAGCGCTTCTCCGTTACCTGCCTGCTTGCCAGCCCGGAGGCTCCGTTGTCACGTGCTGTGACCACCAGCTATCTCAGAGACTCTTGCCCGCTCACCTGGGAGCGCATCTCCGTTACCTGCCTGCTTGCCAGCCCGGAGGTCCCGTTGTCACGTGCGGTGACCACCAGCTATTCCAGAGACTCTTGCCCGCTCACCTGGGAGCGCTTCTCCGTTACCTGCCTGCCTGCCAGCCCGGAGGCTCCGCCGTCACGTGCCGTGACCACCTGCTATTCCAGAGACTCTCGCTTGCTCACCTGGGAGCACCAATCTACCATCTGCCTGCTAGCCTACCCGGAGGCTCTGCCATCACAGGTCGTACCTACCCCTTACCCAGAGACTGCCCTGATCACTTGCCGTATCTCCCTGTCCGTTCACCCAGAGACTGCCCTGATCACTTGCCGTATCTCCCTGTCCGTTCATCCAGAGACTGCCACCCGCTCCCTTACAAGGGCCGCCCCCTTGTATAGTAGCTCAGAGGTTCCGCCTCCCGGACCCGTTACAGTTTGCTCGGGCCATGGAACCCGGTGGCACCCAAGCTCCCTCGCTCTCGGACCTCTGTCTTGAACTGTCCCGTCAGAGGTCCCAACAGGAGACCATCCTGGGTCACCTGCGGAATGTTAATACTCGCCTGAACACTCTGTCTGATCCACCAACAACCTCCGCCAGTACCATGGTATCCTTTTCCGGACCCCGGCTCTCTGCACCTCCTCGCTTCGGAGGCGACTCCGTCCTGGCTCGGGGCTTCATAAATCAGTGCACCCTGCATTTTGAACTATTATCCCACCAGTTTAACTCCGACCGAGCCAAAATTGCCTTTATCATGTCCCATCTCACCGGGGAGGCCCTGGCCTGGCTAAATCCTCTATGGGAGAGAGGAGATCCCCTGGTGTCCGACTTGCCTGCCTTTCTCATGGCTTTCCGGAAAGCCTTCGACGAACCCGGACGGAGGACCTCATCCGCATCTTCTCTGCTTCGCCTCCGTCAGGGAAGCCTCACCGTGGGCCAATATGCCATACGGTTCCGTACCCTTGCCTCGGAGCTGGCCTGGGATAACGAAGCCCTGGTATCCGTCTTCTGGGAGGGTCTGTCCGGCCGTATTAAAGATGAACTTGCTGGTCGGGACATTCCTACCACTCTCGATGATCTAATAACCCTTGCCACCCGGATTGACCTACGGTTCCAGGAGCGTGCCAAAGAGGTCACCCGTGAGAGAAGGATTCCACGTCTAGCTCCTACTTTCCAGGAATCCGTCATTCCTTCCGTTTCTCCCCAGGTACACTCTCCTGAGCCTATGCAGGTCGACCAGACCAAGATGGTCAAATCCCGTCAGGATTTCCGCCGTGCCGAGGGGAGCTGCTTCTACTGTGGCAGTAAGGAGCATCTGATCCGTGCCTGCCCGGAGAGGTCGGGAGAACGCCTGTATCTAGGTTCACTCAGAGGGGTCGATCTAGACAAAAATAAATCCTCTCCATCCCTGCTGTTGTCAGTCTCAATCATCTGCGGGGAGAATCGTTATTCCGAACTAGCCCAACTTGACTCTGGAGCAGCCGGAAATCTTATTTCACAGTCCCTGGTGGAGAAATTCCGCATCCCCACCAAACCTCTGGCTGTACCCTTGTCTGTTGTTGCCGTGGATGGGGGCCTCTTACCTCGCCCCATCCAATTCATCACCGAATCCATTACTCTGCAGGTGGGAATGCTGCATTCTGAGAGTATCTCCTTTCACGTTCTGCCTGGTCTCCCTCACGCCCTCTTGCTAGGTCTGCCTTGGCTCCAGAGACATGCACCCGTGCTTGACTGGCAAACCGGAGAAGTCCTTCACTGGGGACAGGCCTGTCATAAAACCTGCCTGGTTCCCGTCCATTCCGTCCGTCCCTCTCCTATCCCAGCTAATCTACCTGGACTTCCGATTCCTTATTGGTCTAGTGCTGATGTCTTTGTTAAGGAGGAGGCAGAGACATCACCACCTCATAGACCATGTGACTGCCCCATCGATCCCGCCAGAGTAATGCAGGTGGCTTCCGTGAGTCTAAATTGTCTCCCTCCTGGTAAGACGTTCGTATCGGTACCTGATCGGGAGAGAATCCTTCACTGGGGTCATTCGTGTAAATTAGCTGACCACGCCGGTCGGAAAAAGACCCTCCAGCTTATTACCCGACACTACTGGTGGCCTAACCTGCACAAGGATGTTATGGACTTTGTTTCTGCCTGTGTGTCCTGCGCCCGCAACAAAGTTCCGAGACACCTGTCGGCCGGCCGCCTTCTTCCTCTGCCAGTACCTGCTGCCCCCTGGCAGCATTTAGCGATGGACCCTCCTCAATTCCGTCCTGGGGATAAAGTCTGGCTCTCGTCCAAATATGTCCGACTCAAGATCCCTTCCTATAAGTTAGGGCCTCGGTTCATCGGCCCACTGGAGGTCATCAGTCAGATCAACCCGGTGGCCTATAAATTGAAACTCCCGGCCAACTTACGGATCCCTAACTCCTTCCATGTATCTCTCCTCAAACCTGTGGTGCTTAACTCTTTTTCCAAGTCTACAGGTACGCCTCCTGCTCCGGTTTCTGCTGAGGACGAGTTTGAGGTAGAGAACATTCTTGCCACCAAAAGGGTAAGAGGAAAGACCTTTTTCCTGGTAGATTGGAAGGGGTTTGGTCCTGAGGAGAGAACGTGGGAGCCCCGGGAGAACATCCATGCCCCTCTCATCCTAGCTAAATTTCTGTCTGGCCTAAAAAAGGGGGGGCCTAAAGGGGGGGGTACTGTAGTGCCGGCGTCCCTGCCCTCTGCTAGGCAGGGACGCTGCTCCTCTCACCGCTCTGCTCCGTGCCCAGCATCCTCCCCCCGCTCTGCTGTCAGCGCGCGCTCCGTCCCGGCGTCCTCCTCCTGCTCTGCTCTCAGCGCGCGCTCCTTCCCGGCCCCTGTGCTTAGGGCGCGCGCGCTCCCCTCCTCTTAAAGGGGCCGCGCGCGCCGCCCTAAAGAGTCCCCGGCCAATGGCCGGAGGACTTCATCATATATAAGGCACCTCCTCCAAAATGGAGGTGCCCGAGCAATGTTGTTTGCACCTGTGTCTCACCTGTGCTTCAGCCCTCAGGTCCCGTTGCCAGTTACCTGCCAGTTACCTGCCTGATTCCTGCCAGTTACCTGCCTGCTTCCTGCCTGAATACTTGTTACCTGTCTGCCAGTCTGAGGTCCGACGGTCTGCCTTACTACTCCTGTCAGTCTGTCTAAGGACCAGCCTGCCCGCTCACCTGGGAGCGCATATCAGCTACCTGCCTGCTTGCCTGAGGTCCGACGGTCTGCCTTACTACTCCGGTCAGTCTGTCTATGGACCAGCTTGCCCGCTCACCTGGGAGCGCTTCTCCGTTACCTGCCTGCTTGCCAGCCCGGAGGCTCCGTTGTCACGTGCTGTGACCACCAGCTATCTCAGAGACTCTTGCCCGCTCACCTGGGAGCGCATCTCCGTTACCTGCCTGCTTGCCAGCCCGGAGGTCCCGTTGTCACGTGCGGTGACCACCAGCTATTCCAGAGACTCTTGCCCGCTCACCTGGGAGCGCTTCTCCGTTACCTGCCTGCCTGCCAGCCCGGAGGCTCCGCCGTCACGTGCCGTGACCACCTGCTATTCCAGAGACTCTCGCTTGCTCACCTGGGAGCACCAATCTACCATCTGCCTGCTAGCCTACCCGGAGGCTCTGCCATCACAGGTCGTACCTACCCCTTACCCAGAGACTGCCCTGATCACTTGCCGTATCTCCCTGTCCGTTCACCCAGAGACTGCCCTGATCACTTGCCGTATCTCCCTGTCCGTTCATCCAGAGACTGCCACCGGCTCCCTTACAAGGGCCGCCCCCTTGTATAGTAGCTCAGAGGTTCCGCCTCCCGGACCCGTTACACAGGCATTAAATGAAAGAAGTCAGTGTTCCAGCAGAAGGAGACAACGTTTCAGAAAAGGCATTGTAGCAAACCAAAAAAGAAATTTTAAGCGCAGCAGAGTAACCAGCGCACATACCTGTTAGCTCAGGTGAGTTTAAAAGGCTGCTGTTGATAACAAGGGCATTTGCTAAATAGATGGTGTGTGTGCAACAATATACTGAAAGGTCAATTATATTGTGCAGCTTATCTCACCACCTGTAGTTATTTAGGTGAAAGCTCCAAAATGCTTGCCTAATATGTCTGTTTATCCAAAAGGAAGTAAAAAGGGAGAGCTAGAAAGATAGCATTGCATCACATTACATGGCAATGCAATGCACAGTTGCTGAAGTTTAACCAAAATGAGCTTGTAATCTGGCTTCTGCAACTTTGAACATGAAAAATCCAATGAGGAGAAGAAAAGCAAAGCCAAAGAGTCCATCCCAAAATCCGACAAACAAGCAAAATGAACAAAAAACATTGAATTCAATTCTTTCTGATTTTAGAAACTGCATTAAAGAAGGGGTGCACCGATCCTGGAGATACTGCAATACCAGGTCAATGCGTGGAGTGGACAGAGCAAGCTCTTTTTCCATCTCCCTGTTCTAAAAATCCATTTAATATATGGTCCCCAGATAGGGGACGTATCAGATATTAAACTGATAAGAACAGATACTACACTTGATCTTAGCCAAAAGGCCGAGAAGCGATAACCAGAATTGGTTTCAAACTACGGAGCCACCCAAGGATCCTGAAAAGTCCATTTGTGGAGATGAGCTCCTGGACTCCCGTTAAGAAGACTTGTTGTCAACCTCTAGATCCCTTACATGCCTGCACTTTTCGGCTTGCTGCTGCTGCAATCCACGCGTTTTAGATCTGCATAACTCCACCTCTTTAAACACAGCACCTTCACCCCCTGCTGTTCCCACCCGCCTCAACACTGTTGGAAGGGAGGAGAACCAATTAAGGCGGGGGGTGGGGTGGAACGAGCAGCTGTCTACCCTTAGCAGGAGGGCTCCTGATTACATACCTCTCCTGCTGCTGCTGCTGCTGGCTGTCCAGCAGCAGACTGAAGGTGGCTGCTGCTGTGCACAGGTATATAAAGGCTCAGAGCCTATTATGACACGCGCAGCCAGCGTTCCATTGCCACATTCCATCTACTGCAGGCAGGATACCTGGCTGGCTGAATGTCGCTGAGAAGCTCACAGAGACCGCCATAAGCAACAGTTTAACAGAATGCCACAGACTAATCAACCAAACTTTTTGGGTTGGGTTCTCTTTTATAGTCTGCAGGCATTAAATGAAAGAAGTCAGTGTTCCAGCAGAAGGAGACAACGTTTCAGAAAAGGCATTGTAGCAAACCAAAAAAGAAATTTTAAGCGCAGCAGAGTAACCAGCGCACATACCTGTTAGCTCAGGTGAGTTTAAAAGGCTGCTGTTGATAACAAGGGCATTTGCTAAATAGATGGTGTGTGTGCAACAATATACTGAAAGGTCAATTATATTGTGCAGCTTATCTCACCACCTGTAGTTATTTAGGTGAAAGCTCCAAAATGCTTGCCTAATATGTCTGTTTATCCAAAAGGAAGTAAAATGGGAGAGCTAGAAAGATAGCATTGCATCACATTACATGGCAATGCAATGCACAGTTGCTGAAGTTGAACCAAAATGAGCTTGTAATCTGGCTTCTGCAACTTTGAACATGAAAAATCCAATGAGGAGAAGAAAAGCAAAGCCAAAGAGTCCATCCCAAAATCCGACAAACAAGCAAAATGAACAAAAAACATTGAATTCAATTCTTTCTGATTTTAGAAACTGCATTAAAGAAGGGGTGCACCGATCCTGGAGATACTGCAATACCA
This sequence comes from Phyllobates terribilis, assembly GCF_046119375.1. Lineage (NCBI taxonomy): Eukaryota > Metazoa > Chordata > Amphibia > Anura > Dendrobatidae > Phyllobates > Phyllobates terribilis. The sequence continues at coordinate 653,190,757 of NW_027362765.1, forward strand.
GGTCAATGCGTGGAGTGGACAGAGCAAGCTCTTTTTCCATCTCCCTGTTCTAAAAATCCATTTAATATATGGTCCCCAGATAGGGGACGTATCAGATATTAAACTGATAAGAACAGATACTACACTTGATCTTAGCCAAAAGGCCGAGAAGCGATAACCAGAATTGGTTTCAAACTACGGAGCCACCCAAGGATCCTGAAAAGTCCATTTGTGGAGATGAGCTCCTGGACTCCCGTTAAGAAGACATGTTGTCAACCTCTAGATCCCTTACATGCCTGCACTTTTCGGCTTGCTGCTGCTGCAATCCACGCGTTTTAGATCTGCATAACTCCACCTCTTTAAACACAGCACCTTCACCCCCTGCTGTTCCCACCTGCCTCAACACCGTTGGAAGGGAGGAGAACCAATTAAGGCGGGGGGTGGGGTGGAACGAGCAGCTGTCTACCCTTAGCAGGAGGGCTCCTGATTACATACCTCTCCTGCTGCTGCTGCTGCTGGCTGTCCAGCAGCAGACTGAAGGTGGCTGCTGCTGTGCACAGGTATATAAAGGCTCAGAGCCTATTATGACACGCGCAGCCAGCGTTCCATTGCCACATTCCATCTACTGCAGGCAGGATACCTGGCTGGCTGAATGTCGCTGAGAAGCTCACAGAGACCGCCATAAGCAACAGTTTAACAGAATGCCACAGACTAATCAACCAAACTTTTTGGGTTGGGTTCTCTTTTATAGTCTGCAGGCATTAAATGAAAGAAGTCAGTGTTCCAGCAGAAGGAGACAACGTTTCAGAAAAGGCATTGTAGCAAACCAAAAAAGAAATTTTAAGCGCAGCAGAGTAACCAGCGCACATACCTGTTAGCTCAGGTGAGTTTAAAAGGCTGCTGTTGATAACAAGGGCATTTGCTAAATAGATGGTGTGTGTGCAACAATATACTGAAAGGTCAATTATATTGTGCAGCTTATCTCACCACCTGTAGTTATTTAGGTGAAAGCTCCAAAATGCTTGCCTAATATGTCTGTTTATCCAAAAGGAAGTAAAAAGGGAGAGCTAGAAAGATAGCATTGCATCAAATTACATGGCAATGCAATGCACAGTTGCTGAAGTTGAACCAAAATGAGCTTGTAATCTGGCTTCTGCAACTTTGAACATGAAAAATCCAATGAGGAGAAGAAAAGCAAAGCCAAAGAGTCCATCCCAAAATCCGACAAACAAGCAAAATGAACAAAAAACATTGAATTCAATTCTTTCTGATTTTAGAAACTGCATTAAAGAAGGGGTGCACCGGTCCTGGAGATACTGCAATATCAGGTCAATGCGTGGAGTGGACAGAGCAAGCTCTTTTTCCATCTCCCTGTTCTAAAAATCCATTTAATATATGGTCCCCAGATAGGGGACGTATCAGATATTAAACTGATAAGAACAGATACTACACTTGATCTTAGCCAAAAGGCCGAGAAGCGATAACCAGAATTGGTTTCAAACTACGGAGCCACCCAAGGATCCTGAAAAGTCCATTTGTGGAGATGAGCTCCTGGACTCCCGTTAAGAAGACATGTTGTCAACCTCTAGATCCCTTACATGCCTGCACTTTTCGGCTTGCTGCTGCTGCAATCCACGCGTTTTAGATCTGCATAACTCCACCTCTTTAAACACAGCACCTTCACCCCCTGCTGTTCCCACCCGCCTCAACACCGTTGGAAGGGAGGAGAACCAATTAAGGCGGGGGGTGGGGTGGAACGAGCAGCTGTCTACCCTTAGCAGGAGGGCTCCTGATTACATACCTATCCTGCTGCTGCTGCTGCTGGCTGTCCAGCAGCAGACTGAAGGTGGCTGCTGCTGTGCACAGGTATATAAAGGCTCAGAGCATATTATGACACGCGCAGCCAGCGTTCCATTGCCACATTCCATCTACTGCAGGCAGGATACCTGGCTGGCTGAATGTCGCTGAGAAGCTCACAGAGACTGCCATAAGCAACAGTTTAACAGAATGCCACAGACTAATCAACCAAACTTTTTGGGTTGGGTTCTCTTTTATAGTCTGCAGGCATTAAATGAAAGAAGTCAGTGTTCCAGCAGAAGGAGACAACGTTTCAGAAAAGGCATTGTAGCAAACCAAAAAAGAAATTTTAAGCGCAGCAGAGTAACCAGCGCACATACCTGTTAGCTCAGGTGAGTTTAAAAGGCTGCTGTTGATAACAAGGGCATTTGCTAAATAGATGGTGTGTGTGCAACAATATACTGAAAGGTCAATTATATTGTGCAGCTTATCTCACCACCTGTAGTTATTTAGGTGAAAGCTCCAAAATGCTTGCCTAATATGTCTGTTTATCCAAAAGGAAGTAAAATGGGAGAGCTAGAAAGATAGCATTGCATCACATTACATGGCAATGCAATGCACAGTTGCTGAAGTTGAACCAAAATGAGCTTGTAATCTGGCTTCTGCAACTTTGAACATGAAAAATCCAATGAGGAGAAGAAAAGCAAAGCCAAAGAGTCCATCCCAAAATCCGACAAACAAGCAAAATGAACAAAAAACATTGAATTCAATTCTTTCTGATTTTAGAAACTGCATTAAAGAAGGGGTGCACCGATCCTGGAGATACTGCAATACCAGGTCAATGCGTGGAGTGGACAGAGCAAGCTCTTTTTCCATCTCCCTGTTCTAAAAATCCATTTAATATATGGTCCCCAGATAGGGGACGTATCAGATATTAAACTGATAAGAACAGATACTACACTTGATCTTAGCCAAAAGGCCGAGAAGCGATAACCAGAATTGGTTTCAAACTACGGAGCCACCCAAGGATCCTGAAAAGTCCATTTGTGGAGATGAGCTCCTGGACTCCCGTTAAGAAGACATGTTGTCAACCTCTAGATCCCTTACATGCCTGCACTTTTCGGCTTGCTGCTGCTGCAATCCACGCGTTTTAGATCTGCATAACTCCACCTCTTTAAACACAGCACCTTCACCCCCTGCTGTTCCCACCCGCCTCAACACCGTTGGAAGGGAGGAGAACCAATTAAGGCGGGGGGTGGGGTGGAACGAGCAGCTGTCTACCCTTAGCAGGAGGGCTCCTGATTACATACCTCTCCTGCTGCTGCTGCTGCTGGCTGTCCAGCAGCAGACTGAAAGTGGCTGCTGCTGTGCACAGGTATATAAAGGCTCAGAGCCTATTATGACACGCGCAGCCAGCGTTCCATTGCCACATTCCATCTACTGCAGGCAGGATACCTGGCTGGCTGAATGTCGCTGAGAAGCTCACAGAGACCGCCATAAGCAACAGTTTAACAGAATGCCACAGACTAATCAACCAAACTTTTTGGGTTGGGTTCTCTTTTATAGTCTGCAGGCATTAAATGAAAGAAGTCAGTGTTCCAGCAGAAGGAGACAACGTTTCAGAAAAGGCATTGTAGCAAACCAAAAAAGAAATTTTAAGCGCAGCAGAGTAACCAGCGCACATACCTGTTAGCTCAGGTGAGTTTAAAAGGCTGCTGTTGATAACAAGGGCATTTGCTAAATAGATGGTGTGTGTGCAACAATATACTGAAAGGTCAATTATATTGTGCAGCTTATCTCACCACCTGTAGTTATTTAGGTGAAAGCTCCAAAATGCTTGCCTAATATGTCTGTTTATCCAAAAGGAAGTAAAAAGGGAGAGCTAGAAAGATAGCATTGCATCACATTACATGGCAATGCAATGCACAGTTGCTGAAGTTGAACCAAAATGAGCTTGTAATCTGGCTTCTGCAACTTTGAACATGAAAAATCCAATGAGGAGAAGAAAAGCAAAGCCAAAGAGTCCATCCCAAAATCCGACAAACAAGCAAAATGAACAAAAAACATTGAATTCAATTCTTTCTGATTTTAGAAACTGCATTAAAGAAGGGGTGCACCGGTCCTGGAGATACTGCAATACCAGGTCAATGCGTGGAGTGGACAGAGCAAGCTCTTTTTCCATCTCCCTGTTCTAAAAATCCATTTAATATATGGTCCCCAGATAGGGGACGTATCAGATATTAAACTGATAAGAACAGATACTACACTTGATCTTAGCCAAAAGGCCGAGAAGCGATAACCAGAATTGGTTTCAAACTACGGAGCCACCCAAGGATCCTGAAAAGTCCATTTGTGGAGATGAGCTCCTGGACTCCCGTTAAGAAGACATGTTGTCAACCTCTAGATCCCTTACATGCCTGCACTTTTCGGCTTGCTGCTGCTGCAATCCACGCGTTTTAGATCTGCATAACTCCACCTCTTTAAACACAGCACCTTCACCCCCTGCTGTTCCCACCCGCCTCAACACCGTTGGAAGGGAGGAGAACCAATTAAGGCGGGGGGTGGGGTGGAACGAGCAGCTGTCTACCCTTAGCAGGAGGGCTCCTGATTACATACCTCTCCTGCTGCTGCTGCTGCTGGCTGTCCAGCAGCAGACTGAAGGTGGCTGCTGCTGTGCACAGGTATATAAAGGCTCAGAGCCTATTATGACACGCGCAGCCAGCGTTCCATTGCCACATTCCATCTACTGCAGGCAGGATACCTGGCTGGCTGAATGTCGCTGAGAAGCTCACAGAGACCGCCATAAGCAACAGTTTAACAGAATGCCACAGACTAATCAACCAAACTTTTTGGGTTGGGTTCTCTTTTATAGTCTGCAGGCATTAAATGAAAGAAGTCAGTGTTCCAGCAGAAGGAGACAACGTTTCAGAAAAGGCATTGTAGCAAACCAAAAAAGAAATTTTAAGCGCAGCAGAGTAACCAGCGCACATACCTGTTAGCTCAGGTGAGTTTAAAAGGCTGCTGTTGATAACAAGGGCATTTGCTAAATAGATGGTGTGTGTGCAACAATATACTGAAAGGTCAATTATATTGTGCAGCTTATCTCACCACCTGTAGTTATTTAGGTGAAAGCTCCAAAATGCTTGCCTAATATGTCTGTTTATCCAAAAGGAAGTAAAAAGGGAGAGCTAGAAAGATAGCATTGCATCACATTACATGGCAATGCAATGCACAGTTGCTGAAGTTGAACCAAAATGAGCTTGTAATCTGGCTTCTGCAACTTTGAACATGAAAAATCCAATGAGGAGAAGAAAAGCAAAGCCAAAGAGTCCATCCCAAAATCCGACAAACAAGCAAAATGAACAAAAAACATTGAATTCAATTCTTTCTGATTTTAGAAACTGCATTAAAGAAGGGGTGCACTGGTCCTGGAGATACTGCAATACCAGGTCAATGCGTGGAGTGGACAGAGCAAGCTCTTTTTCCATCTCCCTGTTCTAAAAATCCATTTAATATATGGTCCCCAGATAGGGGACGTATCAGATATTAAACTGATAAGAACAGATACTACACTTGATCTTAGCCAAAAGGCCGAGAAGCGATAACCAGAATTGGTTTCAAACTACGGAGCCACCCAAGGATCCTGAAAAGTCCATTTGTGGAGATGAGCTCCTGGACTCCCGTTAAGAAGACATGTTGTCAACCTCTAGATCCCTTACATGCCTGCACTTTTCGGCTTACTGCTGCTGCAATCCACGCGTTTTAGATCTGCATAACTCCACCTCTTTAAACACAGCACCTTCACCCCCTGCTGTTCCCACCCGCCTCAACACCGTTGGAAGGGAGGAGAACCAATTAAGGCGGGGGGTGGGGTGGAACGAGCAGCTGTCTACCCTTAGCAGGAGGGCTCCTGATTACATACCTCTCCTGCTGCTGCTGCTGGCTGTCCAGCAGCAGACTGAAGGTGGCTGCTGCTGTGCACAGGTATATAAAGGCTCAGAGCCTATTATGACACGCGCAGCCAGCGTTCCATTGCCACATTCCATCTACTGCAGGCAGGATACCTGGCTGGCTGAATGTCGCTGAGAAGCTCACAGAGACCGCCATAAGCAACAGTTTAACAGAATGCCACAGACTAATCAACCAAACTTTTTGGGTTGGGTTCTCTTTTATAGTCTGCAGGCATTAAATGAAAGAAGTCAGTGTTCCAGCAGAAGGAGACAACGTTTCAGAAAAGGCATTGTAGCAAACCAAAAAAGAAATTTTAAGCGCAGCAGAGTAACCAGCGCACATACCTGTTAGCTCAGGTGAGTTTAAAAGGCTGCTGTTGATAACAAGGGCATTTGCTAAATAGATGGTGTGTGTGCAACAATATACTGAAAGGTCAATTATATTGTGCAGCTTATCTCACCACCTGTAGTTATTTAGGTGAAAGCTCCAAAATGCTTGCCTAATATGTCTGTTTATCCAAAAGGAAGTAAAAAGGGAGAGCTAGAAAGATAGCATTGCATCACATTACATGGCAATGCAATGCACAGTTGCTGAAGTTGAACCAAAATGAGCTTGTAATCTGGCTTCTGCAACTTTGAACATGAAAAATCCAATGAGGAGAAGAAAAGCAAAGCCAAAGAGTCCATCCCAAAATCCGACAAACAAGCAAAATGAACAAAAAACATTGAATTCAATTCTTTCTGATTTTAGAAACTGCATTAAAGAAGGGGTGCACCGGTCCTGGAGATACTGCAATACCAGGTCAATGCGTGGAGTGGACAGAGCAAGCTCTTTTTCCATCTCCCTGTTCTAAAAATCCATTTAATATATGGTCCCCAGATAGGGGACGTATCAGATATTAAACTGATAAGAACAGATACTACACTTGATCTTAGCCAAAAGGCCGAGAAGCGATAACCAGAATTGGTTTCAAACTACGGAGCCACCCAAGGATCCTGAAAAGTCCATTTGTGGAGATGAGCTCCTGGACTCCCGTTAAGAAGACATGTTGTCAACCTCTAGATCCCTTACATGCCTGCACTTTTCGGCTTACTGCTGCTGCAATCCACGCGTTTTAGATCTGCATAACTCCACCTCTTTAAACACAGCACCTTCACCCCCTGCTGTTCCCACCCGCCTCAACACCGTTGGAAGGGAGGAGAACCAATTAAGGCGGGGGGTGGGGTGGAACGAGCAGCTGTCTACCCTTAGCAGGAGGGCTCCTGATTACATACCTCTCCTGCTGCTGCTGCTGCTGGCTGTCCAGCAGCAGACTGAAGGTGGCTGCTGCTGTGCACAGGTATATAAAGGCTCAGAGCCTATTATGACACGCGCAGCCAGCGTTCCATTGCCACATTCCATCTACTGCAGGCAGGATACCTGGCTGGCTGAATGTCGCTGAGAAGCTCACAGAGACCGCCATAAGCAACAGTTTAACAGAATGCCACAGACTAATCAACCAAACTTTTTGGGTTGGGTTCTCTTTTATAGTCTGCAGGCATTAAATGAAAGAAGTCAGTGTTCCAGCAGAAGGAGACAACGTTTCAGAAAAGGCATTGTAGCAAACCAAAAAAGAAATTTTAAGCGCAGCAGAGTAACCAGCGCACATACCTGTTAGCTCAGGTGAGTTTAAAAGGCTGCTGTTGATAACAAGGGCATTTGCTAAATAGATGGTGTGTGTGCAACAATATACTGAAAGGTCAATTATATTGTGCAGCTTATCTCACCACCTGTAGTTATTTAGGTGAAAGCTCCAAAATGCTTGCCTAATATGTCTGTTTATCCAAAAGGAAGTAAAAAGGGAGAGCTAGAAAGATAGCATTGCATCACATTACATGGCAATGCAATGCACAGTTGCTGAAGTTGAACCAAAATGAGCTTGTAATCTGGCTTCTGCAACTTTGAACATGAAAAATCCAATGAGGAGAAGAAAAGCAAAGCCAAAGAGTCCATCCCAAAATCCGACAAACAAGCAAAATGAACAAAAAACATTGAATTCAATTCTTTCTGATTTTAGAAACTGCATTAAAGAAGGGGTGCACCGGTCCTGGAGATACTGCAATACCAGGTCAATGCGTGGAGTGGACAGAGCAAGCTCTTTTTCCATCTCCCTGTTCTAAAAATCCATTTAATATATGGTCCCCAGATAGGGGACGTATCAGATATTAAACTGATAAGAACAGATACTACACTTGATCTTAGCCAAAAGGCCGAGAAGCGATAACCAGAATTGGTTTCAAACTACGGAGCCACCCAAGGATCCTGAAAAGTCCATTTGTGGAGATGAGCTCCTGGACTCCCGTTAAGAAGACATGTTGTCAACCTCTAGATCCCTTACATGCCTGCACTTTTCAGCTTGCTGCTGCTGCAATCCACGCGTTTTAGATCTGCATAACTCCACCTCTTTAAACACAGCACCTTCACCCCCTGCTGTTCCCACCCGCCTCAACACCGTTGGAAGGGAGGAGAACCAATTAAGGCGGGGGGTGGGGTGGAACGAGCAGCTGTCTACCCTTAGCAGGAGGGCTCCTGATTACATACCTCTCCTGCTGCTGCTGCTGCTGGCTGTCCAGCAGCAGACTGAAGGTGGCTGCTGCTGTGCACAGGTATATAAAGGCTCAGAGCCTATTATGACACGCGCAGCCAGCGTTCCATTGCCACATTCCATCTACTGCAGGCAGGATACCTGGCTGGCTGAATGTCGCTGAGAAGCTCACAGAGACCGCCATAAGCAACAGTTTAACAGAATGCCACAGACTAATCAACCAAACTTTTTGGGTTGGGTTCTCTTTTATAGTCTGCAGGCATTAAATGAAAGAAGTCAGTGTTCCAGCAGAAGGAGACAACGTTTCAGAAAAGGCATTGTAGCAAACCAAAAAAGAAATTTTAAGCGCAGCAGAGTAACCAGCGCACATACCTGTTAGCTCAGGTGAGTTTAAAAGGCTGCTGTTGATAACAAGGGCATTTGCTAAATAGATGGTGTGTGTGCAACAATATACTGAAAGGTCAATTATATTGTGCAGCTTATCTCACCACCTGTAGTTATTTAGGTGAAAGCTCCAAAATGCTTGCCTAATATGTCTGTTTATCCAAAAGGAAGTAAAAAGGGAGAGCTAGAAAGATAGCATTGCATCACATTACATGGCAATGCAATGCACAGTTGCTGAAGTTGAACCAAAATGAGCTTGTAATCTGGCTTCTGCAACTTTGAACATGAAAAATCCAATGAGGAGAAGAAAAGCAAAGCCAAAGAGTCCATCCCAAAATCCGACAAACAAGCAAAATGAACAAAAAACATTGAATTCAATTCTTTCTGATTTTAGAAACTGCATTAAAGAAGGGGTGCACCGGTCCTGGAGATACTGCAATACCAGGTCAATGCGTGGAGTGGACAGAGCAAGCTCTTTTTCCATCTCCCTGTTCTAAAAATCCATTTAATATATGGTCCCCAGATAGGGGACGTATCAGATATTAAACTGATAAGAACAGATACTACACTTGATCTTAGCCAAAAGGCCGAGAAGCGATAACCAGAATTGGTTTCAAACTACGGAGCCACCCAAGGATCCTGAAAAGTCCATTTGTGGAGATGAGCTCCTGGACTCCCGTTAAGAAGACATGTTGTCAACCTCTAGATCCCTTACATGCCTGCACTTTTCGGCTTGCTGCTGCTGCAATCCACGCGTTTTAGATCTGCATAACTCCACCTCTTTAAACACAGCACCTTCACCCCCTGCTGTTCCCACCCGCCTCAACACCGTTGGAAGGGAGGAGAACCAATTAAGGCGGGGGGTGGGGTGGAACGAGCAGCTGTCTACCCTTAGCAGGAGGGCTCCTGATTACATACCTCTCCTGCTGCTGCTGCTGCTGGCTGTCCAGCAGCAGACTGAAGGTGGCTGCTGCTGTGCACAGGTATATAAAGGCTCAGAGCCTATTATGACACGCGCAGCCAGCGTTCCATTGCCACATTCCATCTACTGCAGGCAGGATACCTGGCTGGCTGAATGTCGCTGAGAAGCTCACAGAGACCGCCATAAGCAACAGTTTAACAGAATGCCACAGACTAATCAACCAAACTTTTTGGGTTGGGTTCTCTTTTATAGTCTGCAGGCATTAAATGAAAGAAGTCAGTGTTCCAGCAGAAGGAGACAACGTTTCAGAAAAGGCATTGTAGCAAACCAAAAAAGAAATTTTAAGCGCAGCAGAGTAACCAGCGCACATACCTGTTAGCTCAGGTGAGTTTAAAAGGCTGCTGTTGATAACAAGGGCATTTGCTAAATAGATGGTGTGTGTGCAACAATATACTGAAAGGTCAATTATATTGTGCAGCTTATCTCACCACCTGTAGTTATTTAGGTGAAAGCTCCAAAATGCTTGCCTAATATGTCTGTTTATCCAAAAGGAAGTAAAAAGGGAGAGCTAGAAAGATAGCATTGCATCACATTACATGGCAATGCAATGCACAGTTGCTGAAGTTGAACCAAAATGAGCTTGTAATCTGGCTTCTGCAACTTTGAACATGAAAAATCCAATGAGGAGAAGAAAAGCAAAGCCAAAGAGTCCATCCCAAAATCCGACAAACAAGCAAAATGAACAAAAAACATTGAATTCAATTCTTTCTGATTTTAGAAACTGCATTAAAGAAGGGGTGCACCGGTCCTGGAGATACTGCAATACCAGGTCAATGCGTGGAGTGGACAGAGCAAGCTCTTTTTCCATCTCCCTGTTCTAAAAATCCATTTAATATATGGTCCCCAGATAGGGGACGTATCAGATATTAAACTGATAAGAACAGATACTACACTTGATCTTAGCCAAAAGGCCGAGAAGCGATAACCAGAATTGGTTTCAAACTACGGAGCCACCCAAGGATCCTGAAAAGTCCATTTGTGGAGATGAGCTCCTGGACTCCCGTTAAGAAGACATGTTGTCAACCTCTAGATCCCTTACATGCCTGCACTTTTCGGCTTGCTGCTGCTGCAATCCACGCGTTTTAGATCTGCATAACTCCACCTCTTTAAACACAGCACCTTCACCCCCTGCTGTTCCCACCCGCCTCAACACCGTTGGAAGGGAGGAGAACCAATTAAGGCGGGGGGTGGGGTGGAACGAGCAGCTGTCTACCCTTAGCAGGAGGGCTCCTGATTACATACCTCTCCTGCTGCTGCTGCTGCTGGCTGTCCAGCAGCAGACTGAAGGTGGCTGCTGCTGTGCACAGGTATATAAAGGCTCAGAGCCTATTATGACACGCGCAGCCAGCGTTCCATTGCCACATTCCATCTACTGCATGCAGGATACCTGGCTGGCTGAATGTCGCTGAGAAGCTCACAGAGACCGCCATAAGCAACAGTTTAACAGAATGCCACAGACTAATCAACCAAACTTTTTGGGTTGGGTTCTCTTTTATAGTCTGCAGGCATTAAATGAAAGAAGTCAGTGTTCCAGCAGAAGGAGACAACGTTTCAGAAAAGGCATTGTAGCAAACCAAAAAAGAAATTTTAAGCGCAGCAGAGTAACCAGCGCACATACCTGTTAGCTCAGGTGAGTTTAAAAGGCTGCTGTTGATAACAAGGGCATTTGCTAAATAGATGGTGTGTGTGCAACAATATACTGAAAGGTCAATTATATTGTGCAGCTTATCTCACCACCTGTAGTTATTTAGGTGAAAGCTCCAAAATGCTTGCCTAATATGTCTGTTTATCCAAAAGGAAGTAAAAAGGGAGAGCTAGAAAGATAGCATTGCATCACATTACATGGCAATGCAATGCACAGTTGCTGAAGTTGAACCAAAATGAGCTTGTAATCTGGCTTCTGCAACTTTGAACATGAAAAATCCAATGAGGAGAAGAAAAGCAAAGCCAAAGAGTCCATCCCAAAATCCGACAAACAAGCAAAATGAACAAAAAACATTGAATTCAATTCTTTCTGATTTTAGAAACTGCATTAAAGAAGGGGTGCACCGGTCCTGGAGATACTGCAATACCAGGTCAATGCGTGGAGTGGACAGAGCAAGCTCTTTTTCCATCTCCCTGTTCTAAAAATCCATTTAATATATGGTCCCCAGATAGGGGACGTATCAGATATTAAACTGATAAGAACAGATACTACACTTGATCTTAGCCAAAAGGCCGAGAAGCGATAACCAGAATTGGTTTCAAACTACGGAGCCACCCAAGGATCCTGAAAAGTCCATTTGTGGAGATGAGCTCCTGGACTCCCGTTAAGAAGACATGTTGTCAACCTCTAGATCCCTTACATGCCTGCACTTTTCGGCTTGCTGCTGCTGCAATCCACGCGTTTTAGATCTGCATAACTCCACCTCTTTAAACACAGCACCTTCACCCCCTGCTGTTCCCACCCGCCTCAACACCGTTGGAAGGGAGGAGAACCAATTAAGGCGGGGGGTGGGGTGGAACGAGCAGCTGTCTACCCTTAGCAGCAGGGCTCCTGATTACATACCTCTCCTGCTGCTGCTGCTGCTGGCTGTCCAGCAGCAGACTGAAGGTGGCTGCTGCTGTGCACAGGTATATAAAGGCTCAGAGCCTATTATGACACGCGCAGCCAGCGTTCCATTGCCACATTCCATCTACTGCAGGCAGGATACCTGGCTGGCTGAATGTCGCTGAGAAGCTCACAGAGACCGCCATAAGCAACAGTTTAACAGAATGCCACAGACTAATCAACCAAACTTTTTGGGTTGGGTTCTCTTTTATAGTCTGCAGGCATTAAATGAAAGAAGTCAGTGTTCCAGCAGAAGGAGACAACGTTTCAGAAAAGGCATTGTAGCAAACCAAAAAAGAAATTTTAAGCGCAGCAGAGTAACCAGCGCACATACCTGTTAGCTCAGGTGAGTTTAAAAGGCTGCTGTTGATAACAAGGGCATTTGCTAAATAGATGGTGTGTGTGCAACAATATACTGAAAGGTCAATTATATTGTGCAGCTTATCTCACCACCTGTAGTTATTTAGGTGAAAGCTCCAAAATGCTTGCCTAATATGTCTGTTTATCCAAAAGGAAGTAAAAAGGGAGAGCTAGAAAGATAGCATTGCATCACATTACATGGCAATGCAATGCACAGTTGCTGAAGTTGAACCAAAATGAGCTTGTAATCTGGCTTCTGCAACTTTGAACATGAAAAATCCAATGAAGAGAAGAAAAGCAAAGCCAAAGAGTCCATCCCAAAATCCGACAAACAAGCAAAATGAACAAAAAAGCATTGAATTCAATTCTTTCTGATTTTAGAAACTGCATTAAAGAAGGGGTGCACCGGTCCTGGAGATACTGCAATACCAGGTCAATGCGTGGAGTGGACAGAGCAAGCTCTTTTTCCATCTCCCTGTTCTAAAAATCCATTTAATATATGGTCCCCAGATAGGGGACGTATCAGATATTAAACTGATAAGAACAGATACTACACTTGATCTTAGCAAAAAAGGCCGAGAAGCGATAACCAGAATTGGTTTCAAACTACGGAACCACCCAAGGATCCTGAAAAGTCCATTTGTGGAGATGAGCTCCTGGACTCCCGTTAAGAAGACATGTTGTCAACCTCTAGATCCCTTACATGCCTGCACTTTTCGGCTTGCTGCTGCTGCAATCCACGCGTTTTAGATCTGCATAACTCCACCTCTTTAAACACAGCACCTTCACCCCCTGCTGTTCCCACCCGCCTCAACACCGTTGAAAGGGAGGAGAACCAATTAAGGCGGGGGGTGGGGTGGAACGAGCAGCTGTCTACCCTTAGCAGGAGGGCTCCTGATTACATACCTCTCCTGCTGCTGCTGCTGCTGGCTGTCCAGCAGCAGACTGAAGGTGGCTGCTGCTGTGCACAGGTATATAAAGGCTCAGAGCCTATTATGACACGCGCAGCCAGCGTTCCATTGCCACATTCCATCTACTGCAGGCAGGATACCTGGCTGGCTGAATGTCGCTGAGAAGCTCACAGAGACCGCCATAAGCAACAGTTTAACAGAATGCCACAGACTAATCAACCAAACTTTTTGGGTTGGGTTCTCTTTTATAGTCTGCAGGCATTAAATGAAAGAAGTCAGTGTTCCAGCAGAAGGAGACAACGTTTCAGAAAAGGCATTGTAGCAAACCAAAAAAGAAATATTAAGCACAGCAGAGTAACCAGCGCACATACCTGTTAGCTCAGGTGAGTTTAAAAGGCTGCTGTTGATAACAAGGGCATTTGCTAAATAGATGGTGTGTGTGCAACAATATACTGAAAGGTCAATTATATTGTGCAGCTTATCTCACCACCTGTAGTTATTTAGGTGAAAGCTCCAAAATGCTTGCCTAATATGTCTGTTTATCCAAAAGGAAGTAAAAAGGGAGAGCTAGAAAGATAGCATTGCAACACATTACATGGCAATGCAATGCACAGTTGCTGAAGTTGAACCAAAATGAGCTTGTAATCTGGCTTCTGCAACTTTGAACATGAAAAATCCAATGAGGAGAAGAAAAGCAAAGCCAAAGAGTCCATCCCAAAATCCGACAAACAAGCAAAATGAACAAAAAACATTGAATTCAATTCTTTCTGATTTTAGAAACTGCATTAAAGAAGGGGTGCACCGGTCCTGGAGATACTGCAATACCAGGTCAATGCGTGGAGTGGACAGAGCAAGCTCTTTTTCCATCTCCCTGTTCTAAAAATCCATTTAATATATGGTCCCCAGATAGGGGACGTATCAGATATTAAACTGATAAGAACAGATACTACACTTGATCTTAGCCAAAAGGCCGAGAAGCGATAACCAGAATTGGTTTCAAACTACGGAGCCACCCAAGGATCCTGAAAAGTCCATTTGTGGAGATGAGCTCCTGGACTCCCGTTAAGAAGACATGTTGTCAACCTCTAGATCCCTTACATGCCTGCACTTTTTGGCTTGCTGCTGCTGCAATCCACGCGTTTTAGATCTGCATAACTCCACCTCTTTAAACACAGCACCTTCACCCCCTGCTGTTCCCACCCGCCTCAACACCGTTGGAAGGGAGGAGAACCAATTAAGGCGGGGGGTGGGGTGGAACGAGCAGCTGTCTACCCTTAGCAGGAGGGCTCCTGATTACATACCTCTCCTGCTGCTGCTGCTACTGGCTGTCCAGCAGCAGACTGAAGGTGGCTGCTGCTGTGCACAGGTATATAAAGGCTCAGAGCCTATTATGACACGCGCAGCCAGCGTTCCATTGCCACATTCCATCTACTGCAGGCAGGATACCTGGCTGGCTGAATGTCGCTGAGAAGCTCACAGAGACCGCCATAAGCAACAGTTTAACAGAATGCCACAGACTAATCAACCAAACTTTTTGGGTTGGGTTCTCTTTTATAGTCTGCAGGCATTAAATGAAAGAAGTCAGTGTTCCAGCAGAAGGAGACAACGTTTTAGAAAAGGCATTGTAGCAAACCAAAAAAGAAATTTTAAGCGCAGCAGAGTAACCAGCGCACATACCTGTTAGCTCAGGTGAGTTTAAAAGGCTGCTGTTGATAACAAGGGCATTTGCTAAATAGATGGTGTGTGTGCAACAATATACTGAAAGGTCAATTATATTGTGCAGCTTATCTCACCACCTGTAGTTATTTAGGTGAAAGCTCCAAAATGCTTGCCTAATATGTCTGTTTATCCAAAAGGAAGTAAAAAGGGAGAGCTAGAAAGATAGCATTGCATCACATTACATGGCAATGCAATGCACAGTTGCTGAAGTTGAACCAAAATGAGCTTGTAATCTGGCTTCTGCAACTTTGAACATGAAAAATCCAATGAGGAGAAGAAAAGCAAAGCCAAAGAGTCCATCCCAAAATCCGACAAACAAGCAAAATGAACAAAAAACATTGAATTCAATTCTTTCTGATTTTAGAAACTGCATTAAAGAAGGGGTGCACCGGTCCTGGAGATACTGCAATACCAGGTCAATGCGTGGAGTGGACAGAGCAAGCTCTTTTTCCATCTCCCTGTTCTAAAAATCCATTTAATATATGGTCCCCAGATAGGGGAGGTATCAGATATTAAACTGATAAGAACAGATACTACACTTGATCTTAGCCAAAAGGCCGAGAAGCGATAACCAGAATTGGTTTCAAACTACGGAGCCACCCAAGGATCCTGAAAAGTCCATTTGTGGAGATGAGCTCCTGGACTCCCGTTAAGAAGACATGTTGTCAACCTCTAGATCCCTTACATGCCTGCACTTTTCGGCTTGCTGCTGCTGCAATCCACGCGTTTTAGATCTGCATAACTCCACCTCTTTAAACACAGCACCTTCACCCCCTGCTGTTCCCACCCGCCTCAACACCGTTGGAAGGGAGGAGAACCAATTAAGGCGGGGGGTGGGGTGGAACGAGCAGCTGTCTACCCTTAGCAGGAGGGCTCCTGATTACATACCTCTCCTGCTGCTGCTGCTGCTGGCTGTCCAGCAGCAGACTGAAGGTGGCTGCTGCTGTGCACAGGTATATAAAGGCTCAGAGCCTATTATGACACGCGCAGCCAGCGTTCCATTGCCACATTCCATCTACTGCAGGCAGGATACCTGGCTGGCTGAATGTCGCTGAGAAGCTCACAGAGACCGCCATAAGCAACAGTTTAACAGAATGCCACAGACTAATCAACCAAACTTTTTGGGTTGGGTTCTCTTTTATAGTCTGCAGGCATTAAATGAAAGAAGTCAGTGTTCCAGCAGAAGGAGACAACGTTTCAGAAAAGGCATTGTAGCAAACCAAAAAAGAAATTTTAAGCGCAGCAGAGTAACCAGCGCACATACCTGTTAGCTCAGGTGAGTTTAAAAGGCTGCTGTTGATAACAAGGGCATTTGCTAAATAGATGGTGTGTGTGCAACAATATACTGAAAGGTCAATTATATTGTGCAGCTTATCTCACCACCTGTAGTTATTTAGGTGAAAGCTCCAAAATGCTTGCCTAATATGTCTGTTTATCCAAAAGGAAGTAAAAAGGGAGAGCTAGAAAGATAGCATTGCATCACATTACATGGCAATGCAATGCACAGTTGCTGAAGTTGAACCAAAATGAGCTTGTAATCTGGCTTCTGCAACTTTGAACATGAAAAATTCAATGAGGAGAAGAAAAGCAAAGCCAAAGAGTCCATCCCAAAATCCGACAAACAAGCAAAATGAACAAAAAACATTGAATTCAATTCTTTCTGATTTTAGAAACTGCATTAAAGAAGGGGTGCACCGGTCCTGGAGATACTGCAATACCAGGTCAATGCGTGGAGTGGACAGAGCAAGCTTTTTTTCCATCTCCCTGTTCTAAAAATCCATTTAATATATGGTCCCCAGATAGGGGACGTATCAGATATTAAACTGATAAGAACAGATTTTTTTATCGAAAGCCCGAATTCGTGTACAAAACCCGAGTGCGCTTAAAAAAGTGACAAGTGCCACAAAAAAAGTGCACTAGGATGCTGGTCTTCTTGAAACCCTCTCCAAAAGGAGAAGGGTCCCCCAAACCATTCCCCGTCCCTCCGAGCCAAAAGGCCACAGCGAGGAACAGGGACAAAAAGCCACCTCCAGCAGAAGCCAGAGGCGACCCAATCTTACCCCCAGCACCTGCCCGAGTTCTCACCCGAGCAAGGCACTGGGAGCCAAAGACTGTGCTCCCCTCCCGGAAGAGGGGAGCCAACAACGCTCTCCTCCCGAAAGAGGAGAGCCAGGGGGGTTCAGGGGGGAGCGGAACCAGATGGCCACACACTCCCCCCCTAGACCTGCCAAGAGAGGAACCCGTAAGGGAACCGCATCCCGACAAAATCCTAGTAGGACGTGACACACGTGAATAAGTGGACACACAGTGACAAAGAAATTAAATAAATAGTGAAGGTTTCACAGTATAATACTGCCCGGACCTTCGACCGGGAATTAAAAAATTCCCCATCCTAAGGCCAGAAGGCCCGGAATAAGGGTGTGTGCGAAGAAAGAAAATTTGAAGTGCTTGTGCAAATGTGCCATAAACTCAAGTGGGGTTCCCAATCCCAGTGAGTTAAGGCACCCCAGGGTCACCACTCCTGGGGCACTTCACACTTCGGGCTTTCGATCTTCCCCGGCCCAATGGCGTCGATCCTGGGGGGCCATGCTTTCCACCAGATGACTATATTAGCCATCTGGCGTACTAACAAGCGCCTAAACCCCAGTGTGCATAATGTATCAATCTACTAGGGCGGCCAACATCCAAAACCGCCTTTTCGAAAGATACTACACTTGATCTTAGCCAAAAGGCCGAGAAGCGATAACCAGAATTGGTTTCAAACTACGGAGCCACCCAAGGATCCTGAAAAGTCCATTTGTGGAGATGAGCTCCTGGACTCCCGTTAAGAAGACATGTTGTCAACCTCTAGATCCCTTACATGCCTGCACTTTTCGGCTTGCTGCTGCTGCAATCCACGCGTTTTAGATCTGCATAACTCCACCTCTTTAAACACAGCACCTTCACCCCCTGCTGTTCCCACCCGCCTCAACACCGTTGGAAGGGAGGAGAACCAATTAAGGCGGGGGGTGGGGTGGAACGAGCAGCTGTCTACCCTTAGCAGGAGGGCTCCTGATTACATACCTCTCCTGCTGCTGCTGCTGCTGGCTGTCCAGCAGCAGACTGAAGGTGGCTGCTGCTGTGCACAGGTATATAAAGGCTCAGAGCCTATTATGACACGCGCAGCCAGCGTTCCATTGCCACATTCCATCTACTGCAGGCAGGATACCTGGCTGGCTGAATGTCGCTGAGAAGCTCACAGAGACCGCCATAAGCAACAGTTTAACAGAATGCCACAGACTAATCAACCAAACTTTTTGGGTTGGGTTCTCTTTTATAGTCTGCAGGCATTAAATGAAAGAAGTCAGTGTTCCAGCAGAAGGAGACAACGTTTCAGAAAAGGCATTGTAGCAAACCAAAAAAGAAATTTTAAGCGCAGCAGAGTAACCAGCGCACATACCTGTTAGCTCAGGTGAGTTTAAAAGGCTGCTGTTGATAACAAGGGCATTTGCTAAATAGATGGTGTGTGTGCAACAATATACTGAAAGGTCAATTATATTGTGCAGCTTATCTCACCACCTGTAGTTATTTAGGTGAAAGCTCCAAAATGCTTGCCTAATATGTCTGTTTATCCAAAAGGAAGTAAAAAGGGAGAGCTAGAAAGATAGCATTGCATCACATTACATGGCAATGCAATGCACAGTTGCTGAAGTTGAACCAAAATGAGCTTGTAATCTGGCTTCTGCAACTTTGAACATGAAAAATCCAATGAGGAGAAGAAAAGCAAAGCCAAAGAGTCCATCCCAAAAACCGACAAACAAGCAAAATGAACAAAAAACATTGAATTCAATTCTTTCTGATTTTAGAAACTGCATTAAAGAAGGGGTGCACCGGTCCTGGAGATACTGCAATACCAGGTCAATGCGTGGAGTGGACAGAGCAAGCTCTTTTTCCATCTCCCTGTTCTAAAAATCCATTTAATATATGGTCCCCAGATAGGGGACGTATCAGATATTAAACTGATAAGAACAGATACTACACTTGATCTTAGCCAAAAGGCCGAGAAGCGATAACCAGAATTGGTTTCAAACTACGGAGCCACCCAAGGATCCTGAAAAGTCCATTTGTGGAGATGAGCTCCTGGACTCCCGTTAAGAAGACATGTTGTCAACCTCTAGATCCCTTACATGCCTGCACTTTTCGGCTTGCTGCTGCTGCAATCCACGCGTTTTAGATCTGCATAACTCCACCTCTTTAAACACAGCACCTTCACCCCCTGCTGTTCCCACCCGCCTCAACACCGTTGGAAGGGAGGAGAACCAATTAAGGCGGGGGGTGGGGTGGAACGAGCAGCTGTCTACCCTTAGCAGGAGGGCTCCTGATTACATACCTCTCCTGCTGCTGCTGCTGCTGGCTGTCCAGCAGCAGACTGAAGGTGGCTGCTGCTGTGCACAGGTATATAAAGGCTCAGAGCCTATTATGACACGCGCAGCCAGCGTTCCATTGCCACATTCCATCTACTGCAGGCAGGATACCTGGCTGGCTGAATGTCGCTGAGAAGCTCACAGAGACCGCCATAAGCAACAGTTTAACAGAATGCCACAGACTAATCAACCAAACTTTTTGGGTTGGGTTCTCTTTTATAGTCTGCAGGCATTAAATGAAAGAAGTCAGTGTTCCAGCAGAAGGAGACAACGTTTCAGAAAAGGCATTGTAGCAAACCAAAAAAGAAATTTTAAGCGCAGCAGAGTAACCAGCGCACATACCTGTTAGCTCAGGTGAGTTTAAAAGGCTGCTGTTGATAACAAGGGCATTTGCTAAATAGATGGTGTGTGTGCAACAATATACTGAAAGGTCAATTATATTGTGCAGCTTATCTCACCACCTGTAGTTATTTAGGTGAAAGCTCCAAAATGCTTGCCTAATATGTCTGTTTATCCAAAAGGAAGTAAAAAGGGAGAGCTAGAAAGATAGCATTGCATCACATTACATGGCAATGCAATGCACAGTTGCTGAAGTTGAACCAAAATGAGCTTGTAATCTGGCTTCTGCAACTTTGAACATGAAAAATCCAATGAGGAGAAGAAAAGCAAAGCCAAAGAGTCCATCCCAAAAACCGACAAACAAGCAAAATGAACAAAAAACATTGAATTCAATTCTTTCTGATTTTAGAAACTGCATTAAAGAAGGGGTGCACCGGTCCTGGAGATACTGCAATACCAGGTCAATGCGTGGAGTGGACAGAGCAAGCTCTTTTTCCATCTCCCTGTTCTAAAAATCCATTTAATATATGGTCCCCAGATAGGGGACGTATCAGATATTAAACTGATAAGAACAGATTTTGCGTTTATATTTAAAATATCGTAGTCTTTATCTTTTCTTCAGAGCTTTAAAATAACATCTTCCATAGGTGATAGTTCCATATACTCAGGGCTCTTTTCTTTCCAAGCTTCTTCATATCCATTAGGTAGTACATATAAATTTCACTTAATGCCAGTCTTATACAATCCTTGACTTCTATATAGTCTCTTTTAAACAACAATATGTTTCTGGTCTTCCATAGAGCACTTTTAACACAACTCAAAGTGCACCATAAAACTCTCTCTTTTTCTTTCGTCATGTTTGGTAAAATCCCATATAAAACCACTTCATGGCTTAAAAAATTAAGACCAGATAAAAATTTTAAAAGCTCACCACAGTCTTTCCACACTTGCTGTGCAAAATCACAATTCCAAATAAGGTGCATAGTAGTCTCATCATTATTGCACTGATGCCTCGGGCAGGTTTGTATAGTGCTCAGTCTTCTTTTATACTGGAAATCACGAGTCGGTAAACATTCCTGCACAATCATCCAAGCTAAGTCTTTATGTTGATTCATCAGGTAAGGTGCATTTGTTAAATTCCATATTTTAGTGACTCTGCTATATGAATAATGGCTTATGGGCGTCAAAGTTTCTTTCTTTTTTAATTGCTGCAGCAGCTTCCTTGCATTCTTCAATGTCTCCATCTCAAAAGAATCTAGGCCATATAATCTGATAACTTTCTCCAGGATGGCATATTGTTGTGGAGGTGATAACAACACTGGGCTTGTTAAAGAAATGGATATCCACTTTCGCCTCCTAAAAATGTGGCCAGCTGCATATCTTAAAAAATGTGCCCAAGGGCTTGAAGCAAACATATATTTAAAACAGAGGCTAAAAAACTTGGAGTATAAAAACAGTTTGACGTTGGGAACATCCTTACCACCAAGGTGGTGCATCTTGTACATTGTTTCTCTCTTCACCTTTTCGAACTTAGAGTTCCACACAAATTCAAACAGCATTCTCTGTAATCTTCTCGCTGTAAGGTCACTTGGGGGATAAACATAACTGAGATATAACATGACAGGAAGCAGAAGGGCCTTAATAATTAAAACTTTACCTTCGATTGTTAATTTTCTTAATTTCCAAAAGTCAATCTTCTTTTGTATTTTGTCCCTTACTCCATCCCAGCTCTTCATTCCATCATTCTGTCGATCAAAAATCACGCCCAGAATTTTAATCTTCTCTGACTGCATCGGGAGATCAGGGATGGACACATCCGCCCAATTGCCACGGACAAAACAATCACATTTCTCAATGTTTAACTTAAAACCTGAGGCTTCACAAAAAAAATTGGTCGTTCTTATAGCTCTCCTGAGAGCGGCAGGTGATGAACAAAAAATAGTAATATCATCCATGTAGCCCATTACCTTCACATCTCTTCCATGTCCTCCAGGGATAGGGACACCTTTAATCACTTTATCCTCTCGTAGCATAGATAAAAGAGGCTCTATTGCACATATAAATAGCACTGGGGACAAAGGGCAGCCTTGCTTCACACCTGAATGCAAAAACACTTCATTAGACAAAAATCCATTGATTAAAATTTTACTAAAAGAGTTCTTATATAAAAGTGCCACTTGCTTGATAAAAATTTCAGGGAAGCCCATTTTTTTTAAAACCAACCATAAAAAACAATGAGAGACACGATCAAAAGCCTTTTGAAAATCCAACGATAAAATTGCTAAGTCTTGCTTCCTGGATTGCTGGTACCATATGACATCGCGGATGGTATTGAGATGCTCCGCAACTCCTCTTCCTGGCACCCCACATACCTGGTCTTCATAAATAACTTTGGATAAAACTTTTTTAAAACGGTTCACTAAAATTTTGGACATCAACTTGTAATCAACATTCAACAGTGTGATTGGTCTCCAGTTTGCCAGATGGGATTTGGCTCCTTTTTTAAAAATCAGGGAGACCAGACCACTTCTCCAAGATATAGGCAGGATATCACACTTAAAAGCTTCTTTGATTACTAAAAACAAGTCGGGTTTTAAAAAATTCCAAAATTCACGATAAAATTCAACAGGCAAACCGTCAGAACCAGGGGTTTTCCCATAGGAAAAACTTTTGATAGCAGCATCTACTTCCGACAAGGTGACTTCAGTGCATAACAATTCTTGGTCTTCGCGGCTCAGACTATTTTTTAATGAATTAAGGGCATCTTCAGTAAAAGACTGGTCTATAGTTTTCTCATTAAAAAGCTGCTGATAAAACTGGTGAGCTTGGTTGAGCATACCTTCAGTTGTAGTTTCACCCTCTAATTCTGTTATCATTTCCTTAGCAGCAACTACTTTTTTAAAAAAAAATCTTGAGCACTTTTCATTTTTCTCCATCACTTCAATTTTTGAGTTATAAATTATTTCCTTACCCTTCGACTCTATACTCTTTTTAATTTCTTTTTTTGTTGCTTCAATTAAATCATCCATTTCAAGTCCCACATCTCTTAGTTGATAACAGGTCTGCAATTTAGTAATAAGCCTTTTATGCCAAGCGGACTTTTCTCTTGCATTGGCTATGCTGACCTTGATAAAAAAACTTTTTATCTTCATCTTGCTGTATTCCCACCATTCTAGCAGAGTTAAAAATTTTTGTTGTTTTGTTCTTAAATAATTAAAAAACGCTTTAAAATCTGTTCTTACCTTAGGATCTTGTAACAATGTTGTATTTAGCCTCCAAACTCCTCTTGCCTTGACAAGCCCAGGTAATTCTAACTCTGATAGCAACATCTTATGATCTGAAAAAATGTTTGGGATTAAGACAACAGATTTGACATTCACATATTGGGACATGAAAATAAAATCAATACGAGATTTAGAAGAAGAGTTCTCCCAAGTATAACCGGGATCATTACTACGGATCTCTTTCCAGGAGTCTCTAAGAAAAAAATCAGTTAACAAATCCTTTAGTTGTTTCTCTGTTTTGTCTTTTTTAGGAACGGTGGAACTCCCGCTTCTCCCTTCACCAGGCAAGACACAATTGAAATCCCCACAGAACATCAGAGGCGATGAACCAGGTAGGTAATATTGCACATCTTCAAACAACTGATGTCTCTCTTCCTTCACCGGAGAAGCATAAATGTTCAAAAGTCTAAAGTCCACACCTTTAAAACTAATATTTAAGAAAAGAGCACGTCCAGAAGAAATGTCCACAAAAGAGTTGATTTTAAAGTCATGCGACCTAAACAGCACTCCAATGCCAGAGGAACGATTTTCATTATCTCCGGACCAGATAGAGGGCCCATGAGGCCAATCTTTTCTTAAATCTGCATAATTCATATCAAAGTCAATGTTACATTCTTGCAAACAAAAGACATCACAGTCCACTGTTGACAGGTAGGAAAACAAAGCAGCCCTTCTTGTAGAGCCCCTTATACTCCTCACATTGAGCGAGGCTACTTTAATTGATGAGGTCATGATAGGTTAGTTCAGGTCACACTACTGTCAGAATCAGACATAAAGCCCACCGATGTTAACGGGCTCTGCACTTCTGAGTCCGAAAAAGAAATGTTTATAGGGTCTGAAGGCCTTGGCTCCTCAGGAGGGGCAGCGGGAGCCATTGGCTTGTATTGCAGAAGACTTGGTTTTAATGGACACTTCTTGGAAGTCTCCCTGGCCACATTCTCATCAGACCTATCATCTGTTTTCCTTTTCCTACGAGTTTCCAGCTCCATTGCTTCTTCCTCCGAGCTAAATGTCTCGATTTCAGCAGAGGGACTCCCCTCCACCACCATATCACCCGGATCAGAATCAGCAGCCCAGTCCTTAGATGAAGCTTCCCTCCTCTCAGGACGGACAGGTTTCTCAGCTGGAGGTTTCTGCATAGACGTGGGCTTATGCGCAGCAGGAATAGGAGAACTGGCAGGTTTTCCCTGTGCAGCAGGCACTGAAGTGCTTGTGGACCCGCCTACAGGGGGTTGTGTTCGCACAGTAGATACAGGAGCACCGGTGGGACCCCCCTTAGCAGCAGGAGCAGGAGGGTTGGTTGGCTTCCTCTGTGCAGCAGGTGCAGACGTACCACCTGATGTACTAGCAGGCTTGGTCTGTGGAGCAGGTACTGGAGAGCTAGAAGACTGCCCCCGCGCTGTAGACGCACCCGCAGGAGCAGGAACAGCAGAGGGTTGCCTCTGCCCCCCGGGAGCAGATGGAGGCACACGGGCAGGTTGCTTTGCCAGCGTTTCAGCATAGGTATCCGCCTTTTTCTTCAAAGGACACTCCCGGAAGGAGTGACCTGGGACCCGGCAGATGTTGCACACCATCTCATTGGTACAGTCCATTGTGGCATGTCCATGCTTGTAGCACTTCTTACAGATTGCCACCTCCTCCTTGCAGTTCTCATAAGTGTGACCGAAACACATGCATTTCCGGCAGAAGAGGGGCATGTCCGGGTAGAAGAGGCGCCCCCGCTCCCTACCGATCAGGAAACTTGACGGAGGATGACGCTGACCACCAATGCCATTTGGATCTTCACAAAATTTAACAAAAAATTTATGCTTTCCCGTCCAGAGGTTTTCCTCATTCATGACCTTGTGGGAATACCGCAGTTCTGGGAAATAGTTTTGAAGAAAGCAAATAATATTAACTAAGGGAACATGAGGGTTGCTCATCTGAACCACGAGCGGCTTCTCTCCACCGGAGTAAAGGATGACAAAGGTGAGTCCTTTAAAATCCTCATCTGAAAGGTGCAGGTGAATCTGGCGGAAGAGGTTCTGGCACGCATACTCCGACTCCAGAGTCAAAGTGAAGGAACCGGGGCGATCTTGAAGGGCCAGGATGTCTTCCCTCTTTACTCCTAGGATCTCCAGCAGCACTCTCCTCACGAAAAACTTCAAGGTCATCTTCTCCTTGGATGCATCGTCCACTTCGATCTTGAAAGAGTTCTTGATGCGAAGGTCACCAGCTCTGGCATAGCGCACTGCGGCCGCTACTGCTGATGCCATCTTCAAAAGGTAGATAGGGTCGATCGCCTTCTTGGTTTCTTTGCGTATCTGCCCCCTAAAGCAGCATGAGGCTTAAGACGGCTTTTACACCGCCGATGCCTCAAGGCCAAGGGCACGATTGGCTTAGAATCCTTCTGGCAAGATGTGGTATCTTAGCCAAAAGGCCGAGAAGCGATAACCAGAATTGGTTTCAAACTACGGAGCCACCCAAGGATCCTGAAAAGTCCATTTGTGGAGATGAGCTCCTGGACTCCCGTTAAGAAGACATGTTGTCAACCTCTAGATCCCTTACATGCCTGCACTTTTCGGCTTGCTGCTGCTGCAATCCACGCGTTTTAGATCTGCATAACTCCACCTCTTTAAACACAGCACCTTCACCCCCTGCTGTTCCCACCCGCCTCAACACCGTTGGAAGGGAGGAGAACCAATTAAGGCGGGGGGTGGGGTGGAACGAGCAGCTGTCTACCCTTAGCAGGAGGGCTCCTGATTACATACCTCTCCTGCTGCTGCTGGCTGTCCAGCAGCAGACTGAAGGTGGCTGCTGCTGTGCACAGGTATATAAAGGCTCAGAGCCTATTATGACACGCGCAGCCAGCGTTCCATTGCCACATTCCATCTACTGCAGGCAGGATACCTGGCTGGCTGAATGTCGCTGAGAAGCTCACAGAGACCGCCATAAGCAACAGTTTAACAGAATGCCACAGACTAATCAACCAAACTTTTTGGGTTGGGTTCTCTTTTATAGTCTGCAGGCATTAAATGAAAGAAGTCAGTGTTCCAGCAGAAGGAGACAACGTTTCAGAAAAGGCATTGTAGCAAACCAAAAAAGAAATTTTAAGCGCAGCAGAGTAACCAGCGCACATACCTGTTAGCTCAGGTGAGTTTAAAAGGCTGCTGTTGATAACAAGGGCATTTGCTAAATAGATGGTGTGTGTGCAACAATATACTGAAAGGTCAATTATATTGTGCAGCTTATCTCACCACCTGTAGTTATTTAGGTGAAAGCTCCAAAATGCTTGCCTAATATGTCTGTTTATCCAAAAGGAAGTAAAAAGGGAGAGCTAGAAAGATAGCATTGCATCACATTACATGGCAATGCAATGCACAGTTGCTGAAGTTGAACCAAAATGAGCTTGTAATCTGGCTTCTGCAACTTTGAACATGAAAAATCCAATGAGGAGAAGAAAAGCAAAGCCAAAGAGTCCATCCCAAAATCCGACAAACAAGCAAAATGAACAAAAAACATTGAATTCAATTCTTTCTGATTTTAGAAACTGCATTAAAGAAGGGGTGCACCGGTCCTGGAGATACTGCAATACCAGGTCAATGCGTGGAGTGGACAGAGCAAGCTCTTTTTCCATCTCCCTGTTCTAAAAATCCATTTAATATATGGTCCCCAGATAGGGGACGTATCAGATATTAAACTGATAAGAACAGATACTACACTTGATCTTAGCCAAAAGGCCGAGAAGCGATAACCAGAATTGGTTTCAAACTACGGAGCCACCCAAGGATCCTGAAAAGTCCATTTGTGGAGATGAGCTCCTGGACTCCCGTTAAGAAGACATGTTGTCAACCTCTAGATCCCTTACATGCCTGCACTTTTCGGCTTGCTGCTGCTGCAATCCACGCGTTTTAGATCTGCATAACTCCACCTCTTTAAACACAGCACCTTCACCCCCTGCTGTTCCCACCCGCCTCAACACCGTTGGAAGGGAGGAGAACCAATTAAGGCGGGGGGTGGGGTGGAACGAGCAGCTGTCTACCCTTAGCAGGAGGGCTCCTGATTACATACCTCTCCTGCTGCTGCTGCTGCTGGCTGTCCAGCAGCAGACTGAAGGTGGCTGCTGCTGTGCACAGGTATATAAAGGCTCAGAGCCTATTATGACACGCGCAGCCAGCGTTCCATTGCCACATTCCATCTACTGCAGGCAGGATACCTGGCTGGCTGAATGTCGCTGAGAAGCTCACAGAGACCGCCATAAGCAACAGTTTAACAGAATGCCACAGACTAATCAACCAAACTTTTTGGGTTGGGTTCTCTTTTATAGTCTGCAGGCAATAAATGAAAGAAGTCAGTGTTCCAGCAGAAGGAGACAACGTTTCAGAAAAGGCATTGTAGCAAACCAAAAAAGAAATATTAAGCGCAGCAGAGTAACCAGCACACATACCTGTTAGCTCAGGTGAGTTTAAAAGGCTGCTGTTGATAACAAGGGCATTTGCTAAATAGATGGTGTGTGTGCAACAATATACTGAAAGGTCAATTATATTGTGCAGCTTATCTCACCACCTGTAGTTATTTAGGTGAAAGCTCCAAAATGCTTGCCTAATATGTCTGTTTATCCAAAAGGAAGTAAAAAGGGAGAGCTAGAAAGATAGCATTGCATCACATTACATGGCAATGCAATGCACAGTTGCTGAAGTTGAACCAAAATGAGCTTGTAATCTGGCTTCTGCAACTTTGAACATGAAAAATCCAATGAGGAGAAGAAAAGCAAAGCCAAAGAGTCCATCCCAAAATCCGACAAACAAGCAAAATGAACAAAAAACATTGAATTCAATTCTTTCTGATTTTAGAAACTGCATTAAAGAAGGGGTGCACCGGTCCTGGAGATACTGCAATACCAGGTCAATGCGTGGAGTGGACAGAGCAAGCTCTTTTTCCATCTCCCTGTTCTAAAAATCCATTTAATATATGGTCCCCAGATAGGGGACGTATCAGATATTAAACTGATAAGAACAGATACTACACTTGATCTTAGCCAAAAGGCCGAGAAGCGATAACCAGAATTGGTTTCAAACTACGGAGCCACCCAAGGATCCTGAAAAGTCCATTTGTGGAGATGAGCTCCTGGACTCCCGTTAAGAAGACATGTTGTCAACCTCTAGATCCCTTACATGCCTGCACTTTTCGGCTTGCTGCTGCTGCAATCCACGCGTTTTAGATCTGCATAACTCCACCTCTTTAAACACAGCACCTTCACCCCCTGCTGTTCCCACCCGCCTCAACACCGTTGGAAGGGAGGAGAACCAATTAAGGCGGGTGGTGGGGTGGAACGAGCAGCTGTCTACCCTTAGCAGGAGGGCTCCTGATTACATACCTCTCCTGCTGCTGCTGCTGCTGGCTGTCCAGCAGCAGACTGAAGGTGGCTGCTGCTGTGCACAGGTATATAAAGGCTCAGAGCCTATTATGACACACGCAGCCAGCGTTCCATTGCCACATTCCATCTACTGCAGGCAGGATACCTGGCTGGCTGAATGTCGCTGAGAAGCTCACAGAGACCGCCATAAGCAACAGTTTAACAGAATGCCACAGACTAATCAACCAAACTTTTTGGGTTGGGTTCTCTTTTATAGTCTGCAGGCATTAAATGAAAGAAGTCAGTGTTCCAGCAGAAGGAGACAACGTTTCAGAAAAGGCATTGTAGCAAACCAAAAAAGAAATTTTAAGCACAGCAGAGTAACCAGCGCACATACCTGTTAGCTCAGGTGAGTTTAAAAGGCTTCTGTTGATAACAAGGGCATTTGCTAAATAGATGGTGTGTGTGCAACAATATACTGAAAGGTCAATTATATTGTGCAGCTTATCTCACCACCTGTAGTTATTTAGGTGAAAGCTCCAAAATGCTTGCCTAATATGTCTGTTTATCCAAAAGGAAGTAAAAAGGGAGAGCTAGAAAGATAGCATTGCATCACATTACATGGCAATGCAATGCACAGTTGCTGAAGTTGAACCAAAATGAGCTTGTAATCTGGCTTCTGCAACTTTGAACATGAAAAATCCAATGAGGAGAAGAAAAGCAAAGCCAAAGAGTCCATCCCAAAATCCGACAAACAAGCAAAATGAACAAAAAACATTGAATTCAATTCTTTCTGATTTTAGAAACTGCATTAAAGAAGGGGTGCACCGGTCCTGGAGATACTGCAATACCAGGTCAATGCGTGGAGTGGACAGAGCAAGCTCTTTTTCCATCTCCCTGTTCTAAAAATCCATTTAATATATGGTCCCCAGATAGGGGACGTATCAGATATTAAACTGATAAGAACAGATACTACACTTGATCTTAGCCAAAAGGCCGAGAAGCGATAACCAGAATTGGTTTCAAACTACGGAGCCACCCAAGGATCCTGAAAAGTCCATTTGTGGAGATGAGCTCCTGGACTCCCGTTAAGAAGACATGTTGTCAACCTCTAGATCCCTTACATGCCTGCACTTTTCGGCTTGCTGCTGCTGCAATCCACGCGTTTTAGATCTGCATAACTCCACCTCTTTAAACACAGCACCTTCACCCCCTGCTGTTCCCACCCGCCTCAACACCGTTGGAAGGGAGGAGAACCAATTAAGGCGGGGGGTGGGGTGGAACGAGCAGCTGTCTACCCTTAGCAGGAGGGCTCCTGATTACATACCTCTCCTGCTGCTGCTGCTGCTGGCTGTCCAGCAGCAGACTGAAGGTGGCTGCTGCTGTGCACAGGTATATAAAGGCTCAGAGCCTATTATGACACGCGCAGCCAGCGTTCCATTGCCACATTCCATCTACTGCAGGCAGGATACCTGGCTGGCTGAATGTCGCTGAGAAGCTCACAGAGACCGCCATAAGCAACAGTTTAACAGAATGCCACAGACTAATCAACCAAACTTTTTGGGTTGGGTTCTCTTTTATAGTCTGCAGGCATTAAATGAAAGAAGTCAGTGTTCCAGCAGAAGGAGACAACGTTTCAGAAAAGGCATTGTAGCAAACCAAAAAAGAAATTTTAAGCGCAGCAGAGTAACCAGCGCACATACCTGTTAGCTCAGGTGAGTTTAAAAGGCTTCTGTTGATAACAAGGGCATTTGCTAAATAGATGGTGTGTGTGCAACAATATACTGAAAGGTCAATTATATTGTGCAGCTTATCTCACCATCTGTAGTTATTTAGGTGAAAGCTCCAAAATGCTTGCCTAATATGTCTGTTTATCCAAAAGGAAGTAAAAAGGGAGAGCTAGAAAGATAGCATTGCATCACATTACATGGCAATGCAATGCACAGTTGCTGAAGTTGAACCAAAATGAGCTTGTAATCTGGCTTCTGCAACTTTGAACATGAAAAATCCAATGAGGAGAAGAAAAGCAAAGCCAAAGAGTCCATCCCAAAATCCGACAAACAAGCAAAATGAACAAAAAACATTGAATTCAATTCTTTCTGATTTTAGAAACTGCATTAAAGAAGGGGTGCACCGGTCCTGGAGATACTGCAATACCAGGTCAATGCGTGGAGTGGACAGAGCAAGCTCTTTTTCCATCTCCCTGTTCTAAAAATCCATTTAATATATGGTCCCCAGATAGGGGACGTATCAGATATTAAACTGATAAGAACAGATACTACACTTGATCTTAGCCAAAAGGCCGAGAAGCGATAACCAGAATTGGTTTCAAACTACGGAGCCACCCAAGGATCCTGAAAAGTCCATTTGTGGAGATGAGCTCCTGGACTCCCGTTAAGAAGACATGTTGTCAACCTCTAGATCCCTTACATGCCTGCACTTTTCGGCTTGCTGCTGCTGCAATCCACGCGTTTTAGATCTGCATAACTCCACCTCTTTAAACACAGCACCTTCACCCCCTGCTGTTCCCACCCGCCTCAACACCGTTGGAAGGGAGGAGAACCAATTAAGGCGGGGGGTGGGGTGGAACGAGCAGCTGTCTACCCTTAGCAGGAGGGCTCCTGATTACATACCTCTCCTGCTGCTGCTGCTGCTGGCTGTCCAGCAGCAGACTGAAGGTGGCTGCTGCTGTGCACAGGTATATAAAGGCTCAGAGCCTATTATGACACGCGCAGCCAGCGTTCCATTGCCACATTCCATCTACTGCAGGCAGGATACCTGGCTGGCTGAATGTCGCTGAGAAGCTCACAGAGACCGCCATAAGCAACAGTTTAACAGAATGCCACAGACTAATCAACCAAACTTTTTGGGTTGGGTTCTCTTTTATAGTCTGCAGGCATTAAATGAAAGAAGTCAGTGTTCCAGCAGAAGGAGACAACGTTTCAGAAAAGGCATTGTAGCAAACCAAAAAAGAAATTTTAAGCGCAGCAGAGTAACCAGCGCACATACCTGTTAGCTCAGGTGAGTTTAAAAGGCTGCTGTTGATAACAAGGGCATTTGCTAAATAGATGGTGTGTGTGCAACAATATACTGAAAGGTCAATTATATTGTGCAGCTTATCTCACCACCTGTAGTTATTTAGGTGAAAGCTCCAAAATGCTTGCCTAATATGTCTGTTTATCCAAAAGGAAGTAAAAAGGGAGAGCTAGAAAGATAGCATTGCATCACATTACATGGCAATGCAATGCACAGTTGCTGAAGTTGAACCAAAATGAGCTTGTAATCTGGCTTCTGCAACTTTGAACATGAAAAATCCAATGAGGAGAAAAAAAGCAAAGCCAAAGAGTCCATCCCAAAATCCGACAAACAAGCAAAATGAACAAAAAACATTGAATTCAATTCTTTCTGATTTTAGAAACTGCATTAAAGAAGGGGTGCACCGGTCCTGGAGATACTGCAATACCAGGTCAATGCGTGGAGTGGACAGAGCAAGCTCTTTTTCCATCTCCCTGTTCTAAAAATCCATTTAATATATGGTCCCCAGATAGGGGACGTATCAGATATTAAACTGATAAGAACAGATACTACACTTGATCTTAGCCAAAAGGCCGAGAAGCGATAACCAGAATTGGTTTCAAACTACGGAGCCACCCAAGGATCCTGAAAAGTCCATTTGTGGAGATGAGCTCCTGGACTCCCGTTAAGAAGACATGTTGTCAACCTCTAGATCCCTTACATGCCTGCACTTTTCGGCTTGCTGCTGCTGCAATCCACGCGTTTTAGATCTGCATAACTCCACCTCTTTAAACACAGCACCTTCACCCCCTGCTGTTCCCACCCGCCTCAACACCGTTGGAAGGGAGGAGAACCAATTAAGGCGGGGGGTGGGGTGGAACGAGCAGCTGTCTACCCTTAGCAGGAGGGCTCCTGATTACATACCTCTCCTGCTGCTGCTGCTGCTGGCTGTCCAGCAGCAGACTGAAGGTGGCTGCTGCTGTGCACAGGTATATAAAGGCTCAGAGCCTATTATGACACGCGCAGCCAGCGTTCCATTGTCACATTCCATCTACTGCAGGCAGGATACCTGGCTGGCTGAATGTCGCTGAGAAGCTCACAGAGACCGCCATAAGCAACAGTTTAACAGAATGCCACAGACTAATCAACCAAACTTTTTGGGTTGGGTTCTCTTTTATAGTCTGCAGGCATTAAATGAAAGAAGTCAGTGTTCCAGCAGAAGGAGACAACGTTTCAGAAAAGGCATTGTAGCAAACCAAAAAAGAAATTTTAAGCGCAGCAGAGTAACCAGCGCACATACCTGTTAGCTCAGGTGAGTTTAAAAGGCTGCTGTTGATAACAAGGGCATTTGCTAAATAGATGGTGTGTGTGCAACAATATACTGAAAGGTCAATTATATTGTGCAGCTTATCTCACCACCTGTAGTTATTTAGGTGAAAGCTCCAAAATGCTTGCCTAATATGTCTGTTTATCCAAAAGGAAGTAAAAAGGGAGAGCTAGAAAGATAGCATTGCATCACATTACATGGCAATGCAATGCACAGTTGCTGAAGTTGAACCAAAATGAGCTTGTAATCTGGCTTCTTGTAACATACCTGGCGGCGTCCTTGCATAGTGGTCCATCTCCCACTGTGCAGGAGCGCGCACTTGAACTCCTGTCCAGAATGTCTCTCTGGCTTCCCTCCATGCTGTCTGTTTGTGTCTGTCTCTGCTGCTTAAGGGCGGCGCCCGATCACTTCCTGCTCTTTGTACCTGCTGTGGGTCACGCCCCTTGTGCGTCCTCAGCCTATTGCTGTCTGACACTTGGTATATAGCTCAGCAGCTCCCTTCTATCCCTGCCTGAGCATAGTGTTTTCCTTCAGTGTGTGCTTGCACTCTGAAGGTGCCAGGTCCCGTCTTTGTTCCTTGTCTGCCTTTCCTGGAGGCTGTATTTCCAGGCCTGTCTGAACTGTGTCCTGTATGTCTCCTGCTTTGCGGTATTAGTTCCCGTGTCTGAACTAAGTCCTGTATGTCTCCTGCTTTGCGGTATCAGCTCCCGTGTCTGAACTGTGTCCTGTATGTCTCCTGCTTTGCGGTGTTAGTTCCCGTGTCTGAACTAGTCCTGTATGTCTCCTGCTTTTCGGTATTAGTTCCCGTGTCTGAACTGAGTCCTTTCTGTGTATCTTGTCTGTCCTGTCTGAACACGCTCCTAGCCTGTTCCTCCCGCCTTCTAGGGGCCGATTACCTAGACCCACTCCTGTATTTTGTCTGTCCTGTCTGAACACGCTCCTAGCCTGTTCCTCCCGCCTTCTAGGGGCCGATTACCTAGACCCGCTCCTGTATTTTGTCTGTCCTGTCTGAACACGCTCCTAGCCTGTTCCTCCCGCCTTCTAGGGGCCGATTACCTAGACCCGCTCCTGTATTTTGTCTGTCCTGTCTGAACACGCTCCTTGCCTGTTCGTCCTGCCTCTTTGGGGGCAGTATTCCCAGACCCGCTCCTGTATCCCGCTGCAGTGTCGGTCCCCTCCGTACACTCAGTTCCAGTCTGAACTCTCTCCTATCCTTTACCTGTTTTTCCTCTATGTCCGTTCCCTTCCTTTTTCTGCAGAGTCTGAACTTGTACCTAACTCCTGCCTGTTGTCTCTGTACTCCCGTTTGTGAGTTTGTGGTCCACTCGCTACTTCACTGCAAGTACCCTGTGGGTGTCTGGCTCTGTCTTTCCCTTCCTGTCTGTTCCGTGTGTACAGAGTCCTGTCCTGCCCTGCTTCTGCCCGCTGCTCCGGCAGTCCTGTCCTGCCCTGCTTCTGCCCGCTGCTCCGGCAGTCCTGTCCTGCCCTGCTTCTGCCCGCTGCTCCGGCAGTCCTGTCCTGCCCTGCTTCTGCCCGCTGCTCCGGCAGTCCTGTCCTGCCCTGCTTCTGCCCGCTGCTCCGGCAGTCCTGTCCTGCCCTGCTTCTGCCCGCTGCTCCGGCAGTCCTGTCCTGCCCTGCTTCTGCCCGCTGCTCCGGCAGTCCTGTCCTGCCCTGCTTCTGCCCGCTGCTCCGGCAGTCCTGTCCTGCCCTGCCTGTACCCCTCTGCCTGTAATGTTCCTGAGTCCCAGTGTGTACTGGGCCCTATCCCGCCTGTGTTCCTACCTGCTAGTGCCTCCCTGTCTGCACTCTAGCTGTGCTTGCCTGTACCCCCCTGCCTGCTTACCCGCCTGCCTGCATACCAGTCGTGCCTGCCTATACCCACCAGTCTGTGTGCCAGCCTACCAGTCTGTTCCTGTATTCCCCTGTGTGGGTCAACAGCCGTGTCCGGGGTCTGTCCTGGAGTAGCACCTGGTCCCTCTGCTCGGTTCCTCCTTGGTGCACTGGCGTCGTATGCCGTCGTGCGACCCTGGTCGGATCGGGTGAATACCTAGTTACGCCCCTCCAGGCATTCACTCTCCGGCACGGTCCAGTGGAATCACTACCAATCACACGCACACGCCGCTTAGCCCGGGCGTGTGCATAACACTTCTGCAACTTTGAACATGAAAAATCCAATGATCTAGATCCCTTACATGCCTGCACTTTTCGGCTTGCTGCTGCTGCAATCCACGCGTTTTAGATCTGCATAACTCCACCTCTTTAAACACAGCACCTTCACCCCCTGCTGTTCCCACCCGCCTCAACACCGTTGGAAGGGAGGAGAACCAATTAAGGCGGGGGGTGGGGTGGAACGAGCAGCTGTCTACCCTTAGCAGGAGGGCTCCTGATTACATACCTCTCCTGCTGCTGCTGCTGCTGGCTGTCCAGCAGCAGACTGAAGGTGGCTGCTGCTGTGCACAGGTATATAAAGGCTCAGAGCCTATTATGACACGCGCAGCCAGCGTTCCATTGCCACATTCCATCTACTGCAGGCAGGATACCTGGCTGGCTGAATGTCGCTGAGAAGCTTACAGAGACCGCCATAAGCAACAGTTTAACAGAATGCCACAGACTAATCAACCAAACTTTTTGGGTTGGGTTCTCTTTTATAGTCTGCAGGCATTAAATGAAAGAAGTCAGTGTTCCAGCAGAAGGAGACAACGTTTCAGAAAAGGCATTGTAGCAAACCAAAAAAGAAATTTTAAGCGCAGCAGAGTAACCAGCGCACATACCTGTTAGCTCAGGTGAGTTTAAAAGGCTGCTGTTGATAACAAGGGCATTTGCTAAATAGATGGTGTGTGTGCAACAATATACTGAAAGGTCAATTATATTGTGCAGCTTATCTCACCACCTGTAGTTATTTAGGTGAAAGCTCCAAAATGCTTGCCTAATATGTCTGTTTATCCAAAAGGAAGTAAAAAGGGAGAGCTAGAAAGATAGCATTGCATCACATTACATGGCAATGCAATGCACAGTTGCTGAAGTTGAACCAAAATGAGCTTGTAATCTGGCTTCTGCAACTTTGAACATGAAAAATCCAATGAGGAGAAGAAAAGCAAAGCCAAAGAGTCCATCCCAAAATCCGACAAACAAGCAAAATGAACAAAAAACATTGAATTCAATTCTTTCTGATTTTAGAAACTGCATTAAAGAAGGGGTGCACCGGTCCTGGAGATACTGCAATACCAGGTCAATGCGTGGAGTGGACAGAGCAAGCTCTTTTTCCATCTCCCTGTTCTAAAAATCCATTTAATATATGGTCCCCAGATAGGGGACGTATCAGATATTAAACTGATAAGAACAGATACTACACTTGATCTTAGCCAAAAGGCCGAGAAGCGATAACCAGAATTGGTTTCAAACTACGGAGCCACCCAAGGATCCTGAAAAGTCCATTTGTGGAGATGAGCTCCTGGACTCCCGTTAAGAAGACACGTTGTCAACCTCTAGATCCCTTACATGCCTGCACTTTTCGGCTTGCTGCTGCTGCAATCCACGCGTTTTAGATCTGCATAACTCCACCTCTTTAAACACAGCACCTTCACCCCCTGCTGTTCCCACCCGCCTCAACACCGTTGGAAGGGAGGAGAACCAATTAAGGCGGGGGGTGGGGTGGAACGATCAGCTGTCTACCCTTAGCAGGAGGGCTCCTGATTACATACCTCTCCTGCTGCTGCTGCTGCTGGCTGTCCAGCAGCAGACTGAAGGTGGCTGCTGCTGTGCACAGGTATATAAAGGCTCAGAGCCTATTATGACACGCGCAGCCAGCGTTCCATTGCCACATTCCATCTACTGCAGGCAGGGTACCTGGCTGGCTGAATGTCGCTGAGAAGCTCACAGAGACCGCCATAAGCAACAGTTTAACAGAATGCCACAGACTAATCAACCAAACTTTTTGGGTTGGGTTCTCTTTTATAGTCTGCAGGCATTAAATGAAAGAAGTCAGTGTTCCAGCAGAAGGAGACAACGTTTCAGAAAAGGCATTGTAGCAAACCAAAAAAGAAATTTTAAGCACAGCAGAGTAACCAGCGCACATACCTGTTAGCTCAGGTGAGTTTAAAAGGCTGCTGTTGATAACAAGGGCATTTGCTAAATAGATGGTGTGTGTGCAACAATATACTGAAAGGTCAATTATATTGTGCAGCTTATCTCACCACCTGTAGTTATTTAGGTGAAAGCTCCAAAATGCTTGCCTAATATGTCTGTTTATCCAAAAGGAAGTAAAAAGGGAGAGCTAGAAAGATAGCATTGCATCACATTACATGGCAATGCAATGCACAGTTGCTGAAGTTGAACCAAAATGAGCTTGTAATCTGGCTTCTGCAACTTTGAACATGAAAAATCCAATGAGGAGAAGAAAAGCAAAGCCAAAGAGTCCATCCCAAAATCTGACAAACAAGCAAAATGAACAAAAAACATTGAATTCAATTCTTTCTGATTTTAGAAACTGCATTAAAGAAGGGGTGCACCGGTCCTGGAGATACTGCAATACCAGGTCAATGCGTGGAGTGGACAGAGCAAGCTCTTTTTCCATCTCCCTGTTCTAAAAATCCATTTAATATATGGTCCTCAGATAGGGGACGTATCAGATATTAAACTGATAAGAACAGATACTACACTTGATCTTAGCCAAAAGGCCGAGAAGCGATAACCAGAATTGGTTTCAAACTACGGAGCCACCCAAGGATCCTGAAAAGTCCATTTGTGGAGATGAGCTCCTGGACTCCCGTTAAGAAGACATGTTGTCAACCTCTAGATCCCTTACATGCCTGCACTTTTCGGCTTGCTGCTGCTGCAATCCACGCGTTTTAGATCTGCATAACTCCACCTCTTTAAACACAGCACCTTCACCCCCTGCTGTTCCCACCCGCCTCAACACCGTTGGA
The DNA here is from genome assembly GCF_046119375.1 of Phyllobates terribilis. Taxonomy (NCBI): domain Eukaryota; kingdom Metazoa; phylum Chordata; class Amphibia; order Anura; family Dendrobatidae; genus Phyllobates; species Phyllobates terribilis. The sequence continues at coordinate 653,228,642 of NW_027362765.1, forward strand.
AGGGAGGAGAACCAATTAAGGCGGGGGGTGGGGTGGAACGAGCAGCTGTCTACCCTTAGCAGGAGGGCTCCTGATTACATACCTCTCCTGCTGCTGCTGCTGCTGGCTGTCCAGCAGCAGACTGAAGGTGGCTGCTGCTGTGCACAGGTATATAAAGGCTCAGAGCCTATTATGACACGCGCAGCCAGCGTTCCATTGCCACATTTCATCTACTGCAGGCAGGATACCTGGCTGGCTGAATGTCGCTGAGAAGCTCACAGAGACCGCCATAAGCAACAGTTTAACAGAATGCCACAGACTAATCAACCAAACTTTTTGGGTTGGGTTCTCTTTTATAGTCTGCAGGCATTAAATGAAAGAAGTCAGTGTTCCAGCAGAAGGAGACAACGTTTCAGAAAATGCATTGTAGCAAACCAAAAAAGAAATTTTAAGCGCAGCAGAGTAACCAGCGCACATACCTGTTAGCTCAGGTGAGTTTAAAAGGCTGCTGTTGATAACAAGGGCATTTGCTAAATAGATGGTGTGTGTGCAACAATATACTGAAAGGTCAATTATATTGTGCAGCTTATCTCACCACCTGTAGTTATTTAGGTGAAAGCTCCAAAATGCTTGCCTAATATGTCTGTTTATCCAAAAGGAAGTAAAAAGGGAGAGCTAGAAAGATAGCATTGCAACACATTACATGGCAATGCAATGCACAGTTGCTGAAGTTGAACCAAAATGAGCTTGTAATCTGGCTTCTGCAACTTTGAACATGAAAAATCCAATGAGGAGAAGAAAAGCAAAGCCAAAGAGTCCATCCCAAAATCCGACAAACAAGCAAAATGAACAAAAAACATTGAATTCAATTCTTTCTGATTTTAGAAACTGCATTAAAGAAGGGGTGCACCGGTCCTGGAGATACTGCAATACCAGGTCAATGCGTGGAGTGGACAGAGCAAGCTCTTTTTCCATCTCCCTGTTCTAAAAATCCATTTAATATATGGTCCCCAGATAGGGGACGTATCAGATATTAAACTGATAAGAACAGATACTACACTTGATCTTAGCCAAAAGGCCGAGAAGCGATAACCAGAATTGGTTTCAAACTACGGAGCCACCCAAGGATCCTGAAAAGTCCATTTGTGGAGATGAGCTCCTGGACTCCCGTTAAGAAGACATGTTGTCAACCTCTAGATCCCTTACATGCCTGCACTTTTCGGCTTGCTGCTGCTGCAATCCACGCGTTTTAGATCTGCATAACTCCACCTCTTTAAACACAGCACCTTCACCCCCTGCTGTTCCCACCCGCCTCAACACCGTTGGAAGGGAGGAGAACCAATTAAGGCGGGGGGTGGGGTGGAACGAGCAGCTGTCTACCCTTAGCAGGAGGGCTCCTGATTACATACCTCTCCTGCTGCTGCTGCTGCTGGCTGTCCAGCAGCAGACTGAAGGTGGCTGCTGCTGTGCACAGGTATATAAAGGCTCAGAGCCTATTATGACACGCGCAGCCAGCGTTCCATTGCCACATTTCATCTACTGCAGGCAGGATACCTGGCTGGCTGAATGTCGCTGAGAAGCTCACAGAGACCGCCATAAGCAACAGTTTAACAGAATGCCACAGACTAATCAACCAAACTTTTTGGGTTGGGTTCTCTTTTATAGTCTGCAGGCATTAAATGAAAGAAGTCAGTGTTCCAGCAGAAGGAGACAACGTTTCAGAAAAGGCATTGTAGCAAACCAAAAAAGAAATTTTAAGCGCAGCAGAGCAACCAGCGCACATACCTGTTAGCTCAGGTGAGTTTAAAAGGCTGCTGTTGATAACAAGGGCATTTGCTAAATAGATGGTGTGTGTGCAACAATATACTGAAAGGTCAATTATATTGTGCAGCTTATCTCACCACCTGTAGTTATTTAGGTGAAAGCTCCAAAATGCTTGCCTGATATGTCTGTTTATCCAAAAGGAAGTAAAAAGGGAGAGCTAGAAAGATAGCATTGCAACACATTACATGGCAATGCAATGCACAGTTGCTGAAGTTGAACCAAAATGAGCTTGTAATCTGGCTTCTGCAACTTTGAACATGAAAAATCCAATGAGGAGAAGAAAAGCAAAGCCAAAGAGTCCATCCCAAAATCCGACAAACAAGCAAAATGAACAAAAAACATTGAATTCAATTCTTTCTGATTTTAGAAACTGCATTAAAGAAGGGGTGCACCGGTCCTGGAGATACTGCAATACCAGGTCAATGCGTGGAGTGGACAGAGCAAGCTCTTTTTCCATCTCCCTGTTCTAAAAATCCATTTAATATATGGTCCCCAGATAGGGGACGTATCAGATATTAAACTGATAAGAACAGATAAGGTTTCAACGCAATTTTATTGATTCAAAAGTATATTTACAAAGGTTTTAAAAAAGAACATTTATAACATTACAATAAAATGATAAAACATGATAATAATCAATTCAAGTTTTTTGTAAAAACACAATTTACCATCATAAAACCATTGTAACAATTAAGAAAATCATAATTACAGATGTACTTGGGTTTATTTAATTACCACTAATTGTGTTCCATAATTGTACACACCACATAGAAGCCGCTTCTTTTGCTCCATACAGTTTTTTATCTCTGAGATAGTAAATATACATTTCACTTAAAGCAATTTTTATACAGTCTGTTGAATCAATATGATCATGTTTGAAGAGTAAAATATTTCTAACTTTCCACATGGCATTTTTAAAATAATTAATAATAATCCAGGCAACTCGGAATTGTTTAAAATTTGGACACTTAAAAAGACCATAAAAGACATAAAAGTGATTAAAATCTTTCAGGCCACATGCCCATTTTAAAAGTGGGCCTACCTTTCTCCAAACCTCCTGTGCAAAATGACAATTCCAAAAGAGATGCAATACAGACTCACTTTCCCCGCATATATCTCTTGGACATTTGGCTCTCGCCACCAGCCCCCGCCTATGTTGAAACTCACGGGTAGGGAGGCACTGGTGGACGATAGCCCAGGCAAGGTCCTTGTGTACATTTGCAAGATATTTCCCGTACACATTTCGCCACACCGTTTTGGACCTTGCCTGTGAAAAATTGGAGACAGGAATTGTGTCCTCAGAGTGTCTGCAAGCAATAGATACCTTCCTTTGGTCCCCCAATATATCAGGCTCCAATTCCTGGAGACCTAAAAGTCTGACCGTTTTCTCAAGTATCACATACTGTTTAGGTGGGCACAGGAGCACAGGAGAACTTAAAGGTAGGCTAAACCACCTTTTAAAAATCATTCCTGCTGCATATTTTAAAAAATAACTAAAAATGCCATCAGATTTAAAAACCTTAAAACAGAAGCAGAAATACTTTATATGGAAAAAGGTAAAAAAATTGGGTACATCTTTACCTCCATTAGATTTACATTTGTACATCAGATCTCTTTTTAACTTTTCCATTTTTGAACCCCATAAAAACATAAAAACAATTCTTGTTACTTTCTTGATTTGTAAATTGGAAGGGGGAAACACCATTGCAACATACAACATAATGGGAATTAAAACAGCTTTAATAATTAAAATTTTACCTTCCATACTAAGGTTCCTTAAATTCCACAATGAGATCTTTTTTTCTATTTTATCCATTGCAGAGTCCCAGTTAGGGTCCCCCTCATTGGCTTGGTTAAAAATAATTCCTAAAATTTTTATGTGATTTTTCTGTATCACTATCCCAGGGGTCAAAGAGGAGTCCCATCCCCCCACATTAAAACAGTCACATTTATCTATATTTAATTTAAAACCTGAGGCTTCACAGAAAAATTGTGTGTTTCTCAATACCCTCCTCAGAGATGTGGAATCTGGACATAGTATGGTAACATCATCCATGTAACTTAGGGCTTTAAGTTGCATACCCCTACTCCCGGGAATAGGTACCCCTTTAATTACTTTATCTTTTCTCAGTATGGTTAATAGTGGTTCCATAACACAGATAAAGAGCAGTGGTGAGAGAGGGCACCCTTGTTTCACCCCTGATAATAGAGGAACCCCCTTCGTTAAAAACCCATTTACAGAAATTTGACTAAAACAAGAATGATATAAAAGCATAATGCGGGTTAAAATTTTATCTGGAAACGCCATTTTTTTAAGAACCATAAAAAGAAATTAATGCGATACCCTGTCAAAAGCTTTTTCAAAGTCTAAGGATAAAATTGCAAGGTTTTGACTTCTCTCTTTTGAATACCATATGGTATCCCTAATTATGTTGAGGGACTCAGCTATGGTTCTTCCGGGAACACCACATACCTGGTTAGGGTGAATTAATTTGGCTATAAAGGGTTTTAAACGGACTGCAATAAGTTTAGCTAAAATTTTATAATCAAGGTTTAAAAGCGTAATAGGCCGCCAGTTTTTAAGTTGGCTCCTATCCCCTTTTTTATATATTAAAGATACCAGACCTCTCCTCCAAGATGGGGGTAATTTATTAGTATTAAAAGCTTCTTTAAACAATAAAAACATATCGTTCTTTAAAATTCCCCAAAAAGTCAGATAAAACTCAATCGGTAGACCGTCTTCCCCAGGGGCTTTCCCACTGGAGAAACTTTTAAAAATCTGTAAAAGTTCCTCACTGGTGAGATCCCTAGATAAAATACCCTGGTCTAAAATATCTAACTTAAAATCAAGGGAATTAATAGCATACTCTAAAAAGGATGGATCTATAACTTTAGTGTTAAAAAGAAGTTGATAAAAATTAAAAGCTTTTCCTAACATACCCTTAATATCATTTTCACCTTCAAGATTTAGGATTGCGTCCCTCCTCCCCATTACCTTTTTGAAGAAGAATCGGGAGCATTTCTCTCCTTCCTCCAGGTGCTGTACATGGGAGTTAAAAATTATTTGTTTTCCTTTTTCATTAAGAGCATTTTTTATTTCAGACTTAAGATTTGCAATATCATCATCCACATCAATACCAACTTCTTTTAGTTTAAAGAGTACTTGTAATCTCATATTAAAAACATAAAACCACTGCTTTTTCTTTTTTGCTTTCATTTTCCCTGCCTTAATAAAAAATAATTTAATCTTAGGTTTAATGCTCTCCCACCAATCCAGCATCGAGGCGCGGGGGTCTCTCTTTGATTGCCAGCACTGGTAGGCCTGCACAAACCTCTTTTGAATATCAATATCCTCTAGGAGAGTTGTATTTAATCTCCATGGGCCTCTTGAGGTATTTTGTTCCCCTGCTAACTCTAAAAACACAGATAAAACTTTATGATCAGAGAATAAATTAGATAAAAGAAAACATTTACAAGGTTTAAAGGCAGTAGAAGCAAATATGAAATCAATTCTAGAAGAAACTCTTCCATTGGACCATGTAACACCTGGATCCGCCGGCAAGAGTTCCTTCCAGCAGTCCTGTAATCTAAAATCATCAATTAAACTTTTCAACAAATAGGAGGTACGGTCTTTACGATTCACATCCCCACCCTGCCGGGATTCCCCATCACGTAAACAATTAAAATCTCCTCCCACTAGCAGGGGGGTTGACCCAACACAAAATAATGGCAATATTTCAAGTAAATCCGCCCTTTCCTGCTTCCCAGGAGGAGCGTACACATTTAATAAACGTAAAGAAAGTCCATTAAAAACAAGATGTATTAAAATAGCTCTGCCAGGTATAATTTCAGTCACAGATTGAATGATGGTAGAATGTCCACGGCAAAGTAGTCCAACTCCGGAAGCACGACAGTCATTAGCACCGGACCACACAGAAGCGCCCAGTTTCCAGTCTTCTTTTAAGTCCTTATAATTTAAATTACTCTGTATACCACATTCTTGTAGAAAGCAGAAATCAAAGTCCAATGTCTCTAAATAAGAAAATAAAGCAGCCCTACGTGTAGGGCTCTTTAGGGACCTCACATTTAGTGAGGAGATTTTAAGAGGAACAGACATTAAGAAGAATCAGGATCTGAAGATGGGAAGAAGTCAATACACGGCACCTCCTCCTCCGCATCTCCAGGGGTCAGGATTTGTTTAATATTACCGGGATCTGAAGCAGGCAAAAAGGCATCATCCACTTTTGGCTCCTCATCTGGACCTCGACATCCGTGTTTTCTTTGGATATCAGGTTGCTTTACGTCCTCCCGTTGCCTTTTCAGAGGCTGGGAGCTGTCCATCTTTTCCAAGTCCTGTGCATCTGCAGTCCTCATGGCGGTCTGGTCTATGGAACGGGTGTCATCCCTCTGGGTCGTCTTGTCCTCTGGTCTGGTCACGGAACTACTGCGACTTCTGGTTCGAGGACCAGGGCTCGACTGGGTCTTAGCCGGGTCCTTTTTACTTCGCGCCCTAGAGGTCTCTCTATCCGACACACTGGTTGATCGATTAAGGAGCGTACCCTTTTTGCCCTTACCCAAGATCACCGATGATGGTGTGGCGAATCTGGGTGCTTGCTTAATCGGGGTACTAGAGGTCTCCTCAGTTCCACATAATGCCGGTGGTGCATTCATGCTGGATGAGGACCCTTCCTCTTGACTCTGAGATACGGCAACATCTAGAGCCAGAACATCGATCAATTCCACAGAGAGCGAACCCTCGGTTAATCTTATGGAACCCCTATGACCGTCCTTCTGTGGAACTACCAGCGGGCCCTCTGGCGGAGCCGTTGAAGGATTTGTTCCGGACCCGTCAGCGTGCGCCAACCCAGGTCCAGGGGCAGGTGTAGTAATACTCCCTCCGAAGTATTCTTGGATAGTCAGTTGACCTGACTTAAACATGTCATATGTTTTTGACTTTTTGCTCGGACAATTCCTGAAGGCGTGACCTGCCTTCCCACATAGGTTACATACGATCTCAGAGTCACACGTAGCGGAGGTGTGCCCACTCTTACCGCACTTGTTGCAAAAGACTACATGAACCCTTGTACAATTTTCTCGTGTATGCCCATATTCATGACAATTCCGGCATTGAAGGGGCATTCCTGGGTAGCGTAGGAATCCCCTGACATTACCAATGGCAAAATTAGCAGGCGGGTGGTGAAGACCACCAATGCCGCTCTGATCTGGATGGAACTTCACCAGGTATTTCCTCTTCCCATTCCAGAAGCGCTGGGAGTTGAGGATATCATGTGAGAAGCGCACTGACTTGCAGTAACGCTTCAAAAAGGTTTCGATATCGCCCTCAGAGACGAATGGGCTGTACATGAAGATCACCAAGGGTACTTCCTCTTCACCGTACAGGAAGTCAAAGCTCAGCCCGTTCAGTCTCTCATCGTCCTTGTCCGCAACCATCAGTGCTGCATGGATATTATCACAGCATGATTTAGCCATAAAGGAAATGGTATATCGCCCACGGAATTCCTGATCGTAAAGACACAGGATCTTATCTCGCTCCAGGTGGAAGAACCCAAAAAGAATCTCATGCACGATGTACTGCAGATTCTTCTCATGGCGCTGGCATTCATCCACCATGATTCTAATGGACTGTCGCAGTGGAGTCTCCCCCACCGCAAATCCAAAAGAAAAAGGCATTTTCGGCCCTCAGGGACTAAGCCCTCCCCCAATAGTAACAAGGGAATGAATCCCACAAAAGCAGGAACAAACCCAAGACCGAGGGAGGGGTACCCCAAGAACTTACACAGCCCACTAAGCGATAAAGCTCAGCAAAGGAAAACGCCCTTATTTCCTCGGGTCGCCCCGAAGACAAGACGCGATCGCTCCCCGTTGTCCGGGGACTAAGCCGACCTGCCAATAGCTGCAAGGGGGTGAAGCTCCCTCCGTTAAGAGAGAGCGATCCCCCAAGGCCAACAAGTCGGGTACCCCAGGCACCTCCTAGCCGAGACCAAGGCAGCAACCGTTAGATCACTGCACCTGATCTTAGCCAAAAGGCCGAGAAGCGATAACCAGAATTGGTTTCAAACTACGGAGCCACCCAAGGATCCTGAAAAGTCCATTTGTGGAGATGAGCTCCTGGACTCCCGTTAAGAAGACATGTTGTCAACCTCTAGATCCCTTACATGCCTGCACTTTTCGGCTTGCTGCTGCTGCAATCCACGCGTTTTAGATCTGCATAACTCCACCTCTTTAAACACAGCACCTTCACCCCCTGCTGTTCCCACCCGCCTCAACACCGTTGGAAGGGAGGAGAACCAATTAAGGCGGGGGGTGGGGTGGAACGAGCAGCTGTCTACCCTTAGCAGGAGGGCTCCTGATTACATACCTCTCCTGCTGCTGCTGCTGCTGGCTGTCCAGCAGCAGACTGAAGGTGGCTGCTGCTGTGCACAGGTATATAAAGGCTCAGAGCCTATTATGACACGCGCAGCCAGCGTTCCATTGCCACATTCCATCTACTGCAGGCAGGATACCTGGCTGGCTGAATGTCGCTGAGAAGCTCACAGAGACCGCCATAAGCAACAGTTTAACAGAATGCCACAGACTAATCAACCAAACTTTTTGGGTTGGGTTCTCTTTTATAGTCTGCAGGCATTAAATGAAAGAAGTCAGTGTTCCAGCAGAAGGAGACAACGTTTCAGAAAAGGCATTGTAGCAAACCAAAAAAGAAATTTTAAGCGCAGCAGAGTAACCAGCGCACATACCTGTTAGCTCAGGTGAGTTTAAAAGGCTGCTGTTGATAACAAGGGCATTTGCTAAATAGATAGTGTGTGTGCAACAATATACTGAAAGGTCAATTATATTGTGCAGCTTATCTCACCACCTGTAGTTATTTAGGTGAAAGCTCCAAAATGCTTGCCTAATATGTCTGTTTATCCAAAAGGAAGTAAAAAGGGAGAGCTAGAAAGATAGCATTGCATCACATTACATGGCAATGCAATGCACAGTTGCTGAAGTTGAACCAAAATGAGCTTGTAATCTGGCTTCTGCAACTTTGAACATGAAAAATCCAATGAGGAGAAGAAAAGCAAAGCCAAAGAGTCCATCCCAAAATCCGACAAACAAGCAAAATGAACAAAAAACATTGAATTCAATTCTTTCTGATTTTAGAAACTGCATTAAAGAAGGGGTGCACCGGTCCTGGAGATACTGCAATACCAGGTCAATGCGTGGAGTGGACAGAGCAAGCTCTTTTTCCATCTCCCTGTTCTAAAAATCCATTTAATATATGGTCCCCAGATAGGGGACGTATCAGATATTAAACTGATAAGAACAGATACTACACTTGATCTTAGCCAAAAGGCCGAGAAGCGATAACCAGAATTGGTTTCAAACTACGGAGCCACCCAAGGATCCTGAAAAGTCCATTTGTGGAGATGAGCTCCTGGACTCCCGTTAAGAAGACATGTTGTCAACCTCTAGATCCCTTACATGCCTGCACTTTTCGGCTTGCTGCTGCTGCAATCCACGCGTTTTAGATCTGCATAACTCCACCTCTTTAAACACAGCACCTTCACCCCCTGCTGTTCCCACCCGCCTCAACACCGTTGGAAGGGAGGAGAACCAATTAAGGCGGGGGGTGGGGTGGAACGAGCAGCTGTCTACCCTTAGCAGGAGGGCTCCTGATTACATACCTCTCCTGCTGCTGCTGCTGCTGGCTGTCCAGCAGCAGACTGAAGGTGGCTGCTGCTGTGCACAGGTATATAAAGGCTCAGAGCCTATTATGACACGCGCAGCCAGCGTTCCATTGCCACATTCCATCTACTGCAGGCAGGATACCTGGCTGGCTGAATGTCGCTGAGAAGCTCACAGAGACCGCCATAAGCAACAGTTTAACAGAATGCCACAGACTAATCAACCAAACTTTTTGGGTTGGGTTCTCTTTTATAGTCTGCAGGCATTAAATGAAAGAAGTCAGTGTTCCAGCAGAAGGAGACAACGTTTCAGAAAAGGCATTGTAGCAAACCAAAAAAGAAATTTTAAGCGCAGCAGAGTAACCAGCGCACATACCTGTTAGCTCAGGTGAGTTTAAAAGGCTGCTGTTGATAACAAGGGCATTTGCTAAATAGATGGTGTGTGTGCAACAATATACTGAAAGGTCAATTATATTGTGCAGCTTATCTCACCACCTGTAGTTATTTAGGTGAAAGCTCCAAAATGCTTGCCTAATATGTCTGTTTATCCAAAAGGAAGTAAAAAGGGAGAGCTAGAAAGATAGCATTGCATCACATTACATGGCAATGCAATGCACAGTTGCTGAAGTTGAACCAAAATTAGCTTGTAATCTGGCTTCTGCAACTTTGAACATGAAAAATCCAATGAGGAGAAGAAAAGCAAAGCCAAAGAGTCCATCCCAAAATCCGACAAACAAGCAAAATGAACAAAAAACATTGAATTCAATTCTTTCTGATTTTAGAAACTGCATTAAAGAAGGGGTGCACCGGTCCTGGAGATACTGCAATACCAGGTCAATGCGTGGAGTGGACAGAGCAAGCTCTTTTTCCATCTCCCTGTTCTAAAAATCCATTTAATATATGGTCCCCAGATAGGGGACGTATCAGATATTAAACTGATAAGAACAGATACTACACTTGATCTTAGCCAAAAGGCCGAGAAGCGATAACCAGAATTGGTTTCAAACTACGGAGCCACCCAAGGATCCTGAAAAGTCCATTTGTGGAGATGAGCTCCTGGACTCCCGTTAAGAAGACATGTTGTCAACCTCTAGATCCCTTACATGCCTGCACTTTTCGGCTTGCTGCTGCTGCAATCCACGCGTTTTAGATCTGCATAACTCCACCTCTTTAAACACAGCACCTTCACCCCCTGCTGTTCCCACCCGCCTCAACACCGTTGGAAGGGAGGAGAACCAATTAAGGCGGGGGGTGGGGTGGAACGAGCAGCTGTCTACCCTTAGCAGGAGGGCTCCTGATTACATACCTCTCCTGCTGCTGCTGCTGCTGGCTGTCCAGCAGCAGACTGAAGGTGGCTGCTGCTGTGCACAGGTATATAAAGGCTCAGAGCCTATTATGACACGCGCAGCCAGCGTTCCATTGCCACATTCCATCTACTGCAGGCAGGATACCTGGCTGGCTGAATGTCGCTGAGAAGCTCACAGAGACCGCCATAAGCAACAGTTTAACAGAATGCCACAGACTAATCAACCAAACTTTTTGGGTTGGGTTCTCTTTTATAGTCTGCAGGCATTAAATGAAAGAAGTCAGTGTTCCAGCAGAAGGAGACAACGTTTCAGAAAAGGCATTGTAGCAAACCAAAAAAGAAATTTTAAGCGCAGCAGAGTAACCAGCGCACATACCTGTTAGCTCAGGTGAGTTTAAAAGGCTGCTGTTGATAACAAGGGCATTTGCTAAATAGATGGTGTGTGTGCAACAATATACTGAAAGGTCAATTATATTGTGCAGCTTATCTCACCACCTGTAGTTATTTAGGTGAAAGCTCCAAAATGCTTGCCTAATATGTCTGTTTATCCAAAAGGAAGTAAAAAGGGAGAGCTAGAAAGATAGCATTGCATCACATTACATGGCAATGCAATGCACAGTTGCTGAAGTTGAACCAAAATGAGCTTGTAATCTGGCTTCTGCAACTTTGAACATGAAAAATCCAATGAGGAGAAGAAAAGCAAAGCCAAAGAGTCCATCCCAAAATCCGACAAACAAGCAAAATGAACAAAAAACATTGAATTCAATTCTTTCTGATTTTAGAAACTGCATTAAAGAAGGGGTGCACCGGTCCTGGAGATACTGCAATACCAGGTCAATGCGTGGAGTGGACAGAGCAAGCTCTTTTTCCATCTCCCTGTTCTAAAAATCCATTTAATATATGGTCCCCAGATAGGGGACGTATCAGATATTAAACTGATAAGAACAGATTTTTTTATCGAAAGCCCGAATTCGTGTACAAAACCCGAGTGCGCTTAAAAAAGTGACAAGTGCCACAAAAAAAGTGCACTAGGATGCTGGTCTTCTTGAAACCCTCTCCAAAAGGAGAAGGGTCCCCCAAACCATTCCCCGTCCCTCCGAGCCAAAAGGCCACAGCGAGGAACAGGGACAAAAAGCCACCTCCAGCAGAAGCCAGAGGCGACCCAATCTTACCCCCAGCACCTGCCCGAGTTCTCACCCGAGCAAGGCACTGGGAGCCAAAGACTGTGCTCCCCTCCCGGAAGAGGGGAGCCAACAACGCTCTCCTCCCGAAAGAGGAGAGCCAGGGGGGTTCAGGGGGGAGCGGAACCTGATGGCCACACACTCCCCCCCTAGACCTGCCAAGAGAGGAACCCGTAAGGGAACCGCATCCCGACAAATTCCTAGTAGGACGTGACACACGTGAATAAGTGGACACACAGTGACAAAGAAATTAAATAAATAGTGAAGGTTTCACAGTATAATACTGCCCGGACCTTCGACCGGGAATTAAAAAATTCCCCATCCTAAGGCCAGAAGGCCCGGAATAAGGGTGTGTGCGAAGAAAGAAAATTTGAAGTGCTTGTGCAAATGTGCCATAAACTCAAGTGGGGTTCCCAATCCCAGTGAGTTAAGGCACCCCAGGGTCACCACTCCTGGGGCACTTCACACTTCGGGCTTTCGATCTTCCCCGGCCCAATGGCGTCGATCCTGGGGGGCCATGCTTTCCACCAGATGACTATATTAGCCATCTGGCGTACTAACAAGCGCCTAAACCCCAGTGTGCATAATGTATCAATCTACTAGGGCGGCCAACATCCAAAACGGCCTTTTCGAAAGATACTACACTTGATCTTAGCCAAAAGGCCGAGAAGCGATAACCAGAATTGGTTTCAAACTACGGAGCCACCCAAGGATCCTGAAAAGTCCATTTGTGGAGATGAGCTCCTGGACTCCCGTTAAGAAGACATGTTGTCAACCTCTAGATCCCTTACATGCCTGCACTTTTCGGCTTGCTGCTGCTGCAATCCACGCGTTTTAGATCTGCATAACTCCACCTCTTTAAACACAGCACCTTCACCCCCTGCTGTTCCCACCCGCCTCAACACCGTTGGAAGGGAGGAGAACCAATTAAGGCGGGGGGTGGGGTGGAACGAGCAGCTGTCTACCCTTAGCAGGAGGGCTCCTGATTACATACCTCTCCTGCTGCTGCTGCTGCTGGCTGTCCAGCAGCAGACTGAAGGTGGCTGCTGCTGTGCACAGGTATATAAAGGCTCAGAGCCTATTATGACACGCGCAGCCAGCGTTCCATTGCCACATTCCATCTACTGCAGGCAGGATACCTGGCTGGCTGAATGTCGCTGAGAAGCTCACAGAGACCGCCATAAGCAACAGTTTAACAGAATGCCACAGACTAATCAACCAAACTTTTTGGGTTGGGTTCTCTTTTATAGTCTGCAGGCATTAAATGAAAGAAGTCAGTGTTCCAGCAGAAGGAGACAACGTTTCAGAAAAGGCATTGTAGCAAACCAAAAAAGAAATTTTAAGCGCAGCAGAGTAACCAGCGCACATACCTGTTAGCTCAGGTGAGTTTAAAAGGCTGCTGTTGATAACAAGGGCATTTGCTAAATAGATGGTGTGTGTGCAACAATATACTGAAAGGTCAATTATATTGTGCAGCTTATCTCACCACCTGTAGTTATTTAGGTGAAAGCTCCAAAATGCTTGCCTAATATGTCTGTTTATCCAAAAGGAAGTAAAAAGGGAGAGCTAGAAAGATAGCATTGCATCACATTACATGGCAATGCAATGCACAGTTGCTGAAGTTGAACCAAAATGAGCTTGTAATCTGGCTTCTGCAACTTTGAACATGAAAAATCCAATGAGGAGAAGAAAAGCAAAGCCAAAGAGTCCATCCCAAAATCCGACAAACAAGCAAAATGAACAAAAAACATTGAATTCAATTCTTTCTGATTTTAGAAACTGCATTAAAGAAGGGGTGCACCGGTCCTGGAGATACTGCAATACCAGGTCAATGCGTGGAGTGGACAGAGCAAGCTCTTTTTCCATCTCCCTGTTCTAAAAATCCATTTAATATATGGTCCCCAGATAGGGGACGTATCAGATATTAAACTGATAAGAACAGATTTTTTTTTGATTGAAGCTGCATCCAAGGCACTGAAAAATGTGACCGAAGTCACACCAAAACAGCGCACGAGGCGAGGATTCATGTGGACCCTTCCCGGAGGAGAGGGTCCCCAATAAACCATCCCCATCCCTCCGAGCCAGAAGGCCACAGCGAGGGTCAGGGATCTCCGATGCTCTCCCCAGCCGAAGCCGGAGAAGAGCCGTTTTCGTGCTCCCAGCTTCCATCTAGGCTGCCACCCTAGTGGATCTGGAGCCTGTGTTGGTTTCTCAGCCCAAAGCTGACCGGACCTCCGACCGGGTTTATAAAAATTCCCCTTCCTAGCCCGGAGGCCAGGAAAAGGGGTGGTTGCTCAGAAAGTATGATTGGCAAAGGTGCGGCGTGCTACGAAGTCAAGTCTTTCTGGGGTTCCCAGTCCCAGTAAGCTTGGACTCCCACCAGGGCGCCTACTCCTGGGGCACATTGCTCCAAAGCCCTCACACTTACCCAGCCTAGTGACTTCGATCCTGGAGGGCCATGTTTTCCATCAGATAACTCTATGAGCCACCTGGCGTACTAACAAGTGCACCAAACCAGTGTGTAATATGCATCAATTTACTAGGGCAGCCCAAGGACAAAACTGCCTTTTCAAAAGATACTACACTTGATCTTAGCCAAAAGGCCGAGAAGCGATAACCAGAATTGGTTTCAAACTACGGAGCCACCCAAGGATCCTGAAAAGTCCATTTGTGGAGATGAGCTCCTGGACTCCCGTTAAGAAGACATGTTGTCAACCTCTAGATCCCTTACATGCCTGCACTTTTCGGCTTGCTGCTGCTGCAATCCACGCGTTTTAGATCTGCATAACTCCACCTCTTTAAACACAGCACCTTCACCCCCTGCTGTTCCCACCCGCCTCAACACCGTTGGAAGGGAGGAGAACCAATTAAGGCGGGGGGTGGGGTGGAACGAGCAGCTGTCTACCCTTAGCAGGAGGGCTCCTGATTACATACCTCTCCTGCTGCTGCTGCTGCTGGCTGTCCAGCAGCAGACTGAAGGTGGCTGCTGCTGTGCACAGGTATATAAAGGCTCAGAGCCTATTATGACACGCGCAGCCAGCGTTCCATTGCCACATTCCATCTACTGCAGGCAGGATACCTGGCTGGCTGAATGTCGCTGAGAAGCTCACAGAGACCGCCATAAGCAACAGTTTAACAGAATGCCACAGACTAATCAACCAAACTTTTTGGGTTGGGTTCTCTTTTATAGTCTGCAGGCATTAAATGAAAGAAGTCAGTGTTCCAGCAGAAGGAGACAACGTTTCAGAAAAGGCATTGTAGCAAACCAAAAAAGAAATTTTAAGTGCAGCAGAGTAACCAGCGCACATACCTGTTAGCTCAGGTGAGTTTAAAAGGCTGCTGTTGATAACAAGGGCATTTGCTAAATAGATGGTGTGTGTGCAACAATATACTGAAAGGTCAATTATATTGTGCAGCTTATCTCACCACCTGTAGTTATTTAGGTGAAAGCTCCAAAATGCTTGCCTAATATGTCTGTTATCCAAAAGGAAGTAAAAAGGGAGAGCTAGAAAGATAGCATTGCATCACATTACATGGCAATGCAATGCACAGTTGCTGAAGTTGAACCAAAATGAGCTTGTAATCTGGCTTCTGCAACTTTGAACATGAAAAATCCAATGAGGAGAAGAAAAGCAAAGCCAAAGAGTCCATCCCAAAATCCGACAAACAAGCAAAATGAACAAAAAACATTGAATTCAATTCTTTCTGATTTTAGAAACTGCATTAAAGAAGGGGTGCACCGTTCCTGGAGATACTGCAATACCAGGTCAATGCGTGGAGTGGACAGAGCAAGCTCTTTTTCCATCTCCCTGTTCTAAAAATCCATTTAATATATGGTCCCCAGATAGGGGACGTATCAGATATTAAACTGATAAGAACAGATACTACACTTGATCTTAGCCAAAAGGCCGAGAAGCGATAACCAGAATTGGTTTCAAACTACGGAGCCACCCAAGGATCCTGAAAAGTCCATTTGTGGAGATGAGCTCCTGGACTCCCGTTAAGAAGACATGTTGTCAACCTCTAGATCCCTTACATGCCTGCACTTTTCGGCTTGCTGCTGCTGCAATCCACGCGTTTTAGATCTGCATAACTCCACCTCTTTAAACACAGCACCTTCACCCCCTGCTGTTCCCACCCGCCTCAACACCGTTGGAAGGGAGGAGAACCAAATAAGGCGGGGGGTGGGGTGGAACGAGCAGCTGTCTACCCTTAGCAGGAGGGCTCCTGATTACATACCTCTCCTGCTGCTGCTGCTGCTGGCTGTCCAGCAGCAGACTGAAGGTGGCTGCTGCTGTGCACAGGTATATAAAGGCTCAGAGCCTATTATGACACGCGCAGCCAGCGTTCCATTGCCACATTCCATCTACTGCAGGCAGGATACCTGGCTGGCTGAATGTCGCTGAGAAGCTCACAGAGACCGCCATAAGCAACAGTTTAACAGAATGCCACAGACTAATCAACCAAACTTTTTGGGTTGGGTTCTCTTTTATAGTCTGCAGGCATTAAATGAAAGAAGTCAGTGTTCCAGCAGAAGGAGACAACGTTTCAGAAAAGGCATTGTAGCAAACCAAAAAAGAAATTTTAAGCGCAGCAGAGTAACCAGCGCACATACCTGTTAGCTCAGGTGAGTTTAAAAGGCTGCTGTTGATAACAAGGGCATTTGCTAAATAGATGGTGTGTGTGCAACAATATACTGAAAGGTCAATTATATTGTGCAGCTTATCTCACCACCTGTAGTTATTTAGGTGAAAGCTCCAAAATGCTTGCCTAATATGTCTGTTTATCCAAAAGGAAGTTAAAAGGGAGAGCTAGAAAGAGAGCATTGCATCACATTACATGGCAATGCAATGCACAGTTGCTGAAGTTGAACCAAAATGAGCTTGTAATCTGGCTTCTGCAACTTTGAACATGAAAAATCCAATGAGGAGAAGAAAAGCAAAGCCAAAGAGTCCATCCCAAAATCCGACAAACAAGCAAAATGAACAAAAAACATTGAATTCAATTCTTTCTGATTTTAGAAACTGCATTAAAGAAGGGGTGCACCGGTCCTGGAGATACTGCAATACCAGGTCAATGCGTGGAGTGGACAGAGCAAGCTCTTTTTCCATCTCCCTGTTCTAAAAATCCATTTAATATATGGTCCCCAGATAGGGGACGTATCAGATATTAAACTGATAAGAACAGATACTACACTTGATCTTAGCCAAAAGGCCGAGAAGCGATAACCAGAATTGGTTTCAAACTACGGAGCCACCCAAGGATCCTGAAAAGTCCATTTGTGGAGATGAGCTCCTGGACTCCCGTTAAGAAGACATGTTGTCAACCTCTAGATCCCTTACATGCCTGCACTTTTCGGCTTGCTGCTGCTGCAATCCACGCGTTTTAGATCTGCATAACTCCACCTCTTTAAACACAGCACCTTCACCCCCTGCTGTTCCCACCCGCCTCAACACCGTTGGAAGGGAGGAGAACCAATTAAGGCGGGGGGTGGGGTGGAACGAGCAGCTGTCTACCCTTAGCAGGAGGGCTCCTAATTACATACCTCTCCTGCTGCTGCTGCTGCTGGCTGTCCAGCAGCAGACTGAAGGTGGCTGCTGCTGTGCACAGGTATATAAAGGCTCAGAGCCTATTATGACACGCGCAGCCAGCGTTCCATTGCCACATTCCATCTACTGCAGGCAGGATACCTGGCTGGCTGAATGTCGCTGAGAAGCTCACAGAGACCGCCATAAGCAACAGTTTAACAGAATGCCACAGACTAATCAACCAAACTTTTTGGGTTGGGTTCTCTTTTATAGTCTGCAGGCATTAAATGAAAGAAGTCAGTGTTCCAGCAGAAGGAGACAACGTTTCAGAAAAGGCATTGTAGCAAACCAAAAAAGAAATTTTAAGCGCAGCAGAGTAACCAGCGCACATACCTGTTAGCTCAGGTGAGTTTAAAAGGCTGCTGTTGATAACAAGGGCATTTGCTAAATAGATGGTGTGTGTGCAACAATATACTGAAAGGTCAATTATATTGTGCAGCTTATCTCACCACCTGTAGTTATTTAGGTGAAAGCTCCAAAATGCTTGCCTAATATGTCTGTTTATCCAAAAGGAAGTAAAAAGGGAGAGCTAGAAAGATAGCATTGCATCACATTACATGGCAATGCAATGCACAGTTGCTGAAGTTGAACCAAAATGAGCTTGTAATCTGGCTTCTGCAACTTTGAACATGAAAAATCCAATGAGGAGAAGAAAAGCAAAGCCAAAGAGTCCATCCCAAAATCCGACAAACAAGCAAAATGAACAAAATACATTGAATTCAATTCTTTCTGATTTTAGAAACTGCATTAAAGAAGGGGTGCACCGGTCCTGGAGATACTGCAATACCAGGTCAATGCGTGGAGTGGACAGAGCAAGCTCTTTTTCCATCTCCCTGTTCTAAAAATCCATTTAATATATGGTCCCCAGATAGGGGACGTATCAGATATTAAACTGATAAGAACAGATACTACACTTGATCTTAGCCAAAAGGCCGAGAAGCGATAACCAGAATTGGTTTCAAACTACGGAGCCACCCAAGGATCCTGAAAAGTCCATTTGTGGAGATGAGCTCCTGGACTCCCGTTAAGAAGACATGTTGTCAACCTCTAGATCCCTTACATGCCTGCACTTTTCGGCTTGCTGCTGCTGCAATCCACGCGTTTTAGATCTGCATAACTCCACCTCTTTAAACACAGCACCTTCACCCCCTGCTGTTCCCACCCGCCTCAACACCGTTGGAAGGGAGGAGAACCAATTAAGGCGGGGGGTGGGGTGGAACGAGCAGCTGTCTACCCTTAGCAGGAGGGCTCCTGATTACATACCTCTCCTGCTGCTGCTGCTGCTGGCTGTCCAGCAGCAGACTGAAGGTGGCTGCTGCTGTGCACAGGTATATAAAGGCTCAGAGCCTATTATGACACGCGCAGCCAGCGTTCCATTGCCACATTCCATCTACTGCAGGCAGGATACCTGGCTGGCTGAATGTCGCTGAGAAGCTCACAGAGACCGCCATAAGCAACAGTTTAACAGAATGCCACAGACTAATCAACCAAACTTTTTGGGTTGGGTTCTCTTTTATAGTCTGCAGGCATTAAATGAAAGAAGTCAGTGTTCCAGCAGAAGGAGACAACGTTTCAGAAAAGGCATTGTAGCAAACCAAAAAAGAAATTTTAAGCGCAGCAGAGTAACCAGCGCACATACCTGTTAGCTCAGGTGAGTTTAAAAGGCTGCTGTTGATAACAAGGGCATTTGCTAAATAGATGGTGTGTGTGCAACAATATACTGAAAGGTCAATTATATTGTGCAGCTTATCTCACCACCTGTAGTTATTTAGGTGAAAGCTCCAAAATGCTTGCCTAATATGTCTGTTTATCCAAAAGGAAGTAAAAAGGGAGAGCTAGAAAGATAGCATTGCATCACATTACATGGCAATGCAATGCACAGTTGCTGAAGTTGAACCAAAATGAGCTTGTAATCTGGCTTCTGCAACTTTGAACATGAAAAATCCAATGAGGAGAAGAAAAGCAAAGCCAAAGAGTCCATCCCAAAATCCGACAAACAAGCAAAATGAACAAAAAACATTGAATTCAATTCTTTCTGATTTTAGAAACTGCATTAAAGAAGGGGTGCACCGGTCCTGGAGATACTGCAATACCAGGTCAATGCGTGGAGTGGACAGAGCAAGCTCTTTTTCCATCTCCCTGTTCTAAAAATCCATTTAATATATGGTCCCCAGATAGGGGACGTATCAGATATTAAACTGATAAGAACAGATACTACACTTGATCTTAGCCAAAAGGCCGAGAAGCGATAACCAGAATTGGTTTCAAACTACGGAGCCACCCAAGGATCCTGAAAAGTCCATTTGTGGAGATGAGCTCCTGGACTCCCGTTAAGAAGACATGTTGTCAACCTCTAGATCCCTTACATGCCTGCACTTTTCGGCTTGCTGCTGCTGCAATCCACGCGTTTTAGATCTGCATAACTCCACCTCTTTAAACACAGCACCTTCACCCCCTGCTGTTCCCACCCGCCTCAACACCGTTGGAAGGGAGGAGAACCAATTAAGGCGGGGGGTGGGGTGGAACGAGCAGCTGTCTACCCTTAGCAGGAGGGCTCCTGATTACATACCTCTCCTGCTGCTGCTGGCTGTCCAGCAGCAGACTGAAGGTGGCTGCTGCTGTGCACAGGTATATAAAGGCTCAGAGCCTATTATGACACGCGCAGCCAGCGTTCCATTGCCACATTCCATCTACTGCAGGCAGGATACCTGGCTGGCTGAATGTCGCTGAGAAGCTCACAGAGACCGCCATAAGCAACAGTTTAACAGAATGCCACAGACTAATCAACCAAACTTTTTGGGTTGGGTTCTCTTTTATAGTCTGCAGGCATTAAATGAAAGAAGTCAGTGTTCCAGCAGAAGGAGACAACGTTTCAGAAAAGGCATTGTAGCAAACCAAAAAAGAAATTTTAAGCGCAGCAGAGTAACCAGCGCACATACCTGTTAGCTCAGGTGAGTTTAAAAGGCTGCTGTTGATAACAAGGGCATTTGCTAAATAGATGGTGTGTGTGCAACAATATACTGAAAGGTCAATTATATTGTGCAGCTTATCTCACCACCTGTAGTTATTTAGGTGAAAGCTCCAAAATGCTTGCCTAATATGTCTGTTTATCCAAAAGGAAGTAAAAAGGGAGAGCTAGAAAGATAGCATTGCATCACATTACATGGCAATGCAATGCACAGTTGCTGAAGTTGAACCAAAATGAGCTTGTAATCTGGCTTCTGCAACTTTGAACATGAAAAATCCAATGAGGAGAAGAAAAGCAAAGCCAAAGAGTCCATCCCAAAATCCGACAAACAAGCAAAATGAACAAAAAACATTGAATTCAATTCTTTCTGATTTTAGAAACTGCATTAAAGAAGGGGTGCACCGGTCCTGGAGATACTGCAATACCAGGTCAATGCGTGGAGTGGACAGAGCAAGCTCTTTTTCCATCTCCCTGTTCTAAAAATCCATTTAATATATGGTCCCCAGATAGGGGACGTATCAGATATTAAACTGATAAGAACAGATACTACACTTGATCTTAGCCAAAAGGCCGAGAAGCGATAACCAGAATTGGTTTCAAACTACGGAGCCACCCAAGGATCCTGAAAAGTCCATTTGTGGAGATGAGCTCCTGGACTCCCGTTAAGAAGACATGTTGTCAACCTCTAGATCCCTTACATGCCTGCACTTTTCGGCTTGCTGCTGCTGCAATCCACGCGTTTTAGATCTGCATAACTCCACCTCTTTAAACACAGCACCTTCACCCCCTGCTGTTCCCACCCGCCTCAACACCGTTGGAAGGGAGGAGAACCAATTAAGGCGGGGGGTGGGGTGGAACGAGCAGCTGTCTACCCTTAGCAGGAGGGCTCCTGATTACATACCTCTCCTGCTGCTGCTGCTGCTGGCTGTCCAGCAGCAGACTGAAGGTGGCTGCTGCTGTGCACAGGTATATAAAGGCTCAGAGCCTATTATGACACGCGCAGCCAGCGTTCCATTGCCACATTCCATCTACTGCAGGCAGGATACCTGGCTGGCTGAATGTCGCTGAGAAGCTCACAGAGACCGCCATAAGCAACAGTTTAACAGAATGCCACAGACTAATCAACCAAACTTTTTGGGTTGGGTTCTCTTTTATAGTCTGCAGGCATTAAATGAAAGAAGTCAGTGTTCCAGCAGAAGGAGACAACGTTTCAGAAAAGGCATTGTAGCAAACCAAAAAAGAAATTTTAAGCGCAGCAGAGTAACCAGCGCACATACCTGTTAGCTCAGGTGAGTTTAAAAGGCTTCTGTTGATAACAAGGGCATTTGCTAAATAGATGGTGTGTGTGCAACAATATACTGAAAGGTCAATTATATTGTGCAGCTTATCTCACCACCTGTAGTTATTTAGGTGAAAGCTTCAAAATGCTTGCCTAATATGTCTGTTTATCCAAAAGGAAGTAAAAAGGGAGAGCTAGAAAGATAGCATTGCATCACATTACATGGCAATGCAATGCACAGTTGCTGAAGTTGAACCAAAATGAGCTTGTAATCTGGCTTCTGCAACTTTGAACATGAAAAATCCAATGAGGAGAAGAAAAGCAAAGCCAAAGAGTCCATCCCAAAATCCGACAAACAAGCAAAATGAACAAAAAACATTGAATTCAATTCTTTCTGATTTTAGAAACTGCATTAAAGAAGGGGTGCACCGGTCCTGGAGATACTGCAATACCAGGTCAATGCGTGGAGTGGACAGAGCAAGCTCTTTTTCCATCTCCCTGTTCTAAAAATCCATTTAATATATGGTCCCCAGATAGGGGACGTATCAGATATTAAACTGATAAGAACAGATACTACACTTGATCTTAGCCAAAAGGCCGAGAAGCGATAACCAGAATTGGTTTCAAACTACGGAGCCACCCAAGGATCCTGAAAAGTCCATTTGTGGAGATGAGCTCCTGGACTCCCGTTAAGAAGACATGTTGTCAACCTCTAGATCCCTTACATGCCTGCACTTTTCGGCTTGCTGCTGCTGCAATCCACGCGTTTTAGATCTGCATAACTCCACCTCTTTAAACACAGCACCTTCACCCCCTGCTGTTCCCACCCGCCTCAACACCGTTGGAAGGGAGGAGAACCAATTAAGGCGGGGGGTGGGGTGGAACGAGCAGCTGTCTACCCTTAGCAGGAGGGCTCCTGATTACATACCTCTCCTGCTGCTGCTGCTGCTGGCTGTCCAGCAGCAGACTGAAGGTGGCTGCTGCTGTGCACAGGTATATAAAGGCTCAGAGCCTATTATGACACGCGCAGCCAGCGTTCCATTGCCACATTCCATCTACTGCAGGCAGGATACCTGGCTGGCTGAATGTCGCTGAGAAGCTCACAGAGACCGCCATAAGCAACAGTTTAACAGAATGCCACAGACTAATCAACCAAACTTTTTGGGTTGGGTTCTCTTTTATAGTCTGCAGGCATTAAATGAAAGAAGTCAGTGTTCCAGCAGAAGGAGACAACGTTTCAGAAAAGGCATTGTAGCAAACCAAAAAAGAAATTTTAAGCGCAGCAGAGTAACCAGCGCACATACCTGTTAGCTCAGGTGAGTTTAAAAGGCTGCTGTTGATAACAAGGGCATTTGCTAAATAGATGGTGTGTGTGCAACAATATACTGAAAGGTCAATTATATTGTGCAGCTTATCTCACCACCTGTAGTTATTTAGGTGAAAGCTCCAAAATGCTTGCCTAATATGTCTGTTTATCCAAAAGGAAGTAAAAAGGGAGAGCTAGAAAGATAGCATTGCATCACATTACATGGCAATGCAATGCACAGTTGCTGAAGTTGAACCAAAATGAGCTTGTAATCTGGCTTCTGCAACTTTGAACATGAAAAATCCAATGAGGAGAAGAAAAGCAAAGCCAAAGAGTCCATCCCAAAATCCGACAAACAAGCAAAATGAACAAAAAACATTGAATTCAATTCTTTCTGATTTTAGAAACTGCATTAAAGAAGGGGTGCACCGGTCCTGGAGATACTGCAATACCAGGTCAATGCGTGGAGTGGACAGAGCAAGCTCTTTTTCCATCTCCCTGTTCTAAAAATCCATTTAATATATGGTCCCCAGATAGGGGACGTATCAGATATTAAACTGATAAGAACAGATACTACACTTGATCTTAGCCAAAAGGCCGAGAAGCGATAACCAGAATTGGTTTCAAACTACGGAGCCACCCAAGGATCCTGAAAAGTCCATTTGTGGAGATGAGCTCCTGGACTCCCGTTAAGAAGACATGTTGTCAACCTCTAGATCCCTTACATGCCTGCACTTTTCGGCTTGCTGCTGCTGCAATCCACGCGTTTTAGATCTGCATAACTCCACCTCTTTAAACACAGCACCTTCACCCCCTGCTGTTCCCACCCGCCTCAACACCGTTGGAAGGGAGGAGAACCAATTAAGGCGGGGGGTGGGGTGGAACGAGCAGCTGTCTACCCTTAGCAGGAGGGCTCCTGATTACATACCTCTCCTGCTGCTGCTGCTGCTGGCTGTCCAGCAGCAGACTGAAGGTGGCTGCTGCTGTGCACAGGTATATAAAGGCTCAGAGCCTATTATGACACGCGCAGCCAGCGTTCCATTGCCACATTCCATCTACTGCAGGCAGGATACCTGGCTGGCTGAATGTCGCTGAGAAGCTCACAGAGACCGCCATAAGCAACAGTTTAACAGAATGCCACAGACTAATCAACCAAACTTTTTGGGTTGGGTTCTCTTTTATAGTCTGCAGGCA
Organism: Phyllobates terribilis; assembly: GCF_046119375.1. Classification (NCBI taxonomy): domain Eukaryota; kingdom Metazoa; phylum Chordata; class Amphibia; order Anura; family Dendrobatidae; genus Phyllobates; species Phyllobates terribilis. Next base: position 653,252,952 of record NW_027362765.1, read on the forward strand.
TTAAATGAAAGAAGTCAGTGTTCCAGCAGAAGGAGACAACGTTTCAGAAAAGGCATTGTAGCAAACCAAAAAAGAAATTTTAAGCGCAGCAGAGTAACCAGCGCACATACCTGTTAGCTCAGGTGAGTTTAAAAGGCTGCTGTTGATAACAAGGGCATTTGCTAAATAGATGGTGTGTGTGCAACAATATACTGAAAGGTCAATTATATTGTGCAGCTTATCTCACCACCTGTAGTTATTTAGGTGAAAGCTCCAAAATGCTTGCCTAATATGTCTGTTTATCCAAAAGGAAGTAAAAAGGGAGAGCTAGAAAGATAGCATTGCATCACATTACATGGCAATGCAATGCACAGTTGCTGAAGTTGAACCAAAATGAGCTTGTAATCTGGCTTCTGCAACTTTGAACATGAAAAATCCAATGAGGAGAAGAAAAGCAAAGCCAAAGAGTCCATCCCAAAATCCGACAAACAAGCAAAATGAACAAAAAACATTGAATTCAATTCTTTCTGATTTTAGAAACTGCATTAAAGAAGGGGTGCACCGGTCCTGGAGATACTGCAATACCAGGTCAATGCGTGGAGTGGACAGAGCAAGCTCTTTTTCCATCTCCCTGTTCTAAAAATCCATTTAATATATGGTCCCCAGATAGGGGACGTATCAGATATTAAACTGATAAGAACAGATACTACACTTGATCTTAGCCAAAAGGCCGAGAAGCGATAACCAGAATTGGTTTCAAACTACGGAGCCACCCAAGGATCCTGAAAAGTCCATTTGTGGAGATGAGCTCCTGGACTCCCGTTAAGAAGACATGTTGTCAACCTCTAGATCCCTTACATGCCTGCACTTTTCGGCTTGCTGCTGCTGCAATCCACGCGTTTTAGATCTGCATAACTCCACCTCTTTAAACACAGCACCTTCACCCCCTGCTGTTCCCACCCGCCTCAACACCGTTGGAAGGGAGGAGAACCAATTAAGGCGGGGGGTGGGGTGGAACGAGCAGCTGTCTACCCTTAGCAGGAGGGCTCCTGATTACATACCTCTCCTGCTGCTGCTGCTGGCTGTCCAGCAGCAGACTGAAGGTGGCTGCTGCTGTGCACAGGTATATAAAGGCTCAGAGCCTATTATGACACGCGCAGCCAGCGTTCCATTGCCACATTCCATCTACTGCAGGCAGGATACCTGGCTGGCTGAATGTCGCTGAGAAGCTCACAGAGACCGCCATAAGCAACAGTTTAACAGAATGCCACAGACTAATCAACCAAACTTTTTGGGTTGGGTTCTCTTTTATAGTCTGCAGGCATTAAATGAAAGAAGTCAGTGTTCCAGCAGAAGGAGACGTTTCAGAAAAGGCATTGTAGCAAACCAAAAAAGAAATTTTAAGCGCAGCAGAGTAACCAGCGCACATACCTGTTAGCTCAGGTGAGTTTAAAAGGCTGCTGTTGATAACAAGGGCATTTGCTAAATAGATGGTGTGTGTGCAACAATATACTGAAAGGTCAATTATATTGTGCAGCTTATCTCACCACCTGTAGTTATTTAGGTGAAAGCTCCAAAATGCTTGCCTAATATGTCTGTTTATCCAAAAGGAAGTAAAAAGGGAGAGCTAGAAAGATAGCATTGCATCACATTACATGGCAATGCAATGCACAGTTGCTGAAGTTGAACCAAAATGAGCTTGTAATCTGGCTTCTGCAACTTTGAACATGAAAAATCCAATGAGGAGAAGAAAAGTAAAGCCAAAGAGTCCATCCCAAAATCCGACAAACAAGCAAAATGAACAAAAAACATTGAATTCAATTCTTTCTGATTTTAGAAACTGCATTAACCCCTTAAGCCCCGCGGGTGGTTTGCACGTTAATGACCGGGCCAATTTTTACAATTCTGACCACTGTCACTTTATGAGGTAATTACTCTGGAACGCTTCAACGGATCCCCCTGATTCTGAGATTGTTTTTTCGTGACATATTGTACTTCATGATTGTGGAAAAATTTATTCGATATCACTTGCGTTTATTTGTGAAAAAAACAGAAATTTGGCGAAAATTTTGAAAATTTTGCAATTTTCAAAATTTGAATTTTTAAGCCCTGAAATCAGAGCGATATGTCACACAAAATACTTAATAAATAACATTTCCCACATGTCTACTTTACAGCAGCACAATTTTGGAACCAAAATTTTTTTTTGTTAGGGAGCTATAAGGGTTAAAAGTTGACCAGCGATTTCTCATTTTTCCAACAAAATTTACAAAACCATTTTTTTAGGGACCACATCACATTTGAAGTCACTTTGAGAGGTCTTTATGACAGAAAATACCCAAAAGTGACACCATTCTAAAAACTGCACCCCTCAAGGTGCTCAAAACCACATTCAAGAACTTTATTAACCCTTCAGGTGCTTCACAGGAATTTTTTGAATGTGGAAGAAAAAAATGAACAGTTAACTTTTTTCACAAAAATGTTACTTTAGACCCAATTTTTTTTATTTTCACAGGGGTAACAAGAAAAAATGGACCACAAAATTTGTTGTGCAATTTCCCCTGGGCACGCAGATACCCAATATTTGGGGAAAAAATACTGTTTGGGCGCACGGCAGGGCTCGGAAGGGAAGGAGCGCCATTTGACTTTTTGATTGTAAAATTTGCTTGCATAATTAGCGGACACCATGTTGCGTTTGGAGAGCCGCTGTGTGCCCAAACTTTGGAGCTCCCCCACAAGTGACCCCATTTTGGAAACTAGACCCCCCAAGGCACCTTTCTAGATGCATAGTGAGCACTTGGAACCCCCAGGTGCTTCACAAATTGATTCGTAACAATGAAAAAGTGAAAAAAAAAAACACTTTTTCATTTTTATGAATCAATTTGTGAAGCACCTGAGGGTTCCAAGTGCTCACAATGCATCTAGATAGGTGCCTTGGGGGGTCTAGTTTCCAAAATGGGGTCACTTGTGGGGGAGCTCCAATGTTTGGGCACACAGCGGCTCTCCAAACGCAACATGGTGTCGCTAACAATTTGAGCCGATTTTCCGTTAAATTTGTTAGAGGACACCATGTTGCATTTAGAGAGTCCCTGTGTGCCCAAACATTGGAGCTCCCCCACAAGTGACCCCATTTTGGAAACTAGACCCCCCAAGGCACCTATCTAGATGCATAGTGAGCACTTGGAACCCCCAGGTGCTTCACAAATTGATTCGTAACAATGAAAAAGTGAAAAAAAAAACACTTTTTCATTTGTATGAATCAATTTGTGAAGCACCTGAGGGTTCCAAGTGCTCACTATGCATCTAGATAGGTGCCTTGGGTGGTCTAGTTTCCAAAATGGGGTCACTTGTGGGGGAGCTCCAATATTTGGGCACACAGCGGCTCTCTAAATGCAACATGGTGTCCGCTAACAAATTTAACGCAAAATTGGCTCAAATTGTTAGCGACACCATGTTGCGTTTGGAGAGCTGCTGTGTGCCCAAACATTGGAGCTCCCCCACAAGTGACCCCATTTTGGAAACTAGACCCCCCAAGGCACCTTTCTAGATGCATAGTGAGCACTTGGAACCCCCAGGTGCTTCACAAATTGATTCGTAATAATGAAAAAGTGAAAAAAATAACACTTTTTCATTTTTACGAATCAATTTGTGAAGCACCTAGGGGTTCCAAGTGCTCACTATGCATCTAGATAGGTGCCTTGGGGGGTCTAGTTTCCAAAATGGGGTCACTTGTGGGGGAGCTCCAATGTTTGGGCACACAGGGACTCTCTAAATGCAACATGGTATCCGCTAACAAATTGAATGGAAAATCGGCTCAAATTGTTAGCGGACGCCACATTGCGTTTGGAGAGCCCCTCTGTGCCCAAACTTTGGAGCTCCCCCACAAGTGACCCCATTTTGGAAACTAGACCCCCCAAGGCACCTATCTAGATTCATAGTGAGCACTTGGAACCCCAGGTGCTTCACAAATTGATTCATAAAAATGAAAAAGTGTTTTTTTTTTCACTTTTTCATTTTTACGAATCAATTTGTGAAGCACCTGGGGGTTCCAAGTGCTCACTATGCATCTAGAAAGGTGCCTTGGGGGGTCTAGTTTCCAAAATGGGGTCACTTGTGGGGGAGCTCCAAAGTTTGGGCACAGAGGGGCTCTCCAAACGCAATGTGGTGTCCGCTAACAATTTGAGCCGGTTTTCCATTCAATTTGTTAGCGGATACCATGTTGCATTTAGAGAGTCCCTGTGTGCCCAAACATTGGAGCTCCCCCACAAGTGACCCCATTTTGGAAACCAGACCCCCAAGGCACCTATCTAGATTCATAGTGAGCACTTGGAACCCCAGGTGCTTCACAAATTGATTCATAAAAATGAAAAAGTGTTTTATTTTCACTTTTTCATTTTTACGAATCAATTTGTGAAGCACCTGGGTGTTCTAAGTGCTCACTATGCATCTAGATAGGTGCCTTGGGGGTCTAGTTTCCAAAATGGGTCACTTGTGGGGGAGCTCCAATGTTTGGGCACACAGGGGCTCTCCAAACGCAACATGGCGTCCGCTAACAATTTGAGCCGATTTTCCATTCAATTTGTTAGCGGACACCATGTCGCGTTTGGAGAGCCCGTGATGTGCCTAAACAGTGGAGCTCCCCCACAAGTGTCCCCATTTTGGAAACTATACCCCTCAAAGATTTTATTAAGGTGTATAGTGAACATTTTGAACCCAGAGGTACGGCACAATATTTGTTTACATTAGGTCATCATATTGAATAAGTTGTCATTATTCTTGAGCGCAAGTGCTCGCTACTTGAGTTTGCATCGGGTACTCAGGTATGCACCATGTACAGCGTGTGCTCGAGTGACATGCTCGAGTCCCTGCTCCGCATGTTTCACGGTTATTATACACCCAAAAAAAAACATGCGGGGATCGCTCGTGCATGGCAGGCAATCCCCGTAAAGTTTTTTGGCCGCGAAGCATATGGGGCAGAGACTCGAGCATGTCACTCAAATACCCACGATACTAAATGCATACCAGAGCACCCGATGCAAACTCAAGTAGCGAGCACTTGCTCTCAACACTAGTCGCCATATCGTCATCTTTTTTTCTTACTTTTGAAAAAAATCCCAACCCCAGCCCTAACCCTAGCACAACCCTAGCCCCAGCACAACCCTAGCCCCAGCACAACCCTAGCCCCAGCACAACCCTAGCCCCAGCACAACCCTAGCCCCAGCACAACCCTAGCCCCAAACCCAGCCCTAACCCTAGCCCAATCCTAACTCAAGAGTTTATTTTTGACGCCTTTCCTTGTGCGGTATAAGTGATTAGACGACTTTATTCTTCGGGTCGGTGTGATTACAGCAATGCCAGAATCATATGGGGTTTTTATGACTGACAGCTGTCACACACTAAAAGACGCATTTTTTGTAAAATCTAGTTTTTGCATCGCCATATTTTGAGAGCTATAATTTTTCCAGATTTTGGCAGACAGTCATGTGACGGCTCGTTTTTTGCGGGATGACTTGACGTTGTTATTGGTGCCATTTTCAGGCACGTGACATTTTTTGATCGCTTTCTATTCCGATTTTTGGGAGGCAGAATAAACAAAAACCAACAATTCAGGAATTGTTTTTTTTTTTTTTTTTTTTTTTATTCTGTTCCGCGTGTGGTAAAATTGATGAGGCAGCTTTACTCTTCGGGTCAGTACGTTTACAGCGGTACCACATTTGTATCATTTTTCTATGTTTTGGCGCTTATACACAATAAAAGCTATTTTATAGAAAAAAATATTTTTTAGTATCGCTTTATTCTGAGAGCTATAACTTTTTTATTTTTCAGCTGATGGAGCTATATGGCGGCTTGTTTTTTGCGGGACGAGATGACGTTTTCAGCGGTATCATTTTTATTTATATGCGTCTTTTTGATCGCGTGTTATTCCACTTTTTGTTTGGCGGTATGGTGATAAAGCATTGTTTTTTGCTTGTTTTTTTTTTTTTTTTTTTTTACCGTGTTCACTGAAGGGGTTAACTAGTGGGACAGTTTTATAGGTCAGGTTGTTCCGGACGCGGCGATACCAAATATGTGTACTTTTATTGTTTTTTTTTATTTTTTTTATAATAATATTTATTGATGGGTACATTATATTTTTATTTTTGGTGTATTATTTTTTTTATTTTTTTATAATATTTTTGCACATTTTTTTTTTTTTTTTTTTCCCACTTTCACACAGTTTATACACTTTATTACTTTGTCCCACTCTGGGACTTTCACTTTTTTTTTTCTGATCGCCTGCATGGCATAGGAATGGAGCACCATCCCTATGCCATGAAGGCTGTCAGAAGTGCACAGTGTGAAGATTGCTTGGAGATGCACTGCGCATGTCCAAGCAATCTTCCTGCTCTCCGGTGACCCGGATGTTGTCATGACGACATCGGGTCGTCATGGCAACACCCGGGAAGCCTTTGCAGACTGCGCTGGAAGCCGGAAGAGGAGGTGAGTATCGCCGATCACCTCCCCTTGCCCCCGCAATGCCGCGATCGACTTCGATCGCAGCATCGCGGGGGTTAATGTGCTGGGAGCGGTGCGTGACCGCTCCCTGCACATAGTACCGGGTGTCAGCTGTGACAATCAGCTGACACCCGGCGGCGATCGCGCCCGCACAGCCTGTGTGCGCGCGCGATCGCGATGACGTACTAATACTGGTCTGGCTCTTAAGTCCCAGGGCACAGACGCGTATTAGTACGTCAGATGTTATTAAGGGGTTAAAGAAGGGGTGCACCGGTCCTGGAGATACTGCAATACCAGGTCAATGCGTGGAGTGGACAGAGCAAGCTCTTTTTCCATCTCCCTGTTCTAAAAATCCATTTAATATATGGTCCCCAGATAGGGGACGTATCAGATATTAAACTGATAAGAACAGATACTACACTTGATCTTAGCCAAAAGGCCGAGAAGCGATAACCAGAATTGGTTTCAAACTACGGAGCCACCCAAGGATCCTGAAAAGTCCATTTGTGGAGATGAGCTCCTGGACTCCCGTTAAGAAGACATGTTGTCAACCTCTAGATCCCTTACATGCCTGCACTTTTCGGCTTGCTGCTGCTGCAATCCACGCGTTTTAGATCTGCATAACTCCACCTCTTTAAACACAGCACCTTCACCCCCTGCTGTTCCCACCCGCCTCAACACCGTTGGAAGGGAGGAGAACCAATTAAGGCGGGGGGTGGGGTGGAACGAGCAGCTGTCTACCCTTAGCAGGAGGGCTCCTGATTACATACCTCTCCTGCTGCTGCTGCTGCTGGCTGTCCAGCAGCAGACTGAAGGTGGCTGCTGCTGTGCACAGGTATATAAAGGCTCAGAGCCTATTATGACACGCGCAGCCAGCGTTCCATTGCCACATTCCATCTACTGCAGGCAGGATACCTGGCTGGCTGAATGTCGCTGAGAAGCTCACAGAGACCGCCATAAGCAACAGTTTAACAGAATGCCACAGACTAATCAACCAAACTTTTTGGGTTGGGTTCTCTTTTATAGTCTGCAGGCATTAAATGAAAGAAGTCAGTGTTCCAGCAGAAGGAGACAACGTTTCAGAAAAGGCATTGTAGCAAACCAAAAAAGAAATTTTAAGCGCAGCAGAGTAACCAGCGCACATACCTGTTAGCTCAGGTGAGTTTAAAAGGCTGTTGTTGATAACAAGGGCATTTGCTAAATAGATGGTGTGTGTGCAACAATATACTGAAAGGTCAATTATATTGTGCAGCTTATCTCACCACCTGTAGTTATTTAGGTGAAAGCTCCAAAATGCTTGCCTAATATGTCTGTTTATCCAAAAGGAAGTAAAAAGGGAGAGCTAGAAAGATAGCATTGCATCACATTACATGGCAATGCAATGCACAGTTGCTGAAGTTGAACCAAAATGAGCTTGTAATCTGGCTTCTGCAACTTTGAACATGAAAAATCCAATGAGGAGAAGAAAAGCAAAGCCAAAGAGTCCATCCCAAAATCCGACAAACAAGCAAAATGAACAAAAAACATTGAATTCAATTCTTTCTGATTTTAGAAACTGCATTAAAGAAGGGGTGCACCGGTCCTGGAGATACTGCAATACCAGGTCAATGCGTGGAGTGGACAGAGCAAGCTCTTTTTCCATCTCCCTGTTCTAAAAATCCATTTAATATATGGTCCCCAGATAGGGGACGTATCAGATATTAAACTGATAAGAACAGATACTACACTTGATCTTAGCCAAAAGGCCGAGAAGCGATAACCAGAATTGGTTTCAAACTACGGAGCCACCCAAGGATCCTGAAAAGTCCATTTGTGGAGATGAGCTCCTGGACTCCCGTTAAGAAGACATGTTGTCAACCTCTAGATCCCTTACATGCCTGCACTTTTCGGCTTGCTGCTGCTGCAATCCACGCGTTTTAGATCTGCATAACTCCACCTCTTTAAACACAGCACCTTCACCCCCTGCTGTTCCCACCCGCCTCAACACCGTTGGAAGGGAGAAGAACCAATTAAGGCGGGGGGGGGGTGGAACGAGCAGCTGTCTACCCTTAGCAGGAGGGCTCCTGATTACAAACCTCTCCTGCTGCTGCTGCTGCTGGCTGTCCAGCAGCAGACTGAAGGTGGCTGCTGCTGTGCACAGGTATATAAAGGCTCAGAGCCTATTATGACACGCGCAGCCAGCGTTCCATTGCCACATTCCATCTACTGCAGGCAGGATACCTGGCTGGCTGAATGTCGCTGAGAAGCTCACAGAGACCGCCATAAGCAACAGTTTAACAGAATGCCACAGACTAATCAACCAAACTTTTTGGGTTGGGTTCTCTTTTATAGTCTGCAGGCATTAAATGAAAGAAGTCAGTGTTCCAGCAGAGGGAGACAACGTTTCAGAAAAGGCATTGTAGCAAACCAAAAAAGAAATTTTAAGCGCAGCAGAGTAACCAGCGCACATACCTGTTAGCTCAGGTGAGTTTAAAAGGCTGCTGTTGATAACAAGGGCATTTGCTAAATAGATGGTGTGTGTGCAACAATATACTGAAAGGTCAATTATATTGTGCAGCTTATCTCACCACCTGTAGTTATTTAGGTGAAAGCTCCAAAATGCTTGCCTAATATGTCTGTTTATCCAAAAGGAAGTAAAAAGGGAGAGCTAGAAAGATAGCATTGCATCACATTACATGGCAATGCAATGCACAGTTGCTGAAGTTGAACCAAAATGAGCTTGTAATCTGGCTTCTGCAACTTTGAACATGAAAAATCCAATGAGGAGAAGAAAAGCAAAGCCAAAGAGTCCATCCCAAAATCCGACAAACAAGCAAAATGAACAAAAAACATTGAATTCAATTCTTTCTGATTTTAGAAACTGCATTAAAGAAGGGGTGCACCGGTCCTGGAGATACTGCAATACCAGGTCAATGCGTGGAGTGGACAGAGCAAGCTCTTTTTCCATCTCCCTGTTCTAAAAATCCATTTAATATATGGTCCCCAGATAGGGGACGTATCAGATATTAAACTGATAAGAACAGATTTTTTTTTTTTTTATTTGGCTATCCCCTGCAGAGGGATAAAACCGTTTATTAAAACTTTAACAAATTACAAGCATAATTAAACAAATACCAAACGTTAAAAGACAAATGAAATTTACAAAACAAAAAAATACAAAGATTTTAAATAATTAGGTTCCATTGGTCAACAAGCCATTTTTTGGAAATATGTACATTCTTCTTTTTGTCAATTAAATAATAAGTATACATTTCACATAAACATAAACTTAAAACATCATTCACTGATAAAACATCTTGTTTAAAAATAGCAATGTTGCGCGCTTTCCAGAGAGATGACTTGGCGCAGTTCACTGTCTTCCAAGCCATTGTGTACTGGTCCATTGTGGGGCATTCCATAAGTCCGTATAGCACAGTTTTATATGTAAAGTCCTTGAGGTCTGCCACCCTTTCCAGTAGGGGGAGCAGTCTTCTCCAGAAATCCTTTGCAAAATTACATGTCCATAATAGATGTTCCACCGTTTCCTCTTCTTGGCATCCGGCTCTTGGGCAGATGGCAGACCTCACAAATCCTCTTCTGTATTGGAATGCCCGGCAAGGAAGACAGCGGTGCATGCAACTCCAAGCCAGATCTCTCTGTTCATTAAAAAGATAAAAAACGTTAATCATTTTCCAGATAGACATAGATTTGTCATCATCATATCTGTCAACATTACATATTTCCTCACTTTTACGTATTTCTTTATTTAGTTTCTTACTTTTTCTTAATTCCTCTATTTTCTTAGTCCCTAAATTAAAATCGGACACTATTTTCCTTAAAATCTCATAATGCGTCGACAAATTAAAAGCATGGGGCACAGATATATTAACTTCATACCATCCAAACTTTCTCATAAAAAATCCTGTATTAAAACGCATAAAAAAGGACCAATAGTGATTCTTAAAAAGGGCATTAAAACAGTAAACGAACAGATGGATTAAAAGAAACCTATTAAAATCTGGAAAATCTTTACCACCTTTTACTTTTGATTTCATCACGATTTCTCTTTTCAGCTTTTCCATTTTTGAGTTCCAAAAGAAGGTAAAGCAGGTTTTGGTTATCTTTTTTAAAACATTAACAGGCGGGGGGAAAACCATGCTAAGATACAATAAAAGAGGTAAAATCACCATCTTTAAAACCAATACTTTACCCTCCATTGTAAGTCTCCTCATGTTCCACATACATATTTTCGTATTTACTTTCTGTGTAACTGTTTCCCAACTATTATAACCATCATTATTTTCAGTGAATGATATACCTAAAATGGAAATGGATTCGGAGACATTAATTGGTACATCACGTAAAATCATCCCCCCAACACTTAAAATGTTACACTTATTAAAATTGATTTTAAAACCAGAAGCTAGACAAAAGGATTGCACTTGATGGAGAGTGGCCGTAAGTGATGGTGCATCTGTACACAAGACCGCCACGTCATCCATGTAGCCTACAACCTTGGCCTCCAAACCACCGCTTCCAGGCAGAGGGACACCGCATATCTGTTTATTTTGGCGTATTGCACATAACATTGGTTCCAGTGCACAGATAAACAGTAGCAGGGACAGAGGGCATCCCTGTTTCACCCCTGACCGTAAAAATACCTCTTGTGTCTTAAAACCATTCACTAAAATCTTACTTGTACAATCCTTGTAAAATGCTTTAAGCGATAGTAAAAACCCTTCTGGTATGCCCATTTTCTCTAAAACTTTAAAAAGATAAAAGTGTGAGACACGGTCAAATGCTTTTTCAAAATCAATAGATAAAATCGCCATTTTCCCCTTTCTGTCTTTCACATCCTCAATACAGTCTTTCACTAAATTCAGATTGTCCCATATACTGCGCCCCGGCACCCCACACACTTGATTAGAATGAATAACTTTGCTGATGACTTCTTTTAGACGATTTGCACAAATTTTAGCCATTATTTTATAGTCACAATTTAAAAGTGTTATTGGTCTCCAGTTTTCTAATTTTGATTTATCACCTTTTTTGTATAGGAGGGAGACTTCACCTTTCTTCCAGGAATTTAATAAAACCTTATTATTAAAAACCTCAGTAAACAAATAAAACAAATCATCTTTTAAAATATCATAAAAACATACATAAAATTCTATTGGGATGCCATCAGGACCAGGGACCTTTCCAGTTTTAAAACTTTTAATAGTTTTTAACACTTCTTGTTCCGTTAAAACTTGGGATAAAAACTCTTGGGATGCGGGATCTAAAACAGCTGTTAGTCCTTGCAGCGAATCATCCATTAATTTATTATCTATATTTTTTCCATTAAAAAGATTAGAAAAAAAACCCTCAACTTTACCCAGCATATTTTTTATATTATTCTCACCATCTATATGGTCAATTATCACTTTTTCTTTTTTATTTTTCCTAAAAAAATATCTGGAACACTTTTCATTTTCTTCTATATGTTGTACTCTAGAACGAAAAATTATCTCTTTTCCTTTTTGTTCTAGCCATTTTGAAATCTCTTCTTTTAAGTTTGAAATATCAAGTTGTACATCTATCCCATTGTCTCTGAGCTTAAATAATGTTTGTAGGCGGGTATTTAAAATTCTATATTCTTCATATTTTTCTTTGGCTCTACATATACTCTTTTTAATAAAAAAGTCTTTTATTTTTACTTTCATTCTATCCCACCATACACTCATAGTCTCATTTGTTTTTTTCCCTTTTCTACATTTCCTATAAAACTCAATAAAATCTGATAAAATCTGCGGGTCGGTTAAAAGGGATACGTTCATTTTCCAGCTTTTCTTACCACATTTTTTGTTGTCATTTACTTTTATGGTAAAGGATAAAAGTTTATGGTCTGAAAATATATTAGTTAAAACTTCACATTTGGCAGGTATTGTTTTATCTGAACCAAAAATAAAATCAATCCTAGAGCTACAATTAGCATTGCTCCAAGTGAAACCGGCATCCTCTGTGCTGTCACTATGACACTCTTTATATATGTCTATCAATTTAGCATCTTTGACTATATCATGTAGCATACCTGAGGTTTTATCGTAGTTCCTGCTTACAGAGCTGGAGCGCCGGTTTTCACCTTTTAAAACACAATTAAAATCCCCTGCTAAGATAAAAGGTTCAGAGTTATTAATAAATAATGGTAAAAGATCAAGCATTTCGGCTCTTTCATTTTTCTCTGGGGATCCATAAAAATTTAAAAACTGCCATCTAATACCATCAATAAAAGCTTTCACTAATAAAATACGACCTGGTAAAATTTCCTGAATAAAATCAATTAAAACGTTCCCTTTAAAAAGTATGGCTACACCCGCTGATCCTGCAGCATTCGATCCGGACCAGACAGATGGCCCACACTTCCACTCATCTTTATATTTTTGATATGACATTTCATGTGGGATATTACATTCTTGCAGAAAAAATACAGATGCAGTAAAACACGTAAAAAAATTAAAAAGAGCAGTTCTTCTCGTGTTAGATTTTATGCCTCTCACGTTGAGGGAAATACCTTTGAGTTCAGCCATCATTAGAAAATGTAAAAATTTTACTTAGGTAACTAAGAGCAACGGATTTACCTGTCCGATGAACCTGATCAGACCACTGGGCTTGCGCCTCCCTCCTCATCTGATAGTATCGTCACGAGAGTCTCCGTGGAGGAGGAAAGATTACCACATTTATATAAACCCGACGCTACACTGGCATAGCTCGGAGGGCTGGCTGGCAGAACCCGCTGGGTCTCCATTGGCTGGCCATGCAGTTCCTCATCAGGTGGGTCCCCGAGGGGTTCCGCCGCCCCTGTTTGACCTGTAGAAGGTCGTCCTATAGGAGGAGGTTGCGCACAAGGCAGAGCCTCTGACTCTTCAGAGGCAGCAAGATCCCGGTCCCCACCTGTAGCAGCGGAGACCGAAACCCCTGAGGGTCCAGCGTCCACGTCCCCTTCTGGAGAAGTGTCCATCTGTTCACCTCCTGCTGCCTCCTCCGAACCACCCTTTTTCTTTTTCTTAGGACCCACCTTTATCCACTCAGCGCCCTCAGCCCTAGGAGACTCAGACTGGGCATGGGCTTCTGTGTCGGCCTTTTGCCGGTCCCTTTTGACCTTACCAGTAGTGCCCTTCTGCTCCTTCTCAGCCCTCCTTTTGGACTCCTGCAGGTCCTGCAGCCAGGTTTTGGGATTTGGTATTTTACCTGTCATAGACTCTGGAGACACTTCACTATTTGGTACGCCCTTATTGTCTCCAGAGGCTCCAGGTTGTTGTTCCTCCTCCTGAGGGGTGGTCTGATCTTTTGGTCCTTGGTCGGACGTCTTGGACTTCCCCTTTTGCTCATCTTCCCGAAATCTGTGAGGGCAAGAAAAATAAAAGTGACCTGGAGTCTGGCAAAAACTGCATTTCTTTTCCTTAGGGCATTCTTTTGTCTCATGTTCTTCACTAGCACAATTTCTACATGATACATGACAGTTTTCTTTTGAATGACCATAGCGCCCACAATTTCTGCAATATACTGGCATCCCAGAAAAGAAGAAATCCCCATTTGTTTGCCCAATTTTGAAACGGGCAGGGGGGAGCCGTATACCACCTGGTGTATTTGGATCTCTTGTACACTTCACAAGGAATTTCCACTTAGATGTCCATATGTTATATTCGTTTAATATCTTCCCAATACATTTAACACTTTTAAAATAAATTGCTAGAAATGACATTACTTCTGGAGCAGAAACAAAGGGCGAAAATACTTTTACAATAACCAGTCTTACCTCATCCAGGACGTGCTCAACAATTTGTATCCCTTTCAAAACAGGACTATTTTCAACTTTTTTTAACTTTTCTAGTACATCTCTAAAAATACCTTCTCCGGTGAATGTGATGTCATAGTCACCTCTTCTGGGATAATCCTGGATGGAGAGAATTTCATTCCTTTGTACGCCAAGAAGGTTCCTGAGCACGTCCTGGACTACATACCCTAATTTCCTCATATCCGAGCCACCCGCCGTGAAGTGAACTCGGATAGAGTTTTTTAGCCTCGCATAAAGAGGCACGAGGTTAGGGTCAACCTCCATGGAAAAACGCAACAAGGTTGCAAATTGCAGCCGCTTGCAATCTGCGCTCCCAGTGTTCTTGCAGCGAAAAACACCTGGAAGCTGGGGGATCGCAACTCGTTACCCTGGGACTAAGCCCTCTCCCTAATAGCAGCAAGCAGGTTAAGTCCACCAAAGTGGACGATCCTGCCAGGCCAAGGAGAGGGGTACCCGAGTGCCCTTCAACCACAATCTCCTGCAATAAAGCACTTGATCGTAGCCAAAAGGCCGAGAAGCGATAACCAGAATTGGTTTCAAACTACGGAGCCACCCAAGGATCCTGAAAAGTCCATTTGTGGAGATGAGCTCCTGGACTCCCGTTAAGAAGACATGTTGTCAACCTCTAGATCCCTTACATGCCTGCACTTTTCGGCTTGCTGCTGCTGCAATCCACGCGTTTTAGATCTGCATAACTCCACCTCTTTAAACACAGCACCTTCACCCCCTGCTGTTCCCACCCGCCTCAACACCGTTGGAAGGGAGGAGAACCAATTAAGGCGGGGGGTGGGGTGGAACGAGCAGCTGTCTACCCTTAGCAGGAGGGCTCCTGATTACATACCTCTCCTGCTGCTGCTGCTGCTGGCTGTCCAGCAGCAGACTGAAGGTGGCTGCTGCTGTGCACAGGTATATAAAGGCTCAGAGCCTATTATGACACGCGCAGCCAGCGTTCCATTGCCACATTCCATCTACTGCAGGCAGGATACCTGGCTGGCTGAATGTCGCTGAGAAGCTCACAGAGACCGCCATAAGCAACAGTTTAACAGAATGCCACAGACTAATCAACCAAACTTTTTGGGTTGGGTTCTCTTTTATAGTCTGCAGGCATTAAATGAAAGAAGTCAGTGTTCCAGCAGAGGGAGACAACGTTTCAGAAAAGGCATTGTAGCAAACCAAAAAAGAAATTTTAAGCGCAGCAGAGTAACCAGCGCACATACCTGTAAGCTCAGGTGAGTTTAAAAGGCTGCTGTTGATAACAAGGGCATTTGCTAAATAGATGGTGTGTGTGCAACAATATACTGAAAGGTCAATTATATTGTGCAGCTTATCTCACCACCTGTAGTTATTTAGGTGAAAGCTCCAAAATGCTTGCCTAATATGTCTGTTTATCCAAAAGGAAGTAAAAAGGGAGAGCTAGAAAGATAGCATTGCATCACATTACATGGCAATGCAATGCACAGTTGCTGAAGTTGAACCAAAATGAGCTTGTAATCTGGCTTCTGCAACTTTGAACATGAAAAATCCAATGAGGAGAAGAAAAGCAAAGCCAAAGAGTCCATCCCAAAATCCGACAAACAAGCAAAATGAACAAAAAACATTGAATTCAATTCTTTCTGATTTTAGGAACTGCATTAAAGAAGGGGTGCACCGGTCCTGGAGATACTGCAACACCAGGTCAATGCGTGGAGTGGACAGAGCAAGCTCTTTTTCCATCTCCCTGTTCTAAAAATCCATTTAATATATGGTCCCCAGATAGGGGACGTATCAGATATTAAACTGATAAGAACAAATACTACACTTGATCTTAGCCAAAAGGCCGAGAAGCGATAACCAGAATTGGTTTCAAACTACGGAGCCACCCAAGGATCCTGAAAAGTCCATTTGTGGAGATGAGCTCCTGGACTCCCGTTAAGAAGACATGTTGTCAACCTCTAGATCCCTTACATGTCTGCACTTTTCGGCTTGCTGCTGCTGCAATCCACGCGTTTTAGATCTGCATAACTCCACCTCTTTAAACACAGCACCTTCACCCCCTGCTGTTCCCACCCGCCTCAACACCGTTGGAAGGGAGGAGAACCAATTAAGGCGGGGGGTGGGGTGGAACGAGCAGCTGTCTACCCTTAGCAGGAGGGCTCCTGATTACATACCTCTCCTGCTGCTGCTGCTGCTGGCTGTCCAGCAGCAGACTGAAGGTGGCTGCTGCTGTGCACAGGTATATAAAGGCTCAGAGCCTATTATGACACGCGCAGCCAGCGTTCCATTGCCACATTCCATCTACTGCAGGCAGGATACCTGGCTGGCTGAATGTCGCTGAGAAGCTCACAGAGACCGCCATAAGCAACAGTTTAACAGAATGCCACAGACTAATCAACCAAACTTTTTGGGTTGGGTTCTCTTTTATAGTCTGCAGGCATTAAATGAAAGAAGTCAGTGTTCCAGCAGAGGGAGACAACGTTTCAGAAAAGGCATTGTAGCAAACCAAAAAAGAAATTTTAAGCGCAACAGAGTAACCAGCGCACATACCTGTTAGCTCAGGTGAGTTTAAAAGGCTGCTGTTGATAACAAGGGCATTTGCTAAATAGATGGTGTGTGTGCAACAATATACTGAAAGGTCAATTATATTGTGCAGCTTATCTCACCACCTGTAGTTATTTAGGTGAAAGCTCCAAAATGCTTGCCTAATATGTCTGTTTATCCAAAAGGAAGTAAAAAGGGAGAGCTAGAAAGATAGCATTGCATCACATTACATGGCAATGCAATGCACAGTTGCTGAAGTTGAACCAAAATGAGCTTGTAATCTGGCTTCTGCAACTTTGAACATGAAAAATCCAATGAGGAGAAGAAAAGCAAAGCCAAAGAGTCCATCCCAAAATCCGACAAACAAGCAAAATGAACAAAAAACATTGAATTCAATTCTTTCTGATTTTAGAAACTGCATTAAAGAAGGGGTGCACCAGTCCTGGAGATACTGCAATACCAGGTCAATGCGTGGAGTGGACAGAGCAAGCTCTTTTTCCATCTCCCTGTTCTAAAAATCCATTTAATATATGGTCCCCAGATAGGGGACGTATCAGATATTAAACTGATAAGAACAGATTTTTTTTTTTTTTTTTTTTTCTCCTCAGACGAGGAAATTCCACAGTCTATGGAAACCAGACAAAGGAAAATTCCATCAAAACAGCTGCGTCAAATCCAATACGCAATTTGCTGTCCCCATCATCATCGGAAATATTTATTTCATATTTCAAAACAACAATAACAAAAATCAAGAGGTACTAACAATATATCTCCACTTTTTAACTTTCCATATTCCCTCCGCATCCACTTCCCCTCTCCTCTTTTTGTCCCATAGGAAACACACATACATCTTCCCCAAAATCACCTTCACACTATCCTTTACAGCAATTTCCTTCCTTTTAAACACATACACATTCCTCACATCCCATAACACTTCCTTTATACATGCAAGCATCAACCACAAGACTCTTTCCTTCGTCCCATCACATATTCCCAAACCAAACATAAACAACTCAAAAGACAACAAATTCACACCACACAATTCTTTACACAAAGGCCCCATTCTCCCAATCACATCTCTAGCATACTGGCAATTCCAAAAAACATGCAACACACTTTCCCTTCCACCACAGCCATTTCTTGGACACATTTCACTCCTCACCAAACCTCTATTCCTCTGAAATTCTCTCACAGGTAATATTCCATGTAAAGACTGCCACACAACTTCACTCTGTTTGTTGGTCATACCACTCATCCGCACTTTCTTCCAAACCTTCTGCACATCACCACCCCTAACCATATTTATTCCACATTCTACCTCTCTACATTCAATCATCCTATACATAGCCTTCTTATTCTCCAGCAATCTCACATCTGCATCACACAGTTCATACCTCACCAAAAACTTATAAACCCACACATACCATACAGGCACCTCAAAAGCAATCGGACATCGCAAATCCCTTTCTTGCCACTTTAAACGAAACAAATACGCTCCAAATAAATACCTACACATAGATGAAAACTTTCCATCCGCCCTAATCACTTTCAAAACAAACACAACGATATTCACACCAAAAAACACGTCCAAATTCGGAAAACCCAAACCACCTTTTTCCACTCTTTTAACCAAAATTTCTCTCCTAGCTCTCTCCATTTTCGAGTTCCACAAAAAAACAAATAAAATTCTATTCAAGCTTCTCATACACATATATCCTGGTGGAAATACTACCGCAATATATAAAAATATTGGCAACACCACACTCTTAACAATTAAAATCTTCCCAAAAAAGGATAAACTCCTCAATTTCCAAAAATTCAACTTCTGCTCAACTTTTCCTTTCGCATCATCCCAACTTTCTTTCCCATCCAAACTCTCTGAAAACTTCACACCCAAAACTTTAATAGGT
The DNA here is from genome assembly GCF_046119375.1 of Phyllobates terribilis. NCBI lineage: Eukaryota > Metazoa > Chordata > Amphibia > Anura > Dendrobatidae > Phyllobates > Phyllobates terribilis. The sequence goes on from NW_027362765.1 coordinate 653,271,669, forward strand.
CCATTCACTACATTCACACCTACATCCCTACTTAAACTTCCGCCTCCAAAACCCTTACACTCACTCTTTTCCCAATTCACTTTAAACGCAGATGCACCACAAAAAATAGACACTAACAACTTCACCCGCCTCACCGAACATTCAGAATCACATAATACACACACGTCATCCATATAACCACTCACCTTCCATTCTTTTCCTCCACCTCCCGGCACTTGCACACCACGAATTACCTTATCTTTCCTCAGCATACACAACAATGGCTCAATTGCACAAATAAATGCTACAGGGGACAAAGGACACCCCTGTCGCACACCCGAAAACACATTCACTTTCCTACCCACATACCCATTCATTAAAACACAGCTATAAACACCCGCATACAAACTTCTCACTCGCCCAACAAAATCAGCCGGAAAACCCATTTTTAACAACACTCTGAACAAAAAACCATGCGACAACCTATCATAAGCCTTTTCAAAATCCAAACTTAACAAAAATACACTCTTCTTACGACCCATGCAATCCCATAGACAATCTCTTAACATACACACACACTCATGAATCCGCCTCCCAGGTACCGCACAACACTGCTCATCCCCAATCACACTCTCTATCACATCACGCATCCTATTAGCCATAAGTTTTGCATAGATTTTATAATCACAATTAAGTAACGTTATTGGCCTCCAATTCCTCAGACTTTTCAAATCCCCTTTCTTAGGAATTAACACAACCAAACCTGCACGCATACTCTCAGTCACCTCCATGTTTCCCCACATATACTTACATACATCCACAAAGTCCTTTCCAATCACACCCCACATCACACGATAAAATTCTACTGGGAGGCCATCCTCCCCCGGCGTCTTATTCAAAGCCATACTACACATAACCTTCCATACCTCATCACCAGTCACCTCACCCATCACTCTCTCTCTTTCTGCTTCACTCAACTTACTCTCTAACACACTCAAAACATCATTCTCCAAACATTCATCCCTCTGTTTCACTGCATACAGATCCTCATAAAACTTAGCCACCTCTTCACACATATCCTCTCCACTCACCTCACTTCCATCTGCTCCATACACCACGCTCATACTCTGTTTCTTTCCAAAAACTTTTTTAAAGAAAAACCGAGAACATTTCTCATCCTGCTCCATCTTATCAATCTTTGCCCTAAACACTATGCTTCTCCCTCTCTCCAACAAAAACTCACTAATCTCTTTTTTTACCTCTAAAATATCCTCCTCCACCTCAACTCCTCCTTCCCTTAACTTATACAAAACGCTCAACCGCGCGTTCAGTTTAACAAAACTCTCTCTTTTAATTGCTGCATACTTGTATCCTAAATTTTTAAAGAACATTTTTGTTTGTTTCTTCACCCAGTCCCACCACTCACAAACATTCCCAAACTCATTTTTATGCTTACACCATTCTTCATACCGCCTTTCATACTCCTTTCTCACATCTTCATTCTCTAACAGTTTAACATTTAACTTCCACAATCCTCTCCCAAACACTCCATCAACTTTTATATCCAACTCACACAACATACACACATGATCTGAAAAAAGAACGTTTTCCTGCCTATAATTAACAGAAACCATATTTTTAGAAATAAAACAATAATCCAATCTGGATTGTACCCTACCACTCTCAGAAAAGAAAGTGTTCAACAAAGGATTCATGTTACACACGCGCTGCATATCACACAACCCAAAATCATTCACTAACTCCAATAATGCTTTCCCAGACACATCCACATTCACTCTCCCCACATCACAGTTCATATCACCCACAATTACCACAGGTATTCTTCCTGGAACAAAAAGCTTAATTTTTTCAAATAAATTTTTGCGCTCATTTTTTTCAACTGGCGCATAAACATTAATAACACAAAACTTTACATTCTTGTATACAAAATTAGCAAGGATACATCTCCCCACCTCAATAACCAAATAATCACTCAAAACAACCTCCCTTCCTTTAACCAAAATACCCACACCATCATTCTTATTACATGCACTCCCCGACCACACAGACGCTCCATAAGACCATTCATCCCCTTTCACACCATCCACTACCCCACATTCTTGTAAACAAAAAATAGATGCATTTTGCATAGCTAAAAACTCAAAAATAGCAGCTCTTCTTACTTTACTTTTAAACACTCTTACGTTTTGGGACACTATGGTAAATCCCATAATACTTCTACTCCTTCACCAATTACACAAAGAAATAGCCTTTGGCCTAAACCAAAGCTCACAAGAGGACAAAAAGAAAAAACATTTACAATATTATATGGTGACACTATCCAGCACCACCACTATCCTCCTCCGCCATCAGAACAGAACAGCTGGTTTCCGACCCGCTGGCTTCACCAGCCACACTCCTCATTCTGGCAGTTCTGATCTTCCTCTGAGGCTCACTAAAATCTGCATCATCACTGCCCCCACCATCCTCCCTACGACTCTTCTTTGCACCCCTATCATCCTCCGAAGAAAAATCTTCAATGTTTTCAGGACCCGAAGGGTGTTCAGGACTGTCGGGTTCCGAGATTTGCACTTCACATCCTGTTGCGTCCATTGCCTCTCCAAAAGTCATCATCTCAGGCAGCTCTGCTTCCACCACTTTCCTAGATATTCTCGCAGACACTGCCTTTTTCTCCACCTTTGCCACTTCCCTCCAGAACTCCTTTTCTTCCCTCCGCTTCTTCCTCATTTCTTCAGCAGAAGAAGAACATGGTCTCAGGGACACCTCCTCTGGCGCCGTAGAGGGAGAGGCTCTACCAGTTTCCCGCCTCCTTCCCTCTCTCTCCTCCCTCTCCAATCTTTCCAGCACTTTCAGTGCGCTTGCCATCTGCCTCCTCTCCAGCTCCTCCTCCTTCTGTTCTTTATCAGAACGTCTAGGTGCACTCATAGGACAGTCCTTATACATGTGATCACTACTCCCACAGACATCACAGGACTTGGCCTCTGGACACTGGTTGGCCATATGCCCCTCCTTTCTGCAATTTCGGCAACACTGCCCTTTAAGGCATGTTACCATGGTATGTCCGAAAGAAAAGCATCTACGGCAAAACATGGGCTGGCCTGGGTAAAAGAGGAAACCTCTATGGCCTGCAACGGAAAAATTTGATGGAGGGTGTCTAAAGCCCCCCACACTGTCAGGATCCCTTTTCAATTTCACACGGAATTTATACTGACAGTTAAAGATTCCTAGACAATTGACTTGCTTCACTCCCTTCCGCACATATTCACAGTAGCGAGAGAGGAAGCACTCCAGCAGCTCAGGGTCTGTAAAAGGGTTATAGACAGTCACAGTCACCTCCTTTTCTTGCAGACCAAACAAAGGTTCCCATCTAACTCCTTCCAAGCAGGGGTCACTAGAGTGACCACGGAGCCATTCAAAGACATTAAGGCAAACATCCTGGTCCATAAAGGTAACGTCATAATTACCTTGACGTGAAAATTCGTTGACACTGAAGATCTCAGAACGTCTTGCTCCAGCTTTGCCTTCAACGATGTCTTGGACAATGAAAACCACGTTGTTCTTGTTCTGGTCAGATGGATCCACGGACAAACGGATGGTGTTCTTCACAAAAGACATCTTGGATTCTGTCGGTATGGAATACCACAGGAAAAAGCAGAAAATCCTCCACAAAAGGGTCCGGATTCCTCCAGGAGACTCGCACCAATCAAGGTACAGTCATACGATCGCAGCCAAAAGGCCGAGAAGCGATAACCAGAATTGGTTTCAAACTACGGAGCCACCCAAGGATCCTGAAAAGTCCATTTGTGGAGATGAGCTCCTGGACTCCCGTTAAGAAGACATGTTGTCAACCTCTAGATCCCTTACATGCCTGCACTTTTCGGCTTGCTGCTGCTGCAATCCACGCGTTTTAGATCTGCATAACTCCACCTCTTTAAACACAGCACCTTCACCCCTGCTGTTCCCACCCGCCTCAACACCGTTGGAAGGGAGGAGAACCAATTAAGGCGGGGGGTGGGGTGGAACGAGCAGCTGTCTACCCTTAGCAGGAGGGCTCCTGATTACATACCTCTCCTGCTGCTGCTGCTGCTGGCTGTCCAGCAGCAGACTGAAGGTGGCTGCTGCTGTGCACAGGTATATAAAGGCTCAGAGCCTATTATGACACGCGCAGCCAGCGTTCCATTGCCACATTCCATCTACTGCAGGCAGGATACCTGGCTGGCTGAATGTCGCTGAGAAGCTCACAGAGACCGCCATAAGCAACAGTTTAACAGAATGCCACAGACTAATCAACCAAACTTTTTGGGTTGGGTTCTCTTTTATAGTCTGCAGGCATTAAATGAAAGAAGTCAGTGTTCCAGCAGAAGGAGACAACGTTTCAGAAAAGGCATTGTAGCAAACCAAAAAAGAAATTTTAAGCGCAGCAGAGTAACCAGCGCACATACCTGTTAGCTCAGGTGAGTTTAAAAGGCTGCTGTTGATAACAAGGGCATTTGCTAAATAGATGGTGTGTGTGCAACAATATACTGAAAGGTCAATTATATTGTGCAGCTTATCTCACCACCTGTAGTTATTTAGGTGAAAGCTCCAAAATGCTTGCCTAATATGTCTGTTTATCCAAAAGGAAGTAAAAAGGGAGAGCTAGAAAGATAGCATTGCATCACATTACATGGCAATGCAATGCACAGTTGCTGAAGTTGAACCAAAATGAGCTTGTAATCTGGCTTCTGCAACTTTGAACATGAAAAATCCAATGAGGAGAAGAAAAGCAAAGCCAAAGAGTCCATCCCAAAATCCGACAAACAAGCAAAATGAACAAAAAACATTGAATTCAATTCTTTCTGATTTTAGAAACTGCATTAAAGAAGGGGTGCACCGGTCCTGGAGATACTGCAATACCAGGTCAATGCGTGGAGTGGACAGAGCAAGCTCTTTTTCCATCTCCCTGTTCTAAAAATCCATTTAATATATGGTCCCCAGATAGGGGACGTATCAGATATTAAACTGATAAGAACAGATACTACACTTGATCTTAGCCAAAAGGCCGAGAAGCGATAACCAGAATTGGTTTCAAACTACGGAGCCACCCAAGGATCCTGAAAAGTCCATTTGTGGAGATGAGCTCCTGGACTCCCGTTAAGAAGACATGTTGTCAACCTCTAGATCCCTTACATGCCTGCACTTTTCGGCTTGCTGCTGCTGCAATCCACGCGTTTTAGATCTGCATAACTCCACCTCTTTAAACACAGCACCTTCACCCCCTGCTGTTCCCACCCGCCTCAACACCGTTGGAAGGGAGGAGAACCAATTAAGGCGGGGGGTGGGGTGGAACGAGCAGCTGTCTACCCTTAGCAGGAGGGCTCCTGATTACATACCTCTCCTGCTGCTGCTGCTGCTGGCTGTCCAGCAGCAGACTGAAGGTGGCTGCTGCTGTGCACAGGTATATAAAGGCTCAGAGCCTATTATGACACGCGCAGCCAGCGTTCCATTGCCACATTCCATCTACTGCAGGCAGGATACCTGGCTGGCTGAATGTCGCTGAGAAGCTCACAGAGACCGCCATAAGCAACAGTTTAACAGAATGCCACAGACTAATCAACCAAACTTTTTGGGTTGGGTTCTCTTTTATAGTCTGCAGGCATTAAATGAAAGAAGTCAGTGTTCCAGCAGAAGGAGACAACGTTTCAGAAAAGGCATTGTAGCAAACCAAAAAAGAAATTTTAAGCGCAGCAGAGTAACCAGCGCACATACCTGTTAGCTCAGGTGAGTTTAAAAGGCTGCTGTTGATAACAAGGGCATTTGCTAAATAGATGGTGTGTGTGCAACAATATACTGAAAGGTCAATTATATTGTGCAGCTTATCTCACCACCTGTAGTTATTTAGGTGAAAGCTCCAAAATGCTTGCCTAATATGTCTGTTTATCCAAAAGGAAGTAAAAAGGGAGAGCTAGAAAGATAGCATTGCATCACATTACATGGCAATGCAATGCACAGTTGCTGAAGTTGAACCAAAATGAGCTTGTAATCTGGCTTCTGCAACTTTGAACATGAAAAATCCAATGAGGAGAAGAAAAGCAAAGCCAAAGAGTCCATCCCAAAATCCGACAAACAAGCAAAATGAACAAAAAACATTGAATTCAATTCTTTCTGATTTTAGAAACTGCATTAAAGAAGGGGTGCACCGGTCCTGGAGATACTGCAATACCAGGTCAATGCGTGGAGTGGACAGAGCAAGCTCTTTTTCCATCTCCCTGTTCTAAAAATCCATTTAATATATGGTCCCCAGATAGGGGACGTATCAGATATTAAACTGATAAGAACAGATTTTTTTTTTTTTTTTTTTATTTCCACTCAGATTACAAGTCCCATATTTACCATTTCATGCTTTGCAATGATTTCCAAATGGTATTAGGTTGTTATCCATCATTGTGGGTCATATATCCATTTTTCCAATCTTATTTTATATATATACGTTTATATTATCACAATACAGTTATTCCATATTCTTTACATCACAACATTACAATCTTTACCATTACGATTTAAGGCAACATTCCTCTCTTCAGGCCATATGCTGCCAAGGCATTCAAAAGCCTTCCATCCAGAAACCGACCATCCCAAGCTTCTTCTACCTCTTTAGCCAACGACTGAGGTATTCTGTAAGTTGAAAAAAAACGATGCATATCGCTATAAATGTTATTCCACACTTTGCGCCTTAGACTAGCCTGACTCCCCCCTTCACAACTCTCTAGCATTTTCAACACTTCTTGTCTCTCCTCGATCTCCCTCATATTTTTTTCTGAAACATCCTTTGCTTCACTAGAGTCCTTCCCAGATGACAAAACTCCTTCAATTTCTTCTCTGGCTTCACATGCGACATCCTCTCTTTCTTCTTCACTAGTTTCTTCACCCTCCTCCTCCTCTTCCATATTACTTACAGCACCTTCCTTTTCATCCTGACTGGAGGACTCACTTTCCTCCTGATCTTCTGACTCCCTATCCACCTCCACTTCTTCTTCCAAGCTAGTATTTTCAATCTCAACGCCTGTGATATCACTCTCAGTATCTTCTTCCATATGATCACCTTCTTTTCTTATATCTCTTATTTGTTCCTCCTTCTTTTGAGATATGTTCTCTTCCGTTTCATCATGGGGGGCAGCTTCAGACTCTTCTTCATTTCCATCTTCCTTGTCAACTGACTTCTCCTCCCTTTTATTGACAGGACAGCAATCATATAAATGACCACTGCCACCACATAGATTACATTTCTTACTTTTTTCACAATTCTCTGCCTTATGTCCCACTTCTTCACACTTGGCACACCACTGTAATGTACAGGAATCCTTTTCATGGCCATACTGTTTACAACGCCTACAAAACTTCGGCATACCTGTAAAGAACATATCTCCATTAACTGTCCCGATTTTGAATCTACTTGGTGGGAGTACCACAACACCATCCGAACTTTCCTTGAACTTGACCAGGAACCTCCACCTCGTGGTCCAAAAACCATATCGGTTAAACATTTTGCCAGCAGAACTCACTTTCTCACAGTACCGGGATAAAAAGGTCATGATCTCTTCTTCCAATATGAAAGGACTATACATCCTTATTACTATTAGCCTTTCCTTCCTAGGAAAATGCGACACAAAAAAAACACCTTCAAGTATCGAATCTTCCTTCACTAGATCCATTCTCTTCCAAAAGTCAGAAAAGATATCTTCTGAACAAAAAATAACATCATATATCCCTCTCTTCGGGAACTCCAACATAGACAAAACTTGTTCCATTTGAACTTCCAATAGTCCAAACAAAATCTTCTCTACCAAAAAAAACAAGCCAGACTTCTTCTTCTCTGGATCCAAAAAAATAAACCGCACTGCATTCTTCAGTCTTGCAAAAACTGGGACCTCTTCACAGGTCAGCATATTTGGGCTTCTCCCGTCCATATCTTCACACCAAACGTGGCAAAAATCCTCCTCGCCTACTTAAAAAAAGCAGGCAGGCTGATCGCCCCTCGTTGCCCAGGGACTAATCCGGCTCCCCAAAAGCAGCAAGGGGGTGAAGCCGCACTGCTACATGCAGCGATCCCCCGAGGCCAAGGAGCCGGGTACCCAAGGCACCTCTCAGCCAAGACCAAGGCAGCAACCGGTAGATCACTGCACTTGATCTTAGCCAAAAGGCCGAGAAGCGATAACCAGAATTGGTTTCAAACTACGGAGCCACCCAAGGATCCTGAAAAGTCCATTTGTGGAGATGAGCTCCTGGACTCCCGTTAAGAAGACATGTTGTCAACCTCTAGATCCCTTACATGCCTGCACTTTTCGGCTTGCTGCTGCTGCAATCCACGCGTTTTAGATCTGCATAACTCCACCTCTTTAAACACAGCACCTTCACCCCCTGCTGTTCCCACCCGCCTCAACACCGTTGGAAGGGAGGAGAACCAATTAAGGCGGGGGGTGGGGTGGAACGAGCAGCTGTCTACCCTTAGCAGGAGGGCTCCTGATTACATACCTCTCCTGCTGCTGCTGCTGCTGGCTGTCCAGCAGCAGACTGAAGGTGGCTGCTGCTGTGCACAGGTATATAAAGGCTCAGAGCCTATTATGACACGCGCAGCCAGCGTTCCATTGCCACATTCCATCTACTGCAGGCAGGATACCTGGCTGGCTGAATGTCGCTGAGAAGCTCACAGAGACCGCCATAAGCAACAGTATAACAGAATGCCACAGACTAATCAACCAAACTTTTTGGGTTGGGTTCTCTTTTATAGTCTGCAGGCATTAAATGAAAGAAGTCAGTGTTCCAGCAGAAGGAGACAACGTTTCAGAAAAGGCATTGTAGCAAACCAAAAAAGAAATTTTAAGCGCAGCAGAGTAACCAGCGCACATACCTGTTAGTTCAGGTGAGTTTAAAAGGCTGCTGTTGATAACAAGGGCATTTGCTAAATAGATGGTGTGTGTGCAACAATATACTGAAAGGTCAATTATATTGTGCAGCTTATCTCACCACCTGTAGTTATTTAGGTGAAAGCTCCAAAATGCTTGCCTAATATGTCTATTTATCCAAAAGGAAGTAAAAAGGGAGAGCTAGAAAGATAGCATTGCATCACATTACATGGCAATGCAATGCACAGTTGCTGAAGTTGAACCAAAATGAGCTTGTAATCTGGCTTCTGCAACTTTGAACATGAAAAATCCAATGAGGAGAAGAAAAGCAAAGCCAAAGAGTCCATCCCAAAATCCGACAAACAAGCAAAATGAACAAAAAACATTGAATTCAATTCTTTCTGATTTTAGAAACTGCATTAAAGAAGGGGTGCACCGGTCCTGGAGATACTGCAATACCAGGTCAATGCGTGGAGTGGACAGAGCAAGCTCTTTTTCCATCTCCCTGTTCTAAAAATCCATTTAATATATGGTCCCCAGATAGGGGACGTATCAGATATTAAACTGATAAGAACAGATACTACACTTGATCTTAGCCAAAAGGCCGAGAAGCGATGACCAGAATTGGTTTCAAACTACGGAGCCACCCAAGGATCCTGAAAAGTCCATTTGTGGAGATGAGCTCCTGGACTCCCGTTAAGAAGACATGTTGTCAACCTCTAGATCCCTTACATGCCTGCACTTTTCGGCTTGCTGCTGCTGCAATCCACGCGTTTTAGATCTGCATAACTCCACCTCTTTAAACACAGCACCTTCACCCCCTGCTGTTCCCACCCGCCTCAACACCGTTGGAAGGGAGGAGAACCAATTAAGGCGGGGGGTGGGGTGGAACGAGCAGCTGTCTACCCTTAGCAGGAGGGCTCCTGATTACATACCTCTCCTGCTGCTGCTGCTGCTGGCTGTCCAGCAGCAGACTGAAGGTGGCTGCTGCTGTGCACAGGTATATAAAGGCTCAGAGCCTATTATGACACGCGCAGCCAGCGTTCCATTGCCACATTCCATCTACTGCAGGCAGGATACCTGGCTGGCTGAATGTCGCTGAGAAGCTCACAGAGACCGCCATAAGCAACAGTTTAACAGAATGCCACAGACTAATCAACCAAACTTTTTGGGTTGGGTTCTCTTTTATTGTCTGCAGGCATTAAATGAAAGAAGTCAGTGTTCCAGCAGAAGGAGACAACGTTTCAGAAAAGGCATTGTAGCAAACCAAAAAAGAAATTTTAAGCGCAGCAGAGTAACCAGCGCACATACCTGTTAGCTCAGGTGAGTTTAAAAGGCTGCTGTTGATAACAAGGGCATTTGCTAAATAGATGGTGTGTGTGCAACAATATACTGAAAGGTCAATTATATTGTGCAGCTTATCTCACCACCTGTAGTTATTTAGGTGAAAGCTCCAAAATGCTTGCCTAATATGTCTGTTTATCCAAAAGGAAGTAAAAAGGGAGAGCTAGATAGATAGCATTGCATCACATTACATGGCAATGCAATGCACAGTTGCTGAAGTTGAACCAAAATGAGCTTGTAATCTGGCTTCTGCAACTTTGAACATGAAAAATCCAATGAGGAGAAGAAAAGCAAAGCCAAAGAGTCCATCCCAAAATCCGACAAACAAGCAAAATGAACAAAAAACATTGAATTCAATTCTTTCTGATTTTAGAAACTGCATTAAAGAAGGGGTGCACCGGTCCTGGAGATACTGCAATACCAGGTCAATGCGTGGAGTGGACAGAGCAAGCTCTTTTTCCATCTCCCTGTTCTAAAAATCCATTTAATATATGGTCCCCAGATAGGGGACGTATCAGATATTAAACTGATAAGAACAGATACTACACTTGATCTTAGCCAAAAGGCCGAGAAGCGATAACCAGAATTGGTTTCAAACTACGGAGCCACCCAAGGATCCTGAAAAGTCCATTTGTGGAGATGAGCTCCTGGACTCCCGTTAAGAAGACATGTTGTCAACCTCTAGATCCCTTACATGCCTGCACTTTTCGGCTTGCTGCTGCTGCAATCCACGCGTTTTAGATCTGCATAACTCCACCTCTTTAAACACAGCACCTTCACCCCCTGCTGTTCCCACCCGCCTCAACACCGTTGGAAGGGAGGAGAACCAATTAAGGCGGAGGGTGGGGTGGAACGAGCAGCTGTCTACCCTTAGCAGGAGGGCTCCTGATTACATACCTCTCCTGCTGCTGCTGCTGCTGGCTGTCCAGCAGCAGACTGAAGGTGGCTGCTGCTGTGCACAGGTATATAAAGGCTCAGAGCCTAATATGACACGCGCAGCCAGCGTTCCATTGCCACATTCCATCTACTGCAGGCAGGATACCTGGCTGGCTGAATGTCGCTGAGAAGCTCACAGAGACCGCCATAAGCAACAGTTTAACAGAATGCCACAGACTAATCAACCAAACTTTTTGGGTTGGGTTCTCTTTTATAGTCTGCAGGCATTAAATGAAAGAAGTCAGTGTTCCAGCAGAAGGAGACAACGTTTCAGAAAAGGCATTGTAGCAAACCAAAAAAGAAATTTTAAGCGCAGCAGAGTAACCAGCGCACATACCTGTTAGCTCAGGTGAGTTTAAAAGGCTGCTGTTGATAACAAGGGCATTTGCTAAATAGATGGTGTGTGTGCAACAATATACTGAAAGGTCAATTATATTGTGCAGCTTATCTCACCACCTGTAGTTATTTAGGTGAAAGCTCCAAAATGCTTGCCTAATATGTCTGTTTATCCAAAAGGAAGTAAAAAGGGAGAGCTAGAAAGATAGCATTGCATCACATTACATGGCAATGCAATGCACAGTTGCTGAAGTTGAACCAAAATGAGCTTGTAATCTGGCTTCTGCAACTTTGAACATGAAAAATCCAATGAGGAGAAGAAAAGCAAAGCCAAAGAGTCCATCCCAAAATCCGACAAACAAGCAAAATGAACAAAAAACATTGAATTCAATTCTTTCTGATTTTAGAAACTGCATTAAAGAAGGGGTGCACCAGTCCTGGAGATACTGCAATACCAGGTCAATGCGTGGAGTGGACAGAGCAAGCTCTTTTTCCATCTCCCTGTTCTAAAAATCCATTTAATATATGGTCCCCAGATAGGGGACGTATCAGATATTAAACTGATAAGAACAAATACTACACTTGATCTTAGCCAAAAGGCCGAGAAGCGATAACCAGAATTGGTTTCAAACTACGGAGCCACCCAAGGATCCTGAAAAGTCCATTTGTGGAGATGAGCTCCTGGACTCCCGTTAAGAAGACATGTTGTCAACCTCTAGATCCCTTACATGCCTGCACTTTTCGGCTTGCTGCTGCTGCAATCCACGCGTTTTAGATCTGCATAACTCCACCTCTTTAAACACAGCACCTTCACCCCCTGCTGTTCCCACCCGCCTCAACACCGTTGGAAGGGAGGAGAACCAATTAAGGCGGGGGGTGGGGTGGAACGAGCAGCTGTCTACCCTTAGCAGGAGGGCTCCTGATTACATACCTCTCCTGCTGCTGCTGCTGCTGGCTGTCCAGCAGCAGACTGAAGGTGGCTGCTGCTGTGCACAGGTATATAAAGGCTCAGAGCCTATTATGACACGCGCAGCCAGCGTTCCATTGCCACATTCCATCTACTGCAGGCAGGATACCTGGCTGGCTGAATGTCGCTGAGAAGCTCACAGAGACCGCCATAAGCAACAGTTTAACAGAATGCCACAGACTAATCAACCAAACTTTTTGGGTTGGGTTCTCTTTTATAGTCTGCAGGCATTAAATGAAAGAAGTCAGTGTTCCAGCAGAAGGAGACAACGTTTCAGAAAAGGCATTGTAGCAAACCAAAAAAGAAATTTTAAGCGCAGCAGAGTAACCAGCGCACATACCTGTTAGCTCAGGTGAGTTTAAAAGGCTGCTGTTGATAACAAGGGCATTTGCTAAATAGATGGTGTGTGTGCAACAATATACTGAAAGGTCAATTATATTGTGCAGCTTATCTCACCACCTGTAGTTATTTAGGTGAAAGCTCCAAAATGCTTTCCTAATATGTCTGTTTATCCAAAAGGAAGTAAAAAGGGAGAGCTAGAAAGATAGCATTGCATCACATTACATGGCAATGCAATGCACAGTTGCTGAAGTTGAACCAAAATGAGCTTGTAATCTGGCTTCTGCAACTTTGAACATGAAAAATCCAATGAGGAGAAGAAAAGCAAAGCCAAAGAGTCCATCCCAAAATCCGACAAACAAGCAAAATGAACAAAAAACATTGAATTCAATTCTTTCTGATTTTAGAAACTGCATTAAAGAAGGGGTGCACCGGTCCTGGAGATACTGCAATACCAGGTCAATGCGTGGAGTGGACAGAGCAAGCTCTTTTTCCATCTCCCTGTTCTAAAAATCCATTTAATATATGGTCCCCAGATAGGGGACGTATCAGATATTAAACTGATAAGAACAGATTTTTTGATTGAAGCTGCATCCAAGGCACTGAAAAATGTGACCGAAGTCACACCAAAACAGCGCACGAGGTGAGGATTCATGTGGACCCTTCCCGGAGGAGAGGGTTCCCAATAAACCATCCCCATCCCTCCGAGCCAGAAGGCCACAGCGAGGGTCAGGGATCTCCGATGCTCTCCCTAGCCGAAGCCGGAGAAGAGCCGTTTTCGTGCTCCCAGCTTCCATCTAGGCTGCCACCCTAGTGGAGCTGGAGCCTGTGTTGGTTTCTCAGCCCAAAGCTGACCGGACCTCCGACCGGGTTTATAAAAATTCCCCTTCCTAGCCCGGAGGCCAGGAATAGGGGGGGTTGCTCAGAAAGTATGATTGGCAAAGGTGCGGCGTGCTACGAAGCCAAGTCTTTCTGGGGTTCCCAGTCCCAGTAAGCTTGGACTCCCACCAGGGCGCCTACTCCTGGGGCACATTGCTCCAAAGCCCTCACACTTACCCAGCCTAGTGACTTCGATCCTGGAGGGCCATGTTTTCCATCAGATAACTCTATGAGCCACCTGGCGTACTAACAAGTGCACCAAACCAGTGTGTAATATGCATCAATTTACTAGGGCAGCCCAAGGACAAAACTGACTTTTCAAAAGATACTACACTTGATCTTAGCCAAAAGGCCGAGAAGCGATAACCAGAATTGGTTTCAAACTACGGAGCCACCCAAGGATCCTGAAAAGTCCATTTGTGGAGATGAGCTCCTGGACTCCCGTTAAGAAGACATGTTGTCAACCTCTAGATCCCTTACATGCCTGCACTTTTCGGCTTGCTGCTGCTGCAATCCACGCGTTTTAGATCTGCATAACTCCACCTCTTTAAACACAGCACCTTCACCCCCTGCTGTTCCCACCCGCCTCAACACCGTTGGAAGGGAGGAGAACCAATTAAGGCGGGGGGTGGGGTGGAACGAGCAGCTGTCTACCCTTAGCAGGAGGGCTCCTGATTACATACCTCTCCTGCTGCTGCTGCTGCTGGCTGTCCAGCAGCAGACTGAAGGTGGCTGCTGCTGTGCACAGGTATATAAAGGCTCAGAGCCTATTATGACACGCGCAGCCAGCGTTCCATTGCCACATTCCATCTACTGCAGGCAGGATACCTGGCTGGCTGAATGTCGCTGAGAAGCTCACAGAGACCGCCATAAGCAACAGTTTAACAGAATGCCACAGACTAATCAACCAAACTTTTTGGGTTGGGTTCTCTTTTATAGTCTGCAGGCATTAAATGAAAGAAGTCAGTGTTCCAGCAGAAGGAGACAACGTTTCAGAAAAGGCATTGTAGCAAACCAAAAAAGAAATTTTAAGCGCAGCAGAGTAACCAGCGCACATACCTGTTAGCTCAGGTGAGTTTAAAAGGCTGCTGTTGATAACAAGGGCATTTGCTAAATAGATGGTGTGTGTGCAACAATATACTGAAAGGTCAATTATATTGTGCAGCTTATCTCACCACCTGTAGTTATTTAGGTGAAAGCTCCAAAATGCTTTCCTAATATGTCTGTTTATCCAAAAGGAAGTAAAAAGGGAGAGCTAGAAAGATAGCATTGCATCACATTACATGGCAATGCAATGCACAGTTGCTGAAGTTGAACCAAAATGAGCTTGTAATCTGGCTTCTGCAACTTTGAACATGAAAAATCCAATGAGGAGAAGAAAAGCAAAGCCATAGAGTCCATCCCAAAATCCGACAAACAAGCAAAATGAACAAAAAACATTGAATTCAATTCTTTCTGATTTTAGAAACTGCATTAAAGAAGGGGTGCACCGGTCCTGGAGATACTGCAATACCAGGTCAATGCGTGGAGTGGACAGAGCAAGCTCTTTTTCCATCTCCCTGTTCTAAAAATCCATTTAATATATGGTCCCCAGATAGGGGACGTATCAGATATTAAACTGATAAGAACAGATTTTTTGATTGAAGCTGCATCCAAGGCACTGAAAAATGTGACCGAAGTCACACCAAAACAGCGCACGAGGTGAGGATTCATGTGGACCCTTCCCGGAGGAGAGGGTTCCCAATAAACCATCCCCATCCCTCCGAGCCAGAAGGCCACAGCGAGGGTCAGGGATCTCCGATGCTCTCCCTAGCCGAAGCCGGAGAAGAGCCGTTTTCGTGCTCCCAGCTTCCATCTAGGCTGCCACCCTAGTGGAGCTGGAGCCTGTGTTGGTTTCTCAGCCCAAAGCTGACCGGACCTCCGACCGGGTTTATAAAAATTCCACTTCCTAGCCCGGAGGCCAGGAATAGGGGGGGTTGCTCAGAAAGCATGATTGGCAAAGGTGCGGCGTGCTACGAAGCCAAGTCTTTCTGGGGTTCCCAGTCCCAGTAAGCTTGGACTCCCACCAGGGCGCCTACTCCTGGGGCACATTGCTCCAAAGCCCTCACACTTACCCAGCCTAGTGACTTCGATCCTGGAGGGCCATGTTTTCCATCAGATAACTCTATGAGCCACCTGGCGTACTAACAAGTGCACCAAACCAGTGTGTAATATGCATCAATTTACTAGGGCAGCCCAAGGACAAAACTGACTTTTCAAAAGATACTACACTTGATCTTAGCCAAAAGGCCGAGAAGCGATAACCAGAATTGGTTTCAAACTACGGAGCCACCCAAGGATCCTGAAAAGTCCATTTGTGGAGATGAGCTCCTGGACTCCCGTTAAGAAGACATGTTGTCAACCTCTAGATCCCTTACATGCCTGCACTTTTCGGCTTGCTGCTGCTGCAATCCACGCGTTTTAGATCTGCATAACTCCACCTCTTTAAACACAGCACCTTCACCCCCTGCTGTTCCCACCCGCCTCAACACCGTTGGAAGGGAGGAGAACCAATTAAGGCGGGGGGTGGGGTGGAACGAGCAGCTGTCTACCCTTAGCAGGAGGGCTCCTGATTACATACCTCTCCTGCTGCTGCTGCTGCTGGCTGTCCAGCAGCAGACTGAAGGTGGCTGCTGCTGTGCACAGGTATATAAAGGCTCAGAGCCTATTATGACACGCGCAGCCAGCGTTCCATTGCCACATTCCATCTACTGCAGGCAGGATACCTGGCTGGCTGAATGTCGCTGAGAAGCTCACAGAGACCGCCATAAGCAACAGTTTAACAGAATGCCACAGACTAATCAACCAAACTTTTTGGGTTGGGTTCTCTTTTATAGTCTGCAGGCATTAAATGAAAGAAGTCAGTGTTCCAGCAGAAGGAGACAACGTTTCAGAAAAGGCATTGTAGCAAACCAAAAAAGAAATTTTAAGCGCAGCAGAGTAACCAGCGCACATACCTGTTAGCTCAGGTGAGTTTAAAAGGCTGCTGTTGATAACAAGGGCATTTGCTAAATAGATGGTGTGTGTGCAACAATATACTGAAAGGTCAATTATATTGTGCAGCTTATCTCACCACCTGTAGTTATTTAGGTGAAAGCTCCAAAATGCTTGCCTAATATGTCTGTTTATCCAAAAGGAAGTAAAAAGGGAGAGCTAGAAAGATAGCATTGCATCACATTACATGGCAATGCAATGCACAGTTGCTGAAGTTGAACCAAAATGAGCTTGTAATCTGGCTTCTGCAACTTTGAACATGAAAAATCCAATGAGGAGAAGAAAAGCAAAGCCAAAGAGTCCATCCCAAAATCCGACAAACAAGCAAAATGAACAAAAAACATTGATTTCAATTCTTTCTGATTTTAGAAACTGCATTAAAGAAGGGGTGCACCGGTCCTGGAGATACTGCAATACCAGGTCAATGCGTGGAGTGGACAGAGCAAGCTCTTTTTCCATCTCCCTGTTCTAAAAATCCATTTAATATATGGTCCCCAGATAGGGGACGTATCAGATATTAAACTGATAAGAACAGATACTACACTTGATCTTAGCCAAAAGGCCGAGAAGCGATAACCAGAATTGGTTTCAAACTACGGAGCCACCCAAGGATCCTGAAAAGTCCATTTGTGGAGATGAGCTCCTGGACTCCCGTTAAGAAGACATGTTGTCAACCTCTAGATCCCTTACATGCCTGCACTTTTCGGCTTGCTGCTGCTGCAATCCACGCGTTTTAGATCTGCATAACTCCACCTCTTTAAACACAGCACCTTCACCCCCTGCTGTTCCCACCCGCCTCAACACCGTTGGAAGGGAGGAGAACCAATTAAGGCGGGGGGTGGGGTGGAACGAGCAGCTGTCTACCCTTAGCAGGAGGGCTCCTGATTACATACCTCTCCTGCTGCTGCTGCTGCTGGCTGTCCAGCAGCAGACTGAAGGTGGCTGCTGCTGTGCACAGGTATATAAAGGCTCAGAGCCTATTATGACACGCGCAGCCAGTGTTCCATTGCCACATTCCATCTACTGCAGGCAGGATACCTGGCTGGCTGAATGTCGCTGAGAAGCTCACAGAGACCGCCATAAGCAACAGTTTAACAGAATGCCACAGACTAATCAACCAAACTTTTTGGGTTGGGTTCTCTTTTATAGTCTGCAGGCTGTAGTGCCGGCGTCCCTGCCCTCTGCTAGGCAGGGACGCTGCTCCTCTCACCGCTCTGCTCCGTGCCCAGCATCCTCCCCCCGCTCTGCTGTCAGCGCGCGCTCCGTCCCGGCGTCCTCCTCCTGCTCTGCTCTCAGCGCGCGCTCCTTCCCGGCCCCTGTGCTTAGGGCGCGCGCGCGCGCGCTCCCCTCCTCTTAAAGGGGCCGCGCGCGCCGCCCTAAAGAGTCCCCGGCCAATGGCCGGAGGACTTCATCATATATAAGGCACCTCCTCCAAAATGGAGGTGCCCGAGCAATGTTGTTTGCACCTGTGTCTCACCTGTGCTTCAGCCCTCAGGTCCCGTTGCCAGTTACCTGCCAGTTACCTGCCTGATTCCTGCCAGTTACCTGCCTGCTTCCTGCCTGAATACTTGTTACCTGTCTGCCAGTCTGAGGTCCGACGGTCTGCCTTACTACTCCTGTCAGTCTGTCTAAGGACCAGCCTGCCCGCTCACCTGGGAGCGCATATCAGCTACCTGCCTGCTTGCCTGAGGTCCGACGGTCTGCCTTACTACTCCGGTCAGTCTGTCTATGGACCAGCTTGCCCGCTCACCTGGGAGCGCTTCTCCGTTACCTGCCTGCTTGCCAGCCCGGAGGCTCCGTTGTCACGTGCTGTGACCACCAGCTATCTCAGAGACTCTTGCCCGCTCACCTGGGAGCGCATCTCCGTTACCTGCCTGCTTGCCAGCCCGGAGGTCCCGTTGTCACGTGCGGTGACCACCAGCTATTCCAGAGACTCTTGCCCGCTCACCTGGGAGCGCTTCTCCGTTACCTGCCTGCCAGCCCGGAGGCTCCGCCGTCACGTGCCGTGACCACCTGCTATTCCAGAGACTCTCGCTTGCTCACCTGGGAGCACCAATCTACCATCTGCCTGCTAGCCTACCCGGAGGCTCTGCCATCACAGGTCGTACCTACCCCTTACCCAGAGACTGCCCTGATCACTTGCCGTATCTCCCTGTCCGTTCACCCAGAGACTGCCCTGATCACTTGCCGTATCTCCCTGTCCGTTCATCCAGAGACTGCCACCCGCTCCCTTACAAGGGCCGCCCCCTTGTATAGTAGCTCAGAGGTTCCGCCTCCCGGACCCGTTACAGTTTGCTCGGGCCATGGAACCCGGTGGCACCCAAGCTCCCTCGCTCTCGGACCTCTGTCTTGAACTGTCCCGTCAGAGGTCCCAACAGGAGACCATCCTGGGTCACCTGCGGAATGTTAATACTCGCCTGAACACTCTGTCTGATCCACCAACAACCTCCGCCAGTACCATGGTATCCTTTTCCGGACCCCGGCTCTCTGCACCTCCTCGCTTCGGAGGCGACTCCGTCCTGGCTCGGGGCTTCATAAATCAGTGCACCCTGCATTTTGAACTATTATCCCACCAGTTTAACTCCGAAAGAGCCAAAATTGCCTTTATCATGTCCCATCTCACCGGGGAGGCCCTGGCCTGGCTAAATCCTCTATGGGAGAGAGGAGATCCCCTGGTGTCCGACTTGCCTGCCTTTCTCATGGCTTTCCGGAAAGCCTTCGACGAACCCGGACGGAGGACCTCATCCGCATCTTCTCTGCTTCGCCTCCGTCAGGGAAGCCTCACCGTGGGCCAATATGCCATACGGTTCCGTACCCTTGCCTCGGAGCTGGCCTGGGATAACGAAGCCCTGGTATCCGTCTTCTGGGAGGGTCTGTCCGGCCGTATTAAAGATGAACTTGCTGGTCGGGACATTCCTACCACTCTCGATGATCTAATAACCCTTGCCACCCGGATTGACCTACGGTTCCAGGAGCGTGCCAAAGAGGTCACCCGTGAGAGAAGGATTCCACGTCTAGCTCCTACTTTCCAGAATCCGTCATTCCTTCCGTTTCTCCCCAGGTACACTCTCCTGAGCCTATGCAGGTCGACCAGACCAAGATGGTCAAATCCCGTCAGGATTTCCGCCGTGCCGAGGGGAGCTGCTTCTACTGTGGCAGTAAGGAGCATCTGATCCGTGCCTGCCCGGAGAGGTCGGGAGAACGCCTGTATCTAGGTTCACTCAGAGGGGTCGATCTAGACAAAAATAAATCCTCTCCATCCCTGCTGTTGTCAGTCTCAATCATCTGCGGGGAGAATCGTTATTCCGAACTAGCCCAACTTGACTCTGGAGCAGCCGGAAATCTTATTTCACAGTCCCTGGTGGAGAAATTCCGCATCCCCACCAAACCTCTGGCTGTACCCTTGTCTGTTGTTGCCGTGGATGGGGGCCTCTTACCTCGCCCCATCCAATTCATCACCGAATCCATTACTCTGCAGGTGGGAATGCTGCATTCTGAGAGTATCTCCTTTCACGTTCTGCCTGGTCTCCCTCACGCCCTCTTGCTAGGTCTGCCTTGGCTCCAGAGACATGCACCCGTGCTTGACTGGCAAACCGGAGAAGTCCTTCACTGGGGACAGGCCTGTCATAAAACCTGCCTGGTTCCCGTCCATTCCGTCCGTCCCTCTCCTATCCCAGCTAATCTACCTGGACTTCCGATTCCTTATTGGTCTAGTGCTGATGTCTTTGTTAAGGAGGAGGCAGAGACATCACCACCTCATAGACCATGTGACTGCCCCATCGATCCCGCCAGAGTAATGCAGGTGGCTTCCGTGAGTCTAAATTGTCTCCCTCCTGGTAAGACGTTCGTATCGGTACCTGATCGGGAGAGAATCCTTCACTGGGGTCATTCGTCTAAATTAGCTGACCACGCCGGTCGGAAAAAGACCCTCCAGCTTATTACCCGACACTACTGGTGGCCTAACCTGCACAAGGATGTTATGGACTTTGTTTCTGCCTGTGTGTCCTGCGCCCGCAACAAAGTTCCGAGACACCTGTCGGCCGGCCGCCTTCTTCCTCTGCCAGTACCTGCTGCCCCCTGGCAGCATTTAGCGATGGACCCTCCTCAATTCCGTCCTGGGGATAAAGTCTGGCTCTCGTCCAAATATGTCCGACTCAAGATCCCTTCCTATAAGTTAGGGCCTCGGTTCATCGGCCCACTGGAGGTCATCAGTCAGATCAACCCGGTGGCCTATAAATTGAAACTCCCGGCCAACTTACGGATCCCTAACTCCTTCCATGTATCTCTCCTCAAACCTGTGGTGCTTAACTCTTTTTCCAAGTCTACAGGTACGCCTCCTGCTCCGGTTTCTGCTGAGGACGAGTTTGAGGTAGAGAACATTCTTGCCACCAAAAGGGTAAGAGGAAAGACCTTTTTCCTGGTAGATTGGAAGGGGTTTGGTCCTGAGGAGAGAACGTGGGAGCCCCGGGAGAACATCCATGCCCCTCTCATCCTAGCTAAATTTCTGTCTGGCCTAAAAAAGGGGGGGCCTAAAGGGGGGGGTACTGTAGTGCCGGCGTCCCTGCCCTCTGCTAGGCAGGGACGCTGCTCCTCTCACCGCTCTGCTCCGTGCCCAGCATCCTCCCCCCGCTCTGCTGTCAGCGCGCGCTCCGTCCCGGCGTCCTCCTCCTGCTCTGCTCTCAGCGCGCGCTCCTTCCCGGCCCCTGTGCTTAGGGCGCGCGCGCGCGCGCTCCCCTCCTCTTAAAGGGGCCGCGCGCGCCGCCCTAAAGAGTCCCCGGCCAATGGCCGGAGGACTTCATCATATATAAGGCACCTCCTCCAAAATGGAGGTGCCCGAGCAATGTTGTTTGCACCTGTGTCTCACCTGTGCTTCAGCCCTCAGGTCCCGTTGCCAGTTACCTGCCAGTTACCTGCCTGATTCCTGCCAGTTACCTGCCTGCTTCCTGCCTGAATACTTGTTACCTGTCTGCCAGTCTGAGGTCCGACGGTCTGCCTTACTACTCCTGTCAGTCTGTCTAAGGACCAGCCTGCCCGCTCACCTGGGAGCGCATATCAGCTACCTGCCTGCTTGCCTGAGGTCCGACGGTCTGCCTTACTACTCCGGTCAGTCTGTCTATGGACCAGCTTGCCCGCTCACCTGGGAGCGCTTCTCCGTTACCTGCCTGCTTGCCAGCCCGGAGGCTCCGTTGTCACGTGCTGTGACCACCAGCTATCTCAGAGACTCTTGCCCGCTCACCTGGGAGCGCATCTCCGTTACCTGCCTGCTTGCCAGCCCGGAGGTCCCGTTGTCACGTGCGGTGACCACCAGCTATTCCAGAGACTCTTGCCCGCTCACCTGGGAGCGCTTCTCCGTTACCTGCCTGCCTGCCAGCCCGGAGGCTCCGCCGTCACGTGCCGTGACCACCTGCTATTCCAGAGACTCTCGCTTGCTCACCTGGGAGCACCAATCTACCATCTGCCTGCTAGCCTACCCGGAGGCTCTGCCATCACAGGTCGTACCTACCCCTTACCCAGAGACTGCCCTGATCACTTGCCGTATCTCCCTGTCCGTTCACCCAGAGACTGCCCTGATCACTTGCCGTATCTCCCTGTCCGTTCATCCAGAGACTGCCACCCGCTCCCTTACAAGGGCCGCCCCCTTGTATAGTAGCTCAGAGGTTCCGCCTCCCGGACCCGTTACACAGGCATTAAATGAAAGAAGTCAGTGTTCCAGCAGAAGGAGACAACGTTTCAGAAAAGGCATTGTAGCAAACCAAAAAAGAAATTTTAAGCGCAGCAGAGTAACCAGCGCACATACCTGTTAGCTCAGGTGAGTTTAAAAGGCTGCTGTTGATAACAAGGGCATTTGCTAAATAGATGGTGTGTGTGCAACAATATACTGAAAGGTCAATTATATTGTGCAGCTTATCTCACCACCTGTAGTTATTTAGGTGAAAGCTCCAAAATGCTTGCCTAATATGTCTGTTTATCCAAAAGGAAGTAAAAAGGGAGAGCTAGAAAGATAGCATTGCATCACATTACATGGCAATGCAATGCACAGTTGCTGAAGTTGAACCAAAATGAGCTTGTAATCTGGCTTCTGCAACTTTGAACATGAAAAATCCAATGAGGAGAAGAAAAGCAAAGCCAAAGAGTCCATCCCAAAATCCGACAAACAAGCAAAATGAACAAAAAACATTGAAATCAATTCTTTCTGATTTTAGAAACTGCATTAAAGAAGGGGTGCACCGGTCCTGGAGATACTGCAATACCAGGTCAATGCGTGGAGTGGACAGAGCAAGCTCTTTTTCCATCTCCCTGTTCTAAAAATCCATTTAATATATGGTCCCCAGATAGGGGACGTATCAGATATTAAACTGATAAGAACAGATACTACACTTGATCTTAGCCAAAAGGCCGAGAAGCGATAACCAGAATTGGTTTCAAACTACGGAGCCACCCAAGGATCCTGAAAAGTCCATTTGTGGAGATGAGCTCCTGGACTCCCGTTAAGAAGACTTGTTGTCAACCTCTAGATCCCTTACATGCCTGCACTTTTCGGCTTGCTGCTGCTGCAATCCACGCGTTTTAGATCTGCATAACTCCACCTCTTTAAACACAGCACCTTCACCCCCTGCTGTTCCCACCCGCCTCAACACTGTTGGAAGGGAGGAGAACCAATTAAGGCGGGGGGTGGGGTGGAACGAGCAGCTGTCTACCCTTAGCAGGAGGGCTCCTGATTACATACCTCTCCTGCTGCTGCTGCTGCTGGCTGTCCAGCAGCAGACTGAAGGTGGCTGCTGCTGTGCACAGGTATATAAAGGCTCAGAGCCTATTATGACACGCGCAGCCAGCGTTCCATTGCCACATTCCATCTACTGCAGGCAGGATACCTGGCTGGCTGAATGTCGCTGAGAAGCTCACAGAGACCGCCATAAGCAACAGTTTAACAGAATGCCACAGACTAATCAACCAAACTTTTTGGGTTGGGTTCTCTTTTATAGTCTGCAGGCATTAAATGAAAGAAGTCAGTGTTCCAGCAGAAGGAGACAACGTTTCAGAAAAGGCATTGTAGCAAACCAAAAAAGAAATTTTAAGCGCAGCAGAGTAACCAGCGCACATACCTGTTAGCTCAGGTGAGTTTAAAAGGCTGCTGTTGATAACAAGGGCATTTGCTAAATAGATGGTGTGTGTGCAACAATATACTGAAAGGTCAATTATATTGTGCAGCTTATCTCACCACCTGTAGTTATTTAGGTGAAAGCTCCAAAATGCTTGCCTAATATGTCTGTTTATCCAAAAGGAAGTAAAATGGGAGAGCTAGAAAGATAGCATTGCATCACATTACATGGCAATGCAATGCACAGTTGCTGAAGTTGAACCAAAATGAGCTTGTAATCTGGCTTCTGCAACTTTGAACATGAAAAATCCAATGAGGAGAAGAAAAGCAAAGCCAAAGAGTCCATCCCAAAATCCGACAAACAAGCAAAATGAACAAAAAACATTGAATTCAATTCTTTCTGATTTTAGAAACTGCATTAAAGAAGGGGTGCACCGATCCTGGAGATACTGCAATACCAGGTCAATGCGTGGAGTGGACAGAGCAAGCTCTTTTTCCATCTCCCTGTTCTAAAAATCCATTTAATATATGGTCCCCAGATAGGGGACGTATCAGATATTAAACTGATAAGAACAGATACTACACTTGATCTTAGCCAAAAGGCCGAGAAGCGATAACCAGAATTGGTTTCAAACTACGGAGCCACCCAAGGATCCTGAAAAGTCCATTTGTGGAGATGAGCTCCTGGACTCCCGTTAAGAAGACATGTTGTCAACCTCTAGATCCCTTACATGCCTGCACTTTTCGGCTTGCTGCTGCTGCAATCCACGCGTTTTAGATCTGCATAACTCCACCTCTTTAAACACAGCACCTTCACCCCCTGCTGTTCCCACCCGCCTCAACACCGTTGGAAGGGAGGAGAACCAATTAAGGCGGGGGGTGGGGTGGAACGAGCAGCTGTCTACCCTTAGCAGGAGGGCTCCTGATTACATACCTCTCCTGCTGCTGCTGCTGCTGGCTGTCCAGCAGCAGACTGAAGGTGGCTGCTGCTGTGCACAGGTATATAAAGGCTCAGAGCCTATTATGACACGCGCAGCCAGCGTTCCATTGCCACATTCCATCTACTGCAGGCAGGATACCTGGCTGGCTGAATGTCGCTGAGAAGCTCACAGAGACCGCCATAAGCAACAGTTTAACAGAATGCCACAGACTAATCAACCAAACTTTTTGGGTTGGGTTCTCTTTTATAGTCTGCAGGCATTAAATGAAAGAAGTCAGTGTTCCAGCAGAAGGAGACAACGTTTCAGAAAAGGCATTGTAGCAAACCAAAAAAGAAATTTTAAGCGCAGCAGAGTAACCAGCGCACATACCTGTTAGCTCAGGTGAGTTTAAAAGGCTGCTGTTGATAACAAGGGCATTTGCTAAATAGATGGTGTGTGTGCAACAATATACTGAAAGGTCAATTATATTGTGCAGCTTATCTCACCACCTGTAGTTATTTAGGTGAAAGCTCCAAAATGCTTGCCTAATATGTCTGTTTATCCAAAAGGAAGTAAAAAGGGAGAGCTAGAAAGATAGCATTGCATCACATTACATGGCAATGCAATGCACAGTTGCTGAAGTTGAACCAAAATGAGCTTGTAATCTGGCTTCTGCAACTTTGAACATGAAAAATCCAATGAGGAGAAGAAAAGCAAAGCCAAAGAGTCCATCCCAAAATCCGACAAACAAGCAAAATGAACAAAAAACATTGAATTCAATTCTTTCTGATTTTAGAAACTGCATTAAAGAAGGGGTGCACCGGTCCTGGAGATACTGCAATATCAGGTCAATGCGTGGAGTGGACAGAGCAAGCTCTTTTTCCATCTCCCTGTTCTAAAAATCCATTTAATATATGGTCCCCAGATAGGGGACGTATCAGATATTAAACTGATAAGAACAGATACTACACTTGATCTTAGCCAAAAGGCCGAGAAGCGATAACCAGAATTGGTTTCAAACTACGGAGCCACCCAAGGATCCTGAAAAGTCCATTTGTGGAGATGAGCTCCTGGACTCCCGTTAAGAAGACATGTTGTCAACCTCTAGATCCCTTACATGCCTGCACTTTTCGGCTTGCTGCTGCTGCAATCCACGCGTTTTAGATCTGCATAACTCCACCTCTTTAAACACAGCACCTTCACCCCCTGCTGTTCCCACCCGCCTCAACACCGTTGGAAGGGAGGAGAACCAATTAAGGCGGGGGGTGGGGTGGAACGAGCAGCTGTCTACCCTTAGCAGGAGGGCTCCTGATTACATACCTATCCTGCTGCTGCTGCTGCTGGCTGTCCAGCAGCAGACTGAAGGTGGCTGCTGCTGTGCACAGGTATATAAAGGCTCAGAGCATATTATGACACGCGCAGCCAGCGTTCCATTGCCACATTCCATCTACTGCAGTCAGGATACCTGGCTGGCTGAATGTCGCTGAGAAGCTCACAGAGACTGCCATAAGCAACAGTTTAACAGAATGCCACAGACTAATCAACCAAACTTTTTGGGTTGGGTTCTCTTTTATAGTCTGCAGGCATTAAATGAAAGAAGTCAGTGTTCCAGCAGAAGGAGACAACGTTTCAGAAAAGGCATTGTAGCAAACCAAAAAAGAAATTTTAAGCGCAGCAGAGTAACCAGCGCACATACCTGTTAGCTCAGGTGAGTTTAAAAGGCTGCTGTTGATAACAAGGGCATTTGCTAAATAGATGGTGTGTGTGCAACAATATACTGAAAGGTCAATTATATTGTGCAGCTTATCTCACCACCTGTAGTTATTTAGGTGAAAGCTCCAAAATGCTTGCCTAATATGTCTGTTTATCCAAAAGGAAGTAAAATGGGAGAGCTAGAAAGATAGCATTGCATCACATTACATGGCAATGCAATGCACAGTTGCTGAAGTTGAACCAAAATGAGCTTGTAATCTGGCTTCTGCAACTTTGAACATGAAAAATCCAATGAGGAGAAGAAAAGCAAAGCCAAAGAGTCCATCCCAAAATCCGACAAACAAGCAAAATGAACAAAAAACATTGAATTCAATTCTTTCTGATTTTAGAAACTGCATTAAAGAAGGGGTGCACCGATCCTGGAGATACTGCAATACCAGGTCAATGCGTGGAGTGGACAGAGCAAGCTCTTTTTCCATCTCCCTGTTCTAAAAATCCATTTAATATATGGTCCCCAGATAGGGGACGTATCAGATATTAAACTGATAAGAACAGATACTACACTTGATCTTAGCCAAAAGGCCGAGAAGCGATAACCAGAATTGGTTTCAAACTACGGAGCCACCCAAGGATCCTGAAAAGTCCATTTGTGGAGATGAGCTCCTGGACTCCCGTTAAGAAGACATGTTGTCAACCTCTAGATCCCTTACATGCCTGCACTTTTCGGCTTGCTGCTGCTGCAATCCACGCGTTTTAGATCTGCATAACTCCACCTCTTTAAACACAGCACCTTCACCCCCTGCTGTTCCCACCCGCCTCAACACCGTTGGAAGGGAGGAGAACCAATTAAGGCGGGGGGTGGGGTGGAACGAGCAGCTGTCTACCCTTAGCAGGAGGGCTCCTGATTACATACCTCTCCTGCTGCTGCTGCTGCTGGCTGTCCAGCAGCAGACTGAAGGTGGCTGCTGCTGTGCACAGGTATATAAAGGCTCAGAGCCTATTATGACACGCGCAGCCAGCGTTCCATTGCCACATTCCATCTACTGCAGGCAGGATACCTGGCTGGCTGAATGTCGCTGAGAAGCTCACAGAGACCGCCATAAGCAACAGTTTAACAGAATGCCACAGACTAATCAACCAAACTTTTTGGGTTGGGTTCTCTTTTATAGTCTGCAGGCATTAAATGAAAGAAGTCAGTGTTCCAGCAGAAGGAGACAACGTTTCAGAAAAGGCATTGTAGCAAACCAAAAAAGAAATTTTAAGCGCAGCAGAGTAACCAGCGCACATACCTGTTAGCTCAGGTGAGTTTAAAAGGCTGCTGTTGATAACAAGGGCATTTGCTAAATAGATGGTGTGTGTGCAACAATATACTGAAAGGTCAATTATATTGTGCAGCTTATCTCACCACCTGTAGTTATTTAGGTGAAAGCTCCAAAATGCTTGCCTAATATGTCTGTTTATCCAAAAGGAAGTAAAAAGGGAGAGCTAGAAAGATAGCATTGCATCACATTACATGGCAATGCAATGCACAGTTGCTGAAGTTGAACCAAAATGAGCTTGTAATCTGGCTTCTGCAACTTTGAACATGAAAAATCCAATGAGGAGAAGAAAAGCAAAGCCAAAGAGTCCATCCCAAAATCCGACAAACAAGCAAAATGAACAAAAAACATTGAATTCAATTCTTTCTGATTTTAGAAACTGCATTAAAGAAGGGGTGCACCGGTCCTGGAGATACTGCAATACCAGGTCAATGCGTGGAGTGGACAGAGCAAGCTCTTTTTCCATCTCCCTGTTCTAAAAATCCATTTAATATATGGTCCCCAGATAGGGGACGTATCAGATATTAAACTGATAAGAACAGATACTACACTTGATCTTAGCCAAAAGGCCGAGAAGCGATAACCAGAATTGGTTTCAAACTACGGAGCCACCCAAGGATCCTGAAAAGTCCATTTGTGGAGATGAGCTCCTGGACTCCCGTTAAGAAGACATGTTGTCAACCTCAAGATCCCTTACATGCCTGCACTTTTCGGCTTGCTGCTGCTGCAATCCACGCGTTTTAGATCTGCATAACTCCACCTCTTTAAACACAGCACCTTCACCCCCTGCTGTTCCCACCCGCCTCAACACCGTTGGAAGGGAGGAGAACCAATTAAGGCGGGGGGTGGGGTGGAACGAGCAGCTGTCTACCCTTAGCAGGAGGGCTCCTGATTACATACCTCTCCTGCTGCTGCTGCTGCTGGCTGTCCAGCAGCAGACTGAAGGTGGCTGCTGCTGTGCACAGGTATATAAAGGCTCAGAGCCTATTATGACACGCGCAGCCAGCGTTCCATTGCCACATTCCATCTACTGCAGGCAGGATACCTGGCTGGCTGAATGTCGCTGAGAAGCTCACAGAGACCGCCATAAGCAACAGTTTAACAGAATGCCACAGACTAATCAACCAAACTTTTTGGGTTGGGTTCTCTTTTATAGTCTGCAGGCATTAAATGAAAGAAGTCAGTGTTCCAGCAGAAGGAGACAACGTTTCAGAAAAGGCATTGTAGCAAACCAAAAAAGAAATTTTAAGCGCAGCAGAGTAACCAGCGCACATACCTGTTAGCTCAGGTGAGTTTAAAAGGCTGCTGTTGATAACAAGGGCATTTGCTAAATAGATGGTGTGTGTGCAACAATATACTGAAAGGTCAATTATATTGTGCAGCTTATCTCACCACCTGTAGTTATTTAGGTGAAAGCTCCAAAATGCTTGCCTAATATGTCTGTTTATCCAAAAGGAAGTAAAAAGGGAGAGCTAGAAAGATAGCATTGCATCACATTACATGGCAATGCAATGCACAGTTGCTGAAGTTGAACCAAAATGAGCTTGTAATCTGGCTTCTGCAACTTTGAACATGAAAAATCCAATGAGGAGAAGAAAAGCAAAGCCAAAGAGTCCATCCCAAAATCCGACAAACAAGCAAAATGAACAAAAAACATTGAATTCAATTCTTTCTGATTTTAGAAACTGCATTAAAGAAGGGGTGCACTGGTCCTGGAGATACTGCAATACCAGGTCAAGGCGTGGAGTGGACAGAGCAAGCTCTTTTTCCATCTCCCTGTTCTAAAAATCCATTTAATATATGGTCCCCAGATAGGGGACGTATCAGATATTAAACTGATAAGAACAGATACTACACTTGATCTTAGCCAAAAGGCCGAGAAGCGATAACCAGAATTGGTTTCAAACTACGGAGCCACCCAAGGATCCTGAAAAGTCCATTTGTGGAGATGAGCTCCTGGACTCCCGTTAAGAAGACATGTTGTCAACCTCTAGATCCCTTACATGCCTGCACTTTTCGGCTTGCTGCTGCTGCAATCCACGCGTTTTAGATCTGCATAACTCCACCTCTTTAAACACAGCACCTTCACCCCCTGCTGTTCCCACCCGCCTCAACACTGTTGGAAGGGAGGAGAACCAATTAAGGCGGGGGGTGGGGTGGAACGAGCAGCTGTCTACCCTTAGCAGGAGGGCTCCTGATTACATACCTCTCCTGCTGCTGCTGCTGCTGGCTGTCCAGCAGCAGACTGAAGGTGGCTGCTGCTGTGCACAGGTATATAAAGGCTCAGAGCCTATTATGACACGCGCAGCCAGCGTTCCATTGCCACATTCCATCTACTGCAGGCAGGATACCTGGCTGGCTGAATGTCGCTGAGAAGCTCACAGAGACCGCCATAAGCAACAGTTTAACAGAATGCCACAGATTAATCAACCAAACTTTTTGGGTTGGGTTCTCTTTTATAGTCTGCAGGCATTAAATGAAAGAAGTCAGTGTTCCAGCAGAAGGAGACAACGTTTCAGAAAAGGCATTGTAGCAAACCAAAAAAGAAATTTTAAGCGCAGCAGAGTAACCAGCGCACATACCTGTTAGCTCAGGTGAGTTTAAAAGGCTGCTGTTGATAACAAGGGCATTTGCTAAATAGATGGTGTGTGTGCAACAATATACTGAAAGGTCAATTATATTGTGCAGCTTATCTCACCACCTGTAGTTATTTAGGTGAAAGCTCCAAAATGCTTGCCTAATATGTCTGTTTATCCAAAAGGAAGTAAAAAGGGAGAGCTAGAAAGATAGCATTGCATCACATTACATGGCAATGCAATGCACAGTTGCTGAAGTTGAACCAAAATGAGCTTGTAATCTGGCTTCTGCAACTTTGAACATGAAAAATCCAATGAGGAGAAGAAAAGCAAAGCCAAAGAGTCCATCCCAAAATCCGACAAACAAGCAAAATGAACAAAAAACATTGAATTCAATTCTTTCTGATTTTAGAAACTGCATTAAAGAAGGGGTGCACCGGTCCTGGAGATACTGCAATATCAGGTCAATGCGTGGAGTGGACAGAGCAAGCTCTTTTTCCATCTCCCTGTTCTAAAAATCCATTTAATATATGGTCCCCAGATAGGGGACGTATCAGATATTAAACTGATAAGAACAGATACTACACTTGATCTTAGCCAAAAGGCCGAGAAGCGATAACCAGAATTGGTTTCAAACTACGGAGCCACCCAAGGATCCTGAAAAGTCCATTTGTGGAGATGAGCTCCTGGACTCCCGTTAAGAAGACATGTTGTCAACCTCTAGATCCCTTACATGCCTGCACTTTTCGGCTTGCTGCTGCTGCAATCCACGCGTTTTAGATCTGCATAACTCCACCTCTTTAAACACAGCACCTTCACCCCCTGCTGTTCCCACCCGCCTCAACACCGTTGGAAGGGAGGAGAACCAATTAAGGCGGGGGGTGGGGTGGAACGAGCAGCTGTCTACCCTTAGCAGGAGGGCTCCTGATTACATACCTATCCTGCTGCTGCTGCTGCTGGCTGTCCAGCAGCAGACTGAAGGTGGCTGCTGCTGTGCACAGGTATATAAAGGCTCAGAGCATATTATGACACGCGCAGCCAGCGTTCCATTGCCACATTCCATCTACTGCAGGCAGGATACCTGGCTGGCTGAATGTCGCTGAGAAGCTCACAGAGACTGCCATAAGCAACAGTTTAACAGAATGCCACAGACTAATCAACCAAACTTTTTGGGTTGGGTTCTCTTTTATAGTCTGCAGGCATTAAATGAAAGAAGTCAGTGTTCCAGCAGAAGGAGACAACGTTTCAGAAAAGGCATTGTAGCAAACCAAAAAAGAAATTTTAAGCGCAGCAGAGTAACCAGCGCACATACCTGTTAGCTCAGGTGAGTTTAAAAGGCTGCTGTTGATAACAAGGGCATTTGCTAAATAGATGGTGTGTGTGCAACAATATACTGAAAGGTCAATTATATTGTGCAGCTTATCTCACCACCTGTAGTTATTTAGGTGAAAGCTCCAAAATGCTTGCCTAATATGTCTGTTTATCCAAAAGGAAGTAAAAAGGGAGAGCTAGAAAGATAGCATTGCATCACATTACATGGCAATGCAATGCACAGTTGCTGAAGTTGAACCAAAATGAGCTTGTAATCTGGCTTCTGCAACTTTGAACATGAAAAATCCAATGAGGAGAAGAAAAGCAAAGCCAAAGAGTCCATCCCAAAATCCGACAAACAAGCAAAATGAACAAAAAACATTGAATTCAATTCTTTCTGATTTTAGAAACTGCATTAAAGAAGGGGTGCACCGATCCTGGAGATACTGCAATACCAGGTCAATGCGTGGAGTGGACAGAGCAAGCTCTTTTTCCATCTCCCTGTTCTAAAAATCCATTTAATATATGGTCCCCAGATAGGGGACGTATCAGATATTAAACTGATAAGAACAGATACTACACTTGATCTTAGCCAAAAGGCCGAGAAGCGATAACCAGAATTGGTTTCAAACTACGGAGCCACCCAAGGATCCTGAAAAGTCCATTTGTGGAGATGAGCTCCTGGACTCCCGTTAAGAAGACATGTTGTCAACCTCTAGATCCCTTACATGCCTGCACTTTTCGGCTTGCTGCTGCTGCAATCCACGCGTTTTAGATCTGCATAACTCCACCTCTTTAAACACAGCACCTTCACCCCCTGCTGTTCCCACCCGCCTCAACACCGTTGGAAGGGAGGAGAACCAATTAAGGCGGGGGGTGGGGTGGAACGAGCAGCTGTCTACCCTTAGCAGGAGGGCTCCTGATTACATACCTATCCTGCTGCTGCTGCTGCTGGCTGTCCAGCAGCAGACTGAAGGTGGCTGCTGCTGTGCACAGGTATATAAAGGCTCAGAGCATATTATGACACGCGCAGCCAGCGTTCCATTGCCACATTCCATCTACTGCAGGCAGGATACCTGGCTGGCTGAATGTCGCTGAGAAGCTCACAGAGACTGCCATAAGCAACAGTTTAACAGAATGCCACAGACTAATCAACCAAACTTTTTGGGTTGGGTTCTCTTTTATAGTCTGCAGGCATTAAATGAAAGAAGTCAGTGTTCCAGCAGAAGGAGACAACGTTTCAGAAAAGGCATTGTAGCAAACCAAAAAAGAAATTTTAAGCGCAGCAGAGTAACCAGCGCACATACCTGTTAGCTCAGGTGAGTTTAAAAGGCTGCTGTTGATAACAAGGGCATTTGCTAAATAGATGGTGTGTGTGCAACAATATACTGAAAGGTCAATTATATTGTGCAGCTTATCTCACCACCTGTAGTTATTTAGGTGAAAGCTCCAAAATGCTTGCCTAATATGTCTGTTTATCCAAAAGGAAGTAAAAAGGGAGAGCTAGAAAGATAGCATTGCATCACATTACATGGCAATGCAATGCACAGTTGCTGAAGTTGAACCAAAATGAGCTTGTAATCTGGCTTCTGCAACTTTGAACATGAAAAATCCAATGAGGAGAAGAAAAGCAAAGCCAAAGAGTCCATCCCAAAATCCGACAAACAAGCAAAATGAACAAAAAACATTGAATTCAATTCTTTCTGATTTTAGAAACTGCATTAAAGAAGGGGTGCACCGATCCTGGAGATACTGCAATACCAGGTCAATGCGTGGAGTGGACAGAGCAAGCTCTTTTTCCATCTCCCTGTTCTAAAAATCCATTTAATATATGGTCCCCAGATAGGGGACGTATCAGATATTAAACTGATAAGAACAGATACTACACTTGATCTTAGCCAAAAGGCCGAGAAGCGATAACCAGAATTGGTTTCAAACTACGGAGCCACCCAAGGATCCTGAAAAGTCCATTTGTGGAGATGAGCTCCTGGACTCCCGTTAAGAAGACATGTTGTCAACCTCTAGATCCCTTACATGCCTGCACTTTTCGGCTTGCTGCTGCTGCAATCCACGCGTTTTAGATCTGCATAACTCCACCTCTTTAAACACAGCACCTTCACCCCCTGCTGTTCCCACCCGCCTCAACACCGTTGGAAGGGAGGAGAACCAATTAAGGCGGGGGGTGGGGTGGAACGAGCAGCTGTCTACCCTTAGCAGGAGGGCTCCTGATTACATACCTCTCCTGCTGCTGCTGCTGCTGGCTGTCCAGCAGCAGACTGAAGGTGGCTGCTGCTGTGCACAGGTATATAAAGGCTCAGAGCCTATTATGACACGCGCAGCCAGCGTTCCATTGCCACATTCCATCTACTGCAGGCAGGATACCTGGCTGGCTGAATGTCGCTGAGAAGCTCACAGAGACCGCCATAAGCAACAGTTTAACAGAATGCCACAGACTAATCAACCAAACTTTTTGGGTTGGGTTCTCTTTTATAGTCTGCAGGCATTAAATGAAAGAAGTCAGTGTTCCAGCAGAAGGAGACAACGTTTCAGAAAAGGCATTGTAGCAAACCAAAAAAGAAATTTTAAGCGCAGCAGAGTAACCAGCGCACATACCTGTTAGCTCAGGTGAGTTTAAAAGGCTGCTGTTGATAACAAGGGCATTTGCTAAATAGATGGTGTGTGTGCAACAATATACTGAAAGGTCAATTATATTGTGCAGCTTATCTCACCACCTGTAGTTATTTAGGTGAAAGCTCCAAAATGCTTGCCTAATATGTCTGTTTATCCAAAAGGAAGTAAAAAGGGAGAGCTAGAAAGATAGCATTGCATCACATTACATGGCAATGCAATGCACAGTTGCTGAAGTTGAACCAAAATGAGCTTGTAATCTGGCTTCTGCAACTTTGAACATGAAAAATCCAATGAGGAGAAGAAAAGCAAAGCCAAAGAGTCCATCCCAAAATCCGACAAACAAGCAAAATGAACAAAAAACATTGAATTCAATTCTTTCTGATTTTAGAAACTGCATTAAAGAAGGGGTGCACCGGTCCTGGAGATACTGCAATACCAGGTCAATGCGTGGAGTGGACAGAGCAAGCTCTTTTTCCATCTCCCTGTTCTAAAAATCCATTTAATATATGGTCCCCAGATAGGGGACATATCAGATATTAAACTGATAAGAACAGATACTACACTTGATCTTAGCCAAAAGGCCGAGAAGCGATAACCAGAATTGGTTTCAAACTACGGAGCCACCCAAGGATCCTGAAAAGTCCATTTGTGGAGATGAGCTCCTGGACTCCCGTTAAGAAGACATGTTGTCAACCTCTAGATCCCTTACATGCCTGCACTTTTCGGCTTGCTGCTGCTGCAATCCACGCGTTTTAGATCTGCATAACTCCACCTCTTTAAACACAGCACCTTCACCCCCTGCTGTTCCCACCCGCCTCAACACCGTTGGAAGGGAGGAGAACCAATTAAGGCGGGGGGTGGGGTGGAACGAGCAGCTGTCTACCCTTAGCAGGAGGGCTCCTGATTACATACCTCTCCTGCTGCTGCTGCTGGCTGTCCAGCAGCAGACTGAAGGTGGCTGCTGCTGTGCACAGGTATATAAAGGCTCAGAGCCTATTATGACACGCGCAGCCAGCGTTCCATTGCCACATTCCATCTACTGCAGGCAGGATACCTAGCTGGCTGAATGTCGCTGAGAAGCTCACAGAGACCGCCATAAGCAACAGTTTAACAGAATGCCACAGACTAATCAACCAAACTTTTTGGGTTGGGTTCTCTTTTATAGTCTGCAGGCATTAAATGAAAGAAGTCAGTGTTCCAGCAGAAGGAGACAACGTTTCAGAAAAGGCATTGTAGCAAACCAAAAAAGAAATTTTAAGCGCAGCAGAGTAACCAGCGCACATACCTGTTAGCTCAGGTGAGTTTAAAAGGCTGCTGTTGATAACAAGGGCATTTGCTAAATAGATGGTGTGTGTGCAACAATATACTGAAAGGTCAATTATATTGTGCAGCTTATCTCACCACCTGTAGTTATTTAGGTGAAAGCTCCAAAATGCTTGCCTAATATGTCTGTTTATCCAAAAGGAAGTAAAAAGGGAGAGCTAGAAAGATAGCATTGCATCACATTACATGGCAATGCAATGCACAGTTGCTGAAGTTGAACCAAAATGAGCTTGTAATCTGGCTTCTGCAACTTTGAACATGAAAAATCCAATGAGGAGAAGAATAGCAAAGCCAAAGAGTCCATCCCAAAATCCGACAAACAAGCAAAATGAACAAAAAACATTGAATTCAATTCTTTCTGATTTTAGAAACTGCATTAAAGAAGGGGTGCACCGGTCCTGGAGATACTGCAATACCAGGTCAATGCGTGGAGTGGACAGAGCAAGCTCTTTTTCCATCTCCCTGTTCTAAAAATCCATTTAATATATGGTCCCCAGATAGGGGACGTATCAGATATTAAACTGATAAGAACAGATACTACACTTGATCTTAGCCAAAAGGCCGAGAAGCGATAACCAGAATTGGTTTCAAACTACGGAGCCACCCAAGGATCCTGAAAAGTCCATTTGTGGAGATGAGCTCCTGGACTCCCGTTAAGAAGACATGTTGTCAACCTCTAGATCCCTTACATGCCTGCACTTTTCGGCTTGCTGCTGCTGCAATCCACGCGTTTTAGATCTGCATAACTCCACCTCTTTAAACACAGCACCTTCACCCCCTGCTGTTCCCACCCGCCTCAACACTGTTGGAAGGGAGGAGAACCAATTAAGGCGGGGGGTGGGGTGGAACGAGCAGCTGTCTACCCTTAGCAGGAGGGCTCCTGATTACATACCTCTCCTGCTGCTGCTGCTGCTGGCTGTCCAGCAGCAGACTGAAGGTGGCTGCTGCTGTGCACAGGTATATAAAGGCTCAGAGCCTATTATGACACGCGCAGCCAGCGTTCCATTGCCACATTCCATCTACTGCAGGCAGGATACCTGGCTGGCTGAATGTCGCTGAGAAGCTCACAGAGACCGCCATAAGCAACAGTTTAACAGAATGCCACAGACTAATCAACCAAACTTTTTGGGTTGGGTTCTCTTTTATAGTCTGCAGGCATTAAATGAAAGAAGTCAGTGTTCCAGCAGAAGGAGACAACGTTTCAGAAAAGGCATTGTAGCAAACCAAAAAAGAAATTTTAAGCGCAGCAGAGTAACCAGCGCACATACCTGTTAGCTCAGGTGAGTTTAAAAGGCTGCTGTTGATAACAAGGGCATTTGCTAAATAGATGGTGTGTGTGCAACAATATACTGAAAGGTCAATTATATTGTGCAGCTTATCTCACCACCTGTAGTTATTTAGGTGAAAGCTCCAAAATGCTTGCCTAATATGTCTGTTTATCCAAAAGGAAGTAAAAAGGGAGAGCTAGAAAGATAGCATTGCATCACATTACATGGCAATGCAATGCACAGTTGCTGAAGTTGAACCAAAATGAGCTTGTAATCTGGCTTCTGCAACTTTGAACATGAAAAATCCAATGAGGAGAAGAAAAGCAAAGCCAAAGAGTCCATCCCAAAATCCGACAAACAAGCAAAATGAACAAAAAACATTGAATTCAATTCTTTCTGATTTTAGAAACTGCATTAAAGAAGGGGTGCACCGGTCCTGGAGATACTGCAATACCAGGTCAATGCGTGGAGTGGACAGAGCAAGCTCTTTTTCCATCTCCCTGTTCTAAAAATCCATTTAATATATGGTCCCCAGATAGGGGACGTATCAGATATTAAACTGATAAGAACAGATACTACACTTGATCTTAGCCAAAAGGCCGAGAAGCGATAACCAGAATTGGTTTCAAACTACGGAGCCACCCAAGGATCCTGAAAAGTCCATTTGTGGAGATGAGCTCCTGGACTCCCGTTAAGAAGACATGTTGTCAACCTCTAGATCCCTTACATGCCTGCACTTTTCGGCTTGCTGCTGCTGCAATCCACGCGTTTTAGATCTGCATAACTCCACCTCTTTAAACACAGCACCTTCACCCCCTGCTGTTCCCACCCGCCTCAACACCGTTGGAAGGGAGGAGAACCAATTAAGGCGGGGGGTGGGGTGGAACGAGCAGCTGTCTACCCTTAGCAGGAGGGCTCCTGATTACATACCTCTCCTGCTGCTGCTGCTGCTGGCTGTCCAGCAGCAGACTGAAGGTGGCTGCTGCTGTGCACAGGTATATAAAGGCTCAGAGCCTATTATGACACGCGCAGCCAGCGTTCCATTGCCACATTCCATCTACTGCAGGCAGGATACCTGGCTGGCTGAATGTCGCTGAGAAGCTCACAGAGACCGCCATAAGCAACAGTTTAACAGAATGCCACAGACTAATCAACCAAACTTTTTGGGTTGGGTTCTCTTTTATAGTCTGCAGGCATTAAATGAAAGAAGTCAGTGTTCCAGCAGAAGGAGACAACGTTTCAGAAAAGGCATTGTAGCAAACCAAAAAAGAAATTATAAGCGCAGCAGAGTAACCAGCGCACATACCTGTTAGCTCAGGTGAGTTTAAAAGGCTGCTGTTGATAACAAGGGCATTTGCTAAATAGATGGTGTGTGTGCAACAATATACTGAAAGGTCA
This sequence comes from Phyllobates terribilis, assembly GCF_046119375.1. Classification (NCBI taxonomy): domain Eukaryota; kingdom Metazoa; phylum Chordata; class Amphibia; order Anura; family Dendrobatidae; genus Phyllobates; species Phyllobates terribilis. The sequence goes on from NW_027362765.1 coordinate 653,309,943, forward strand.
ATTATATTGTGCAGCTTATCTCACCACCTGTAGTTATTTAGGTGAAAGCTCCAAAATGCTTGCCTAATATGTCTGTTTATCCAAAAGGAAGTAAAAAGGGAGAGCTAGAAAGATAGCATTGCATCACATTACATGGCAATGCAATGCACAGTTGCTGAAGTTGAACCAAAATGAGCTTGTAATCTGGCTTCTGCAACTTTGAACATGAAAAATCCAATGAGGAGAAGAAAAGCAAAGCCAAAGAGTCCATCCCAAAATCCGACAAACAAGCAAAATGAACAAAAAACATTGAATTCAATTCTTTCTGATTTTAGAAACTGCATTAAAGAAGGGGTGCACCGGTCCTGGAGATACTGCAATACCAGGTCAATGCGTGGAGTGGACAGAGCAAGCTCTTTTTCCATCTCCCTGTTCTAAAAATCCATTTAATATATGGTCCCCAGATAGGGGACGTATCAGATATTAAACTGATAAGAACAGATACTACACTTGATCTTAGCCAAAAGGCCGAGAAGCGATAACCAGAATTGGTTTCAAACTACGGAGCCACCCAAGGATCCTGAAAAGTCCATTTGTGGAGATGAGCTCCTGGACTCCCGTTAAGAAGACATGTTGTCAACCTCTAGATCCCTTACATGCCTGCACTTTTCGGCTTGCTGCTGCTGCAATCCACGCGTTTTAGATCTGCATAACTCCACCTCTTTAAACACAGCACCTTCACCCCCTGCTGTTCCCACCCGCCTCAACACCGTTGGAAGGGAGGAGAACCAATTAAGGCGGGGGGTGGGGTGGAACGAGCAGCTGTCTACCCTTAGCAGGAGGGCTCCTGATTACATACCTCTCCTGCTGCTGCTGCTGCTGGCTGTCCAGCAGCAGACTGAAGGTGGCTGCTGCTGTGCACAGGTATATAAAGGCTCAGAGCCTATTATGACACGCGCAGCCAGCGTTCCATTGCCACATTCCATCTACTGCAGGCAGGATACCTGGCTGGCTGAATGTCGCTGAGAAGCTCACAGAGACTGCCATAAGCAACAGTTTAACAGAATGCCACAGACTAATCAACCAAACTTTTTGGGTTGGGTTCTCTTTTATAGTCTGCAGGCATTAAATGAAAGAAGTCAGTGTTCCAGCAGAAGGAGACAACGTTTCAGAAAAGGCATTGTAGCAAACCAAAAAAGAAATTTTAAGCGCAGCAGAGTAACCAGCGCACATACCTGTTAGCTCAGGTGAGTTTAAAAGGCTGCTGTTGATAACAAGGGCATTTGCTAAATAGATGGTGTGTGTGCAACAATATACTGAAAGGTCAATTATATTGTGCAGCTTATCTCACCACCTGTAGTTATTTAGGTGAAAGCTCCAAAATGCTTGCCTAATATGTCTGTTTATCCAAAAGGAAGTAAAAAGGGAGAGCTAGAAAGATAGCATTGCATCACATTACATGGCAATGCAATGCACAGTTGCTGAAGTTGAACCAAAATGAGCTTGTAATCTGGCTTCTGCAACTTTGAACATGAAAAATCCAATGAGGAGAAGAAAAGCAAAGCCAAAGAGTCCATCCCAAAATCCGACAAACAAGCAAAATGAACAAAAAACATTGAATTCAATTCTTTCTGATTTTAGAAACTGCATTAAAGAAGGGGTGCACCGGTCCTGGAGATACTGCAATACCAGGTCAATGCGTGGAGTGGACAGAGCAAGCTCTTTTTCCATCTCCCTGTTCTAAAAATCCATTTAATATATGGTCCCCAGATAGGGGACGTATCAGATATTAAACTGATAAGAACAGATACTACACTTGATCTTAGCCAAAAGGCCGAGAAGCGATAACCAGAATTGGTTTCAAACTACGGAGCCACCCAAGGATCCTGAAAAGTCCATTTGTGGAGATGAGCTCCTGGACTCCCGTTAAGAAGACATGTTGTCAACCTCTAGATCCCTTACATGCCTGCACTTTTCGGCTTGCTGCTGCTGCAATCCACGCGTTTTAGATCTGCATAACTCCACCTCTTTACACACAGCACCTTCACCCCCTGCTGTTCCCACCCGCCTCAACACCGTTGGAAGGGAGGAGAACCAATTAAGGCGGGGGGTGGGGTGGAACGAGCAGCTGTCTACCCTTAGCAGGAGGGCTCCTGATTACATACCTCTCCTGCTGCTGCTGCTGCTGGCTGTCCAGCAGCAGACTGAAGGTGGCTGCTGCTGTGCACAGGTATATAAAGGCTCAGAGCCTATTATGACACGCGCAGCCAGCGTTCCATTGCCACATTCCATCTACTGCAGGCAGGATACCTGGCTGGCTGAATGTCGCTGAGAAGCTCACAGAGACCGCCATAAGCAACAGTTTAACAGAATGCCACAGACTAATCAACCAAACTTTTTGGGTTGGGTTCTCTTTTATAGTCTGCAGGCATTAAATGAAAGAAGTCAGTGTTCCAGCAGAAGGAGACAACGTTTCAGAAAAGGCATTGTAGCAAACCAAAAAAGAAATTTTAAGCGCAGCAGAGTAACCAGCGCACATACCTGTTAGCTCAGGTGAGTTTAAAAGGCTGCTGTTGATAACAAGGGCATTTGCTAAATAGATGGTGTGTGTGCAACAATATACTGAAAGGTCAATTATATTGTGCAGCTTATCTCACCACCTGTAGTTATTTAGGTGAAAGCTCCAAAATGCTTGCCTAATATGTCTGTTTATCCAAAAGGAAGTAAAAAGGGAGAGCTAGAAAGATAGCATTGCATCACATTACATGGCAATGCAATGCACAGTTGCTGAAGTTGAACCAAAATGAGCTTGTAATCTGGCTTCTGCAACTTTGAACATGAAAAATCCAATGAGGAGAAGAAAAGCAAAGCCAAAGAGTCCATCCCAAAATCCGACAAACAAGCAAAATGAACAAAAAACATTGAATTCAATTCTTTCTGATTTTAGAAACTGCATTAAAGAAGGGGTGCACCGGTCCTGGAGATACTGCAATACCAGGTCAATGCGTGGAGTGGACAGAGCAAGCTCTTTTTCCATCTCCCTGTTCTAAAAATCCATTTAATATATGGTCCCCAGATAGGGGACGTATCAGATATTAAACTGATAAGAACAGATACTACACTTGATCTTAGCCAAAAGGCCGAGAAGCGATAACCAGAATTGGTTTCAAACTACGGAGCCACCCAAGGATCCTGAAAAGTCCATTTGTGGAGATGAGCTCCTGGACTCCCGTTAAGAAGACATGTTGTCAACCTCTAGATCCCTTACATGCCTGCACTTTTCGGCTTGCTGCTGCTGCAATCCACGCGTTTTAGATCTGCATAACTCCACCTCTTTAAACACAGCACCTTCACCCCCTGCTGTTCCCACCCGCCTCAACACCGTTGGAAGGGAGGAGAACCAATTAAGGCGGGGGGGGGGTGGAACGAGCAGCTGTCTACCCTTAGCAGGAGGGCTCCTGATTACAAACCTCTCCTGCTGCTGCTGCTGCTGGCTGTCCAGCAGCAGACTGAAGGTGGCTGCTGCTGTGCACAGGTATATAAAGGCTCAGAGCCTATTATGACACGCGCAGCCAGCGTTCCATTGCCACATTCCATCTACTGCAGGCAGGATACCTGGCTGGCTGAATGTCGCTGAGAAGCTCACAGAGACCGCCATAAGCAACAGTTTAACAGAATGCCACAGACTAATCAACCAAACTTTTTGGGTTGGGTTCTCTTTTATAGTCTGCAGGCATTAAATGAAAGAAGTCAGTGTTCCAGCAGAAGGAGACAACGTTTCAGAAAAGGCATTGTAGCAAACCAAAAAAGAAATTTTAAGCGCAGCAGAGTAACCAGCGCACATACCTGTTAGCTCAGGTGAGTTTAAAAGGCTGCTGTTGATAACAAGGGCATTTGCTAAATAGATGGTGTGTGTGCAACAATATACTGAAAGGTCAATTATATTGTGCAGCTTATCTCACCACCTGTAGTTATTTAGGTGAAAGCTCCAAAATGCTTGCCTAATATGTCTGTTTATCCAAAAGGAAGTAAAAAGGGAGAGCTAGAAAGATAGCATTGCATCACATTACATGGCAATGCAATGCACAGTTGCTGAAGTTGAACCAAAATGAGCTTGTAATCTGGCTTCTGCAACTTTGAACATGAAAAATCCAATGAGGAGAAGAAAAGCAAAGCCAAAGAGTCCATCCCAAAATCCGACAAACAAGCAAAATGAACAAAAAACATTGAATTCAATTCTTTCTGATTTTAGAAACTGCATTAAAGAAGGGGTGCACCGGTCCTGGAGATACTGCAATACCAGGTCAATGCGTGGAGTGGACAGAGCAAGCTCTTTTTCCATCTCCCTGTTCTAAAAATCCATTTAATATATGGTCCCCAGATAGGGGACGTATCAGATATTAAACTGATAAGAACAGATACTACACTTGATCTTAGCCAAAAGGCCGAGAAGCGATAACCAGAATTGGTTTCAAACTACGGAGCCACCCAAGGATCCTGAAAAGTCCATTTGTGGAGATGAGCTCCTGGACTCCCGTTAAGAAGACATGTTGTCAACCTCTAGATCCCTTACATGCCTGCACTTTTCGGCTTGCTGCTGCTGCAATCCACGCGTTTTAGATCTGCATAACTCCACCTCTTTAAACACAGCACCTTCACCCCCTGCTGTTCCCACCCGCCTCAACACCGTTGGAAGGGAGGAGAACCAATTAAGGCGGGGGGTGGGGTGGAACGAGCAGCTGTCTACCCTTAGCAGGAGGGCTCCTGATTACATACCTCTCCTGCTGCTGCTGCTGCTGGCTGTCCAGCAGCAGACTGAAGGTGGCTGCTGCTGTGCACAGGTATATAAAGGCTCAGAGCCTATTATGACACGCGCAGCCAGCGTTCCATTGCCACATTCCATCTACTGCAGGCAGGATACCTGGCTGGCTGAATGTCGCTGAGAAGCTCACAGAGACCGCCATAAGCAACAGTTTAACAGAATGCCACAGACTAATCAACCAAACTTTTTGGGTTGGGTTCTCTTTTATAGTCTGCAGGCATTAAATGAAAGAAGTCAGTGTTCCAGCAGAAGGAGACAACGTTTCAGAAAAGGCATTGTAGCAAACCAAAAAAGAAATTTTAAGCGCAGCAGAGTAACCAGCGCACATACCTGTTAGCTCAGGTGAGTTTAAAAGGCTGCTGTTGATAACAAGGGCATTTGCTAAATAGATGGTGTGTGTGCAACAATATACTGAAAGGTCAATTATATTGTGCAGCTTATCTCACCACCTGTAGTTATTTAGGTGAAAGCTCCAAAATGCTTGCCTAATATGTCTGTTTATCCAAAAGGAAGTAAAAAGGGAGAGCTAGAAAGATAGCATTGCATCACATTACATGGCAATGCAATGCACAGTTGCTGAAGTTGAACCAAAATGAGCTTGTAATCTGGCTTCTGCAACTTTGAACATGAAAAATCCAATGAGGAGAAGAAAAGCAAAGCCAAAGAGTCCATCCCAAAATCCGACAAACAAGCAAAATGAACAAAAAACATTGAATTCAATTCTTTCTGATTTTAGAAACTGCATTAAAGAAGGGGTGCACCGGTCCTGGAGATACTGCAATACCAGGTCAATGCGTGGAGTGGACAGAGCAAGCTCTTTTTCCATCTCCCTGTTCTAAAAATCCATTTAATATATGGTCCCCAGATAGGGGACGTATCAGATATTAAACTGATAAGAACAGATACTACACTTGATCTTAGCCAAAAGGCCGAGAAGCGATAACCAGAATTGGTTTCAAACTACGGAGCCACCCAAGGATCCTGAAAAGTCCATTTGTGGAGATGAGCTCCTGGACTCCCGTTAAGAAGACATGTTGTCAACCTCTAGATCCCTTACATGCCTGCACTTTTCGGCTTGCTGCTGCTGCAATCCACGCGTTTTAGATCTGCATAACTCCACCTCTTTAAACACAGCACCTTCACCCCCTGCTGTTCCCACCCGCCTCAACACCGTTGGAAGGGAGGAGAACCAATTAAGGCGGGGGGTGGGGTGGAACGAGCAGCTGTCTACCCTTAGCAGGAGGGCTCCTGATTACATACCTCTCCTGCTGCTGCTGCTGCTGGCTGTCCAGCAGCAGACTGAAGGTGGCTGCTGCTGTGCACAGGTATATAAAGGCTCAGAGCCTATTATGACACGCGCAGCCAGCGTTCCATTGCCACATTCCATCTACTGCAGGCAGGATACCTGGCTGGCTGAATGTCGCTGAGAAGCTCACAGAGACCGCCATAAGCAACAGTTTAACAGAATGCCACAGACTAATCAACCAAACTTTTTGGGTTGGGTTCTCTTTTATAGTCTGCAGGCATTAAATGAAAGAAGTCAGTGTTCCAGCAGAAGGAGACAACGTTTCAGAAAAGGCATTGTAGCAAACCAAAAAAGAAATTTTAAGCGCAGCAGAGTAACCAGCGCACATACCTGTTAGCTCAGGTGAGTTTAAAAGGCTGCTGTTGATAACAAGGGCATTTGCTAAATAGATGGTGTGTGTGCAACAATATACTGAAAGGTCAATTATATTGTGCAGCTTATCTCACCACCTGTAGTTATTTAGGTGAAAGCTCCAAAATGCTTGCCTAATATGTCTGTTTATCCAAAAGGAAGTAAAAAGGGAGAGCTAGAAAGATAGCATTGCATCACATTACATGGCAATGCAATGCACAGTTGCTGAAGTTGAACCAAAATGAGCTTGTAATCTGGCTTCTGCAACTTTGAACATGAAAAATCCAATGAGGAGAAGAAAAGCAAAGCCAAAGAGTCCATCCCAAAATCCGACAAACAAGCAAAATGAACAAAAAACATTGAATTCAATTCTTTCTGATTTTAGAAACTGCATTAAAGAAGGGGTGCACCGGTCCTGGAGATACTGCAATACCAGGTCAATGCGTGGAGTGGACAGAGCAAGCTCTTTTTCCATCTCCCTGTTCTAAAAATCCATTTAATATATGGTCCCCAGATAGGGGACGTATCAGATATTAAACTGATAAGAACAGATACTACACTTGATCTTAGCCAAAAGGCCGAGAAGCGATAACCAGAATTGGTTTCAAACTACGGAGCCACCCAAGGATCCTGAAAAGTCCATTTGTGGAGATGAGCTCCTGGACTCCCGTTAAGAAGACATGTTGTCAACCTCTAGATCCCTTACATGCCTGCACTTTTCGGCTTGCTGCTGCTGCAATCCACGCGTTTTAGATCTGCATAACTCCACCTCTTTAAACACAGCACCTTCACCCCCTGCTGTTCCCACCCGCCTCAACACCGTTGGAAGGGAGGAGAACCAATTAAGGCGGGGGGTGGGGTGGAACGAGCAGCTGTCTACCCTTAGCAGGAGGGCTCCTGATTACATACCTCTCCTGCTGCTGCTGCTGCTGGCTGTCCAGCAGCAGACTGAAGGTGGCTGCTGCTGTGCACAGGTATATAAAGGCTCAGAGCCTATTATGACACGCGCAGCCAGCGTTCCATTGCCACATTCCATCTACTGCAGGCAGGATACCTGGCTGGCTGAATGTCGCTGAGAAGCTCACAGAGACCGCCATAAGCAACAGTTTAACAGAATGCCACAGACTAATCAACCAAACTTTTTGGGTTGGGTTCTCTTTTATAGTCTGCAGGCATTAAATGAAAGAAGTCAGTGTTCCAGCAGAAGGAGACAACGTTTCAGAAAAGGCATTGTAGCAAACCAAAAAAGAAATTTTAAGCGCAGCAGAGTAACCAGCGCACATACATGTTAGCTCAGGTGAGTTTAAAAGGCTGCTGTTGATAACAAGGGCATTTGCTAAATAGATGGTGTGTGTGCAACAATATACTGAAAGGTCAATTATATTGTGCAGCTTATCTCACCACCTGTAGTTATTTAGGTGAAAGCTCCAAAATGCTTGCCTAATATGTCTGTTTATCCAAAAGGAAGTAAAAAGGGAGAGCTAGAAAGATAGCATTGCATCACATTACATGGCAATGCAATGCACAGTTGCTGAAGTTGAACCAAAATGAGCTTGTAATCTGGCTTCTGCAACTTTGAACATGAAAAATCCAATGAGGAGAAGAAAAGCAAAGCCAAAGAGTCCATCCCAAAATCCGACAAACAAGCAAAATGAACAAAAAACATTGAATTCAATTCTTTCTGATTTTAGAAACTGCATTAAAGAAGGGGTGCACCGGTCCTGGAGATACTGCAATACCAGGTCAATGCGTGGAGTGGACAGAGCAAGCTCTTTTTCCATCTCCCTGTTCTAAAAATCCATTTAATATATGGTCCCCAGATAGGGGACGTATCAGATATTAAACTGATAAGAACAGATACTACACTTGATCTTAGCCAAAAGGCCGAGAAGCGATAACCAGAATTGGTTTCAAACTACGGAGCCACCCAAGGATCCTGAAAAGTCCATTTGTGGAGATGAGCTCCTGGACTCCCGTTAAGAAGACATGTTGTCAACCTCTAGATCCCTTACATGCCTGCACTTTTCGGCTTGCTGCTGCTGCAATCCACGCGTTTTAGATCTGCATAACTCCACCTCTTTAAACACAGCACCTTCACCCCCTGCTGTTCCCACCCGCCTCAACACCGTTGGAAGGGAGGAGAACCAATTAAGGCGGGGGGTGGGGTGGAACGAGCAGCTGTCTACCCTTAGCAGGAGGGCTCCTGATTACATACCTCTCCTGCTGCTGCTGCTGCTGGCTGTCCAGCAGCAGACTGAAGGTGGCTGCTGCTGTGCACAGGTATATAAAGGCTCAGAGCCTATTATGACACGCGCAGCCAGCGTTCCATTGCCACATTCCATCTACTGCAGGCAGGATACCTGGCTGGCTGAATGTCGCTGAGAAGCTCACAGAGACCGCCATAAGCAACAGTTTAACAGAATGCCACAGACTAATCAACCAAACTTTTTGGGTTGGGTTCTCTTTTATAGTCTGCAGGCATTAAATGAAAGAAGTCAGTGTTCCAGCAGAAGGAGACAACGTTTCAGAAAAGGCATTGTAGCAAACCAAAAAAGAAATTTTAAGCGCAGCAGAGTAACCAGCGCACATACCTGTTAGCTCAGGTGAGTTTAAAAGGCTGCTGTTGATAACAAGGGCATTTGCTAAATAGATGGTGTGTGTGCAACAATATACTGAAAGGTCAATTATATTGTGCAGCTTATCTCACCACCTGTAGTTATTTAGGTGAAAGCTCCAAAATGCTTGCCTAATATGTCTGTTTATCCAAAAGGAAGTAAAAAGGGAGAGCTAGAAAGATAGCATTGCATCACATTACATGGCAATGCAATGCACAGTTGCTGAAGTTGAACCAAAATGAGCTTGTAATCTGGCTTCTGCAACTTTGAACATGAAAAATCCAATGAGGAGAAGAAAAGCAAAGCCAAAGAGTCCATCCCAAAATCCGACAAACAAGCAAAATGAACAAAAAACATTGAATTCAATTCTTTCTGATTTTAGAAACTGCATTAAAGAAGGGGTGCACCGGTCCTGGAGATACTGCAATACCAGGTCAATGCGTGGAGTGGACAGAGCAAGCTCTTTTTCCATCTCCCTGTTCTAAAAATCCATTTAATATATGGTCCCCAGATAGGGGACGTATCAGATATTAAACTGATAAGAACAGATACTACACTTGATCTTAGCCAAAAGGCCGAGAAGCGATAACCAGAATTGGTTTCAAACTACGGAGCCACCCAAGGATCCTGAAAAGTCCATTTGTGGAGATGAGCTCCTGGACTCCCGTTAAGAAGACATGTTGTCAACCTCTAGATCCCTTACATGCCTGCACTTTTCGGCTTGCTGCTGCTGCAATCCACGCGTTTTAGATCTGCATAACTCCACCTCTTTAAACACAGCACCTTCACCCCCTGCTGTTCCCACCCGCCTCAACACCGTTGGAAGGGAGGAGAACCAATTAAGGCGGGGGGTGGGGTGGAACGAGCAGCTGTCTACCCTTAGCAGGAGGGCTCCTGATTACATACCTCTCCTGCTGCTGCTGCTGCTGGCTGTCCAGCAGCAGACTGAAGGTGGCTGCTGCTGTGCACAGGTATATAAAGGCTCAGAGCCTATTATGACACGCGCAGCCAGCGTTCCATTGCCACATTCCATCTACTGCAGGCAGGATACCTGGCTGGCTGAATGTCGCTGAGAAGCTCACAGAGACCGCCATAAGCAACAGTTTAACAGAATGCCACAGACTAATCAACCAAACTTTTTGGGTTGGGTTCTCTTTTATAGTCTGCAGGCATTAAATGAAAGAAGTCAGTGTTCCAGCAGAAGGAGACAACGTTTCAGAAAAGGCATTGTAGCAAACCAAAAAAGAAATTTTAAGCGCAGCAGAGTAACCAGCGCACATACCTGTTAGCTCAGGTGAGTTTAAAAGGCTGCTGTTGATAACAAGGGCATTTGCTAAATAGATGGTGTGTGTGCAACAATATACTGAAAGGTCAATTATATTGTGCAGCTTATCTCACCACCTGTAGTTATTTAGGTGAAAGCTCCAAAATGCTTGCCTAATATGTCTGTTTATCCAAAAGGAAGTAAAAAGGGAGAGCTAGAAAGATAGCATTGCATCACATTACATGGCAATGCAATGCACAGTTGCTGAAGTTGAACCAAAATGAGCTTGTAATCTGGCTTCTGCAACTTTGAACATGAAAAATCCAATGAGGAGAAGAAAAGCAAAGCCAAAGAGTCCATCCCAAAATCCGACAAACAAGCAAAATGAACAAAAAACATTGAATTCAATTCTTTCTGATTTTAGAAACTGCATTAAAGAAGGGGTGCACCGGTCCTGGAGATACTGCAATACCAGGTCAATGCGTGGAGTGGACAGAGCAAGCTCTTTTTCCATCTCCCTGTTCTAAAAATCCATTTAATATATGGTCCCCAGATAGGGAACGTATCAGATATTAAACTGATAAGAACAGATACTACACTTGATCTTAGCCAAAAGGCCGAGAAGCGATAACCAGAATTGGTTTCAAACTACGGAGCCACCCAAGGATCCTGAAAAGTCCATTTGTGGAGATGAGCTCCTGGACTCCCGTTAAGAAGACATGTTGTCAACCTCTAGATCCCTTACATGCCTGCACTTTTCGGCTTGCTGCTGCTGCAATCCACGCGTTTTAGATCTGCATAACTCCACCTCTTTAAACACAGCACCTTCACCCCCTGCTGTTCCCACCCGCCTCAACACCGTTGGAAGGGAGGAGAACCAATTAAGGCGGGGGGTGGGGTGGAACGAGCAGCTGTCTACCCTTAGCAGGAGGGCTCCTGATTACATACCTCTCCTGCTGCTGCTGCTGCTGGCTGTCCAGCAGCAGACTGAAGGTGGCTGCTGCTGTGCACAGGTATATAAAGGCTCAGAGCCTATTATGACACGCGCAGCCAGCGTTCCATTGCCACATTCCATCTACTGCAGGCAGGATACCTGGCTGGCTGAATGTCGCTGAGAAGCTCACAGAGACCGCCATAAGCAACAGTTTAACAGAATGCCACAGACTAATCAACCAAACTTTTTGGGTTGGGTTCTCTTTTATAGTCTGCAGGCATTAAATGAAAGAAGTCAGTGTTCCAGCAGAAGGAGACAACGTTTCAGAAAAGGCATTGTAGCAAACCAAAAAAGAAATTTTAAGCGCAGCAGAGTAACCAGCGCACATACCTGTTAGCTCAGGTGAGTTTAAAAGGCTGCTGTTGATAACAAGGGCATTTGCTAAATAGATGGTGTGTGTGCAACAATATACTGAAAGGTCAATTATATTGTGCAGCTTATCTCACCACCTGTAGTTATTTAGGTGAAAGCTCCAAAATGCTTGCCTAATATGTCTGTTTATCCAAAAGGAAGTAAAAAGGGAGAGCTAGAAAGATAGCATTGCATCACATTACATGGCAATGCAATGCACAGTTGCTGAAGTTGAACCAAAATGAGCTTGTAATCTGGCTTCTGCAACTTTGAACATGAAAAATCCAATGAGGAGAAGAAAAGCAAAGCCAAAGAGTCCATCCCAAAATCCGACAAACAAGCAAAATGAACAAAAAACATTGAATTCAATTCTTTCTGATTTTAGAAACTGCATTAAAGAAGGGGTGCACCGGTCCTGGAGATACTGCAATACCAGGTCAATGCGTGGAGTGGACAGAGCAAGCTCTTTTTCCATCTCCCTGTTCTAAAAATCCATTTAATATATGGTCCCCAGATAGGGGACGTATCAGATATTAAACTGATAAGAACAGATACTACACTTGATCTTAGCCAAAAGGCCGAGAAGCGATAACCAGAATTGGTTTCAAACTACGGAGCCACCCAAGGATCCTGAAAAGTCCATTTGTGGAGATGAGCTCCTGGACTCCCGTTAAGAAGACATGTTGTCAACCTCTAGATCCCTTACATGCCTGCACTTTTCGGCTTGCTGCTGCTGCAATCCACGCGTTTTAGATCTGCATAACTCCACCTCTTTAAACACAGCACCTTCACCCCCTGCTGTTCCCACCCGCCTCAACACCGTTGGAAGGGAGGAGAACCAATTAAGGCGGGGGGTGGGGTGGAACGAGCAGCTGTCTACCCTTAGCAGGAGGGCTCCTGATTACATACCTCTCCTGCTGCTGCTGCTGCTGGCTGTCCAGCAGCAGACTGAAGGTGGCTGCTGCTGTGCACAGGTATATAAAGGCTCAGAGCCTATTATGACACACGCAGCCAGCGTTCCATTGCCACATTCCATCTACTGCAGGCAGGATACCTGGCTGGCTGAATGTCGCTGAGAAGCTCACAGAGACCGCCATAAGCAACAGTTTAACAGAATGCCACAGACTAATCAACCAAACTTTTTGGGTTGGGTTCTCTTTTATAGTCTGCAGGCATTAAATGAAAGAAGTCAGTGTTCCAGCAGAAGGAGACAACGTTTCAGAAAAGGCATTGTAGCAAACCAAAAAAGAAATTTTAAGCGCAGCAGAGTAACCAGCGCACATACCTGTTAGCTCAGGTGAGTTTAAAAGGCTGCTGTTGATAACAAGGGCATTTGCTAAATAGATGGTGTGTGTGCAACAATATACTGAAAGGTCAATTATATTGTGCAGCTTATCTCACCACCTGTAGTTATTTAGGTGAAAGCTCCAAAATGCTTGCCTAATATGTCTGTTTATCCAAAAGGAAGTAAAAAGGGAGAGCTAGAAAGATAGCATTGCATCACATTACATGGCAATGCAATGCACAGTTGCTGAAGTTGAACCAAAATGAGCTTGTAATCTGGCTTCTGCAACTTTGAACATGAAAAATCCAATGAGGAGAAGAAAAGCAAAGCCAAAGAGTCCATCCCAAAATCCGACAAACAAGCAAAATGAACAAAAAACATTGAATTCAATTCTTTCTGATTTTAGAAACTGCATTAAAGAAGGGGTGCACCGGTCCTGGAGATACTGCAATACCAGGTCAATGCGTGGAGTGGACAGAGCAAGCTCTTTTTCCATCTCCCTGTTCTAAAAATCCATTTAATATATGGTCCCCAGATAGGGGACGTATCAGATATTAAACTGATAAGAACAGATACTACACTTGATCTTAGCCAAAAGGCCGAGAAGCGATAACCAGAATTGGTTTCAAACTACGGAGCCACCCAAGGATCCTGAAAAGTCCATTTGTGGAGATGAGCTCCTGGACTCCCGTTAAGAAGACATGTTGTCAACCTCTAGATCCCTTACATGCCTGCACTTTTCGGCTTGCTGCTGCTGCAATCCACGCGTTTTAGATCTGCATAACTCCACCTCTTTAAACACAGCACCTTCACCCCCTGCTGTTCCCACCCGCCTCAACACCGTTGGAAGGGAGGAGAACCAATTAAGGCGGGGGGTGGGGTGGAACGAGCAGCTGTCTACCCTTAGCAGGAGGGCTCCTGATTACATACCTCTCCTGCTGCTGCTGCTGCTGGCTGTCCAGCAGCAGACTGAAGGTGGCTGCTGCTGTGCACAGGTATATAAAGGCTCAGAGCCTATTATGACACGCGCAGCCAGCGTTCCATTGCCACATTCCATCTACTGCAGGCAGGATACCTGGCTGGCTGAATGTCGCTGAGAAGCTCACAGAGACCGCCATAAGCAACAGTTTAACAGAATGCCACAGACTAATCAACCAAACTTTTTGGGTTGGGTTCTCTTTTATAGTCTGCAGGCATTAAATGAAAGAAGTCAGTGTTCCAGCAGAAGGAGACAACGTTTCAGAAAAGGCATTGTAGCAAACCAAAAAAGAAATTTTAAGCGCAGCAGAGTAACCAGCGCACATACCTGTTAGCTCAGGTGAGTTTAAAAGGCTGCTGTTGATAACAAGGGCATTTGCTAAATAGAGGGTGTGTGTGCAACAATATACTGAAAGGTCAATTATATTGTGCAGCTTATCTCACCACCTGTAGTTATTTAGGTGAAAGCTCCAAAATGCTTGCCTAATATGTCTGTTTATCCAAAAGGAAGTAAAAAGGGAGAGCTAGAAAGATAGCATTGCATCACATTACATGGCAATGCAATGCACAGTTGCTGAAGTTGAACCAAAATGAGCTTGTAATCTGGCTTCTGCAACTTTGAACATGAAAAATCCAATGAGGAGAAGAAAAGCAAAGCCAAAGAGTCCATCCCAAAATCCGACAAACAAGCAAAATGAACAAAAAACATTGAATTCAATTCTTTCTGATTTTAGAAACTGCATTAAAGAAGGGGTGCACCGGTCCTGGAGATACTGCAATACCAGGTCAATGCGTGGAGTGGACAGAGCAAGCTCTTTTTCCATCTCCCTGTTCTAAAAATCCATTTAATATATGGTCCCCAGATAGGGGACGTATCAGATATTAAACTGATAAGAACAGATACTACACTTGATCTTAGCCAAAAGGCCGAGAAGCGATAACCAGAATTGGTTTCAAACTACGGAGCCACCCAAGGATCCTGAAAAGTCCATTTGTGGAGATGAGCTCCTGGACTCCCGTTAAGAAGACATGTTGTCAACCTCTAGATCCCTTACATGCCTGCACTTTTCGGCTTGCTGCTGCTGCAATCCACGCGTTTTAGATCTGCATAACTCCACCTCTTTAAACACAGCACCTTCACCCCCTGCTGTTCCCACCCGCCTCAACACCGTTGGAAGGGAGGAGAACCAATTAAGGCGGGGGGTGGGGTGGAACGAGCAGCTGTCTACCCTTAGCAGGAGGGCTCCTGATTACATACCTCTCCTGCTGCTGCTGCTGCTGGCTGTCCAGCAGCAGACTGAAGGTGGCTGCTGCTGTGCACAGGTATATAAAGGCTCAGAGCCTATTATGACACACGCAGCCAGCGTTCCATTGCCACATTCCATCTACTGCAGGCAGGATACCTGGCTGGCTGAATGTCGCTGAGAAGCTCACAGAGACCGCCATAAGCAACAGTTTAACAGAATGCCACAGACTAATCAACCAAACTTTTTGGGTTGGGTTCTCTTTTATAGTCTGCAGGCATTAAATGAAAGAAGTCAGTGTTCCAGCAGAAGGAGACAACGTTTCAGAAAAGGCATTGTAGCAAACCAAAAAAGAAATTTTAAGCGCAGCAGAGTAACCAGCGCACATACCTGTTAGCTCAGGTGAGTTTAAAAGGCTGCTGTTGATAACAAGGGCATTTGCTAAATAGATGGTGTGTGTGCAACAATATACTGAAAGGTCAATTATATTGTGCAGCTTATCTCACCACCTGTAGTTATTTAGGTGAAAGCTCCAAAATGCTTGCCTAATATGTCTGTTTATCCAAAAGGAAGTAAAAAGGGAGAGCTAGAAAGATAGCATTGCATCACATTACATGGCAATGCAATGCACAGTTGCTGAAGTTGAACCAAAATGAGCTTGTAATCTGGCTTCTGCAACTTTGAACATGAAAAATCCAATGAGGAGAAGAAAAGCAAAGCCAAAGAGTCCATCCCAAAATCCGACAAACAAGCAAAATGAACAAAAAACATTGAATTCAATTCTTTCTGATTTTAGAAACTGCATTAAAGAAGGGGTGCACCGGTCCTGGAGATACTGCAATACCAGGTCAATGCGTGGAGTGGACAGAGCAAGCTCTTTTTCCATCTCCCTGTTCTAAAAATCCATTTAATATATGGTCCCCAGATAGGGGACGTATCAGATATTAAACTGATAAGAACAGATACTACACTTGATCTTAGCCAAAAGGCCGAGAAGCGATAACCAGAATTGGTTTCAAACTACGGAGCCACCCAAGGATCCTGAAAAGTCCATTTGTGGAGATGAGCTCCTGGACTCCCGTTAAGAAGACATGTTGTCAACCTCTAGATCCCTTACATGCCTGCACTTTTCGGCTTGCTGCTGCTGCAATCCACGCGTTTTAGATCTGCATAACTCCACCTCTTTAAACACAGCACCTTCACCCCCTGCTGTTCCCACCCGCCTCAACACTGTTGGAAGGGAGGAGAACCAATTAAGGCGGGGGGTGGGGTGGAACGAGCAGCTGTCTACCCTTAGCAGGAGGGCTCCTGATTACATACCTCTCCTGCTGCTGCTGCTGCTGGCTGTCCAGCAGCAGACTGAAGGTGGCTGCTGCTGTGCACAGGTATATAAAGGCTCAGAGCCTATTATGACACGCGCAGCCAGCGTTCCATTGCCACATTCCATCTACTGCAGGAAGGATACCTGGCTGGCTGAATGTCGCTGAGAAGCTCACAGAGACCGCCATAAGCAACAGTTTAACAGAATGCCACAGACTAATCAACCAAACTTTTTGGGTTGGGTTCTCTTTTATAGTCTGCAGGCATTAAATGAAAGAAGTCAGTGTTCCAGCAGAAGGAGACAACGTTTCAGAAAAGGCATTGTAGCAAACCAAAAAAGAAATTTTAAGCGCAGCAGAGTAACCAGCGCACATACCTGTTAGCTCAGGTGAGTTTAAAAGGCTGCTGTTGATAACAAGGGCATTTGCTAAATAGATGGTGTGTGTGCAACAATATACTGAAAGGTCAATTATATTGTGCAGCTTATCTCACCACCTGTAGTTATTTAGGTGAAAGCTCCAAAATGCTTGCCTAATATGTCTGTTTATCCAAAAGGAAGTAAAAAGGGAGAGCTAGAAAGATAGCATTGCATCACATTACATGGCAATGCAATGCACAGTTGCTGAAGTTGAACCAAAATGAGCTTGTAATCTGGCTTCTGCAACTTTGAACATGAAAAATCCAATGAGGAGAAGAAAAGCAAAGCCAAAGAGTCCATCCCAAAATCCGACAAACAAGCAAAATGAACAAAAAACATTGAATTCAATTCTTTCTGATTTTAGAAACTGCATTAAAGAAGGGGTGCACCGGTCCTGGAGATACTGCAATACCAGGTCAATGCGTGGAGTGGACAGAGCAAGCTCTTTTTCCATCTCCCTGTTCTAAAAATCCATTTAATATATGGTCCCCAGATAGGGGACGTATCAGATATTAAACTGATAAGAACAGATACTACACTTGATCTTAGCCAAAAGGCCGAGAAGCGATAACCAGAATTGGTTTCAAACTACGGAGCCACCCAAGGATCCTGAAAAGTCCATTTGTGGAGATGAGCTCCTCGACTCCCGTTAAGAAGACATGTTGTCAACCTCTAGATCCCTTACATGCCTGCACTTTTCGGCTTGCTGCTGCTGCAATCCACGCGTTTTAGATCTGCATAACTCCACCTCTTTAAACACAGCACCTTCACCCCCTGCTGTTCCCACCCGCCTCAACACCGTTGGAAGGGAGGAGAACCAATTAAGGCGGGGGGTGGGGTGGAACGAGCAGCTGTCTACCCTTAGCAGGAGGGCTCCTGATTACATACCTCTCCTGCTGCTGCTGCTGCTGGCTGTCCAGCAGCAGACTGAAGGTGGCTGCTGCTGTGCACAGGTATATAAAGGCTCAGAGCCTATTATGACACGCGCAGCCAGCGTTCCATTGCCACATTCCATCTACTGCAGGCAGGATACCTGGCTGGCTGAATGTCGCTGAGAAGCTCACAGAGACCGCCATAAGCAACAGTTTAACAGAATGCCACAGACTAATCAACCAAACTTTTTTGGTTGGGTTCTCTTTTATAGTCTGCAGGCATTAAATGAAAGAAGTCAGTGTTCCAGCAGAAGGAGACAACGTTTCAGAAAAGGCATTGTAGCAAACCAAAAAAGAAATTTTAAGCGCAGCAGAGTAACCAGCGCACATACCTGTTAGCTCAGGTGAGTTTAAAAGGCTGCTGTTGATAACAAGGGCATTTGCTAAATAGATGGTGTGTGTGCAACAATATACTGAAAGGTCAATTATATTGTGCAGCTTATCTCACCACCTGTAGTTATTTAGGTGAAAGCTCCAAAATGCTTGCCTAATATGTCTGTTTATCCAAAAGGAAGTAAAAAGGGAGAGCTAGAAAGATAGCATTGCATCACATTACATGGCAATGCAATGCACAGTTGCTGAAGTTGAACCAAAATGAGCTTGTAATCTGGCTTCTGCAACTTTGAACATGAAAAATCCAATGAGGAGAAGAAAAGCAAAGCCAAAGAGTCCATCCCAAAATCCGACAAACAAGCAAAATGAACAAAAAACATTGAATTCAATTCTTTCTGATTTTAGAAACTGCATTAAAGAAGGGGTGCACCGGTCCTGGAGATACTGCAATACCAGGTCAATGCGTGGAGTGGACAGAGCAAGCTCTTTTTCCATCTCCCTGTTCTAAAAATCCATTTAATATATGGTCCCCAGATAGGGGACGTATCAGATATTAAACTGATAAGAACAGATACTACACTTGATCTTAGCCAAAAGGCCGAGAAGCGATAACCAGAATTGGTTTCAAACTACGGAGCCACCCAAGGATCCTGAAAAGTCCATTTGTGGAGATGAGCTCCTGGACTCCCGTTAAGAAGACATGTTGTCAACCTCTAGATCCCTTACATGCCTGCACTTTTCGGCTTGCTGCTGCTGCAATCCACGCGTTTTAGATCTGCATAACTCCACCTCTTTAAACACAGCACCTTCACCCCCTGCTGTTCCCACCCGCCTCAACACCGTTGGAAGGGAGGAGAACCAATTAAGGCGGGGGGTGGGGTGGAACGAGCAGCTGTCTACCCTTAGCAGGAGGGCTCCTGATTACATACCTCTCCTGCTGCTGCTGCTGCTGGCTGTCCAGCAGCAGACTGAAGGTGGCTGCTGCTGTGCACAGGTATATAAAGGCTCAGAGCCTATTATGACACGCGCAGCCAGCGTTCCATTGCCACATTCCATCTACTGCAGGCAGGATACCTGGCTGGCTGAATGTCGCTGAGAAGCTCACAGAGACCGCCATAAGCAACAGTTTAACAGAATGCCACAGACTAATCAACCAAACTTTTTGGGTTGGGTTCTCTTTTATAGTCTGCAGGCATTAAATGAAAGAAGTCAGTGTTCCAGCAGAAGGAGACAACGTTTCAGAAAAGGCATTGTAGCAAACCAAAAAAGAAATTTTAAGCGCAGCAGAGTAACCAGCGCACATACCTGTTAGCTCAGGTGAGTTTAAAAGGCTGCTGTTGATAACAAGGGCATTTGCTAAATAGATGGTGTGTGTGCAACAATATACTGAAAGGTCAATTATATTGTGCAGCTTATCTCACCACCTGTAGTTATTTAGGTGAAAGCTCCAAAATGCTTGCCTAATATGTCTGTTTATCCAAAAGGAAGTAAAAAGGGAGAGCTAGAAAGATAGCATTGCATCACATTACATGGCAATGCAATGCACAGTTGCTGAAGTTGAACCAAAATGAGCTTGTAATCTGGCTTCTGCAACTTTGAACATGAAAAATCCAATGAGGAGAAGAAAAGCAAAGCCAAAGAGTCCATCCCAAAATCCGACAAACAAGCAAAATGAACAAAAAACATTGAATTCAATTCTTTCTGATTTTAGAAACTGCATTACAGAAGGGGTGCACCGGTCCTGGAGATACTGCAATAGCAGGTCAATGCGTGGAGTGGACAGAGCAAGCTCTTTTTCCATCTCCCTGTTCTAAAAATCCATTTAATATATGGTCCCCAGATAGGGGACGTATCAGATATTAAACTGATAAGAACAGATTTTTTTTTTTTTTTTTTTAAAGCCCGAATTCGTGTACAAAACCCGAGTGCGCTTAAAAAAGTGACAAGTGCCACAAAAAAAGTGCACTAGGATGCTGGTCTTCTTGAAACCCTCTCCAAAAGGAGAAGGGTCCCCCAAACCATTCCCCGTCCCTCCGAGCCAAAAGGCCACAGCGAGGAACAGGGACAAAAAGCCACCTCCAGCCGAAGCCAGAGGCGACCCAATCTTACCCCCAGCACCTGCCCGAGTTCTCACCCGAGCAAGGCACTGGGAGCCAAAGACTGTGCTCCCCTCCCGGAAGAGGGGAGCCAACAACGCTCTCCTCCCGAAAGAGGAGAGCCAGGGGGGTTCAGGGGGGAGCGGAACCTGATGGCCACACACTCCCCCCCTAGACCTGCCAAGAGAGGAACCCGTAAGGGAACCGCATCACGACAAAATCATAGTAGGACGTGACACACGTGAATAAGTGGACACACAGTGACAAAGAAATTAAATAAATAGTGAAGGTTTCACAGTATAATACTGCCCGGACCTTCGACCGGGAATTGAAAAATTCCCCATCCTAAGGCCAGAAGGCCCGGAATAAGGGTGTGTGCGAAGAAAGAAAATTTGAAGTGCTTGTGCAAATGTGCCATAAACTCAAGTGGGGTTCCCAATCCCAGTGAGTTAAGGCACCCCAGGGTCACCACTCCTGGGGCACTTCACACTTCGGGCTTTCGATCTTCCCCGGCCCAATGGCGTCGATCCTGGGGGGCCATGCTTTCCACCAGATGACTATATTAGCCACCTGGCGTACTAACAAGCACCTAAACCCCAGTGTGCATAATGTATCAATCTACTAGGGCGGCCAACATCCAAAACCGCCTTTTCGAAAGATATACTACACTTGATCTTAGCCAAAAGGCCGAGAAGCGATAACCAGAATTGGTTTCAAACTACGGAGCCACCCAAGGATCCTGAAAAGTCCATTTGTGGAGATGAGCTCCTGGACTCCCGTTAAGAAGACATGTTGTCAACCTCTAGATCCCTTACATGCCTGCACTTTTCGGCTTGCTGCTGCTGCAATCCACGCGTTTTAGATCTGCATAACTCCACCTCTTTAAACACAGCACCTTCACCCCCTGCTGTTCCCACCCGCCTCAACACCGTTGGAAGGGAGGAGAACCAATTAAGGCGGGGGGTGGGGTGGAACGAGCAGCTGTCTGCCCTTAGCAGGAGGGCTCCTGATTACATACCTCTCCTGCTGCTGCTGCTGCTGGCTGTCCAGCAGCAGACTGAAGGTGGCTGCTGCTGTGCACAGGTATATAAAGGCTCAGAGCCTATTATGACACGCGCAGCCAGCGTTCCATTGCCACATTCCATCTACTGCAGGCAGGATACCTGGCTGGCTGAATGTCGCTGAGAAGCTCACAGAGACCGCCATAAGCAACAGTTTAACAGAATGCCACAGACTAATCAACCAAACTTTTTGGGTTGGGTTCTCTTTTATAGTCTGCAGGCATTAAATGAAAGAAGTCAGTGTTCCAGCAGAAGGAGACAACGTTTCAGAAAAGGCATTGTAGCAAACCAAAAAAGAAATTTTAAGCGCAGCAGAGTAACCAGCGCACATACCTGTTAGCTCAGGTGAGTTTAAAAGGCTGCTGTTGATAACAAGGGCATTTGCTAAATAGATGGTGTGTGTGCAACAATATACTGAAAGGTCAATTATATTGTGCAGCTTATCTCACCACCTGTAGTTATTTAGGTGAAAGCTCCAAAATGCTTGCCTAATATGTCTGTTTATCCAAAAGGAAGTAAAAAGGGAGAGCTAGAAAGATAGCATTGCATCACATTACATGGCAATGCAATGCACAGTTGCTGAAGTTGAACCAAAATGAGCTTGTAATCTGGCTTCTGCAACTTTGAACATGAAAAATCCAATGAGGAGAAGAAAAGCAAAGCCAAAGAGTCCATCCCAAAATCCGACAAACAAGCAAAATGAACAAAAAACATTGAATTCAATTCTTTCTGATTTTAGAAACTGCATTAAAGAAGGGGTGCACCGGTCCTGGAGATACTGCAATACCAGGTCAATGCGTGGAGTGGACAGAGCAAGCTCTTTTTCCATCTCCCTGTTCTAAAAATCCATTTAATATATGGTCCCCAGATAGGGGACGTATCAGATATTAAACTGATAAGAACAGATGCTACACTTGATCTTAGCCAAAAGGCCGAGAAGCGATAACCAGAATTGGTTTCAAACTACGGAGCCACCCAAGGATCCTGAAAAGTCCATTTGTGGAGATGAGCTCCTGGACTCCCGTTAAGAAGACATGTTGTCAACCTCAAGATCCCTTACATGCCTGCACTTTTCGGCTTGCTGCTGCTGCAATCCACGCGTTTTAGATCTGCATAACTCCACCTCTTTAAACACAGCACCTTCACCCCCTGCTGTTCCCACCCGCCTCAACACCGTTGGAAGGGAGGAGAACCAATTAAGGCGGGGGGTGGGGTGGAACGAGCAGCTGTCTACCCTTAGCAGGAGGGCTCCTGATTACATACCTCTCCTGCTGCTGCTGCTGCTGGCTGTCCAGCAGCAGACTGAAGGTGGCTGCTGCTGTGCACAGGTATATAAAGGCTCAGAGCCTATTATGACACGCGCAGCCAGCGTTCCATTGCCACATTCCATCTACTGCAGGCAGGATACCTGGCTGGCTGAATGTCGCTGAGAAGCTCACAGAGACCGCCATAAGCAACAGTTTAACAGAATGCCACAGACTAATCAACCAAACTTTTTGGGTTGGGTTCTCTTTTATAGTCTGCAGGCATTAAATGAAAGAAGTCAGTGTTCCAGCAGAAGGAGACAACGTTTCAGAAAAGGCATTGTAGCAAACCAAAAAAGAAATTTTAAGCGCAGCAGAGTAACCAGCGCACATACCTGTTAGCTCAGGTGAGTTTAAAAGGCTGCTGTTGATAACAAGGGCATTTGCTAAATAGATGGTGTGTGTGCAACAATATACTGAAAGGTCAATTATATTGTGCAGCTTATCTCACCACCTGTAGTTATTTAGGTGAAAGCTCCAAAATGCTTGCCTAATATGTCTGTTTATCCAAAAGGAAGTAAAAAGGGAGAGCTAGAAAGATAGCATTGCATCACATTACATGGCAATGCAATGCACAGTTGCTGAAGTTGAACCAAAATGAGCTTGTAATCTGGCTTCTGCAACTTTGAACATGAAAAATCCAATGAGGAGAAGAAAAGCAAAGCCAAAGAGTCCATCCCAAAATCCGACAAACAAGCAAAATGAACAAAAAACATTGAATTCAATTCTTTCTGATTTTAGAAACTGCATTACAGAAGGGGTGCACCGGTCCTGGAGATACTGCAATACCAGGTCAATGCGTGGAGTGGACAGAGCAAGCTCTTTTTCCATCTCCCTGTTCTAAAAATCCATTTAATATATGGTCCCCAGATAGGGGACGTATCAGATATTAAACTGATAAGAACAGATACTACACTTGATCTTAGCCAAAAGGCCGAGAAGCGATAACCAGAATTGGTTTCAAACTACGGAGCCACCCAAGGATCCTGAAAAGTCCATTTGTGGAGATGAGCTCCTGGACTCCCGTTAAGAAGACATGTTGTCAACCTCTAGATCCCTTACATGTCTGCACTTTTCGGCTTGCTGCTGCTGCAATCCACGCGTTTTAGATCTGCATAACTCCACCTCTTTAAACACAGCACCTTCACCCCCTGCTGTTCCCACCCGCCTCAACACCATTGGAAGGGAGGAGAACCAATTAAGGCGGGGGGTGGGGTGGAACGAGCAGCTGTCTACCCTTAGCAGGAGGGCTCCTGATTACATACCTCTCCTGCTGCTGCTGCTGCCGGCTGTCCAGCAGCAGACTGAAGGTGGCTGCTGCTGTGCACAGGTATATAAAGGCTCAGAGCCTATTATGACACGCGCAGCCAGCGTTCCATTGCCACATTCCATCTACTGCAGGCAGGATACCTGGCTGGCTGAATGTCGCTGAGAAGCTCACAGAGACCGCCATAAGCAACAGTTTAACAGAATGCCACAGACTAATCAACCAAACTTTTTGGGTTGGGTTCTCTTTTATAGTCTGCAGGCATTAAATGAAAGAAGTCAGTGTTCCAGCAGAAGGAGACAACGTTTCAGAAAAGGCATTGTAGCAAACCAAAAAAGAAATTTTAAGCGCAGCAGAGTAACCAGCGCACATACCTGTTAGCTCAGGTGAGTTTAAAAGGCTGCTGTTGATAACAAGGGCATTTGCTAAATAGATGGTGTGTGTGCAACAATATACTGAAAGGTCAATTATATTGTGCAGCTTATCTCACCACCTGTAGTTATTTAGGTGAAAGCTCCAAAATGCTTGCCTAATATGTCTGTTTATCCAAAAGGAAGTAAAAAGGGAGAGCTAGAAAGATAGCATTGCATCACATTACATGGCAATGCAATGCACAGTTGCTGAAGTTGAACCAAAATGAGCTTGTAATCTGGCTTCTGCAACTTTGAACATGAAAAATCCAATGAGGAGAAGAAAAGCAAAGCCAAAGAGTCCATCCCAAAATCCGACAAACAAGCAAAATGAACAAAAAACATTGAATTCAATTCTTTCTGATTTTAGAAACTGCATTAAAGAAGGGGTGCACCGGTCCTGGAGATACTGCAATACCAGGTCAATGCGTGGAGTGGACAGAGCAAGCTCTTTTTCCATCTCCCTGTTCTAAAAATCCATTTAATATATGGTCCCCAGATAGGGGACGTATCAGATATTAAACTGATAAGAACAGATACTACACTTGATCTTAGCCAAAAGGCCGAGAAGCGATAACCAGAATTGGTTTCAAACTACGGAGCCACCCAAGGATCCTGAAAAGTCCATTTGTGGAGATGAGCTCCTGGACTCCCGTTAAGAAGACATGTTGTCAACCTCTAGATCCCTTACATGCCTGCACTTTTCGGCTTGCTGCTGCTGCAATCCACGCGTTTTAGATCTGCATAACTCCACCTCTTTAAACACAGCACCTTCACCCCCTGCTGTTCCCACCCGCCTCAACACCGTTGGAAGGGAGGAGAACCAATTAAGGCGGGGGGTGGGGTGGAACGAGCAGCTGTCTACCCTTAGCAGGAGGGCTCCTGATTACATACCTCTCCTGCTGCTGCTGCTGCTGGCTGTCCAGCAGCAGACTGAAGGTGGCTGCTGCTGTGCACAGGTATATAAAGGCTCAGAGCCTATTATGACACGCGCAGCCAGCGTTCCATTGCCACATTCCATCTACTGCAGGCAGGATACCTGGCTGGCTGAATGTCGCTGAGAAGCTCACAGAGACCGCCATAAGCAACAGTTTAACAGAATGCCACAGACTAATCAACCAAACTTTTTGGGTTGGGTTCTCTTTTATAGTCTGCAGGCATTAAATGAAAGAAGTCAGTGTTCCAGCAGAAGGAGACAACGTTTCAGAAAAGGCATTGTAGCAAACCAAAAAAGAAATTTTAAGCGCAGCAGAGTAACCAGCGCACATACCTGTTAGCTCAGGTGAGTTTAAAAGGCTGCTGTTGATAACAAGGGCATTTGCTAAATAGATGGTGTGTGTGCAACAATATACTGAAAGGTCAATTATATTGTGCAGCTTATCTCACCACCTGTAGTTATTTAGGTGAAAGCTCCAAAATGCTTGCCTAATATGTCTGTTTATCCAAAAGGAAGTAAAAAGGGAGAGCTAGAAAGATAGCATTGCATCACATTACATGGCAATGCAATGCACAGTTGCTGAAGTTGAACCAAAATGAGCTTGTAATCTGGCTTCTGCAACTTTGAACATGAAAAATCCAATGAGGAGAAGAAAAGCAAAGCCAAAGAGTCCATCCCAAAATCCAACAAACAAGCAAAATGAACAAAAAACATTGAATTCAATTCTTTCTGATTTTAGAAACTGCATTAAAGAAGGGGTGCACCGGTCCTGGAGATACTGCAATACCAGGTCAATGCGTGGAGTGGACAGAGCAAGCTCTTTTTCCATCTCCCTGTTCTAAAAATCCATTTAATATATGGTCCCCAGATAGGGGACGTATCAGATATTAAACTGATAAGAACAGATTTTTTTTTTTTTTTTTTTAAAGCCCGAATTCGTGTACAAAACCCGAGTGCGCTTAAAAAAGTGACAAGTGCCACAAAAAAAGTGCACTAGGATGCTGGTCTTCTTGAAACCCTCTCCAAAAGGAGAAGGGTCCCCCAAACCATTCCCCGTCCCTCCGAGCCAAAAGGCCACAGCGAGGAACAGGGACAAAAAGCCACCTCCAGCCGAAGCCAGAGGCGACCCAATCTTACCCCCAGCACCTGCCCGAGTTCTCACCCGAGCAAGGCACTGGGAGCCAAAGACTGTGCTCCCCTCCCGGAAGAGGGGAGCCAACAACGCTCTCCTCCCGAAAGAGGAGAGCCAGGGGGGTTCAGGGGGGAGCGGAACCTGATGGCCACACACTCCCCCCCTAGACCTGCCAAGAGAGGAACCCGTAAGGGAACCGCATCACGACAAAATCATAGTAGGACGTGACACACGTGAATAAGTGGACACACAGTGACAAAGAAATTAAATAAATAGTGAAGGTTTCACAGTATAATACTGCCCGGACCTTCGACCGGGAATTGAAAAATTCCCCATCCTAAGGCCAGAAGGCCCGGAATAAGGGTGTGTGCGAAGAAAGAAAATTTGAAGTGCTTGTGCAAATGTGCCATAAACTCAAGTGGGGTTCCCAATCCCAGTGAGTTAAGGCACCCCAGGGTCACCACTCCTGGGGCACTTCACACTTCGGGCTTTCGATCTTCCCCGGCCCAATGGCGTCGATCCTGGGGGGCCATGCTTTCCACCAGATGACTATATTAGCCACCTGGCGTACTAACAAGCACCTAAACCCCAGTGTGCATAATGTATCAATCTACTAGGGCGGCCAACATCCAAAACCGCCTTTTCGAAAGATATACTACACTTGATCTTAGCCAAAAGGCCGAGAAGCGATAACCAGAATTGGTTTCAAACTACGGAGCCACCCAAGGATCCTGAAAAGTCCATTTGTGGAGATGAGCTCCTGGACTCCCGTTAAGAAGACATGTTGTCAACCTCTAGATCCCTTACATGCCTGCACTTTTCGGCTTGCTGCTGCTGCAATCCACGCGTTTTAGATCTGCATAACTCCACCTCTTTAAACACAGCACCTTCACCCCCTGCTGTTCCCACCCGCCTCAACACCGTTGGAAGGGAGGAGAACCAATTAAGGCGGGGGGTGGGGTGGAACGAGCAGCTGTCTGCCCTTAGCAGGAGGGCTCCTGATTACATACCTCTCCTGCTGCTGCTGCTGCTGGCTGTCCAGCAGCAGACTGAAGGTGGCTGCTGCTGTGCACAGGTATATAAAGGCTCAGAGCCTATTATGACACGCGCAGCCAGCGTTCCATTGCCACATTCCATCTACTGCAGGCAGGATACCTGGCTGGCTGAATGTCGCTGAGAAGCTCACAGAGACCGCCATAAGCAACAGTTTAACAGAATGCCACAGACTAATCAACCAAACTTTTTGGGTTGGGTTCTCTTTTATAGTCTGCAGGCATTAAATGAAAGAAGTCAGTGTTCCAGCAGAAGGAGACAACGTTTCAGAAAAGGCATTGTAGCAAACCAAAAAAGAAATTTTAAGCGCAGCAGAGTAACCAGCGCACATACCTGTTAGCTCAGGTGAGTTTAAAAGGCTGCTGTTGATAACAAGGGCATTTGCTAAATAGATGGTGTGTGTGCAACAATATACTGAAAGGTCAATTATATTGTGCAGCTTATCTCACCACCTGTAGTTATTTAGGTGAAAGCTCCAAAATGCTTGCCTAATATGTCTGTTTATCCAAAAGGAAGTAAAAAGGGAGAGCTAGAAAGATAGCATTGCATCACATTACATGGCAATGCAATGCACAGTTGCTGAAGTTGAACCAAAATGAGCTTGTAATCTGGCTTCTGCAACTTTGAACATGAAAAATCCAATGAGGAGAAGAAAAGCAAAGCCAAAGAGTCCATCCCAAAATCCGACAAACAAGCAAAATGAACAAAAAACATTGAATTCAATTCTTTCTGATTTTAGAAACTGCATTAAAGAAGGGGTGCACCGGTCCTGGAGATACTGCAATACCAGGTCAATGCGTGGAGTGGACAGAGCAAGCTCTTTTTCCATCTCCCTGTTCTAAAAATCCATTTAATATATGGTCCCCAGATAGGGGACGTATCAGATATTAAACTGATAAGAACAGATGCTACACTTGATCTTAGCCAAAAGGCCGAGAAGCGATAACCAGAATTGGTTTCAAACTACGGAGCCACCCAAGGATCCTGAAAAGTCCATTTGTGGAGATGAGCTCCTGGACTCCCGTTAAGAAGACATGTTGTCAACCTCAAGATCCCTTACATGCCTGCACTTTTCGGCTTGCTGCTGCTGCAATCCACGCGTTTTAGATCTGCATAACTCCACCTCTTTAAACACAGCACCTTCACCCCCTGCTGTTCCCACCCGCCTCAACACCGTTGGAAGGGAGGAGAACCAATTAAGGCGGGGGGTGGGGTGGAACGAGCAGCTGTCTACCCTTAGCAGGAGGGCTCCTGATTACATACCTCTCCTGCTGCTGCTGCTGCTGGCTGTCCAGCAGCAGACTGAAGGTGGCTGCTGCTGTGCACAGGTATATAAAGGCTCAGAGCCTATTATGACACGCGCAGCCAGCGTTCCATTGCCACATTCCATCTACTGCAGGCAGGATACCTGGCTGGCTGAATGTCGCTGAGAAGCTCACAGAGACCGCCATAAGCAACAGTTTAACAGAATGCCACAGACTAATCAACCAAACTTTTTGGGTTGGGTTCTCTTTTATAGTCTGCAGGCATTAAATGAAAGAAGTCAGTGTTCCAGCAGAAGGAGACAACGTTTCAGAAAAGGCATTGTAGCAAACCAAAAAAGAAATTTTAAGCGCAGCAGAGTAACCAGCGCACATACCTGTTAGCTCAGGTGAGTTTAAAAGGCTGCTGTTGATAACAAGGGCATTTGCTAAATAGATGGTGTGTGTGCAACAATATACTGAAAGGTCAATTATATTGTGCAGCTTATCTCACCACCTGTAGTTATTTAGGTGAAAGCTCCAAAATGCTTGCCTAATATGTCTGTTTATCCAAAAGGAAGTAAAAAGGGAGAGCTAGAAAGATAGCATTGCATCACATTACATGGCAATGCAATGCACAGTTGCTGAAGTTGAACCAAAATGAGCTTGTAATCTGGCTTCTGCAACTTTGAACATGAAAAATCCAATGAGGAGAAGAAAAGCAAAGCCAAAGAGTCCATCCCAAAATCCGACAAACAAGCAAAATGAACAAAAAACATTGAATTCAATTCTTTCTGATTTTAGAAACTGCATTAAAGAAGGGGTGCACCGGTCCTGGAGATACTGCAATACCAGGTCAATGCGTGGAGTGGACAGAGCAAGCTCTTTTTCCATCTCCCTGTTCTAAAAATCCATTTAATATATGGTCCCCAGATAGGGGACGTATCAGATATTAAACTGATAAGAACAGATACTACACTTGATCTTAGCCAAAAGGCCGAGAAGCGATAACCAGAATTGGTTTCAAACTACGGAGCCACCCAAGGATCCTGAAAAGTCCATTTGTGGAGATGAGCTCCTGGACTCCCGTTAAGAAGACATGTTGTCAACCTCTAGATCCCTTACATGTCTGCACTTTTCGGCTTGCTGCTGCTGCAATCCACGCGTTTTAGATCTGCATAACTCCACCTCTTTAAACACAGCACCTTCACCCCCTGCTGTTCCCACCCGCCTCAACACCGTTGGAAGGGAGGAGAACCAATTAAGGCGGGGGGTGGGGTGGAACGAGCAGCTGTCTACCCTTAGCAGGAGGGCTCCTGATTACATACCTCTCCTGCTGCTGCTGCTGCCGGCTGTCCAGCAGCAGACTGAAGGTGGCTGCTGCTGTGCACAGGTATATAAAGGCTCAGAGCCTATTATGACACGCGCAGCCAGCGTTCCATTGCCACATTCCATCTACTGCAGGCAGGATACCTGGCTGGCTGAATGTCGCTGAGAAGCTCACAGAGACCGCCATAAGCAACAGTTTAACAGAATGCCACAGACTAATCAACCAAACTTTTTGGGTTGGGTTCTCTTTTATAGTCTGCAGGCATTAAATGAAAGAAGTCAGTGTTCCAGCAGAAGGAGACAACGTTTCAGAAAAGGCATTGTAGCAAACCAAAAAAGAAATTTTAAGCGCAGCAGAGTAACCAGCGCACATACCTGTTAGCTCAGGTGAGTTTAAAAGGCTGCTGTTGATAACAAGGGCATTTGCTAAATAGATGGTGTGTGTGCAACAATATACTGAAAGGTCAATTATATTGTGCAGCTTATCTCACCACCTGTAGTTATTTAGGTGAAAGCTCCAAAATGCTTGCCTAATATGTCTGTTTATCCAAAAGGAAGTAAAAAGGGAGAGCTAGAAAGATAGCATTGCATCACATTACATGGCAATGCAATGCACAGTTGCTGAAGTTGAACCAAAATGAGCTTGTAATCTGGCTTCTGCAACTTTGAACATGAAAAATCCAATGAGGAGAAGAAAAGCAAAGCCAAAGAGTCCATCCCAAAATCCGACAAACAAGCAAAATGAACAAAAAACATTGAATTCAATTCTTTCTGATTTTAGAAACTGCATTAAAGAAGGGGTGCACCGGTCCTGGAGATACTGCAATACCAGGTCAATGCGAGGAGTGGACAGAGCAAGCTCTTTTTCCATCTCCCTGTTCTAAAAATCCATTTAATATATGGTCCCCAGATAGGGGACGTATCAGATATTAAACTGATAAGAACAGATACTACACTTGATCTTAGCCAAAAGGCCGAGAAGCGATAACCAGAATTGGTTTCAAACTACGGAGCCACCCAAGGATCCTGAAAAGTCCATTTGTGGAGATGAGCTCCTGGACTCCCGTTAAGAAGACATGTTGTCAACCTCTAGATCCCTTACATGCCTGCACTTTTCGGCTTGCTGCTGCTGCAATCCACGCGTTTTAGATCTGCATAACTCCACCTCTTTAAACACAGCACCTTC
Organism: Phyllobates terribilis; assembly: GCF_046119375.1. Classification (NCBI taxonomy): domain Eukaryota; kingdom Metazoa; phylum Chordata; class Amphibia; order Anura; family Dendrobatidae; genus Phyllobates; species Phyllobates terribilis. The sequence continues at coordinate 653,341,151 of NW_027362765.1, forward strand.
ACCCCCTGCTGTTCCCACCCGCCTCAACACCGTTGGAAGGGAGGAGAACCAATTAAGGCGGGGGGTGGGGTGGAACGAGCAGCTGTCTACCCTTAGCAGGAGGGCTCCTGATTACATACCTCTCCTGCTGCTGCTGCTGCTGGCTGTCCAGCAGCAGACTGAAGGTGGCTGCTGCTGTGCACAGGTATATAAAGGCTCAGAGCCTATTATGACACGCGCAGCCAGCGTTCCATTGCCACATTCCATCTACTGCAGGCAGGATACCTGGCTGGCTGAATGTCGCTGAGAAGCTCACAGAGACCGCCATAAGCAACAGTTTAACAGAATGCCACAGACTAATCAACCAAACTTTTTGGGTTGGGTTCTCTTTTATAGTCTGCAGGCATTAAATGAAAGAAGTCAGTGTTCCAGCAGAAGGAGACAACGTTTCAGAAAAGGCATTGTAGCAAACCAAAAAAGAAATTTTAAGCGCAGCAGAGTAACCAGCGCACATACCTGTTAGCTCAGGTGAGTTTAAAAGGCTGCTGTTGATAACAAGGGCATTTGCTAAATAGATGGTGTGTGTGCAACAATATACTGAAAGGTCAATTATATTGTGCAGCTTATCTCACCACCTGTAGTTATTTAGGTGAAAGCTCCAAAATGCTTGCCTAATATGTCTGTTTATCCAAAAGGAAGTAAAAAGGGAGAGCTAGAAAGATAGCATTGCATCACATTACATGGCAATGCAATGCACAGTTGCTGAAGTTGAACCAAAATGAGCTTGTAATCTGGCTTCTGCAACTTTGAACATGAAAAATCCAATGAGGAGAAGAAAAGCAAAGCCAAAGAGTCCATCCCAAAATCCAACAAACAAGCAAAATGAACAAAAAACATTGAATTCAATTCTTTCTGATTTTAGAAACTGCATTAAAGAAGGGGTGCACCGGTCCTGGAGATACTGCAATACCAGGTCAATGCGTGGAGTGGACAGAGCAAGCTCTTTTTCCATCTCCCTGTTCTAAAAATCCATTTAATATATGGTCCCCAGATAGGGGACGTATCAGATATTAAACTGATAAGAACAGATACTACACTTGATCTTAGCCAAAAGGCCGAGAAGCGATAACCAGAATTGGTTTCAAACTACGGAGCCACCCAAGGATCCTGAAAAGTCCATTTGTGGAGATGAGCTCCTGGACTCCCGTTAAGAAGACATGTTGTCAACCTCTAGATCCCTTACATGCCTGCACTTTTCGGCTTGCTGCTGCTGCAATCCACGCGTTTTAGATCTGCATAACTCCACCTCTTTAAACACAGCACCTTCACCCCCTGCTGTTCCCACCCGCCTCAACACCGTTGGAAGGGAGGAGAACCAATTAAGGCGGGGGGTGGGGTGGAACGAGCAGCTGTCTACCCTTAGCAGGAGGGCTCCTGATTACATACCTCTCCTGCTGCTGCTGCTGATGGCTGTCCAGCAGCAGACTGAAGGTGGCTGCTGCTGTGCACAGGTATATAAAGGCTCAGAGCCTATTATGACACGCGCAGCCAGCGTTCCATTGCCACATTCCATCTACTGCAGGCAGGATACCTGGCTGGCTGAATGTCGCTGAGAAGCTCACAGAGACCGCCATAAGCAACAGTTTAACAGAATGCCACAGACTAATCAACCAAACTTTTTGGGTTGGGTTCTCTTTTATAGTCTGCAGGCATTAAATGAAAGAAGTCAGTGTTCCAGCAGAAGGAGACAACGTTTCAGAAAAGGCATTGTAGCAAACCAAAAAAGAAATTTTAAGCGCAGCAGAGTAACCAGCGCACATACCTGTTAGCTCAGGTGAGTTTAAAAGGCTGCTGTTGATAACAAGGGCATTTGCTAAATAGATGGTGTGTGTGCAACAATATACTGAAAGGTCAATTATATTGTGCAGCTTATCTCACCACCTGTAGTAATTTAGGTGAAAGCTCCAAAATGCTTGCCTAATATGTCTGTTTATCCAAAAGGAAGTAAAAAGGGAGAGCTAGAAAGATAGCATTGCATCACATTACATGGCAATGCAATGCACAGTTGCTGAAGTTGAACCAAAATGAGCTTGTAATCTGGCTTCTGCAACTTTGAACATGAAAAATCCAATGAGGAGAAGAAAAGCAAAGCCAAAGAGTCCATCCCAAAATCCGACAAACAAGCAAAATGAACAAAAAACATTGAATTCAATTCTTTCTGATTTTAGAAACTGCATTAAAGAAGGGGTGCACCGGTCCTGGAGATACTGCAATACCAGGTCAATGCGTGGAGTGGACAGAGCAAGCTCTTTTTCCATCTCCCTGTTCTAAAAATCCATTTAATATATGGTCCCCAGATAGGGGACGTATCAGATATTAAACTGATAAGAACAGATACTACACTTGATCTTAGCCAAAAGGCCGAGAAGCGATAACCAGAATTGGTTTCAAACTACGGAGCCACCCAAGGATCCTGAAAAGTCCATTTGTGGAGATGAGCTCCTGGACTCCCGTTAAGAAGACATGTTGTCAACCTCTAGATCCCTTACATGCCTGCACTTTTCGGCTTGCTGCTGCTGCAATCCACGCGTTTTAGATCTGCATAACTCCACCTCTTTAAACACAGCACCTTCACCCCCTGCTGTTCCCACCCGCCTCAACACCGTTGGAAGGGAGGAGAACCAATTAAGGCGGGGGGTGGGGTGGAACGAGCAGCTGTCTACCCTTAGCAGGAGGGCTCCTGATTACATACCTCTCCTGCTGCTGCTGCTGCTGGCTGTCCAGCAGCAGACTGAAGGTGGCTGCTGCTGTGCACAGGTATATAAAGGCTCAGAGCCTATTATGACACGCGCAGCCAGCGTTCCATTGCCACATTCCATCTACTGCAGGCAGGATACCTGGCTGGCTGAATGTCGCTGAGAAGCTCACAGAGACCGCCATAAGCAACAGTTTAACAGAATGCCACAGACTAATCAACCAAACTTTTTGGGTTGGGTTCTCTTTTATAGTCTGCAGGCATTAAATGAAAGAAGTCAGTGTTCCAGCAGAAGGAGACAACGTTTCAGAAAAGGCATTGTAGCAAACCAAAAAAGAAATTTTAAGCGCAGCAGAGTAACCAGCGCACATACCTGTTAGCTCAGGTGAGTTTAAAAGGCTGCTGTTGATAACAAGGGCATTTGCTAAATAGATGGTGTGTGTGCAACAATATACTGAAAGGTCAATTATATTGTGCAGCTTATCTCACCACCTGTAGTTATTTAGGTGAAAGCTCCAAAATGCTTGCCTAATATGTCTGTTTATCCAAAAGGAAGTAAAAAGGGAGAGCTAGAAAGATAGCATTGCATCACATTACATGGCAATGCAATGCACAGTTGCTGAAGTTGAACCAAAATGAGCTTGTAATCTGGCTTCTGCAACTTTGAACATGAAAAATCCAATGAGGAGAAGAAAAGCAAAGCCAAAGAGTCCATCCCAAAATCCAACAAACAAGCAAAATGAACAAAAAACATTGAATTCAATTCTTTCTGATTTTAGAAACTGCATTAAAGAAGGGGTGCACCGGTCCTGGAGATACTGCAATACCAGGTCAATGCGTGGAGTGGACAGAGCAAGCTCTTTTTCCATCTCCCTGTTCTAAAAATCCATTTAATATATGGTCCCCAGATAGGGGACGTATCAGATATTAAACTGATAAGAACAGATACTACACTTGATCTTAGCCAAAAGGCCGAGAAGCGATAACCAGAATTGGTTTCAAACTACGGAGCCACCCAAGGATCCTGAAAAGTCCATTTGTGGAGATGAGCTCCTGGACTCCCGTTAAGAAGACATGTTGTCAACCTCTAGATCCCTTACATGCCTGCACTTTTCGGCTTGCTGCTGCTGCAATCCACGCGTTTTAGATCTGCATAACTCCACCTCTTTAAACACAGCACCTTCACCCCCTGCTGTTCCCACCCGCCTCAACACCGTTGGAAGGGAGGAGAACCAATTAAGGCGGGGGGTGGGGTGGAACGAGCAGCTGTCTACCCTTAGCAGGAGGGCTCCTGATTACATACCTCTCCTGCTGCTGCTGCTGATGGCTGTCCAGCAGCAGACTGAAGGTGGCTGCTGCTGTGCACAGGTATATAAAGGCTCAGAGCCTATTATGACACGCGCAGCCAGCGTTCCATTGCCACATTCCATCTACTGCAGGCAGGATACCTGGCTGGCTGAATGTCGCTGAGAAGCTCACAGAGACCGCCATAAGCAACAGTTTAACAGAATGCCACAGACTAATCAACCAAACTTTTTGGGTTGGGTTCTCTTTTATAGTCTGCAGGCATTAAATGAAAGAAGTCAGTGTTCCAGCAGAAGGAGACAACGTTTCAGAAAAGGCATTGTAGCAAACCAAAAAAGAAATTTTAAGCGCAGCAGAGTAACCAGCGCACATACCTGTTAGCTCAGGTGAGTTTAAAAGGCTGCTGTTGATAACAAGGGCATTTGCTAAATAGATGGTGTGTGTGCAACAATATACTGAAAGGTCAATTATATTGTGCAGCTTATCTCACCACCTGTAGTAATTTAGGTGAAAGCTCCAAAATGCTTGCCTAATATGTCTGTTTATCCAAAAGGAAGTAAAAAGGGAGAGCTAGAAAGATAGCATTGCATCACATTACATGGCAATGCAATGCACAGTTGCTGAAGTTGAACCAAAATGAGCTTGTAATCTGGCTTCTGCAACTTTGAACATGAAAAATCCAATGAGGAGAAGAAAAGCAAAGCCAAAGAGTCCATCCCAAAATCCGACAAACAAGCAAAATGAACAAAAAACATTGAATTCAATTCTTTCTGATTTTAGAAACTGCATTAAAGAAGGGGTGCACCGGTCCTGGAGATACTGCAATACCAGGTCAATGCGTGGAGTGGACAGAGCAAGCTCTTTTTCCATCTCCCTGTTCTAAAAATCCATTTAATATATGGTCCCCAGATAGAGAACGTATCAGATATTAAACTGATAAGAACAGATACTACACTTGATCTTAGCCAAAAGGCCGAGAAGCGATAACCAGAATTGGTTTCAAACTACGGAGCCACCCAAGGATCCTGAAAAGTCCATTTGTGGAGATGAGCTCCTGGACTCCCGTTAAGAAGACATGTTGTCAACCTCTAGATCCCTTACATGCCTGCACTTTTCGGCTTGCTGCTGCTGCAATCCACGCGTTTTAGATCTGCATAACTCCACCTCTTTAAACACAGCACCTTCACCCCCTGCTGTTCCCACCCGCCTCAACACCGTTGGAAGGGAGGAGAACCAATTAAGGCGGGGGGTGGGGTGGAACGAGCAGCTGTCTACCCTTAGCAGGAGGGCTCCTGATTACATACCTCTCCTGCTGCTGCTGCTGCTGGCTGTCCAGCAGCAGACTGAAGGTGGCTGCTGCTGTGCACAGGTATATAAAGGCTCAGAGCCTATTATGACACGCGCAGCCAGCGTTCCATTGCCACATTCCATCTACTGCAGGCAGGATACCTGGCTGGCTGAATGTCGCTGAGAAGCTCACAGAGACCGCCATAAGCAACAGTTTAACAGAATGCCACAGACTAATCAACCAAACTTTTTGGGTTGGGTTCTCTTTTATAGTCTGCAGGCATTAAATGAAAGAAGTCAGTGTTCCAGCAGAAGGAGACAACGTTTCAGAAAAGGCATTGTAGCAAACCAAAAAAGAAATTTTAAGCGCAGCAGAGTAACCAGCGCACATACCTGTTAGCTCAGGTGAGTTTAAAAGGCTGCTGTTGATAACAAGGGCATTTGCTAAATAGATGGTGTGTGTGCAACAATATACTGAAAGGTCAATTATATTGTGCAGCTTATCTCACCACCTGTAGTTATTTAGGTGAAAGCTCCAAAATGCTTGCCTAATATGTCTGTTTATCCAAAAGGAAGTAAAAAGGGAGAGCTAGAAAGATAGCATTGCATCACATTACATGGCAATGCAATGCACAGTTGCTGAAGTTGAACCAAAATGAGCTTGTAATCTGGCTTCTGCAACTTTGAACATGAAAAATCCAATGAGGAGAAGAAAAGCAAAGCCAAAGAGTCCATCCCAAAATCCGACAAACAAGCAAAATGAACAAAAAACATTGAATTCAATTCTTTCTGATTTTAGAAACTGCATTAAAGAAGGGGTGCACCGGTCCTGGAGATACTGCAATACCAGGTCAATGCGTGGAGTGGACAGAGCAAGCTCTTTTTCCATCTCCCTGTTCTAAAAATCCATTTAATATATGGTCCCCAGATAGGGGACGTATCAGATATTAAACTGATAAGAACAGATTTTTTGATTGAATATATCTTTTATTAGCACAAAAAATAAGTTAACAGACAGTGTACAGTGCCGCAGCCCAGTACACACAGAATTCTACATCATATTTACATAGCATGAGGATACGACGCACTAACTAGACACATCACACCCCTATGCTACACAAAACACTCAATCTGAAAGAAAAAGCATGTCAATCAATACAGTACGACGAACCGTGATAAGGGATGGGGATTGGGAAAAAGGGGATGGGGAGGGGAAAATCACAGGCCCGAAGCTTTATTGAAAGACAAGACACATAAGGGGAGAGGGGGAGGAGGGGTTTAGTCCTCGTCCTCGTCCTCCGGACCGTCCATGATGGAATAGTCTCTGAGCAGGCTGTGGATCAGCCTGCGGCAGTCCTGGATGGACATCCTCTCCCTCCTCAAGATGAGCCGGTTCCTGGCGACCCAAACGGCATCCTTGAAGCAGTTCATAAGGCGCCAAGCCTCCTGGATGGCTCCGACGGTATGAACCCCAGGGAAGAGTCCGTAAAGCACAGAATGGTGCGATAGGCTCGCCCTGGGGACAGAGTTCCTCAGGTCGTCCTCAAGTGCAGTCAATAGGCGCTGTGCAAATCCGCAGTCCCAAAAAGTGTGCAAAGATGTTTCCTCCACGAAGGGGCACCTTGGGCAGTACCGGGTCTTGCACAGGTTCCGGGCATGCATGAATGACCGGACGGGCAGTCCGCCCTGAATCGCCATCCACGACAAGTCCTTGTGCCCGTTGGTCAGCCTGTCAGACGACACATTTGTCCACACAGTCTCCAGCGTGTCCTGGTGAAGTCCTGTGATGTTCTCCACGTCATCCTTGGCTCTGATTAGCTTGTGGATAGTTTTGGGCTTCCACAAGTCGGGCTTGAGTCCCTCCAGTTGATGCTCCCCCACAAATCGAACGACGTCTCCGTAGAACCATGGCGTCGTCCAGTTGTAGGGGAAGGAGCTGTCCCACTTGTCCCAGCCGAGTCGCCTCCAAAGAGGAAGCAGGAAGAAGCGAGACATGGACCTGCCCGCGGAGCCATTCTTGACTTGCAAAGTCCGGCGGACACAATCACACACAAAAGAGGATCGCAGGAGGGTGGGGATATCTGGAACGCCCTTCCCACCCTTGCGAGGCTCCTTGTACATGACGGCCCGCCTGACTCTGTCCATCTTGGATCCCCAGACAAAGTGAAACACTGTCCTGGTAATGGCCCTGCACACAGTGACGTGTGGGGGCCAGGCCTGCGCCGTGTACTGCAAGACGGGCAGGACCTCATTACGCAGGACGAGTGCCTTACCCTCACAAGTGAGGTGTCTGAGGCTCCAGAGTCCGATCCGTTGCTTCACCTTGGCCAAGCGTTCTTGCCAGGACTTGAGGGCCGCTCCTTCCTTCCCGAACCAGACTCCCAGCACCTTGAGGAAATCCGGTTGAATGTTGAAGGGGAAGGGGGCGGAGGAGGCCGGCTGCCAATCCCCGAAGAGCATGGCTTCCGACTTCCTGCAGTTGACTTTGGCCCCTGAAGCCCGGCCGAACCTCTCACACGTCTGGACGAGGGCGTCGACTGAACCACGATCAGCGCAGAAGACGGTGACGTCGTCCATGTAGAGCGAGCACTTGACCTCGTGTCGTCCCGGACCCGGTGCGGTGATCCCTCTGATCTCTCCATTCTGCCGGATAGCCTCTGCGAAGAGTTCTATAACACAAACAAAAAGAAGAGGTGATAGAGGGCAGCCTTGTCTGACCCCAGAGAGGACAGGGAAGGGGTCAGTCTTCCAGCCGTTCACCAACACCGAGCTGTGGATATCAAAATACATCAGACGGACATACGAACAAAACATGTTACCCAAACCTAACCGGTGCAGAGCTTGGCCCATGAACTCGTGGGAAACCCGGTCGAAGGCCTTCTCCTGATCCAAGGAGACCAGGGCCGCGTGTGCGCGGCGGACCTTGATGTACTCGACCGTGTCCCGCACGAGAGCGAGGCTGTCTGCGATGCGACGTCCAGGGATGCCGCAGGTCTGGTCCGGGTGGATGATCCGTCCGATGACCGTCTTAAGTCGTGTCGCCATCGTCTTGGCCAGGATCTTGTAGTCCACGTTGAGCAGAGTGATGGGACGCCAATTCCTCAGGTCGCACCTCTCTCCCTTCCGCTTGTACAGGATCGTGACCATTCCTTCCCTCAAAGATGGAGGCATTCTACCCTCCACCACCATCTCCTCGTACAGGTCCAACAGGTCCGGACAGATGAGGTCTCCCAGCGCTACATAGAGCTCCGCTGGAAGACCATCACTGCCCGGGGTCCTGCCGGTCCTAAAGGATTTAGCGGCAGAGAGCAATTCGCCCACCATCAGAGGTTTGTCCAAGGCTGCCGTGCCTGCAGGATCAAGATGGTTAGTGATACCTGACAGGAACTTATCAGCAGCGTCGGGGTCGGTAGTCTTGTGGGAGTAGAGTTCGCTGTAGAAGTCGCTGACGACCCTCATCACGTCCTCCTTCCCACGTCGCATGTTTCCGCTCTCGTCTCGCAGCTCGTTCAGGGGCGTGTGACCGGCATGAAGTTTCCTGAAAAAGAATGAGTTACATTTCTCACCCTTCTCCAGATTCTCCACTTTGGAACGGAAGATGATTCGCTTGGACTCCTCCTCAAAGTGCCTTTTCAGGCTCTTCTTGGTCTCCTCCAGCTCCTCCCTCACGTCCCAGCCGCAGTGAAGAAGGTCCTGCAGCGACCGCAGCTCGCGCTGCAGCCCTCTGAAGTCCCTCCTCTTCTCACACTCCTGTTGTCGACCCTTGGCCTGAAAGAAACAGCGAAACTCAAGTTTAACATATTCCCACCAATCAGAGACTGTTTGGAAGCTACCCTTGTAGGACTTCCACATTGCGTAGGCTGCTCTCAGCTCCTCCACGACTTCATCCTGAGCCAGCAGAGCACAATTCAGCTTCCAGGAGCCGGGGCCGGACGGAAAACCGTCGCCGAGGACACCTTGTAAGTGAATGGCTCTGTGGTCGGAGAAGAAGCAGGAGACCATCGAGTGCCTACTCTGCCTGACTGCCCGAGAGGTGAACACAAAGTCAATCCTGGAGCGGAGTGAGCCATCGGGTCGGCTCCACGAATAGTTCGTGGAGCCTCTCCCCATGGAGCCCACCACGTCCTGAAGAGAGGCCTCGGTTACCATCTCGATGAGCAGCTTGGACGTGATGTCCAACTTGGCAGATGTGCCAGAACTACGACCGTCCTCCTTGATGGGGCAGTTGAAATCCCCGGCCATCACTATGGTCCTGGTGGTGGCAAGCTGAAGCCGCAGGGTCTGGAAAAGCTCCAAACGCTCATTCTTCAGTGGGGACGCATACACGTTGATGAACCTGACAGGTTCTCCCGCCCAGTTGCCATCTACAACAAGAGCCCTGCCGCAGATGAGCTCCTGGACGGACTCAAGCGTGAATGCGCCCCCCCTGATCAGAATTGCGACCCCCGCAGACTTGCAGTCACCCCCACCGGACCAGTAGGATGGACCGTGGGACCACTCCCTGGCCAGATGTTTGAAGGACCTAGAGGAGGGAAGGGAACATTCCTGCAACATATAAACATCACACAACTGGGAAGTAAGGAAGGCATAAATAGTCTGACGTCTGAACTTGTCCTTGATGCTCCTGACATTAATGGAAAATAAGTTAATATTAGCCATCATGTAGGGAAAAAAGAAAAAGTTAGCACAGGCAATACACCTTAGTTACCACTCCGGTCGGGTGGTCCCTCGTCGGTGTTGACTGCTGGTGACGGGATCACCAGCAGGCCCTCTTCCTCCATCTGGTCAAGCAGCGCGGCCTCAATCTCGGCGACCACCAGTTCCTCCTCTTCTGGCTCGGCCACCAGGGTCTCAACCATGTGCTCCATCTCTTCTGGCTCAGGGAGGGTATCCTCCTTTTCGCCTACGAAATCCAGAATCTTCTTTTTGGAGGATTCAGTAGCAGGGCTGTCCTCCACCTTCCTCTTTCCCCGGGTTGGAACTGGGGAGACAAGAAGGGGAAAATCCTCCTCGGAATAGATAGCGGCGGGTGGAGGAAAGGTTAATTCCACCGCTACCATGGTCTGGGGAGGGAGAGTGGCTGCCGGGGCAGGGGAAAGGACACCTGCTGAGGAGTAGGGGAAGGAGGAAGAGGAAGTGGAATCCTCAGCAGGGGTGGCCGGGGTGGGGGGGGATTGGACGGGGGTGGCAGGGGGAGGGATCGAGAGAGGGGTGACAGAACTCTTACCCTCCTTTGACTTTTTCTTCTGCTTCGGAGCTGCTGGGACCGTCGCTGGGGCTTTGGCCACCGACTCCTTGACCGCTTTGGCCTTGGTCGTCTCGGCCTTGGCCGCTGGGGCCTTGGTCGTCGCGTCCTTGACCTTCACAGGCCTGGTCGTCGGGGCCTTGTCCTCCGTAGCTGGGGTCGTCGCAACCACCGATGCCCAGGATCTCTCACGCCTGGGGCAATCCTTGTACAGATGAGCCGCCAGCCCACACAGGTTGCAGGACGTCTTCTTCGGGCAGTCCTTCGAGCTGTGTCCCGTCACTCGACAAATCCTGCAGGCATCCTCCTTGCAGTCCTTCATCTCGTGGCCGTTCTTGCCGCATCTCCTGCAGTTCCGCGGCATGTCCGGGTAATAGATGAGGCCGTAGGAGTTGCCCAGGGAGAATGTCGGGGGCAGGTGCCGAAGTCCGTCTGAGTACGCCAGGTCCCTGTGAAGTCTAACGGTCACCGACCACTTACCTGTCCAGAAGCCGAGTCCATTCAGGATGTGAGAGGGTTCCTTCACAACCAAACAGAAGCGTCTCAGGAAGGTACAGATGTCTTGGCCTGGGGTGTGCGGGTTGCGCATGGAGACCGTGATCCTCCTTTCATCCCTCTGGATAGGGCAGCTACCTGTAAAGGCAGAGAAAGAATTATCCGGTCCTTTTGCGCTTACCATTTCCCAGAACCTCCTGCAGGTGTTCACAGTGGCGAAGGTGACGAAGAAGATCCCCGTCAAGAAGGTCTGGATGCTGAGGGTGTCCGACCTGGAGAAGCCTCGATCCAGCAGCATCTTCTGGCAGAACACGTCCGAGGACATGTCCGGCACCCTCCCATCCACTTCCTTCAGCTTCAGGGCCACTGTCTGCCGCATCCATGGCTCCAGGGCTGGAGCTTCGTGGCGGGGCTTCTGGGGTCCCTTCTGCTGGCCAGTCGTGGAGGCAGAGTCCTTGGGGTCAGAATCGGCTCCTGGCTGGGCCCTCCTGGCTGTCCCCAGCTCCAGGCTCTTCTTTTCGGCCTTCCTCGCAGCGCTTGCCATGGCTTTCCTCCTGCAGTTACTTCTTGGAGCTGGATCTGGAACTCTTCCCGGAATGGGTGGAGCTATGCAGATTCTTCTCCCGTCGTGTTCTGGACAAATTCCCCGAAAGGTCTTTGTCTCGATGATTTTCTTCCTCGAAGATTCCACAGGACAGCCCGATTCTTCTCCGAGTCTTCGTCTTCTTCTGGATTCTTTAGAGCTTCTTCCTCCCACCGATATCCGCCTTCGTTCTCTGATGTCAGCTGGGCTCCGAAGCTCTTCTCCTTCCGAGTTCGATCGCTCTCGTCAAGTGTAGATCGTAGCTCTTGTGTTCTTAAAAGAACAGATACTACACTTGATCTTAGCCAAAAGGCCGAGAAGCGATAACCAGAATTGGTTTCAAACTACGGAGCCACCCAAGGATCCTGAAAAGTCCATTTGTGGAGATGAGCTCCTGGACTCCCGTTAAGAAGACATGTTGTCAACCTCTAGATCCCTTACATGCCTGCACTTTTCGGCTTGCTGCTGCTGCAATCCACGCGTTTTAGATCTGCATAACTCCACCTCTTTAAACACAGCACCTTCACCCCCTGCTGTTCCCACCCGCCTCAACACCGTTGGAAGGGAGGAGAACCAATTAAGGCGGGGGGTGGGGTGGAACGAGCAGCTGTCTACCCTTAGCAGGAGGGCTCCTGATTACATACCTCTCCTGCTGCTGCTGCTGCTGGGTGTCCAGCAGCAGACTGAAGGTGGCTGCTGCTGTGCACAGGTATATAAAGGCTCAGAGCCTATTATGACACGCGCAGCCAGCGTTCCATTGCCACATTCCATCTACTGCAGGCAGGATACCTGGCTGGCTGAATGTCGCTGAGAAGCTCACAGAGACCGCCATAAGCAACAGTTTAACAGAATGCCACAGACTAATCAACCAAACTTTTTGGGTTGGGTTCTCTTTTATAGTCTGCAGGCATTAAATGAAAGAAGTCAGTGTTCCAGCAGAAGGAGACAACGTTTCAGAAAAGGCATTGTAGCAAACCAAAAAAGAAATTTTAAGCGCAGCAGAGTAACCAGCGCACTTACCTGTAAGCTCAGGTGAGTTTAAAAGGCTGCTGTTGATAACAAGGGCATTTGCTAAATAGATGGTGTGTGTGCAACAATATACTGAAAGGTCAATTATATTGTGCAGCTTATCTCACCACCTGTAGTAATTTAGGTGAAAGCTCCAAAATGCTTGCCTAATATGTCTGTTTATCCAAAAGGAAGTAAAAAGGGAGAGCTAGAAAGATAGCATTGCATCACATTACATGGCAATGCAATGCACAGTTGCTGAAGTTGAACCAAAATGAGCTTGTAATCTGGCTTCTGCAACTTTGAACATGAAAAATCCAATGAGGAGAAGAAAAGCAAAGCCAAAGAGTCCATCCCAAAATCCGACAAACAAGCAAAATGAACAAAAAACATTGAATTCAATTCTTTCTGATTTTAGAAACTGCATTAAAGAAGGGGTGCACCGGTCCTGGAGATACTGCAATACCAGGTCAATGCGTGGAGTGGACAGAGCAAGCTCTTTTTCCATCTCCCTGTTCTAAAAATCCATTTAATATATGGTCCCCAGATAGGGGACGTATCAGATATTAAACTGATAAGAACAGATACTACACTTGATCTTAGCCAAAAGGCCGAGAAGCGATAACCAGAATTGGTTTCAAACTACGGAGCCACCCAAGGATCCTGAAAAGTCCATTTGTGGAGATGAGCTCCTGGACTCCCGTTAAGAAGACATGTTGTCAACCTCTAGATCCCTTACATGCCTGGACTTTTCGGCTTGCTGCTGCTGCAATCCACGCGTTTTAGATCTGCATAACTCCACCTCTTTAAACACAGCACCTTCACCCCCTGCTGTTCCCACCCGCCTCAACACCGTTGGAAGGGAGGAGAACCAATTAAGGCGGGGGGTGGGGTGGAACGAGCAGCTGTCTACCCTTAGCAGGAGGGCTCCTGATTACATACCTCTCCTGCTGCTGCTGCTGCTGGCTGTCCAGCAGCAGACTGAAGGTGGCTGCTGCTGTGCACAGGTATATAAAGGCTCAGAGCCTATTATGACACGCGCAGCCAGCGTTCCATTGCCACATTCCATCTACTGCAGGCAGGATACCTGGCTGGCTGAATGTCGCTGAGAAGCTCACAGAGACCGCCATAAGCAACAGTTTAACAGAATGCCACAGACTAATCAACCAAACTTTTTGGGTTGGGTTCTCTTTTATAGTCTGCAGGCATTAAATGAAAGAAGTCAGTGTTCCAGCAGAAGGAGACAACGTTTCAGAAAAGGCATTGTAGCAAACCAAAAAAGAAATTTTAAGCGCAGCAGAGTAACCAGCGCACATACCTGTTAGCTCAGGTGAGTTTAAAAGGCTGCTGTTGATAACAAGGGCATTTGCTAAATAGATGGTGTGTGTGCAACAATATACTGAAAGGTCAATTATATTGTGCAGCTTATCTCACCACCTGTAGTTATTTAGGTGAAAGCTCCAAAATGCTTGCCTAATATGTCTGTTTATCCAAAAGGAAGTAAAAAGGGAGAGCTAGAAAGATAGCATTGCATCACATTACATGGCAATGCAATGCACAGTTGCTGAAGTTGAACCAAAATGAGCTTGTAATCTGGCTTCTGCAACTTTGAACATGAAAAATCCAATGAGGAGAAGAAAAGCAAAGCCAAAGAGTCCATCCCAAAATCCGACAAACAAGCAAAATGAACAAAAAACATTGAATTCAATTCTTTCTGATTTTAGAAACTGCATTAAAGAAGGGGTGCACCGGTCCTGGAGATACTGCAATACCAGGTCAATGCGTGGAGTGGACAGAGCAAGCTCTTTTTCCATCTCCCTGTTCTAAAAATCCATTTAATATATGGTCCCCAGATAGGGGACGTATCAGATATTAAACTGATAAGAACAGATACTACACTTGATCTTAGCCAAAAGGCCGAGAAGCGATAACCAGAATTGGTTTCAAACTACGGAGCCACCCAAGGATCCTGAAAAGTCCATTTGTGGAGATGAGCTCCTGGACTCCCGTTAAGAAGACATGTTGTCAACCTCTAGATCCCTTACATGCCTGCACTTTTCGGCTTGCTGCTGCTGCAATCCACGCGTTTTAGATCTGCATAACTCCACCTCTTTAAACACAGCACCTTCACCCCCTGCTGTTCCCACCCGCCTCAACACCGTTGGAAGGGAGGAGAACCAATTAAGGAGGGGGGTGGGGTGGAACGAGCAGCTGTCTACCCTTAGCAGGAGGGCTCCTGATTACATACCTCTCCTGCTGCTGCTGCTGCTGGCTGTCCTGCAGCAGACTGAAGGTGGCTGCTGCTGTGCACAGGTATATAAAGGCTCAGAGCCTATTATGACACGCGCAGCCAGCGTTCCATTGCCACATTCCATCTACTGCAGGCAGGATACCTGGCTGGCTGAATGTCGCTGAGAAGCTCACAGAGACCGCCATAAGCAACAGTTTAACAGAATGCCACAGACTAATCAACCAAACTTTTTGGGTTGGGTTCTCTTTTATAGTCTGCAGGCATTAAATGAAAGAAGTCAGTGTTCCAGCAGAAGGAGACAACGTTTCAGAAAAGGCATTGTAGCAAACCAAAAAAGAAATTTTAAGCGCAGCAGAGTAACCAGCGCACATACCTGTTAGCTCAGGTGAGTTTAAAAGGCTGCTGTTGATAACAAGGGCATTTGCTAAATAGATGGTGTGTGTGCAACAATATACTGAAAGGTCAATTATATTGTGCAGCTTATCTCACCACCTGTAGTTATTTAGGTGAAAGCTCCAAAATGCTTGCCTAATATGTCTGTTTATCCAAAAGGAAGTAAAAAGGGAGAGCTAGAAAGATAGCATTGCATCACATTACATGGCAATGCAATGCACAGTTGCTGAAGTTGAACCAAAATGAGCTTGTAATCTGGCTTCTGCAACTTTGAACATGAAAAATCCAATGAGGAGAAGAAAAGCAAAGCCAAAGAGTCCATCCCAAAATCCGACAAACAAGCAAAATGAACAAAAAACATTGAATTCAATTCTTTCTGATTTTAGAAACTGCATTAAAGAAGGGGTGCACCGGTCCTGGAGATACTGCAATACCAGGTCAATGCGTGGAGTGGACAGAGCAAGCTCTTTTTCCATCTCCCTGTTCTAAAAATGCATTTAATATATGGTCCCCAGATAGGGGACGCATCAGATATTAAACTGATAAGAACAGATACTACACTTGATCTTAGCCAAAAGGCCGAGAAGCGATAACCAGAATTGGTTTCAAACTACGGAGCCACCCAAGGATCCTGAAAAGTCCATTTGTGGAGATGAGCTCCTGGACTCCCGTTAAGAAGACATGTTGTCAACCTCTAGATCCCTTACATGCCTGCACTTTTCGGCTTGCTGCTGCTGCAATCCACGCGTTTTAGATCTGCATAACTCCACCTCTTTAAACACAGCACCTTCACCCCCTGCTGTTCCCACCCGCCTCAACACCGTTGGAAGGGAGGAGAACCAATTAAGGCGGGGGGTGGGGTGGAACGAGCAGCTGTCTACCCTTAGCAGGAGGGCTCCTGATTACATACCTCTCCTGCTGCTGCTGCTGCTGGCTGTCCAGCAGCAGACTGAAGGTGGCTGCTGCTGTGCACAGGTATATAAAGGCTCAGAGCCTATTATGACACGCGCAGCCAGCGTTCCATTGCCACATTCCATCTACTGCAGGCAGGATACCTGGCTGGCTGAATGTCGCTGAGAAGCTCACAGAGACCGCCATAAGCAACAGTTTAACAGAATGCCACAGACTAATCAACCAAACTTTTTGGGTTGGGTTCTCTTTTATAGTCTGCAGGCATTAAATGAAAGAAGTCAGTGTTCCAGCAGAAGGAGACAACGTTTCAGAAAAGGCATTGTAGCAAACCAAAAAAGAAATTTTAAGCGCAGCAGAGTAACCAGCGCACATACCTGTTAGCTCAGGTGAGTTTAAAAGGCTGCTGTTGATAACAAGGGCATTTGCTAAATAGATGGTGTGTGTGCAACAATATACTGAAAGGTCAATTATATTGTGCAGCTTATCTCACCACCTGTAGTTATTTAGGTGAAAGCTCCAAAATGCTTGCCTAATATGTCTGTTTATCCAAAAGGAAGTAAAAAGGGAGAGCTAGAAAGATAGCATTGCATCACATTACATGGCAATGCAATGCACAGTTGCTGAAGTTGAACCAAAATGAGCTTGTAATCTGGCTTCTGCAACTTTGAACATGAAAAATCCAATGAGGAGAAGAAAAGCAAAGCCAAAGAGTCCATCCCAAAATCCGACAAACAAGCAAAATGAACAAAAAACATTGAATTCATTGAATTCTTTCTGATTTTAGAAACTGCATTAAAGAAGGGGTGCACCGGTCCTGGAGATACTGCAATACCAGGTCAATGCGTGGAGTGGACAGAGCAAGCTCTTTTTCCATCTCCCTGTTCTAAAAATCCATTTAATATATGGTCCCCAGATAGGGGACGTATCAGATATTAAACTGATAAGAACAGATACTACACTTGATCTTAGCCAAAAGGCCGAGAAGCGATAACCAGAATTGGTTTCAAACTACGGAGCCACCCAAGGATCCTGAAAAGTCCATTTGTGGAGATGAGCTCCTGGACTCCCGTTAAGAAGACATGTTGTCAACCTCTAGATCCCTTACATGCCTGCACTTTTCGGCTTGCTGCTGCTGCAATCCACGCGTTTTAGATCTGCATAACTCCACCTCTTTAAACACAGCACCTTCACCCCCTGCTGTTCCCACCCGCCTCAACACCGTTGGAAGGGAGGAGAACCAATTAAGGCGGGGGGTGGGGTGGAACGAGCAGCTGTCTACCCTTAGCAGGAGGGCTCCTGATTACATACCTCTCCTGCTGCTGCTGCTGCTGGCTGTCCAGCAGCAGACTGAAGGTGGCTGCTGCTGTGCACAGGTATATAAAGGCTCAGAGCCTATTATGACACGCGCAGCCAGCGTTCCATTGCCACATTCCATCTACTGCAGGCAGGATACCTGGCTGGCTGAATGTCGCTGAGAAGCTCACAGAGACCGCCATAAGCAACAGTTTAACAGAATGCCACAGACTAATCAACCAAACTTTTTGGGTTGGGTTCTCTTTTATAGTCTGCAGGCATTAAATGAAAGAAGTCAGTGTTCCAGCAGAAGGAGACAACGTTTCAGAAAAGGCATTGTAGCAAACCAAAAAAGAAATTTTAAGCGCAGCAGAGTAACCAGCGCACATACCTGTTAGCTCAGGTGAGTTTAAAAGGCTGCTGTTGATAACAAGGGCATTTGCTAAATAGATGGTGTGTGTGCAACAATATACTGAAAGGTCAATTATATTGTGCAGCTTATCTCACCACCTGTAGTTATTTAGGTGAAAGCTCCAAAATGCTTGCCTAATATGTCTGTTTATCCAAAAGGAAGTAAAAAGGGAGAGCTAGAAAGATAGCATTGCATCACATTACATGGCAATGCAATGCACAGTTGCTGAAGTTGAACCAAAATGAGCTTGTAATCTGGCTTCTGCAACTTTGAACATGAAAAATCCAATGAGGAGAAGAAAAGCAAAGCCAAAGAGTCCATCCCAAAATCCGACAAACAAGCAAAATGAACAAAAAACATTGAATTCAATTCTTTCTGATATTAGAAACTGCATTAAAGAAGGGGTGCACCGGTCCTGGAGATACTACAATACCAGGTCAATGCGTGGAGTGGACAGAGCAAGCTCTTTTTCCATCTCCCTGTTCTAAAAATCCATTTAATATATGGTCCCCAGATAGGGGACGTATCAGATATTAAACTGATAAGAACAGATACTACACTTGATCTTAGCCAAAAGGCCGAGAAGCGATAACCAGAATTGGTTTCAAACTACGGAGCCACCCAAGGATCCTGAAAAGTCCATTTGTGGAGATGAGCTCCTGGACTCCCGTTAAGAAGACATGTTGTCAACCTCTAGATCCCTTACATGCCTGCACTTTTCGGCTTGCTGCTGCTGCAATCCACGCGTTTTAGATCTGCATAACTCCACCTCTTTAAACACAGCACCTTCACCCCCTGCTGTTCCCACCCGCCTCAACACCGTTGGAAGGGAGGAGAACCAATTAAGGCGGGGGGTGGGGTGGAACGAGCAGCTGTCTACCCTTAGCAGGAGGGCTCCTGATTACATACCTCTCCTGCTGCTGCTGCTGGCTGTCCAGCAGCAGACTGAAGGTGGCTGCTGCTGTGCACAGGTATATAAAGGCTCAGAGCCTATTATGACACGCGCAGCCAGCGTTCCATTGCCACATTCCATCTACTGCAGGCAGGATACCTGGCTGGCTGAATGTCGCTGAGAAGCTCACAGAGACCGCCATAAGCAACAGTTTAACAGAATGCCACAGACTAATCAACCAAACTTTTTGGGTTGGGTTCTCTTTTATAGTCTGCAGGCATTAAATGAAAGAAGTCAGTGTTCCAGCAGAAGGAGACAACGTTTCAGAAAAGGCATTGTAGCAAACCAAAAAAGAAATTTTAAGCGCAGCAGAGTAACCAGCGCACATACCTGTTAGCTCAGGTGAGTTTAAAAGGCTGCTGTTGATAACAAGGGCATTTGCTAAATAGATGGTGTGTGTGCAACAATATACTGAAAGGTCAATTATATTGTGCAGCTTATCTCACCACCTGTAGTTATTTAGGTGAAAGCTCCAAAATGCTTGCCTAATATGTCTGTTTATCCAAAAGGAAGTAAAAAGGGAGAGCTAGAAAGATAGCATTGCATCACATTACATGGCAATGCAATGCACAGTTGCTGAAGTTGAACCAAAATGAGCTTGTAATCTGGCTTCTGCAACTTTGAACATGAAAAATCCAATGAGGAGAAGAAAAGCAAAGCCAAAGAGTCCATCCCAAAATCCGACAAACAAGCAAAATGAACAAAAAACATTGAATTCAATTCTTTCTGATATTAGAAACTGCATTAAAGAAGGGGTGCACCGGTCCTGGAGATACTGCAATACCAGGTCAATGCGTGGAGTGGACAGAGCAAGCTCTTTTTCCATCTCCCTGTTCTAAAAATCCATTTAATATATGGTCCCCAGATAGGGGACGTATCAGATATTAAACTGATAAGAACAGATACTACACTTGATCTTAGCCAAAAGGCCGAGAAGCGATAACCAGAATTGGTTTCAAACTACGGAGCCACCCAAGGATCCTGAAAAGTCCATTTGTGGAGATGAGCTCCTGGACTCCCGTTAAGAAGACATGTTGTCAACCTCTAGATCCCTTACATGCCTGCACTTTTCAGCTTGCTGCTGCTGCAATCCACGCGTTTTAGATCTGCATAACTCCACCTCTTTAAACACAGCACCTTCACCCCCTGCTGTTCCCACCCGCCTCAACACCGTTGGAAGGGAGGAGAACCAATTAAGGCGGGGGGTGGGGTGGAACGAGCAGCTGTCTACCCTTAGCAGGAGGGCTCCTGATTACATACCTCTCCTGCTGCTGCTGCTGCTGGCTGTCCAGCAGCAGACTGAAGGTGGCTGCTGCTGTGCACAGGTATATAAAGGCTCAGAGCCTATTATGACACGCGCAGCCAGCGTTCCATTGCCACATTCCATCTACTGCAGGCAGGATACCTGGCTGGCTGAATGTCGCTGAGAAGCTCACAGAGACCGCCATAAGCAACAGTTTAACAGAATGCCACAGACTAATCAACCAAACTTTTTGGGTTGGGTTCTCTTTTATAGTCTGCAGGCATTAAATGAAAGAAGTCAGTGTTCCAGCAGAAGGAGACAACGTTTCAGAAAAGGCATTGTAGCAAACCAAAAAAGAAATTTTAAGCGCAGCAGAGTAACCAGCGCACATACCTGTTAGCTCAGGTGAGTTTAAAAGGCTGCTGTTGATAACAAGGGCATTTGCTAAATAGATGGTGTGTGTGCAACAATATACTGAAAGGTCAATTATATTGTGCAGCTTATCTCACCACCTGTAGTTATTTAGGTGAAAGCTCCAAAATGCTTGCCTAATATGTCTGTTTATCCAAAAGGAAGTAAAAAGGGAGAGCTAGAAAGATAGCATTGCATCACATTACATGGCAATGCAATGCACAGTTGCTGAAGTTGAACCAAAATGAGCTTGTAATCTGGCTTCTGCAACTTTGAACATGAAAAATCCAATGAGGAGAAGAAAAGCAAAGCCAAAGAGTCCATCCCAAAATCCGACAAACAAGCAAAATGAACAAAAAACATTGAATTCAATTCTTTCTGATTTTAGAAACTGCATTAAAGAAGGGGTGCACCGGTCCTGGAGATACTGCAATACCAGGTCAATGCGTGGAGTGGACAGAGCAAGCTCTTTTTCCATCTCCCTGTTCTAAAAATCCATTTAATATATGGTCCCCAGATAGGGGACGTATCAGATATTAAACTGATAAGAACAGATTTTTTTTTTTTTTCCTCAGATTAAGACCCACATTAATTTATGCATCATAGCGCATATTCACATAAGGGTTCTCAAATCATCATTCGGAAAAACAAAAACAAAATCCCAAAAAACACAACCCTGCAATTAACTGTTACTTACTGTAAGAAGTCCAATGTGAAAAGTTCCAGAGTGCTTCTGCTGCTGTCTCACCATACTTCTTTTTATCCAATAAATAGGCATAAAACAGTCTAGCAAGAAAAATCCTTCTGCATTCCATGGGGGAAAAAACAATTTTTTTAAAAATCACCAAATTCCGAACGTCCCATAAAACCTCTTTATATATGACAAAAATAATCCAGCTTGCCCGCTTCCTTTGCGAGTACTTAAAATCTTGACCTATTAAAATCCTTTCAAAATCGAAACAATGAAAACCAACTAAAGCAACAAACATACGTGACAACAAGGTAAAAACTTTTTTAGCAAAAAAACAGTCCCAAAAAATATGCTGTATTGTTTCCACCTTATTGCAACCTTCCCTAGGACATAGTTCTTGAACCTTTATCCCCCGGTCATTCAAAAAAGCCCTTGTTGGCAAGCATCCATGCAACGCCATCCAGGTTACATCCTTCTGTCTGTTGCTGATTCCACGCATGAAAAAAAGCTTCCACACCTGTCCAGACTGTGCATTATTACAAAACGGCACATCACATAACATCTCCTTCTTCTTAATACCTGAGACAATCAGTTTTTTGTCCGGTCTAACCATGGAGCTTATCCCATTTTGATCATAGAAGGACCTAAGCACCACATAAAAAAACGGTATCACAAACGAAACTGGTTTTCTTAAATCCTTCTCACACCAGCTCCATTTCTGGAAAAGCCGTCCTGCTAAATATTTGCACATGTCCGCAGTCCTGTTATTGCACTGGGATAATTTATAAATGTTCAAAAAATAATGCATTCTTAAAAATAAGTCAATGTTAGGAAAATCACAACCCCCATTTTCCACAGAACACATAACCATTCCTCTTCTTAGTTTCTCCATTTTGGATCCCCAAAAAAACACAAACAGTTTCCTTGTCACTCTCTTTGTCCAAAGCACAGCAGGTGGGAAAATCAAAGCAGTGTACAGCAGAAGCGGGAGATTCACAGACTTGATTACCAGCACTTTCCCTCTCAGCGACAGGTTCCTTAGTTTCCAAAAGTTCAACTTCTGATCCATTTTGTCTTCTAGAATCTTCAGGCTGCTTTTCCCTTTCAGTTCCTTCTCAAAGATGACACCAAGAACCTCAATTTCCTCCCTACTCTCCACTCCTGCCACGTTAACCTCAACCTGCCTCCCAAAGTTACAAAGCTGGCACTTTCCCCAATTCACCGCCATACCAGCCACACAACAAAAAATCCTTACGTGCAAATTCACTCTATTGAGATCCGCCTGTGAACCACAAGTAAAAACAATATCATCCATATAACTTAAAGACTTGACTGGACCCCCGGATCCCCCAGGAATAAAAACACCAGCCACACACTTGTCAACTTGCACACTTTTTAAAAGGGCCTCCACCACACAGATAAAAAGAATTGGTGACAGGGGACAACCCTGCCTAACTCCCGATAAAATATTAAAACTGGAACTCACATGCCCATTAACTAAAATCTGGCTACTGACCCCACAATAAAAACTCTTAATGACCATCAATAATTTATCCGGAACACCAAGGTGACTTAAAGCAGAGAACAAAAATCTATGTGATATTTTATCAAAGGCTTTCTCCAGGTCCACCGACTGTAACAAAAGAGCATTCTTATTCAAATTAGCCTGATAAATTAAGTCTCTTAGAAGCAGCAAATTATCTGAAATTTTCCTACCAGGCACTGCACATGCCTGATACTCCCCCACCATATCACCTATCACATCTGCCAGTCTACCAGCCACAATTTTAGAAATAATTTTGTAATCACTGTTTAACAATGTTATGGGCCTCCAATTTTTAATATCCCTCATGTCCCCTTTCTTATGAATCAGCGTAACAATCCCCCTACGCATAGAAACCGATAAAATCCCATGAGTAAAACCATATTGCACCACCCGGGAAAACTCCACACCTATAATATCCCAAAATCTAACATAAAATTCAGCAGGAAGACCATCACAGCCTGGCGTCTTGCCTTTCGCCAAGCCATCCACTGCCCGTCTAATTTCATCTTTCCCAACCTCCTCACTTAAAAACCCAATTTTCTCCTCAGGAATATTATTAGTTAATACTTTGCAATAATCATTAATTTCCGCATCACTGGCTCTACTATCGTTAGAGAAGAGTGTTTCATAAAAGGAAAGAATACTGCCAATCATCTCATCCCCAGATACCTCCCCTGCAGGAGAAAAAACAGACTTAAAAACCCCTTTAGGTTTAAAACATTTTTTAAAAAAGTATCTCGAACATTGCTCATTTTCCTCCATGTGCTTTATTTTTGCCTTAAACATAATAGTCTTCCCTTTTTCAATAAGTATCTTCTTCAGTTCGTCCTTCAAATCTGCAATCTCTTTATCCACCTCCATCCCCACTCTCTTAAACTTATGGAGTACTTCCAATTTTGAAATAACAGCAGCATCATGATCCCTTTTGGCTTTCGCTCTCCTAAAACACACCCCTTTAAAATAACATGCAAATTTCTCCTTAGCCCAGTCCCACCACTCTAGCAAAACTTTAAAAAGGTGCTGTTCAGACACACAAGACAAAAACACTTTATTAAAACCAACCTTAACACTCTCCTCTTCCAGCAGGCTTACGTTCAGCTTCCAGAGTCCCTTTCCAAAAGCCAGGGACTCAGCTATACACATATCTACCACTATCATCTTGTGGTCAGAAAAAGTCGTCATCACGTGGTTGCACTTGGCCACCTTAATCCCTTCAGACATAAAAACATAGTCAATTCGGGAAACACTACGTCCACTATCTGATATGTATGTGAACTTATCACTTGGCCCAACCATCAGACCAGCATCCGTGTAGCGTAAATCCTGCACAATCTGATTTAAAATATTAGACGTAACATCAGTCCTACCTTCCGTAGAGCTCTTACGATCTTTTGCGGATCTGACACAATTAAAATCTCCAGCCACTATAGTGAAGTCTCTGCCTGGTAAAAACAACTTTAGAGACTCCAAAAACCCAACTCTTGCTTGTTTATCAGCAGGGGCATAAACATTAAAAGCCCGTACCCGCTGACCTAAAAAATCCACTAATAAAAACAAACATCTCCCAGGTACGATTACTTTAAACTCTAAAACCTTTAGACTGGAATTACACAGTAAAATGCCCACCCCTTCATTCCTGTTTTCTGAGCATGGGGACCAAAAAGATTGCCCCTTATTCCACTCACTCTCATGCGGGGCAGATTTAATTACACATTCCTGCAGACAGACAATATCTGCATTCACACTCTCAATGTAATCCAGTATCCCTGCTCTCCTACAAGCAGAACCAATCCCTCGTACATTCAGAGAAGCAACACACAACGCCATCATAACAACAGGAAGAAATCTCCACCATACCCGATCCATCATGAACCAGGAGAAAACCCACTCGTGCCACCCACTTTTCTACGTATATCAGGCGACTCAGAACTCGAGTCCCTGTTAGAATAACCTGGTCTTAGGGAGACTGGATCTTCCTGCCCCCCAGACCAACACCCCTCCACCTTACTTCTTTTAATCACGGAGGCATAACTCTCCTCCTTGCCATCATCTTCCTTCTCATTTTCACTCCAATCACTGTTAACCCTATCACGCTGCTGAGGGGTTATAGTTCCATCCGAATCAGAATCCTCCTCCTCCAAAACCTCCATTTCCTCACCCCCATCTCTTCCCAAAACAGGATTCACTGACTCCGCCATATTAGACAAATCCATCCCATCACCCGGGCCATGCACATCAGCTACTTTGTTTATTACTTCCAGCCCCTCCCTCAAACCAACTTTCTTCTGGCTCCGCCCCTTTTCCTCCATCTTGGGCACCGCATGGTCTCTTCCCCTACCACCATCTTGTTTTTGGCTTTCCCCCTCTGAGTCTGAGCCTTCGCCCTCCTCCCCACTTTCCTGCCGAGTCTTCTTCTGCCTCTCTTCAGCGTCCACCTGTGACCTAGGAATCTGAGCCCACAATCTACATTTCCTTGCAAGGTGATCTGCATGTCCACACAAATCACACACCTTATTCATTGGGCAACCACTTGCAACATGCCCAGATTTCCCACAACCTCTACAAACATCACCTTGCACTGGACAATCTTTCTGAACATGTCCAAACTCATGACACTTCCTACAATATTCCATCTGTCCATTATAAAAACAAAATCCCCTTTCTCCTCCGATAGAAAACTGTGCAGGAATGCTCTTGGCACCCCCAATAGCTCTATCATCCGGTCTCAGTTTTACAACATATCTCCTCTTGCCATTTAGATAATTGTATTTGTTCTTCATTCTTCCCAAAAATTTAACCTCACTACAATACCGAGCTAAAAAATTGGAAACAGTCTCATCCGGAACTTTAGGGTTATACATGTGCACAACCACATACTTATATGTCTGCTGGAACAGAGGTTCCAGTGCAATAAACTCTAGGCATTTCAATTCCTTTTCTTCCTTCATTCGTACCAACTCCATGTAGACTCTCTGGCAAATACTCAAAGAAACAAAAGTGATATCATAAATTCCTTGTTTCTGAAAATCCTGCAGTGCCAATACATCCGTTACCTTCAAGCCATTAATGTTCTTCAAGACATCAACGCAAACTTGGTAAAAACCGATTTCTCCTTCATGACCTGCAGCCACCTTCAGACGGACCGAGTCCTCTAATCCACGTGTTTTCTCCACCATTTTTACAGCAGATAAACACAATCACCGCTCAATCGCACACTAGGGCCCCACAAGGGGGAACCCCAGTCACAACTGCCCTCCAAACAACACCAGCAGCAGAAAACCACCACTGATCTTGCCAAAAGGCCGAGAAGCGATAACCAGAATTGGTTTCAAACTACGGAGCCACCCAAGGATCCTGAAAAGTCCATTTGTGGAGATGAGCTCCTGGACTCCCGTTAAGAAGACATGTTGTCAACCTCTAGATCCCTTACATGCCTGCACTTTTCGGCTTGCTGCTGCTGCAATCCACGCGTTTTAGATCTGCATAACTCCACCTCTTTAAACACAGCACCTTCACCCCCTGCTGTTCCCACCCGCCTCAACACCGTTGGAAGGGAGGAGAACCAATTAAGGCGGGGGGTGGGGTGGAACGAGCAGCTGTCTACCCTTAGCAGGAGGGCTCCTGATTACATACCTCTCCTGCTGCTGCTGCTGCTGGCTGTCCAGCAGCAGACTGAAGGTGGCTGCTGCTGTGCACAGGTATATAAAGGCTCAGAGCCTATTATGACACGCGCAGCCAGCGTTCCATTGCCACATTCCATCTACTGCAGGCAGGATACCTGGCTGGCTGAATGTCGCTGAGAAGCTCACAGAGACCGCCATAAGCAACAGTTTAACAGAATGCCACAGACTAATCAACCAAACTTTTTGGGTTGGGTTCTCTTTTATAGTCTGCAGGCATTAAATGAAAGAAGTCAGTGTTCCAGCAGAAGGAGACAACGTTTCAGAAAAGGCATTGTAGCAAACCAAAAAAGAAATTTTAAGCGCAGCAGAGTAACCAGCGCACATACCTGTTAGCTCAGGTGAGTTTAAAAGGCTGCTGTTGATAACAAGGGCATTTGCTAAATAGATGGTGTGTGTGCAACAATATACTGAAAGGTCAATTATATTGTGCAGCTTATCTCACCACCTGTAGTTATTTAGGTGAAAGCTCCAAAATGCTTGCCTAATATGTCTGTTTATCCAAAAGGAAGTAAAAAGGGAGAGCTAGAAAGATAGCATTGCATCACATTACATGGCAATGCAATGCACAGTTGCTGAAGTTGAACCAAAATGAGCTTGTAATCTGGCTTCTGCAACTTTGAACATGAAAAATCCAATGAGGAGAAGAAAAGCAAAGCCAAAGAGTCCATCCCAAAATCCGACAAACAAGCAAAATGAACAAAAAACATTGAATTCAATTCTTTCTGATTTTAGAAACTGCATTAAAGAAGGGGTGCACCGGTCCTGGAGATACTGCAATACCAGGTCAATGCGTGGAGTGGACAGAGCAAGCTCTTTTTCCATCTCCCTGTTCTAAAAATCCATTTAATATATGGTCCCCAGATAGGGGACGTATCAGATATTGAACTGATAAGAACAGATACTACACTTGATCTTAGCCAAAAGGCCGAGAAGCGATAACCAGAATTGGTTTCAAACTACGGAGCCACCCAAGGATCCTGAAAAGTCCATTTGTGGAGATGAGCTCCTGGACTCCCGTTAAGAAGACATGTTGTCAACCTCTAGATCCCTTACATGCCTGCACTTTTCGGCTTGCTGCTGCTGCAATCCACGCGTTTTAGATCTGCATAACTCCACCTCTTTAAACACAGCACCTTGACCCCCTGCTGTTCCCACCCGCCTCAACACCGTTGGAAGGGAGAAGAACCAATTAAGGCGGGGGGGGGGTGGAACGAGCAGCTGTCTACCCTTAGCAGGAGGGCTCCTGATTACAAACCTCTCCTGCTGCTGCTGCTGCTGGCTGTCCAGCAGCAGACTGAAGGTGGCTGCTGCTGTGCACAGGTATATAAAGGCTCAGAGCCTATTATGACACGCGCAGCCAGCGTTCCATTGCCACATTCCATCTACTGCAGGCAGGATACCTGGCTGGCTGAATGTCGCTGAGAAGCTCACAGAGACCGCCATAAGCAACAGTTTAACAGAATGCCACAGACTAATCAACCAAACTTTTTGGGTTGGGTTCTCTTTTATAGTCTGCAGGCATTAAATGAAAGAAGTCAGTGTTCCAGCAGAAGGAGACAACGTTTCAGAAAAGGCATTGTAGCAAACCAAAAAAGAAATTTTAAGCGCAGCAGAGTAACCAGCGCACATACCTGTTAGCTCAGGTGAGTTTAAAAGGCTGCTGTTGATAACAAGGGCATTTGCTAAATAGATGGTGTGTGTGCAACAATATACTGAAAGGTCAATTATATTGTGCAGCTTATCTCACCACCTGTAGTTATTTAGGTGAAAGCTCCAAAATGCTTGCCTAATATGTCTGTTTATCCAAAAGGAAGTAAAAAGGGAGAGCTAGAAAGATAGCATTGCATCACATTACATGGCAATGCAATGCACAGTTGCTGAAGTTGAACCAAAATGAGCTTGTAATCTGGCTTCTGCAACTTTGAACATGAAAAATCCAATGAGGAGAAGAAAAGCAAAGCCAAAGAGTCCATCCCAAAATCCGACAAACAAGCAAAATGAACAAAAAACATTGAATTCAATTCTTTCTGATTTTAGAAACTGCATTAAAGAAGGGGTGCACCGGTCCTGGAGATACTGCAATACCAGGTCAATGCGTGGAGTGGACAGAGCAAGCTCTTTTTCCATCTCCCTGTTCTAAAAATCCATTTAATATATGGTCCCCAGATAGGGGACGTATCAGATATTAAACTGATAAGAACAGATACTACACTTGATCTTAGCCAAAAGGCCGAGAAGCGATAACCAGAATTGGTTTCAAACTACGGAGCCACCCAAGGATCCTGAAAAGTCCATTTGTGGAGATGAGCTCCTGGACTCCCGTTAAGAAGACATGTTGTCAACCTCTAGATCCCTTACATGCCTGCACTTTTCGGCTTGCTGCTGCTGCAATCCACGCGTTTTAGATCTGCATAACTCCACCTCTTTAAACACAGCACCTTCACCCCCTGCTGTTCCCACCCGCCTCAACACCGTTGGAAGGGAGGAGAACCAATTAAGGCGGGGGGTGGGGTGGAACGAGCAGCTGTCTACCCTTAGCAGGAGGGCTCCTGATTACATACCTCTCCTGCTGCTGCTGCTGCTGGCTGTCCAGCAGCAGACTGAAGGTGGCTGCTGCTGTGCACAGGTATATAAAGGCTCAGAGCCTATTATGACACGCGCAGCCAGCGTTCCATTGCCACATTCCATCTACTGCAGGCAGGATACCTGGCTGGCTGAATGTCGCTGAGAAGCTCACAGAGACCGCCATAAGCAACAGTTTAACAGAATGCCACAGACTAATCAACCAAACTTTTTGGGTTGGGTTCTCTTTTATAGTCTGCAGGCATTAAATGAAAGAAGTCAGTGTTCCAGCAGAAGGAGACAACGTTTCAGAAAAGGCATTGTAGCAAACCAAAAAAGAAATTTTAAGCGCAGCAGAGTAACCAGCGCACATACCTGTTAGCTCAGGTGAGTTTAAAAGGCTGCTGTTGATAACAAGGGCATTTGCTAAATAGATGGTGTGTGTGCAACAATATACTGAAAGGTCAATTATATTGTGCAGCTTATCTCACCACCTGTAGTTATTTAGGTGAAAGCTCCAAAATGCTTGCCTAATATGTCTGTTTATCCAAAAGGAAGTAAAAAGGGAGAGCTAGAAAGATAGCATTGCATCACATTACATGGCAATGCAATGCACAGTTGCTGAAGTTGAACCAAAATGAGCTTGTAATCTGGCTTCTGCAACTTTGAACATGAAAAATCCAATGAGGAGAAGAAAAGCAAAGCCAAAGAGTCCATCCCAAAATCCGACAAACAAGCAAAATGAACAAAAAACATTGAATTCAATACTTTCTGATTTTAGAAACTGCATTAAAGAAGGGGTGCACCGGTCCTGGAGATACTGCAATACCAGGTCAATGCGTGGAGTGGACAGAGCAAGCTCTTTTTCCATCTCCCTGTTCTAAAAATCCATTTAATATATGGTCCCCAGATAGGGGACGTATCAGATATTAAACTGATAAGAACAGATACTACACTTGATCTTAGCCAAAAGGCCGAGAAGCGATAACCAGAATTGGTTTCAAACTACGGAGCCACCCAAGGATCCTGAAAAGTCCATTTGTGGAGATGAGCTCCTGGACTCCCGTTAAGAAGACATGTTGTCAACCTCTAGATCCCTTACATGCCTGCACTTTTCAGCTTGCTGCTGCTGCAATCCACGCGTTTTAGATCTGCATAACTCCACCTCTTTAAACACAGCACCTTCACCCCCTGCTGTTCCCACCCGCCTCAACACCGTTGGAAGGGAGGAGAACCAATTAAGGCGGGGGGTGGGGTGGAACGAGCAGCTGTCTACCCTTAGCAGGAGGGCTCCTGATTACATACCTCTCCTGCTGCTGCTGGCTGTCCAGCAGCAGACTGAAGGTGGCTGCTGCTGTGCACAGGTATATAAAGGCTCAGAGCCTATTATGACACGCGCAGCCAGCGTTCCATTGCCACATTCCATCTACTGCAGGCAGGATACCTGGCTGGCTGAATGTCGCTGAGAAGCTCACAGAGACCGCCATAAGCAACAGTTTAACAGAATGCCACAGACTAATCAACCAAACTTTTTGGGTTGGGTTCTCTTTTATAGTCTGCAGGCATTAAATGAAAGAAGTCAGTGTTCCAGCAGAAGGAGACAACGTTTCAGAAAAGGCATTGTAGCAAACCAAAAAAGAAATTTTAAGCGCAGCAGAGTAACCAGCGCACATACCTGTTAGCTCAGGTGAGTTTAAAAGGCTGCTGTTGATAACAAGGGCATTTGCTAAATAGATGGTGTGTGTGCAACAATATACTGAAAGGTCAATTATATTGTGCAGCTTATCTCACCACCTGTAGTTATTTAGGTGAAAGCTCCAAAATGCTTGCCTAATATGTCTGTTTATCCAAAAGGAAGTAAAAAGGGAGAGCTAGAAAGATAGCATTGCATCACATTACATGGCAATGCAATGCACAGTTGCTGAAGTTGAACCAAAATGAGCTTGTAATCTGGCTTCTGCAACTTTGAACATGAAAAATCCAATGAGGAGAAGAAAAGCAAAGCCAAAGAGTCCATCCCAAAATCCGACAAACAAGCAAAATGAACAAAAAACATTGAATTCAATTCTTTCTGATTTTAGAAACTGCATTAAAGAAGGGGTGCACCGGTCCTGGAGATACTGCAATACCAGGTCAATGCGTGGAGTGGACAGAGCAAGCTCTTTTTCCATCTCCCTGTTCTAAAAATCCATTTAATATATGGTCCCCAGATAGGGGACGTATCAGATATTAAACTGATAAGAACAGATACTACACTTGATCTTAGCCAAAAGGCCGAGAAGCGATAACCAGAATTGGTTTCAAACTACGGAGCCACCCAAGGATCCTGAAAAGTCCATTTGTGGAGATGAGCTCCTGGACTCCCGTTAAGAAGACATGTTGTCAACCTCTAGATCCCTTACATGCCTGCACTTTTCGGCTTGCTGCTGCTGCAATCCACGCGTTTTAGATCTGCATAACTCCACCTCTTTAAACACAGCACCTTCACCCCCTGCTGTTCCCACCCGCCTCAACACCGTTGGAAGGGAGGAGAACCAATTAAGGCGTGGGGTGGGGAGGAACGAGCAGCTGTCTACCCTTAGCAGGAGGGCTCCTGATTACATACCTCTCCTGCTGCTGCTGCTGCTGGCTGTCCAGCAGCAGACTGAAGGTGGCTGCTGCTGTGCACAGGTATATAAAGGCTCAGAGCCTATTATGACACGCGCAGCCAGCGTTCCATTGCCACATTCCATCTACTGCAGGCAGGATACCTGGCTGGCTGAATGTCGCTGAGAAGCTCACAGAGACCGCCATAAGCAACAGTTTAACAGAATGCCACAGACTAATCAACCAAACTTTTTGGGTTGGGTTCTCTTTTATAGTCTGCAGGCATTAAATGAAAGAAGTCAGTGTTCCAGCAGAAGGAGACAACGTTTCAGAAAAGGCATTGTAGCAAACCAAAAAAGAAATTTTAAGCGCAGCAGAGTAACCAGCGCACATACCTGTTAGCTCAGGTGAGTTTAAAAGGCTGCTGTTGATAACAAGGGCATTTGCTAAATAGATGGTGTGTGTGCAACAATATACTGAAAGGTCAATTATATTGTGCAGCTTATCTCACCACCTGTAGTTATTTAGGTGAAAGCTCCAAAATGCTTGCCTAATATGTCTGTTTATCCAAAAGGAAGTAAAAAGGGAGAGCTAGAAAGATAGCATTGCATCACATTACATGGCAATGCAATGCACAGTTGCTGAAGTTGAACCAAAATGAGCTTGTAATCTGGCTTCTGCAACTTTGAACATGAAAAATCCAATGAGGAGAAGAAAAGCAAAGCCAAAGAGTCCATCCCAAAATCCGACAAACAAGCAAAATGAACAAAAAACATTGAATTCAATTCTTTCTGATTTTAGAAACTGCATTAAAGAAGGGGTGCACCGGTCCTGGAGATACTGCAATACCAGGTCAATGCGTGGAGTGGACAGAGCAAGCTCTTTTTCCATCTCCCTGTTCTAAAAATCCATTTAATATATGGTCCCCAGATAGGGGACGTATCAGATATTAAACTGATAAGAACAGATACTACACTTGATCTTAGCCAAAAGGCCGAGAAGCGATAACCAGAATTGGTTTCAAACTACGGAGCCACCCAAGGATCCTGAAAAGTCCATTTGTGGAGATGAGCTCCTGGACTCCCGTTAAGAAGACATGTTGTCAACCTCTAGATCCCTTACATGCCTGCACTTTTCGGCTTGCTGCTGCTGCAATCCACGCGTTTTAGATCTGCATAACTCCACCTCTTTAAACACAGCACCTTCACCCCCTGCTGTTCCCACCCGCCTCAACACCGTTGGAAGGGAGGAGAACCAATTAAGGCGGGGGGGGGGGGTGGAACGAGCAGCTGTCTACCCTTAGCAGGAGGGCTCCTGATTACAAACCTCTCCTGCTGCTGCTGCTGCTGGCTGTCCAGCAGCAGACTGAAGGTGGCTGCTGCTGTGCACAGGTATATAAAGGCTCAGAGCCTATTATGACACGCGCAGCCAGCGTTCCATTGCCACATTCCATCTACTGCAGGCAGGATACCTGGCTGGCTGAATGTCGCTGAGAAGTTCACAGAGACCGCCATAAGCAACAGTTTAACAGAATGCCACAGACTAATCAACCAAACTTTTTGGGTTGGGTTCTCTTTTATAGTCTGCAGGCATTAAATGAAAGAAGTCAGTGTTCCAGCAGAAGGAGACAACGTTTCAGAAAAGGCATTGTAGCAAACCAAAAAAGAAATTTTAAGCGCAGCAGAGTAACCAGCGCACATACCTGTTAGCTCAGGTGAGTTTAAAAGGCTGCTGTTGATAACAAGGGCATTTGCTAAATAGATGGTGTGTGTGCAACAATATACTGAAAGGTCAATTATATTGTGCAGCTTATCTCACCACCTGTAGTTATTTAGGTGAAAGCTCCAAAATGCTTGCCTAATATGTCTGTTTATCCAAAAGGAAGTAAAAAGGGAGAGCTAGAAAGATAGCATTGCATCACATTACATGGCAATGCAATGCACAGTTGCTGAAGTTGAACCAAAATGAGCTTGTAATCTGGCTTCTGCAACTTTGAACATGAAAAATCCAATGAGGAGAAGAAAAGCAAAGCCAAAGAGTCCATCCCAAAATCCGACAAACAAGCAAAATGAACAAAAAACATTGAATTCAATTCTTTCTGATTTTAGAAACTGCATTAAAGAAGGGGTGCACCGGTCCTGGAGATACTGCAATACCAGGTCAATGCGTGGAGTGGACAGAGCAAGCTCTTTTTCCATCTCCCTGTTCTAAAAATCCATTTAATATATGGTCCCCAGATAGGGGACGTATCAGATATTAAACTGATAAGAACAGATACTACACTTGATCTTAGCCAAAAGGCCGAGAAGCGATAACCAGAATTGGTTTCAAACTACGGAGCCACCCAAGGATCCTGAAAAGTCCATTTGTGGAGATGAGCTCCTGGACTCCCGTTAAGAAGACATGTTGTCAACCTCTAGATCCCTTACATGCCTGCACTTTTCGGCTTGCTGCTGCTGCAATCCACGCGTTTTAGATCTGCATAACTCCACCTCTTTAAACACAGCACCTTCACCCCCTGCTGTTCCCACCCGCCTCAACACCGTTGGAAGGGAGGAGAACCAATTAAGGCGGGGGGTGGGGTGGAACGAGCAGCTGTCTACCCTTAGCAGGAGGGCTCCTGATTACATACCTCTCCTGCTGCTGCTGCTGCTGGCTGTCCAGCAGCAGACTGTAGGTGGCTGCTGCTGTGCACAGGTATATAAAGGCTCAGAGCCTATTATGACACGCGCAGCCAGCGTTCCATTGCCACATTCCATCTACTGCAGGCAGGATACCTGGCTGGCTGAATGTCGCTGAGAAGCTCACAGAGACCGCCATAAGCAACAGTTTAACAGAATGCCACAGACTAATCAACCAAACTTTTTGGGTTGGGTTCTCTTTTATAGTCTGCAGGCATTAAATGAAAGAAGTCAGTGTTCCAGCAGAAGGAGACAACGTTTCAGAAAAGGCATTGTAGCAAACCAAAAAAGAAATTTTAAGCGCAGCAGAGTAACCAGCGCACATACCTGTTAGCTCAGGTGAGTTTAAAAGGCTGCTGTTGATAACAAGGGCATTTGCTAAATAGATGGTGTGTGTGCAACAATATACTGAAAGGTCAATTATATTGTGCAGCTTATCTCACCACCTGTAGTTATTTAGGTGAAAGCTCCAAAATGCTTGCCTAATATGTCTGTTTATCCAAAAGGAAGTAAAAAGGGAGAGCTAGAAAGATAGCATTGCATCACATTACATGGCAATGCAATGCACAGTTGCTGAAGTTGAACCAAAATGAGCTTGTAATCTGGCTTCTGCAACTTTGAACATGAAAAATCCAATGAGGAGAAGAAAAGCAAAGCCAAAGAGTCCATCCCAAAATCCGACAAACAAGCAAAATGAACAAAAAACATTGAATTCAATTCTTTCTGATTTTAGAAACTGCATTAAAGAAGGGGTGCACCGGTCCTGGAGATACTGCAATACCAGGTCAATGCGTGGAGTGGACAGAGCAAGCTCTTTTTCCATCTCCCTGTTCTAAAAATCCATTTAATATATGGTCCCCAGATAGGGGACGTATCAGATATTAAACTGATAAGAACAGATACTACACTTGATCTTAGCCAAAAGGCCGAGAAGCGATAACCAGAATTGGTTTCAAACTACGGAGCCACCCAAGGATCCTGAAAAGTCCATTTGTGGAGATGAGCTCCTGGACTCCCGTTAAGAAGACATGTTGTCAACCTCTAGATCCCTTACATGCCTGCACTTTTCGGCTTGCTGCTGCTGCAATCCACGCGTTTTAGATCTGCATAACTCCACCTCTTTAAACACAGCACCTTCACCCCCTGCTGTTCCCACCCGCCTCAACACCGTTGGAAGGGAGGAGAACCAATTAAGGCGGGGGGTGGGGTGGAACGAGCAGCTGTCTACCCTTAGCAGGAGGGCTCCTGATTACATACCTCTCCTGCTGCTGCTGCTGCTGGCTGTCCAGCAGCAGACTGAAGGTGGCTGCTGCTGTGCACAGGTATATAAAGGCTCAGAGCCTATTATGACACGCGCAGCCAGCGTTCCATTGCCACATTCCATCTACTGCAGGCAGGATACCTGGCTGGCTGAATGTCGCTGAGAAGCTCACAGAGACCGCCATAAGCAACAGTTTAACAGAATGCCACAGACTAATCAACCAAACTTTTTGGGTTGGGTTCTCTTTTATAGTCTGCAGGCATTAAATGAAAGAAGTCAGTGTTCCAGCAGAGGGAGACAACGTTTCAGAAAAGGCATTGTAGCAAACCAAAAAAGAAATTTTAAGCGCAGCAGAGTAACCAGCGCACATACCTGTTAGCTCAGGTGAGTTTAAAAGGCTGCTGTTGATAACAAGGGCATTTGCTAAATAGATGGTGTGTGTGCAACAATATACTGAAAGGTCAATTATATTGTGCAGCTTATCTCACCACCTGTAGTTATTTAGGTGAAAGCTCCAAAATGCTTGCCTAATATGTCTGTTTATCCAAAAGGAAGTAAAAAGGGAGAGCTAGAAAGATAGCATTGCATCACATTACATGGCAATGCAATGCACAGTTGCTGAAGTTGAACCAAAATGAGCTTGTAATCTGGCTTCTGCAACTTTGAACATGAAAAATCCAATGAGGAGAAGAAAAGCAAAGCCAAAGAGTCCATCCCAAAATCCGACAAACAAGCAAAATGAACAAAAAACATTGAATTCAATTCTTTCTGATTTTAGAAACTGCATTAAAGAAGGGGTGCACCGGTCCTGGAGATACTGCAATACCAGGTCAATGCGTGGAGTGGACAGAGCAAGCTCTTTTTCCATCTCCCTGTTCTAAAAATCCATTTAATATATGGTCCCCAGATAGGGGACGTATCAGATATTAAACTGATAAGAACAGATTTTTTTTAATTTGGCTATCCCCTGCAGAGGGATAAAACCGTTTATTAAAACTTTAACAATTTACAAGCATAATTACACAAATACCAAACATTAAAAGACAAATGAAATTTACAAAACAAAAAAATACAAAGATTTTAAATAATTAGGTTCCATTGGTCAACAAGCCATTTTTTGGAAATATGTACATTCTTCTTTTTGTCAATTAAATAATAAGTATACATTTCACATAAACATAAACTTAAAACATCATTCACTGATAAAACATCTTGTTTAAAAATAGCAATGTTGCGCGCTTTCCAGAGAGATGACTTGGCGCAGTTCACTGTCTTCCAAGCCATTGTGTACTGGTCCATTGTGGGGCATTCCATAAGTCCGTATAGCACAGTTTTATATGTAAAGTCCTTGAGGTCTGCCACCCTTTCCAGTAGGGGGAGCAGTCTTCTCCAGAAATCCTTTGCAAAATTACATGTCCATAATAGATGTTCCACCGTTTCCTCGTCTTGGCATCCGGCTCTTGGGCAGATGGCAGACCTCACAAATCCTCTTCTGTATTGGAATGCCCGGCAAGGAAGACAGCGGTGCATGCAACTCCAAGCCAGATCTCTCTGTTCATTAAAAAGATAAAAAACGTTAATCATTTTCCAGATAGACATAGATTTGTCATCATCATATCTGTCAACATTACATATTTCCTCACTTTTTCGTATTTCTTTAATTAGTTTCTTACTATTTCTTAATTCCTCTATTTTCTTAGTCCCTAAATTAAAATCGGACACTATTTTCCTTAAAATCTCATAATGCGTCGACAAATTAAAAGCATGGGGCACAGATATATTAACTTCATACCATCCAAACTTTCTCATAAAAAATCCTGTATTAAAACGCATAAAAAAGGACCAATAGTGATTCTTAAAAAGGGCATTAAAACAGTAAACGAACAGATGGATTAAAAGAAACCTATTAAAATCTGGAAAATCTTTACCACCTTTTACTTTTGATTTCATCACGATTTCTCTTTTCAGCTTTTCCATTTTTGAGTTCCAAAAGAAGGTAAAGCAGGTTTTGGTTATCTTTTTTAAAACATTAACAGGCGGGGGGAAAACCATGCTAAGATACAATAAAAGAGGTAAAATCACCATCTTTAAAACCAATACTTTACCCTCCATTGTAAGTCTCCTCATGTTCCACATACATATTTTCGTATTTACTTTCTGTGTAACTGTTTCCCAACTATTATAACCATCATTATTTTCAGTGAATGATATACCTAAAATGGAAATGGATTCGGAGACATTAATTGGTACATCACGTAAAATCATCCCCCCAACACTTAAAATGTTACACTTATTAAAATTGATTTTAAAACCAGAAGCTAGACAAAAGGATTGCACTTGATGGAGAGTGGCCGTAAGTGATGGTGCATCTGTACACAAGACCGCCACGTCATCCATGTAGCCTACAACCTTGGCCTCCAAACCACCGCTTCCAGGCAGAGGGACACCGCATATCTGTTTATTTTGGCGTATTGCACATAACATTGGTTCCAGTGCACAGATAAACAGTAGGGGGGACAGAGGGCATCCCTGTTTCACCCCTGACCGTAAAAATACCTCTTGTGTCTTAAAACCATTCACTAAAATCTTACTTGTACAATCCTTGTAAAATGCTTTAAGCGATAGTAAAAACCCTTCTGGTATGCCCATTTTCTCTAAAACTTTAAAAAGATAAAAGTGTGAGACACGGTCAAATGCTTTTTCAAAATCAATAGATAAAATCGCCATTTTCCCCTTTCTGTCTTTCACATCCTCAATACAGTCTTTCACTAAATTCAGATTGTCCCATATACTGCGCCCCGGCACCCCACACACTTGATTAGAATGAATAACTTTGCTGATGACTTCTTTTAGACGATTTGCACAAATTTTAGCCATTATTTTATAGTCACAATTTAAAAGTGTTATTGGTCTCCAGTTTTCTAATTTTGATTTATCACCTTTTTTGTATAGGAGGGAGACTTCACCTTTCTTCCAGGAATTTAATAAAACCTTATTATTAAAAACCTCAGTAAACAAATAAAACAAATCATCTTTTAAAATATCATAAAAACATACATAAAATTCTATTGGGATGCCATCAGGACCAGGGACCTTTCCAGTTTTAAAACTTTTAATAGTTTTTAACACTTCTTGTTCCGTTAAAACTTGGGATAAAAACTCTTGGGATGCGGGATCTAAAACAGCTGTTAGTCCTTGCAGCGAATCATCCATTAATTTATTATCTATATTTTTTCCATTAAAAAGATTAGAAAAAAAAAACTCAACTTTACCCAGCATATTTTTTATATTATTCTCACCATCTATATGGTCAATTATCACTTTTTCTTTTTTATTTTTCCTAAAAAAATATCTGGAACACTTTTCATTTTCTTCTATATGTTGTACTCTAGAACGAAAAATTATCTCTTTTCCTTTTTGTTCTAGCCATTTTGAAATCTCTTCTTTAAGTTTGAAATATCAAGTTGTACATCTATCCCATTGTCTCTGAGCTTAAATAATGTTTGTAGGCGGGTATTTAAAATTCTATATTCTTCATATTTTTCTTTGGCTCTACATATACTCTTTTTAATAAAAAAGTCTTTTATTTTTACTTTCATTCTATCCCACCATACACTCATAGTCTCATTTGTTTTTTTCCCTTTTCTACATTTCCTATAAAACTCAATAAAATCTGATAAAATCTGCGGGTCGGTTAAAAGGGATACGTTCATTTTCCAGCTTTTCTTACCACATTTTTTGTTGTCATTTACTTTTATGGTAAAGGATAAAAGTTTATGGTCTGAAAATATATTAGTTAAAACTTCACATTTGGCAGGTATTGTTTTATCTGAACCAAAAATAAAATCAATCCTAGAGCTACAATTAGCATTGCTCCAAGTGAAACCGGCATCCTCTGGGCTGTCACTATGACACTCTTTATATATGTCTATCAATTTAGCATCTTTGACTATATCATGTAGCATACCTGAGGTTTTATCGTAGTTCCTGCTTACAGAGCTGGAGCGCCGGTTTTCACCTTTTAAAACACAATTAAAATCCCCTGCTAAGATAAAAGGTTCAGAGTTATTAATAAATAATGGTAAAAGATCAAGCATTTCGGCTCTTTCATTTTTCTCTGGGGATCCATAAAAATTTAAAAACTGCCATCTAATACCATCAATAAAAGCTTTCACTAATAAAATACGACCTGGTAAAATTTCCTGAGTAAAATCAATTAAAACGTTCCCTTTAAAAAGTATGGCTACACCCGCTGATCCTGCAGCATTCGATCCGGACCAGACAGATGGCCCACACTTCCACTCATCTTTATATTTTTGATATGACATTTCATGTGGGATATTACATTCTTGCAGA
This sequence comes from Phyllobates terribilis, assembly GCF_046119375.1. NCBI lineage: Eukaryota > Metazoa > Chordata > Amphibia > Anura > Dendrobatidae > Phyllobates > Phyllobates terribilis. Next base: position 653,381,041 of record NW_027362765.1, read on the forward strand.
AAAAATACAGATGCAGTAAAACACGTAAAAAAATTAAAAAGAGCAGTTCTTCTCATGTTAGATTTTATGCCTCTCACGTTGAGGGAAATACCTTTGAGTTCAGCCATCATTAGAAAATGTAGAAATTTTACTTAGGTAACTAAGAGCAACGGATTTACCTGTCCGATGAACCTGATCAGACCACTGGGCTTGCGCCTCCCTCCTCATCTGATAGTATCGTCACGAGAGTCTCCGTGGAGGAGGAAAGATTACCACATTTATATAAACCCGACGCTACACTGGCATAGCTCGGAGGGCTGGCTGGCAGAACCCGCTGGGTCTCCATTGGCTGGCCATGCAGTTCCTCATCAGGTGGGTCCCCGAGGGGTTCCGCCGCCCCTGTTTGACCTGTAGAAGGTCGTCCTATAGGAGGAGGTTGCGCACAAGGCAGAGCCTCTGACTCTTCAGAGGCAGCAAGATCCCGGTCCCCACCTGTAGCAGCGGAGACCGAAACCCCTGAGGGTCCAGCGTCCACGTCCCCTTCTGGAGAAGTGTCCATCTGTTCACCTCCTGCTGCCTCCTCCGAACCACCCTTTTTCTTTTTCTTAGGACCCACCTTTATCCACTCAGCACCCTCAGCACTAGGAGACCCAGACTGGGCATGGGCTTCTGTGTCGGCCTTTTGCCGGTCCCTTTTGACCTTACCAGTAGTGCCCTTCTGCTCCTTCTCAGCCCTCCTTTTGGACTCCCGCAGGTCCTGCAGCCAGGTTTTGGGATTTGGTATTTTACCTGTCATAGACTCTGGAGACACTTCACTATTTGGTACGCCCTTATTATCTCCAGAGGCTCCAGGTTGTTGTTCCTCCTCCTGAGGGGTGGTCTGATCTTTTGGTCCTTGGTCGGACGTCTTGGACTTCCCCTTTTGCTCATCTTCCCGAAATCTGTGAGGGCAAGAAAAATAAAAGTGACCTGGAGTCTGGCAAAAACTGCATTTCTTTTCCTTAGGGCATTCTTTTGTCTCATGTTCTTCACTAGCACAATTTCTACATGATACATGACAGTTTTCTTTTGAATGACCATAGCGCCCACAATTTCTGCAATATACTGGCATCCCAGAAAAGAAGAAATCCCCATTTGTTTGCCCAATTTTGAAACGGGCAGGGGGGAGCCGTATACCACCTGGTGTATTTGGATCTCTTGTACACTTCACAAGGAATTTCCACTTAGATGTCCATATGTTATATTCGTTTAATATCTTCCCAATACATTTAACACTTTTAAAATAAATTGCTAGAAATGACATTACTTCTGGAGCAGAAACAAAGGGCGAAAATATTTTTACAATAACCAGTCTTACCTCATCCAGGACGTGCTCAACAATTTGTATCCCTTTCAAAACAGGACTATTTTCAACTTTTTTTAACTTTTCTAGTACATCTCTAAAAATACCTTCTCCGGTGAATGTGATGTCATAGTCACCTCTTCTGGGATAATCCTGGATGGAGAGAATTTCATTCCTTTGTACGCCAAGAAGGTTCCTGAGCACGTCCTGGACTACATACCCTAATTTCCTCATATCCGAGCCACCCGCCGTGAAGTGAACTCGGATAGAGTTTTTTAGCCTCGCATAAAGAGGCACGAGGTTAGGGTCAACCTCCATGGAAAAACGCAACAAGGTTGCAAATTGCAGCCGCTTGCAATCTGCGCTCCCAGTGTTCTTGCAGCGAAAAACACCTGGAAGCTGGGGGATCGCAACTCGTTACCCTGGGACTAAGCCCTCTCCCTAATAGCAGCAAGCAGGTTAAGTCCACCAAAGTGGACGATCCTGCCAGGCCAAGGAGAGGGGTACCCGAGTGCCCTTCAACCACAATCTCCTGCAATAAAGCACTTGATCGTAGCCAAAAGGCCGAGAAGCGATAACCAGAATTGGTTTCAAACTACGGAGCCACCCAAGGATCCTGAAAAGTCCATTTGTGGAGATGAGCTCCTGGACTCCCGTTAAGAAGACATGTTGTCAACCTCTAGATCCCTTACATGCCTGCACTTTTCGGCTTGCTGCTGCTGCAATCCACGCGTTTTAGATCTGCATAACTCCACCTCTTTAAACACAGCACCTTCACCCCCTGCTGTTCCCACCCGCCTCAACACCGTTGGAAGGGAGGAGAACCAATTAAGGCGGGGGGTGGGGTGGAACGAGCAGCTGTCTACCCTTAGCAGGAGGGCTCCTGATTACATACCTCTCCTGCTGCTGCTGGCTGTCCAGCAGCAGACTGAAGGTGGCTGCTGCTGTGCACAGGTATATAAAGGCTCAGAGCCTATTATGACACGCGCAGCCAGCGTTCCATTGCCACATTCCATCTACTGCAGGCAGGATACCTGGCTGGCTGAATGTCGCTGAGAAGCTCACAGAGACCGCCATAAGCAACAGTTTAACAGAATGCCACAGACTAATCAACCAAACTTTTTGGGTTGGGTTCTCTTTTATAGTCTGCAGGCATTAAATGAAAGAAGTCAGTGTTCCAGCAGAAGGAGACAACGTTTCAGAAAAGGCATTGTAGCAAACCAAAAAAGAAATTTTAAGCGCAGCAGAGTAACCAGCGCACATACCTGTTAGCTCAGGTGAGTTTAAAAGGCTGCTGTTGATAACAAGGGCATTTGCTAAATAGATGGTGTGTGTGCAACAATATACTGAAAGGTCAATTATATTGTGCAGCTTATCTCACCACCTGTAGTTATTTAGGTGAAAGCTCCAAAATGCTTGCCTAATATGTCTGTTTATCCAAAAGGAAGTAAAAAGGGAGAGCTAGAAAGATAGCATTGCATCACATTACATGGCAATGCAATGCACAGTTGCTGAAGTTGAACCAAAATGAGCTTGTAATCTGGCTTCTGCAACTTTGAACATGAAAAATCCAATGAGGAGAAGAAAAGCAAAGCCAAAGAGTCCATCCCAAAATCCGACAAACAAGCAAAATGAACAAAAAACATTGAATTCAATTCTTTCTGATTTTAGAAACTGCATTAAAGAAGGGGTGCACCGGTCCTGGAGATACTGCAATACCAGGTCAATGCGTGGAGTGGACAGAGCAAGCTCTTTTTCCATCTCCCTGTTCTAAAAATCCATTTAATATATGGTCCACAGATAGGGGACGTATCAGATATTAAACTGATAAGAACAGATACTACACTTGATCTTAGCCAAAAGGCCGAGAAGCGATAACCAGAATTGGTTTCAAACTACGGAGCCACCCAAGGATCCTGAAAAGTCCATTTGTGGAGATGAGCTCCTGGACTCCCGTTAAGAAGACATGTTGTCAACCTCTAGATCCCTTACATGCCTGCACTTTTCGGCTTGCTGCTGCTGCAATCCACGCGTTTTAGATCTGCATAACTCCACCTCTTTAAACACAGCACCTTCACCCCCTGCTGTTCCCACCCGCCTCAACACCGTTGGAAGGGAGGAGAACCAATTAAGGCGGGGGGTGGGGTGGAACGAGCAGCTGTCTACCCTTAGCAGGAGGGCTCCTGATTACATACCTCTCCTGCTGCTGCTGCTGCTGGCTGTCCAGCAGCAGACTGAAGGTGGCTGCTGCTGTGCACAGGTATATAAAGGCTCAGAGCCTATTATGACACGCGCAGCCAGCGTTCCATTGCCACATTCCATCTACTGCAGGCAGGATACCTGGCTGGCTGAATGTCGCTGAGAAGCTCACAGAGACCGCCATAAGCAACAGTTTAACAGAATGCCACAGACTAATCAACCAAACTTTTTGGGTTGGGTTCTCTTTTATAGTCTGCAGGCATTAAATGAAAGAAGTCAGTGTTCCAGCAGAAGGAGACAACGTTTCAGAAAAGGCATTGTAGCAAACCAAAAAAGAAATTTTAAGCGCAGCAGAGTAACCAGCTCACATACCTGTTAGCTCAGGTGAGTTTAAAAGGCTGCTGTTGATAACAAGGGCATTTGCTAAATAGATGGTGTGTGTGCAACAATATACTGAAAGGTCAATTATATTGTGCAGCTTATCTCACCACCTGTAGTTATTTAGGTGAAAGCTCCAAAATGCTTGCCTAATATGTCTGTTTATCCAAAAGGAAGTAAAAAGGGAGAGCTAGAAAGATAGCATTGCATCACATTACATGGCAATGCAATGCACAGTTGCTGAAGTTGAACCAAAATGAGCTTGTAATCTGGCTTCTGCAACTTTGAACATGAAAAATCCAATGAGGAGAAGAAAAGCAAAGCCAAAGAGTCCATCCCAAAATCCGACAAACAAGCAAAATGAACAAAAAACATTGAATTCAATTCTTTCTGATTTTAGAAACTGCATTAAAGAAGGGGTGCACCGGTCCTGGAGATACTGCAATACCAGGTCAATGCGTGGAGTGGACAGAGCAAGCTCTTTTTCCATCTCCCTGTTCTAAAAATCCATTTAATATATGGTCCCCAGATAGGGGACGTATCAGATATTAAACTGATAAGAACAGATACTACACTTGATCTTAGCCAAAAGGCCGAGAAGCGATAACCAGAATTGGTTTCAAACTACGGAGCCACCCAAGGATCCTGAAAAGTCCATTTGTGGAGATGAGCTCCTGGACTCCCGTTAAGAAGACATGTTGTCAACCTCTAGATCCCTTACATGCCTGCACTTTTCGGCTTGCTGCTGCTGCAATCCACGCGTTTTAGATCTGCATAACTCCACCTCTTTAAACACAGCACCTTCACCCCCTGCTGTTCCCACCCGCCTCAACACCGTTGGAAGGGAGGAGAACCAATTAAGGCGGCGGGTGGGGTGGAATGAGCAGCTGTCTACCCTTAGCAGGAGGGCTCCTGATTACATACCTCTCCTGCTGCTGCTGCTGCTGGCTGTCCAGCAGCAGACTGAAGGTGGCTGCTGCTGTGCACAGGTATATAAAGGCTCAGAGCCTATTATGACACGCGCAGCCAGCGTTCCATTGCCACATTCCATCTACTGCAGGCAGGATACCTGGCTGGCTGAATGTCGCTGAGAAGCTCACAGAGACCGCCATAAGCAACAGTTTAACAGAATGCCACAGACTAATCAACCAAACTTTTTGGGTTGGGTTCTCTTTTATAGTCTGCAGGCATTAAATGAAAGAAGTCAGTGTTCCAGCAGAAGGAGACAACGTTTCAGAAAAGGCATTGTAGCAAACCAAAAAAGAAATTTTAAGCGCAGCAGAGTAACCAGCGCACATACCTGTTAACTCAGGTGAGTTTAAAAGGCTGCTGTTGATAACAAGGGCATTTGCTAAATAGATGGTGTGTGTGCAACAATATACTGAAAGGTCAATTATATTGTGCAGCTTATCTCACCACCTGTAGTTATTTAGGTGAAAGCTCCAAAATGCTTGCCTAATATGTCTGTTTATCCAAAAGGAAGTAAAAAGGGAGAGCTAGAAAGATAGCATTGCATCACATTACATGGCAATGCAATGCACAGTTGCTGAAGTTGAACCAAAATGAGCTTGTAATCTGGCTTCTGCAACTTTGAACATGAAAAATCCAATGAGGAGAAGAAAAGCAAAGCCAAAGAGTCCATCCCAAAATCCGACAAACAAGCAAAATGAACAAAAAACATTGAATTCAATTCTTTCTGATTTTAGAAACTGCATTAAAGAAGGGGTGCACCGGTCCTGGAGATACTGCAATACCAGGTAAATGCGTGGAGTGGACAGAGCAAGCTCTTTTTCCATCTCCCTGTTCTAAAAATCCATTTAATATATGGTGCCCAGATAGGGGACGTATCAGATATTAAACTGATAAGAACAGATACTACACTTGATCTTAGCCAAAAGGCCGAGAAGCGATAACCAGAATTGGTTTCAAACTACGGAGCCACCCAAGGATCCTGAAAAGTCCATTTGTGGAGATGAGCTCCTGGACTCCCGTTAAGAAGACATGTTGTCAACCTCTAGATCCCTTACATGCCTGCACTTTTCGGCTTGCTGCTGCTGCAATCCACGCGTTTTAGATCTGCATAACTCCTCTTCTTTAAACACAGCACCTTCACCCCCTGCTGTTCCCACCCGCCTCAACACCGTTGGAAGGGAGGAGAACCAATTAAGGCGGGGGGTGGGGTGGAACGAGCAGCTGTCTACCCTTAGCAGGAGGGCTCCTGATTACATACCTCTCCTGCTGCTGCTGCTGCTGGCTGTCCAGCAGCAGACTGAAGGTGGCTGCTGCTGTGCACAGGTATATAAAGGCTCAGAGCCTATTATGACACGCGCAGCCAGCGTTCCATTGCCACATTCCATCTACTGCAGGCAGGATACCTGGCTGGCTGAATGTCGCTGAGAAGCTCACAGAGACCGCCATAAGCAACAGTTTAACAGAATGCCACAGACTAATCAACCAAACTTTTTGGGTTGGGTTCTCTTTTATAGTCTGCAGGCATTAAATGAAAGAAGTCAGTGTTCCAGCAGAAGGAGACAACGTTTCAGAAAAGGCATTGTAGCAAACCAAAAAAGAAATTTTAAGCGCAGCAGAGTAACCAGCGCACATACCTGTTAGCTCAGGTGAGTTTAAAAGGCTGCTGTTGATAACAAGGGCATTTGCTAAATAGATGGTGTGTGTGCAACAATATACTGAAAGGTCAATTATATTGTGCAGCTTATCTCACCACCTGTAGTTATTTAGGTGAAAGCTCCAAAATGCTTGCCTAATATGTCTGTTTATCCAAAAGGAAGTAAAAAGGGAGAGCTAGAATGATAGCATTGCATCACATTACATGGCAATGCAATGCACAGTTGCTGAAGTTGAACCAAAATGAGCTTGTAATCTGGCTTCTGCAACTTTGAACATGAAAAATCCAATGGGGAGAAGAAAAGCAAAGCCAAAGAGTCCATCCCAAAATCCGACAAACAAGCAAAATGAACAAAAAACATTGAATTCAATTCTTTCTGATTTTAGAAACTGCATTAAAGAAGGGGTGCACCGGTCCTGGAGATACTGCAATACCAGGTCAATGCGTGGAGTGGACAGAGCAAGCTCTTTTTCCATCTCCCTGTTCTAAAAATCCATTTAATATATGGTCCCCAGATAGGGGACGTATCAGATATTAAACTGATAAGAACAGATACTACACTTGATCTTAGCCAAAAGGCCGAGAAGCGATAACCAGAATTGGTTTCAAACTACGGAGCCACCCAAGGATCCTGAAAAGTCCATTTGTGGAGATGAGCTCCTGGACTCCCGTTAAGAAGACATGTTGTCAACCTCTAGATCCCTTACATGCCTGCACTTTTCGGCTTGCTGCTGCTGCAATCCACGCGTTTTAGATCTGCATAACTCCACCTCTTTAAACACAGCACCTTCACCCCCTGCTGTTCCCACCCGCCTCAACACCGTTGGAAGGGAGGAGAACCAATTAAGGCGGGGGGTGGGGTGGAACGAGCAGCTGTCTACCCTTAGCAGGAGGGCTCCTGATTACATACCTCTCCTGCTGCTGCTGCTGGCTGTCCAGCAGCAGACTGAAGGTGGCTGCTGCTGTGCACAGGTATATAAAGGCTCAGAGCCTATTATGACACGCGCAGCCAGCGTTCCATTGCCACATTCCATCTACTGCAGGCAGGATACCTGGCTGGCTGAATGTCGCTGAGAAGCTCACAGAGACCGCCATAAGCAACAGTTTAACAGAATGCCACAGACTAATCAACCAAACTTTTTGGGTTGGGTTCTCTTTTATAGTCTGCAGGCATTAAATGAAAGAAGTCAGTGTTCCAGCAGAAGGAGACAACGTTTCAGAAAAGGCATTGTAGCAAACCAAAAAAGAAATTTTAAGCGCAGCAGAGTAACCAGCGCACATACCTGTTAGCTCAGGTGAGTTTAAAAGGCTGCTGTTGATAACAAGGGCATTTGCTAAATAGATGGTGTGTGTGCAACAATATACTGAAAGGTCAATTATATTGTGCAGCTTATCTCACCACCTGTAGTTATTTAGGTGAAAGCTCCAAAATGCTTGCCTAATATGTCTGTTTATCCAAAAGGAAGTAAAAAGGGAGAGCTAGAAAGATAGCATTGCATCACATTACATGGCAATGCAATGCACAGTTGCTGAAGTTGAACCAAAATGAGCTTGTAATCTGGCTTCTGCAACTTTGAACATGAAAAATCCAATGAGGAGAAGAAAAGCAAAGCCAAAGAGTCCATCCCAAAATCCGACAAACAAGCAAAATGAACAAAAAACATTGAATTCAATTCTTTCTGATTTTAGAAACTGCATTAAAGAAGGGGTGCACCGGTCCTGGAGATACTGCAATACCAGGTCAATGCGTGGAGTGGACAGAGCAAGCTCTTTTTCCATCTCCCTGTTCTAAAAATCCATTTAATATATGGTCCCCAGATAGGGGACGTATCAGATATTAAACTGATAAGAACAGATACTACACTTGATCTTAGCCAAAAGGCCGAGAAGCGATAACCAGAATTGGTTTCAAACTACGGAGCCACCCAAGGATCCTGAAAAGTCCATTTGTGGAGATGAGCTCCTGGACTCCCGTTAAGAAGACATGTTGTCAACCTCTAGATCCCTTACATGCCTGCACTTTTCGGCTTGCTGCTGCTGCAATCCACGCGTTTTAGATCTGCATAACTCCACCTCTTTAAACACAGCACCTTCACCCCCTGCTGTTCCCACCCGCCTCAACACCGTTGGAAGGGAGGAGAACCAATTAAGGCGGGGGGTGGGGTGGAACGAGCAGCTGTCTACCCTTAGCAGGAGGGCTCCTGATTACATACCTCTCCTGCTGCTGCTGCTGCTGGCTGTCCAGCAGCAGACTGAAGGTGGCTGCTGCTGTGCACAGGTATATAAAGGCTCAGAGCCTATTATGACACGCGCAGCCAGCGTTCCATTGCCACATTCCATCTACTGCAGGCAGGATACCTGGCTGGCTGAATGTCGCTGAGAAGCTCACAGAGACCGCCATAAGCAACAGTTTAACAGAATGCCACAGACTAATCAACCAAACTTTTTGGGTTGGGTTCTCTTTTATAGTCTGCAGGCATTAAATGAAAGAAGTCAGTGTTCCAGCAGAAGGAGACAACGTTTCAGAAAAGGCATTGTAGCAAACCAAAAAAGAAATTTTAAGCGCAGCAGAGTAACCAGCTCACATACCTGTTAGCTCAGGTGAGTTTAAAAGGCTGCTGTTGATAACAAGGGCATTTGCTAAATAGATGGTGTGTGTGCAACAATATACTGAAAGGTCAATTATATTGTGCAGCTTATCTCACCACCTGTAGTTATTTAGGTGAAAGCTCCAAAATGCTTGCCTAATATGTCTGTTTATCCAAAAGGAAGTAAAAAGGGAGAGCTAGAAAGATAGCATTGCATCACATTACATGGCAATGCAATGCACAGTTGCTGAAGTTGAACCAAAATGAGCTTGTAATCTGGCTTCTGCAACTTTGAACATGAAAAATCCAATGAGGAGAAGAAAAGCAAAGCCAAAGAGTCCATCCCAAAATCCGACAAACAAGCAAAATGAACAAAAAACATTGAATTCAATTCTTTCTGATTTTAGAAACTGCATTAAAGAAGGGGTGCACCGGTCCTGGAGATACTGCAATACCAGGTCAATGCGTGGAGTGGACAGAGCAAGCTCTTTTTCCATCTCCCTGTTCTAAAAATCCATTTAATATATGGTCCCCAGATAGGGGACGTATCAGATATTAAACTGATAAGAACAGATACTACACTTGATCTTAGCCAAAAGGCCGAGAAGCGATAACCAGAATTGGTTTCAAACTACGGAGCCACCCAAGGATCCTGAAAAGTCCATTTGTGGAGATGAGCTCCTGGACTCCCGTTAAGAAGACATGTTGTCAACCTCTAGATCCCTTACATGCCTGCACTTTTCGGCTTGCTGCTGCTGCAATCCACGCGTTTTAGATCTGCATAACTCCACCTCTTTAAACACAGCACCTTCACCCCCTGCTGTTCCCACCCGCCTCAACACCGTTGGAAGGGAGGAGAACCAATTAAGGCGGCGGGTGGGGTGGAATGAGCAGCTGTCTACCCTTAGCAGGAGGGCTCCTGATTACATACCTCTCCTGCTGCTGCTGCTGCTGGCTGTCCAGCAGCAGACTGAAGGTGGCTGCTGCTGTGCACAGGTATATAAAGGCTCAGAGCCTATTATGACACGCGCAGCCAGCGTTCCATTGCCACATTCCATCTACTGCAGGCAGGATACCTGGCTGGCTGAATGTCGCTGAGAAGCTCACAGAGACCGCCATAAGCAACAGTTTAACAGAATGCCACAGACTAATCAACCAAACTTTTTGGGTTGGGTTCTCTTTTATAGTCTGCAGGCATTAAATGAAAGAAGTCAGTGTTCCAGCAGAAGGAGACAACGTTTCAGAAAAGGCATTGTAGCAAACCAAAAAAGAAATTTTAAGCGCAGCAGAGTAACCAGCGCACATACCTGTTAACTCAGGTGAGTTTAAAAGGCTGCTGTTGATAACAAGGGCATTTGCTAAATAGATGGTGTGTGTGCAACAATATACTGAAAGGTCAATTATATTGTGCAGCTTATCTCACCACCTGTAGTTATTTAGGTGAAAGCTCCAAAATGCTTGCCTAATATGTCTGTTTATCCAAAAGGAAGTAAAAAGGGAGAGCTAGAAAGATAGCATTGCATCACATTACATGGCAATGCAATGCACAGTTGCTGAAGTTGAACCAAAATGAGCTTGTAATCTGGCTTCTGCAACTTTGAACATGAAAAATCCAATGAGGAGAAGAAAAGCAAAGCCAAAGAGTCCATCCCAAAATCCGACAAACAAGCAAAATGAACAAAAAACATTGAATTCAATTCTTTCTGATTTTAGAAACTGCATTAAAGAAGGGGTGCACCGGTCCTGGAGATACTGCAATACCAGGTCAATGCGTGGAGTGGACAGAGCAAGCTCTTTTTCCATCTCCCTGTTCTAAAAATCCATTTAATATATGGTGCCCAGATAGGGGACGTATCAGATATTAAACTGATAAGAACAGATACTACACTTGATCTTAGCCAAAAGGCCGAGAAGCGATAACCAGAATTGGTTTCAAACTACGGAGCCACCCAAGGATCCTGAAAAGTCCATTTGTGGAGATGAGCTCCTGGACTCCCGTTAAGAAGACATGTTGTCAACCTCTAGATCCCTTACATGCCTGCACTTTTCGGCTTGCTGCTGCTGCAATCCACGCGTTTTAGATCTGCATAACTCCTCTTCTTTAAACACAGCACCTTCACCCCCTGCTGTTCCCACCCGCCTCAACACCGTTGGAAGGGAGGAGAACCAATTAAGGCGGGGGGTGGGGTGGAACGAGCAGCTGTCTACCCTTAGCAGGAGGGCTCCTGATTACATACCTCTCCTGCTGCTGCTGCTGCTGGCTGTCCAGCAGCAGACTGAAGGTGGCTGCTGCTGTGCACAGGTATATAAAGGCTCAGAGCCTATTATGACACGCGCAGCCAGCGTTCCATTGCCACATTCCATCTACTGCAGGCAGGATACCTGGCTGGCTGAATGTCGCTGAGAAGCTCACAGAGACCGCCATAAGCAACAGTTTAACAGAATGCCACAGACTAATCAACCAAACTTTTTGGGTTGGGTTCTCTTTTATAGTCTGCAGGCATTAAATGAAAGAAGTCAGTGTTCCAGCAGAAGGAGACAACGTTTCAGAAAAGGCATTGTAGCAAACCAAAAAAGAAATTTTAAGCGCAGCAGAGTAACCAGCGCACATACCTGTTAGCTCAGGTGAGTTTAAAAGGCTGCTGTTGATAACAAGGGCATTTGCTAAATAGATGGTGTGTGTGCAACAATATACTGAAAGGTCAATTATATTGTGCAGCTTATCTCACCACCTGTAGTTATTTAGGTGAAAGCTCCAAAATGCTTGCCTAATATGTCTGTTTATCCAAAAGGAAGTAAAAAGGGAGAGCTAGAATGATAGCATTGCATCACATTACATGGCAATGCAATGCACAGTTGCTGAAGTTGAACCAAAATGAGCTTGTAATCTGGCTTCTGCAACTTTGAACATGAAAAATCCAATGGGGAGAAGAAAAGCAAAGCCAAAGAGTCCATCCCAAAATCCGACAAACAAGCAAAATGAACAAAAAACATTGAATTCAATTCTTTCTGATTTTAGAAACTGCATTAAAGAAGGGGTGCACCGGTCCTGGAGATACTGCAATACCAGGTCAATGCGTGGAGTGGACAGAGCAAGCTCTTTTTCCATCTCCCTGTTCTAAAAATCCATTTAATATATGGTCCCCAGATAGGGGACGTATCAGATATTAAACTGATAAGAACAGATACTACACTTGATCTTAGCCAAAAGGCCGAGAAGCGATAACCAGAATTGGTTTCAAACTACGGAGCCACCCAAGGATCCTGAAAAGTCCATTTGTGGAGATGAGCTCCTGGACTCCCGTTAAGAAGACATGTTGTCAACCTCTAGATCCCTTACATGCCTGCACTTTTCGGCTTGCTGCTGCTGCAATCCACGCGTTTTAGATCTGCATAACTCCACCTCTTTAAACACAGCACCTTCACCCCCTGCTGTTCCCACCCGCCTCAACACCGTTGGAAGGGAGGAGAACCAATTAAGGCGGGGGGTGGGGTGGAACGAGCAGCTGTCTACCCTTAGCAGGAGGGCTCCTGATTACATACCTCTCCTGCTGCTGCTGCTGGCTGTCCAGCAGCAGACTGAAGGTGGCTGCTGCTGTGCACAGGTATATAAAGGCTCAGAGCCTATTATGACACGCGCAGCCAGCGTTCCATTGCCACATTCCATCTACTGCAGGCAGGATACCTGGCTGGCTGAATGTCGCTGAGAAGCTCACAGAGACCGCCATAAGCAACAGTTTAACAGAATGCCACAGACTAATCAACCAAACTTTTTGGGTTGGGTTCTCTTTTATAGTCTGCAGGCATTAAATGAAAGAAGTCAGTGTTCCAGCAGAAGGAGACAACGTTTCAGAAAAGGCATTGTAGCAAACCAAAAAAGAAATTTTAAGCGCAGCAGAGTAACCAGCGCACATACCTGTTAGCTCAGGTGAGTTTAAAAGGCTGCTGTTGATAACAAGGGCATTTGCTAAATAGATGGTGTGTGTGCAACAATATACTGAAAGGTCAATTATATTGTGCAGCTTATCTCACCACCTGTAGTTATTTAGGTGAAAGCTCCAAAATGCTTGCCTAATATGTCTGTTTATCCAAAAGGAAGTAAAAAGGGAGAGCTAGAAAGATAGCATTGCATCACATTACATGGCAATGCAATGCACAGTTGCTGAAGTTGAACCAAAATGAGCTTGTAATCTGGCTTCTGCAACTTTGAACATGAAAAATCCAATGAGGAGAAGAAAAGCAAAGCCAAAGAGTCCATCCCAAAATCCGACAAACAAGCAAAATGAACAAAAAACATTGAATTCAATTCTTTCTGATTTTAGAAACTGCATTAAAGAAGGGGTGCACCGGTCCTGGAGATACTGCAATACCAGGTCAATGCGTGGAGTGGACAGAGCAAGCTCTTTTTCCATCTCCCTGTTCTAAAAATCCATTTAATATATGGTCCCCAGATAGGGGACGTATCAGATATTAAACTGATAAGAACAGATACTACACTTGATCTTAGCCAAAAGGCCGAGAAGCGATAACCAGAATTGGTTTCAAACTACGGAGCCACCCAAGGATCCTGAAAAGTCCATTTGTGGAGATGAGCTCCTGGACTCCCGTTAAGAAGACATGTTGTCAACCTCTAGATCCCTTACATGCCTGCACTTTTCGGCTTGCTGCTGCTGCAATCCACGCGTTTTAGATCTGCATAACTCCACCTCTTTAAACACAGCACCTTCACCCCCTGCTGTTCCCACCCGCCTCAACACCGTTGGAAGGGAGGAGAACCAATTAAGGCGGGGGGTGGGGTGGAACGAGCAGCTGTCTACCCTTAGCAGGAGGGCTCCTGATTACATACCTCTCCTGCTGCTGCTGCTGCTGGCTGTCCAGCAGCAGACTGAAGGTGGCTGCTGCTGTGCACAGGTATATAAAGGCTCAGAGCCTATTATGACACGCGCAGCCAGCGTTCCATTGCCACATTCCATCTACTGCAGGCAGGATACCTGGCTGGCTGAATGTCGCTGAGAAGCTCACAGAGACCGCCATAAGCAACAGTTTAACAGAATGCCACAGACTAATCAACCAAACTTTTTGGGTTGGGTTCTCTTTTATAGTCTGCAGGCATTAAATGAAAGAAGTCAGTGTTCCAGCAGAAGGAGACAACGTTTCAGAAAAGGCATTGTAGCAAACCAAAAAAGAAATTTTAAGCGCAGCAGAGTAACCAGCGCACATACCTGTTAGCTCAGGTGAGTTTAAAAGGCTGCTGTTGATAACAAGGGCATTTGCTAAATAGATGGTGTGTGTGCAACAATATACTGAAAGGTCAATTATATTGTGCAGCTTATCTCACCACCTGTAGTTATTTAGGTGAAAGCTCCAAAATGCTTGCCTAATATGTCTGTTTATCCAAAAGGAAGTAAAAAGGGAGAGCTAGAAAGATAGCATTGCATCACATTACATGGCAATGCAATGCACAGTTGCTGAAGTTGAACCAAAATGAGCTTGTAATCTGGCTTCTGCAACTTTGAACATGAAAAATCCAATGAGGAGAAGAAAAGCAAAGCCAAAGAGTCCATCCCAAAATCCGACAAACAAGCAAAATGAACAAAAAACATTGAATTCAATTCTTTCTGATTTTAGAAACTGCATTAAAGAAGGGGTGCACCGGTCCTGGAGATACTGCAATACCAGGTCAATGCGTGGAGTGGACAGAGCAAGCTCTTTTTCCATCTCCCTGTTCTAAAAATCCTTTTAATATATGGTCCCCAGATAGGGGACGTATCAGATATTAAACTGATAAGAACAGATACTACACTTGATCTTAGCCAAAAGGCCGAGAAGCGATAACCAGAATTGGTTTCAAACTACGGAGCCACCCAAGGATCCTGAAAAGTCCATTTGTGGAGATGAGCTCCTGGACTCCCGTTAAGAAGACATGTTGTCAACCTCTAGATCCCTTACATGCCTGCACTTTTCGGCTTGCTGCTGCTGCAATCCACGCGTTTTAGATCTGCATAACTCCACCTCTTTAAACACAGCACCTTCACCCCCTGCTGTTCCCACCCGCCTCAACACCGTTGGAAGGGAGGAGAACCAATTAAGGCGGGCGGTGGGGTGGAACGAGCAGCTGTCTACCCTTAGCAGGAGGGCTCCTGATTACATACCTCTCCTGCTGCTGCTGCTGCTGGCTGTCCAGCAGCAGACTGAAGGTGGCTGCTGCTGTGCACAGGTATATAAAGGCTCAGAGCCTATTATGACACGCGCAGCCAGCATTCCATTGCCACATTCCATCTACTGCAGGCAGGATACCTGGCTGGCTGAATGTCGCTGAGAAGCTCACAGAGACCGCCATAAGCAACAGTTTAACAGAATGCCACAGACTAATCAACCAAACTTTTTGGGTTGGGTTCTCTTTTATAGTCTGCAGGCATTAAATGAAAGAAGTCAGTGTTCCAGCAGAAGGAGACAACGTTTCAGAAAAGGCATTGTAGCAAACCAAAAAAGAAATTTTAAGCGCAGCAGAGTAACCAGCGCACATACCTGTTAGCTCAGGTGAGTTTAAAAGGCTGCTGTTGATAACAAGGGCATTTGCTAAATAGATGGTGTGTGTGCAACAATATACTGAAAGGTCAATTATATTGTGCAGCTTATCTCACCACCTGTAGTTATTTAGGTGAAAGCTCCAAAATGCTTGCCTAATATGTCTGTTTATCCAAAAGGAAGTAAAAAGGGAGAGCTAGAAAGATAGCATTGCATCACATTACATGGCAATGCAATGCACAGTTGCTGAAGTTGAACCAAAATGAGCTTGTAATCTGGCTTCTGCAACTTTGAACATGAAAAATCCAATGAGGAGAAGAAAAGCAAAGCCAAAGAGTCCATCCCAAAATCCGACAAACAAGCAAAATGAACAAAAAACATTGAATTCAATTCTTTCTGATTTTAGAAACTGCATTAAAGAAGGGGTGCACCGGTCCTGGAGATACTGCAATACCAGGTCAATGCGTGGAGTGGACAGAGCAAGCTCTTTTTCCATCTCCCTGTTCTAAAAATCCATTTAATATATGGTCCCCAGATAGGGGACGTATCAGATATTAAACTGATAAGAACAGATACTACACTTGATCTTAGCCAAAAGGCCGAAAAGCGATAACCAGAATTGGTTTCAAACTACGGAGCCACCCAAGGATCCTGAAAAGTCCATTTGTGGAGATGAGCTCCTGGACTCCCGTTAAGAAGACATGTTGTCAACCTCTAGATCCCTTACATGCCTGCACTTTTCGGCTTGCTGCTGCTGCAATCCACGCGTTTTAGATCTGCATAACTCCACCTCTTTAAACACAGCACCTTCACCCCCTGCTGTTCCCACCCGCCTCAACACCGTTGGAAGGGAGGAGAACCAATTAAGGCGGGGGGTGGGGTGGAACGAGCAGCTGTCTACCCTTAGCAGGAGGGCTCCTGATTACATACCTCTCCTGCTGCTGCTGCTGCTGGCTGTCCAGCAGCAGACTGAAGGTGGCTGCTGCTGTGCACAGGTATATAAAGGCTCAGAGCCTATTATGACACGCGCAGCCAGCGTTCCATTGCCACATTCCATCTACTGCAGGCAGGATACCTGGCTGGCTGAATGTCGCTGAGAAGCTCACAGAGACCGCCATAAGCAACAGTTTAACAGAATGCCACAGACTAATCAACCAAACTTTTTGGGTTGGGTTCTCTTTTATAGTCTGCAGGCATTAAATGAAAGAAGTCAGTGTTCCAGCAGAAGGAGACAACGTTTCAGAAAAGGCATTGTAGCAAACCAAAAAAGAAATTTTAACCGCAGCAGAGTAACCAGCGCACATACCTGTTAGCTCAGGTGAGTTTAAAAGGCTGCTGTTGATAACAAGGGCATTTGCTAAATAGATGGTGTGTGTGCAACAATATACTGAAAGGTCAATTATATTGTGCAGCTTATCTCACCACCTGTAGTTATTTAGGTGAAAGCTCCAAAATGCTTGCCTAATATGTCTGTTTATCCAAAAGGAAGTAAAAAGGGAGAGCTAGAAAGATAGCATTGCATCACATTACATGGCAATGCAATGCACAGTTGCTGAAGTTGAACCAAAATGAGCTTGTAATCTGGCTTCTGCAACTTTGAACATGAAAAATCCAATGAGGAGAAGAAAAGCAAAGCCAAAGAGTCCATCCCAAAATCCGACAAACAAGCAAAATGAACAAAAAACATTGAATTCAATTCTTTCTGATTTTAGAAACTGCATTAAAGAAGGGGTGCACCGGTCCTGGAGATACTGCAATACCAGGTCAATGCGTGGAGTGGACAGAGCAAGCTCTTTTTCCATCTCCCTGTTCTAAAAATCCATTTAATATATGGTCCCCAGATAGGGGACGTATCAGATATTAAACTGATAAGAACAGATACTACACTTGATCTTAGCCAAAAGGCCGAGAAGCGATAACCAGAATTGGTTTCAAACTACGGAGCCACCCAAGGATCCTGAAAAGTCCATTTGTGGAGATGAGCTCCTGGACTCCCGTTAAGAAGACATGTTGTCAACCTCTAGATCCCTTACATGCCTGCACTTTTCGGCTTGCTGCTGCTGCAATCCACGCGTTTTAGATCTGCATAACTCCACCTCTTTAAACACAGCACCTTCACCCCCTGCTGTTCCCACCCGCCTCAACACCGTTGGAAGGGAGGAGAACCAATTAAGGCGGGGGGTGGGGTGGAACGAGCAGCTGTCTACCCTTAGCAGGAGGGCTCCTGATTACATACCTCTCCTGCTGCTGCTGCTGCTGGCTGTCCAGCAGCAGACTGAAGGTGGCTGCTGCTGTGCACAGGTATATAAAGGCTCAGAGCCTATTATGACACGCGCAGCCAGCGTTCCATTGCCACATTCCATCTACTGCAGGCAGGATACCTGGCTGGCTGAATGTCGCTGAGAAGCTCACAGAGACCGCCATAAGCAACAGTTTAACAGAATGCCACAGACTAATCAACCAAACTTTTTGGGTTGGGTTCTCTTTTATAGTCTGCAGGCATTAAATGAAAGAAGTCAGTGTTCCAGCAGAAGGAGACAACGTTTCAGAAAAGGCATTGTAGCAAACCAAAATAGAAATTTTAAGCGCAGCAGAGTAACCAGCGCACATACCTGTTAGGTCAGGTGAGTTTAAAAGGCTGCTGTTGATAACAAGGGCATTTGCTAAATAGATGGTGTGTGTGCAACAATATACTGAAAGGTCAATTATATTGTGCAGCTTATCTCACCACCTGTAGTTATTTAGGTGAAAGCTCCAAAATGCTTGCCTAATATGTCTGTTTATCCAAAAGGAAGTAAAAAGGGAGAGCTAGAAAGATAGCATTGCATCACATTACATGGCAATGCAATGCACAGTTGCTGAAGTTGAACCAAAATGAGCTTGTAATCTGGCTTCTGCAACTTTGAACATGAAAAATCCAATGAGGAGAAGAAAAGCAAAGCCAAAGAGTCCATCCCAAAATCCGACAAACAAGCAAAATGAACAAAAAACATTGAATTCAATTCTTTCTGATTTTAGAAACTGCATTAAAGAAGGGGTGCACCGGTCCTGGAGATACTGCAATACCAGGTCAATGCGTGGAGTGGACAGAGCAAGCTCTTTTTCCATCTCCCTGTTCTAAAAATCCATTTAATATATGGTCCCCAGATAGGGGACGTATCAGATATTAAACTGATAAGAACAGATACTACACTTGATCTTAGCCAAAAGGCCGAGAAGCGATAACCAGAATTGGTTTCAAACTACGGAGCCACCCAAGGATCCTGAAAAGTCCATTTGTGGAGATGAGCTCCTGGACTCCCGTTAAGAAGACATGTTGTCAACCTCTAGATCCCTTACATGCCTGCACTTTTCGGCTTGCTGCTGCTGCAATCCACGCGTTTTAGATCTGCATAACTCCACCTCTTTAAACACAGCACCTTCACCCCCTGCTGTTCCCACCCGCCTCAACACCGTTGGAAGGGAGGAGAACCAATTAAGGCGGGGGGTGGGGTGGAACGAGCAGCTGTCTACCCTTAGCAGGAGGGCTCCTGATTACATACCTCTCCTGCTGCTGCTGCTGCTGGCTGTCCAGCAGCAGACTGAAGGTGGCTGCTGCTGTGCACAGGTATATAAAGGCTCAGAGCCTATTATGACACGCGCAGCCAGCGTTCCATTGCCACATTCCATCTACTGCAGGCAGGATACCTGGCTGGCTGAATGTCGCTGAGAAGCTCACAGAGACCGCCATAAGCAACAGTTTAACAGAATGCCACAGACTAATCAACCAAACTTTTTGGGTTGGGTTCTCTTTTATAGTCTGCAGGCATTAAATGAAAGAAGTCAGTGTTCCAGCAGAAGGAGACAACGTTTCAGAAAAGGCATTGTAGCAAACCAAAAAAGAAATTTTAAGCGCAGCAGAGTAACCAGCGCACATACCTGTTAGCTCAGGTGAGTTTAAAAGGCTGCTGTTGATAACAAGGGCATTTGCTAAATAGATGGTGTGTGTGCAACAATATACTGAAAGGTCAATTATATTGTGCAGCTTATCTCACCACCTGTAGTTATTTAGGTGAAAGCTCCAAAATGCTTGCCTAATATGTCTGTTTATCCAAAAGGAAGTAAAAAGGGAGAGCTAGAAAGATAGCATTGCATCACATTACATGGCAATGCAATGCACAGTTGCTGAAGTTGAACCAAAATGAGCTTGTAATCTGGCTTCTGCAACTTTGAACATGAAAAATCCAATGAGGAGAAGAAAAGCAAAGCCAAAGAGTCCATCCCAAAATCCGACAAACAAGCAAAATGAACAAAAAACATTGAATTCAAATCTTTCTGATTTTAGAAACTGCATTAAAGAAGGGGTGCACCGGTCCTGGAGATACTGCAATACCAGGTCAATGCGTGGAGTGGACAGAGCAAGCTCTTTTTCCATCTCCCTGTTCTAAAAATCCATTTAATATATGGTCCCCAGATAGGGGACGTATCAGATATTAAACTGATAAGAACAGATACTACACTTGATCTTAGCCAAAAGGCCGAGAAGCGATAACCAGAATTGGTTTCAAACTACGGAGCCACCCAAGGATCCTGAAAAGTCCATTTGTGGAGATGAGCTCCTGGACTCCCGTTAAGAAGACATGTTGTCAACCTCTAGATCCCTTACATGCCTGCACTTTTCGGCTTGCTGCTGCTGCAATCCACGCGTTTTAGATCTGCATAACTCCACCTCTTTAAACACAGCACCTTCACCCCCTGCTGTTCCCACCCGCCTCAACACCGTTGGAAGGGAGGAGAACCAATTAAGGCGGGGGGTGGGGTGGAACGAGCAGCTGTCTACCCTTAGCAGGAGGGCTCCTGATTACATACCTCTCCTGCTGCTGCTGCTGGCTGTCCAGCAGCAGACTGAAGGTGGCTGCTGCTGTGCACAGGTATATAAAGGCTCAGAGCCTATTATGACACGCGCAGCCAGCGTTCCATTGCCACATTCCATCTACTGCAGGCAGGATACCTGGCTGGCTGAATGTCGCTGAGAAGCTCACAGAGACCGCCATAAGCAACAGTTTAACAGAATGCCACAGACTAATCAACCAAACTTTTTGGGTTGGGTTCTCTTTTATAGTCTGCAGGCATTAAATGAAAGAAGTCAGTGTTCCAGCAGAAGGAGACAACGTTTCAGAAAAGGCATTGTAGCAAACCAAAAAAGAAATTTTAAGCGCAGCAGAGTAACCAGCGCACATACCTGTTAGCTCAGGTGAGTTTAAGAGGCTGCTGTTGATAACAAGGGCATTTGCTAAATAGATGGTGTGTGTGCAACAATATACTGAAAGGTCAATTATATTGTGCAGCTTATCTCACCACCTGTAGTTATTTAGGTGAAAGCTCCAAAATGCTTGCCTAATATGTCTGTTTATCCAAAAGGAAGTAAAAAGGGAGAGCTAGAAAGATAGCATTGCATCACATTACATGGCAATGCAATGCACAGTTGCTGAAGTTGAACCAAAATGAGCTTGTAATCTGGCTTCTGCAACTTTGAACATGAAAAATCCAATGAGGAGAAGAAAAGCAAAGCCAAAGAGTCCATCCCAAAATCCGACAAACAAGCAAAATGAACAAAAAACATTGAATTCAATTCTTTCTGATTTTAGAAACTGCATTAAAGAAGGGGTGCACCGGTCCTGGAGATACTGCAATACCAGGTCAATGCGTGGAGTGGACAGAGCAAGCTCTTTTTCCATCTCCCTGTTCTAAAAATCCATTTAATATATGGTCCCCAGATAGGGGACGTATCAGATATTAAACTGATAAGAACAGATACTACACTTGATCTTATCCAAAAGGCCGAGAAGCGATAACCAGAATTGGTTTCAAACTACGGAGCCACCCAAGGATCCTGAAAAGTCCATTTGTGGAGATGAGCTCCTGGACTCCCGTTAAGAAGACATGTTGTCAACCTCTAGATCCCTTACATGCCTGCACTTTTCGGCTTGCTGCTGCTGCAATCCACGCGTTTTAGATCTGCATAACTCCACCTCTTTAAACACAGCACCTTCACCCCCTGCTGTTCCCACCCGCCTCAACACCGTTGGAAGGGAGGAGAACCAATTAAGGCGGGGGGGGGGTGGAACGAGCAGCTGTCTACCCTTAGCAGGAGGGCTCCTGATTACATACCTCTCCTGCTGCTGCTGCTGCTGGCTGTCCAGCAGCAGACTGAAGGTGGCTGCTGCTGTGCACAGGTATATAAAGGCTCAGAGCCTATTATGACATGCGCAGCCAGCGTTCCATTGCCACATTCCATCTACTGCAGGCAGGATACCTGGCTGGCTGAATGTCGCTGAGAAGCTCACAGAGACCGCCATAAGCAACAGTTTAACAGAATGCCACAGACTAATCAACCAAACTTTTTGGGTTGGGTTCTCTTTTATAGTCTGCAGGCATTAAATGAAAGAAGTCAGTGTTCAAGCAGAAGGAGACAACGTTTCAGAAAAGGCATTGTAGCAAACCAAAAAAGAAATTTTAAGCGCAGCAGAGTAACCAGCGCACATACCTGTTAGCTCAGGTGAGTTTAAAAGGCTGCTGTTGATAACAAGGGCATTTGCTAAATAGATGGTGTGTGTGCAACAATATACTGAAAGGTCAATTATATTGTGCAGCTTATCTCACCACCTGTAGTTATTTAGGTGAAAGCTCCAAAATGCTTGCCTAATATGTCTGTTTATCCAAAAGGAAGTAAAAAGGGAGAGCTAGAAAGATAGCATTGCATCACATTACATGGCAATGCAATGCACAGTTGCTGAAGTTGAACCAAAATGAGCTTGTAATCTGGCTTCTGCAACTTTGAACATGAAAAATCCAATGAGGAGAAGAAAAGCAAAGCCAAAGAGTCCATCCCAAAATCCGACAAACAAGCAAAATGAACAAAAAACATTGAATTCAATTCTTTCTGATTTTAGAAACTGCATTAAAGAAGGGGTGCACTGGTCCTGGAGATACTGCAATACCAGGTCAATGCGTGGAGTGGACAGAGCAAGCTCTTTTTCCATCTCCCTGTTCTAAAAATCCATTTAATATATGGTCCCCAGATAGGGGACGTATCAGATATTAAACTGATAAGAACAGATACTACACTTGATCTTAGCCAAAAGGCCGAGAAGCGATAACCAGAATTGGTTTCAAACTACGGAGCCACCCAAGGATCCTGAAAAGTCCTTTTGTGGAGATGAGCTCCTGGACTCCCGTTAAGAAGACATGTTGTCAACCTCTAGATCCCTTACATGCCTGCACTTTTCGGCTTGCTGCTGCTGCAATCCACGCGTTTTAGATCTGCATAACTCCACCTCTTTAAACACAGCACCTTCACCCCCTGCTGTTCCCACCCGCCTCAACACCGTTGGAAGGGAGGAGAACCAATTAAGGCGGGGGGTGGGGTGGAACGAGCAGCTGTCTACCCTTAGCAGGAGGGCTCCTGATTACATACCTCTCCTGCTGCTGCTGCTGCTGGCTGTCCAGCAGCAGACTGAAGGTGGCTGCTGCTGTGCACAGGTATATAAAGGCTCAGAGCCTATTATGACACGCGCAGCCAGCGTTCCATTGCCACATTCCATCTACTGCAGGCAGGATACCTGGCTGGCTGAATGTCGCTGAGAAGCTCACAGAGACCGCCATAAGCAACAGTTTAACAGAATGCCACAGACTAATCAACCAAACTTTTTGGGTTGGGTTCTCTTTTATAGTCTGCAGGCATTAAATGAAAGAAGTCAGTGTTCCAGCAGAAGGAGACAACGTTTCAGAAAAGGCATTGTAGCAAACCAAAAAAGAAATTTTAAGCGCAGCAGAGTAACCAGCGCACATACCTGTTAGCTCAGGTGAGTTTAAAAGGCTGCTGTTGATAACAAGGGCATTTGCTAAATAGATGGTGTGTGTGCAACAATATACTGAAAGGTCAATTATATTGTGCAGCTTATCTCACCACCTGTAGTTATTTAGGTGAAAGCTCCAAAATGCTTGCCTAATATGTCTGTTTATCCAAAAGGAAGTAAAAAGGGAGAGCTAGAAAGATAGCATTGCATCACATTACATGGCAATGCAATGCACAGTTGCTGAAGTTGAACCAAAATGAGCTTGTAATCTGGCTTCTGCAACTTTGAACATGAAAAATCCAATGAGGAGAAGAAAAGCAAAGCCAAAGAGTCCATCCCAAAATCCGACAAACAAGCAAAATGAACAAAAAACATTGAATTCAATTCTTTCTGATTTTAGAAACTACATTAAAGAAGGGGTGCACTGGTCCTGGAGATACTGCAATACCAGGTCAATGCGTGGAGTGGACAGAGCAAGCTCTTTTTCCATCTCCCTGTTCTAAAAATCCATTTAATATATGGTCCCCAGATAGGGGACGTATCAGATATTAAACTGATAAGAACAGATACTACACTTGATCTTAGCCAAAAGGCCGAGAAGCGATAACCAGAATTGGTTTCAAACTACGGAGCCACCCAAGGATCCTGAAAAGTCCTTTTGTGGAGATGAGCTCCTGGACTCCCGTTAAGAAGACATGTTGTCAACCTCTAGATCCCTTACATGCCTGCACTTTTCGGCTTGCTGCTGCTGCAATCCACGCGTTTTAGATCTGCATAACTCCACCTCTTTAAACACAGCACCTTCACCCCCTGCTGTTCCCACCCGCCTCAACACCGTTGGAAGGGAGGAGAACCAATTAAGGCGGGGGGTGGGGTGGAACGAGCAGCTGTCTACCCTTAGCAGGAGGGCTCCTGATTACATACCTCTCCTGCTGCTGCTGCTGCTGGCTGTCCAGCAGCAGACTGAAGGTGGCTGCTGCTGTGCACAGGTATATAAAGGCTCAGAGCCTATTATGACACGCGCAGCCAGCGTTCCATTGCCACATTCCATCTACTGCAGGCAGGATACCTGGCTGGCTGAATGTCGCTGAGAAGCTCACAGAGACCGCCATAAGCAACAGTTTAACAGAATGCCACAGACTAATCAACCAAACTTTTTGGGTTGGGTTCTCTTTTATAGTCTGCAGGCATTAAATGAAAGAAGTCAGTGTTCCAGCAGAAGGAGACAACGTTTCAGAAAAGGCATTGTAGCAAACCAAAAAAGAAATTTTAAGCGCAGCAGAGTAACCAGCGCACATACCTGTTAGCTCAGGTGAGTTTAAAAGGCTGCTGTTGATAACAAGGGCATTTGCTAAATAGATGGTGTGTGTGCAACAATATACTGAAAGGTCAATTATATTGTGCAGCTTATCTAACCACCTGTAGTTATTTAGGTGAAAGCTCCAAAATGCTTGCCTAATATGTCTGTTTATCCAAAAGGAAGTAAAAAGGGAGAGCTAGAAAGATAGCATTGCATCACATTACATGGCAATGCAATGCACAGTTGCTGAAGTTGAACCAAAATGAGCTTGTAATCTGGCTTCTGCAACTTTGAACATGAAAAATCCAATGAGGAGAAGAAAAGCAAAGCCAAAGAGTCCATCCCAAAATCCGACAAACAAGCAAAATGAACAAAAAACATTGAATTCAATTCTTTCTGATTTTAGAAACTGCATTAAAGAAGGGGTGCACCGGTCCTGGAGATACTGCAATACCAGGTCAATGCGTGGAGTGGACAGAGCAAGCTCTTTTTCCATCTCCCTGTTCTAAAAATCCATTTAATATAAGGTCCCCAGATAGGGGACGTATCAGATATTAAACTGATAAGAACAGATACTACACTTGATCTTAGCCAAAAGGCCGAGAAGCGATAACCAGAATTGGTTTCAAACTACGGAGCCACCCAAGGATCCTGAAAAGTCCATTTGTGGAGATGAGCTCCTGGACTCCCGTTAAGAAGACATGTTGTCAACCTCTAGATCCCTTACATGCCTGCACTTTTCGGCTTACTGCTGCTGCAATCCACGCGTTTTAGATCTGCATAACTCCACCTCTTTAAACACAGCACCTTCACCCCCTGCTGTTCCCACCCGCCTCAACACCGTTGGAAGGGAGGAGAACCAATTAAGGCGGGGGGTGGGGTGGAACGAGCAGCTGTCTACCCTTAGCAGGAGGGCTCCTGATTACATACCTCTCCTGCTGCTGCTGCTGCTGGCTGTCCAGCAGCAGACTGAAGGTGGCTGCTGCTGTGCACAGGTATATAAAGGCTCAGAGCCTATTATGACACGCGCAGCCAGCGTTCCATTGCCACATTCCATCTACTGCAGGCAGGATACCTGGCTGGCTGAATGTCGCTGAGAAGCTCACAGAGACCGCCATAAGCAACAGTTTAACAGAATGCCACAGACTAATCAACCAAACTTTTTGGGTTGGGTTCTCTTTTATAGTCTGCAGGCATTAAATGAAAGAAGTCAGTGTTCCAGCAGAAGGAGACAACGTTTCAGAAAAGGCATTGTAGCAAACCAAAAAAGAAATTTTAAGCGCAGCAGAGTAACCAGCGCACATACCTGTTAGCTCAGGTGAGTTTAAAAGGCTGCTGTTGATAACAAGGGCATTTGCTAAATAGATGGTGTGTGTGCAACAATATACTGAAAGGTCAATTATATTGTGCAGCTTATCTCACCACCTGTAGTTATTTAGGTGAAAGCTCCAAAATGCTTGCCTAATATGTCTGTTTATCCAAAAGGAAGTAAAAAGGGAGAGTTAGAAAGATAGCATTGCATCACATTACATGGCAATGCAATGCACAGTTGCTGAAGTTGAACCAAAATGAGCTTGTAATCTGGCTTCTGCAACTTTGAACATGAAAAATCCAATGAGGAGAAGAAAAGCAAAGCCAAAGAGTCCATCCCAAAATCCGACAAACAAGCAAAATGAACAAAAAACATTGAATTCAATTCTTTCTGATTTTAGAAACTGCATTAAAGAAGGGGTGCACCGGTCCTGGAGATACTGCAATACCAGGTCAATGCGTGGAGTGGACAGAGCAAGCTCTTTTTCCATCTCCCTGTTCTAAAAATCCATTTAATATAAGGTCCCCAGATAGGGGACGTATCAGATATTAAACTGATAAGAACAGATACTACACTTGATCTTAGCCAAAAGGCCGAGAAGCGATAACCAGAATTGGTTTCAAACTACGGAGCCACCCAAGGATCCTGAAAAGTCCATTTGTGGAGATGAGCTCCTGGACTCCCGTTAAGAAGACATGTTGTCAACCTCTAGATCCCTTACATGCCTGCACTTTTCGGCTTACTGCTGCTGCAATCCACGCGTTTTAGATCTGCATAACTCCACCTCTTTAAACACAGCACCTTCACCCCCTGCTGTTCCCACCCGCCTCAACACCGTTGGAAGGGAGGAGAACCAATTAAGGCGGGGGGTGGGGTGGAACGAGCAGCTGTCTACCCTTAGCAGGAGGGCTCCTGATTACATACCTCTCCTGCTGCTGCTGCTGCTGGCTGTCCAGCAGCAGACTGAAGGTGGCTGCTGCTGTGCACAGGTATATAAAGGCTCAGAGCCTATTATGACACGCGCAGCCAGCGTTCCATTGCCACATTCCATCTACTGCAGGCAGGATACCTGGCTGGCTGAATGTCGCTGAGAAGCTCACAGAGACCGCCATAAGCAACAGTTTAACAGAATGCCACAGACTAATCAACCAAACTTTTTGGGTTGGGTTCTCTTTTATAGTCTGCAGGCATTAAATGAAAGAAGTCAGTGTTCCAGCAGAAGGAGACAACGTTTCAGAAAAGGCATTGTAGCAAACCAAAAAAGAAATTTTAAGCGCAGCAGAGTAACCAGCGCACATACCTGTTAGCTCAGGTGAGTTTAAAAGGCTGCTGTTGATAACAAGGGCATTTGCTAAATAGATGGTGTGTGTGCAACAATATACTGAAAGGTCAATTATATTGTGCAGCTTATCTCACCACCTGTAGTTATTTAGGTGAAAGCTCCAAAATGCTTGCCTAATATGTCTGTTTATCCAAAAGGAAGTAAAAAGGGAGAGTTAGAAAGATAGCATTGCATCACATTACATGGCAATGCAATGCACAGTTGCTGAAGTTGAACCAAAATGAGCTTGTAATCTGGCTTCTGCAACTTTGAACATGAAAAATCCAATGAGGAGAAGAAAAGCAAAGCCAAAGAGTCCATCCCAAAATCCGACAAACAAGCAAAATGAACAAAAAACATTGAATTCAATTCTTTCTGATTTTAGAAACTGCATTAAAGAAGGGGTGCACCGGTCCTGGAGATACTGCAATACCAGGTCAATGCGTGGAGTGGACAGAGCAAGCTCTTTTTCCATCTCCCTGTTCTAAAAATCCATTTAATATATGGTCCCCAGATAGGGGACGTATCAGATATTAAACTGATAAGAACAGATACTACACTTGATCTTAGCCAAAAGGCCGAGAAGCGATAACCAGAATTGGTTTCAAACTACGGAGCCACCCAAGGATCCTGAAAAGTCCATTTGTGGAGATGAGCTCCTGGACTCCCGTTAAGAAGACATGTTGTCAACCTCTAGATCCCTTACATGCCTGCACTTTTCGGCTTACTGCTGCTGCAATCCACGCGTTTTAGATCTGCATAACTCCACCTCTTTAAACACAGCACCTTCACCCCCTGCTGTTCCCACCCGCCTCAACACCGTTGGAAGGGAGGAGAACCAATTAAGGCGGGGGGTGGGGTGGAACGAGCAGCTGTCTACCCTTAGCAGGAGGGCTCCTGATTACATACCTCTCCTGCTGCTGCTGCTGCTGGCTGTCCAGCAGCAGACTGAAGGTGGCTGCTGCTGTGCACAGGTATATAAAGGCTCAGAGCCTATTATGACACGCGCAGCCAGCGTTCCATTGCCACATTCCATCTACTGCAGGCAGGATACCTGGCTGGCTGAATGTCGCTGAGAAGCTCACAGAGACCGGCATAAGCAACAGTTTAACAGAATGCCACAGACTAATCAACCAAACTTTTTGGGTTGGGTTCTCTTTTATAGTCTGCAGGCATTAAATGAAAGAAGTCAGTGTTCCAGCAGAAGGAGACAACGTTTCAGAAAAGGCATTGTAGCAAACCAAAAAAGAAATTTTAAGCGCAGCAGAGTAACCAGCGCACATACCTGTTAGCTCAGGTGAGTTTAAAAGGCTGCTGTTGATAACAAGGGCATTTGCTAAATAGATGGTGTGTGTGCAACAATATACTGAAAGGTCAATTATATTGTGCAGCTTATCTCACCACCTGTAGTTATTTAGGTGAAAGCTCCAAAATGCTTGCCTAATATGTCTGTTTATCCAAAAGGAAGTAAAAAGGGAGAGCTAGAAAGATAGCATTGCATCACATTACATGGCAATGCAATGCACAGTTGCTGAAGTTGAACCAAAATGAGCTTGTAATCTGGCTTCTGCAACTTTGAACATGAAAAATCCAATGAGGAGAAGAAAAGCAAAGCCAAAGAGTCCATCCCAAAATCCGACAAACAAGCAAAATGAACAAAAAACATTGAATTCAATTCTTTCTGATTTTAGAAACTGCATTAAAGAAGGGGTGCACCGGTCCTGGAGATACTGCAATACCAGGTCAATGCGTGGAGTGGACAGAGCAAGCTCTTTTTCCATCTCCCTGTTCTAAAAATCCATTTAATATATGGTCCCCAGATAGGTGACGTATCAGATATTAAACTGATAAGAACAGATACTACACTTGATCTTAGCCAAAAGGCCGAGAAGCGATAACCAGAATTGGTTTCAAACTACGGAGCCACCCAAGGATCCTGAAAAGTCCATTTGTGGAGATGAGCTCCTGGACTCCCGTTAAGAAGACATGTTGTCAACCTCTAGATCCCTTACATGCCTGCACTTTTCGGCTTACTGCTGCTGCAATCCACGCGTTTTAGATCTGCATAACTCCACCTCTTTAAACACAGCACCTTCACCCCCTGCTGTTCCCACCCGCCTCAACACCGTTGGAAGGGAGGAGAACCAATTAAGGCGGGGGGTGGGGTGGAACGAGCAGCTGTCTACCCTTAGCAGGAGGGCTCCTGATTACATACCTCTCCTGCTGCTGCTGCTGCTGGCTGTCCAGCAGCAGACTGAAGGTGGCTGCTGCTGTGCACAGGTATATAAAGGCTCAGAGCCTATTATGACACGCGCAGCCAGCGTTCCATTGCCACATTCCATCTACTGCAGGCAGGATACCTGGCTGGCTGAATGTCGCTGAGAAGCTCACAGAGACCGCCATAAGCAACAGTTTAACAGAATGCCACAGACTAATCAACCAAACTTTTTGGGTTGGGTTCTCTTTTATAGTCTGCAGGCATTAAATGAAAGAAGTCAGTGTTCCAGCAGAAGGAGACAACGTTTCAGAAAAGGCATTGTAGCAAACCAAAAAAGAAATTTTAAGCGCAGCAGAGTAACCAGCGCACATACCTGTTAGCTCAGGTGAGTTTAAAAGGCTGCTGTTGATAACAAGGGCATTTGCTAAATAGATGGTGTGTGTGCAACAATATACTGAAAGGTCAATTATATTGTGCAGCTTATCTAACCACCTGTAGTTATTTAGGTGAAAGCTCCAAAATTCTTGCCTAATATGTCTGTTTATCCAAAAGGAAGTAAAAAGGGAGAGCTAGAAAGATAGCATTGCATCACATTACATGGCAATGCAATGCACAGTTGCTGAAGTTGAACCAAAATGAGCTTGTAATCTGGCTTCTGCAACTTTGAACATGAAAAATCCAATGAGGAGAAGAAAAGCAAAGCCAAAGAGTCCATCCCAAAATCCGACAAACAAGCAAAATGAACAAAAAACATTGAATTCAATTCTTTCTGATTTTAGAAACTGCATTAAAGAAGGGGTGCACTGGTCCTGGAGATACTGCAATACCAGGTCAATGCGTGGAGTGGACAGAGCAAGCTCTTTTTCCATCTCCCTGTTCTAAAAATCCATTTAATATATGGTCCCCAGATAGGGGACGTATCAGATATTAAACTGATAAGAACAGATACTACACTTGATCTTAGCCAAAAGGCCGAGAAGCGATAACCAGAATTGGTTTCAAACTACGGAGCCACCCAAGGATCCTGAAAAGTCCTTTTGTGGAGATGAGCTCCTGGACTCCCGTTAAGAAGACATGTTGTCAACCTCTAGATCCCTTACATGCCTGCACTTTTCGGCTTGCTGCTGCTGCAATCCACGCGTTTTAGATCTGCATAACTCCACCTCTTTAAACACAGCACCTTCACCCCCTGCTGTTCCCACCCGCCTCAACACCGTTGGAAGGGAGGAGAACCAATTAGGCGGGGGGTGGGGTGGAACGAGCAGCTGTCTACCCTTAGCAGGAGGGCTCCTGATTACATACCTCTCCTGCTGCTGCTGCTGCTGGCTGTCCAGCAGCAGACTGAAGGTGGCTGCTGCTGTGCACAGGTATATAAAGGCTCAGAGCCTATTATGACACGCGCAGCCAGCGTTCCATTGCCACATTCCATCTACTGCAGGCAGGATACCTGGCTGGCTGAATGTCGCTGAGAAGCTCACAGAGACCGCCATAAGCAACAGTTTAACAGAATGCCACAGACTAATCAACCAAACTTTTTGGGTTGGGTTCTCTTTTATAGTCTGCAGGCATTAAATGAAAGAAGTCAGTGTTCCAGCAGAAGGAGACAACGTTTCAGAAAAGGCATTGTAGCAAACCAAAAAAGAAATTTTAAGCGCAGCAGAGTAACCAGCGCACATACCTGTTAGCTCAGGTGAGTTTAAAAGGCTGCTGTTGATAACAAGGGCATTTGCTAAATAGATGGTGTGTGTGCAACAATATACTGAAAGGTCAATTATATTGTGCAGCTTATCTCACCACCTGTAGTTATTTAGGTGAAAGCTCCAAAATGCTTGCCTAATATGTCTGTTTATCCAAAAGGAAGTAAAAAGGGAGAGCTAGAAAGATAGCATTGCATCACATTACATGGCAATGCAATGCACAGTTGCTGAAGTTGAACCAAAATGAGCTTGTAATCTGGCTTCTGCAACTTTGAACATGAAAAATCCAATGAGGAGAAGAAAAGCAAAGCCAAAGAGTCCATCCCAAAATCCGACAAACAAGCAAAATGAACAAAAAACATTGAATTCAATTCTTTCTGATTTTAGAAACTGCATTAAAGAAGGGGTGCACCGGTCCTGGAGATACTGCAATACCAGGTCAATGCGTGGAGTGGACAGAGCAAGCTCTTTTTCCATCTCCCTGTTCTAAAAATCCATTTAATATATGGTCCCCAGATAGGTGACGTATCAGATATTAAACTGATAAGAACAGATACTACACTTGATCTTAGCCAAAAGGCCGAGAAGCGATAACCAGAATTGGTTTCAAACTACGGAGCCACCCAAGGATCCTGAAAAGTCCATTTGTGGAGATGAGCTCCTGGACTCCCGTTAAGAAGACATGTTGTCAACCTCTAGATCCCTTACATGCCTGCACTTTTCGGCTTACTGCTGCTGCAATCCACGCGTTTTAGATCTGCATAACTCCACCTCTTTAAACACAGCACCTTCACCCCCTGCTGTTCCCACCCGCCTCAACACCGTTGGAAGGGAGGAGAACCAATTAAGGCGGGGGGTGGGGTGGAACGAGCAGCTGTCTACCCTTAGCAGGAGGGCTCCTGATTACATACCTCTCCTGCTGCTGCTGCTGCTGGCTGTCCAGCAGCAGACTGAAGGTGGCTGCTGCTGTGCACAGGTATATAAAGGCTCAGAGCCTATTATGACACGCGCAGCCAGCGTTCCATTGCCACATTCCATCTACTGCAGGCAGGATACCTGGCTGGCTGAATGTCGCTGAGAAGCTCACAGAGACCGCCATAAGCAACAGTTTAACAGAATGCCACAGACTAATCAACCAAACTTTTTGGGTTGGGTTCTCTTTTATAGTCTGCAGGCATTAAATGAAAGAAGTCAGTGTTCCAGCAGAAGGAGACAACGTTTCAGAAAAGGCATTGTAGCAAACCAAAAAAGAAATTTTAAGCGCAGCAGAGTAACCAGCGCACATACCTGTTAGCTCAGGTGAGTTTAAAAGGCTGCTGTTGATAACAAGGGCATTTGCTAAATAGATGGTGTGTGTGCAACAATATACTGAAAGGTCAATTATATTGTGCAGCTTATCTCACCACCTGTAGTTATTTAGGTGAAAGCTCCAAAATGCTTGCCTAATATGTCTGTTTATCCAAAAGGAAGTAAAAAGGGAGAGCTAGAAAGATAGCATTGCATCACATTACATGGCAATGCAATGCACAGTTGCTGAAGTTGAACCAAAATGAGCTTGTAATCTGGCTTCTGCAACTTTGAACATGAAAAATCCAATGAGGAGAAGAAAAGCAAAGCCAAAGAGTCCATCCCAAAATCCGACAAACAAGCAAAATGAACAAAAAACATTGAATTCAATTCTTTCTGATTTTAGAAACTGCATTAAAGAAGGGGTGCACCGGTCCTGGAGATACTGCAATACCAGGTCAATGCGTGGAGTGGACAGAGCAAGCTCTTTTTCCATCTCCCTGTTCTAAAAATCCATTTAATATATGGTCCCCAGATAGGGGACGTATCAGATATTAAACTGATAAGAACAGATACTACACTTGATCTTAGCCAAAAGGCCGAGAAGCGATAACCAGAATTGGTTTCAAACTACGGAGCCACCCAAGGATCCTGAAAAGTCCATTTGTGGAGATGAGCTCCTGGACTCCCGTTAAGAAGACATGTTGTCAACCTCTAGATCCCTTACATGCCTGCACTTTTCGGCTTACTGCTGCTGCAATCCACGCGTTTTAGATCTGCATAACTCCACCTCTTTAAACACAGCACCTTCACCCCCTGCTGTTCCCACCCGCCTCAACACCGTTGGAAGGGAGGAGAACCAATTAAGGCGGGGGGTGGGGTGGAACGAGCAGCTGTCTACCCTTAGCAGGAGGGCTCCTGATTACATACCTCTCCTGCTGCTGCTGCTGCTGGCTGTCCAGCAGCAGACTGAAGGTGGCTGCTGCTGTGCACAGGTATATAAAGGCTCAGAGCCTATTATGACACGCGCAGCCAGCGTTCCATTGCCACATTCCATCTACTGCAGGCAGGATACCTGGCTGGCTGAATGTCACTGAGAAGCTCACAGAGACCGCCATAAGCAACAGTTTAACAGAATGCCACAGACTAATCAACCAAACTTTTTGGGTTGGGTTCTCTTTTATAGTCTGCAGGCATTAAATGAAAGAAGTCAGTGTTCCAGCAGAAGGAGACAACGTTTCAGAAAAGGCATTGTAGCAAACCAAAAAAGAAATTTTAAGCGCAGCAGAGTAACCAGCGCACATACCTGTTAGCTCAGGTGAGTTTAAAAGGCTGCTGTTGATAACAAGGGCATTTGCTAAATAGATGGTGTGTGTGCAACAATATACTGAAAGGTCAATTATATTGTGCAGCTTATCTCACCACCTGTAGTTATTTAGGTGAAAGCTCCAAAATGCTTGCCTAATATGTCTGTTTATCCAAAAGGAAGTAAAAAGGGAGAGCTAGAAAGATAGCATTGCATCACATTACATGGCAATGCAATGCACAGTTGCTGAAGTTGAACCAAAATGAGCTTGTAATCTGGCTTCTGCAACTTTGAACATGAAAAATCCAATGAGGAGAAGAAAAGCAAAGCCAAAGAGTCCATCCCAAAATCCGACAAACAAGCAAAATGAACAAAAAACATTGAATTCAAATCTTTCTGATTTTAGAAACTGCATTAAAGAAGGGGTGCACCGGTCCTGGAGATACTGCAATACCAGGTCAATGCGTGGAGTGGACAGAGCAAGCTCTTTTTCCATCTCCCTGTTCTAAAAATCCATTTAATATATGGTCCCCAGATAGGGGACGTATCAGATATTAAACTGATAAGAACAGATTTTTTTCTATCGAAAGCCCGAATTCGTGTACAAAACCCGAGTGCGCTTAAAAAAGTGACAAGTGCCACAAAAAAAGTGCACTAGGATGCTGGTCTTCTTGAAACCCTCTCCAAAAGGAGAAGGGTCCCCCAAACCATTCCCCGTCCCTCCGAGCCAAAAGGCCACAGCGAGGAACAGGGACAAAAAGCCACCTCCAGCCGAAGCCAGAGGCGACCCAATCTTACCCCCAGCACCTGCCCGAGTTCTCACCCGAGCAAGGCACTGGGAGCCAAAGACTGTGCTCCCCTCCCGGAAGAGGGGAGCCAACAACGCTCTCCTCCCAAAAGAGGAGAGCCAGGGGGGTTCAGGGGGGAGCGGAACCTGATGGCCACACACTCCCCCCCTAGACCTGCCAAGAGAGGAACCCGTAAGGGAACCGCATCCCGACAAAATCCTAGTAGGACGTGACACACGTGAATAAGTGGACACACAGTGACAAAGAAATTAAATAAATAGTGAAGGTTTCACAGTATAATACTGCCCGGACCTTCGACCGGGAATTGAAAAATTCCCCATCCTAAGGCCAGAAGGCCCGGAATAAGGGTGTGTGCGAAGAAAGAAAATTTGAAGTGCTTGTGCAAATGTGCCATAAACTCAAGTGGGGTTCCCAATCCCAGTGAGTTAAGGCACCCCAGGGTCACCACTCCTGGGGCACTTCACACTTCGGGCTTTCGATCTTCCCCGGCCCAATGGCGTCGATCCTGGGGGGCCATGCTTTCCACCAGATGACTATATTAGCCACCTGGCGTACTAACAAGCGCCTAAACCCCAGTGTGCATAATGTATCAATCTACTAGGGCGGCCAACATCCAAAACCGCCTTTTCGAAAGATACTACACTTGATCTTAGCCAAAAGGCCGAGAAGCGATAACCAGAATTGGTTTCAAACTACGGAGCCACCCAAGGATCCTGAAAAGTCCATTTGTGGAGATGAGCTCCTGGACTCCCGTTAAGAAGACATGTTGTCAACCTCTAGATCCCTTACATGCCTGCACTTTTCGGCTTGCTGCTGCTGCAATCCACGCGTTTTAGATCTGCATAACTCCACCTCTTTAAACACAGCACCTTCACCCCCTGCTGTTCCCACCCGCCTCAACACCGTTGGAAGGGAGGAGAACCAATTAAGGCGGGGGGTGGGGTGGAACGAGCAGCTGTCTACCCTTAGCAGGAGGGCTCCTGATTACATACCTCTCCTGCTGCTGCTGCTGCTGGCTGTCCAGCAGCAGACTGAAGGTGGCTGCTGCTGTGCACAGGTATATAAAGGCTCAGAGCCTATTATGACACGCGCAGCCAGCGTTCCATTGCCACATTCCATCTACTGCAGGCAGGATACCTGGCTGGCTGAATGTCGCTGAGAAGCTCACAGAGACCGCCATAAGCAACAGTTTAACAGAATGCCACAGACTAATCAACCAAACTTTTTGGGTTGGGTTCTCTTTTATAGTCTGCAGGCATTAAATGAAAGAAGTCAGTGTTCCAGCAGAAGGAGACAACGTTTCAGAAAAGGCATTGTAGCAAACCAAAAAAGAAATTTTAAGCGCAGCAGAGTAACCAGCGCACATACCTGTTAGCTCAGGTGAGTTTAAAAGGCTGCTGTTGATAACAAGGGCATTTGCTAAATAGATGGTGTGTGTGCAACAATATACTGAAAGGTCAATTATATTGTGCAGCTTATCTCACCACCTGTAGTTATTTAGGTGAAAGCTCCAAAATGCTTGCCTAATATGTCTGTTTATCCAAAAGGAAGTAAAAAGGGAGAGCTAGAAAGATAGCATTGCATCACATTACATGGCAATGCAATGCACAGTTGCTGAAGTTGAACCAAAATGAGCTTGTAATCTGGCTTCTGCAACTTTGAACATGAAAAATCCAATGAGGAGAAGAAAAGCAAAGCCAAAGAGTCCATCCCAAAATCCGACAAACAAGCAAAATGAACAAAAAACATTGAATTCAAATCTTTCTGATTTTAGAAACTGCATTAAAGAAGGGGTGCACCGGTCCTGGAGATACTGCAATACCAGGTCAATGCGTGGAGTGGACAGAGCAAGCTCTTTTTCCATCTCCCTGTTCTAAAAATCCATTTAATATATGGTCCCCAGATAGGGGATGTATCAGATATTAAACTGATAAGAACAGATACTACACTTGATCTTAGCCAAAAGGCCGAGAAGCGATAACCAGAATTGGTTTCAAACTACGGAGCCACCCAAGGATCCTGAAAAGTCCATTTGTGGAGATGAGCTCCTGGACTCCCGTTAAGAAGACATGTTGTCAACCTCTAGATCCCTTACATGCCTGCACTTTTCGGCTTGCTGCTGCTGCAATCCACGCGTTTTAGATCTGCATAACTCCACCTCTTTAAACACAGCACCTTCACCCCCTGCTGTTCCCACCCGCCTCAACACCGTTGGAAGGGAGGAGAACCAATTAAGGCGGGGGGTGGGGTGGAACGAGCAGCTGTCTACCCTTAGCAGGAGGGCTCCTGATTACATACCTCTCCTGCTGCTGCTGCTGCTGGCTGTCCAGCAGCAGACTGAAGGTGGCTGCTGCTGTGCACAGGTATATAAAGGCTCAGAGCCTATTATGACACGCGCAGCCAGCGTTCCATTGCCACATTCCATCTACTGCAGGCAGGATACCTGGCTGGCTGAATGTCGCTGAGAAGCTCACAGAGACCGCCATAAGCAACAGTTTAACAGAATGCCACAGACTAATCAACCAAACTTTTTGGGTTGGGTTCTCTTTTATAGTCTGCAGGCATTAAATGAAAGAAGTCAGTGTTCCAGCAGAAGGAGACAACGTTTCAGAAAAGGCATTGTAGCAAACCAAAAAAGAAATTTTAAGCGCAGCAGAGTAACCAGCGCACATACCTGTTAGCTCAGGTGAGTTTAAAAGGCTGCTGTTGATAACAAGGGCATTTGCTAAATAGATGGTGTGTGTGCAACAATATACTGAAAGGTCAATTATATTGTGCAGCTTATCTCACCACCTGTAGTTATTTAGGTGAAAGCTCCAAAATGCTTGCCTAATATGTCTGTTTATCCAAAAGGAAGTAAAAAGGGAGAGCTAGAAAGATAGCATTGCATTACATTACATGGCAATGCAATGCACAGTTGCTGAAGTTGAACCAAAATGAGCTTGTAATCTGGCTTCTGCAACTTTGAACATGAAAAATCCAATGAGGAGAAGAAAAGCAAAGCCAAAGAGTCCATCCCAAAATCCGACAAACAAGCAAAATGAACAAAAAACATTGAATTCAAATCTTTCTGATTTTAGAAACTGCATTAAAGAAGGGGTGCACCGGTCCTGGAGATACTGCAATACCAGGTCAATGCGTGGAGTGGACAGAGCAAGCTCTTTTTCCATCTCCCTGTTCTAAAAATCCATTTAATATATGGTCCCCAGATAGGGGACGTATCAGATATTAAACTGATAAGAACAGATACTACACTTGATCTTAGCCAAAAGGCCGAGAAGCGATAACCAGAATTGGTTTCAAACTACGGAGCCACCCAAGGATCCTGAAAAGTCCATTTGTGGAGATGAGCTCCTGGACTCCCGTTAAGAAGACATGTTGTCAACCTCTAGATCCCTTACATGCCTGCACTTTTCGGCTTGCTGCTGCTGCAATCCACGCGTTTTAGATCTGCATAACTCCACCTCTTTAAACATAGCACCTTCACCCCCTGCTGTTCCCACCCGCCTCAACACCGTTGGAAGGGAGGAGAACCAATTAAGGCGGGGGGTGGGGTGGAACGAGCAGCTGTCTACCCTTAGCAGGAGGGCTCCTGATTACATACCTCTCCTGCTGCTGCTGCTGCTGGCTGTCCAGCAGCAGACTGAAGGTGGCTGCTGCTGTGCACAGGTATATAAAGGCTCAGAGCCTATTATGACACGCGCAGCCAGCGTTCCATTGCCACATTCCATCTACTGCAGGCAGGATACCTGGCTGGCTGAATGTCACTGAGAAGCTCACAGAGACCGCCATAAGCAACAGTTTAACAGAATGCCACAGACTAATCAACCAAACTTTTTGGGTTGGGTTCTCTTTTATAGTCTGCAGGCATTAAATGAAAGAAGTCAGTGTTCCAGCAGAAGGAGACAACGTTTCAGAAAAGGCATTGTAGCAAACCAAAAAAGAAATTTTAAGCGCAGCAGAGTAACCAGCGCACATACCTGTTAGCTCAGGTGAGTTTAAAAGGCTGCTGTTGATAACAAGGGCATTTGCTAAATAGATGGTGTGTGTGCAACAATATACTGAAAGGTCAATTATATTGTGCAGCTTATCTCACCACCTGTAGTTATTTAGGTGAAAGCTCCAAAATGCTTGCCTAATATGTCTGTTTATCCAAAAGGAAGTAAAAAGGGAGAGCTAGAAAGATAGCATTGCATCACATTACATGGCAATGCAATGCACAGTTGCTGAAGTTGAACCAAAATGAGCTTGTAATCTGGCTTCTGCAACTTTGAACATGAAAAATCCAATGAGGAGAAGAAAAGCAAAGCCAAAGAGTCCATCCCAAAATCCGACAAACAAGCAAAATGAACAAAAAACATTGAATTCAAATCTTTCTGATTTTAGAAACTGCATTAAAGAAGGGGTGCACCGGTCCTGGAGATACTGCAATACCAGGTCAATGCGTGGAGTGGACAGAGCAAGCTCTTTTTCCATCTCCCTGTTCTAAAAATCCATTTAATATATGGTCCCCAGATAGGGGACGTATCAGATATTAAACTGATAAGAACAGATTTTTTTCTATCGAAAGCCCGAATTCGTGTACAAAACCCGAGTGCGCTTAAAAAAGTGACAAGTGCCACAAAAAAAGTGCACTAGGATGCTGGTCTTCTTGAAACCCTCTCCAAAAGGAGAAGGGTCCCCCAAACCATTCCCCGTCCCTCCGAGCCAAAAGGCCACAGCGAGGAACAGGGACAAAAAGCCACCTCCAGCCGAAGCCAGAGGCGACCCAATCTTACCCCCAGCACCTGCCCGAGTTCTCACCCGAGCAAGGCACTGGGAGCCAAAGACTGTGCTCCCCTCCCGGAAGAGGGGAGCCAACAACGCTCTCCTCCCAAAAGAGGAGAGCCAGGGGGGTTCAGGGGGGAGCGGAACCTGATGGCCACACACTCCCCCCCTAGACCTGCCAAGAGAGGAACCCGTAAGGGAACCGCATCCCGACAAAATCCTAGTAGGACGTGACACACGTGAATAAGTGGACACACAGTGACAAAGAAATTAAATAAATAGTGAAGGTTTCACAGTATAATACTGCCCGGACCTTCGACCGGGAATTGAAAAATTCCCCATCCTAAGGCCAGAAGGCCCGGAATAAGGGTGTGTGCGAAGAAAGAAAATTTGAAGTGCTTGTGCAAATGTGCCATAAACTCAAGTGGGGTTCCCAATCCCAGTGAGTTAAGGCACCCCAGGGTCACCACTCCTGGGGCACTTCACACTTCGGGCTTTCGATCTTCCCCGGCCCAATGGCGTCGATCCTGGGGGGCCATGCTTTCCACCAGATGACTATATTAGCCACCTGGCGTACTAACAAGCGCCTAAACCCCAGTGTGCATAATGTATCAATCTACTAGGGCGGCCAACATCCAAAACCGCCTTTTCGAAAGATACTACACTTGATCTTAGCCAAAAGGCCGAGAAGCGATAACCAGAATTGGTTTCAAACTACGGAGCCACCCAAGGATCCTGAAAAGTCCATTTGTGGAGATGAGCTCCTGGACTCCCGTTAAGAAGACATGTTGTCAACCTCTAGATCCCTTACATGCCTGCACTTTTCGGCTTGCTGCTGCTGCAATCCACGCGTTTTAGATCTGCATAACTCCACCTCTTTAAACACAGCACCTTCACCCCCTGCTGTTCCCACCCGCCTCAACACCGTTGGAAGGGAGGAGAACCAATTAAGGCGGGGGGTGGGGTGGAACGAGCAGCTGTCTACCCTTAGCAGGAGGGCTCCTGATTACATACCTCTCCTGCTGCTGCTGCTGCTGGCTGTCCAGCAGCAGACTGAAGGTGGCTGCTGCTGTGCACAGGTATATAAAGGCTCAGAGCCTATTATGACACGCGCAGCCAGCGTTCCATTGCCACATTCCATCTACTGCAGGCAGGATACCTGGCTGGCTGAATTTCGCTGAGAAGCTCACAGAGACCGCCATAAGCAACAGTTTAACAGAATGCCACAGACTAATCAACCAAACTTTTTGGGTTGGGTTCTCTTTTATAGTCTGCAGGCATTAAATGAAAGAAGTCAGTGTTCCAGCAGAAGGAGACAACGTTTCAGAAAAGGCATTGTAGCAAACCAAAAAAGAAATTTTAAGCGCAGCAGAGTAACCAGCGCACATACCTGTTAGCTCAGGTGAGTTTAAAAGGCTGCTGTTGATAACAAGGGCATTTGCTAAATAGATGGTGTGTGTGCAACAATATACTGAAAGGTCAATTATATTGTGCAGCTTATCTCACCACCTGTAGTTATTTAGGTGAAAGCTCCAAAATGCTTGCCTAATATGTCTGTTTATCCAAAAGGAAGTAAAAAGGGAGAGCTAGAAAGATAGCATTGCATCACATTACATGGCAATGCAATGCACAGTTGCTGAAGTTGAACCAAAATGAGCTTGTAATCTGGCTTCTGCAACTTTGAACATGAAAAATCCAATGAGGAGAAGAAAAGCAAAGCCAAAGAGTCCATCCCAAAATCCGACAAACAAGCAAAATGAACAAAAAACATTGAATTCAAATCTTTCTGATTTTAGAAACTGCATTAAAGAAGGGGTGCACCGGTCCTGGAGATACTGCAATACCAGGTCAATGCGTGGAGTGGACAGAGCAAGCTCTTTTTCCATCTCCCTGTTCTAAAAATCCATTTAATATATGGTCCCCAGATAGGGGATGTATCAGATATTAAACTGATAAGAACAGATACTACAC
The DNA here is from genome assembly GCF_046119375.1 of Phyllobates terribilis. NCBI lineage: Eukaryota > Metazoa > Chordata > Amphibia > Anura > Dendrobatidae > Phyllobates > Phyllobates terribilis. The sequence goes on from NW_027362765.1 coordinate 653,422,507, forward strand.
TTGATCTTAGCCAAAAGGCCGAGAAGCGATAACCAGAATTGGTTTCAAACTACGGAGCCACCCAAGGATCCTGAAAAGTCCATTTGTGGAGATGAGCTCCTGGACTCCCGTTAAGAAGACATGTTGTCAACCTCTAGATCCCTTACATGCCTGCACTTTTCGGCTTGCTGCTGCTGCAATCCACGCGTTTTAGATCTGCATAACTCCACCTCTTTAAACACAGCACCTTCACCCCCTGCTGTTCCCACCCGCCTCAACACCGTTGGAAGGGAGGAGAACCAATTAAGGCGGGGGGTGGGGTGGAACGAGCAGCTGTCTACCCTTAGCAGGAGGGCTCCTGATTACATACCTCTCCTGCTGCTGCTGCTGCTGGCTGTCCAGCAGCAGACTGAAGGTGGCTGCTGCTGTGCACAGGTATATAAAGGCTCAGAGCCTATTATGACACGCGCAGCCAGCGTTCCATTGCCACATTCCATCTACTGCAGGCAGGATACCTGGCTGGCTGAATGTCGCTGAGAAGCTCACAGAGACCGCCATAAGCAACAGTTTAACAGAATGCCACAGACTAATCAACCAAACTTTTTGGGTTGGGTTCTCTTTTATAGTCTGCAGGCATTAAATGAAAGAAGTCAGTGTTCCAGCAGAAGGAGACAACGTTTCAGAAAAGGCATTGTAGCAAACCAAAAAAGAAATTTTAAGCGCAGCAGAGTAACCAGCGCACATACCTGTTAGCTCAGGTGAGTTTAAAAGGCTGCTGTTGATAACAAGGGCATTTGCTAAATAGATGGTGTGTGTGCAACAATATACTGAAAGGTCAATTATATTGTGCAGCTTATCTCACCACCTGTAGTTATTTAGGTGAAAGCTCCAAAATGCTTGCCTAATATGTCTGTTTATCCAAAAGGAAGTAAAAAGGGAGAGCTAGAAAGATAGCATTGCATTACATTACATGGCAATGCAATGCACAGTTGCTGAAGTTGAACCAAAATGAGCTTGTAATCTGGCTTCTGCAACTTTGAACATGAAAAATCCAATGAGGAGAAGAAAAGCAAAGCCAAAGAGTCCATCCCAAAATCCGACAAACAAGCAAAATGAACAAAAAACATTGAATTCAAATCTTTCTGATTTTAGAAACTGCATTAAAGAAGGGGTGCACCGGTCCTGGAGATACTGCAATACCAGGTCAATGCGTGGAGTGGACAGAGCAAGCTCTTTTTCCATCTCCCTGTTCTAAAAATCCATTTAATATATGGTCCCCAGATAGGGGACGTATCAGATATTAAACTGATAAGAACAGATACTACACTTGATCTTAGCCAAAAGGCCGAGAAGCGATAACCAGAATTGGTTTCAAACTACGGAGCCACCCAAGGATCCTGAAAAGTCCATTTGTGGAGATGAGCTCCTGGACTCCCGTTAAGAAGACATGTTGTCAACCTCTAGATCCCTTACATGCCTGCACTTTTCGGCTTGCTGCTGCTGCAATCCACGCGTTTTAGATCTGCATAACTCCACCTCTTTAAACACAGCACCTTCACCCCCTGCTGTTCCCACCCGCCTCAACACCGTTGGAAGGGAGGAGAACCAATTAAGGCGGGGGGTGGGGTGGAACGAGCAGCTGTCTACCCTTAGCAGGAGGGCTCCTGATTACATACCTCTCCTGCTGCTGCTGCTGCTGGCTGTCCAGCAGCAGACTGAAGGTGGCTGCTGCTGTGCACAGGTATATAAAGGCTCAGAGCCTATTATGACACGCGCAGCCAGCGTTCCATTGCCACATTCCATCTACTGCAGGCAGGATACCTGGCTGGCTGAATGTCGCTGAGAAGCTCACAGAGACCGCCATAAGCAACAGTTTAACAGAATGCCACAGACTAATCAACCAAACTTTTTGGGTTGGGTTCTCTTTTATAGTCTGCAGGCATTAAATGAAAGAAGTCAGTGTTCCAGCAGAAGGAGACAACGTTTCAGAAAAGGCATTGTAGCAAACCAAAAAAGAAATTTTAAGCGCAGCAGAGTAACCAGCGCACATACCTGTTAGCTCAGGTGAGTTTAAAAGGCTGCTGTTGATAACAAGGGCATTTGCTAAATAGATGGTGTGTGTGCAACAATATACTGAAATGTCAATTATATTGTGCAGCTTATCTCACCACCTGTAGTTATTTAGGTGAAAGCTCCAAAATGCTTGCCTAATATGTCTGTTTATCCAAAAGGAAGTAAAAAGGGAGAGCTAGAAAGATAGCATTGCATCACATTACATGGCAATGCAATGCACAGTTGCTGAAGTTGAACCAAAATGAGCTTGTAATCTGGCTTCTGCAACTTTGAACATGAAAAATCCAATGAGGAGAAGAAAAGCAAAGCCAAAGAGTCCATCCCAAAATCCGACAAACAAGCAAAATGAACAAAAAACATTGAATTCAATTCTTTCTGATTTTAGAAACTGCATTAAAGAAGGGGTGCACCGGTCCTGGAGATACTGCAATACCAGGTCAATGCGTGGAGTGGACAGAGCAAGCTCTTTTTCCATCTCCCTGTTCTAAAAATCCATTTAATATATGGTCCCCAGATAGGGGACGTATCAGATATTAAACTGATAAGAACAGATACTACACTTGGTCTTAGCCAAAAGGCCGAGAAGCGATAACCAGAATTGGTTTCAAACTACGGAGCCACCCAAGGATCCTGAAAAGTCCATTTGTGGAGATGAGCTCCTGGACTCCCGTTAAGAAGACATGTTGTCAACCTCTAGATCCCTTACATGCCTGCACTTTTCGGCTTGCTGCTGCTGCAATCCACGCGTTTTAGATCTGCATAACTCCACCTCTTTAAACACAGCACCTTCACCCCCTGCAGTTCCCACCCGCCTCAACACCGTTGGAAGGGAGGAGAACCAATTAAGGCGGGGGGTGGGGTGGAACGAGCAGCTGTCTACCCTTAGCAGGAGGGCTCCTGATTACATACCTCTCCTGCTGCTGCTGCTGCTGGCTGTCCAGCAGCAGACTGAAGGTGGCTGCTGCTGTGCACAGGTATATAAAGGCTCAGAGCCTATTATGACACGCGCAGCCAGCGTTCCATTGCCACATTCCATCTACTGCAGGCAGGATACCTGGCTGGCTGAATGTCGCTGAGAAGCTCACAGAGACCGCCATAAGCAACAGTTTAACAGAATGCCACAGACTAATCAACCAAACTTTTTGGGTTGGGTTCTCTTTTATAGTCTGCAGGCATTAAATGAAAGAAGTCAGTGTTCCAGCAGAAGGAGACAACGTTTCAGAAAAGGCATTGTAGCAAACCAAAAAAGAAATTTTAAGCACAGCAGAGTAACCAGCGCACATACCTGTTAGCTCAGGTGAGTTTAAAAGGCTGCTGTTGATAACAAGGGCATTTGCTAAATAGATGGTGTGTGTGCAACAATATACTGAAAGGTCAATTATATTGTGCAGCTTATCTCACCACCTGTAGTTATTTAGGTGAAAGCTCCAAAATGCTTGCCTAATATGTCTGTTTATCCAAAAGGAAGTAAAAAGGGAGAGCTAGAAAGATAGCATTGCATCACATTACATGGCAATGCAATGCACAGTTGCTGAAGTTGAACCAAAATGAGCTTGTAATCTGGCTTCTGCAACTTTGAACATGAAAAATCCAATGAGGAGAAGAAAAGCAAAGCCAAAGAGTCCATCCCAAAATCCGACAAACAAGCAAAATGAACAAAAAACATTGAATTCAATTCTTTCTGATTTTAGAAACTGCATTAAAGAAGGGGTGCACCGGTCCTGGAGATACTGCAATACCAGGTCAATGCGTGGAGTGGACAGAGCAAGCTCTTTTTCCATCTCCCTGTTCTAAAAATCCATTTAATATATGGTCCCCAGATAGGGGACGTATCAGATATTAAACTGATAAGAACAGATACTACACTTGATCTTAGCCAAAAGGCCGAGAAGCGATAACCAGAATTGGTTTCAAACTACGGAGCCACCCAAGGATCCTGAAAAGTCCATTTGTGGAGATGAGCTCCTGGACTCCCGTTAAGAAGACATGTTGTCAACCTCTAGATCCCTTACATGCCTGCACTTTTCGGCTTGCTGCTGCTGCAATCCACGCGTTTTAGATCTGCATAACTCGACCTCTTTAAACACAGCACCTTCACCCCCTGCTGTTCCCACCCGCCTCAACACCGTTGGAAGGGAGGAGAACCAATTAAGGCGGGGGGTGGGGTGGAACGAGCAGCTGTCTACCCTTAGCAGGAGGGCTCCTGATTACATACCTCTCCTGCTGCTGCTGCTGCTGGCTGTCCAGCAGCAGACTGAAGGTGGCTGCTGCTGTGCACAGGTATATAAAGGCTCAGAGCCTATTATGACACGCGCAGCCAGCGTTCCATTGCCACATTCCATCTACTGCAGGCAGGATACCTGGCTGGCTGAATGTCGCTGAGAAGCTCACAGAGACCGCCATAAGCAACAGTTTAACAGAATGCCACAGACTAATCAACCAAACTTTTTGGGTTGGGTTCTCTTTTATAGTCTGCAGGCATTAAATGAAAGAAGTCAGTGTTCCAGCAGAAGGAGACAACGTTTCAGAAAAGGCATTGTAGCAAACCAAAAAAGAAATTTTAAGCGCAGCAGAGTAACCAGCGCACATACCTGTTAGCTCAGGTGAGTTTAAAAGGCTGCTGTTGATAACAAGGGCATTTGCTAAATAGATGGTGTGTGTGCAACAATATACTGAAAGGTCAATTATATTGTGCAGCTTATCTCACCACCTGTAGTTATTTAGGTGAAAGCTCCAAAATGCTTGCCTAATATGTCTGTTTATCCAAAAGGAAGTAAAAAGGGAGAGCTAGAAAGATAGCATTGCATCACATTACATGGCAATGCAATGCACAGTTGCTGAAGTTGAACCAAAATGAGCTTGTAATCTGGCTTCTGCAACTTTGAACATGAAAAATCCAATGAGGAGAAGAAAAGCAAAGCCAAAGAGTCCATCCCAAAATCCGACAAACAAGCAAAATGAACAAAAAACATTGAATTCAATTCTTTCTGATTTTAGAAACTGCATTAAAGAAGGGGTGCACCGGTCCTGGAGATACTGCAATACCAGGTCAATGCGTGGAGTGGACAGAGCAAGCTCTTTTTCCATCTCCCTGTTCTAAAAATCCATTTAATATATGGTCCCCAGATAGGGGACGTATCAGATATTAAACTGATAAGAACAGATACTACACTTGATCTTAGCCAAAAGGCCGAGAAGCGATAACCAGAATTGGTTTCAAACTACGGAGCCACCCAAGGATCCTGAAAAGTCCATTTGTGGAGATGAGCTCCTGGACTCCCGTTAAGAAGACATGTTGTCAACCTCTAGATCCCTTACATGCCTGCACTTTTCGGCTTGCTGCTGCTGCAATCCACGCGTTTTAGATCTGCATAACTCCACCTCTTTAAACACAGCACCTTCACCCCCTGCTGTTCCCACCCGCCTCAACACCGTTGGAAGGGAGGAGAACCAATTAAGGCGGGGGGTGGGGTGGAACGAGCAGCTGTCTACCCTTAGCAGGAGGGCTCCTGATTACATACCTCTCCTGCTGCTGCTGCTGCTGGCTGTCCAGCAGCAGACTGAAGGTGGCTGCTGCTGTGCACAGGTATATAAAGGCTCAGAGCCTATTATGACACGCGCAGCCAGCGTTCCATTGCCACATTCCATCTACTGCAGGCAGGATACCTGGCTGGCTGAATGTCGCTGAGAAGCTCACAGAGACCGCCATAAGCAACAGTTTAACAGAATGCCACAGACTAATCAACCAAACTTTTTGGGTTGGGTTCTCTTTTATAGTCTGCAGGCATTAAATGAAAGAAGTCAGTGTTCCAGCAGAAGGAGACAACGTTTCAGAAAAGGCATTGTAGCAAACCAAAAAAGAAATTTTAAGCGCAGCAGAGTAACCAGCGCACATACCTGTTAGCTCAGGTGAGTTTAAAAGGCTGCTGTTGATAACAAGGGCATTTGCTAAATAGATGGTGTGTGTGCAACAATATACTGAAAGGTCAATTATATTGTGCAGCTTATCTCACCACCTGTAGTTATTTAGGTGAAAGCTCCAAAATGCTTGCCTAATATGTCTGTTTATCCAAAAGGAAGTAAAAAGGGAGAGCTAGAAAGATAGCATTGCATCACATTACATGGCAATGCAATGCACAGTTGCTGAAGTTGAACCAAAATGAGCTTGTAATCTGGCTTCTGCAACTTTGAACATGAAAAATCCAATGAGGAGAAGAAAAGCAAAGCCAAAGAGTCCATCCCAAAATCCGACAAACAAGCAAAATGAACAAAAAACATTGAATTCAATTCTTTCTGATTTTAGAAACTGCATTAAAGAAGGGGTGCACCGGTCCTGGAGATACTGCAATACCAGGTCAATGCGTGGAGTGGACAGAGCAAGCTCTTTTTCCATCTCCCTGTTCTAAAAATCCATTTAATATATGGTCCCCAGATAGGGGACGTATCAGATATTAAACCAATAAGAACAGATACTACACTTGATCTTAGCCAAAAGGCCGAGAAGCGATAACCAGAATTGGTTTCAAACTACGGAGCCACCCAAGGATCCTGAAAAGTCCATTTGTGGAGCTGAGCTCCTGGACTCCCGTTAAGAAGACATGTTGTCAACCTCTAGATCCCTTACATGCCTGCACTTTTCGGCTTGCTGCTGCTGCAATCCACGCGTTTTAGATCTGCATAACTCCACCTCTTTAAACACAGCACCTTCACCCCCTGCTGTTCCCACCCGCCTCAACACCGTTGGAAGGGAGGAGAACCAATTAAGGCGGGGGGTGGGGTGGAACGAGCAGCTGTCTACCCTTAGCAGGAGGGCTCCTGATTACATACCTCTCCTGCTGCTGCTGCTGCTGGCTGTCCAGCAGCAGACTGAAGGTGGCTGCTGCTGTGCACAGGTATATAAAGGCTCAGAGCCTATTATGACACGCGCAGCCAGCGTTCCATTGCCACATTCCATCTACTGCAGGCAGGATACCTGGCTGGCTGAATGTCGCTGAGAAGCTCACAGAGACCGCCATAAGCAACAGTTTAACAGAATGCCACAGACTAATCAACCAAACTTTTTGGGTTGGGTTCTCTTTTATAGTCTGCAGGCATTAAATGAAAGAAGTCAGTGTTCCAGCAGAAGGAGACAACGTTTCAGAAAAGGCATTGTAGCAAACCAAAAAAGAAATTTTAAGCGCAGCAGAGTAACCAGCGCACATACCTGTTAGCTCAGGTGAGTTTAAAAGGCTGCTGTTGATAACAAGGGCATTTGCTAAATAGATGGTGTGTGTGCAACAATATACTGAAAGGTCAATTATATTGTGCAGCTTATCTCACCACCTGTAGTTATTTAGGTGAAAGCTCCAAAATGCTTGCCTAATATGTCTGTTTATCCAAAAGGAAGTAAAAAGGGAGAGCTAGAAAGATAGCATTGCATCACATTACATGGCAATGCAATGCACAGTTGCTGAAGTTGAACCAAAATGAGCTTGTAATCTGGCTTCTGCAACTTTGAACATGAAAAATCCAATGAGGAGAAGAAAAGCAAAGCCAAAGAGTCCATCCCAAAATCCGACAAACAAGCAAAATGAACAAAAAACATTGAATTCAATTCTTTCTGATTTTAGAAACTGCATTAAAGAAGGGGTGCACCGGTCCTGGAGATACTGCAATACCAGGTCAATGCGTGGAGTGGACAGAGCAAGCTCTTTTTCCATCTCCCTGTTCTAAAAATCCATTTAATATATGGTCCCCAGATAGGGGACGTATCAGATATTAAACTGATAAGAACAGATACTACACTTGATCTTAGCCAAAAGGCCGAGAAGCGATAACCATAATTGGTTTCAAACTACGGAGCCACCCAAGGATCCTGAAAAGTCCATTTGTGGAGATGAACTCCTGGACTCCCGTTAAGAAGACATGTTGTCAACCTCTAGATCCCTTACATGCCTGCACTTTTCGGCTTGCTGCTGCTGCAATCCACGCGTTTTAGATCTGCATAACTCCACCTCTTTAAACACAGCACCTTCACCCCCTGCTGTTCCCACCCGCCTCAACACCGTTGGAAGGGAGGAGAACCAATTAAGGCGGGGGGTGGGGTGGAACGAGCAGCTGTCTACCCTTAGCAGGAGGGCTCCTGATTACATACCTCTCCTGCTGCTGCTGCTGCTGGCTGTCCAGCAGCAGACTGAAGGTGGCTGCTGCTGTGCACAGGTATATAAAGGCTCAGAGCCTATTATGACACGCGCAGCCAGCGTTCCATTGCCACATTCCATCTACTGCAGGCAGGATACCTGGCTGGCTGAATGTCGCTGAGAAGCTCACAGAGACCGCCATAAGCAACAGTTTAACAGAATGCCACAGACTAATCAACCAAACTTTTTGGGTTGGGTTCTCTTTTATAGTCTGCAGGCATTAAATGAAAGAAGTCAGTGTTCCAGCAGAAGGAGACAACGTTTCAGAAAAGGCATTGTAGCAAACCAAAAAAGAAATTTTAAGCGCAGCAGAGTAACCAGCGCACATACCTGTTAGCTCAGGTGACTTTAAAAGGCTGCTGTTGATAACAAGGGCATTTGCTAAATAGATGGTGTGTGTGCAACAATATACTGAAAGGTCAATTATATTGTGCAGCTTATCTCACCACCTGTAGTTATTTAGGTGAAAGCTCCAAAATGCTTGCCTAATATGTCTGTTTATCCAAAAGGAAGTAAAAAGGGAGAGCTAGAAAGATAGCATTGCATCACATTACATGGCAATGCAATGCACAGTTGCTGAAGTTGAACCAAAATGAGCTTGTAATCTGGCTTCTGCAACTTTGAACATGAAAAATCCAATGAGGAGAAGAAAAGCAAAGCCAAAGAGTCCATCCCAAAATCCGACAAACAAGCAAAATGAACAAAAAACATTGAATTCAATTCTTTCTGATTTTAGAAACTGCATTAAAGAAGGGGTGCACCGGTCCTGGAGATACTGCAATACCAGGTCAATGCGTGGAGTGGACAGAGCAAGCTCTTTTTCCATCTCCCTGTTCTAAAAATCCATTTAATATATGGTCCCCAGATAGGGGACGTATCAGATATTAAACTGATAAGAACAGATACTACACTTGATCTTAGCCAAAAGGCCGAGAAGCGATAACCAGAATTGGTTTCAAACTACGGAGCCACCCAAGGATCCTGAAAAGTCCATTTGTGGAGATGAGCTCCTGGACTCCCGTTAAGAAGACATGTTGTCAACCTCTAGATCCCTTACATGCCTGCACTTTTCGGCTTGCTGCTGCTGCAATCCACGCGTTTTAGATCTGCATAACTCCACCTCTTTAAACACAGCACCTTCACCCCCTGCTGTTCCCACCCGCCTCAACACCGTTGGAAGGGAGGAGAACCAATTAAGGCGGGGGGTGGGGTGGAACGAGCAGCTGTCTACCCTTAGCAGGAGGGCTCCTGATTACATACCTCTCCTGCTGCTGCTGCTGCTGGCTGTCCAGCAGCAGACTGAAGGTGGCTGCTGCTGTGCACAGGTATATAAAGGCTCAGAGCCTATTATGACACGCGCAGCCAGCGTTCCATTGCCACATTCCATCTACTGCAGGCAGGATACCTGGCTGGCTGAATGTCGCTGAGAAGCTCACAGAGACCGCCATAAGCAACAGTTTAACAGAATGCCACAGACTAATCAACCAAACTTTTTGGGTTGGGTTCTCTTTTATAGTCTGCAGGCATTAAATGAAAGAAGTCAGTGTTCCAGCAGAAGGAGACAACGTTTCAGAAAAAGCATTGTAGCAAACCAAAAAAGAAATTTTAAGCGCAGCAGAGTAACCAGCGCACATACCTGTTAGCTCAGGTGAGTTTAAAAGGCTGCTGTTGATAACAAGGGCATTTGCTAAATAGATGGTGTGTGTGCAACAATATACTGAAAGGTCAATTATATTGTGCAGCTTATCTCACCACCTGTAGTTATTTAGGTGAAAGCTCCAAAATGCTTGCCTAATATGTCTGTTTATCCAAAAGGAAGTAAAAAGGGAGAGCTAGAAAGATAGCATTGCATCACATTACATGGCAATGCAATGCACAGTTGCTGAAGTTGAACCAAAATGAGCTTGTAATCTGGCTTCTGCAACTTTGAACATGAAAAATCCAATGAGGAGAAGAAAAGCAAAGCCAAAGAGTCCATCCCAAAATCCGACAAACAAGCAAAATGAACAAAAAACATTGAATTCAATTCTTTCTGATTTTAGAAACTGCATTAAAGAAGGGGTGCACCGGTCCTGGAGATACTGCAATACCAGGTCAATGCGTGGAGTGGACAGAGCAAGCTCTTTTTCCATCTCCCTGTTCTAAAAATCCATTTAATATATGGTCCCCAGATAGGGGACGTATCAGATATTAAACTGATAAGAACAGATCAGGTTTCAACATATTTTATTAAGTGCGTAAAAGATGGTTTACAATCAAAAGCAACAACACAAACAGTACATTATTAAAACACAGAATTCCACCCATAAAAACCCCATATACGATTGGCATCCCTTCTCCCAATACATTTGACATCCCTCAAGTAATAAATATACATCTGGCTAAAAGCAATTTTAAGACAATCCTTCACAGAAATAGCATCACGTTTAAAAAGTAAAATATTGCGTGCCTTCCAAAAGGCGTCTTTAAAACAGTTAATCATACACCAACATATACAATACTGTTGAGGGGTCGGACATTTAAAAAGGCCATATAAAACATATTCATGGTTAAAATCTCTTAAACCGCAAGTCCATTTTAAAAGAATCCCAACTTTGTGCCAAAGTTCCTGTGCAAATGGGCATTTCCACATAAGGTGCAAGGTGGTTTCGTCATTAACACATGAGTCTCTGGGGCATTTGGCTCTGGCCACCAGGCCTCTCCTGTGTTGAAACTCTCTGGTGGGGAGGCACTGGTGGACCACCATCCATGCGATGTCCTTATGTCCATTTGCTAAGAATTTCCCGAAGACATTCTTCCAAACTTGCTTCGATCTCTCTTCTGAGAAATTTACTATGGGGGTCACATCTTCATTCCTCCTCAGAAAAGATAAAAGCTTCTTGCGGTCTTTAAAAATGTCCATATTAAAATCACCAAGGCTATAAAATCGAACAGTCTTTTCTAAGATTGCTTGGTGTTTGGGGGGGCATAGTAAAACAGGGGAATTCAACGACAACTTAAACCATCTTTTAAAAATCATCCCACAAGTATATTTTAAAAAATAACTTAGCGCACTATTACCATTAAAATGTTTGAAACAAAAGCAGAAATAATTTAAATACAAATAAATATGTAAGTCGGGGACATCCCTTCCGCCGTTCATTTTATTCTTCCTCATTATTTCTCGCCTTAATTTTTCCATTTTGGAGTTCCATAAAAACATAAAGATCATCCTAGTCATTTTTTTAATTAAAACATCAGAGGGGGGGTACACCATAGCTATATACAGTATGAGGGGTAACAACACTGATTTTATAATTAAAATTTTCCCCTCCATTGTTAGGGACCTCAAACCCCAAAATGATATTTTCTTTGACATTTTTTCTATGACATTCTCCCAGCTTTGAGTTCCCACATTCTCCTCGTTAAAAACAACTCCAAGAATTTTTACATTGTCTCATTTTATAGTGAGCTGCGGGAGTTGGGCGGTGTCCCAGGATCCCAAAGTCAGACATTCAGATTTATTTAAATTAAGTTTCAAACCGGATGCCTGGGAAAAAAAATCAATGCGCAACACCGCCCTCCGGAGGGAAGCAGGGTCCACGCACACAACCGTCACGTCATCCATGTAGCCAAAGACTCTCACATCACTGCCACCTCCGCCAGGAACAGGAACCCCTCTAATCACTTTGTCTTTTCTTATTGCGCTCAGCAGGGGCTCCATGGCGCAGATGAACAGGATGGGCGACAAGGGGCATCCCTGCTTCACTCCGGACTCAAGGGGAACTCCATCTGTTAAAAAGCCATTAAGAGAAATTTGACTAAAACAATTTTTATATAAAATCTTAATACAATTTAAAAGCATATTAGGGATACCCATTCTTTTTAAAACTCTAAAAAGAAATCTATGAGAGACTCTATCGAAAGCTTTTTCAAAATCTAGGGCTAAAAGAGCTACATTTTGATCCCGGTCTCTGGAATACCAAATTACATCCCTTAATACGTTTAAAACCTCTGAAATACTTCTGCCTGGTACACTACATACCTGCTCAGGCCGGATCAGTTTGGCAATGACACTCCTGAGGCGGTCAGCAACCACCTTAGCAAGTACCTTGTAATCAACATTTAGGAGAGTTATGGGTCTCCAATTCGCTAGAGCACTGCGGTCACCTTTTTTATATATCAAAGACACCACTCCTCTCCTCCACGAAAATGGCAACTGTTCACAAATAAAAACTTCTTTAAAAAGCATAAAAAGGTCCTCTTTTAAAATGTCCCAAAAAGTAAGGTAAAATTCTACAGGTAGTCCGTCACACCCAGGTGCTTTACCCTTAGAGAAACTTTTAAAAACATAAAATAATTCCTCTAAAACAATATCGCGTTCTAAAAACTCCTGGTCTGTAAAATTTAACTTAAAATCGAGATCATTAAGAGCATCAGATAAAAAGGACTCATCTATACACTTTTTACTAAAAAGATGCTTATAAAAGTTAAAAGTAGCATTCAACATTCCCTGCATAGATGTTTCACCCTCTAGATTTGTGATCACTTCTCTTTTATCCATGACTTTTTTGAAGAAGAAGCGAGAGCACTTCTCCCCCTCCTCCAAGTGCTGCACTCTAGAGTTAAAAATAACCTCTTTCCCCTTTGTGTCTATGCAGTTCTGAATTTCAGTTTTTAGGCCAGCAATATCATCTCCCACCTCCACCCCTAGCTCTTTGAATTTAAAAAGTGTTTGTAGTTTGGTGTTAAGATCACTAAAACATCTTTTTTTCTCGCTGGCTTTACGTCTCCCTGCTTTTATAAAAAACATTCTGACTTTTTTTTTCAAAATTTCCCACCAGGTTACCATAGGGGCATCAGAAGGTTTTTGTCGCCGCCAGGCTTGATAGGCTTTAACAAAGTCTTGTCGAATCAGAGGGTCCTCCAGCAGGTAAGTACTTAGACGCCAGAGGCCCCTGTTGACCCTCTGTTCATCCCGGTATTCTAGGTGCACCTCCAAGCCCTTATGGTCAGAAAATATATTTGATGTTAAAACACATTTTACAGGGTTAAAATCATCTGATAGGAAAATAAAATCGATCCTGGAGGACACCCCTCTTCCGGACCACGTGTAACCAGGGTCCGTCGGCAGGAGTGACCTCCACGCATCGCATAATTTAAAATCAGTTATAAAATCTTTCAATAGATGACATGACTTATCCAATTTGCGTAAAGGGTCACCCCCCGCTCGTTGTTCACTAGCACAAAGACAATTAAAATCACCCCCTACGATCAGGGGAGGTGACCCAGTACAGTACAATGGCAATATCCCAAATAAATTAATTCTCTCTTGCTTATCAGGGGGAGCATAAACATTCATTACACGTAGGATAAAACCATTAAATTTAAAATGCACTAAAACCACTCTGCCTGGTACTATTTCTGTGACAGCATTTATAGTAATATTTCTCCCACGACAGAGGAAGCCCACCCCTGCTGACTTGTTGTCGTTGGAGCCAGACCAGATGGAGGGCCCCAGTCTCCAATCTGTCTTGATATCATTATAATTTAGTGCATGTTGTATCCCGCATTCCTGTAATAAACAGATGTCAAAGTCAGTGGTTTCTAAGTACTTAAATAGAGCAGCCCTACGAACTGAGCTCTTTAATGACCTCACATTCAGTGAGACAAGTCTTAATGTGGGCATTCATAGGTCAGGGTGGTGGATCTTCCATGAGGACACCTGACTCAAAGCCCTGTATATCAAATTGCTCCAGGACATCCGGGCTAGAGGACCCAAACGACTCGATATTCTGTGAGCCGGCGGTTGCCCCCTCGTAGGTCACGGTTCCCAGCCACATTCCAGGAGACGCTGGGGCTTCGACATTCCGTCTCTTTTTCGGGGCAGACTCCACTAGGTCACTGGTGCAGTCCTCCTCTTCCTCCACCTCCTCCAGGGGGGGAGACTGGTCCATCAGGACAAGATCAGCAACACAGATTTCCTGATGTTCGCCACCTAGAAGCAAAGCCCCCTCATCAGGCTGGCTAATCGCCCTGGAAGATCCTGAGGCCATCGCTGCGTGGTCCCCTGTAGCCAACCGCACAGGGGCACCACCCTCCAGCCCAACAGGATCGGTATCGGGAACCATCGATACGGAGGATACCCTCCCAGAAGGAGGACCCCCCCGCTCCGGTCCATGCGAGGTCCGCCCATCGTTAAGGGACTTCGATGCAGGGGCCGCCCCAGAGGGGCCTCCGGCTCCCTGCTCCATCCCAGCCTTCTCGCCCTTCGAACCGCCCTCCGACGCCGGCCTGCCAGTGAAGACCGGTGGGCGCATCGGCTCAGCTTCAGAAGATGCAGCTTCTGCGTAGGTCCTGGTCCTGGTCCTGTTGGGGCATCCTCGGAACATGTGCCCCGCCTCACCGCAGAAATTACATTTCCTCCCAGCGGGACAGTCCTTCATTAAATGTCCGTAACAGCTGCAATTATTGCAGCGGTCTACTTTCCTGCCCGTGCAGGACGTTTGGGTATGACCCATTTGTCCACAGTTCCTGCAACATACTGGCATTCCAGGATAAGATAAGTAGCCTCTGCTCTTACCGATTACGAAGGTTGAGGGAGGGTGTAGCATTCCTCCCACTCCACTAAGGTCCCTCTTTAGACGGGCCATATACCTTCTCTTGCCGCACCAGAAGCCTACCGCGTTCTTCACAGTACCCAGGTATCTCAAATCATCACAATAGCGGGTAAGGTAGGTCGAGATGTCTGCAGCTTCCAGAAAGGGGTTCGGGAAATGCACCACGATGGGGATCTCGTCATAAGCATACAAGAGACAAGAGGTTAGTCCATCCAATTCATCTAAGTAGTTTTTCTCGTTTACCTTTTGTACGAGTTGCTGACAGCATCCCTGGCTCTTGAAGGTGATGGTGTAAGTCCCCTTGTACTCGTTGTCCTGGAAGCAGAATATGTCTTCCCGCCGAAACTCCAGAACTTCAAGAAGAATCCTATGGCAGATGTAGTCCAAATTCTTCTCCATCCTCGATGCTGCTCCAACTTCAATCCTCACGGTGTTCCGCATCCGGGCATCACCCGATGAATATGTGAGCGTTGCCGGCATCCTTCACTCAGGAACGTACCGACACTTCTCTCTGAAAGGCGCAAGCCTTCATGGGATCCCTTCCCGTTGCTCCCGGACTAATCCTTCCTCCCAATAGCAGCAGGGGGGTTAAGTCCCCCCGAAGAGGAACGATCCCCCCAGGCCGAGAGAAAGGGTACCAAGAGCACCTCACAGGCAAGACCACACAGGTAAACCTGATAGATCGTGCCAAAAGGCCGAGAAGCGATAACCAGAATTGGTTTCAAACTACGGAGCCACCCAAGGATCCTGAAAAGTCCATTTGTGGAGATGAGCTCCTGGACTCCCGTTAAGAAGACATGTTGTCAACCTCTAGATCCCTTACATGCCTGCACATTTCGGCTTGCTGCTGCTGCAATCCACGCGTTTTAGATCTGCATAACTCCACCTCTTTAAACACAGCACCTTCACCCCCTGCTGTTCCCACCCGCCTCAACACCGTTGGAAGGGAGGAGAACCAATTAAGGCGGGGGGTGGGGTGGAACGAGCAGCTGTCTACCCTTAGCAGGAGGGCTCCTGATTACATACCTCTCCTGCTGCTGCTGCTGGCTGTCCAGCAGCAGACTGAAGGTGGCTGCTGCTGTGCACAGGTATATAAAGGCTCAGAGCCTATTATGACACGCGCAGCCAGCGTTCCATTGCCACATTCCATCTACTGCAGGCAGGATACCTGGCTGGCTGAATGTCGCTGAGAAGCTCACAGAGACCGCCATAAGCAACAGTTTAACAGAATGCCACAGACTAATCAACCAAACTTTTTGGGTTGGGTTCTCTTTTATAGTCTGCAGGCATTAAATGAAAGAAGTCAGTGTTCCAGCAGAAGGAGACAACGTTTCAGAAAAGGCATTGTAGCAAACCAAAAAAGAAATTTTAAGCGCAGCAGAGTAACCAGCGCACATACCTGTTAGCTCAGGTGAGTTTAAAAGGCTGCTGTTGATAACAAGGGCATTTGCTAAATAGATGGTGTGTGTGCAACAATATACTGAAAGGTCAATTATATTGTGCAGCTTATCTCACCACCTGTAGTTATTTAGGTGAAAGCTCCAAAATGCTTGCCTAATATGTCTGTTTATCCAAAAGGAAGTAAAAAGGGAGAGCTAGAAAGATAGCATTGCATCACATTACATGGCAATGCAATGCACAGATGCTGAAGTTGAACCAAAATGAGCTTGTAATCTGGCTTCTGCAACTTTGAACATGAAAAATCCAATGAGGAGAAGAAAAGCAAAGCCAAAGAGTCCATCCCAAAATCCGACAAACAAGCAAAATGAACAAAAAACATTGAATTCAATTCTTTCTGATTTTAGAAACTGCATTAAAGAAGGGATGCACCGGTCCTGGAGATACTGCAATACCAGGTCAATGCGTGGAGTGGACAGAGCAAGCTCTTTTTCCATCTCCCTGTTCTAAAAATCCATTTAATATATTGTCCCCAGATAGGGGACGTATCAGATATTAAACTGATAAGAACAGATTTTTTTTTAATTTCGCTATCCCCTGCAGAGGGATAAAACCGTTTATTAAAACTTTAACAAATTACAAGCATAATTACACAAATACCAAACGTTAAAAGACAAATGAAATTTACAAAACAAAAAAATACAAAGATTTTAAATAATTAGGTTCCATTGGTCAACAAGCCATTTTTTGGAAATATGTATATTCTTCTTTTTGTCAATTAAATAATAAGTATACATTTCACATAAACATAAACTTAAAACATCATTCACTGATAAAACATCTTGTTTAAAAATAGCAATGTTGCGCGCTTTCCAGAGAGATGACTTGGCGCAGTTCACTGTCTTCCAAGCCATTGTGTACTGGTCCATTGTGGGGCATTCCATAAGTCCGTATAGCACAGTTTTATATGTAAAGTCCTTGAGGTCTGCCACCCTTTCCAGTAGGGGGAGCAGTCTTCTCCAGAAATCCTTTGCAAAATTACATGTCCATAATAGATGTTCCACCGTTTCCTCGTCTTGGCATCCGGCTCTTGGGCAGATGGCAGACCTCACAAATCCTCTTCTGTATTGGAATGCCCGGCAAGGAAGACAGCGGTGCATGCAACTCCAAGCCAGATCTCTCTGTTCATTAAAAAGATAAAAAACGTTAATCATTTTCCAGATAGACATAGATTTGTCATCATCATATCTGTCAACATTACATATTTCCTCACTTTTACGTATTTCTTTAATTAGTTTCTTACTATTTCTTAATTCCTCTATTTTCTTAGTCCCTAAATTAAAATCGGACACTATTTTCCTTAAAATCTCATAATGCGTCGACAAATTAAAAGCATGGGGCACAGATATATTAACTTCATACCATCCAAACTTTCTCATAAAAAATCCTGTATTAAAACGCATAAAAAAGGACCAATAGTGATTCTTAAAAAGGGCATTAAAACAGTAAACGAACAGATGGATTAAAAGAAACCTATTAAAATCTGGAAAATCTTTACCACCTTTTACTTTTGATTTCATCACGATTTCTCTTTTCAGCTTTTCCATTTTTGAGTTCCAAAAGAAGGTAAAACAGGTTTTGGTTATCTTTTTTAAAACATTAACAGGCGGGGGGAAAACCATGCTAAGATACAATAAAAGAGGTAAAATCACCATCTTTAAAACCAATACTTTACCCTCCATTGTAAGTCTCCTCATGTTCCACATACATATTTTCGTATTTACTTTCTGTGTAACTGTTTCCCAACTATTATAACCATCATTATTTTCAGTGAATGATATACCTAAAATGGAAATGGATTCGGAGACATTAATTGGTACATCACGTAAAATCATCCCCCCAACACTTAAAATGTTACACTTATTAAAATTGATTTTAAAACCAGAAGCTAGGCAAAAGGATTGCACTTGATGGAGAGTGGCCGTAAGTGATGGTGCATCTGTACACAAGACCGCTACGTCATCCATGTAGCCTACAACCTTGGCCTCCAAACCACCGCTTCCAGGCAGAGGGACACCGCATATCTGTTTATTTTGGCGTATTGCACATAACATTGGTTCCAGTGCACAGATAAACAGTAGGGGGGACAGAGGGCATCCCTGTTTCACCCCTGACCGTAAAAATACCTCTTGTGTCTTAAAACCATTCACTAAAATCTTACTTGTACAATCCTTGTAAAATGCTTTAAGCGATAGTAAAAACCCTTCTGGTATGCCCATTTTCTCTAAAACTTTAAAAAGGTAAAAGTGTGAGACACGGTCAAATGCTTTTTCAAAATCAATAGATAAAATCGCCATTTTCCCCTTTCTGTCTTTCACATCCTCAATACAGTCTTTCACTAAATTCAGATTGTCCCATATACTGCGCCCCGGCACCCCACACACTTGATTAGAATGAATAACTTTGCTGATGACTTCTTTTAGACGATTTGCACAAATTTTAGCCATTATTTTATAGTCACAATTTAAAAGTGTTATTGGTCTCCAGTTTTCTAATTTTGATTTATCGCCTTTTTTGTATAGGAGGGAGACTTCACCTTTCTTCCAGGAATTTAATAAAACCTTATTATTAAAAACCTCAGTAAACAAATAAAACAAATCATCTTTTAAAATATCATAAAAACATACATAAAATTCTATTGGGATGCCATGAGGACCAGGGACCTTTCCAGTTTTAAAACTTTTAATAGTTTTTAACACTTCTTGTTCCGTTAAAACTTGGGATAAAAACTCTTGGGATGCGGGATCTAAAACAGCTGTTAGTCCTTGCAGCGAATCATCCATTAATTTATTATCTATATTTTTTCCATTAAAAAGATTAGAAAAAAAAACCTCAACTTTACCCAGCATATTTTTTATATTATTCTCACCATCTATATGGTCAATTATCACGTTTTCTTTTTTATTTTTCCTAAAAAAATATCTGGAACACTTTTCATTTTCTTCTATATGTTGTACTCTAGAACGAAAAATTATCTCTTTTCCTTTTTGTTCTAGCCATTTTGAAATCTCTTCTTTAAGTTTGAAATATCAAGTTGTACATCTATCCCATTGTCTCTGAGCTTAAATAATGTTTGTAGGCGGGTATTTAAAATTCTATATTCTTCATATTTTTCTTTGGCTCTACATATACTCTTTTTAATAAAAAAGTCTTTTATTTTTACTTTCATTCTATCCCACCATACACTCATAGTCTCATTTGTTTTTTTCCCTTTTCTACATTTCCTATAAAACTCAATAAAATCTGATAAAATCTGCGGGTCGGTTAAAAGGGATACGTTCATTTTCCAGCTTTTCTTACCACATTTTTTGTTGTCATTTACTTTTATGGTAAAGGATAAAAGTTTATGGTCTGAAAATATATTAGTTAAAACTTCACATTTGGCAGGTATTGTTTTATCTGAACCAAAAATAAAATCAATCCTAGAGCTACAATTAGCATTGCTCCAAGTGAAACCGGCGTCCTCTGGGCTGTCACTATGACACTCTTTATATATGTCTATCAATTTAGCATCTTTGACTATATCATGTAGCATACCTGAGGTTTTATCGTAGTTCCTGCTTACAGAGCTGGAGCGCCGGTTTTCACCTTTTAAAACACAGTTAAAATCCCCTGCTAAGATAAAAGGTTCAGAGTTATTAATAAATAATGGTAAAAGATCAAGCATTTCGGCTCTTTCATTTTTCTCTGGAGATCCATAAAAATTTAAAAACTGCCATCTAATACCATCAAAAAAAGCTTTCACTAATAAAATACGACCTGGTAAAATTTCCTGAATAAAATCAATTAAAACGTTCCCTTTAAAAAGTATGGCTACACCCGCTGATCCTGCAGCATTCGATCCGGACCAGACAGATGGCCCACACTTCCACTCATCTTTATATTTTTGATATGACATTTCATGTGGGATATTACATTCTTGCAGAAAAAATACAGATGCAGTAAAACACGTAAAAAAATTAAAAAGAGCAGTTCTTCTCGTGTTAGATTTTATGCCTCTCACGTTGAGGGAAATACCTTTGAGTTCAGCCATCATTAGAAAATGTAGAAATTTTACTTAGGTAACTAAGAGCAACGGATTTACCTGTCCGATGAACCTGATCAGACCACTGGGCTTGCGCCTCCCTCCTCATCTGATAGTATCGTCACGAGAGTCTCCGTGGAGGAGGAAAGATTACCACATTTATATAAACCCGACGCTACACTGGCATAGCTCGGAGGGCTGGCTGGCAGAACCCGCTGGGTCTCCATTGGCTGGCCATGCAGTTCCTCATCAGGTGGGTCCCCGAGGGGTTCCGCCGCCCCTGTTTGACCTGTAGAAGGTCGTCCTATAGGAGGAGGTTGCGCACAAGGCAGAGCCTCTGACTCTTCAGAGGCAGCAAGATCCCGGTCCCCACCTGTAGCAGCGGAGACCGAAACCCCTGAGGGTCCAGCGTCCACGTCCCCTTCTGGAGAAGTGTCCATCTGTTCACCTCCTGCTGCCTCCTCCGAACCACCCTTTTTCTTTTTCTTAGGACCCACCTTTATCCACTCAGCGCCCTCAGCACTAGGAGACCCAGACTGGGCATGGGCTTCTGTGTCGGCCTTTTGCCGGTCCCTTTTGACCTTACCAGTAGTGCCCTTCTGCTCCTTCTCAGCCCTCCTTTTGGACTCCCGCAGGTCCTGCAGCCAGGTTTTGGGATTTGGTATTTTACCTGTCATAGACTCTGGAGACACTTCACTATTTGGTACGCCCTTATTGTCTCCAGAGGCTCCAGGTTGTTGTTCCTCCTCCAGAGGGGTGGTCTGATCTTTTGGTCCTTGGTCGGACGTCTTGGACTTTCCCTTTTGCTCATCTTCCCGAAATCTGTGAGGGCAAGAAAAATAAAAGTGACCTGGAGTCTGGCAAAAACTACATTTCTTTTCCTTAGGGCATTCTTTTGTCTCATGTTCTTCACTAGCACAATTTCTACATGATACATTACAGTTTTCTTTTGAATGACCATAGCGCCCACAATTTCTGCAATATACTGGCATCCCAGAAAAGAAGAAATCCCCATTTGTTTGTCCAATTTTAAAACGGGCAGGGGGAAGCCGTATACCACCTGGTGTATTTGGATCTCTTATACACTTCACAAGAAATTTCCACTTAGATGTCCATATGTTATATTCATTAAGTATCTTCCCAATACATTTAACACTTTTAAAATAAATTGCTAAAAATGACATAATTTCTGGAGCAGAAACAAAAGGCGAAAATACTTTTACGACAACAAGTCTTACCTCATCCAGGACGTGCTCAACAATTTGTATCCCTTTCAGAACAGGACTATTTTCAACTTTTTTTAACTTTTCTAGAACATCTCTGAAAATACCTTCTCCGGTGAATGTGATGTCATAGTCACCTCTTCTAGGATAATCCTGGATGGACAGAATTTCATTCCTCTGCACGCCAAGAAGGTTCCTGAGCACGTCCTGGACTACATACCCTAATTTCCTCATATCCGAGCCACACGCCGTGAAGTGAACTCGGATAGAGTTTTTTAGCCTCGCATAAAGAGGCACGAGGTTAGGGTCAACCTCCATGGAAACCGCAACAAGGTTGCAAATTGCAGCCTCTTGCAATCTGCGCTCCCAGTGTTCTTGCAGCGAAAGACACCTGGAAGCTGGGGGATCGCAACACGTTACCCTGGGACTAAGCCCTCTCCCTAATAGCAGCAAGCAGGCTAAGTCCACCAAAGTGGACGATCCTGCCAGGCCAAGGAGAGGGGTACCCGAGTACCCTTCAACTACAATCTCCTGCAATAAAGCACTTGATCTTAGCCAAAAGGCCGAGAAGCGATAACCAGAATTGGTTTCAAACTACGGAGCCACCCAAGGATCCTGAAAAGTCCATTTGTGGAGATGAGCTCCTGGACTCCCGTTAAGAAGACATGTTGTCAACCTCTAGATCCCTTACATGCCTGCACTTTTCGGCTTGCTGCTGCTGCAATCCACGCGGTTTAGATCTGCATAACTCCACCTCTTTAAACACAGCACCTTCACCCCCTGCTGTTCCCACCCGCCTCAACACCGTTGGAAGGGAGGAGAACCAATTAAGGCGGGGGGTGGGGTGGAACGAGCAGCTGTCTACCCTTAGCAGGAGGGCTCCTGATTACATACCTCTCCTGCTGCTGCTGCTGCTGCTGGCTGTCCAGCAGCAGACTGAAGGTGGCTGCTGCTGTGCACAGGTATATAAAGGCTCAGAGCCTATTATGACACGCGCAGCCAGCGTTCCATTGCCACATTCCATCTACTGCAGGCAGGATACCTGGCTGGCTGAATGTCGCTGAGAAGCTCACAGAGACCGCCATAAGCAACAGTTTAACAGAATGCCACAGACTAATCAACCAAACTTTTTGGGTTGGGTTCTCTTTTATAGTCTGCAGGCATTAAATGAAAGAAGTCAGTGTTCCAGCAGAAGGAGACAACGTTTCAGAAAAGGCATTGTAGCAAACCAAAAAAGAAATTTTAAGCGCAGCAGAGTAACCAGCGCACATACCTGTTAGCTCAGGTGAGTTTAAAAGGCTGCTGTTGATAACAAGGGCATTTGCTAAATAGATGGTGTGTGTGCAACAATATACTGAAAGGTCAATTATATTGTGCAGCTTATCTCACCACCTGTAGTTATTTAGGTGAAAGCTCCAAAATGCTTGCCTAATATGTCTGTTTATCCAAAAGGAAGTAAAAAGGGAGAGCTAGAAAGATAGCATTGCATCACATTACATGGCAATGCAATGCACAGTTGCTGAAGTTGAACCAAAATGAGCTTGTAATCTGGCTTCTGCAACTTTGAACATGAAAAATCCAATGAGGAGAAGAAAAGCAAAGCCAAAGAGTCCATCCCAAAATCCGACAAACAAGCAAAATGAACAAAAAACATTGAATTCAATTCTTTCTGATTTTAGAAACTGCATTAAAGAAGGGGTGCACCGGTCCTGGAGATACTGCAATACCAGGTCAATGCGTGGAGTGGACAGAGCAAGCTCTTTTTCCATCTCCCTGTTCTAAAAATCCATTTAATATATGGTCCCCAGATAGGGGACGTATCAGATATTAAACTGATAAGAACAGATACTACACTTGATCTTAGCCAAAAGGCCGAGAAGCGATAACCAGAATTGGTTTCAAACTACGGAGCCACCCAAGGATCCTGAAAAGTCCATTTGTGGAGATGAGCTCCTGGACTCCCGTTAAGAAGACATGTTGTCAACCTCTAGATCCCTTACATGCCTGCACTTTTCGGCTTGCTGCTGCTGCAATCCACGCGTTTTAGATCTGCATAACTCCACCTCTTTAAACACAGCACCTTCACCCCCTGCTGTTCCCACCCGCCTCAACACCGTTGGAAGGGAGGAGAACCAATTAAGGCGGGGGGTGGGGTGGAACGAGCAGCTGTCTACCCTTAGCAGGAGGGCTCCTGATTACATACCTCTCCTGCTGCTGCTGCTGCTGCTGGCTGTCCAGCAGCAGACTGAAGGTGGCTGCTGCTGTGCACAGGTATATAAAGGCTCAGAGCCTATTATGACACGCGCAGCCAGCGTTCCATTGCCACATTCCATCTACTGCAGGCAGGATACCTGGCTGGCTGAATGTCGCTGAGAAGCTCACAGAGACCGCCATAAGCAACAGTTTAACAGAATGCCACAGACTAATCAACCAAACTTTTTGGGTTGGGTTCTCTTTTATAGTCTGCAGGCATTAAATGAAAGAAGTCAGTGTTCCAGCAGAAGGAGACAACGTTTCAGAAAAGGCATTGTAGCAAACCAAAAAAGAAATTTTAAGCGCAGCAGAGTAACCAGCGCACATACCTGTTAGCTCAGGTGAGTTTAAAAGGCTGCTGTTGATAACAAGGGCATTTGCTAAATAGATGGTGTGTGTGCAACAATATACTGAAAGGTCAATTATATTGTGCAGCTTATCTCACCACCTGTAGTTATTTAGGTGAAAGCTCCAAAATGCTTGCCTAATATGTCTGTTTATCCAAAAGGAAGTAAAAAGGGAGAGCTAGAAAGATAGCATTGCATCACATTACATGGCAATGCAATGCACAGTTGCTGAAGTTGAACCAAAATGAGCTTGTAATCTGGCTTCTGCAACTTTGAACATGAAAAATCCAATGAGGAGAAGAAAAGCAAAGCCAAAGAGTCCATCCCAAAATCCGACAAACAAGCAAAATGAACAAAAAACATTGAATTCAATTCTTTCTGATTTTAGAAACTGCATTAAAGAAGGGGTGCACCGGTCCTGGAGATACTGCAATACCAGGTCAATGCGTGGAGTGGACAGAGCAAGCTCTTTTTCCATCTCCCTGTTCTAAAAATCCATTTAATATATGGTCCCCAGATAGGGGACGTATCAGATATTAAACTGATAAGAACAGATTTTTTTTTTTATCGAAAGCCCGAATTCGTGTACAAAACCCGAGTGCGCTTAAAAAAGTGACAAGTGCCACAAAAAAAGTGCACTAGGATGCTGGTCTTCTTGAAACCCTCTCCAAAAGGAGAAGGGTCCCCCAAACCATTCCCCGTCCCTCCGAGCCAAAAGGCCACAGCGAGGAACAGGGACAAAAAGCCACCTCCAGCCGAAGCCAGAGGCGACCCAATCTTACCCCCAGCACCTGCCCGAGTTCTCACCCGAGCAAGGCACTGAGAGCCAAAGACTGTGCTCCCCTCCCGGAAGAGGGGAGCCAACAACGCTCTCCTCCCGAAAGAGGAGAGCCAGGGGGGTTCAGGGGGGAGCGGAACCTGATGGCCACACACTCCCCCCCTAGACCTGCCAAGAGAGGAACCCGTAAGGGAACCGCATCCCGACAAAATCCTAGTAGGGCGTGACACACGTGAATAAGTGGACACACAGTGACAAAGAAATTAAATAAATAGTGAAGGTTTCACAGTATAATACTGCCCGGACCTTCGACCGGGAATTGAAAAATTCCCCATCCTAAGGCCAGGAGGCCCGGAATAAGGGTGTGTGCGAAGAAAGAAAATTTGAAGTGCTTGTGCAAATGTGCCATAAACTCAAGTGGGGTTCCCAATCCCAGTGAGTTAAGGCACCCCAGGGTCACCACTCCTGGGGCACTTCACACTTCGGGCTTTCGATCTTCCCCGGCCCAATGGCGTCGATCCTGGGGGGCCATGCTTTCCACCAGATGACTATATTAGCCACCTGGCGTACTAACAAGCGCCTAAACCCCAGTGTGCATAATGTATCAATCTACTAGGGCGGCCAACATCCAAAACCGCCTTTTCGAAAGATACTACACTTGATCTTAGCCAAAAGGCCGAGAAGCGATAACCAGAATTGGTTTCAAACTACGGAGCCACCCAAGGATCCTGAAAAGTCCATTTGTGGAGATGAGCTCCTGGACTCCCGTTAAGAAGACATGTTGTCAACCTCTAGATCCCTTACATGCCTGCACTTTTCGGCTTGCTGCTGCTGCAATCCACGCGTTTTAGATCTGCATAACTCCACCTCTTTAAACACAGCACCTTCACCCCCTGCTGTTCCCACCCGCCTCAACACCGTTGGAAGGGAGGAGAACCAATTAAGGCGGGGGGTGGGGTGGAACGAGCAGCTGTCTACCCTTAGCAGGAGGGCTCCTGATTACATACCTCTCCTGCTGCTGCTGCTGCTGGCTGTCCAGCAGCAGACTGAAGGTGGCTGCTGCTGTGCACAGGTATATAAAGGCTCAGAGCCTATTATGACACGCGCAGCCAGCGTTCCATTGCCACATTCCATCTACTGCAGGCAGGATACCTGGCTGGCTGAATGTCGCTGAGAAGCTCACAGAGACCGCCATAAGCAACAGTTTAACAGAATGCCACAGACTAATCAACCAAACTTTTTGGGTTGGGTTCTCTTTTATAGTCTGCAGGCATTAAATGAAAGAAGTCAGTGTTCCAGCAGAAGGAGACAACGTTTCAGAAAAGGCATTGTAGCAAACCAAAAAAGAAATTTTAAGCGCAGCAGAGTAACCAGCGCACATACCTGTTAGCTCAGGTGAGTTTAAAAGGCTGCTGTTGATAACAAGGGCATTTGCTAAATAGATGGTGTGTGTGCAACAATATACTGAAAGGTCAATTATATTGTGCAGCTTATCTCACCACCTGTAGTTATTTAGGTGAA
Source organism: Phyllobates terribilis (assembly GCF_046119375.1). NCBI lineage: Eukaryota > Metazoa > Chordata > Amphibia > Anura > Dendrobatidae > Phyllobates > Phyllobates terribilis. Next base: position 653,448,941 of record NW_027362765.1, read on the forward strand.
AGCTCCAAAATGCTTGCCTAATATGTCTGTTTATCCAAAAGGAAGTAAAAAGGGAGAGCTAGAAAGATAGCATTGCATCACATTACATGGCAATGCAATGCACAGTTGCTGAAGTTGAACCAAAATGAGCTTGTAATCTGGCTTCTGCAACTTTGAACATGAAAAATCCAATGAGGAGAAGAAAAGCAAAGCCAAAGAGTCCATCCCAAAATCCGACAAACAAGCAAAATGAACAAAAAACATTGAATTCAATTCTTTCTGATTTTAGAAACTGCATTAAAGAAGGGGTGCACCGGTCCTGGAGATACTGCAATACCAGGTCAATGCGTGGAGTGGACAGAGCAAGCTCTTTTTCCATCTCCCTGTTCTAAAAATCCATTTAATATATGGTCCCCAGATAGGGGACGTATCAGATATTAAACTGATAAGAACAGATTTTTTTTTTTATCGAAAGCCCGAATTCGTGTACAAAACCCGAGTGCGCTTAAAAAAGTGACAAGTGCCACAAAAAAAGTGCACTAGGATGCTGGTCTTCTTGAAACCCTCTCCAAAAGGAGAAGGGTCCCCCAAACCATTCCCCTTCCCTCCGAGCCAAAAGGCCACAGCGAGGAACAGGGACAAAAAGCCACCTCCAGCCGAAGCCAGAGGCGACCCAATCTTACCCCCAGCACCTGCCCGAGTTCTCACCTGAGCAAGGCACTGGGAGCCAAAGACTGTGCTCCCCTCCCGGAAGAGGGGAGCCAACAACGCTCTCCTCCCGAAAGAGGAGAGCCAGGGGCGTTCAGGGGGGAGCGGAACCTGATGGCCACACACTCCCCCCCTAGACCTGCCAAGAGAGGAACCCGTAAGGGAACCGCATCCCGACAAAATCCTAATAGGGCGTGACACACGTGAATAAGTGGACACACAGTGACAAAGAAATTAAATAAATAGTGAAGGTTTCACAGTATAATACTGCCCGGACCTTCGACCGGGAATTGAAAAATTCCCCATCCTAAGGCCAGGAGGCCCGGAATAAGGGTGTGTGCGAAGAAAGAAAATTTGAAGTGCTTGTGCAAATGTGCCATAAACTCAAGTGGGGTTCCCAATCCCAGTGAGTTAAGGCACCCCAGGGTCACCACTCCTGGGGCACTTCACACTTCGGGCTTTCGATCTTCCCCGGCCCAATGGCGTCGATCCTGGGGGGCCATGCTTTCCACCAGATGACTATATTAGCCACCTGGCGTACTAACAAGCGCCTAAACCCCAGTGTGCATAATGTATCAATCTACTAGGACGGCCAACATCCAAAACCGCCTTTTCGAAAGATACTACACTTGATCTTAGCCAAAAGGCCGAGAAGCGATAACCAGAATTGGTTTCAAACTACGGAGCCACCCAAGGATCCTGAAAAGTCCATTTGTGGAGATGAGCTCCTGGACTCCCGTTAAGAAGACATGTTGTCAACCTCTAGATCCCTTACATGCCTGCACTTTTCGGCTTGCTGCTGCTGCAATCCACGCGTTTTAGATCTGCATAACTCCACCTCTTTAAACACAGCACCTTCACCCCCTGCTGTTCCCACCCGCCTCAACACCGTTGGAAGGGAGGAGAACCAATTAAGGCGGGGGGTGGGGTGGAACGAGCAGCTGTCTACCCTTAGCAGGAGGGCTCCTGATTACATACCTCTCCTGCTGCTGCTGCTGCTAGCTGTCCAGCAGCAGACTGAAGGTGGCTGCTGCTGTGCACAGGTATATAAAGGCTCAGAGCCTATTATGACACGCGCAGCCAGCGTTCCATTGCCACATTCCATCTACTGCAGGCAGGATACCTGGCTGGCTGAATGTCGCTGAGAAGCTCACAGAGACCGCCATAAGCAACAGTTTAACAGGATGCCACAGACTAATCAACCAAACTTTTTGGGTTGGGTTCTCTTTTATAGTCTGCAGGCATTAAATGAAAGAAGTTAGTGTTCCAGCAGAAGGAGACAACGTTTCAGAAAAGGCATTGTAGCAAACCAAAAAAGAAATTTTAAGCGCAGCAGAGTAACCAGCGCACATACCTGTTAGCTCAGGTGAGTTTAAAAGGCTGCTGTTGATAACAAGGGCATTTGCTAAATAGATGGTGTGTGTGCAACAATATACTGAAAGGTCAATTATATTGTGCAGCTTATCTCACCACCTGTAGTTATTTAGGTGAAAGCTCCAAAATGCTTGCCTAATATGTCTGTTTATCCAAAAGGAAGTAAAAAGGGAGAGCTAGAAAGATAGCATTGCATCACATTACATGGCAATGCAATGCACAGTTGCTGAAGTTGAACCAAAATGAGCTTGTAATCTGGCTTCTGCAACTTTGAACATGAAAAATCCAATGAGGAGAAGAAAAGCAAAGCCAAAGAGTCCATCCCAAAATCCGACAAACAAGCAAAATGAACAAAAAACATTGAATTCAATTCTTTCTGATTTTAGAAACTGCATTAAAGAAGGGGTGCACCGGTCCTGGAGATACTGCAATACCAGGTCAATGCGTGGAGTGGACAGAGCAAGCTCTTTTTCCATCTCCCTGTTCTAAAAATCCATTTAATATATGGTCCCCAGATAGGGGACGTATCAGATATTAAACTGATAAGAACAGATACTACACTTGATCTTAGCCAAAAGGCCGAGAAGCGATAACCAGAATTGGTTTCAAACTACGGAGCCACCCAAGGATCCTGAAAAGTCCATTTGTGGAGATGAGCTCCTGGACTCCCGTTAAGAAGACATGTTGTCAACCTCTAGATCCCTTACATGCCTGCACTTTTCGGCTTGCTGCTGCTGCAATCCACGCGTTTTAGATCTGCATAACTCCACCTCTTTAAACACAGCACCTTCACCCCCTGCTGTTCCCACCCGCCTCAACACCGTTGGAATGGAGGAGAACCAATTAAGGCGGGGGGTGGGGTGGAACGAGCAGCTGTCTACCCTTAGCAGGAGGGCTCCTGATTACATACCTCTCCTGCTGCTGCTGCTGCTGCTGGCTGTCCAGCAGCAGACTGAAGGTGGCTGCTGCTGTGCACAGGTATATAAAGGCTCAGAGCCTATTATGACACGCGCAGCCAGCGTTCCATTGCCACATTCCATCTACTGCAGGCAGGATACCTGGCTGGCTGAATGTCGCTGAGAAGCTCACAGAGACCGCCATAAGCAACAGTTTAACAGAATGCCACAGACTAATCAACCAAACTTTTTGGGTTGGGTTCTCTTTTATAGTCTGCAGGCATTAAATGAAAGAAGTCAGTGTTCCAGCAGAAGGAGACAACGTTTCAGAAAAGGCATTGTAGCAAACCAAAAAAGAAATTTTAAGCGCAGCAGAGTAACCAGCGCACATACCTGTTAGCTCAGGTGAGTTTAAAAGGCTGCTGTTGATAACAAGGGCATTTGCTAAATAGATGGTGTGTGTGCAACAATATACTGAAAGGTCAATTATATTGTGCAGCTTATCTCACCACCTGTAGTTATTTAGGTGAAAGCTCCAAAATGCTTGCCTAATATGTCTGTTTATCCAAAAGGAAGTAAAAAGGGAGAGCTAGAAAGATAGCATTGCATCACATTACATGGCAATGCAATGCACAGTTGCTGAAGTTGAACCAAAATGAGCTTGTAATCTGGCTTCTGCAACTTTGAACATGAAAAATCCAATGAGGAGAAGAAAAGCAAAGCCAAAGAGTCCATCCCAAAATCCGACAAACAAGCAAAATGAACAAAAAACATTGAATTCAATTCTTTCTGATTTTAGAAACTGCATTAAAGAAGGGGTGCACCGGTCCTGGAGATACTGCAATACCAGGTCAATGCGTGGAGTGGACAGAGCAAGCTCTTTTTCCATCTCCCTGTTCTAAAAATCCATTTAATATATGGTCCCCAGATAGGGGACGTATCAGATATTAAACTGATAAGAACAGATACTACACTTGATCTTAGCCAAAAGGCCGAGAAGCGATAACCAGAATTGGTTTCAAACTACGGAGCCACCCAAGGATCCTGAAAAGTCCATTTGTGGAGATGAGCTCCTGGACTCCCGTTAAGAAGACATGTTGTCAACCTCTAGATCCCTTACATGCCTGCACTTTTCGGCTTGCTGCTGCTGCAATCCACGCGTTTTAGATCTGCATAACTCCACCTCTTTAAACACAGCACCTTCACCCCCTGCTGTTCCCACCCGCCTCAACACCGTTGGAAGGGAGGAGAACCAATTAAGGCGGGGGGTGGGGTGGAACGAGCAGCTGTCTACCCTTAGCAGGAGGGCTCCTGATTACATACCTCTCCTGCTGCTGCTGCTGCTGGCTGTCCAGCAGCAGACTGAAGGTGGCTGCTGCTGTGCACAGGTATATAAAGGCTCAGAGCCTATTATGACACGCGCAGCCAGCGTTCCATTGCCACATTCCATCTACTGCAGGCAGGATACCTGGCTGGCTGAATGTCGCTGAGAAGCTCACAGAGACCGCCATAAGCAACAGTTTAACAGAATGCCACAGACTAATCAACCAAACTTTTTGGGTTGGGTTCTCTTTTATAGTCTGCAGGCATTAAATGAAAGAAGTCAGTGTTCCAGCAGAAGGAGACAACGTTTCAGAAAAGGCATTGTAGCAAACCAAAAAAGAAATTTTAAGCGCAGCAGAGTAACCAGCGCACATACCTGTTAGCTCAGGTGAGTTTAAAAGGCTGCTGTTGATAACAAGGGCATTTGCTAAATAGATGGTGTGTGTGCAACAATATACTGAAAGGTCAATTATATTGTGCAGCTTATCTCACCACCTGTAGTTATTTAGGTGAAAGCTCCAAAATGCTTGCCTAATATGTCTGTTTATCCAAAAGGAAGTAAAAAGGGAGAGCTAGAAAGATAGCATTGCATCACATTACATGGCAATGCAATGCACAGTTGCTGAAGTTGAACCAAAATGAGCTTGTAATCTGGCTTCTGCAACTTTGAACATGAAAAATCCAATGAGGAGAAGAAAAGCAAAGCCAAAGAGTCCATCCCAAAATCCGACAAACAAGCAAAATGAACAAAAAACATTGAATTCAATTCTTTCTGATTTTAGAAACTGCATTAAAGAAGGGGTGCACCGGTCCTGGAGATACTGCAATACCAGGTCAATGCGTGGAGTGGACAGAGCAAGCTCTTTTTCCATCTCCCTGTTCTAAAAATCCATTTAATATATGGTCCCCAGATAGGGGACGTATCAGATATTAAACTGATAAGAACAGATTTTTTTTTTTATCGAAAGCCCGAATTCGTGTACAAAACCCGAGTGCGCTTAAAAAAGTGACAAGTGCCACAAAAAAAGTGCACTAGGATGCTGGTCTTCTTGAAACCCTCTCCAAAAGGAGAAGGGTCCCCCAAACAATTCCCCGTCCCTCCGAGCCAAAAGGCCACAGCGAGGAACAGGGACAAAAAGCCACCTCCAGCCGACGCCAGAGGCGACCCAATCTTACCCCCAGCACCTGCCCGAGTTCTCACCCGAGCAAGGCACTGGGAGCCAAAGACTGTGCTCCCCTCCCGGAAGAGGGGAGCCAACAACGCTCTCCTCCCGAAAGAGGAGAGCCAGGGGGGTTCAGGGGGGAGCGGAACCTGATGGCCACACACTCCCCCCCCTAGACCTGCCAAGAGAGGAACCCGTAAGGGAACCGCATCCCGACAAAATCCTAGTAGGGCGTGACACACGTGAATAAGTGGACACACAGTGACAAAGAAATTAAATAAATAGTGAAGGTTTCACAGTATAATACTGCCCGGACCTTCGACCGGGAATTGAAAAATTCCCCATCCTAAGGCCAGGAGGCCCGGAATAAGGGTGTGTGCGAAGAAAGAAAATTTGAAGTGCTTGTGCAAATGTGCCATAAACTCAAGTGGGGTTCCCAATCCCAGTGAGTTAAGTCACCCCAGGGTCACCACTCCTGGGGCACTTCACACTTCGGGCTTTCGATCTTCCCCGGCCCAATGGCGTCGAGCCTGGGGGGCCATGCTTTCCACCAGATGACTATATTAGCCACCTGGCGTACTAACAAGCGCCTAAACCCCAGTGTGCATAATGTATCAATCTACTAGGGCGGCCAACATCCAAAACCGCCTTTTCGAAAGATACTACACTTGATCTTAGCCAAAAGGCCGAGAAGCGATAACCAGAATTGGTTTCAAACTACGGAGCCACCCAAGGATCCTGAAAACTCCATTTGTGGAGATGAGCTCCTGGACTCCAGTTAAGAAGACATGTTGTCAACCTCTAGATCCCTTACATGCCTGCACTTTTCGGCTTGCTGCTGCTGCAATCCACGCGTTTTAGATCTGCATAACTCCACCTCTTTAAACACAGCACCTTCACCCCCTGCTGTTCCCACCCGCCTCAACACCGTTGGAAGGGAGGAGAACCAATTAAGGCGGGGGGTGGGGTGGAACGAGCAGCTGTCTACCCTTAGCAGGAGGGCTCCTGATTACATACCTCTCCTGCTGCTGCTGCTGCTGGCTGTCCAGCAGCAGACTGAAGGTGGCTGCTGCTGTGCACAGGTATATAAAGGCTCAGAGCCTATTATGACACGCGCAGCCAGCGTTCCATTGCCACATTCCATCTACTGCAGGCAGGATACCTGGCTGGCTGAATGTCGCTGAGAAGCTCACAGAGACCGCCATAAGCAACAGTTTAACAGAATGCCACAGACTAATCAACCAAACTTTTTGGGTTGGGTTCTCTTTTATAGTCTGCAGGTATTAAATGAAAGAAGTCAGTGTTCCAGCAGAAGGAGACAACGTTTCAGAAAAGGCATTGTAGCAAACCAAAAAAGAAATTTTAAGCGCAGCAGAGTAACCAGCGCACATACCTGTTAGCTCAGGTGAGTTTAAAAGGCTGCTGTTGATAACAAGGGCATTTGCTAAATAGATGGTGTGTGTGCAACAATATACTGAAAGGTCAATTATATTGTGCAGCTTATCTCACCACCTGTAGTTATTTAGGTGAAAGCTCCAAAATGCTTGCCTAATATGTCTGTTTATCCAAAAGGAAGTAAAAAGGGAGAGCTAGAAAGATAGCATTGCATCACATTACATGGCAATGCAATGCACAGTTGCTGAAGTTGAACCAAAATGAGCTTGTAATCTGGCTTCTGCAACTTTGAACATGAAAAATCCAATGAGGAGAAGAAAAGCAAAGCCAAAGAGTCCATCCCAAAATCCGACAAACAAGCAAAATGAACAAAAAACATTGAATTCAATTCTTTCTGATTTTAGAAACTGCATTAAAGAAGGGGTGCACCGGTCCTGGAGATACTGCAATACCAGGTCAATGCGTGGAGTGGACAGAGCAAGCTCTTTTTCCATCTCCCTGTTCTAAAAATCCATTTAATATATGGTCCCCAGATAGGGGACGTATCAGATATTAAACTGATAAGAACAGATACTACACTTGATCTTAGCCAAAAGGCCGAGAAGCGATAACCAGAATTGGTTTCAAACTACGGAGCCACCCAAGGATCCTGAAAAGTCCATTTGTGGAGATGAGCTCCTGGACTCCCGTTAAGAAGACATGTTGTCAACCTCTAGATCCCTTACATGCCTGCACTTTTCGGCTTGCTGCTGCTGCAATCCACGCGTTTTAGATCTGCATAACTCCACCTCTTTAAACACAGCACCTTCACCCCCTGCTGTTCCCACCCGCCTCAACACCGTTGGAATGGAGGAGAACCAATTAAGGCGGGGGGTGGGGTGGAACGAGCAGCTGTCTACCCTTAGCAGGAGGGCTCCTGATTACATACCTCTCCTGCTGCTGCTGCTGCTGCTGGCTGTCCAGCAGCAGACTGAAGGTGGCTGCTGCTGTGCACAGGTATATAAAGGCTCAGAGCCTATTATGACACGCGCAGCCAGCGTTCCATTGCCACATTCCATCTACTGCAGGCAGGATACCTGGCTGGCTGAATGTCGCTGAGAAGCTCACAGAGACCGCCATAAGCAACAGTTTAACAGAATGCCACAGACTAATCAACCAAACTTTTTGGGTTGGGTTCTCTTTTATAGTCTGCAGGCATTAAATGAAAGAAGTCAGTGTTCCAGCAGAAGGAGACAACGTTTCAGAAAAGGCATTGTAGCAAACCAAAAAAGAAATTTTAAGCGCAGCAGAGTAACCAGCGCACATACCTGTTAGCTCAGGTGAGTTTAAAAGGCTGCTGTTGATAACAAGGGCATTTGCTAAATAGATGGTGTGTGTGCAACAATATACTGAAAGGTCAATTATATTGTGCAGCTTATCTCACCACCTGTAGTTATTTAGGTGAAAGCTCCAAAATGCTTGCCTAATATGTCTGTTTATCCAAAAGGAAGTAAAAAGGGAGAGCTAGAAAGATAGCATTGCATCACATTACATGGCAATGCAATGCACAGTTGCTGAAGTTGAACCAAAATGAGCTTGTAATCTGGCTTCTGCAACTTTGAACATGAAAAATCCAATGAGGAGAAGAAAAGCAAAGCCAAAGAGTCCATCCCAAAATCCGACAAACAAGCAAAATGAACAAAAAACATTGAATTCAATTCTTTCTGATTTTAGAAACTGCATTAAAGAAGGGGTGCACCGGTCCTGGAGATACTGCAATACCAGGTCAATGCGTGGAGTGGACAGAGCAAGCTCTTTTTCCATCTCCCTGTTCTAAAAATCCATTTAATATATGGTCCCCAGATAGGGGACGTATCAGATATTAAACTGATAAGAACAGATACTACACTTGATCTTAGCCAAAAGGCCGAGAAGTGATAACCAGAATTGGTTTCAAACTACGGAGCCACCCAAGGATCCTGAAAAGTCCATTTGTGGAGATGAGCTCCTGGACTCCCGTTAAGAAGACATGTTGTCAACCTCTAGATCCCTTACATGCCTGCACTTTTCGGCTTGCTGCTGCTGCAATCCACGCGTTTTAGATCTGCATAACTCCACCTCTTTAAACACAGCACCTTCACCCCCTGCTGTTCCCACCCGCCTCAACACCGTTGGAAGGGAGGAGAACCAATTAAGGCGGGGGGTGGGGTGGAACGAGCAGCTGTCTACCCTTAGCAGGAGGGCTCCTGATTACATACCTCTCCTGCTGCTGCTGCTGCTGGCTGTCCAGCAGCAGACTGAAGGTGGCTGCTGCTGTGCACAGGTATATAAAGGCTCAGAGCCTATTATGACACGCGCAGCCAGCGTTCCATTGCCACATTCCATCTACTGCAGGCAGGATACCTGGCTGGCTGAATGTCGCTGAGAAGCTCACAGAGACCGCCATAAGCAACAGTTTAACAGAATGCCACAGACTAATCAACCAAACTTTTTGGGTTGGGTTCTCTTTTATAGTCTGCAGGCATTAAATGAAAGAAGTCAGTGTTCCAGCAGAAGGAGACAACGTTTCAGAAAAGGCATTGTAGCAAACCAAAAAAGAAATTTTAAGCGCAGCAGAGTAACCAGCGCACATACCTGTTAGCTCAGGTGAGTTTAAAAGGCTGCTGTTGATAACAAGGGCATTTGCTAAATAGATGGTGTGTGTGCAACAATATACTGAAAGGTCAATTATATTGTGCAGCTTATCTCACCACCTGTAGTTATTTAGGTGAAAGCTCCAAAATGCTTGCCTAATATGTCTGTTTATCCAAAAGGAAGTAAAAAGGGAGAGCTAGAAAGATAGCATTGCATCACATTACATGGCAATGCAATGCACAGTTGCTGAAGTTGAACCAAAATGAGCTTGTAATCTGGCTTCTGCAACTTTGAACATGAAAAATCCAATGAGGAGAAGAAAAGCAAAGCCAAAGAGTCCATCCCAAAATCCGACAAACAAGCAAAATGAACAAAAAACATTGAATTCAATTCTTTCTGATTTTAGAAACTGCATTAAAGAAGGGGTGCACCGGTCCTGGAGATACTGCAATACCAGGTCAATGCGTGGAGTGGACAGAGCAAGCTCTTTTTCCATCTCCCTGTTCTAAAAATCCATTTAATATATGGTCCCCAGATAGGGGACGTATCAGATATTAAACTGATAAGAACAGATACTACACTTGATCTTAGCCAAAAGGCCGAGAAGCAATAACCAGAATTGGTTTCAAACTACGGAGCCACCCAAGGATCCTGAAAAGTCCATTTGTGGAGATGAGCTCCTGGACTCCCGTTAAGAAGACATGTTGTCAACCTCTAGATCCCTTACATGCCTGCACTTTTCGGCTTGCTGCTGCTGCAATCCACGCGTTTTAGATCTGCATAACTCCACCTCTTTAAACACAGCACCTTCACCCCCTGCTGTTCCCACCCGCCTCAACACCGTTGGAAGGGAGGAGAACCAATTAAGGCGGGGGGTGGGGTGGAACGAGCAGCTGTCTACCCTTAGCAGGATGGCTCCTGATTACATACCTCTCCTGCTGCTGCTGCTTCTGGCTGTCCAGCAGCAGACTGAAGGTGGCTGCTGCTGTGCACAGGTATATAAAAGCTCAGAGCCTATTATGACACGCGCAGCCAGCGTTCCATTGCCACATTCCATCTACTGCAGGCAGGATACCTGGCTGGCTGAATGTCGCTGAGAAGCTCACAGAGACCGCCATAAGCAACAGTTTAACAGAATGCCACAGACTAATCAACCAAACTTTTTGGGTTGGGTTCTCTTTTATAGTCTGCAGGCATTAAATGAAAGAAGTCAGTGTTCCAGCAGAAGGAGACAACGTTTCAGAAAAGGCATTGTAGCAAACCAAAAAAGAAATTTTAAGCGCAGCAGAGTAACCAGCGCACATACCTGTTAGCTCAGGTGAGTTTAAAAGGCTGCTGTTGATAACAAGGGCATTTGCTAAATAGATGGTGTGTGTGCAACAATATACTGAAAGGTCAATTATATTGTGCAGCTTATCTCACCACCTGTAGTTATTTAGGTGAAAGCTCCAAAATGCTTGCCTAATATGTCTGTTTATCCAAAAGGAAGTAAAAAGGGAGAGCTAGAAAGATAGCATTGCATCACATTACATGGCAATGCAATGCACAGTTGCTGAAGTTGAACCAAAATGAGCTTGTAATCTGGCTTCTGCAACTTTGAACATGAAAAATCCAATGAGGAGAAGAAAAGCAAAGCCAAAGAGTCCATCCCAAAATCCGACAAACAAGCAAAATGAACAAAAAACATTGAATTCAATTCTTTCTGATTTTAGAAACTGCATTAAAGAAGGGGTGCACCGGTCCTGGAGATACTGCAATACCAGGTCAATGCGTGGAGTGGACAGAGCAAGCTCTTTTTCCATCTCCCTGTTCTAAAAATCCATTTAATATATGGTCCCCAGATAGGGGACGTATCAGATATTAAACTGATAAGAACAGATACTACACTTGATCTTAGCCAAAAGGCCGAGAAGCGATAACCAGAATTGGTTTCAAACTACGGAGCCACCCAAGGATCCTGAAAAGTCCATTTGTGGAGATGAGCTCCTGGACTCCCGTTAAGAAGACATGTTGTCAACCTCTGGATCCCTTACATGCCTGCACTTTTCGGCTTGCTGCTGCTGCAATCCACGCGTTTTAGATCTGCATAACTCCACCTCTTTAAACACAGCACCTTCACCCCCTGCTGTTCCCACCCGCCTCAACACCGTTGGAAGGGAGGAGAACCAATTAAGGCGGGGGGTGGGGTGGAACGAGCAGCTGTCTACCCTTAGCAGGAGGGCTCCTGATTACATACCTCTCCTGCTGCTGCTGCTGCTGGCTGTCCAGCAGCAGACTGAAGGTGGCTGCTGCTGTGCACAGGTATATAAAGGCTCAGAGCCTATTATGACACGCGCAGCCAGCGTTCCATTGCCACATTCCATCTACTGCAGGCAGGATACCTGGCTGGCTGAATGTCGCTGAGAAGCTCACAGAGACCGCCATAAGCAACAGTTTAACAGAATGCCACAGACTAATCAACCAAACTTTTTGGGTTGGGTTCTCTTTTATAGTCTGCAGGCATTAAATGAAAGAAGTCAGTGTTCCAGCAGAAGGAGACAACGTTTCAGAAAAGGCATTGTAGCAAACCAAAAAAGAAATTTTAAGCGCAGCAGAGTAACCAGCGCACATACCTGTTAGCTCAGGTGAGTTTAAAAGGCTGCTGTTGATAACAAGGGCATTTGCTAAATAGATGGTGTGTGTGCAACAATATACTGAAAGGTCAATTATATTGTGCAGCTTATCTCACCACCTGTAGTTATTTAGGTGAAAGCTCCAAAATGCTTGCCTAATATGTCTGTTTATCCAAAAGGAAGTAAAAAGGGAGAGCTAGAAAGATAGCATTGCATCACATTACATGGCAATGCAATGCACAGTTGCTGAAGTTGAACCAAAATGAGCTTGTAATCTGGCTTCTGCAACTTTGAACATGAAAAATCCAATGAGGAGAAGAAAAGCAAAGCCAAAGAGTCCATCCCAAAATCCGACAAACAAGCAAAATGAACAAAAAACATTGAATTCAATTCTTTCTGATTTTAGAAACTGCATTAAAGAAGGGGTGCACCGGTCCTGGAGATACTGCAATACCAGGTCAATGCGTGGAGTGGACAGAGCAAGCTCTTTTTCCATCTCCCTGTTCTAAAAATCCATTTAATATATGGTCCCCAGATAGGGGACGTATCAGATATTAAACTGATAAGAACAGATACTACACTTGATCTTAGCCAAAAGGCCGAGAAGCGATAACCAGAATTGGTTTCAAACTACGGAGCCACCCAAGGATCCTGAAAAGTCCATTTGTGGAGATGAGCTCCTGGACTCCCGTTAAGAAGACATGTTGTCAACCTCTAGATCCCTTACATGCCTGCACTTTTCGGCTTGCTGCTGCTGCAATCCACGCGTTTTAGATCTGCATAACTCCACCTCTTTAAACACAGCACCTTCACCCCCTGCTGTTCCCACCCGCCTCAACACCGTTGGAAGGGAGGAGAACCAATTAAGGCGGGGGGTGGGGTGGAACGAGCAGCTGTCTACCCTTAGCAGGAGGGCTCCTGATTACATACCTCTCCTGCTGCTGCTGCTGCTGGCTGTCCAGCAGCAGACTGAAGGTGGCTGCTGCTGTGCACAGGTATATAAAGGCTCAGAGCCTATTATGACACGCACAGCCAGCGTTCCATTGCCACATTCCATCTACTGCAGGCAGGATACCTGGCTGGCTGAATGTCGCTGAGAAGCTCACAGAGACCGCCATAAGCAACAGTTTAACAGAATGCCACAGACTAATCAACCAAACTTTTTGGGTTGGGTTCTCTTTTATAGTCTGCAGGCATTAAATGAAAGAAGTCAGTGTTCCAGCAGAAGGAGACAACGTTTCAGAAAAGGCATTGTAGCAAACCAAAAAAGAAATTTTAAGCGCAGCAGAGTAACCAGCGCACATACCTGTTAGCTCAGGTGAGTTTAAAAGGCTGCTGTTGATAACAAGGGCATTTGCTAAATAGATGGTGTGTGTGCAACAATATACTGAAAGGTCAATTATATTGTGCAGCTTATCTCACCACCTGTAGTTATTTAGGTGAAAGCTCCAAAATGCTTGCCTAATATGTCTGTTTATCCAAAAGGAAGTAAAAAGGGAGAGCTAGAAAGATAGCATTGCATCACATTACATGGCAATGCAATGCACAGTTGCTGAAGTTGAACCAAAATGAGCTTGTAATCTGGCTTCTGCAACTTTGAACATGAAAAATCCAATGAGGAGAAGAAAAGCAAAGCCAAAGAGTCCATCCCAAAATCCGACAAACAAGCAAAATGAACAAAAAACATTGAATTCAATTCTTTCTGATTTTAGAAACTGCATTAAAAAAGGGGTGCACCGGTCCTGGAGATACTGCAATACCAGGTCAATGCGTGGAGTGGACAGAGCAAGCTCTTTTTCCATCTCCCTGTTCTAAAAATCCATTTAATATATGGTCCCCAGATAGGGGACGTATCAGATATTAAACTGATAAGAACAGATACTACACTTGATCTTAGCCAAAAGGCCGAGAAGCGATAACCAGAATTGGTTTCAAACTACGGAGCCACCCAAGGATCCTGAAAAGTCCATTTGTGGAGATGAGCTCCTGGACTCCCGTTAAGAAGACATGTTGTCAACCTCTAGATCCCTTACATGCCTGCACTTTTCGGCTTGCTGCTGCTGCAATCCACGCGTTTTAGATCTGCATAACTCCACCTCTTTAAACACAGCACCTTCACCCCCTGCTGTTCCCACCCGCCTCAACACCGTTGGAAGGGAGGAGAACCAATTAAGGCGGGGGGTGGGGTGGAACGAGCAGCTGTCTACCCTTAGCAGGAGGGCTCCTGATTACATACCTCTCCTGCTGCTGCTGCTGCTGGCTGTCCAGCAGCAGACTGAAGGTGGCTGCTGCTGTGCACAGGTATATAAAGGCTCAGAGCCTATTATGACACGCGCAGCCAGCGTTCCATTGCCACATTCCATCTACTGCAGGCAGGATACCTGGCTGGCTGAATGTCGCTGAGAAGCTCACAGAGACCGCCATAAGCAACAGTTTAACAGAATGCCACAGACTAATCAACCAAACTTTTTGGGTTGGGTTCTCTTTTATAGTCTGCAGGCATTAAATGAAAGAAGTCAGTGTTCCAGCAGAAGGAGACAACGTTTCAGAAAAGGCATTGTAGCAAACCAAAAAAGAAATTTTAAGCGCAGCAGAGTAACCAGCGCACATACCTGTTAGCTCAGGTGAGTTTAAAAGGCTGCTGTTGATAACAAGGGCATTTGCTAAATAGATGGTGTGTGTGCAACAATATACTGAAAGGTCAATTATATTGTTCAGCTTATCTCACCACCTGTAGTTATTTAGGTGAAAGCTCCAAAATGCTTGCCTAATATGTCTGTTTATCCAAAAGGAAGTAAAAAGGGAGAGCTAGAAAGATAGCATTGCATCACATTACATGGCAATGCAATGCACAGTTGCTGAAGTTGAACCAAAATGAGCTTGTAATCTGGCTTCTGCAACTTTGAACATGAAAAATCCAATGAGGAGAAGAAAAGCAAAGCCAAAGAGTCCATCCCAAAATCCGACAAACAAGCAAAATGAACAAAAAACATTGAATTCAATTCTTTCTGATTTTAGAAACTGCATTAAAGAAGGAGTGCACCGGTCCTGGAGATACTGCAATACCAGGTCAATGCGTGGAGTGGACAGAGCAAGCTCTTTTTCCATCTCCCTGTTCTAAAAATCCATTTAATATATGGTCCCCAGATAGGGGACGTATCAGATATTAAACTGATAAGAACAGATCAGGTTTCAACATATTTTATTAAGTGCGTAAAAGATGGTTTACAATCAAAAGCAACAACACAAACAGTACATTATTAAAACACAGAATTCCACCCATAAAAACCCCATATACGATTGGCATCCCTTCTCCCAATACATTTGACATCCCTCAAGTAATAAATATACATCTGGCTAAAAGCAATTTTAAGACAATCCTTCACAGAAATAGCATCACGTTTAAAAAGTAAAATATTGCGTGCCTTCCAAAAGGCGTCTTTAAAACAGTTAATCATACACCAACATATACAATACTGTTGAGGGGTCGGACATTTAAAAAGGCCATATAAAACATATTCATGGTTAAAATCTCTTAAACCGCAAGTCCATTTTAAAAGAATCCCAACTTTGTGCCAAAGTTCCTGTGCAAATGGGCAATTCCACATAAGGTGCAAGGTGGTTTCGTCATTAACACATGAGTCTCTGGGGCATTTGGCTCTGGCCACCAGGCCTCTCCTGTGTTGAAACTCTCTGGTGGGGAGGCACTGGTGGACCACCATCCATGCGATGTCCTTATGTCCATTTGCTAAGAATTTCCCGAAGACATTCTTCCAAACTTGCTTCGATCTCTCTTCTGAGAAATTTACTATGGGGGTCACATCTTCATTCCTCCTCAGAAAAGATAAAAGCTTCTTGCGGTCTTTAAAAATGTCCATATTAAAATCACCAAGGCTATAAAATCGAACAGTCTTTTCTAAGATTGCTTGGTGTTTGGGGGGGCATAGTAAAACAGGGGAATTCAACGACAACTTAAACCATCTTTTAAAAATCATCCCACAAGTATATTTTAAAAAATAACTTAGCGCACTATTACCATTAAAATGTTTGAAACAAAAGCAGAAATAATTTAAATACAAATAAATATGTAAGTCGGGGACATCCCTTCCGCCGTTCATTTTATTCTTCCTCATTATTTCTCGCCTTAATTTTTCCATTTTGGAGTTCCATAAAAACATAAAGATCATCCTAGTCATTTTTTTAATTAAAACATCAGAGGGGGGGTACACCATAGCTATATACAGTATGAGGGGTAACAACACTGATTTTATAATTAAAATTTTCCCCTCCATTGTTAGGGACCTCAAACCCCAAAATGATATTTTCTTTGACATTTTTTCTATGACATTCTCCCAGCTTTGAGTTCCCACATTCTCCTCGTTAAAAACAACTCCAAGAATTTTTACATTGTCTCGTTTTATAGTGAGCTGCGGGAGTTGGGCGGTGTCCCAGGATCCCAAAGTCAGACATTCAGATTTATTTAAATTAAGTTTCAAACCGGATGCCTGGGAAAAAAAATCAATGCGCAACACCGCCCTCCGGAGGGAAGCAGGGTCCACGCACACAACCGTCACGTCATCCATGTAGCCAAAGACTCTCACATCACTGCCACCTCCGCCAGGAACAGGAACCCCTCTAATCACTTTGTCTTTTCTTATTGCGCTCAGCAGGGGCTCCATGGCGCAGATGAACAGGATGGGCGACAAGGGGCATCCCTGCTTCACTCCGGACTCAAGGGGAACTCCATCTGTTAAAAAGCCATTAAGAGAAATTTGACTAAAACAATTTTTATATAAAATCTTAATACAATTTAAAAGCATATTAGGGATACCCATTCTTTTTAAAACTCTAAAAAGAAATCTATGAGAGACTCTATCGAAAGCTTTTTCAAAATCTAGGGCTAAAAGAGCTACATTTTGACCCCGGTCTCTGGAATACCAAATTACATCCCTTAATACGTTTAAAACCTCTGAAATACTTCTGCCTGGTACACTACATACCTGCTCAGGCCGGATCAGTTTGGCAATGACACTCCTGAGGCGGTCAGCAACCACCTTAGCAAGTACCTTGTAATCAACATTTAGGAGAGTTATGGGTCTCCAATTCGCTAGAGCACTGCGGTCACCTTTTTTATATATCAAAGACACCACTCCTCTCCTCCACGAAAATGGCAACTGTTCACAAATAAAAACTTCTTTAAAAAGCATAAAAAGGTCCTCTTTTAAAATGTCCCAAAAAGTAAGGTAAAATTCTACAGGTAGTCCGTCACACCCAGGTGCTTTACCCTTAGAGAAACTTTTAAAAACATAAAATAATTCCTCTAAAACAATATCGCGTTCTAAAAACTCCTGGTCTGTAAAATTTAACTTAAAATCGAGATCATTAAGAGCATCAGATAAAAAGGACTCATCTATACACTTTTTACTAAAAAGATGCTTATAAAAGTTAAAAGTAGCATTCAACATTCCCTGCATAGATGTTTCACCCTCTAGATTTGTGATCACTTCTCTTTTATCCATGACTTTTTTGAAGAAGAAGCGAGAGCACTTCTCCCCCTCCTCCAAGTGCTGCACTCTAGAGTTAAAAATAACCTCTTTCCCCTTTGTGTCTATGCAGTTCTGAATTTCAGTTTTTAGGCCAGCAATATCATCTCCCACCTCCACCCCTAGCTCTTTGAATTTAAAAAGTGTTTGTAGTTTGGTGTTAAGATCACTAAAACATCTTTTTTTCTCGCTGGCTTTACGTCTCCCTGCTTTTATAAAAAACATTCTGACTTTTTTTTTCAAAATTTCCCACCAGGTTACCATAGGGGCATCAGAAGGTTTTTGTCGCCGCCAGGCTTGATAGGCTTTAACAAAGTCTTGTCGAATCAGAGGGTCCTCCAGCAGGTAAGTACTTAGACGCCAGAGGCCCCTGTTGACCCTCTGTTCATCCCGGTATTCTAGGTGCACCTCCAAGCCCTTATGGTCAGAAAATATATTTGATGTTAAAACACATTTTACAGGGTTAAAATCATCTGATAGGAAAATAAAATCGATCCTGGAGGACACCCCTCTTCCGGACCACGTGTAACCAGGGTCCGTCGGCAGGAGTGACCTCCACGCATCGCATAATTTAAAATCAGTTATAAAATCTTTCAATAGATGACATGACTTATCCAATTTGCGTAAAGGGTCACCCCCCGCTCGTTGTTCACTAGCACAAAGACAATTAAAATCACCCCCTACGATCAGGGGAGGTGACCCAGTACAGTACAATGGCAATATCCCAAATAAATTAATTCTCTCTTGCTTATCAGGGGGAGCATAAACATTCATTACACGTAGGATAAAACCATTAAATTTAAAATGCACTAAAACCACTCTGCCTGGTACTATTTCTGTGACAGCATTTATAGTAATATTTCTCCCACGACAGAGGAAGCCCACCCCTGCTGACTTGTTGTCGTTGGAGCCAGACCAGATGGAGGGCCCCAGTCTCCAATCTGTCTTGATATCATTATAATTTAGTGCATGTTGTATCCCGCATTCCTGTAATAAACAGATGTCAAAGTCAGTGGTTTCTAAGTACTTAAATAGAGCAGCCCTACGAACTGGGCTCTTTAATGACCTCACATTCAGTGAGACAAGTCTTAATGTGGGCATTCATAGGTCAGGGTGGTGGATCTTCCATGAGGACACCTGACTCAAAGCCCTGTATATCAAATTGCTCCAGGACATCCGGGCTAGAGGACCTAAACGACTCGATATTCTGTGAGCCGGCGGTTGCCCCCTCGTAGGTCACGGTTCCCAGCCACATTCCAGGAGACGCTGGGGCTTCGACATTCCGTCTCTTTTTCGGGGCAGACTCCACTAGGTCACTGGTGCAGTCCTCCTCTTCCTCCACCTCCTCCAGGGGGGGAGACTGGTCCATCA
This sequence comes from Phyllobates terribilis, assembly GCF_046119375.1. Lineage (NCBI taxonomy): Eukaryota > Metazoa > Chordata > Amphibia > Anura > Dendrobatidae > Phyllobates > Phyllobates terribilis. Next base: position 653,467,918 of record NW_027362765.1, read on the forward strand.
GGACAAGATCAGCAACACAGATTTCCTGATGTTCGCCACCTAGAAGCAAAGCCCCCTCATCAGGCTGGCTAATCGCCCTGGAAGATCCTGAGGCCATCGCTGCGTGGTCCCCTGTAGCCAACCGCACAGGGGCACCACCCTCCAGCCCAACAGGATCGGTATCGGGAACCATCGATACGGAGGATACCCTCCCAGAAGGAGGACCCCCCCGCTCCGGTCCATGCGAGGTCCGCCCATCGTTAAGGGACTTCGATGCAGGGGCCGCCCCAGAGGGGCCTCCGGCTCCCTGCTCCATCCCAGCCTTCTCGCCCTTCGAACCGCCCTCCGACGCCGGCCTGCCAGTGAAGACCGGTGGGCGCATCGGCTCAGCTTCAGAAGATGCAGCTTCTGCGTAGGTCCTGGTCCTGGTCCTGTTGGGGCATCCTCGGAACATGTGCCCCGCCTCACCGCAGAAATTACATTTCCTCCCAGCGGGACAGTCCTTCATTAAATGTCCGTAACAGCTGCAATTATTGCAGCGGTCTACTTTCCTGCCCGTGCAGGACGTTTGGGTATGACCCATTTGTCCACAGTTCCTGCAACATACTGGCATTCCAGGATAAAATAAGTAGCCTCTGCTCTTACCGATTACGAAGGTTGAGGGAGGGTGTAGCATTCCTCCCACTCCACTAAGGTCCCTCTTTAGACGGGCCATATACCTTCTCTTGCCGCACCAGAAGCCTACCGCGTTCTTCACAGTACCCAGGTATCTCAAATCATCACAATAGCGGGTAAGGTAGGTCGAGATGTCTGCAGCTTCAACAAAGAGGTTCGGGAAATGCACCACGATGGGGATCTCGTCATAAGCATACAAGAGACAAGAGGTTAGTCCATCCAATTCATCTAAGTAGTTTTTCTCGTTTACCTTTTGTACGAGTTGCTGACAGCATCCCTGGCTCTTGAAGGTGATGGTGTAAGTCCCCTTGTACTCGTTGTCCTGGAAGCAGAATATGTCTTCCCGCCGAAACTCCAGAACTCCAAGAAGAATCCTATGGCAGATGTAGTCCAAATTCTTCTCCATCCTCGATGCTGCTCCAACTTCAATCCTCACGGTGTTCCGCATCCGGGCATCACCCGATGAATATGTGAGCGTTGCCGGCATCCTTCACTCAGGAACGTACCGACACTTCTCTCTGAGAGGCGCAAGCCTTCATGGGATCCCTTCCCGTTGCTCCCGGACTAATCCTTCCTCCCAATAGCAGCAGGGGGGTTAAGTCCCTCCGAAGAGGAACGATCCCCCCAGGCCGAGAGAAAGGGTACCAAGAGCACCTCACAGGCAAGACCACACAGGTAAACCTGATAGATCGTGCCAAAAGGCCGAGAAGCGATAACCAGAATTGGTTTCAAACTACGGAGCCACCCAAGGATCCTGAAAAGTCCATTTGTGGAGATGAGCTCCTGGACTCCCGTTAAGAAGACATGTTGTCAACCTCTAGATCCCTTACATGCCTGCACTTTTCGGCTTGCTGCTGCTGCAATCCACGCGTTTTAGATCTGCATAACTCCACCTCTTTAAACACAGCACCTTCACCCCCTGCTGTTCCCACCCGCCTCAACACCGTTGGAAGGGAGGAGAACCAATTAAGGCGGGGGGTGGGGTGGAACGAGCAGCTGTCTACCCTTAGCAGGAGGGCTCCTGATTACATACCTCTCCTGCTGCTGCTGCTGGCTGTCCAGCAGCAGACTGAAGGTGGCTGCTGCTGTGCACAGGTATATAAAGGCTCAGAGCCTATTATGACACGCGCAGCCAGCGTTCCATTGCCACATTCCATCTACTGCAGGCAGGATACCTGGCTGGCTGAATGTCGCTGAGAAGCTCACAGAGACCGCCATAAGCAACAGTTTAACAGAATGCCACAGACTAATCAACCAAACTTTTTGGGTTGGGTTCTCTTTTATAGTCTGCAGGCATTAAATGAAAGAAGTCAGTGTTCCAGCAGAAGGAGACAACGTTTCAGAAAAGGCATTGTAGCAAACCAAAAAAGAAATTTTAAGCGCAGCAGAGTAACCAGCGCACATACCTGTTAGCTCAGGTGAGTTTAAAAGGCTGCTGTTGATAACAAGGGCATTTGCTAAATAGATGGTGTGTGTGCAACAATATACTGAAAGGTCAATTATATTGTGCAGCTTATCTCACCACCTGTAGTTATTTAGGTGAAAGCTCCAAAATGCTTGCCTAATATGTCTGTTTATCCAAAAGGAAGTAAAAAGGGAGAGCTAGAAAGATAGCATTGCATCACATTACATGGCAATGCAATGCACAGTTGCTGAAGTTGAACCAAAATGAGCTTGTAATCTGGCTTCTGCAACTTTGAACATGAAAAATCCAATGAGGAGAAGAAAAGCAAAGCCAAAGAGTCCATCCCAAAATCCGACAAACAAGCAAAATGAACAAAAAACATTGAATTCAATTCTTTCTGATTTTAGAAACTGCATTAAAGAAGGGATGCACCGGTCCTGGAGATACTGCAATACCAGGTCAATGCGTGGAGTGGACAGAGCAAGCTCTTTTTCCATCTCCCTGTTCTAAAAATCCATTTAATATATTGTCCCCAGATAGGGGACGTATCAGATATTAAACTGATAAGAACAGATACTACACTTGATCTTAGCCAAAAGGCCGAGAAGCGATAACCAGAATTGGTTTCAAACTACGGAGCCACCCAAGGATCCTGAAAAGTCCATTTGTGGAGATGAGCTCCTGGACTCCCGTTAAGAAGACATGTTGTCAACCTCTAGATCCCTTACATGCCTGCACTTTTCGGCTTGCTGCTGCTGCAATCCACGCGTTTTAGATCTGCATAACTCCACCTCTTTAAACACAGCACCTTCACCCCCTGCTGTTCCCACCCGCCTCAACACCGTTGGAAGGGAGGAGAACCAATTAAGGCGGGGGGTGGGGTGGAACGAGCAGCTGTCTACCCTTAGCAGGAGGGCTCCTGATTACATACCTCTCCTGCTGCTGCTGCTGCTGGCTGTCCAGCAGCAGACTGAAGGTGGCTGCTGCTGTGCACAGGTATATAAAGGCTCAGAGCCTATTATGACACGCGCAGCCAGCGTTCCATTGCCACATTCCATCTACTGCAGGCAGGATACCTGGCTGGCTGAATGTCGCTGAGAAGCTCACAGAGACCGCCATAAGCAACAGTTTAACAGAATGCCACAGACTAATCAACCAAACTTTTTGGGTTGGGTTCTCTTTTATAGTCTGCAGGCATTAAATGAAAGAAGTCAGTGTTCCAGCAGAAGGAGACAACGTTTCAGAAAGGCATTGTAGCAAACCAAAAAAGAAATTTTAAGCGCAGCAGAGTAACCAGCGCACATACCTGTTAGCTCAGGTGAGTTTAAAAGGCTGCTGTTGATAACAAGGGCATTTGCTAAATAGATGGTGTGTGTGCAACAATATACTGAAAGGTCAATTATATTGTGCAGCTTATCTCACCACCTGTAGTTATTTAGGTGAAAGCTCCAAAATGCTTGCCTAATATGTCTGTTTATCCAAAAGGAAGTAAAAAGGGAGAGCTAGAAAGATAGCATTGCATCACATTACATGGCAATGCAATGCACAGTTGCTGAAGTTGAACCAAAATGAGCTTGTAATCTGGCTTCTGCAACTTTGAACATGAAAAATCCAATGAGGAGAAGAAAAGCAAAGCCAAAGAGTCCATCCCAAAATCCGACAAACAAGCAAAATGAACAAAAAACATTGAATTCAATTCTTTCTGATTTTAGAAACTGCATTAAAGAAGGGGTGCACCGGTCCTGGAGATACTGCAATATCAGGTCAATGCGTGGAGTGGACAGAGCAAGCTCTTTTTCCATCTCCCTGTTCTAAAAATCCATTTAATATATGGTCCCCAGATAGGGGACGTATCAGATATTAAACTGATAAGAACAGATACTACACTTGATCTTAGCCAAAAGGCCGAGAAGCGATAACCAGAATTGGTTTCCAACTACGGAGCCACCCAAGGATCCTGAAAAGTCCATTTGTGGAGATGAGCTCCTGGACTCCCGTTAAGAAGACATGTTGTCAACCTCTAGATCCCTTACATGCCTGCACTTTTCGGCTTGCTGCTGCTGCAATCCACGCGTTTTAGATCTGCATAACTCCACCTCTTTAAACACAGCACCTTCACCCCCTGCTGTTCCCACCCGCCTCAACACCGTTGGAAGGGAGGAGAACCAATTAAGGCGGGGGGTGGGGTGGAACGAGCAGCTGTCTACCCTTAGCAGGAGGGCTCCTGATTACATACCTCTCCTGCTGCTGCTGCTGCTGGCTGTCCAGCAGCAGACTGAAGGTGGCTGCTGCTGTGCACAGGTATATAAAGGCTCAGAGCCTATTATGACACGCGCAGCCAGCGTTCCATTGCCACATTCCATCTACTGCAGGCAGGATACCTGGCTGGCTGAATGTCGCTGAGAAGCTCACAGAGACCGCCATAAGCAACAGTTTAACAGAATGCCACAGACTAATCAACCAAACTTTTTGGGTTGGGTTCTCTTTTATAGTCTGCAGGCATTAAATGAAAGAAGTCAGTGTTCCAGCAGAAGGAGACAACGTTTCAGAAAAGGCATTGTAGCAAACCAAAAAAGAAATTTTAAGCGCAGCAGAGTAACCAGCGCACATACCTGTTAGCTCAGGTGAGTTTAAAAGGCTGCTGTTGATAACAAGGGCATTTGCTAAATAGATGGTGTGTGTGCAACAATATACTGAAAGGTCAATTATATTGTGCAGCTTATCTCACCACCTGTAGTTATTTAGGTGAAAGCTCCAAAATGCTTGCCTAATATGTCTGTTTATCCAAAAGGAAGTAAAAAGGGAGAGCTAGAAAGATAGCATTGCATCACATTACATGGCAATGCAATGCACAGTTGCTGAAGTTGAACCAAAATGAGCTTGTAATCTGGCTTCTGCAACTTTGAACATGAAAAATCCAATGAGGAGAAGAAAAGCAAAGCCAAAGAGTCCATCCCAAAATCCGACAAACAAGCAAAATGAACAAAAAACATTGAATTCAATTCTTTCTGATTTTAGAAACTGCATTAAAGAAGGGGTGCACCGGTCCTGGAGATACTGCAATACCAGGTCAATGCGTGGAGTGGACAGAGCAAGCTCTTTTTCCATCTCCCTGTTCTAAAAATCCATTTAATATATGGTCCCCAGATAGGGGACGTATCAGATATTAAACTGATAAGAACAGATTTTTTTTTTTATCGAAAGCCCGAATTCGTGTACAAAACCCGAGTGCGCTTAAAAAAGTGACAAGTGCCACAAAAAAAGTGCACTAGGATGCTGGTCTTCTTGAAACCCTCTCCAAAAGGAGAAGGGTCCCCCAAACCATTCCCCGTCCCTCCGAGCCAAAAGGCCACAGCGAGGAACAGGGACAAAAAGCCACCTCCAGCCGAAGCCAGAGGCGACCCAATCTTACCCCCAGCACCTGCCCGAGTTCTCACCCGAGCAAGGCACTGGGAGCCAAAGACTGTGCTCCCCTCCCGGAAGAGGGGAGCCAACAACGCTCTCCTCCCGAAAGAGGAGAGCCAGGGGGGTTCAGGGGGGAGCGGAACCTGATGGCCACACACTCCCCCCCTAGACCTGCCAAGAGAGGAACCCGTAAGGGAACCGCATCCCGACAAAATCCTAGTAGGGCGTGACACACGTGAATAAGTGGACACACAGTGACAAAGAAATTAAATAAATAGTGAAGGTTTCACAGTATAATACTGCCCGGACCTTCGACCGGGAATTGAAAAATTCCCCATTATAAGGCCAGGAGGCCCGGAATAAGGGTGTGTGCGAAGAAAGAAAATTTGAAGTGCTTGTGCAAATGTGCCATAAACTCAAGTGGGGTTCCCAATCCCAGTGAGTTAAGGCACCCCAGGGTCACCACTCCTGGGGCACTTCACACTTCGGGCTTTCGATCTTCCCCGGCCCAATGGCGTCGATCCTGGGGGGCCATGCTTTCCACCAGATGACTATATTAGCCACCTGGCGTACTAACAAGCGCCTAAACCCCAGTGTGCATAATGTATCAATCTACTAGGGCGGCCAACATCCAAAACCGCCTTTTCGAAAGATACTACACTTGATCTTAGCCAAAAGGCCGAGAAGCGATAACCAGAATTGGTTTCAAACTACGGAGCCACCCAAGGATCCTGAAAAGTCCATTTGTGGAGATGAGCTCCTGGACTCCCGTTAAGAAGACATGTTGTCAACCTCTAGATCCCTTACATGCCTGCACTTTTCGGCTTGCTGCTGCTGCAATCCACGCGTTTTAGATCTGCATAACTCCACCTCTTTAAACACAGCACCTTCACCCCCTGCTGTTCCCACCCGCCTCAACACCGTTGGAAGGGAGGAGAACCAATTAAGGCGGGGGGTGGGGTGGAACGAGCAGCTGTCTACCCTTAGCAGGAGGGCTCCTGATTACATACCTCTCCTGCTGCTGCTGCTGCTGGCTGTCCAGCAGCAGACTGAAGGTGGCTGCTGCTGTGCACAGGTATATAAAGGCTCAGAGCCTATTATGACACGCGCAGCCAGCGTTCCATTGCCACATTCCATCTACTGCAGGCAGGATACCTGGCTGGCTGAATGTCGCTGAGAAGCTCACAGAGACCGCCATAAGCAACAGTTTAACAGAATGCCACAGACTAATCAACCAAACTTTTTGGGTTGGGTTCTCTTTTATAGTCTGCAGGCATTAAATGAAAGAAGTCAGTGTTCCAGCAGAAGGAGACAACGTTTCAGAAAAGGCATTGTAGCAAACCAAAAAAGAAATTTTAAGCGCAGCAGAGTAACCAGCGCACATACCTGTTAGCTCAGGTGAGTTTAAAAGGCTGCTGTTGATAACAAGGGCATTTGCTAAATAGATGGTGTGTGTGCAACAATATACTGAAAGGTCAATTATATTGTGCAGCTTATCTCACCACCTGTAGTTATTTAGGTGAAAGCTCCAAAATGCTTGCCTAATATGTCTGTTTATCCAAAAGGAAGTAAAAAGGGAGAGCTAGAAAGATAGCATTGCATCACATTACATGGCAATGCAATGCACAGTTGCTGAAGTTGAACCAAAATGAGCTTGTAATCTGGCTTCTGCAACTTTGAACATGAAAAATCCAATGAGGAGAAGAAAAGCAAAGCCAAAGAGTCCATCCCAAAATCCGACAAACAAGCAAAATGAACAAAAAACATTGAATTCAATTCTTTCTGATTTTAGAAACTGCATTAAAGAAGGGGTGCACCGGTCCTGGAGATACTGCAATACCAGGTCAATGCGTGGAGTGGACAGAGCAAGCTCTTTTTCCATCTCCCTGTTCTAAAAATCCATTTAATATATGGTCCCCAGATAGGGGACGTATCAGATATTAAACTGATAAGAACAGATTTTTTTTTTTATCGAAAGCCCGAATTCGTGTACAAAACCCGAGTGCGCTTAAAAAAGTGACAAGTGCCAAAAAAAAAGTGCACTAGGATGCTGGTCTTCTTGAAACCCTCTCCAAAAGGAGAAGGGTCCCCCAAACCATTCCCCGTCCCTCCGAGCCAAAAGGCCACAGCGAGGAACAGGGACAAAAAGCCACCTCCAGCCGAAGCCAGAGGCGACCCAATCTTACCCCCAGCACCTGCCCGAGTTCTCACCCGAGCAAGGCACTGGGAGCCAAAGACTGTGCTCCCCTCCCGGAAGAGGGGAGCCAACAACGCTCTCCTCCCGAAAGAGGAGAGCCAGGGGGGTTCAGGGGGGAGCGGAACCTGATGGCCACACACTCCCCCCCTAGACCTGCCAAGAGAGGAACCCGTAAGGGAACCGCATCCCGACAAAATCCTAGTAGGGCGTGACACACGTGAATAAGTGGACACACAGTGACAAAGAAATTAAATAAATAGTGAAGGTTTCACAGTATAATACTGCCCGGACCTTCGACCGGGAATTGAAAAATTCCCCATCCTAAGGCCAGGAGGCCCGGAATAAGGGTGTGTGCGAAGAAAGAAAATTTGAAGTGCTTGTGCAAATGTGCCATAAACTCAAGTGGGGTTCCCAATCCCAGTGAGTTAAGGCACCCCAGGGTCACCACTCCTGGGGCACTTCACACTTCGGGCTTTCGATCTTCCCCGGCCCAATGGCGTCGATCCTGGGGGGCCATGCTTTCCACCAGATGACTATATTAGCCACCTGGCGTACTAACAAGCGCCTAAACCCCAGTGTGCATAATGTATCAATCTACTAGGGCGGCCAACATCCAAAACCGCCTTTTCGAAAGATACTACACTTGATCTTAGCCAAAAGGCCGAGAAGCGATAACCAGAATTGGTTTCAAACTACGGAGCCACCCAAGGATCCTGAAAAGTCCATTTGTGGAGATGAGCTCCTGGACTCCCGTTAAGAAGACATGTTGTCAACCTCTAGATCCCTTACATGCCTGCACTTTTCGGCTTGCTGCTGCTGCAATCCACGCGTTTTAGATCTGCATAACTCCACCTCTTTAAACACAGCACCTTCACCCCCTGCTGTTCCCACCCGCCTCAACACCGTTGGAAGGGAGGAGAACCAATTAAGGCGGGGGGTGGGGTGGAACGAGCAGCTGTCTACCCTTAGCAGGAGGGCTCCTGATTACATACCTCTCCTGCTGCTGCTGCTGCTGGCTGTCCAGCAGCAGACTGAAGGTGGCTGCTGCTGTGCACAGGTATATAAAGGCTCAGAGCCTATTATGACACGCGCAGCCAGCGTTCCATTGCCACATTCCATCTACTGCAGGCAGGATACCTGGCTGGCTGAATGTCGCTGAGAAGCTCACAGAGACCGCCATAAGCAACAGTTTAACAGAATGCCACAGACTAATCAACCAAACTTTTTGGGTTGGGTTCTCTTTTATAGTCTGCAGGCATTAAATGAAAGAAGTCAGTGTTCCAGCAGAAGGAGACAACGTTTCAGAAAAGGCATTGTAGCAAACCAAAAAAGAAATTTTAAGCGCAGCAGAGTAACCAGCGCACATACCTGTTAGCTCAGGTGAGTTTAAAAGGCTGCTGTTGATAACAAGGGCATTTGCTAAATAGATGGTGTGTGTGCAACAATATACTGAAAGGTCAATTATATTGTGCAGCTTATCTCACCACCTGTAGTTATTTAGGTGAAAGCTCCAAAATGCTTGCCTAATATGTCTGTTTATCCAAAAGGAAGTAAAAAGGGAGAGCTAGAAAGATAGCATTGCATCACATTACATGGCAATGCAATGCACAGTTGCTGAAGTTGAACCAAAATGAGCTTGTAATCTGGCTTCTGCAACTTTGAACATGAAAAATCCAATGAGGAGAAGAAAAGCAAAGCCAAAGAGTCCATCCCAAATCCGACAAACAAGCAAAATGAACAAAAAACATTGAATTCAATTCTTTCTGATTTTAGAAACTGCATTAAAGAAGGGGTGCACCGGTCCTGGAGATACTGCAATACCAGGTCAATGCGTGGAGTGGACAGAGCAAGCTCTTTTTCCATCTCCCTGTTCTAAAAATCCATTTAATATATGGTCCCCAGATAGGGGACGTATCAGATATTAAACTGATAAGAACAGATTTTTTTTTTTATCGAAAGCCCGAATTCGTGTACAAAACCCGAGTGCGCTTAAAAAAGTGACAAGTGCCACAAAAAAAGTGCACTAGGATGCTGGTCTTCTTGAAACCCTCTCCAAAAGGAGAAGGGTCCCCCAAACCATTCCCCGTCCCTTCGAGCCAAAAGGCCACAGCGAGGAACAGGGACAAAAAGCCACCTCCAGCCGAAGCCAGAGGCGACCCAATCTTACCCCCAGCACCTGCCCGAGTTCTCACCCGAGCAAGGCACTGGGAGCCAAAGACTGTGCTCCCCTCCCGGAAGAGGGGAGCCAGGGGGGTTCAGGGGGGAGCGGAACCTGATGGCCACACACTCCCCCCCTAGACCTGCCAAGAGAGGAACCCGTAAGGGAACCGCATCCCGACAAAATCCTAGTAGGGCGTGACACACGTGAATAAGTGGACACACAGTGACAAAGAAATTAAATAAATAGTGAAGGTTTCACAGCATAATACTGCCCGGACCTTCGACCGGGAATTGAAAAATTCCCCATCCTAAGGCCAGGAGGCCCGGAATAAGGGTGTGTGCGAAGAAAGAAAATTTGAAGTGCTTGTGCAAATGTGCCATAAACTCAAGTGGGGTTCCCAATCCCAGTGAGTTAAGGCACCCCAGGGTCACCACTCCTGGGGCACTTCACACTTCGGGCTTTCGATCTTCCCCGGCCCAATGGCGTCGATCCTGGGGGGCCATGCTTTCCACCAGATGACTATATTAGCCACCTGGCGTACTAACAAGCGCCTAAACCCCAGTGTGCATAATGTATCAATCTACTAGGGCGGCCAACATCCAAAACCGCCTTTTCGAAAGATACTACACTTGATCTTAGCCAAAAGGCCGAGAAGCGATAACCAGAATTGGTTTCAAACTACGGAGCCACCCAAGGATCCTGAAAAGTCCATTTGTGGAGATGAGCTCCTGGACTCCCGTTAAGAAGACATGTTGTCAACCTCTAGATCCCTTACATGCCTGCACTTTTCGGCTTGCTGCTGCTGCAATCCACGCGTTTTAGATCTGCATAACTCCACCTCTTTAAACACAGCACCTTCACCCCCTGCTGTTCCCACCCGCCTCAACACCGTTGGAAGGGAGGAGAACCAATTAAGGCGGGGGGTGGGGTGGAACGAGCAGCTGTCTACCCTTAGCAGGAGGGCTCCTGATTACATACCTCTCCTGCTGCTGCTGCTGCTAGCTGTCCAGCAGCAGACTGAAGGTGGCTGCTGCTGTGCACAGGTATATAAAGGCTCAGAGCCTATTATGACACGCGCAGCCAGCGTTCCATTGCCACATTCCATCTACTGCAGGCAGGATACCTGGCTGGCTGAATGTCGCTGAGAAGCTCACAGAGACCGCCATAAGCAACAGTTTAACAGAATGCCACAGACTAATCAACCAAACTTTTTGGGTTGGGTTCTCTTTTATAGTCTGCAGGCATTAAATGAAAGAAGTCAGTGTTCCAGCAGAAGGAGACAACGTTTCAGAAAAGGCATTGTAGCAAACCAAAAAAGAAATTTTAAGCGCAGCAGAGTAACCAGCGCACATACCTGTTAGCTCAGGTGAGTTTAAAAGGCTGCTGTTGATAACAAGGGCATTTGCTAAATAGATGGTGTGTGTGCAACAATATACTGAAAGGTCAATTATATTGTGCAGCTTAGCTCACCACCTGTAGTTATTTAGGTGAAAGCTCCAAAATGCTTGCCTAATATGTCTGTTTATCCAAAAGGAAGTAAAAAGGGAGAGCTAGAAAGATAGCATTGCATCACATTACATGGCAATGCAATGCACAGTTGCTGAAGTTGAACCAAAATGAGCTTGTAATCTGGCTTCTGCAACTTTGAACATGAAAAATCCAATGAGGAGAAGAAAAGCAAAGCCAAAGAGTCCATCCCAAAATCCGACAAACAAGCAAAATGAACAAAAAACATTGAATTCAATTCTTTCTGATTTTAGAAACTGCATTAAAGAAGGGGTGCACCGGTCCTGGAGATACTGCAATACCAGGTCAATGCGTGGAGTGGACAGAGCAAGCTCTTTTTCCATCTCCCTGTTCTAAAAATCCATTTAATATATGGTCCCCAGATAGGGGACGTATCAGATATTAAACTGATAAGAACAGATACTACACTTGATCTTAGCCAAAAGGCCGAGAAGCGATAACCAGAATTGGTTTCAAACTACGGAGCCACCCAAGGATCCTGAAAAGTCCATTTGTGGAGATGAGCTCCTGGACTCCCGTTAAGAAGACATGTTGTCAACCTCTAGATCCCTTACATGCCTGCACTTTTCGGCTTGCTGCTGCTGCAATCCACGCGTTTTAGATCTGCATAACTCCACCTCTTTAAACACAGCACCTTCACCCCCTGCTGTTCCCACCCGCCTCAACACCGTTGGAAGGGAGGAGAACCAATTAAGGCGGGGGGTGGGGTGGAACGAGCAGCTGTCTACCCTTAGCAGGAGGGCTCCTGATTACATACCTCTCCTGCTGCTGCTGCTGCTAGCTGTCCAGCAGCAGACTGAAGGTGGCTGCTGCTGTGCACAGGTATATAAAGGCTCAGAGCCTATTATGACACGCGCAGCCAGCGTTCCATTGCCACATTCCATCTACTGCAGGCAGGATACCTGGCTGGCTGAATGTCGCTGAGAAGCTCACAGAGACCGCCATAAGCAACAGTTTAACAGAATGCCACAGACTAATCAACCAAACTTTTTGGGTTGGGTTCTCTTTTATAGTCTGCAGGCATTAAATGAAAGAAGTCAGTGTTCCAGCAGAAGGAGACAACGTTTCAGAAAAGGCATTGTAGCAAACCAAAAAAGAAATTTTAAGCGCAGCAGAGTAACCAGCGCACATACCTGTTAGCTCAGGTGAGTTTAAAAGGCTGCTGTTGATAACAAGGGCATTTGCTAAATAGATGGTGTGTGTGCAACAATATACTGAAAGGTCAATTATATTGTGCAGCTTAGCTCACCACCTGTAGTTATTTAGGTGAAAGCTCCAAAATGCTTGCCTAATATGTCTGTTTATCCAAAAGGAAGTAAAAAGGGAGAGCTAGAAAGATAGCATTGCATCACATTACATGGCAATGCAATGCACAGTTGCTGAAGTTGAACCAAAATGAGCTTGTAATCTGGCTTCTGCAACTTTGAACATGAAAAATCCAATGAGGAGAAGAAAAGCAAAGCCAAAGAGTCCATCCCAAAATCCGACAAACAAGCAAAATGAACAAAAAACATTGAATTCAATTCTTTCTGATTTTAGAAACTGCATTAAAGAAGGGGTGCACCGGTCCTGGAGATACTGCAATACCAGGTCAATGCGTGGAGTGGACAGAGCAAGCTCTTTTTCCATCTCCCTGTTCTAAAAATCCATTTAATATATGGTCCCCAGATAGGGGACGTATCAGATATTAAACTGATAAGAACAGATTTTTTTTTTAATTTGGCTATCCCCCACATGGGGATAAAAACCGTTTATTTAAAATTTAACAAATTACAGAAATAAAACCATTACATCCACATTACACTTTCGGGACTTCAAAGAAAAATAAAAATTCCATCACAGCAAATTTTACAAGACTTCAAATATTCCATAGGTTAAAAAGCCATTTGCCTGCCAATGTTACATTCTTTTTCCTGTCCAATAAATAGTATATGTACATTTCACTTTTACAAAAGGCTAAAACATCATCTACTGGTAACATTTCATGTTTAAAAACAGCAATATTTCTAGCATTCCAGAGCGCTATCTTGGCACAATTCACTGTCTTCCACGCCATTATTTTTTGGTCCATTGTTGGGCATTCCAGAAGACCATATAACACTGATGCAAAATTAAAGTCCTTGAGGTCCACCATTTTCTCCAGCAGGGGGATTAATCTTCTCCAGAACTCTTTAGCAAAAGCACAAGTCCATAAAAGATGCTTCACTGTCTCTTCTTCTTGACAACCTTCTCTTGGGCAGATGGCAGACCTCACAAAACCTCTTCTGTACTGGAATGCCCGGCAAGGAAGACAGTGGTGTGCGCAGCTCCAAGACATGTCTTTCTGTACATTAAAAAGATAAGGGGCGTTAATCGTTTTCCATATGTGTACAGTTTTGTCATCATCATAACGTTCAATATCACACAACGTCACATCAGTACTAATTTGTTTGAGTAGTGTCTTGCTGTTACATAGATCCCCTGTCTGTTTCTTATTCAAATTAAAATCAAGAATAATTTTCTTTAAAATCTCATAATGTGCAGGCAGGTTAAAAGCATAAGGAAAGGATAAAACCGTTTCAAACCAACCAAACCTTCTCATGAGAAAACCAGTGTTAAAACGCATAAAATAGGAAAGGTAATTATCTTTAAAAAGGGTTTTAAAACAGAAACAGAAAAAATGTATTAAAAGAAACTTATCTAAAACAGGGAAATCTTTCCCACCTTTAACCTTTGGCTTTGTCACAATTTCTCTTTTGAGTTTCTCCATTTTTGAGCCCCAAAAAAAGGTAAAACATACTTTTGTAATTCGTTTCAACAAATTTGTAGGAGGGGGGAACACCAAACTAAGATATAACAGGATAGGTAATATCACCATTTTTACAATCAGAACTTTACCTTCCATTGACAGCTTTCTCATATTCCACATGCAGATTTTCTGATTAATTTTCTGTGCTGCCGCATCCCAGCTATTAAAACCATTATTAGATTCATTAAAAGAAACACCTAAAATAGTAATGGAATCTGTAACTTCAATTGGTACATCATGTAAACTCATCCCCCCGACATTTAAAATATTACATTTAGTAAGATTAATTTTAAAACCGGAAACTGTACAAAAAGACTGAATTTGGCTTATCGTTTTTTGTATTGAAGGTACATCACATCCAAACACTGCTACATCATCCATATAGCTTACAACTTTAACTTGTAGACCGTTCCCTCCGGGTAAGGGTACTCCACATATTTGCTTATCCCGGCGTATTGTACATAAAAGGGGTTCTATAGCACATATAAAAAGCAGGGGGGACAAAGGGCAACCCTGCTTCACCCCTGATTTTAAAACTACCTCTTTTGTTTTAAAACCATTAACTAAAATCTTACTCGTACAATCATTATAAAAAGCTTTAAGAGACAATAAAAACCCACCCGGAATGCCCATTTTTTCTAAAACTTTAAAAAGATAAAAATGAGACACGCGGTCAAAAGCTTTCTCAAAATCCACCGCTAGGATTGACATCTTTGTCTTTCTGGTTTTTACATCTTCAATACAATCTTTCACCAGGTTTAAATTGTCCCAGATACTACGCCCAGGTACCCCGCATACCTGATTTGCATGAATTACTTTATGTATCACTTTTTTCAACCGATTTGCACAGATCTTAGCCATAATTTTGTAATCACTATTTAAAAGAGTTATCGGCCTCCAGTTTTTAAGATCCGTTTTGTCACCTTTTTTGTATAGTAGTGATACTTCACCTTTCTTCCATGAGTTGAGTAAAACCTTATTATTAAAAACTTCGGAAAACAAATTAAACAAATCATCTTTTAAAATATCATAAAAACTTATATAAAACTCTATGGGGATACCATCAGGGCCGGGCACTTTACCATTTTTAAAACTCTTCATGGTTTCTAAAATCTCTTCCTCACATAGAGGTTGGGATAAAAAACTTTGGGCATCAGCATCTAGGGTGGACTTGATCTCCCCCAGGAAAGTGTGTATTAAATCATGGTCTACAGTTTTTACATTAAAAAGATCATTAAAATAGACATTTACCTTATCCAATATAACGTTGATATTATTATCTCCATCTATGTTATCAATTATTGTTTTCGCCTGTTTGTTTTTCTTAAAAAAATACCTGGAACAAGTCTCATCCTCTTCTACGTGTTTTACCTTTGAACGAAAAATCAGTTCTTTTCCTTTTTGTTCCAACCACTTTGAAATTTCTCCTTTAAGACTCAATATATCATTACCTACATCCAGACCATTGTCTTTGAATTTGTACAATGTCTGTAACCTGATATTAAGAAAATTATAGATCTCAAACTTTTCTTTAGCTTTTTGTATGCTTTTCTTTATAAAGAAATCTTTAATGCTTATTTTCATTCTATCCCACCAGGAGCTAAAAGAAATATTGGGGTTTTTCCTTTTTCTACAGTTTACATAAAACTCAATAAAATCCGATAAAATTTGTGGATCTTTTAAAAGGGACACATTCAATTTCCAAGATTTCTTACCACATTTCTTCTTTCCATTAATCCTCACTCTAAAAGATAAAACCTTGTGATCTGAGAGAATATTAGTTAAAACTTCACATTTCACTGGCAGTATTTTTTCTGAACCTAAAACAAAATCTATCCTGGAGCTACATGTAGAATTGCTCCAGGTGAAACCAGCGTCTATAGGGCTATCCTTGTTACATTCTTTATACACATCAGTTAATTTACAATCATTTATAATATTGCTTAACATTCCAGACGTTTTGTCATAATTTCTACTCACGGAACCGGAGCGTCGGCTTTCGCCTTTTAAAATACAATTAAAATCACCTGCCAGGATAAAAGGTTCTGAAATGTTAATAAATAAAGGTAAAATTTCCAACATATCAGCCCTTTCATTTTTATCAGGTGACCCATAAAAATTTAAAAACTGCCATCTTGTCCCATCAATAAAAGCCTTAACTAAAAGAATACGACCCGGTAAAATATCTTGGATAAAATCAATAGACACATTTCCTTTAAAAAGTATAGCTACCCCGGCTGATCCGGTTGCATTTGATCCAGACCAGACCGATGGACCATGTTTCCACTCTTCCTTATATTTTTTGTAAGAAATCTTATGAGGGATATGACATTCTTGTAAAAAGAAAACAGAAGCTGTAAAACAGGTTAAAAAATGTAAAACAGTAGCTCTTCTGGTCTTGGATCCTATGCCTCTCACATTGAGGGAAACACCACTAATGTCAGCCATCATAACAAATGGTTAGGAAGAAACAAAAACTGGACTTTACCTATCCGATGGACGGATCAGACCACTTGGACTTTCACCAACGCCCTCTTCTGAATCCACCGTTATCAAAGAGTCTTCATCATCGGAGAAGGAACATTCACTTAAATTAAGACCCGACGCTACTGGGGTGTAGCTCGGAAGGATATTGTGAGAAAGGTTACACTGGGTCTCCATAGGCTGACCATTTAGGTCCTCGTCAGGTGGGTCTCCGAGAGGCTCCGCACTCCCCTGCTGACCCGCAGAGGGTCGTAACACAGGGGCAGGCTGCGCACATGGCGGAGCCTCAGAGTCCCCGGAGGCAGCCAGGTTCGGGGCCCCACCTGGGGCAGCAGAGCCCCGGGACCTCGGGATTCCAGAGTCTACACCCCCGTGAGGGGATGTATCCATCTCCTCCCTATTAGCCACCTCCACGGAACCATTCTTTTTCTTATTATGAGACCTCACCAAATGCCACGTACCGCCCTCGCTCTCGTGAGACCCAGTGGGAATTTTGGGCTCGGTGTCAGCCTTTTGGCGTTCTTTTTTGGCCTTACCGACCGCCCCTTTATGATCTTTCTCAGCCTTCCTTTTAGCCTCCTTATGGTCTTTCAGCCAGCTCCTGGGCTCCTGTGAGTTACCTGTCATTGACTCGGAGGGATTGTTACTAGTCGAAGCGCCCTTATCACCTCCCGAGGCTCCAGGTTGCTGTTCCTCCTCCTGAGGGGTGGTCTGATTGGCCCGTCCATTCCCGGATGTCTTGGACTTCTCCTTTTGTTTTTGTTCATCCTCTCTGAACCTGTGAGGGCAAGAAAAATAGAAATGACCAGGTGTCCGACAAAAAGAGCATTTTTTTTCATTTGGGCACTCCTTTGTGTCATGTTCAGTACTGGCACAATTTCTACAAGTGGCACCACAACTATCCTTAGAGTGCCCATAGAGACCACAATACCTACAGAAAAGTGGCATTCCTGAGAAAAAAAAATCCCCATTAGTTTGCCCTATTTTAAATCGAGCTGGAGGAAGTCTCACACCTCCAGGGAATTTAGGGTCTCTTTCACAGTTTACTAAAAACTTCCATTTTGAGGTCCAGATGTTAAACTCATTCAACACTTTCCCAATCAATTTCACACTTTTAAAATAAACTGACAAAAAGGAAATAACCTCTGGTGCTGTTATGAAGGGTGAGAAGATTTTCACAACCACCATCTTTACCTCATCCAGGACGTGCTCGATGATCTGAATCCCTTTTAGACCAGGGCTATTTTCTACCGACTTAACTCTGGACAAAACATCTTTGAAAATACCTTCGCCAGTAAAGGTTACATCATAATCTCCACGTCGAGGATAATCCTGGATAGAAAGGATTTCGTTGGTTCTGACGTGGAGCAGTTTCTCAAGCACGTCCTGGACTACATATCCCAGATTCCGCATATCGGAACCACCAGCCGTAAAGCGGACCCTTATGGTGTTCTTAAGCCTCGCATATAGAGGCACGAGGTTGGGGTCAACCTCCATGGTATGGCGCAACAAAATGCAAATTGCAACCGCCTGCAATCTGCGCCTTCAGAGCTTTGAGATAAAGCACCTGAAGGCTGGGGGATCGCTGCCCGTTACCCTAGGACTAATCCCTCTCCCTAATAGCAGCAGGCAGGTGAAGCCCACCGAAGTGGACGATCCTGCCAGGCCAAGGAGAGGGGTACCTGAGTGCCCTTCAACTGAAACCTCCTGCTGTGAAGCACTTGGTCTCAGCCAAAAGGCCGAGAAGCGATAACCAGAATTGGTTTCAAACTACGGAGCCACCCAAGGATCCTGAAAAGTCCATTTGTGGAGATGAGCTCCTGGACTCCCGTTAAGAAGACATGTTGTCAACCTCTAGATCCCTTACATGCCTGCACTTTTCGGCTTGCTGCTGCTGCAATCCACGCGTTTTAGATCTGCATAACTCCACCTCTTTAAACACAGCACCTTCACCCCCTGCTGTTCCCACCCGCCTCAACACCGTTGGAAGGGAGGAGAACCAATTAAGGCGGGGGGTGGGGTGGAACGAGCAGCTGTCTACCCTTAGCAGGAGGGCTCCTGATTACATACCTCTCCTGCTGCTGCTGCTGCTGGCTGTCCAGCAGCAGACTGAAGGTGGCTGCTGCTGTGCACAGGTATATAAAGGCTCAGAGCCTATTATGACATGCGCAGCCAGCGTTCCATTGCCACATTCCATCTACTGCAGGCAGGATACCTGGCTGGCTGAATGTCGCTGAGAAGCTCACAGAGACCGCCATAAGCAACAGTTTAACAGAATGCCACAGACTAATCAACCAAACTTTTTGGGTTGGGTTCTCTTTTATAGTCTGCAGGCATTAAATGAAAGAAGTCAGTGTTCCAGCAGAAGGAGACAACGTTTCAGAAAAGGCATTGTAGCAAACCAAAAAAGAAATTTTAAGCGCAGCAGAGTAACCAGCGCACATACCTGTTAGCTCAGGTGAGTTTAAAAGGCTGCTGTTGATAACAAGGGCATTTGCTAAATAGATGGTGTGTGTGCAACAATATACTGAAAGGTCAATTATATTGTGCAGCTTATCTCACCACCTGTAGTTATTTAGGTGAAAGCTCCAAAATGCTTGCCTAATATGTCTGTTTATCCAAAAGGAAGTAAAAAGGGAGAGCTAGAAAGATAGCATTGCATCACATTACATGGCAATGCAATGCACAGTTGCTGAAGTTGAACCAAAATGAGCTTGTAATCTGGCTTCTGCAACTTTGAACATGAAAAATCCAATGAGGAGAAGAAAAGCAAAGCCAAAGAGTCCATCCCAAAATCCGACAAACAAGCAAAATGAACAAAAAACATTGAATTCAATTCTTTCTGATTTTAGAAACTGCATTAAAGAAGGGGTGCACCGGTCCTGGAGATACTGCAATACCAGGTCAATGCGTGGAGTGGACAGAGCAAGCTCTTTTTCCATCTCCCTGTTCTAAAAATCCATTTAATATATGGTCCCCAGATAGGGGACGTATCAGATATTAAACTGATAAGAACAGATTTTTTTTTTTATCGAAAGCCCGAATTCGTGTACAAAACCCGAGTGCGCTTAAAAAAGTGACAAGTGCCACAAAAAAAGTGCACTAGGATGCTGGTCTTCTTGAAACCCTCTCCAAAAGGAGAAGGGTCCCCCAAACCATTCCCCGTCCCTCCGAGCCAAAAGGCCACAGCGAGGAACAGGGACAAAAAGCCACCTCCAGCCGAAGCCAGAGGCGACCCAATCTTACCCCCAGCACCTGCCCGAGTTCTCACCCGAGCAAGGCACTGGGAGCCAAAGACTGTGCTCCCCTCCCGGAAGAGGGGAGCCAACAACGCTCTCCTCCCGAAAGAGGAGAGCCAGGGGGGTTCAGGGGGGAGCGGAACCTGATGGCCACACACTCCCCGCCTAGACCTGCCAAGAGAGGAACCCGTAAGGGAACCGCATCCCGACAAAATCCTAGTAGGGCGTGACACACGTGAATAAGTGGACACACAGTGACAAAGAAATTAAATAAATAGTGAAGGTTTCACAGTATAATACTGCCCGGACCTTCGACCGGGAATTGAAAAATTCCCCATCCTAAGGCCAGGAGGCCCGGAATAAGGGTGTGTGCGAAGAAAGAAAATTTGAAGTGCTTGTGCAAATGTGCCATAAACTCAAGTGGGGTTCCCAATCCCAGTGAGTTAAGTCACCCCAGGGTCACCACTCCTGGGGCACTTCACACTTCGGGCTTTCGATCTTCCCCGGCCCAATGGCGTCGATCCTGGGGGGCCATGCTTTCCACCAGATGACTATATTAGCCACCTGGCGTACTAACAAGCGCCTAAACCCCAGTGTGCATAATGTATCAATCTACTAGGGCGGCCAACATCCAAAACCGCCTTTTCGAAAGATACTACACTTGATCTTAGCCAAAAGGCCGAGAAGCGATAACCAGAATTGGTTTCAAACTACGGAGCCACCCAAGGATCCTGAAAAGTCCATTTGTGGAGATGAGCTCCTGGACTCCCGTTAAGAAGACATGTTGTCAACCTCTAGATCCCTTACATGCCTGCACTTTTCGGCTTGCTGCTGCTGCAATCCACGCGTTTTAGATCTGCATAACTCCACCTCTTTAAACACAGCACCTTCACCCCCTGCTGTTCCCACCCGCCTCAACACCGTTGGAAGGGAGGAGAACCAATTAAGGCGGGGGGTGGGGTGGAACGAGCAGCTGTCTACCCTTAGCAGGAGGGCTCCTGATTACATACCTCTCCTGCTGCTGCTGCTGCTGGCTGTCCAGCAGCAGACTGAAGGTGGCTGCTGCTGTGCACAGGTATATAAAGGCTCAGAGCCTATTATGACACGCGCAGCCAGCGTTCCATTGCCACATTCCATCTACTGCAGGCAGGATACCTGGCTGGCTGAATGTCGCTGAGAAGCTCACAGAGACCGCCATAAGCAACAGTTTAACAGAATGCCACAGACTAATCAACCAAACTTTTTGGGTTGGGTTCTCTTTTATAGTCTGCAGGCATTAAATGAAAGAAGTCAGTGTTCCAGCAGAAGGAGACAACGTTTCAGAAAAGGCATTGTAGCAAACCAAAAAAGAAATTTTAAGCGCAGCAGAGTAACCAGCGCACATACCTGTTAGCTCAGGTGAGTTTAAAAGGCTGCTGTTGATAACAAGGGCATTTGCTAAATAGATGGTGTGTGTGCAACAATATACTGAAAGGTCAATTATATTGTGCAGCTTATCTCACCACCTGTAGTTATTTAGGTGAAAGCTCCAAAATGCTTGCCTAATATGTCTGTTTATCCAAAAGGAAGTAAAAAGGGAGAGCTAGAAAGATAGCATTGCATCACATTACATGGCAATGCAATGCACAGTTGCTGAAGTTGAACCAAAATGAGCTTGTAATCTGGCTTCTGCAACTTTGAACATGAAAAATCCAATGAGGAGAAGAAAAGCAAAGCCAAAGAGTCCATCCCAAAATCCGACAAACAAGAAAAATGAACAAAAAACATTGAATTCAATTCTTTCTGATTTTAGAAACTGCATTAAAGAAGGGGTGCACCGGTCCTGGAGATACTGCAATACCAGGTCAATGCGTGGAGTGGACAGAGCAAGCTCTTTTTCCATCTCCCTGTTCTAAAAATCCATTTAATATATGGTCCCCAGATAGGGGACGTATCAGATATTAAACTGATAAGAACAGATTTTTTGATTGAATATATCTTTTATTAGCACAAAAAATAAGTTAACAGACAGTGTACAGTTCCGCAGCCCAGTACACACAGAATTCTACATCATATTTACATAGCATGAGGATACGACGCACTAACTAGACACATCACACCCCTATGCTACACAAAACACTCAATCTGAAAGAAAAAGCATGTCAATCAATACAGTACGACGAACCGTGATAAGGGATGGGGTTTGGGAAAAAGGGGATGGGGAGGGGAAAATCACAGGCCCAAAGCTTTATTGAAAGACAAGACACATAAGGGGAGAGGGGGAGGAGGGGTTTAGTCCTCGTCCTCGTCCTCCGGACCGTCCATGATGGAATAGTCTCTGAGCAGGCTGTGGATCAGCCTGCGGCAGTCCTGGATGGACATCCTCTCCCTCCTCAAGATGAGCCGGTTCCTGGCGACCCAAACGGCATCCTTGAAGCAGTTCATAAGGCGCCAAGCCTCCTGGATGGCTCCGACGGTATGAACCCCAGGGAAGAGTCCGTAAAGCACAGAATGGTGCGATAGGCTCGCCCTGGGGACAGAGTTCCTCAGGTCGTCCTCAAGTGCAGTCAATAGGCGCTGTGCAAATCCGCAGTCCCAAAAAGTGTGCAAAGATGTTTCCTCCACGAAGGGGCACCTTGGGCAGTACCGGGTCTTGCACAGGTTCCGGGCATGCATGAATGACCGGACGGGCAGTCCGCCCTGAATCGCCATCCACGACAAGTCCTTGTGCCCGTTGGTCAGCCTGTCAGACGACACATTTGTCCACACAGTCTCCAGCGTGTCCTGGTGAAGTCCTGTGATGTTCTCCACGTCATCCTTGGCTCTGATTAGCTTGTGGATAGTTTTGGGCTTCCACAAGTCGGGCTTGAGTCCCTCCAGTTGATGCTCCCCCACAAATCGAACGACGTCTCCGTAGAACCATGGCGTCGTCCAGTTGTAGGGGAAGGAGCTGTCCCACTTGTCCCAGCCGAGTCGCCTCCAAAGAGGAAGCAGGAAGAAGCGAGACATGGACCTGCCCGCGGAGCCATTCTTGACTTGCAAAGTCCGGCGGACACAATCACACACAAAAGAGGATCGCAGGAGGGTGGGGATATCTGGAACGCCCTTCCCACCCTTGCGAGGCTCCTTGTACATGACGGCCCGCCTGACTCTGTCCATCTTCGATCCCCAGACAAAGTGAAACACTGTCCTGGTAATGGCCCTGCACACAGTGACGTGTGGGGGCCAGGCCTGCGCCGTGTACTGCAAGACGGGCAGGACCTCATTACGCAGGACGAGTGCCTTACCCTCACAAGTGAGGTGTCTGAGGCTCCAGAGTCCGATCCGTTGCTTCACCTTGGCCAAGCGTTCTTGCCAGGACTTGAGGGCCGCTCCTTCCTTCCCGAACCAGACTCCCAGCACCTTGAGGAAATCCGGTTGAATGTTGAAGGGGAAGGGGGCGGAGGAGGCCGGCTGCCAATCCCCGAAGAGCATGGCTTCCGACTTCCTGCAGTTGACTTTGGCCCCTGAAGCCCGGCCGAACCTCTCACACGTCTGGACGAGGGCGTCGACTGAACCACGATCAGCGCAGAAGACGGTGACGTCGTCCATGTAGAGCGAGCACTTGACCTCGTGTCGTCCCGGACCCGGTGCGGTGATCCCTCTGATCTCTCCATTCTGCCGGATAGCCTCTGCGAAGAGTTCTATAACACAAACAAAAAGAAGAGGTGATAGAGGGCAGCCTTGTCTGACCCCAGAGAGGACAGGGAAGGGGTCAGTCTTCCAGCCGTTCACCAACACCGAGCTGTGGATATCAAAATACATCAGACGGACATACGAACAAAACATGTTACCCAAACCTAACCGGTGCAGAGCTCGGCCCATGAACTCGTGGGAAACCCGGTCGAAGGCCTTCTCCTGATCCAAGGAGACCAGGGCCGCGTGTGCGCGGCGGACCTTGATGTACTCGACCGTGTCCCGCACGAGAGCGAGGCTGTCTGCGATGCGACGTCCAGGGATGCCGCAGGTCTGGTCCGGGTGGATGATCCGTCCGATGACCGTCTTAAGTCGTGTCGCCATCGTCTTGGCCAGGATCTTGTAGTCCACGTTGAGCAGAGTGATGGGACGCCAATTCCTCAGGTCGCACCTCTCTCCCTTCCGCTTGTACAGGATCGTGACCATTCCTTCCCTCAAAGATGGAGGCATTCTACCCTCCACCACCATCTCCTCGTACAGGTCCAACAGGTCCGGACAGATGAGGTCTCCCAGCGCTACATAGAGCTCCGCTGGAAGACCATCACTGCCCGGGGTCCTGCCGGTCCTAAAGGATTTAGCGGCAGAGAGCAATTCGCCCACCATCAGAGGTTTGTCCAAGGCTGCCGTGCCTGCAGGATCAAGATGGTTAGTGATACCTGACAGGAACTTATCAGCAGCGTCGGGGTCGGTAGTCTTGTGGGAGTAGAGTTCGCTGTAGAAGTCGCTGACGACCCTCATCACATCCTCCTTCCCACGTCGCATGTTTCCGCTCTCGTCTCGCAGCTCGTTCAGGGGCGTGTGACCGGCATGAAGTTTCCTGAAAAAGAATGAGTTACATTTCTCACCCTTCTCCAGATTCTCCACTTTGGAACGGAAGATGATTCGCTTGGACTCCTCCTCAAAGTGCCTTTTCAGGCTCTTCTTGGTCTCCTCCAGCTCCTCCCTCACGTCCCAGCCGCAGTGAAGAAGGTCCTGCAGCGACCGCAGCTCGCGCTGCAGCCCTCTGAAGTCCCTCCTCTTCTCACACTCCTGTTGTCGACCCTTGGCCTGAAAGAAACAGCGAAACTCAAGTTTAACATATTCCCACCAATCAGAGACTGTTTGGAAGCTACCCTTGTAGGACTTCCACATTGCGTAGGCTGCTCTCAGCTCCTCCACGACTTCATCCTGAGCCAGCAGAGCACAATTCAGCTTCCAGGAGCCGGGGCCGGACGGAAAACCGTCGCCGAGGACACCTTGTAAGTGAATGGCTCTGTGGTCGGAGAAGAAGCAGGAGACCATCGAGTGCCTACTCTGCCTGACTGCCCGAGAGATGAACACAAAGTCAATCCTGGAGCGGAGTGAGCCATCGGGTCGGCTCCATGAATAGTTCGTGGAGCCTCTCCCCATGGAGCCCACCACGTCCTGAAGAGAGGCCTCGGTTACCATCTCGATGAGCAGCTTGGACGTGATGTCCAACTTGGCAGATGTGCCAGAACTACGACCATCCTCCTCGATGGGGCAGTTGAAATCCCCAGCCATCACTAAGGTCCTGGTGGTGGCAAGCTGAAGCCGCAGGGTCTGGAAAAGCTCCAAACGCTCATTCTTCAGTGGGGACGCATACACGTTGATGAACCTGACAGGTTCTCCCGCCCAGTTGCCATCTACAACAAGAGCCCTGCCGCAGATGAGCTCCTGGACGGACTCAAGCGTGAATGCGCCCCCCCTGATCAGAATTGCGACCCCCGCAGACTTGCAGTCACCCCCACCGGACCAGTAGGATGGACCGTGGGACCACTCCCTGGCCAGATGTTTGAAGGACCTAGAGGAGGGAAGGGAACATTCCTGCAACATATAAACATCACACAACTGGGAAGTAAGGAAGGCATAAATAGTCTGACGTCTGAACTTGTCCTTGATGCTCCTGACATTAATGGAAAATAAGTTAATATTAGCCATCATGTAGGGAAAAAAGAAAAAGTTAGCGCAGGCAATACACCTTAGTTACCACTCCGGTCGGGTGGTCCCTCGTCGGTGTTGACTGCTGGTGACGGGATCACCAGCAGGCCCTCTTCCTCCATCTGGTCAAGCAGCGCGGCCTCAATCTCGGCGACCACCAGTTCCTCCTCTTCTGGCTCGGCCACCAGGGTCTCAACCATGTGCTCCATCTCTTCTGGCTCAGGGAGGGTATCCTCCTTTTCGCCTACGAAATCCAGAATCTTCTTTTTGGAGGATTCAGTAGCAGGGCTGTCCTCCACCTTCCTCTTTCCCCGGGTTGGAACTGGGGAGACAAGAAGGGGAAAATCCTCCTCGGAATAGATAGCGGCGGGTGGAGGAAAGGTTAATTCCACCGCTACCATGGTCTGGGGAGGGAGAGTGGCTGCCGGGGCAGGGGAAAGGACACCTGCTGAGGAGTAGGGGAAGGAGGAAGAGGAAGTGGAATCCTCAGCAGGGGTGGCCGGGGTGGGGGGGGATTGGACGGGGGTGGCAGGGGGAGGGATCGAGAGAGGGGTGACAGAACTCTTACCCTCCTTTGACTTTTTCTTCTGCTTCGGAGCTGCTGGGACCGTCGCTGGGGCTTTGGCCACCGACTCCTTGACCGCTTTGGCCTTGGTCGTCTCGGCCTTGGCCGCTGGGGCCTTGGTCGTCGCGTCCTTGACCTTCACAGGCCTGGTCGTCGGGGCCTTGTCCTCCGTAGCTGGGGTCGTCGCAACCACCGATGCCCAGGATCTCTCACGCCTGGGGCAATCCTTGTACAGATGAGCCGCCAGCCCACACAGGTTGCAGGATGTCTTCTTCGGGCAGTCCTTCGAGCTGTGTCCCGTCACTCGACAAATCCTGCAGGCATCCTCCTTGCAGTCCTTCATCTCGTGGCCGTTCTTGCCGCATCTCCTGCAGTTCCGCGGCATGTCCGGGTAATAGATGAGGCCGTAGGAGTTGCCCAGGGAGAATGTCGGGGGCAGGTGCCGAAGTCCGTCTGAGTACGCCAGGTCCCTGTGAAGTCTAACGGTCACCGACCACTTACCTGTCCAGAAGCCGAGTCCATTCAGGATGTGAGAGGGTTCCTTCACAACCAAACAGAAGCGTCTCAGGAAGGTACAGATGTCTTGGCCTGGGGTGTGCGGGTTGCGCATGGAGACCGTGATCCTCCTTTCATCCCTCTGGATAGGGCAGCTACCTGTAAAGGCAGAGAAAGAATTATCCGGTCCTTTTGCGCTTACCATTTCCCAGAACCTCCTGCAGGTGTTCACAGTGGCGAAGGTGACGAAGAAGATCCCCGTCAAGAAGGTCTGGATGCTGAGGGTGTCCGACCTGGAGAAGCCTCGATCCAGCAGCATCTTCTGGCAGAACACGTCCGAGGACATGTCCGGCACCCTCCCATCCACTTCCTTCAGCTTCAGGGCCACTGTCTGCCGCATCCATGGCTCCAGGGCTGGAGCTTCGTGACGGGGCTTCTGGGGTCCCTTCTGCTGGCCAGTCGTGGAGGCAGAGTCCTTGGGGTCAGAATCGGCTCCTGGCTGGGCCCTCCTGGCTGTCCCCAGCTCCAGGCTCTTCTTTTCGGACTTCCTCGCAGCGCTTGCCATGGCTTTCCTCCTGCAGTTACTTCTTGGAGCTGGATCTGGAACTCTTCCCGGAATGGGTGGAGCTATGCAGATTCTTCTCCCGTCGTGTTCTGGACAAATTCCCCGAAAGGTCTTTGTCTCGATGATTTTCTTCCTCGAAGATTCCACAGGACAGCCCGATTCTTCTCCGAGTCTTCGTCTTCTTCTGGATTCTTTAGAGCTTCTTCCTCCCACCGATATCCGCCTTCGTTCTCTGATGTCAGCTGGGCTCCGAAGCTCTTCTCCTTCCGAGTTCGATCGCTCTCGTCAAGTGTAGATCGTAGCTCTTGTGTTCTTAAAAGAACAGATACTACACTTGATCTTAGCCAAAAGGCCGAGAAGCGATAACCAGAATTGGTTTCAAACTACGGAGCCACCCAAGGATCCTGAAAAGTCCATTTGTGGAGATGAGCTCCTGGACTCCCGTTAAGAAGACATGTTGTCAACCTCTAGATCCCTTACATGCCTGCACTTTTCGGCTTGCTGCTGCTGCAATCCACGCGTTTTAGATCTGCATAACTCCACCTCTTTAAACACAGCACCTTCACCCCCTGCTGTTCCCACCCGCCTCAACACCGTTGGAAGGGAGGAGAACCAATTAAGGCGGGGGGTGGGGTGGAACGAGCAGCTGTCTACCCTTAGCAGGAGGGCTCCTGATTACATACCTCTCCTGCTGCTGCTGCTGCTGGCTGTCCAGCAGCAGACTGAAGGTGGCTGCTGCTGTGCACAGGTATATAAAGGCTCAGAGCCTATTATGACACGCGCAGCCAGCGTTCCATTGCCACATTCCATCTACTGCAGGCAGGATACCTGGCTGGCTGAATGTCGCTGAGAAGCTCACAGAGACCGCCATAAGCAACAGTTTAACAGAATGCCACAGACTAATCAACCAAACTTTTTGGGTTGGGTTCTCTTTTATAGTCTGCAGGCATTAAATGAAAGAAGTCAGTGTTCCAGCAGAAGGAGACAACGTTTCAGAAAAGGCATTGTAGCAAACCAAAAAAGAAATTTTAAGTGCAGCAGAGTAACCAGCGCACATACCTGTTAGCTCAGGTGAGTTTAAAAGGCTGCTGTTGATAACAAGGGCATTTGCTAAATAGATGGTGTGTGTGCAACAATATACTGAAAGGTCAATTATATTGTGCAGCTTATCTCACCACCTGTAGTTATTTAGGTGAAAGCTCCAAAATGCTTGCCTAATATGTCTGTTTATCCAAAAGGAAGTAAAAAGGGAGAGCTAGAAAGATAGCATTGCATCACATTACATGGCAATGCAATGCACAGTTGCTGAAGTTGAACCAAAATGAGCTTGTAATCTGGCTTCTGCAACTTTGAACATGAAAAATCCAATGAGGAGAAGAAAAGCAAAGCCAAAGAGTCCATCCCAAAATCCGACAAACAAGCAAAATGAACAAAAAACATTGAATTCAATTCTTTCTGATTTTAGAAACTGCATTAAAGAAGGGGTGCACCGGTCCTGGAGATACTGCAAAACCAGGTCAATGCGTGGAGTGGACAGAGCAAGCTCTTTTTCCATCTCCCTGTTCTAAAAATCCATTTAATATATGGTCCCCAGATAGGGGACGTATCAGATATTAAACTGATAAGAACAGATACTACACTTGATCTTAGCCAAAAGGCCGAGAAGCGATAACCAGAATTGGTTTCAAACTACGGAGCCACCCAAGGATCCTGAAAAGTCCATTTGTGGAGATGAGCTCCTGGACTCCCGTTAAGAAGACATGTTGTCAACCTCTAGATCCCTTACATGCCTGCACTTTTCGGCTTGCTGCTGCTGCAATCCACGCGTTTTAGATCTGCATAACTCCACCTCTTTAAACACAGCACCTTCACCCCCTGCTGTTCCCACCCGCCTCAACACCGTTGGAAGGGAGGAGAACCAATTAAGGCGGGGGGTGGGGTGGAACGAGCAGCTGTCTACCCTTAGCAGGAGGGCTCCTGATTACATACCTCTCCTGCTGCTGCTGCTGCTGGCTGTCCAGCAGCAGACTGAAGGTGGCTGCTGCTGTGCACAGGTATATAAAGGCTCAGAGCCTATTATGACACGCGCAGCCAGCGTTCCATTGCCACATTCCATCTACTGCAGGCAGGATACCTGGCTGGCTGAATGTCGCTGAGAAGCTCACAGAGACCGCCATAAGCAACAGTTTAACAGAATGCCACAGACTAATCAACCAAACTTTTTGGGTTGGGTTCTCTTTTATAGTCTGCAGGCATTAAATGAAAGAAGTCAGTGTTCCAGCAGAAGGAGACAACGTTTCAGAAAAGGCATTGTAGCAAACCAAAAAAGAAATTTTAAGCGCAGCAGAGTAACCAGCGCACATACCTGTTAGCTCAGGTGAGTTTAAAAGGCTGCTGTTGATAACAAGGGCATTTGCTAAATAGATGGTGTGTGTGCAACAATATACTGAAAGGTCAATTATATTGTGCAGCTTATCTCACCACCTGTAGTTATTTAGGTGAAAGCTCCAAAATGCTTGCCTAATATGTCTGTTTATCCAAAAGGAAGTAAAAAGGGAGAGCTAGAAAGATAGCATTGCATCACATTACATGGCAATGCAATGCACAGTTGCTGAAGTTGAACCAAAATGAGCTTGTAATCTGGCTTCTGCAACTTTGAACATGAAAAATCCAATGAGGAGAAGAAAAGCAAAGCCAAAGAGTCCATCCCAAAATCCGACAAACAAGCAAAATGAACAAAAAACATTGAATTCAATTCTTTCTGATTTTAGAAACTGCATTAAAGAAGGGGTGCACCGGTCCTGGAGATACTGCAATACCAGGTCAATGCGTGGAGTGGACAGAGCAAGCTCTTTTTCCATCTCCCTGTTCTAAAAATCCATTTAATATATGGTCCCCAGATAGGGGACGTATCAGATATTAAACTGATAAGAACAGATTTTTTTTTTTTTTTTTTTTCTTCCAAACACTCAGAAATTAAGTTTTATAATCTTAAATCGTATATCACCAAACTCAAGATTTTAGTTCCATCATCGTGTTTAGATATTATATTTATATTTTTTCATTTGAATTAATATATATAAAGTTAAACATAACAATTCCTTTGCAGTTTCAACAGTTTCCAAACAAATCACCACTGACATTACTTCACCCGGTTTCCCAAACTAAATATCCCCTTTTTCTCTTTTACTTTCCTCCCAACAAAACCCCTTAACTTCTTTTCTTCCTCCTCATGCTCTAACCGCATCTGTTCCCTATCATACTCTTCCTCATCATCTCTGAAAGTCACCACCTTCTCCAACACTTTACCCTTTTCCTCTTTTACTTCTTTCTTTTCACCAGATACTTTCCTTGATCCACAATTTTCCTGTACCGTTACCTTTTTCTTCAATTTCACCTTTAAACTTTCAACTTCTTTTCCCTGCTTATTCTCCTCTATAATTATGGCATCAACTTCCTTCTTCATTTTATCACCAATATCTTCCTTTTGTCCTCCAAAGTTCTTTTCAAAAGTTCCTTTGCTGCTTTCCATGTAACAATTCCCAGAACTCCCGTTTACCATAATCCTCAAATTATGCAAATTTTCTTCTCCTGTTGTCCACACCAAAAAACGTCTCTTTCCGTTCCAAATACCAACTTTGTTCCTGTATAATTTCTGAAACTTTACCATCTTACATTTAGATTCCAAAAAAACCATTATCTCCTCTATTTCCACAAACGGATTGTCCATGTAAATTATCACACTCTTCGGTTTCCCCATGAATGATGCACTTACTCCAATTTTCCCAGAATCCTCTTCACTCCAGCCTTTGAAAAAATGAATGCACGTTTCCTCAGAAACTAGAGTCACATCACAAACTTTACCTTGCTTTATTTCTTGCATACAGTAGATATCCTTCTCCAAAACTTCATATTTCCTCAAAATTTCCAGAATCCATTTTTCTTCCAAAAAAGTTTCTTCCGTCTCCCGTTTCACAAAAAAACGTAAGCATCTCTTCTTTTTCCAAAACTCCATCTCAACGATCCGTTTTCCTTCCGTTTTTTCCTTTTAATCCTCCAAATGTTGCCACCACAGCTATGTGTGGCGACAGTTGCCCCCCACAGCTATGTGTGGTGACAAGGTGATCGCCTCTCGTTGCCCAGGGACTAATCCGACTCCCTAATAGCAGCAGGGGGGTTTAGCTCCACCGATAAGTGTAGCGATCCCCCCCAGCCCAAGGAGCCGGGTACCCCAAGCGCCTCCCAGCCAAGACCAAGGCAGAGACCGCTAGATCACTGCACTTGATCTTAACCAAAAGGCCGAGAAGCGATAACCAGAATTGGTTTCAAACTACGGAGCCACCCAAGGATCCTGAAAAGTCCATTTGTGGAGATGAGCTCCTGGACTCCCGTTAAGAAGACATGTTGTCAACCTCTAGATCCCTTACATGCCTGCACTTTTCGGCTTGCTGCTGCTGCAATCCACGCATTTTAGATCTGCATAACTCCACCTCTTTAAACACAGCACCTTCACCCCCTGCTGTTCCCACCCGCCTCAACACCGTTGGAAGGGAGGAGAACCAATTAAGGCGGGGGGTGGGGTGGAACGAGCAGCTGTCTACCCTTAGCAGGAGGGCTCCTGATTACATACCTCTCCTGCTGCTGCTGCTGCTGGCTGTCCAGCAGCAGACTGAAGGTGGCTGCTGCTGTGCACAGGTATATAAAGGCTCAGAGCCTATTATGACACGCGCAGCCAGCGTTCCATTGCCACATTCCATCTACTGCAGGCAGGATACCTGGCTGGCTGAATGTCGCTGAGAAGCTCACAGAGACCGCCATAAGCAACAGTTTAACAGAATGCCACAGACTAATCAACCAAACTTTTTGGGTTGGGTTCTCTTTTATAGTCTGCAGGCATTAAATGAAAGAAGTCAGTGTTCCAGCAGAAGGAGACAACGTTTCAGAAAAGGCATTGTAGCAAACCAAAAAAGAAATTTTAAGCGCAGCAGAGTAACCAGCGCACATACCTGTTAGCTCAGGTGAGTTTAAAAGGCTGCTGTTGATAACAAGGGCATTTGCTAAATAGATGGTGTGTGTGCAACAATATACTGAAAGGTCAATTATATTGTGCAGCTTATCTCACCACCTGTAGTTATTTAGGTGAAAGCTCCAAAATGCTTGCCTAATATGTCTGTTTATCCAAAAGGAAGTAAAAAGTGAGAGCTAGAAAGATAGCATTGCATCACATTACATGGCAATGCAATGCACAGTTGCTGAAGTTGAACCAAAATGAGCTTGTAATCTGGCTTCTGCAACTTTGAACATGAAAAATCCAATGAGGAGAAGAAAAGCAAAGCCAAAGAGTCCATCCCAAAATCCGACAAACAAGCAAAATGAACAAAAAACATTGAATTCAATTCTTTCTGATTTTAGAAACTGCATTAAAGAAGGGGTGCACCGGTCCTGGAGATACTGCAATACCAGGTCAATGCGTGGAGTGGACAGAGCAAGCTCTTTTTCCATCTCCCTGTTCTAAAAATCCATTTAATATATGGTCCCCAAATAGGGGACGTATCAGATATTAAACTGATAAGAACAGATACTACACTTGATCTTAGCCAAAAGGCCGAGAAGCGATAACCAGAATTGGTTTCAAACTACGGAGCCACCCAAGGATCCTGAAAAGTCCATTTGTGGAGATGAGCTCCTGGACTCCCGTTAAGAAGACATGTTGTCAACCTCTAGATCCCTTACATGCCTGCACTTTTCGGCTTGCTGCTGCTGCAATCCACGCGTTTTAGATCTGCATAACTCCACCTCTTTAAACACAGCACCTTCACCCCCTGCTGTTCCCACCCGCCTCAACACCGTTGGAAGGGAGGAGAACCAATTAAGGCGGGGGGTGGGGTGGAACGAGCAGCTGTCTACCCTTAGCAGGAGGGCTCCTGATTACATACCTCTCCTGCTGCTGCTGCTGCTGGCTGTCCAGCAGCAGACTGAAGGTGGCTGCTGCTGTGCACAGGTATATAAAGGCTCAGAGCCTATTATGACACGCGCAGCCAGCTTTCCATTGCCACATTCCATCTACTGCAGGCAGGATACCTGGCTGGCTGAATGTCGCTGAGAAGCTCACAGAGACCGCCATAAGCAACAGTTTAACAGAATGCCACAGACTAATCAACCAAACTTTTTGGGTTGGGTTCTCTTTTATAGTCTGCAGGCATTAAATGAAAGAAGTCAGTGTTCCAGCAGAAGGAGACAACGTTTCAGAAAAGGCATTGTAGCAAACCAAAAAAGAAATTTTAAGCGCAGCAGAGTAACCAGCGCACATACCTGTTAGCTCAGGTGAGTTTAAAAGGCTGCTGTTGATAACAAGGGCATTTGCTAAATAGATGGTGTGTGTGCAACAATATACTGAAAGGTCAATTATATTGTGCAGCTTATCTCACCACCTGTAGTTATTTAGGTGAAAGCTCCAAAATGCTTGCCTAATATGTCTGTTTATCCAAAAGGAAGTAAAAAGGGAGAGCTAGAAAGATAGCATTGCATCACATTACATGGCAATGCAATGCACAGTTGCTGAAGTTGAACCAAAATGAGCTTGTAATCTGGCTTCTGCAACTTTGAACATGAAAAATCCAATGAGGAGAAGAAAAGCAAAGCCAAAGAGTCCATCCCAAAATCCGACAAACAAGCAAAATGAACAAAAAACATTGAATTCAATTCTTTCTGATTTTAGAAACTGCATTAAAGAAGGGGTGCACCTGTCCTGGAGATACTGCAATACCAGGTCAATGCGTGGAGTGGACAGAGCAAGCTCTTTTTCCATCTCCCTGTTCTAAAAATCCATTTAATATATGGTCCCCAGATAGGGGACGTATCAGATATTAAACTGATAAGAACAGATACTACACTTGATCTTAGCCAAAAGGCCGAGAAGCGATAACCAGAATTGGTTTCAAACTACGGAGCCACCCAAGGATCCTGAAAAGTCCATTTGTGGAGATGAACTCCTGGACTCCCGTTAAGAAGACATGTTGTCAACCTCTAGATCCCTTACATGCCTGCACTTTTCGGCTTGCTGCTGCTGCAATCCACGCGTTTTAGATCTGCATAACTCCACCTCTTTAAACACAGCACCTTCACCCCCTGCTGTTCCCACCCGCCTCAACACCGTTGGAAGGGAGGAAAACCAATTAAGGCGGGGGGTGGGGTGGAACGAGCAGCTGTCTACCCTTAGCAGGAGGGCTCCTGATTACATACCTCTCCTGCTGCTGCTGCTGCTGGCTGTCCAGCAGCAGACTGAAGGTGGCTGCTGCTGTGCACAGGTATATAAAGGCTCAGAGCCTATTATGACACGCGCAGCCAGCGTTCCATTGCCACATTCCATCTACTGCAGGCAGGATACCTGGCTGGCTGAATGTCGCTGA
Source organism: Phyllobates terribilis (assembly GCF_046119375.1). Lineage (NCBI taxonomy): Eukaryota > Metazoa > Chordata > Amphibia > Anura > Dendrobatidae > Phyllobates > Phyllobates terribilis. Next base: position 653,502,464 of record NW_027362765.1, read on the forward strand.
GAAGCTCACAGAGACCGCCATAAGCAACAGTTTAACAGAATGCCACAGACTAATCAACCAAACTTTTTGGGTTGGGTTCTCTTTTATAGTCTGCAGGCATTAAATGAAAGAAGTCAGTGTTCCAGCAGAAGGAGACAACGTTTCAGAAAAGGCATTGTAGCAAACCAAAAAAGAAATTTTAAGTGCAGCAGAGTAACCAGCGCACATACCTGTTAGCTCAGGTGAGTTTAAAAGGCTGCTGTTGATAACAAGGGCATTTGCTAAATAGATGGTGTGTGTGCAACAATATACTGAAAGGTCAATTATATTGTGCAGCTTATCTCACCACCTGTAGTTATTTAGGTGAAAGCTCCAAAATGCTTGCCTAATATGTCTGTTTATCCAAAAGGAAGTAAAAAGGGAGAGCTAGAAAGATAGCATTGCATCACATTACATGGCAATGCAATGCACAGTTGCTGAAGTTGAACCAAAATGAGCTTGTAATCTGGCTTCTGCAACTTTGAACATGAAAAATCCAATGAGGAGAAGAAAAGCAAAGCCAAAGAGTCCATCCCAAAATCCGACAAACAAGCAAAATGAACAAAAAACATTGAATTCAATTCTTTCTGATTTTAGAAACTGCATTAAAGAAGGGGTGCACCGGTCCTGGAGATACTGCAATACCAGGTCAATGCGTGGAGTGGACAGAGCAAGCTCTTTTTCCATCTCCCTGTTCTAAAAATCCATTTAATATATGGTCCCCAGATAGGGGACGTATCAGATATTAAACTGATAAGAACAGATACTACACTTGATCTTAGCCAAAAGGCCGAGAAGCGATAACCAGAATTGGTTTCAAACTACGGAGCCACCCAAGGATCCTGAAAAGTCCATTTGTGGAGATGAGCTCCTGGACTCCCGTTAAGAAGACATGTTGTCAACCTCTAGATCCCTTACATGCCTGCACTTTTCGGCTTGCTGCTGCTGCAATCCACGCGTTTTAGATCTGCATAACTCCACCTCTTTAAACACAGCACCTTCACCCACTGCTGTTCCCACCCGCCTCAACACCGTTGGAAGGGAGGAGAACCAATTAAGGCGGGGGGTGGGGTGGAACGAGCAGCTGTCTACCCTTAGCAGGAGGGCTCCTGATTACATACCTCTCCTGCTGCTGCTGCTGCTGGCTGTCCAGCAGCAGACTGAAGGTGGCTGCTGCTGTGCACAGGTATATAAAGGCTCAGAGCCTATTATGACACGCGCAGCCAGCGTTCCATTGCCACATTCCATCTACTGCAGGCAGGATACCTGGCTGGCTGAATGTCGCTGAGAAGCTCACAGAGACCGCCATAAGCAACAGTTTAACAGAATGCCACAGACTAATCAACCAAACTTTTTGGGTTGGGTTCTCTTTTATAGTCTGCAGGCATTAAATGAAAGAAGTCAGTGTTCCAGCAGAAGGAGACAACGTTTCAGAAAAGGCATTGTAGCAAACCAAAAAAGAAATTTTAAGCGCAGCAGAGTAACCAGCGCACATACCTGTTAGCTCAGGTGAGTTTAAAAGGCTGCTGTTGATAACAAGGGCATTTGCTAAATAGATGGTGTGTGTGCAACAATATACTGAAAGGTCAATTATATTGTGCAGCTTATCTCACCACCTGTAGTTATTTAGGTGAAAGCTCCAAAATGCTTGCCTAATATGTCTGTTTATCCAAAAGGAAGTAAAAAGGGAGAGCTAGAAAGATAGCATTGCATCACATTACATGGCAATGCAATGCACAGTTGCTGAAGTTGAACCAAAATGAGCTTGTAATCTGGCTTCTGCAACTTTGAACATGAAAAATCCAATGAGGAGAAGAAAAGCAAAGCCAAAGAGTCCATCCCAAAATCCGACAAACAAGCAAAATGAACAAAAAACATTGAATTCAATTCTTTCTGATTTTAGAAACTGCATTAAAGAAGGGGTGCACCTGTCCTGGAGATACTGCAATACCAGGTCAATGCGTGGAGTGGACAGAGCAAGCTCTTTTTCCATCTCCCTGTTCTAAAAATCCATTTAATATATGGTCCCCAGATAGGGGACGTATCAGATATTAAACTGATAAGAACAGATACTACACTTGATCTTAGCCAAAAGGCCGAGAAGCGATAACCAGAATTGGTTTCAAACTACGGAGCCACCCAAGGATCCTGAAAAGTCCATTTGTGGAGATGAACTCCTGGACTCCCGTTAAGAAGACATGTTGTCAACCTCTAGATCCCTTACATGCCTGCACTTTTCGGCTAGCTGCTGCTGCAATCCACGCGTTTTAGATCTGCATAACTCCACCTCTTTAAACACAGCACCTTCACCCCCTGCTGTTCCCACCCGCCTCAACACCGTTGGAAGGGAGGCAAACCAATTAAGGCGGGGGGTGGGGTGGAACGAGCAGCTGTCTACCCTTAGCAGGAGGGCTCCTGATTACATACCTCTCCTGCTGCTGCTGCTGCTGGCTGTCCAGCAGCAGACTGAAGGTGGCTGCTGCTGTGCACAGGTATATAAAGGCTCAGAGCCTATTATGACACGCGCAGCCAGCGTTCCATTGCCACATTCCATCTACTGCAGGCAGGATACCTGGCTGGCTGAATGTCGCTGAGAAGCTCACAGAGACCGCCATAAGCAACAGTTTAACAGAATGCCACAGACTAATCAACCAAACTTTTTGGGTTGGGTTCTCTTTTATAGTCTGCAGGCATTAAATGAAAGAAGTCAGTGTTCCAGCAGAAGGAGACAACGTTTCAGAAAAGGCATTGTAGCAAACCAAAAAAGAAATTTTAAGTGCAGCAGAGTAACCAGCGCACATACCTGTTAGCTCAGGTGAGTTTAAAAGGCTGCTGTTGATAACAAGGGCATTTGCTAAATAGATGGTGTGTGTGCAACAATATACTGAAAGGTCAATTATATTGTGCAGCTTATCTCACCACCTGTAGTTATTTAGGTGAAAGCTCCAAAATGCTTGCCTAATATGTCTGTTTATCCAAAAGGAAGTAAAAAGGGAGAGCTAGAAAGATAGCATTGCATCACATTACATGGCAATGCAATGCACAGTTGCTGAAGTTGAACCAAAATGAGCTTGTAATCTGGCTTCTGCAACTTTGAACATGAAAAATCCAATGAGGAGAAGAAAAGCAAAGCCAAAGAGTCCATCCCAAAATCCGACAAACAAGCAAAATGAACAAAAAACATTGAATTCAATTCTTTCTGATTTTAGAAACTGCATTAAAGAAGGGGTGCACCGGTCCTGGAGATACTGCAATACCAGGTCAATGCGTGGAGTGGACAGAGCAAGCTCTTTTTCCATCTCCCTGTTCTAAAAATCCATTTAATATATGGTCCCCAGATAGGGGACGTATCAGATATTAAACTGATAAGAACAGATACTACACTTGATCTTAGCCAAAAGGCCGAGAAGCGATAACCAGAATTGGTTTCAAACTACGGAGCCACCCAAGGATCCTGAAAAGTCCATTTGTGGAGATGAGCTCCTGGACTCCCGTTAAGAAGACATGTTGTCAACCTCTAGATCCCTTACATGCCTGCACTTTTCGGCTTGCTGCTGCTGCAATCCACGCGTTTTAGATCTGCATAACTCCACCTCTTTAAACACAGCACCTTCACCCCCTGCTGTTCCCACCCGCCTCAACACCGTTGGAAGGGAGGAGAACCAATTAAGGCGGGGGGTGGGGTGGAACGAGCAGCTGTCTACCCTTAGCAGGAGGGCTCCTGATTACATACCTCTCCTGCTGCTGCTGCTGCTGGCTGTCCAGCAGCAGACTGAAGGTGGCTGCTGCTGTGCACAGGTATATAAAGGCTCAGAGCCTATTATGACACGCGCAGCCAGCGTTCCATTGCCACATTCCATCTACTGCAGGCAGGATACCTGGCTGGCTGAATGTCGCTGAGAAGCTCACAGAGACCGCCATAAGCAACAGTTTAACAGAATGCCACAGACTAATCAACCAAACTTTTTGGGTTGGGTTCTCTTTTATAGTCTGCAGGCATTAAATGAAAGAAGTCAGTGTTCCAGCAGAAGGAGACAACGTTTCAGAAAAGGCATTGTAGCAAACCAAAAAAGAAATTTTAAGCGCAGCAGAGTAACCAGCGCACATACCTGTTAGCTCAGGTGAGTTTAAAAGGCTGCTGTTGATAACAAGGGCATTTGCTAAATAGATGGTGTGTGTGCAACAATATACTGAAAGGTCAATTATATTGTGCAGCTTATCTCACCACCTGTAGTTATTTAGGTGAAAGCTCCAAAATGCTTGCCTAATATGTCTGTTTATCCAAAAGGAAGTAAAAAGGGAGAGCTAGAAAGATAGCATTGCATCACATTACATGGCAATGCAATGCACAGTTGCTGAAGTTGAACCAAAATGAGCTTGTAATCTGGCTTCTGCAACTTTGAACATGAAAAATCCAATGAGGAGAAGAAAAGCAAAGCCAAAGAGTCCATCCCAAAATCCGACAAACAAGCAAAATGAACAAAAAACATTGAATTCAATTCTTTCTGATTTTAGAAACTGCATTAAAGAAGGGGTGCACCGGTCCTGGAGATACTGCAATACCAGGTCAATGCGTGGAGTGGACAGAGCAAGCTCTTTTTCCATCTCCCTGTTCTAAAAATCCATTTAATATATGGTCCCCAGATAGGGGACGTATCAGATATTAAACTGATAAGAACAGATTTTTTTTTTTTTTTTTTTTTCTTCCAAACACTCAGAAATTAAGTTTTATAATCTTAAATCGTATATCACCAAACTCAAGATTTTAGTTCCATCATCGTGTTTAGATATTATATTTATATTTTTTCATTTGAATTAATATATATAAAGTTAAACATAACAATTCCTTTGCAGTTTCAACAGTTTCCAAACAAATCACCACTGACATTACTTCACCCGGTTTCCCAAACTAAATATCCCCTTTTTCTCTTTTACTTTCCTCCCAACAAAACCCCTTAACTTCTTTTCTTCCTCCTCATGCTCTAACCGCATCTGTTCCCTATCATACTCTTCCTCATCATCTCTGAAAGTCACCACCTTCTCCAACACTTTACCCTTTTCCTCTTTTACTTCTTTCTTTTCACCAGATACTTTCCTTGATCCACAATTTTCCTGTACCGTTACCTTTTTCTTCAATTTCACCTTTAAACTTTCAACTTCTTTTCCCTGCTTATTCTCCTCTATAATTATGGCATCAACTTCCTTCTTCATTTTATCACCAATATCTTCCTTTTGTCCTCCAAAGTTCTTTTCAAAAGTTCCTTTGCTGCTTTCCATGTAACAATTCCCAGAACTCCCGTTTACCATAATCCTCCCATTATGCAAATTTTCTTCTCCTGTTGTCCACACCAAAAAACGTCTCTTTCCGTTCCAAATACCAACTTTGTTCCTGTATAATTTCTGAAACTTTACCATCTTACATTTAGATTCCAAAAAAACCATTATCTCCTCTATTTCCACAAACGGATTGTCCATGTAAATTATCACACTCTTCGGTTTCCCCATGAATGATGCACTTACTCCAATTTTCCCAGAATCCTCTTCACTCCAGCCTTTGAAAAAATGAATGCACTTTTCCTCAGAAACTAGAGTCACATCACAAACTTTACCTTGCTTTATTTCTTGCATACAGTAGATATCCTTCTCCAAAACTTCATATTTCCTCAAAATTTCCAGAATCCATTTTTCTTCCAAAAAAGTTTCTTCCGTCTCCCGTTTCACAAAAAAACATAAGCATCTCTTCTTTTTCCAAAACTCCATCTCAACGATCCGTTTTCCTTCCGTTTTTTCCTTTTAATCCTCCAAATGTTGCCACCACAGCTATGTGTGGCGACAGTTGCCCCCCACAGCTATGTGTGGTGACAAGGTGATCGCCTCTCGTTGCCCAGGGAAGAATCCGACTCCCTAATAGCAGCAGGGGGGTTTAGCTCCACCGATAAGTGTAGCGATACCCCCCAGCCCAAGGAGCCGGGTACCCCAAGCGCCTCCCAGCCAAGACCAAGGCAGAAACCGCTAGATCACTGCACTTGATCTTAACCAAAAGGCCGAGAAGCGATAACCAGAATTGGTTTCAAACTACGGAGCCACCCAAGGATCCTGAAAAGTCCATTTGTGGAGATGAGCTCCTGGACTCCCGTTAAGAAGACATGTTGTCAACCTCTAGATCCCTTACATGCCTGCACTTTTCGGCTTGCTGCTGCTGCAATCCACGCGTTTCAGATCTGCATAACTCCACCTCTTTAAACACAGCACCTTCACCCCCTGCTGTTCCCACCCGCCTCAACACCGTTGGAAGGGAGGAGAACCAATTAAGGCGGGGGGTGGGGTGGAACGAGCAGCTGTCTACCCTTAGCAGGAGGGCTCCTGATTACATACCTCTCCTGCTGCTGCTGCTGCTGGCTGTCCAGCAGCAGACTGAAGGTGGCTGCTGCTGTGCACAGGTATATAAAGGCTCAGAGCCTATTATGACACGCGCAGCCAGCGTTCCATTGCCACATTCCATCTACTGCAGGCAGGATACCTGGCTGGCTGAATGTCGCTGAGAAGCTCACAGAGACCGCCATAAGCAACAGTTTAACAGAATGCCACAGACTAATCAACCAAACTTTTTGGGTTGGGTTCTCTTTTATAGTCTGCAGGCATTAAATGAAAGAAGTCAGTGTTCCAGCAGAAGGAGACAACGTTTCAGAAAAGGCATTGTAGCAAACCAAAAAAGAAATTTTAAGCGCAGCAGAGTAACCAGCGCACATACCTGTTAGCTCAGGTGAGTTTAAAAGGCTGCTGTTGATAACAAGGGCATTTGCTAAATAGATGGTGTGTGTGCAACAATATACTGAAAGGTCAATTATATTGTGCAGCTTATCTCACCACCTGTAGTTATTTAGGTGAAAGCTCCAAAATGCTTGCCTAATATGTCTGTTTATCCAAAAGGAAGTAAAAAGGGAGAGCTAGAAAGATAGCATTGCATCACATTACATGGCAATGCAATGCACAGTTGCTGAAGTTGAACCAAAATGAGCTTGTAATCTGGCTTCTGCAACTTTGAACATGAAAAATCCAATGAGGAGAAGAAAAGCAAAGCCAAAGAGTCCATCCCAAAATCCGACAAACAAGCAAAATGAACAAAAAACATTGAATTCAATTCTTTCTGATTTTAGAAACTGCATTAAAGAAGGGGTGCACCGGTCCTGGAGATACTGCAATACCAGGTCAATGCGTGGAGTGGACAGAGCAAGCTCTTTTTCCATCTCCCTGTTCTAAAAATCCATTTAATATATGGTCCCCAGATAGGGGACGTATCAGATATTAAACTGATAAGAACAGATACTACACTTGATCTTAGCCAAAAGGCCGAGAAGCGATAACCAGAATTGGTTTCAAACTACGGAGCCACCCAAGGATCCTGAAAAGTCCATTTGTGGAGATGAGCTCCTGGACTCCCGTTAAGAAGACATGTTGTCAACCTCTAGATCCCTTACATGCCTGCACTTTTCGGCTTGCTGCTGCTGCAATCCACGCGTTTTAGATCTGCATAACTCCACCTCTTTAAACACAGCACCTTCACCCCCTGCTGTTCCCACCCGCCTCAACACCGTTGGAAGGGAGGAGAACCAATTAAGGCGGGGGGTGGGGTGGAACGAGCAGCTGTCTACCCTTAGCAGGAGGGCTCCTGATTACATACCTCTCCTGCTGCTGCTGCTGCTGGCTGTCCAGCAGCAGACTGAAGGTGGCTGCTGCTGTGCACAGGTATATAAAGGCTCAGAGCCTATTATGACACGCGCAGCCAGCGTTCCATTGCCACATTCCATCTACTGCAGGCAGGATACCTGGCTGGCTGAATGTCGCTGAGAAGCTCACAGAGACCGCCATAAGCAACAGTTTAACAGAATGCCACAGACTAATCAACCAAACTTTTTGGGTTGGGTTCTCTTTTATAGTCTGCAGGCATTAAATGAAAGAAGTCAGTGTTCCAGCAGAAGGAGACAACGTTTCAGAAAAGGCATTGTAGCAAACCAAAAAAGAAATTTTAAGCGCAGCAGAGTAACCAGCGCACATACCTGTTAGCTCAGGTGAGTTTAAAAGGCTGCTGTTGATAACAAGGGCATTTGCTAAATAGATGGTGTGTGTGCAACAATATACTGAAAGGTCAATTATATTGTGCAGCTTATCTCACCACCTGTAGTTATTTAGGTGAAAGCTCCAAAATGCTTGCCTAATATGTCTGTTTATCCAAAAGGAAGTAAAAAGGGAGAGCTAGAAAGATAGCATTGCATCACATTACATGGCAATGCAATGCACAGTTGCTGAAGTTGAACCAAAATGAGCTTGTAATCTGGCTTCTGCAACTTTGAACATGAAAAATCCAATGAGGAGAAGAAAAGCAAAGCCAAAGAGTCCATCCCAAAATCCGACAAACAAGCAAAATGAACAAAAAACATTGAATTCAATTCTTTCTGATTTTAGAAACTGCATTAAAGAAGGGGTGCACCGGTCCTGGAGATACTGCAATACCAGGTCAATGCGTGGAGTGGACAGAGCAAGCTCTTTTTCCATCTCCCTGTTCTAAAAATCCATTTAATATATGGTCCCCAGATAGGGGACGTATCAGATATTAAACTGATAAGAACAGATACTACACTTGATCTTAGCCAAAAGGCCGAGAAGCGATAACCAGAATTGGTTTCAAACTACGGAGCCACCCAAGGATCCTGAAAAGTCCATTTGTGGAGATGAGCTCCTGGACTCCCGTTAAGAAGACATGTTGTCAACCTCTAGATCCCTTACATGCCTGCACTTTTCGGCTTGCTGCTGCTGCAATCCACGCGTTTTAGATCTGCATAACTCCACCTCTTTAAACACAGCACCTTCACCCCCTGCTGTTCCCACCCGCCTCAACACCGTTGGAAGGGAGGAGAACCAATTAAGGCGGGGGGTGGGGTGGAACGAGCAGCTGTCTACCCTTAGCAGGAGGGCTCCTGATTACATACCTCTCCTGCTGCTGCTGCTGCTGGCTGTCCAGCAGCAGACTGAAGGTGGCTGCTGCTGTGCACAGGTATATAAAGGCTCAGAGCCTATTATGACACGCGCAGCCAGCGTTCCATTGCCACATTCCATCTACTGCAGGCAGGATACCTGGCTGGCTGAATGTCGCTGAGAAGCTCACAGAGACCGCCATAAGCAACAGTTTAACAGAATGCCACAGACTAATCAACCAAACTTTTTGGGTTGGGTTCTCTTTTATAGTCTGCAGGCATTAAATGAAAGAAGTCAGTGTTCCAGCAGAAGGAGACAACGTTTCAGAAAAGGCATTGTAGCAAACCAAAAAAGAAATTTTAAGCGCAGCAGAGTAACCAGCGCACATACCTGTTAGCTCAGGTGAGTTTAAAAGGCTGCTGTTGATAACAAGGGCATTTGCTAAATAGATGGTGTGTGTGCAACAATATACTGAAAGGTCAATTATATTGTGCAGCTTATCTCACCACCTGTAGTTATTTAGGTGAAAGCTCCAAAATGCTTGCCTAATATGTCTGTTTATCCAAAAGGAAGTAAAAAGGGAGAGCTAGAAAGATAGCATTGCATCACATTACATGGCAATGCAATGCACAGTTGCTGAAGTTGAACCAAAATGAGCTTGTAATCTGGCTTCTGCAACTTTGAACATGAAAAATCCAATGAGGAGAAGAAAAGCAAAGCCAAAGAGTCCATCCCAAAATCCGACAAACAAGCAAAATGAACAAAAAACATTGAATTCAATTCTTTCTGATTTTAGAAACTGCATTAAAGAAGGGGTGCACCGGTCCTGGAGATACTGCAATACCAGGTCAATGCGTGGAGTGGACAGAGCAAGCTCTTTTTCCATCTCCCTGTTCTAAAAATCCATTTAATATATGGTCCCCAGATAGGGGACGTATCAGATATTAAACTGATAAGAACAGATTTTTTTTTTTTTAATTTGGCTATCCCCTGCAGAGGGATAAAACCGTTTATTAAAACTTTAACAAATTACAAGCATAATTACACAAATACCAAACGTTAAAAGACAAATGAAATTTACAAAACTAAAAAATACAAAGATTTTAAATAATTAGGTTCCATTGGTCAACAAGCCATTTTTTGGAAATATGTACATTCTTCTTTTTGTCAATTAAATAATAAGTATACATTTCACATAAACATAAACTTAAAACATCATTCACTGATAAAACATCTTGTTTAAAAATAGCAATGTTGCGCGCTTTCCAGAGAGATGACTTGGCGCAGTTCACTGTCTTCCAAGCCATTGTGTACTGGTCCATTGTGGGGCATTCCATAAGTCCGTATAGCACAGTTTTATATGTAAAGTCCTTGAGGTCTGCCACCTTTTCCAGTAGGGGGAGCAGTCTTCTCCAGAAATTCTTTGCAAAATTACATGTCCATAATAGATGTTCCACCGTTTCCTCGTCTTGGCATCCGGCTCTTGGGCAGATGGCAGACCTCACAAATCCTCTTCTGTATTGGAATGCCCGGCAAGGAAGACAGCGGTGCATGCAACTCCAAGCCAGATCTCTCTGTTCATTAAAAAGATAAAAAACGTTAATCATTTTCCAGATAGACATAGATTTGTCATCATCATATCTGTCAACATTACATATTTCCTCACTTTTATGTATTTCTTTAATTAGTTTCTTACTATTTCTTAATTCCTCTATTTTCTTAGTCCCTAAATTAAAATCGGACACTATTTTCCTTAAAATCTCATAATGCGTCGACAAATTAAAAGCATGGGGCACAGATATATTAACTTCATACCATCCAAACTTTCTCATAAAAAATCCTGTATTAAAACGCATAAAAAAGGACCAATAGTGATTCTTAAAAAGGGCATTAAAACAGTAAACGAACAGATGGATTAAAAGAAACCTATTAAAATCTGGAAAATCTTTACCTCCTTTTACTTTTGATTTCATCACGATTTCTCTTTTCAGCTTTTCCATTTTTGAGTTCCAAAAGAAGGTAAAACAGGTTTTGGTTATCTTTTTTAAAACATTAACAGGCGGGGGGAAAACCATGCTAAGATACAATAAAAGAGGTAAAATCACCATCTTTAAAACCAATACTTTACCCTCCATTGTAAATCTCCTCATGTTCCACATACATATTTTCGTATTTACTTTCTGTGTAACTGTTTCCCAACTATTATAACCATCATTATTTTCAGTGAATGATATACCTAAAATGGAAATGGATTCGGAGACATTAATTGGTACATCACGTAAAATCATCCCCCCAACACTTAAAATGTTACACTTATTAAAATTGATTTTAAAACCAGAAGCTAGACAAAAGGATTGCACTTGATGGAGAGTGGCCGTAAGTGATGGTGCATCTGTACACAAGACCGCCACGTCATCCATGTAGCCTACAACCTTGGCCTCCAAACCACCGCTTCCAGGCAGAGGGACACCGCATATCTGTTTATTTTGGCGTATTGCACATAACATTGGTTCCAGTGCACAGATAAACAGTAGCAGGGACAGAGGGCATCCCTGTTTCACCCCTGACCGTAAAAATACCTCTTGTGTCTTAAAACCATTCACTAAAATCTTACTTGTACAATCCTTGTAAAATGCTTTAAGCGATAGTAAAAACCCTTCTGGTATGCCCATTTTCTCTAAAACTTTAAAAAGATAAAAGTGTGAGACACGGTCAAATGCTTTTTCAAAATCAATAGATAAAATCGCCATTTTCCCCTTTCTGTCTTTCACATCCTCAATACAGTCTTTCACTAAATTCAGATTGTCCCATATACTGCGCCCCGGCACCCCACACACTTGATTAGAATGAATAACTTTGCTGATGACTTCTTTTAGACGATTTGCACAAATTTTAGCCATTATTTTATAGTCACAATTTAAAAGTGTTATTGGTCTCCAGTTTTCTAATTTTGATTTATCGCCTTTTTTGTATAGGAGGGAGACTTCACCTTTCTTCCAGGAATTTAATAAAACCTTATTATTAAAAACCTCAGTAAACAAATAAAACAAATCATCTTTTAAAATATCATAAAAACATACATAAAATTCTATTGGGATGCCATCAGGACCAGGGACCTTTCCAGTTTTAAAACTTTTAATAGTTTTTAACACTTCTTGTTCCGTTAAAACTTGGGATAAAAACTCTTGGGATGCGGGATCTAAAACAGCTGTTAGTCCTTGCAGTGAATCATCCATTAATTTATTATCTATATTTTTTCCATTAAAAAGATTAGAAAAAAAAACCTCAACTTTACCCAGCATATTTTTTATATTATTCTCACCATCTATATGGTCAATTATCACTTTTTCTTTTTTATTTTTCCTAAAAAAATATCTGGAACACTTTTCATTTTCTTCTATATGTTGTACTCTAGAACGAAAAATTATCTCTTTTCCTTTTTGTTCTAGCCATTTTGAAATCTCTTCTTTTAAGTTTGAAATATCAACTTGTACATCTATCCCATTGTCTCTGAGCTTAAATAATGTTTGTAGGCGGGTATTTAAAATTCTATATTCTTCATATTTTTCTTTGGCTCTACATATACTCTTTTTAATAAAAAAGTCTTTTATTTTTACTTTCATTCTATCCCACCATACACTCATAGTCTCATTTGTTTTTTTCCCTTTTCTACATTTCCTATAAAACTCAATAAAATCTGATAAAATCTGCGGGTCGGTTAAAAGGGATACGTTCATTTTCCAGCTTTTCTTACCACATTTTTTGTTGTCATTTACTTTTATGGTAAAGGATAAAAGTTTATGGTCTGAAAATATATTAGTTAAAACTTCACATTTGGCAGGTATTGTTTTATCTGAACCAAAAATAAAATCAATCCTAGAGCTACAATTAGCATTGCTCCAAGTGAAATCGGCGTCCTCTGGGCTGTCACTATGACACTCTTTATATATGTCTATCAATTTAGCATCTTTGACTATATCATGTAGCATACCTGAGGTTTTATCGTAGTTCCTGCTTACAGAGCTGGAGCGCCGGTTTTCACCTTTTAAAACACAATTAAAATCCCCTGCTAAGATAAAAGGTTCAGAGTTATTAAAAAATAATGGTAAAAGATCAAGCATTTCGGCTCTTTCATTTTTCTCTGGGGATCCATAAAAATTTAAAAACTGCCATCTAATACCATCAATAAAAGCTTTCACTAATAAAATACGACCTGGTAAAATTTCCTGAATAAAATCAATTAAAACGTTCCCTTTAAAAAGTATGGCTACACCCGCTGATCCTGCAGCATTCGATCCGGACCAGACAGATGGCCCACACTTCCACTCATCTTTATATTTTTGATATGACATTTCATGTGGGATATTACATTCTTGCAGAAAAAATACAGATGCAGTAAAACACGTAAAAAAATTAAAAAGAGCAGTTCTTCTCGTGTTAGATTTTATGCCTCTCACGTTGAGGGAAATACCTTTGAGTTCAGCCATCATTAGAAAATGTAGAAATTTTACTTAGGTAACTAAGAGCAACGGATTTACCTGTCCGATGAACCTGATCAGACCACTGGGCTTGCGCCTCCCTCCTCATCTGATATTATCGTCACGAGAGTCTCCGTGGAGGAGGAAAGATTACCACATTTATATAAACCCGACGCTACACTGGCATAGCTCGGAGGGCTGGCTGGCAGAACCCGCTGGGTCTCCATTGGCTGGCCATGCAGTTCCTCATCAGGTGGGTCCCCGAGGGGTTCCGACGCCCCTGTTTGACCTGTAGAAGGTCGTCCTAAAGGAGGAGGTTGCGCACAAGGCAGAGCCTCTGACTCTTCAGAGGCAGCAAGATCCCGGTCCCCACCTGTAGCAGCGGAGACCGAAACCCCTGAGGGTCCAGCGTCCACGTCCCCTTCTGGAGAAGTGTCCATCTGTTCACCTCCTGCTGCCTCCTCCGAACCACCCTTTTTCTTTTTCTTAGGACCCACCTTTATCCACTCAGCGCCCTCAGCACTAGGAGACCCAGACTGGGCATGGGCTTCTGTGTCGTCCTTTTGCCGGTCCCTTTTGACCTTACCAGTAGTGCCCTTCTGCTCCTTCTCAGCCCTCCTTTTGGACTCCCGCAGGTCCTGCAGCCAGGTTTTGGGATTTGGTATTTTACCTGTCATAGACTCTGGAGACACTTCACTATTTGGTACGACCTTATTGTCTCCAGAGGCTCCAGGTTGTTGTTCCTCCTCCTGAGGGGTGGTCTGATCTTTTGGTCCTTGGTCGGACGTCTTGGACTTCCCCTTTTGCTCATCTTCCCGAAATCTGTGAGGGCAAGAAAAATAAAAGTGACCTGGAGTCTGGCAAAAACTGCATTTCTTTTCCTTAGGGCATTCTTTTGTCTCATGTTCTTCACTAGCACAATTTCTACATGATACATGACAGTTTTCTTTTGAATGACCATAGCGCCCACAATTTCTGCAATATACTGGCATCCCAGAAAAGAAGAAATCCCCATTTGTTTGCCCAATTTTGAAACGGGCAGGGGGGAGCCGTATACCACCTGGTGTATTTGGATCTCTTGTACACTTCACAAGGAATTTCCACTTAGATGTCCATATGTTATATTCGTTTAATATCTTCCCAATACATTTAACACTTTTAAAATAAATTGCTAGAAATGGCATTACTTCTGGAGCCGAAACAAAGGGTGAAAATATTTTTACAATAACCAGTCTTACCTCATCCAGGACGTGCTCAACAATTTGTATCCCTTTCAAAACAGGACTATTTTCAACTTTTTTTAACTTTTCTAGTACATCTCTAAAAATACCTTCTCCGGTGAATGTGATGTCATAGTCACCTCTTCTGGGATAATCCTGGATGGAGAGAATTTCATTCCTTTGTACGCCAAGAAGGTTCCTGAGCACGTCCTGGACTACATACCCTAATTTCCTCATATCCGAGCCACCCGCCGTGAAGTGAACTCGGATAGAGTTTTTTAGCCTCGCATAAAGAGGCACGAGGTTAGGGTCAACCTCCATGGAAAAAGGCAACAAGGTTGCAAATTGCAGCCGCTTGCAATCTGCGCTCCCAGTGTTCTTGCAGCGAAAAACACCTGGAAGCTGGGGGATCGCAACTCGTTACCCTGGGACTAAGCCCTCTCCCTAATAGCAGCAAGCAGGTTAAGTCCACCAAAGTGGACGATCCTGCCAGGCCAAGGAGAGGGGTACCCGAGTGCCCTTCAACCACAATCTCCTGCAATAAAGCACTTGATCGTAGCCAAAAGGCCGAGAAGCGATAACCAGAATTGGTTTCAAACTACGGAGCCACCCAAGGATCCTGAAAAGTCCATTTGTGGAGATGAGCTCCTGGACTCCCGTTAAGAAGACATGTTGTCAACCTCTAGATCCCTTACATGCCTGCACTTTTCGGCTTGCTGCTGCTGCAATCCACGCGTTTTAGATCTGCATAACTCCACCTCTTTAAACACAGCACCTTCACCCCCTGCTGTTCCCACCCGCCTCAACACCGTTGGAAGGGAGGAGAACCAATTAAGGCGGGGGGTGGGGTGGAACGAGCAGCTGTCTACCCTTAGCAGGAGGGCTCCTGATTACATACCTCTCCTGCTGCTGCTGCTGCTGGCTGTCCAGCAGCAGACTGAAGGTGGCTGCTGCTGTGCACAGGTATATAAAGGCTCAGAGCCTATTATGACACGCGCAGCCAGCGTTCCATTGCCACATTCCATCTACTGCAGGCAGGATACCTGGCTGGCTGAATGTCGCTGAGAAGCTCACAGAGACCGCCATAAGCAACAGTTTAACAGAATGCCACAGACTAATCAACCAAACTTTTTGGGTTGGGTTCTCTTTTATAGTCTGCAGGCATTAAATGAAAGAAGTCAGTGTTCCAGCAGAAGGAGACAACGTTTCAGAAAAGGCATTGTAGCAAACCAAAAAAGAAATTTTAAGCGCAGCAGAGTAACCAGCGCACATACCTGTTAGCTCAGGTGAGTTTAAAAGGCTGCTGTTGATAACAAGGGCATTTGCTAAATAGATGGTGTGTGTGCAACAATATACTGAAAGGTCAATTATATTGTGCAGCTTATCTCACCACCTGTAGTTATTTAGGTGAAAGCTCCAAAATGCTTGCCTAATATGTCTGTTTATCCAAAAGGAAGTAAAAAGGGAGAGCTAGAAAGATAGCATTGCATCACATTACATGGCAATGCAATGCACAGTTGCTGAAGTTGAACCAAAATGAGCTTGTAATCTGGCTTCTGCAACTTTGAACATGAAAAATCCAATGAGGAGAAGAAAACCAAAGCCAAAGAGTCCATCCCAAAATCCGACAAACAAGCAAAATGAACAAAAAACATTGAATTCAATTTTTTCTGATTTTAGAAACTGCATTAAAGAAGGGGTGCACCGGTCCTGGAGATACTGCAATACCAGGTCAATGCGTGGAGTGGACAGAGCAAGCTCTTTTTCCATCTCCCTGTTCTAAAAATCCATTTAATATATGGTCCCCAGATAGGGGACGTATAAGATATTAAACTGATAAGAACAGATACTACACTTGATCTTAGCCAAAAGGCCGAGAAGCGATAACCAGAATTGGTTTCAAACTACGGAGCCACCCAAGGATCCTGAAAAGTCCATTTGTGGAGATGAGCTCCTGGACTCCCGTTAAGAAGACATGTTGTCAACCTCTAGATCCCTTACATGCCTGCACTTTTCGGCTTGCTGCTGCTGCAATCCACGCGTTTTAGATCTGCATAACTCCACCTCTTTAAACACAGCACCTTCACCCCCTGCTGTTCCCACCCGCCTCAACACCGTTGGAAGGGAGGAGAACCAATTAAGGCGGGGGGTGGGGTGGAACGAGCAGCTGTCTACCCTTAGCAGGAGGGCTCCTGATTACATACCTCTCCTGCTGCTGCTGCTGCTGGCTGTCCAGCAGCAGACTGAAGGTGGCTGCTGCTGTGCACAGGTATATAAAGGCTCAGAGCCTATTATGACACGCGCAGCCAGCGTTCCATTGCCACATTCCATCTACTGCAGGCAGGATACCTGGCTGGCTGAATGTCGCTGAGAAGCTCACAGAGACCGCCATAAGCAACAGTTTAACAGAATGCCACAGACTAATCAACCAAACTTTTTTGGTTGGGTTCTCTTTTATAGTCTGCAGGCATTAAATGAAAGAAGTCAGTGTTCCAGCAGAAGGAGACAACGTTTCAGAAAAGGCATTGTAGCAAACCAAAAAAGAAATTTTAAGCACAGCAGAGTAACCAGCGCACATACCTGTTAGCTCAGGTGAGTTTAAAAGGCTGCTGTTGATAACAAGGGCATTTGCTAAATAGATGGTGTGTGTGCAACAATATACTGAAAGGTCAATTATATTGTGCAGCTTATCTCACCACCTGTAGTTATTTAGGTGAAAGCTCCAAAATGCTTGCCTAATATGTCTGTTTATCCAAAAGGAAGTAAAAAGGGAGAGCTAGAAAGATAGCATTGCATCACATTACATGGCAATGCAATGCACAGTTGCTGAAGTTGAACCAAAATGAGCTTGTAATCTGGCTTCTGCAACTTTGAACATGAAAAATCCAATGAGGAGAAGAAAAGCAAAGCCAAAGAGTCCATCCCAAAATCCGACAAACAAGCAAAATGAACAAAAAACATTGAATTCAATTCTTTCTGATTTTAGAAACTGCATTAAAGAAGGGGTGCACCGGTCCTGGAGATACTGCAATACCAGGTCAATGCGTGGAGTGGACAGAGCAAGCTCTTTTTCCATCTCCCTGTTCTAAAAATCCATTTAATATATGGTCCCCAGATAGGGGACGTATCAGATATTAAACTGATAAGAACAGATACTACACTTGATCTTAGCCAAAAGGCCGAGAAGCGATAACCAGAATTGGTTTCAAACTACGGAGCCACCCAAGGATCTTGAAAAGTCCATTTGTGGAGATGAGCTCCTGGACTCCCGTTAAGAAGACATGTTGTCAACCTCTAGATCCCTTACATGCCTGCACTTTTCGGCTTGCTGCTGCTGCAATCCACGCGTTTTAGATCTGCATAACTCCACCTCTTTAAACACAGCACCTTCACCCCCTGCTGTTCCCACCCGCCTCAACACCGTTGGAAGGGAGGAGAACCAATTAAGGCGGGGGGTGGGGTGGAACGAGCAGCTGTCTACCCTTAGCAGGAGGGCTCCTGATTACATACCTCTCCTGCTGCTGCTGCTGCTGGCTGTCCAGCAGCAGACTGAAGGTGGCTGCTGCTGTGCACAGGTATATAAAGGCTCAGAGCCTATTATGACACGCGCAGCCAGCGTTCCATTGCCACATTCCATCTACTGCAGGCAGGATACCTGGCTGGCTGAATGTCGCTGAGAAGCTCACAGAGACCGCCATAAGCAACAGTTTAACAGAATGCCACAGACTAATCAACCAAACTTTTTGGGTTGGGTTCTCTTTTATAGTCTGCAGGCATTAAATGAAAGAAGTCAGTGTTCCAGCAGAAGGAGACAACGTTTCAGAAAAGGCATTGTAGCAAACCAAAAAAGAAATTTTAAGCGCAGCAGAGTAACCAGCGCACATACCTGTTAGCTCAGGTGAGTTTAATAGGCTGCTGTTGATAACAAGGGCATTTGCTAAATAGATGGTGTGTGTGCAACAATATACTGAAAGGTCAATTATATTGTGCAGCTTATCTCACCACCTGTAGTTATTTAGGTGAAAGCTCCAAAATGCTTGCCTAATATGTCTGTTTATCCAAAAGGAAGTAAAAAGGGAGAGCTAGAAAGATAGCATTGCATCACATTACATGGCAATGCAATGCACAGATGCTGAAGTTGAACCAAAATGAGCTTGTAATCTGGCTTCTGCAACTTTGAACATGAAAAATCCAATGAGGAGAAGAAAAGCAAAGCCAAAGAGTCCATCCCAAAATCCGACAAACAAGCAAAATGAACAAAAAACATTGAATTCAATTCTTTCTGATTTTAGAAACTGCATTAAAGAAGGGGTGCACCGGTCCTGGAGATACTGCAATACCAGGTCAATGCGTGGAGTGGACAGAGCAAGCTCTTTTTCCATCTCCCTGTTCTAAAAATCCATTTAATATATGGTCCCCAGATAGGGGACGTATCAGATATTAAACTGATAAGAACAGATACTACACTTGATCTTAGCCAAAAGGCCGAGAAGCGATAACCAGAATTGGTTTCAAACTACGGAGCCACCCAAGGATCCTGAAAAGTCCATTTGTGGAGATGAGCTCCTGGACTCCCGTTAAGAAGACATGTTGTCAACCTCTAGATCCCTTACATGCCTGCACTTTTCGGCTTGCTGCTGCTGCAATCCACGCGTTTTAGATCTGCATAACTCCACCTCTTTAAACACAGCACCTTCACCCCCTGCTGTTCCCACCCGCCTCAACACCGTTGGAAGGGAGGAGAACCAATTAAGGCGGGGGGTGGGGTGGAACGAGCAGCTGTCTACCCTTAGCAGGAGGGCTCCTGATTACATACCTCTCCTGCTGCTGCTGCTGCTGGCTGTCCAGCAGCAGACTGAAGGTGGCTGCTGCTGTGCACAGGTATATAAAGGCTCAGAGCCTATTATGACACGCGCAGCCAGCGTTCCATTGCCACATTCCATCTACTGCAGGCAGGATACCTGGCTGGCTGAATGTCGCTGAGAAGCTCACAGAGACCGCCATAAGCAACAGTTTAACAGAATGCCACAGACTAATCAACCAAACTTTTTGGGTTGGGTTCTCTTTTATAGTCTGCAGGCATTAAATGAAAGAAGTCAGTGTTCCAGCAGAAGGAGACAACGTTTCAGAAAAGGCATTGTAGCAAACCAAAAAAGAAATTTTAAGCGCAGCAGAGTAACCAGCGCACATACCTGTTAGCTCAGGTGAGTTTAAAAGGCTGCTGTTGATAACAAGGGCATTTGCTAAATAGATGGTGTGTGTGCAACAATATACTGAAAGGTCAATTATATTGTGCAGCTTATCTCACCACCTGTAGTTATTTAGGTGAAAGCTCCAAAATGCTTGCCTAATATGTCTGTTTATCCAAAAGGAAGTAAAAAGGGAGAGCTAGAAAGATAGCATTGCATCACATTACATGGCAATGCAATGCACAGATGCTGAAGTTGAACCAAAATGAGCTTGTAATCTGGCTTCTGCAACTTTGAACATGAAAAATCCAATGAGGAGAAGAAAAGCAAAGCCAAAGAGTCCATCCCAAAATCCGACAAACAAGCAAAATGAACAAAAAACATTGAATTCAATTCTTTCTGATTTTAGAAACTGCATTAAAGAAGGGGTGCACCGGTCCTGGAGATACTGCAATACCAGGTCAATGCGTGGAGTGGACAGAGCAAGCTCTTTTTCCATCTCCCTGTTCTAAAAATCCATTTAATATATGGTCCCCAGATAGGGGACGTATCAGATATTAAACTGATAAGAACAGATACTACACTTGATCTTAGCCAAAAGGCCGAGAAGCGATAACCAGAATTGGTTTCAAACTACGGAGCCACCCAAGGATCCTGAAAAGTCCATTTGTGGAGATGAGCTCCTGGACTCCCGTTAAGAAGACATGTTGTCAACCTCTAGATCCCTTACATGCCTGCACTTTTCGGCTTGCTGCTGCTGCAATCCACGCGTTTTAGATCTGCATAACTCCACCTCTTTAAACACAGCACCTTCACCCCCTGCTGTTCCCACCCGCCTCAACACCGTTGGAAGGGAGGAGAACCAATTAAGGCGGGGGGTGGGGTGGAACGAGCAGCTGTCTACCCTTAGCAGGAGGGCTCCTGATTACATACCTCTCCTGCTGCTGCTGCTGCTGGCTGTCCAGCAGCAGACTGAAGGTGGCTGCTGCTGTGCACAGGTATATAAAGGCTCAGAGCCTATTATGACACGCGCAGCCAGCGTTCCATTGCCACATTCCATCTACTGCAGGCAGGATACCTGGCTGGCTGAATGTCGCTGAGAAGCTCACAGAGACCGCCATAAGCAACAGTTTAACAGAATGCCACAGACTAATCAACCAAACTTTTTGGGTTGGGTTCTCTTTTATAGTCTGCAGGCATTAAATGAAAGAAGTCAGTGTTCCAGCAGAAGGAGACAACGTTTCAGAAAAGGCATTGTAGCAAACCAAAAAAGAAATTTTAAGCGCAGCAGAGTAACCAGCGCACATACCTGTTAGCTCAGGTGAGTTTAAAAGGCTGCTGTTGATAACAAGGGCATTTGCTAAATAGATGGTGTGTGTGCAACAATATACTGAAAGGTCAATTATATTGTGCAGC
Organism: Phyllobates terribilis; assembly: GCF_046119375.1. Classification (NCBI taxonomy): domain Eukaryota; kingdom Metazoa; phylum Chordata; class Amphibia; order Anura; family Dendrobatidae; genus Phyllobates; species Phyllobates terribilis. The sequence goes on from NW_027362765.1 coordinate 653,523,758, forward strand.
TTATCTCACCACCTGTAGTTATTTAGGTGAAAGCTCCAAAATGCTTGCCTAATATGTCTGTTTATCCAAAAGGAAGTAAAAAGGGAGAGCTAGAAAGATAGCATTGCATCACATTACATGGCAATGCAATGCACAGTTGCTGAAGTTGAACCAAAATGAGCTTGTAATCTGGCTTCTGCAACTTTGAACATGAAAAATCCAATGAGGAGAAGAAAAGCAAAGCCAAAGAGTCCATCCCAAAATCCGACAAACAAGCAAAATGAACAAAAAACATTGAATTCAATTCTTTCTGATTTTAGAAACTGCATTAAAGAAGGGGTGCACCGGTCCTGGAGATACTGCAATACCAGGTCAATGCGTGGAGTGGACAGAGCAAGCTCTTTTTCCATCTCCCTGTTCTAAAAATCCATTTAATATATGGTCCCCAGATAGGGGACGTATCAGATATTAAACTGATAAGAACAGATTTTTTTTTGGTTGAATATATCTTTTATTAGCACAAAAAATAAGTTAACAGACAGTGTACAGTGCCGCAGCCCAGTACACACAGAATTCTACATCATATTTACATAGCATGAGGATACGACGCACTAACTAGACACATCACACCCCTATGCTACACAAAACACTCAATCTGAAAGAAAAAGCATGTCAATCAATACAGTACAACGAACCGTGATAAGGGATGGGGATTGGGAAAAAGGGAATGGGGAGGGGAAAATCACAGGCCCGAAGCTTTATTGAAAGACAAGACACATAAGGGGAGAGGGGGAGGAGGGGTTTAGTCCTCATCCTCGTCCTCTGGACCGTCCACGATGGAATAGTCTCTGAGCAGGCTGTGGATCAGCCTGCGGCAGTCCTGGATGGACATCCTCTCCCTCCTCAAGATGAGCCGGTTCCTGGCGACCCAAACGGCATCCTTGAAGCAGTTCATAAGGCGCCAAGCCTCCTGGATGGCTCCGACGGTATGAACCCCAGGGAAGAGTCCGTAAAGCACAGAATGGTGCGATAGGCTCGCCCTGGGGACAGAGTTCCTCAGGTCCTCCTCAAGGGCAGTCAACAGGCGCTGTGCAAATCCGCAGTCCCAAAAAGTGTGCAAAGATGTTTCCTCCACGAAGGGGCACCTTGGGCAGTACCGGGTCTTGCACAGGTTCCGGGCATGCAAGAATGACCGGACGGGCAGTCCGCCCTGAATCGCCATCCACGACAAGTCCTTGTGCCCGTTGGTCAGCCTGTCAGACGACACATTTGTCCACACAGTCTCCAGCGTGTCCTGGTGAAGTCCTGTGATGTTCTCCACGTCATCCTTGGCTCTGATGAGCTTGTGGATAGTTTTGGGCTTCCACAAGTCGGGCTTGAGTCCCTCCAGTTGATGTTCCCCCAGAAATCGAACGACGTCTCCGTAGAACCATGGCATCGTCCAGTTGTAGGGGAAGGAGCTGTCCCACTTGTCCCAGCCGAGTCGCCTCCAAAGAGGAAGCAGGAAGAAGCGAGACATGGACCTGCCCGTGGAGCCACTACACTTGATCTTAGCCAAAAGGCCGAGAAGCGATAACCAGAATTGGTTTCAAACTACGGAGCCACCCAAGGATCCTGAAAAGTCCATTTGTGGAGATGAGCTCCTGGACTCCCGTTAAGAAGACATGTTGTCAACCTCTAGATCCCTTACATGCCTGCACTTTTCGGCTTGCTGCTGCTGCAATCCACGCGTTTTAGATCTGCATAACTCCACCTCTTTAAACACAGCACCTTCACCCCCTGCTGTTCCCACCCGCCTCAACACCATTGGAAGGGAGGAGAACCAATTAAGGCGGGGGGTGGGGTGGAACGAGCAGCTGTCTACCCTTAGCAGGTGGGCTACTGATTACATACCTCTCCTGCTGCTGCTGCTGCTGGCTGTCCAGCAGCAGACTGAAGGTGGCTGCTGCTGTGCACAGGTATATAAAGGCTCAGAGCCTATTATGACACGCGCAGCCAGCGTTCCATTGCCACATTCCATCTACTGCAGGCAGGATACCTGGCTGGCTGAATGTCGCTGAGAAGCTCACAGAGACCGCCATAAGCAACAGTTTAACAGAATGCCACAGACTAATCAACCAAACTTTTTGGGTTGGGTTCTCTTTTATAGTCTGCAGGCATTAAATGAAAGAAGTCAGTGTTCCAGCAGAAGGAGACAACGTTTCAGAAAAGGCATTGTAGCAAACCAAAAAAGAAATTTTAAGCGCAGCAGAGTAACCAGCGCACATACCTGTTAGCTCAGGTGAGTTTAAAAGGCTGCTGTTGATAACAAGGGCATTTGCTAAATAGATGGTGTGTGTGCAACAATATACTGAAAGGTCAATTATATTGTGCAGCTTATCTCACCACCTGTAGTTATTTAGGTGAAAGCTCCAAAATGCTTGCCTAATATGTCTGTTTATCCAAAAGGAAGTAAAAAGGGAGAGCTAGAAAGATAGCATTGCATCACATTACATGGCAATGCAATGCACAGTTGCTGAAGTTGAACCAAAATGAGCTTGTAATCTGGCTTCTGCAACTTTGAACATGAAAAATCCAATGAGGAGAAGAAAAGCAAAGCCAAAGAGTCCATCCCAAAATCCGACAAACAAGCAAAATGAACAAAAAACATTGAATTCAATTCTTTCTGATTTTAGAAACTGCATTAAAGAAGGGGTGCACCGGTCCTGGAGATACTGCAATACCAGGTCAATGCGTGGAGTGGACAGAGCAAGCTCTTTTTCCATCTCCCTGTTCTAAAAATCCATTTAATATATGGTCCCCAGATAGGGGACGTATCAGATATTAAACTGATAAGAACAGATTTTTTTTTTTTTTTTTTTTTTTTTTTTTTTTTTTTTTTTTTTAAACCATTCAGTTTAGTTTTTTAGCAAACAGTATGAATTTCTCCAAAATTTGCTACTTAAAACTTCTCATCATCATGGTTCTATTTATTTAGCAGTAGTATAAGACGAAATATAATCACAAGGGAACATCCTTTACGTAACACAAATGCAGAAACTTCAAGGAATCACAAAGAAAAAAAATCACTGGTATTTGATAAGGTAATGCCACTTTTTAAATTTCCAAATCCCTTCGGCATCTGTGCCACCACCGCCTCTGCTGTCCAACTTATATATCAGGTATAGTCTTGAAAGAATAAGTCTAACACATTCATTCACTGATAAAGATTTCCTCTTGAAAAGTCCAAGGTTCCTTGCATCCCACAAACTCTCCATCACACAAGCCATTATCAACCATAAAATTCTATCTTTAGACCGACTACACGCACCAATTCCAAACATCGACACACGCCAATCCACAAAATTCACGCCTGCTAAACCCTTACACAATCCACCTACACACTTCCACACACTGTACGCGTACTCACAATCCCACATAACATGCCTCACAGTCTCACAACCACCACATCCCACTCTCGGACACACATCTGTTCTTATCAACTCTCTTTTCTTCTGCACTTCTCTCACAGGTAAAATATTATGTAAAGTCATCCACACCACATCCTTCTGTTTGTTTGACATCCCAAACGTATCTAACTTCTTCCATGCATCTGAAACCTCATTCCCTCTCAACCCAACAATATTACACTCTACCTCATTTGCACTCATTCTTTTCACCACATTCTTGGTCATTCTAAAATCATTCATTCCCACACTCAACAAATCATGCTTTCTCACAAATTTCTCAATCACCTCATACCAAACAGGACACTTAAAGGCCACAGGCACACTCGCATCTCTCTTCCTCCAGCATAACCCATACAACATCCATCCAGCAGAATAATTAGCCATAAAAGCACCTTTATTGCCTTTACCCAGCAAAGTAACCACAGTCTTAATATAATTAAGACCTAAAAAAACTTCAATATTGGGAAAGGCCAGCCCACCATGCTGACAAGCCTTAAAAAGGCTCTCCCGCTTCAACTTCTCCATCTTACTACACCACAGGAATGTGAATACCAACTTCTCTATTCTCTTAATTTTCCTGTAAGGAGAAGGAAAAACAGTCGCCACATAAAGCAGGATAGGGAGAATCACTGCTTTGATAATTAATACCTTACCACGCAGAGTCAATTCTCTCATTCGCCAAAAATTCAATTTACGTTCAACCCGCATACCACACTCTTCCCAACTTTCATTCCCTTTTAAGTCATCATTAAATAATACGCCCAAAATCTTGATTGCACCCACTTCACACTTTACACCATCCATACGAATACTACTATCTCCAAAACATTTAAAACTACATTTATTCCAATTTACCCTAAAACCAGACGCACCAACAAAAAAATCCAAAAGCAATTTAATTCTACTCAAAGAAGCCATACTTTCACTCACAACCACAACATCATCCATATAACCTAACACTTTCACATGCTTACCACCACTACCAGGCACCAACAAACCTCTCATCATTTTATCCCGTCTAATCAAACATAACAATGGTTCTATTACACATACAAATAAGACGGGGGACATAGGACACCCCTGCCTTACTCCTGACCTAATCTTCACTTTGTCACACAGCCACCCATTAACCAAGAACTCACTTGACACACAATCATACAATGATTTTACACAATTCACAAATTCTCTAGGAAACCCCATTCTTTCCAGTACTTTAAACAAAAACACATGCGAAACCCTGTCAAACGCCTTCTCAAAATCAATAGCTAAAGTCATACATTTCTGCTTTCTATCCTTGCAATCCCCAATCATATCTCTCAACAATAACAAGTTATCACTCATACTTCTTCCAGGCACTGCACATACTTGGTCCTCCTCCACAACACTACCAATCACTTCACGCATACGATTTGCCAGTAACTTACTGTAGACCTTATAATCCGAATTCAGCAGTGTTATTGGTCTCCAGTTTTCCAAACGTTTCCTCTCACCCTTTTTATACACAAGCACAACCACTCCTTCTTTCATTGATTCACACAACCTACCATTCACCCACATATACTTACATACCTCAGTCAAATCTGTTCCCAAAACTTCCCATGCTTTCACATACAACTCTACAGGTATACCATCTTTCCCAGGAGTCTTACTCTTTTTAGCACTCCACACCACATTCTTCACTTCATCCAGAACTACATCCTCACACAACAGATCACGCTCCTCAGAATCAAGTTTTTTCTCCACACCATTCAGAACATATGACACAAGCCCAGAGTCAATCCATTTCTCATCATACAACTTGCTATAAAACCTATTCACTTCTTTCAGCACATCCTCACCCATACAGTTGGTTCCACTTTCATTCACAACTTCATTCATATCAGTCTTCCTACCATTCATTTTTTTAAAAAAGAACCTCGTACACTTCTCATTTTTCTCCAGGTGCTCAATTTTAGTACGATATATAATTTCCTTTCCTTTCTCATCCAACACATGCTTCAATTCATTCTTAGCCTCAGTAAGTTGATCAGACATCTCCAAACCACTTGCAACACACTTTCTCAACCAGTCAATCCGTCTATTAAGGTCATTAAACCTATTCCTATATCTGGCAGCTTTTCTATAGCCCCACTTTTTGAAGAAAGTTTTAAATTGCACTTTCACCCAGTCCCACCAGTCAAGAACACACACAAAATCCTTCTTACGCATTCTCCATCTTTCATACTTTACATTAAACTCATTCATCACCTCATCATCCTCTAACAGCCTTGCATTCAACTTCCATACCCCACCGCCATACACTTGGTCACCATTTGCACAAAACACGCCTCTCAAACATTCATGGTCCGAAAAAGGTACCTTTTGTTGAGAAAAATCCAAACATACCATATTTTTAGAAAATAACATTAAATCAATTCTGGAATGAATCTCACCACGGTCAGCATGGTATGTCGGCGGTGGTGGCATGCCAAGAACAACAACTGCTGCATCTAAAAAGGAAAAATCACAAATTAAATGGGACAATTTCTTTCCTGTTATGTCACACTTTCCTTCTGTGACACAATTAACGTCCCCAACAAAAATAGTGGGAGATTTCCCTGGAAGAAAAAAACTTAATTTTTCAAGAAGAGCAAGCCGCTCTTCCTTCCCTGTAGGGCAATATAAATTAATAATTCTGACCCGCCACCCTCTATAACTCAAAAATGCAATTAAACATCGGCCCACCTCCACCACAATATAACTATCAATAGAGATTTCTTTATTCCCCACTAATATCCCCACCCCATCATTTTTATTATGATTAGACCCTGACCAGATATGCTGTCCGTAAGGCCAGTCTTTGTCACAAGGAGCATCCTGAATCCCACACTCCTGAAGGCAAAAAACATCAGCACCTAAATGTTTCAGGTAGTCCAGAACAGTTGTTCTTCTGATTTTAGATCTGATCTGCCTTACATTTAGGGACACTACATCCCAACCAGATTGGCAAGACATTAATTAAAGAAAAGAAATACATGACTCAATGTTGATCACACCATACTCATCCATTATCATCAGACTGGGAAAGCACCCCAAAGGTGTTGATGCTCTCAGGGATGCCAAGGTAAGGAGCATCAGGGGAGAAGACATCCTGTGGGTAAATGCGGTCACTTGCAGGACTGTCGCACCCTCCGCTGGCAGGTGAGTACTCTCGTCTGGGTTTTTTATTGGCCAGTTCAGGAGTATCATCATCATCAAAAGACCTCCCAGAAGTAAAGTCTCCTTGGCCACCATCCCTGGCCACCTCTTCGTCTGTAGCACCCCAGGACAATGCAGGGGTTCGAGCAAGAGACACATCCATGTCACCCTCACCACATATTTCGGACTGATGAGGGAGGTCCACATCCAACTCGGAGATCTCCATACTTGGCCCAGCAGGGGCTGGAGGGTCCAACAGGGTCTGGGCCTCACCCACCAGATCTTCAACCTCAGGGGGCTCCGTCTCCTCATTGATCTCTGCAGTAGTCACCTGTGGGGTAACAGCAGGGACAGTAGGCTTACCTTTGGTCACTTCGGAGAAGGACCTAGGCTTGACTTTAGCCTTACAATCCCGAATCACATGTCCTTCCTCCCCGCAGGCATCACATACCACCGGGTTGGAACAATCCTTCGCCAGATGACCGTACTTGTTGCACTTTCTACAGTTTGGCAATTGTTTGCAGAAATCCTGGATATGCCCGAACATGTTGCATCTCCTGCAGAACAATGGCGCCTCGGGAAAAAACAGATATCCAGAGTCTCTTCCAATTGTAAAGTTCAGGGGAGGATAGTGAATACCTCCAGGACCATGAGGGTCTATCCCAAACCTCACAAAGTATTTATACTTCCCAGTCCACAGCCCTTCTCCATTTAAGATTTTATGGGAGAATTGCACAAAAATGCAGTGTCTTCTCAGGAATGCAGTGATATCATCCCGGGAGATAAAGGGGTTGTGCATGAATACTACCACCGGGATATCCCCCTTAGAGTAGAGTACAGTGAAGATAAGTCCATCCAGCTGAGGGTGCTCTGAAAGGACTTGAAGAGTTTTGAAAAGGTTTTGGCAAGCCGCCATAGAAGAAAGCACCAAGACGTACCTATGCTCCCTTCTGAACTCCTGCAAACAGATGATCTCCGACTTCTGGATCTTCAGGAATTCATAGAAAATGGCGTTGACCAGGTATGACAACGAGAAATGGTCCTTCTTCTCCTCAGAGACCTCGATACGGAAAGCATTCTTGACCCGGGGATCCCCGGTCCCAGCAAAGCGAAGCTTGACACCCATGGTCGCTTCAGGAATCGCCTTCTCGTTTCCTCCTCACTCTCCCCCTATAGCAGCATCCAGCTTAAGCCACCGAAGTGGCGATGCTGGAAGGCCGAGGGCTAGTACACAAGGAACCTCTTGTCCAAACACTAGGTCTGAGCCAAAAGGCCGAGAAGCGATAACCAGAATTGGTTTCAAACTACGGAGCCACCCAAGGATCCTGAAAAGTCCATTTGTGGAGATGAGCTCCTGGACTCCCGTTAAGAAGACATGTTGTCAACCTCTAGATCCCTTACATGCCTGCACTTTTCGGCTTGCTGCTGCTGCAATCCACGCGTTTTAGATCTGCATAACTCCACCTCTTTAAACACAGCACCTTCACCCCCTGCTGTTCCCACCCGCCTCAACACCGTTGGAAGGGAGGAGAACCAATTAAGGCGGGGAGTGGGGTGGAACGAGCAGCTGTCTACCCTTAGCAGGAGGGCTCCTGATTACATACCTCTCCTGCTGCTGCTGCTGCTGGCTGACCAGCAGCAGACTGAAGGTGGCTGCTGCTGTGCACAGGTATATAAAGGCTCAGAGCCTATTATGACACGCGCAGCCAGCGTTCCATTGCCACATTCCATCTACTGCAGGCAGGATACCTGGCTGGCTGAATGTCGCTGAGAAGCTCACAGAGACCGCCATAAGCAACAGTTTAACAGAATGCCACAGACTAATCAACCAAACTTTTTGGGTTGGGTTCTCTTTTATAGTCTGCAGGCATTAAATGAAAGAAGTCAGTGTTCCAGCAGAAGGAGACAACGTTTCAGAAAAGGCATTGTAGCAAACCAAAAAAGAAATTTTAAGCGCAGCAGAGTAACCAGCGCACATACCTGTTAGCTCAGGTGAGTTTAAAAGGCTGCTGTTGATAACAAGGGCATTTGCTAAATAGATGGTGTGTGTGCAACAATATACTGAAAGGTCAATTATATTGTGCAGCTTATCTCACCACCTGTAGTTATTTAGGTGAAAGCTCCAAAATGCTTGCCTAATATGTCTGTTTATCCAAAAGGAAGTAAAAAGGGAGAGCTAGAAAGATAGCATTGCATCACATTACATGGCAATGCAATGCACAGTTGCTGAAGTTGAACCAAAATGAGCTTGTAATCTGGCTTCTGCAACTTTGAACATGAAAAATCCAATGAGGAGAAGAAAAGCAAAGCCAAAGAGTCCATCCCAAAATCCGACAAACAAGCAAAATGAACAAAAAACATTGAATTCAATTCTTTCTGATTTTAGAAACTGCATTAAAGAAGGGGTGCACCGGTCCTGGAGATACTGCAATACCAGGTCAATGCGTGGAGTGGACAGAGCAAGCTCTTTTTCCATCTCCCTGTTCTAAAAATCCATTTAATATATGGTCCCCAGATAGGGGACGTATCAGATATTAAACTGATAAGAACAGATACTACACTTGATCTTAGCCAAAAGGCCGAGAAGCGATAACCAGAATTGGTTTCAAACTACGGAGCCACCCAAGGATCCTGAAAAGTCCATTTGTGGAGATGAGCTCCTGGACTCCCGTTAAGAAGACATGGTGTCAACCTCTAGATCCCTTACATGCCTGCACTTTTCGGCTTGCTGCTGCTGCAATCCACGCGTTTTAGATCTGCATAACTCCACCTCTTTAAACACAGCACCTTCACCCCCTGCTGTTCCCACCCGCCTCAACACCGTTGGAAGGGAGGAGAACCAATTAAGGCGGGGGGTGGGGTGGAACGAGCAGCTGTCTACCCTTAGCAGGAGGGCTCCTGATTACATACCTCTCCTGCTGCTGCTGCTGCTGGCTGTCCAGCAGCAGACTGAAGGTGGCTGCTGCTGTGCACAGGTATATAAAGGCTCAGAGCCTATTATGACACGCGCAGCCAGCGTTCCATTGCCACATTCCATCTACTGCAGGCAGGATACCTGGCTGGCTGAATGTCGCTGAGAAGCTCACAGAGACCGCCATAAGCAACAGTTTAACAGAATGCCACAGACTAATCAACCAAACTTTTTGGGTTGGGTTCTCTTTTATAGTCTGCAGGCATTAAATGAAAGAAGTCAGTGTTCCAGCAGAAGGAGACAACGTTTCAGAAAAGGCATTGTAGCAAACCAAAAAAGAAATTTTAAGCGCAGCAGAGTAACCAGCGCACATACCTGTTAGCTCAGGTGAGTTTAAAAGGCTGCTGTTGATAACAAGGGCATTTGCTAAATAGATGGTGTGTGTGCAACAATATACTGAAAGGTCAATTATATTGTGCAGCTTATCTCACCACCTGTAGTTATTTAGGTGAAAGCTCCAAAATGCTTGCCTAATATGTCTGTTTGTCCAAAAGGAAGTAAAAAGGGAGAGCTAGAAAGATAACATTGCATCACATTACATGGCAATGCAATGCACAGTTGCTGAAGTTGAACCAAAATGAGCTTGTAATCTGGCTTCTGCAACTTTGAACATGAAAAATCCAATGAGGAGAAGAAAAGCAAAGCCAAAGAGTCCATCCCAAAATCCGACAAACAAGCAAAATGAACAAAAAACATTGAATTCAATTCTTTCTGATTTTAGAAACTGCATTAAAGAAGGGGTGCACCGGTCCTGGAGATACTGCAATACCAGGTCAATGCGTGGAGTGGACAGAGCAAGCTCTTTTTCCATCTCCCTGTTCTAAAAATCCATTTAATATATGGTCCCCAGATAGGGGACGTATCAGATATTAAACTGATAAGAACAGATACTACACTTGATCTTAGCCAAAAGGCCGAGAAGCGATAACCAGAATTGGTTTCAAACTACGGAGCCACCCAAGGATCCTGAAAAGTCCATTTGTGGAGATGAGCTCCTGGACTCCCGTTAAGAAGACATGTTGTCAACCTCTAGATCCCTTACATGCCTGCACTTTTCGGCTTGCTGCTGCTGCAATCCACGCGTTTTAGATCTGCATAACTCCACCTCTTTAAACACAGCACCTTCACCCCCTGCTGTTCCCACCCGCCTCAACACCGTTGGAAGGGAGGAGAACCAATTAAGGCGGGGGGTGGGGTGGAACGAGCAGCTGTCTACCCTTAGCAGGAGGGCTCCTGATTACATACCTCTCCTGCTGCTGCTGGCTGTCCAGCAGCAGACTGAAGGTGGCTGCTGCTGTGCACAGGTATATAAAGGCTCAGAGCCTATTATGACACGCGCAGCCAGCGTTCCATTGCCACATTCCATCTACTGCAGGCAGGATACCTGGCTGGCTGAATGTCGCTGAGAAGCTCACAGAGACCGCCATAAGCAACAGTTTAACAGAATGCCACAGACTAATCAACCAAACTTTTTGGGTTGGGTTCTCTTTTATAGTCTGCAGGCATTAAATGAAAGAAGTCAGTGTTCCAGCAGAAGGAGACAACGTTTCAGAAAAGGCATTGTAGCAAACCAAAAAAGAAATTTTAAGCGCAGCAGAGTAACCAGCGCACATACCTGTTAGCTCAGGTGTGTTTAAAAGGCTGCTGTTGATAACAAGGGCATTTGCTAAATAGATGGTGTGTGTGCAACAATATACTGAAAGGTCAATTATATTGTGCAGCTTATCTCACCACCTGTAGTTATTTAGGTGAAAGCTCCAAAATGCTTGCCTAATATGTCTGTTTATCCAAAAGGAAGTAAAAAGGGAGAGCTAGAAAGATAGCATTGCATCACATTACATGGCAATGCAATGCACAGTTGCTGAAGTTGAACCAAAATGAGCTTGTAATCTGGCTTCTGCAACTTTGAACATGAAAAATCCAATGAGGAGAAGAAAAACAAAGCCAAAGAGTCCATCCCAAAATCCGACAAACAAGCAAAATGAACAAAAAACATTGAATTCAATTCTTTCTGATTTTAGAAACTGCATTAAAGAAGGGGTGCACCGGTCCTGGAGATACTGCAATACCAGGTCAATGCGTGGAGTGGACAGAGCAAGCTCTTTTTCCATCTCCCTGTTCTAAAAATCCATTTAATATATGGTCCCCAGATAGGGGACGTATCAGATATTAAACTGATAAGAACAGATACTACACTTGATCTTAGCCAAAAGGCCGAGAAGCGATAACCAGAATTGGTTTCAAACTACGGAGCCACCCAAGGATCCTGAAAAGTCCATTTGTGGAGATGAGCTCCTGGACTCCCGTTAAGAAGACATGTTGTCAACCTCTAGATCCCTTACATGCCTGCACTTTTCGGCTTGCTGCTGCTGCAATCCACGCGTTTTAGATCTGCATAACTCCACCTCTTTAAACACAGCACCTTCACCCCCTGCTGTTCCCACCCGCCTCAACACCGTTGGAAGGGAGGAGAACCAATTAAGGCGGGGGGTGGGGTGGAACGAGCAGCTGTCTACCCTTAGCAGGAGGGCTCCTGATTACATACCTCTCCTGCTGCTGCTGCTGCTGGCTGTCCAGCAGCAGACTGAAGGTGGCTGCTGCTGTGCACAGGTATATAAAGGCTCAGAGCCTATTATGACACGCGCAGCCAGCGTTCCTTTGCCACATTCCATCTACTGCAGGCAGGATACCTGGCTGGCTGAATGTCGCTGAGAAGCTCACAGAGACCGCCATAAGCAACAGTTTAACAGAATGCCACAGACTAATCAACCAAACTTTTTGGGTTGGGTTCTCTTTTATAGTCTGCAGGCATTAAATGAAAGAAGTCAGTGTTCCAGCAGAAGGAGACAACGTTTCAGAAAAGGCATTGTAGCAAACCAAAAAAGAAATTTTAAGCGCAGCAGAGTAACCAGCGCACATACCTGTTAGCTCAGGTGAGTTTAAAAGGCTGCTGTTGATAACAAGGGCATTTGCTAAATAGATGGTGTGTGTGCAACAATATACTGAAAGGTCAATTATATTGTGCAGCTTATCTCACCACCTGTAGTTATTTAGGTGAAAGCTCCAAAATGCTTGCCTAATATGTCTGTTTATCCAAAAGGAAGTAAAAAGGGAGAGCTAGAAAGATAGCATTGCATCACATTACATGGCAATGCAATGCACAGTTGCTGAAGTTGAACCAAAATGAGCTTGTAATCTGGCTTCTGCAACTTTGAACATGAAAAATCCAATGAGGAGAAGAAAAGCAAAGCCAAAGAGTCCATCCCAAAATCCGACAAACAAGCAAAATGAACAAAAAACATTGAATTCAATTCTTTCTGATTTTAGAAACTGCATTAAAGAAGGGGTGCACCGGTCCTGGAGATACTGCAATACCAGGTCAATGCGTGGAGTGGACAGAGCAAGCTCTTTTTCCATCTCCCTGTTCTAAAAATCCATTTAATATATGGTCCCCAGATAGGGGACGTATCAGATATTAAACTGATAAGAACAGATACTACACTTGATCTTAGCCAAAAGGCCGAGAAGCGATAACCAGAATTGGTTTCAAACTACGGAGCCACCCAAGGATCCTGAAAAGTCCATTTGTGGAGATGAGCTCCTGGACTCCCGTTAAGAAGACATGTTGTCAACCTCTAGATCCCTTACATGCCTGCACTTTTCGGCTTGCTGCTGCTGCAATCCACGCATTTTAGATCTGCATAACTCCACCTCTTTAAACACAGCACCTTCACCCCCTGCTGTTCCCACCCGCCTCAACACCGTTGGAAGGGAGGAGAACCAATTAAGGCGGGGGGTGGGGTGGAACGAGCAGCTGTCTACCCTTAGCAGGAGGGCTCCTGATTACACACCTCTCCTGCTGCTGCTGGCTGTCCAGCAGCAGACTGAAGGTGGCTGCTGCTGTGCACAGGTATATAAAGGCTCAGAGCCTATTATGACACGCGCAGCCAGCGTTCCATTGCCACATTCCATCTACTGCAGGCAGGATACCTGGCTGGCTGAATGTCGCTGAGAAGCTCACAGAGACCGCCATAAGCAACAGTTTAACAGAATGCCACAGACTAATCAACCAAACTTTTTGGGTTGGGTTCTCTTTTATAGTCTGCAGGCATTAAATGAAAGAAGTCAGTGTTCCAGCAGAAGGAGACAACGTTTCAGAAAAGGCATTGTAGCAAACCAAAAAAGAAATTTTAAGCGCAGCAGAGTAACCAGCGCACATACCTGTTAGCTCAGGTGTGTTTAAAAGGCTGCTGTTGATAACAAGGGCATTTGCTAAATAGATGGTGTGTGTGCAACAATATACTGAAAGGTCAGTTATATTGTGCAGCTTATCTCACCACCTGTAGTTATTTAGGTGAAAGCTCCAAAATGCTTGCCTAATATGTCTGTTTATCCAAAAGGAAGTAAAAAGGGAGAGCTAGAAAGATAGCATTGCATCACATTACATGGCAATGCAATGCACAGTTGCTGAAGTTGAACCAAAATGAGCTTGTAATCTGGCTTCTGCAACTTTGAACATGAAAAATCCAATGAGGAGAAGAAAAACAAAGCCAAAGAGTCCATCCCAAAATCCGACAAACAAGCAAAATGAACAAAAAACATTGAATTCAATTCTTTCTGATTTTAGAAACTGCATTAAAGAAGGGGTGCACCGGTCCTGGAGATACTGCAATACCAGGTCAATGCGTGGAGTGGACAGAGCAAGCTCTTTTTCCATCTCCCTGTTCTAAAAATCCATTTAATATATGGTCCCCAGATAGGGGACGTATCAGATATTAAACTGATAAGAACAGATACTACACTTGATCTTAGCCAAAAGGCCGAGAAGCGATAACCAGAATTGGTTTCAAACTACGGAGCCACCCAAGGATCCTGAAAAGTCCATTTGTGGAGATGAGCTCCTGGACTCCCGTTAAGAAGACATGTTGTCAACCTCTAGATCCCTTACATGCCTGCACTTTTCGGCTTGCTGCTGCTGCAATCCACGCGTTTTAGATCTGCATAACTCCACCTCTTTAAACACAGCACCTTCACCCCCTGCTGTTCCCACCCGCCTCAACACCGTTGGAAGGGAGGAGAACCAATTAAGGCGGGGGGTGGGGTGGAACGAGCAGCTGTCTACCCTTAGCAGGAGGGCTCCTGATTACATACCTCTCCTGCTGCTGCTGCTGCTGGCTGTCCAGCAGCAGACTGAAGGTGGCTGCTGCTGTGCACAGGTATATAAAGGCTCAGAGCCTATTATGACACGCGCAGCCAGCGTTCCATTGCCACATTCCATCTACTGCAGGCAGGATACCTGGCTGGCTGAATGTCGCTGAGAAGCTCACAGAGACCGCCATAAGCAACAGTTTAACAGAATGCCACAGACTAATCAACCAAACTTTTTGGGTTGGGTTCTCTTTTATAGTCTGCAGGCATTAAATGAAAGAAGTCAGTGTTCCAGCAGAAGGAGACAACGTTTCAGAAAAGGCATTGTAGCAAACCAAAAAAGAAATTTTAAGCGCAGCAGAGTAACCAGCGCACATACCTGTTAGCTCAGGTGAGTTTAAAAGGCTGCTGTTGATAACAAGGGCATTTGCTAAATAGATGGTGTGTGTGCAACAATATACTGAAAGGTCAATTATATTGTGCAGCTTATCTCACCACCTGTAGTTATTTAGGTGAAAGCTCCAAAATGCTTGCCTAATATGTCTGTTTATCCAAAAGGAAGTAAAAAGGGAGAGCTAGAAAGATAGCATTGCATCACATTACATGGCAATGCAATGCACAGTTGCTGAAGTTGAACCAAAATGAGCTTGTAATCTGGCTTCTGCAACTTTGAACATGAAAAATCCAATGAGGAGAAGAAAAGCAAAGCCAAAGAGTCCATCCCAAAATCCGACAAACAAGCAAAATGAACAAAAAACATTGAATTCAATTCTTTCTGATTTTAGAAACTGCATTAAAGAAGGGGTGCACCGGTCCTGGAGATACTGCAATACCAGGTCAATGCGTGGAGTGGACAGAGCAAGCTCTTTTTCCATCTCCCTGTTCTAAAAATCCATTTAATATATGGTCCCCAGATAGGGGACGTATCAGATATTAAACTGATAAGAACAGATTTTTTTTTAATTTGGCTATCCCCTGCAGAGGGATAAAACCGTTTATTAAAACTTTAACAAATTACAAGCATAATTACACAAATACCAAACGTTAAAAGACAAATGAAATTTACAAAACAAAAAAATACAAAGATTTTAAATAATTAGGTTCCATTGATCAACAAACCATTTTTTGGAAATATGTACATTCTTCTTTTTGTCAATTAAATAATAAGTATACATTTCACATAAACATAAACTTAAAACATCATTCACTGATAAAACATCTTGTTTAAAAATAGCAATGTTGCGCGCTTTCCAGAGAGATGACTTGGCGCAGTTCACTGTCTTCCAAGCCATTGTGTACTGGTCCATTGTGGGGCATTCCATAAGTCCGTATAGCACAGTTTTATATGTAAAGTCCTTGAGGTCTGCCACCCTTTCCAGTAGGGGGAGCAGTCTTCTCCAGAAATCCTTTGCAAAATTACATGTCCATAATAGATGTTCCACCGTTTCCTCTTCTTGGCATCCGGCTCTTGGGCAGATGGCAGACCTCACAAATCCTCTTCTGTATTGGAATGCCCGGCAAGGAAGACAGCGGTGCATGCAACTCCAAGCCAGATCTCTCTGTTCATTAAAAAGATAAAAAACGTTAATCATTTTCCAGATAGACATAGATTTGTCATCATCATATCTGTCAACATTACATATTTCCTCACTTTTTCGTATTTCTTTAATTAGTTTCTTACTATTTCTTAATTCCTCTATTTTCTTAGTCCCTAAATTAAAATCGGACACTATTTTCCTTAAAATCTCATAATGCGGCGACAAATTAAAAGCATGGGGCACAGATATATTTACTTCATACCATCCAAACTTTCTCATAAAAAATCCTGTATTAAAACGCATAAAAAAGGACCAATAGTGATTCTTAAAAAGGGCATTAAAACAGTAAACGAACAGATGGATTAAAAGAAACCTATTAAAATCTGGAAAATCTTTACCACCTTTTACTTTTGATTTCATCACGATTTCTCTTTTCAGCTTTTCCATTTTTGAGTTCCAAAAGAAGGTAAAACAGGTTTTGGTTATCTTTTTAAAAACATTAACAGGCGGGGGGAAAACCATGCTAAGATACAATAAAAGAGGTAAAATCACCATCTTTAAAACCAACACTTTACCCTCCATTGTAAGTCTCCTCATGTTCCACATACATATTTTCGTATTTACTTTCTGTGTAACTGTTTCCCAACTATCATAACCATCATTATTTTCAGTGAATGATATACCTAAAATGGAAATGGATTCGGAGACATTAATTGGTACATCACGTAAAATCATCCCCCCAACACTTAAAATGTTACACTTATTAAAATTGATTTTAAAACCAGAAGCTAGACAAAAGGATTGCACTTGATGGAGAGTGGCCGTAAGTGATGGTGCATCTGTACACAAGACCGCCACGTCATCCATGTAGCCTACAACCTTGGCCTCCAAACCACCGCTTCCAGGCAGAGGGACACCGCATATCTGTTTATTTTGGCGTATTGCACATAACATTGGTTCCAGTGCACAGATAAACAGTAGGGGGGACAGAGGGCATCCCTGTTTCACCCCTGACCGTAAAAATACCTCTTGTGTCTTAAAACCATTCACTAAAATCTTACTTGTACAATCCTTGTAAAATGCTTTAAGCGATAGTAAAAACCCTTCTGGTATGCCCATTTTCTCTAAAACTTTAAAAAGATAAAAGTGTGAGACACGGTCAAATGCTTTTTCAAAATCAATAGATAAAATCGCCATTTTCCCCTTTCTGTCTTTCACATCCTCAATACAGTCTTTCACTAAATTCAGATTGTCCCATATACTGCGCCCCGGCACCCCACACACTTGATTAGAATGAATAACTTTGCTGATGACTTCTTTTAGACGATTTGCACAAATTTTAGCCATTATTTTATAGTCACAATTTAAAAGTGTTATTGGTCTCCAGTTTTCTAATTTTGATTTATCGCCTTTTTTGTATAGGAGGGAGACTTCACCTTTCTTCCAGGAATTTAATAAAACCTTATTATTAAAAACCTCAGTAAACAAATAAAACAAATCATCTTTTAAAATATCATAAAAACATATATAAAATTCTATTGGGATGCCATCAGGACCAGGGACCTTTCCAGTTTTAAAACTTTTAATAGTTTTTAACATTTCTTGTTCCGTTAAAACTTGGGATAAAAACTCTTGGGATGCGGGATCTAAAACAGCCGTTAGTCCTTTCAGCGAATCATCCATTAATTTATTATCTATATTTTTTCCATTAAAAAGATTAGAAAAAAAAATCTCAACTTTACCCAGCATATTTTTTATATTATTCTCACCATCTATATGGTCAATTATCACTTTTTCTTTTTTATTTTTCCTAAAAAAATATCTGGAACACTTTTCATTTTCTTCTATATGTTGTACTCTAGAACGAAAAATGATCTCTTTTCCTTTTTGTTCTAGCCATTTTGAAATCTCTTCTTTTAAGTTTGAAATATCAAGTTGTACATCTATCCCATTGTCTCTGAGCTTAAATAATGTTTGTAGGCGGGTATTTAAAATTCTATATTCTTCATATTTTTCTTTGGCTCTACATATACTCTTTTTAATAAAAAAGTCTTTTATTTTTACTTTCATTCTATCCCACCATACACTCATAGTCTCATTTGTTTTTTTCCCTTTTCTACATTTCCTATAAAACTCAATAAAATCTGATAAAATCTGCGGGTCGGTTAAAAGGGATACGTTCATTTTCCAGCTTTTCTTACCACATTTTTTGTTGTCATTTACTTTTATGGTAAAGGATAAAAGTTTATGGTCTGAAAATATATTAGTTAAAACTTCACATTTGGCAGGTATTGTTTTATCTGAACCAAAATTAAAATCAATCCTAGAGCTACAATTAGCATTGCTCCAAGTGAAACCGGCGTCCTCTGGGCTGTCACTATGACACTCTTTATATATGTCTATCAATTTAGCATCTTTGACTATATCATGTAGCATACCTGAGGTTTTATCGTAGTTCCTGCTTACAGAGCTGGAGCGCCGGTTTTCACCTTTTAAAACACAATTAAAATCCCCTGCTAAGATAAAAGGTTCAGAGTTATTAATAAATAATGGTAAAAGATCAAGCATTTCGGCTCTTTCATTTTTCTCTGGGGATCCATAAAAATTTAAAAACTGCCATCTAATACCATCAATAAAAGCTTTCACTAATAAAATACGACCTGGTAAAATTTCCTGAATAAAATCAATTAAAACGTTCCCTTTAAAAAGTATGGCTACACCCGCTGATCCTGCAGCATTCGATCCGGACCAGACAGATGGCCCACACTTCCACTCATCTTTATATTTTTGATATGACATTTCATGTGGGATATTACATTCTTGCAGAAAAAATACAGATGCAGTAAAACACGTAAAAAAATTAAAAAGAGCAGTTCTTCTCGTGTTAGATTTTATGCCTCTCACGTTGAGGGAAATACCTTTCAGTTCAGCCATCATTAGAAAATGTAGAAATTTTACTTAGGTAACTAAGAGCAACGGATTTTCCTGTCCGATGAACCTGATCAGACCACTGGGCTTGCGCCTCCCTCCTCATCTGATAGTATCGTCACGAGAGTCTCCGTGGAGGAGGAAAGATTACCACATTTATATAAACCCGACGCTACACTGGCATAGCTCGGAGGGCTGGCTGGCAGAACCCGCTGGGTCTCCATTGGCTGGCCATGCAGTTCCTCATCAGGTGGGTCCCCGAGGGGTTCCGCCGCCCCTGTTTGACCTGTAGAAGGTCGTCCTATAGGAGGAGGTTGCGCACAAGGCAGAGCCTCTGACTCTTCAGAGGCAGCAAGATCCCGGTCCCCACCTGTAGCAGCGGAGACCGAAACCCCTGAGGGTCCAGCGTCCACGTCCCCTTCTGGAGAAGTGTCCATCTGTTCACCTCCTGCTGCCTCCTCCGAACCACCCTTTTTCTTTTTCTTAGGACCCACCTTTATCCACTCAGCGCCCTCAGCACTAGGAGACCCAGACTGGGCATGGGCTTCTGTGTCGGCCTTTTGCCGGTCCCTTTTGACCTTACCAGTAGTGCCCTTCTGCTCCTTCTCAGCCCTCCTTTTGGACTCCCGCAGGTCCTGCAGCCAGGTTTTGGGATTTGGTATTTTACCTGTCATAGACTCTGGAGACACTTCACTATTTGGTACGCCCTTATTATCTCCAGAGGCTCCAGGTTGTTGTTCCTCCTCCTGAGGGGTGGTCTGATCTTTTGGTCCTTGGTCGGACGTCTTGGACTTCCCCTTTTGCTCATCTTCCCGAAATCTGTGAGGGCAAGAAAAATAAAAGTGACCTGGAGTCTGGCAAAAACTGCATTTCTTTTCCTTAGGGCATTCTTTTGTCTCATGTTCTTCACTAGCACAATTTCTACATGATACATGACAGTTTTCTTTTGAATGACCATAGCGCCCACAATTTCTGCAATATACTGGCATCCCAGAAAAGAAGAAATCCCCATTTGTTTGCCCAATTTTGAAACGGGCAGGGGGGAGCCGTATACCACCTGGTGTATTTGGATCTCTTGTACACTTCACAAGGAATTTCCACTTAGATGTCCATATGTTATATTCGTTTAATATCTTCCCAATACATTTAACACTTTTAAAATAAATTGCTAGAAATGACATTACTTCTGGAGCAGAAACAAAGGGCGAAAATATTTTTACAATAACCAGTCTTACCTCATCCAGGACGTGCTCAACAATTTGTATCCCTTTCAAAACAGGACTATTTTCAACTTTTTTTAACTTTTCTAGTACATCTCTAAAAATACCTTCTCCGGTGAATGTGATGTCATAGTCACCTCTTCTGGGATAATCCTGGATGGAGAGAATTTCATTCCTTTGTACGCCAAGAAGGTTTCTGAGCACGTCCTGGACTACATACCCTAATTTCCTCATATCCGAGCCACCCGCCGTGAAGTGAACTCGGATAGAGTTTTTTAGCCTCGCATAAAGAGGCACGAGGTTAGGGTCAACCTCCATGGAAAAACGCAACAAGGTTGCAAATTGCAGCCGCTTGCAATCTGCGCTCCCAGTGTTCTTGCAGCGAAAAACACCTGGAAGCTGGGGGATCGCAACTCGTTACCCTGGGACTAAGCCCTCTCCCTAATAGCAGCAAGCAGGTTAAGTCCACCAAAGTGGACGATCCTGCCAGGCCAAGGAGAGGGGTACCCGAGTGCCCTTCAACCACAATCTCCTGCAATAAAGCACTTGATCGTAGCCAAAAGGCCGAGAAGCGATAACCAGAATTGGTTTCAAACTACGGAGCCACCCAAGGATCCTGAAAAGTCCATTTGTGGAGATGAGCTCCTGGACTCCCGTTAAGAAGACATGTTGTCAACCTCTAGATCCCTTACATGCCTGCACTTTTCGGCTTGCTGCTGCTGCAATCCACGCGTTTTAGATCTGCATAACTCCACCTCTTTAAACACAGCACCTTCACCCCCTGCTGTTCCCACCCGCCTCAACACCGTTGGAAGGGAGGAGAACCAATTAAGGCGGGGGGTGGGGTGGAACGAGCAGCTGTCTACCCTTAGCAGGAGGGCTCCTGATTACATACCTCTCCTGCTGCTGCTGCTGCTGGCTGTCCAGCAGCAGACTGAAGGTGGCTGCTGCTGTGCACAGGTATATAAAGGCTCAGAGCCTATTATGACACGCGCAGCCAGCGTTCCATTGCCACATTCCATCTACTGCAGGCAGGATACCTGGCTGGCTGAATGTCGCTGAGAAGCTCACAGAGACCGCCATAAGCAACAGTTTAACAGAATGCCACAGACTAATCAACCAAACTCTTTGGGTTGGGTTCTCTTTTATAGGCTGCAGGCATTAAATGAAAGAAGTCAGTGTTCCAGCAGAAGGAGACAACGTTTCAGAAAAGGCATTGTAGCAAACCAAAAAAGAAATTTTAAGCGCAGCAGAGTAACCAGCGCACATACCTGTTAGCTCAGGTGAGTTTAAAAGGCTGCTGTTGATAACAAGGGCATTTGCTAAATAGATGGTGTGTGTGCAACAATATACTGAAAGGTCAATTATATTGTGCAGCTTATCTCACCACCTGTAGTTATTTAGGTGAAAGCTCCAAAATGCTTGCCTAATATGTCTGTTTATCCAAAAGGAAGTAAAAAGGGAGAGCTAGAAAGATAGCATTGCATCACATTACATGGCAATGCAATGCACAGTTGCTGAAGTTGAACCAAAATGAGCTTGTAATCTGGCTTCTGCAACTTTGAACATGAAAAATCCAATGAGGAGAAGAAAAGCAAAGCCAAAGAGTCCATCCCAAAATCCGACAAACAAGCAAAATGAACAAAAAACATTGAATTCAATTCTTTCTGATTTTAGAAACTGCATTAAAGAAGGGGTGCACCGGTCCTGGAGATACTGCAATACCAGGTCAATGCGTGGAGTGGACAGAGCAAGCTCTTTTTCCATCTCCCTGTTCTAAAAATCCATTTAATATATGGTCCCCAGATAGGGGACGTATCAGATATTAAACTGATAAGAACAGATACTACACTTGATCTTAGCCAAAAGGCCGAGAAGCGATAACCAGAATTGGTTTCAAACTACGGAGCCACCCAAGGATCCTGAAAAGTCCATTTGTGGAGATGAGCTCCTGGACTCCCGTTAAGAAGACATGTTGTCAACCTCTAGATCCCTTACATGCCTGCACTTTTCGGCTTGCTGCTGCTGCAATCCACGCGTTTTAGATCTGCATAACTCCACCTCTTTAAACACAGCACCTTCACCCCCTGCTGTTCCCACCCGCCTCAACACCGTTGGAAGGGAGGAGAACCAATTAAGGCGGGGGGTGGGGTGGAACGAGCAGCTGTCTACCCTTAGCAGGAGGGCTCCTGATTACATACCTCTCCTGCTGCTGCTGGCTGTCCAGCAGCAGACTGAAGGTGGCTGCTGCTGTGCACAGGTATATAAAGGCTCAGAGCCTATTATGACACGCGCAGCCAGCGTTCCATTGCCACATTCCATCTACTGCAGGCAGGATACCTGGCTGGCTGAATGTCGCTGAGAAGCTCACAGAGACCGCCATAAGCAACAGTTTAACAGAATGCCACAGACTAATCAACCAAACTTTTTGGGTTGGGTTCTCTTTTATAGTCTGCAGGCATTAAATGAAAGAAGTCAGTGTTCCAGCAGAAGGAGACAACGTTTCAGAAAAGGCATTGTAGCAAACCAAAAAAGAAATTTTAAGCGCAGCAGAGTAACCAGCGCACATACCTGTTAGCTCAGGTGAGTTTAAAAGGCTGCTGTTGATAACAAGGGCATTTGCTAAATAGATGGTGTGTGTGCAACAATATACTGAAAGGTCAATTATATTGTGCAGCTTATCTCACCACCTGTAGTTATTTAGGTGAAAGCTCCAAAATGCTTGCCTAATATGTCTGTTTATCCAAAAGGAAGTAAAAAGGGAGAGCTAGAAAGATAGCATTGCATCACATTACATGGCAATGCAATGCACAGTTGCTGAAGTTGAACCAAAATGAGCTTGTAATCTGGCTTCTGCAACTTTGAACATGAAAAATCCAATGAGGAGAAGAAAAGCAAAGCCAAAGAGTCCATCCCAAAATCCGACAAACAAGCAAAATGAACAAAAAACATTGAATTCAATTCTTTCTGATTTTAGAAACTGCATTAAAGAAGGGGTGCACCGGTCCTGGAGATACTGCAATACCAGGTCAATGCGTGGAGTGGACAGAGCAAGCTCTTTTTCCATCTCCCTGTTCTAAAAATCCATTTAATATATGGTCCCCAGATAGGGGACGTATCAGATATTAAACTGATAAGAACAGATACTACACTTGATCTTAGCCAAAAGGCCGAGAAGCGATAACCAGAATTGGTTTCAAACTACGGAGCCACCCAAGGATCCTGAAAAGTCCATTTGTGGAGATGAGCTCCTGGACTCCCGTTAAGAAGACATGTTGTCAACCTCTAGATCCCTTACATGCCTGCACTTTTCGGCTTGCTGCTGCTGCAATCCACGCGTTTTAGATCTGCATAACTCCACCTCTTTAAACACAGCACCTTCACCCCCTGCTGTTCCCACCCGCCTCAACACCGTTGGAAGGGAGGAGAACCAATTAAGGCGGGGGGTGGGGTGGAACGAGCAGCTGTCTACCCTTAGCAGGAGGGCTCCTGATTACATACCTCTCCTGCTGCTGCTGGCTGTCCAGCAGCAGACTGAAGGTGGCTGCTGCTGTGCACAGGTATATAAAGGCTCAGAGCCTATTATGACACGCGCAGCCAGCGTTCCATTGCCACATTCCATCTACTGCAGGCAGGATACCTGGCTGGCTGAATGTCGCTGAGAAGCTCACAGAGACCGCCATAAGCAACAGTTTAACAGAATGCCACAGACTAATCAACCAAACTTTTTGGGTTGGGTTCTCTTTTATAGTCTGCAGGCATTAAATGAAAGAAGTCAGTGTTCCAGCAGAAGGAGACAATGTTTCAGAAAAGGCATTGTAGCAAACCAAAAAAGAAATTTTAAGCGCAGCAGAGTAACCAGCGCACATACCTGTTAGCTCAGGTGAGTTTAAAAGGCTGCTGTTGATAACAAGGGCATTTGCTAAATAGATGGTGTGTGTGCAACAATATACTGAAAGGTCAATTATATTGTGCAGCTTATCTCACCACCTGTAGTTATTTAGGTGAAAGCTCCAAAATGCTTGCCTAATATGTCTGTTTATCCAAAAGGAAGTAAAAAGGGAGAGCTAGAAAGATAGCATTGCATCACATTACATGGCAATGCAATGCACAGTTGCTGAAGTTGAACCAAAATGAGCTTGTAATCTGGCTTCTGCAACTTTGAACATGAAAAATCCAATGAGGAGAAGAAAAGCAAAGCCAAAGAGTCCATCCCAAAATCCGACAAACAAGCAAAATGAACAAAAAACATTGAATTCAATTCTTTCTGATTTTAGAAACTGCATTAAAGAAGGGGTGCACCGGTCCTGGAGATACTGCAATACCAGGTCAATGCGTGGAGTGGACAGAGCAAGCTCTTTTTCCATCTCCCTGTTCTAAAAATCCATTTAATATATGGTCCCCAGATAGGGGACGTATCAGATATTAAACTGATAAGAACAGATACTACACTTGATCTTAGCCAAAAGGCCGAGAAGCGATAACCAGAATTGGTTTCAAACTACGGAGCCACCCAAGGATCCTGAAAAGTCCATTTGTGGAGATGAGCTCCTGGACTCCCGTTAAGAAGACATGTTGTCAACCTCTAGATCCCTTACATGCCTGCACTTTTCGGCTTGCTGCTGCTGCAATCCACGCGTTTTAGATCTGCATAACTCCACCTCTTTAAACACAGCACCTTCACCCCCTGCTGTTCCCACCCGCCTCAACACCGTTGGAAGGGAGGAGAACCAATTAAGGCGGGGGGTGGGGTGGAACGAGCAGCTGTCTACCCTTAGCAGGAGGGCTCCTGATTACATACCTCTCCTGCTGCTGCTGCTGCTGGCTGTCCAGCAGCAGACTGAAGGTGGCTGCTGCTGTGCACAGGTATATAAAGGCTCAGAGCCTATTATGACACGCGCAGCCAGCGTTCCATTGCCACATTCCATCTACTGCAGGCAGGATACCTGGCTGGCTGAATGTCGCTGAGAAGCTCACAGAGACCGCCATAAGCAACAGTTTAACAGAATGCCACAGACTAATCAACCAAACTTTTTGGGTTGGGTTCTCTTTTATAGTCTGCAGGCATTAAATGAAAGAAGTCAGTGTTCCAGCAGAAGGAGACAACGTTTCAGAAAAGGCATTGTAGCAAACCAAAAAAGAAATTTTAAGCGCAGCAGAGTAACCAGCGCACATACCTGTTAGCTCAGGTGAGTTTAAAAGGCTGCTGTTGATAACAAGGGCATTTGCTAAATAGATGGTGTGTGTGCAACAATATACTGAAAGGTCAATTATATTGTGCAGCTTATCTCACCACCTGTAGTTATTTAGGTGAAAGCTCCAAAATGCTTGCCTAATATGTCTGTTTATCCAAAAGGAAGTAAAAAGGGAGAGCTAGAAAGATAGCATTGCATCACATTACATGGCAATGCAATGCACAGTTGCTGAAGTTGAACCAAAATGAGCTTGTAATCTGGCTTCTGCAACTTTGAACATGAAAAATCCAATGAGGAGAAGAAAAGCAAAGCCAAAGAGTCCATCCCAAAATCCGACAAACAAGCAAAATGAACAAAAAACATTGAATTCAATTCTTTCTGATTTTAGAAACTGCATTAAAGAAGGGGTGCACCGGTCCTGGAGATACTGCAATACCAGGTCAATGCGTGGAGTGGACAGAGCAAGCTCTTTTTCCATCTCCCTGTTCTAAAAATCCATTTAATATATGGTCCCCAGATAGGGGACGTATCAGATATTAAACTGATAAGAACAGATACTACACTTGATCTTAGCCAAAAGGCCGAGAAGCGATAACCAGAATTGGTTTCAAACTACGGAGCCACCCAAGGATCCTGAAAAGTCCATTTGTGGAGATGAGCTCCTGGACTCCCGTTAAGAAGACATGTTGTCAACCTCTAGATCCCTTACATGCCTGCACTTTTCGGCTTGCTGCTGCTGCAATCCACGCGTTTTAGATCTGCATAACTCCACCTCTTTAAACACAGCACCTTCACCCCCTGCTGTTCCCACCCGCCTCAACACCGTTGGAAGGGAGGAGAACCAATTAAGGCGGGGGGTGGGGTGGAACGAGCAGCTGTCTACCCTTAGCAGGAGGGCTCCTGATTACATACCTCTCCTGCTGCTGCTGCTGCTGGCTGTCCAGCAGCAGACTGAAGGTGGCTGCTGCTGTGCACAGGTATATAAAGGCTCAGAGCCTATTATGACACGCGCAGCCAGCGTTCCATTGCCACATTCCATCTACTGCAGGCAGGATACCTGGCTGGCTGAATGTCGCTGAGAAGCTCACAGAGACCGCCATAAGCAACAGTTTAACAGAATGCCACAGACTAATCAACCAAACTTTTTGGGTTGGGTTCTCTTTTATAGTCTGCAGGCATTAAATGAAAGAAGTCAGTGTTCCAGCAGAAGGAGACAACGTTTCAGAAAAGGCATTGTAGCAAACCAAAAAAGAAATTTTAAGCGCAGCAGAGTAACCAGCGCACATACCTGTTAGATCAGGTGACTTTAAAAGGCTGCTGTTGATAACAAGGGCATTTGCTAAATAGATGGTGTGTGTGCAACAATATACTGAAAGGTCAATTATATTGTGCAGCTTATCTCACCACCTGTAGTTATTTAGGTGAAAGCTCCAAAATGCTTGCCTAATATGTCTGTTTATCCAAAAGGAAGTAAAAAGGGAGAGCTAGAAAGATAGCATTGCATCACATTACATGGCAATGCAATGCACAGATGCTGAAGTTGAACCAAAATGAGCTTGTAATCTGGCTTCTGCAACTTTGAACATGAAAAATCCAATGAGGAGAAGAAAAGCAAAGCCAAAGAGTCCATCCCAAAATCCGACAAACAAGCAAAATGAACAAAAAACATTGAATTCAATTCTTTCTGATTTTAGAAACTGCATTAAAGAAGGGGTGCACCGGTCCTGGAGATACTGCAATACCAGGTCAATGCGTGGAGTGGACAGAGCAAGCTCTTTTTCCATCTCCCTGTTCTAAAAATCCATTTAATATATGGTCCCCAGATAGGGGACGTATCAGATATTAAACTGATAAGAACAGATACTACACTTGATCTTAGCCAAAAGGCCGAGAAGCGATAACCAGAATTGGTTTCAAACTACGGAGCCACCCAAGGATCCTGAAAAGTCCATTTGTGGAGATGAGCTCCTGGACTCCCGTTAAGAAGACATGTTGTCAACCTCTAGATCCCTTACATGCCTGCACTTTTCGGCTTGCTGCTGCTGCAATCCACGCGTTTTAGATCTGCATAACTCCACCTCTTTAAACACAGCACCTTCACCCCCTGCTGTTCCCACCCGCCTCAACACCGTTGGAAGGGAGGAGAACCAATTAAGGCGGGGGGTGGGGTGGAACGAGCAGCTGTCTACCCTTAGCAGGAGGGCTCCTGATTACATACCTCTCCTGCTGCTGCTGGCTGTCCAGCAGCAGACTGAAGGTGGCTGCTGCTGTGCACAGGTATATAAAGGCTCAGAGCCTATTATGACACGCGCAGCCAGCGTTCCATTGCCACATTCCATCTACTGCAGGCAGGATACCTGGCTGGCTGAATGTCGCTGAGAAGCTCACAGAGACCGCCATAAGCAACAGTTTAACAGAATGCCACAGACTAATCAACCAAACTTTTTGGGTTGGGTTCTCTTTTATAGTCTGCAGGCATTAAATGAAAGAAGTCAGTGTTCCAGCAGAAGGAGACAACGTTTCAGAAAAGGCATTGTAGCAAACCAAAAAAGAAATTTTAAGCGCAGCAGAGTAACCAGCGCACATACCTGTTAGCTCAGGTGAGTTTAAAAGGCTGCTGTTGATAACAAGGGCATTTGCTAAATAGATGGTGTGTGTGCAACAATATACTGAAAGGTCAATTATATTGTGCAGCTTATCTCACCACCTGTAGTTATTTAGGTGAAAGCTCCAAAATGCTTGCCTAATATGTCTGTTTATCCAAAAGGAAGTAAAAAGGGAGAGCTAGAAAGATAGCATTGCATCACATTACATGGCAATGCAATGCACAGTTGCTGAAGTTGAACCAAAATGAGCTTGTAATCTGGCTTCTGCAACTTTGAACATGAAAAATCCAATGAGGAGAAGAAAAGCAAAGCCAAAGAGTCCATCCCAAAATCCGACAAACAAGCAAAATGAACAAAAAACATTGAATTCAATTCTTTCTGATTTTAGAAACTGCATTAAAGAAGGGGTGCACCGGTCCTGGAGATACTGCAATACCAGGTCAATGCGTGGAGTGGACAGAGCAAGCTCTTTTTCCATCTCCCTGTTCTAAAAATCCATTTAATATATGGTCCCCAGATAGGGGACGTATCAGATATTAAACTGATAAGAACAGATACTACACTTGATCTTAGCCAAAAGGCCGAGAAGCGATAACCAGAATTGGTTTCAAACTACGGAGCCACCCAAGGATCCTGAAAAGTCCATTTGTGGAGATGAGCTCCTGGACTCCCGTTAAGAAGACATGTTGTCAACCTCTAGATCCCTTACATGCCTGCACTTTTCGGCTTGCTGCTGCTGCAATCCACGCGTTTTAGATCTGCATAACTCCACCTCTTTAAACACAGCACCTTCACCCCCTGCTGTTCCCACCCGCCTCAACACCGTTGGAAGGGAGGAGAACCAATTAAGGCGGGGGGTGGGGTGGAACGAGCAGCTGTCTACCCTTAGCAGGAGGGCTCCTGATTACATACCTCTCCTGCTGCTGCTGGCTGTCCAGCAGCAGACTGAAGGTGGCTGCTGCTGTGCACAGGTATATAAAGGCTCAGAGCCTATTATGACACGCGCAGCCAGCGTTCCATTGCCACATTCCATCTACTGCAGGCAGGATACCTGGCTGGCTGAATGTCGCTGAGAAGCTCACAGAGACCGCCATAAGCAACAGTTTAACAGAATGCCACAGACTAATCAACCAAACTTTTTGGGTTGGGTTCTCTTTTATAGTCTGCAGGCATTAAATGAAAGAAGTCAGTGTTCCAGCAGAAGGAGACAATGTTTCAGAAAAGGCATTGTAGCAAACCAAAAAAGAAATTTTAAGCGCAGCAGAGTAACCAGCGCACATACCTGTTAGCTCAGGTGAGTTTAAAAGGCTGCTGTTGATAACAAGGGCATTTGCTAAATAGATGGTGTGTGTGCAACAATATACTGAAAGGTCAATTATATTGTGCAGCTTATCTCACCACCTGTAGTTATTTAGGTGAAAGCTCCAAAATGCTTGCCTAATATGTCTGTTTATCCAAAAGGAAGTAAAAAGGGAGAGCTAGAAAGATAGCATTGCATCACATTACATGGCAATGCAATGCACAGTTGCTGAAGTTGAACCAAAATGAGCTTGTAATCTGGCTTCTGCAACTTTGAACATGAAAAATCCAATGAGGAGAAGAAAAGCAAAGCCAAAGAGTCCATCCCAAAATCCGACAAACAAGCAAAATGAACAAAAAACATTGAATTCAATTCTTTCTGATTTTAGAAACTGCATTAAAGAAGGGGTGCACCGGTCCTGGAGATACTGCAATACCAGGTCAATGCGTGGAGTGGACAGAGCAAGCTCTTTTTCCATCTCCCTGTTCTAAAAATCCATTTAATATATGGTCCCCAGATAGGGGACGTATCAGATATTAAACTGATAAGAACAGATACTACACTTGATCTTAGCCAAAAGGCCGAGAAGCGATAACCAGAATTGGTTTCAAACTACGGAGCCACCCAAGGATCCTGAAAAGTCCATTTGTGGAGATGAGCTCCTGGACTCCCGTTAAGAAGACATGTTGTCAACCTCTAGATCCCTTACATGCCTGCACTTTTCGGCTTGCTGCTGCTGCAATCCACGCGTTTTAGATCTGCATAACTCCACCTCTTTAAACACAGCACCTTCACCCCCTGCTGTTCCCACCCGCCTCAACACCGTTGGAAGGGAGGAGAACCAATTAAGGCGGGGGGTGGGGTGGAACGAGCAGCTGTCTACCCTTAGCAGGAGGGCTCCTGATTACATACCTCTCCTGCTGCTGCTGCTGCTGGCTGTCCAGCAGCAGACTGAAGGTGGCTGCTGCTGTGCACAGGTATATAAAGGCTCAGAGCCTATTATGACACGCGCAGCCAGCGTTCCATTGCCACATTCCATCTACTGCAGGCAGGATACCTGGCTGGCTGAATGTCGCTGAGAAGCTCACAGAGACCGCCATAAGCAACAGTTTAACAGAATGCCACAGACTAATCAACCAAACTTTTTGGGTTGGGTTCTCTTTTATAGTCTGCAGGCATTAAATGAAAGAAGTCAGTGTTCCAGCAGAAGGAGACAACGTTTCAGAAAAGGCATTGTAGCAAACCAAAAAAGAAATTTTAAGCGCAGCAGAGTAACCAGCGCACATACCTGTTAGCTCAGGTGAGTTTAAAAGGCTGCTGTTGATAACAAGGGCATTTGCTAAATAGATGGTGTGTGTGCAACAATATACTGAAAGGTCAATTATATTGTGCAGCTTATCTCACCACCTGTAGTTATTTAGGTGAAAGCTCCAAAATGCTTGCCTAATATGTCTGTTTATCCAAAAGGAAGTAAAAAGGGAGAGCTAGAAAGATAGCATTGCATCACATTACATGGCAATGCAATGCACAGTTGCTGAAGTTGAACCAAAATGAGCTTGTAATCTGGCTTCTGCAACTTTGAACATGAAAAATCCAATGAGGAGAAGAAAAGCAAAGCCAAAGAGTCCATCCCAAAATCCGACAAACAAGCAAAATGAACAAAAAACATTGAATTCAATTCTTTCTGATTTTAGAAACTGCATTAAAGAAGGGGTGCACCGGTCCTGGAGATACTGCAATACCAGGTCAATGCGTGGAGTGGACAGAGCAAGCTCTTTTTCCATCTCCCTGTTCTAAAAATCCATTTAATATATGGTCCCCAGATAGGGGACGTATCAGATATTAAACTGATAAGAACAGATACTACACTTGATCTTAGCCAAAAGGCCGAGAAGCGATAACCAGAATTGGTTTCAAACTACGGAGCCACCCAAGGATCCTGAAAAGTCCATTTGTGGAGATGAGCTCCTGGACTCCCGTTAAGAAGACATGTTGTCAACCTCTAGATCCCTTACATGCCTGCACTTTTCGGCTTGCTGCTGCTGCAATCCACGCGTTTTAGATCTGCATAACTCCACCTCTTTAAACACAGCACCTTCACCCCCTGCTGTTCCCACCCGCCTCAACACCGTTGGAAGGGAGGAGAACCAATTAAGGCGGGGGGTGGGGTGGAACGAGCAGCTGTCTACCCTTAGCAGGAGGGCTCCTGATTACATACCTCTCCTGCTGCTGCTGCTGCTGGCTGTCCAGCAGCAGACTGAAGGTGGCTGCTGCTGTGCACAGGTATATAAAGGCTCAGAGCCTATTATGACACGCGCAGCCAGCGTTCCATTGCCACATTCCATCTACTGCAAGCAGGATACCTGGCTGGCTGAATGTCGCTGAGAAGCTCACAGAGACCGCCATAAGCAACAGTTTAACAGAATGCCACAGACTAATCAACCAAACTTTTTGGGTTGGGTTCTCTTTTATAGTCTGCAGGCATTAAATGAAAGAAGTCAGTGTTCCAGCAGAAGGAGACAACGTTTCAGAAAAGGCATTGTAGCAAACCAAAAAAGAAATTTTAAGCGCAGCAGAGTAACCAGCGCACATACCTGTTAGATCAGGTGACTTTAAAAGGCTGCTGTTGATAACAAGGGCATTTGCTAAATAGATGGTGTGTGTGCAACAATATACTGAAAGGTCAATTATATTGTGCAGCTTATCTCACCACCTGTAGTTATTTAGGTGAAAGCTCCAAAATGCTTGCCTAATATGTCTGTTTATCCAAAAGGAAGTAAAAAGGGAGAGCTAGAAAGATAGCATTGCATCACATTACATGGCAATGCAATGCACAGATGCTGAAGTTGAACCAAAATGAGCTTGTAATCTGGCTTCTGCAACTTTGAACATGAAAAATCCAATGAGGAGAAGAAAAGCAAAGCCAAAGAGTCCATCCCAAAATCCGACAAACAAGCAAAATGAACAAAAAACATTGAATTCAATTCTTTCTGATTTTAGAAACTGCATTAAAGAAGGGGTGCACCGGTCCTGGAGATACTGCAATACCAGGTCAATGCGTGGAGTGGACAGAGCAAGCTCTTTTTCCATCTCCCTGTTCTAAAAATCCATTTAATATATGGTCCCCAGATAGGGGACGTATCAGATATTAAACTGATAAGAACAGATACTACACTTGATCTTAGCCAAAAGGCCGAGAAGCGATAACCAGAATTGGTTTCAAACTACGGAGCCACCCAAGGATCCTGAAAAGTCCATTTGTGGAGATGAGCTCCTGGACTCCCGTTAAGAAGACATGTTGTCAACCTCTAGATCCCTTACATGCCTGCACTTTTCGGCTTGCTGCAGCTGCAATCCACGCGTTTTAGATCTGCATAACTCCACCTCTTTAAACACAGCACCTTCACCCCCTGCTGTTCCCACCCGCCTCAACACCGTTGGAAGGGAGGAGAACCAATTAAGGCGGGGGGTGGGGTGGAACGAGCAGCTGTCTACCCTTAGCAGGAGGGCTCCTGATTACATACCTCTCCTGCTGCTGCTGCTGCTGGCTGTCCAGCAGCAGACTGAAGGTGGCTGCTGCTGTGCACAGGTATATAAAGGCTCAGAGCCTATTATGACACGCGCAGCCAGCGTTCCATTGCCACATTCCATCTACTGCAGGCAGGATACCTGGCTGGCTGAATGTCGCTGAGAAGCTCACAGAGACCGCCATAAGCAACAGTTTAACAGAATGCCACAGACTAATCAACCAAACTTTTTGGGTTGGGTTCTCTTTTATAGTCTGCAGGCATTAAATGAAAGAAGTCAGTGTTCCAGCAGAAGGAGACAACGTTTCAGAAAAGGCATTGTAGCAAACCAAAAAAGAAATTTTAAGCGCAGCAGAGTAACCAGCGCACATACCTGTTAGCTCAGGTGAGTTTAAAAGGCTGCTGTTGATAACAAGGACATTTGCTAAATAGATGGTGTGTGTGCAACAATATACTGAAAGGTCAATTATATTGTGCAGCTTATCTCACCACCTGTAGTTATTTAGGTGAAAGCTCCAAAATGCTTGCCTAATATGTCTGTTTATCCAAAAGGAAGTAAAAAGGGAGAGCTAGAAAGATAGCATTGCATCACATTACATGGCAATGCAATGCACAGTTGCTGAAGTTGAACCAAAATGAGCTTGTAATCTGGCTTCTGCAACTTTGAACATGAAAAATCCAATGAGGAGAAGAAAAGCAAAGCCAAAGAGTCCATCCCAAAATCCGACAAACAAGCAAAATGAACAAAAAACATTGAATTCAATTCTTTCTGATTTTAGAAACTGCATTAAAGAAGGGGTGCACTGGTCCTGGAGATACTGCAATACCAGGTCAATGCGTGGAGTGGACAGAGCAAGCTCTTTTTCCATCTCCCTGTTCTAAAAATCCATTTAATATATGGTCCCCAGATAGGGGACGTATCAGATATTAAACTGATAAGAACAGATACTACACTTGATCTTAGCCAAAAGGCCGAGAAGCGATAACCAGAATTAGTTTCAAACTACGGAGCCACCCAAGGATCCTGAAAAGTCCATTTGTGGAGATGAGCTCCTGGACTCCCGTTAAGAAGACATGTTGTCAACCTCTAGATCCCTTACATGCCTGCACTTTTCGGCTTGCTGCTGCTGCAATCCACGCGTTTTAGATCTGCATAACTCCACCTCTTTAAACACAGCACCTTCACCCCCTGCTGTTCCCACCCGCCTCAACACCGTTGGAAGGGAGGAGAACCAATTAAGGCGGGGGGTGGGGTGGAACGAGCAGCTGTCTACCCTTAGCAGGAGGGCTCCTGATTACATACCTCTCCTGCTGCTGCTGGCTGTCCAGCAGCAGACTGAAGGTGGCTGCTGCTGTGCACAGGTATATAAAGGCTCAGAGCCTATTATGACACGCGCAGCCAGCGTTCCATTGCCACATTCCATCTACTGCAGGCAGGATACCTGGCTGGCTGAATGTCGCTGAGAAGCTCACAGAGACCGCCATAAGCAACAGTTTAACAGAATGCCACAGACTAATCAACCAAACTTTTTGGGTTGGGTTCTCTTTTATAGTCTGCAGGCATTAAATGAAAGAAGTCAGTGTTCCAGCAGAAGGAGACAACGTTTCAGAAAAGGCATTGTAGCAAACCAAAAAAGAAATTTTAAGCGCAGCAGAGTAACCAGCGCACATACCTGTTAGCTCAGGTGAGTTTAAAAGGCTGCTGTTGATAACAAGGGCATTTGCTAAATAGATGGTGTGTGTGCAACAATATACTGAAAGGTCAATTATATTGTGCAGCTTATCTCACCACCTGTAGTTATTTAGGTGAAAGCTCCAAAATGCTTGCCTAATATGTCTGTTTATCCAAAAGGAAGTAAAAAGGGAGAGCTAGAAAGATAGCATTGCATCACATTACATGGCAATGCAATGCACAGTTGCTGAAGTTGAACCAAAATGAGCTTGTAATCTGGCTTCTGCAACTTTGAACATGAAAAATCCAATGAGGAGAAGAAAAGCAAAGCCAAAGAGTCCATCCCAAAATCCGACAAACAAGCAAAATGAACAAAAAACATTGAATTCAATTCTTTCTGATTTTAGAAACTGCATTAAAGAAGGGGTGCACCTGTCCTGGAGATACTGCAATACCAGGTCAATGCGTGGAGTGGACAGAGCAAGCTCTTTTTCCATCTCCCTGTTCTAAAAATCCATTTAATATATGGTCCCCAGATAGGGGACGTATCAGATATTAAACTGATAAGAACAGATACTACACTTGATCTTAGCCAAAAGGCCGAGAAGCGATAACCAGAATTGGTTTCAAACTACGGAGCCACCCAAGGATCCTGAAAAGTCCATTTGTGGAGATGAGCTCCTGGACTCCCGTTAAGAAGACATGTTGTCAACCTCTAGATCCCTTACATGCCTGCACTTTTCGGCTTGCTGCTGCTGCAATCCACGCGTTTTAGATCTGCATAACTCCACCTCTTTAAACACAGCACCTTCACCCCCTGCTGTTCCCACCCGCCTCAACACCGTTGGAAGGGAGGAGAACCAATTAAGGCGGGGGGTGGGGTGGAACGAGCAGCTGTCTACCCTTAGCAGGAGGGCTCCTGATTACATACCTCTCCTGCTGCTGCTGCTGCTGGCTGTCCAGCAGCAGACTGAAGGTGGCTGCTGCTGTGCACAGGTATATAAAGGCTCAGAGCCTATTATGACACGCGCAGCCAGCGTTCCATTGCTACATTCCATCTACTGCAGGCAGGATACCTGGCTGGCTGAATGTCGCTGAGAAGCTCACAGAGACCGCCATAAGCAACAGTTTAACAGAATGCCACAGACTAATCAACCAAACTTTTTGGGTTGGGTTCTCTTTTATAGTCTGCAGGCATTAAATGAAAGAAGTCAGTGTTCCAGCAGAAGGAGACAACGTTTCAGAAAAGGCATTGTAGCAAACCAAAAAAGAAATTTTAAGCGCAGCAGAGTAACCAGCGCACATACCTGTTAGCTCAGGTGAGTTTAAAAGGCTGCTGTTGATAACAAGGGCATTTGCTAAATAGATGGTGTGTGTGCAACAATATACTGAAAGGTCAATTATATTGTGCAGCTTATCTCACCACCTGTAGTTATTTAGGTGAAAGCTCCAAAATGCTTGCCTAATATGTCTGTTTATCCAAAAGGAAGTAAAAAGGGAGAGCTAGAAAGATAGCATTGCATCACATTACATGGCAATGCAATGCACAGTTGCTGAAGTTGAACCAAAATGAGCTTGTAATCTGGCTTCTGCAACTTTGAACATGAAAAATCCAATGAGGAGAAGAAAAGCAAAGCCAAAGAGTCCATCCCAAAATCCGACAAACAAGCAAAATGAACAAAAAACATTGAATTCAATTCTTTCTGATTTTAGAAACTGCATTAAAGAAGGGGTGCACTGGTCCTGGAGATACTGCAATACCAGGTCAATGCGTGGAGTGGACAGAGCAAGCTCTTTTTCCATCTCCCTGTTCTAAAAATCCATTTAATA
Source organism: Phyllobates terribilis (assembly GCF_046119375.1). Lineage (NCBI taxonomy): Eukaryota > Metazoa > Chordata > Amphibia > Anura > Dendrobatidae > Phyllobates > Phyllobates terribilis. The sequence continues at coordinate 653,560,298 of NW_027362765.1, forward strand.
TATGGTCCCCAGATAGGGGACGTATCAGATATTAAACTGATAAGAACAGATACTACACTTGATCTTAGCCAAAAGGCCGAGAAGCGATAACCAGAATTGGTTTCAAACTACGGAGCCACCCAAGGATCCTGAAAAGTCCATTTGTGGAGATGAGCTCCTGGACTCCCGTTAAGAAGACATGTTGTCAACCTCTAGATCCCTTACATGCCTGCACTTTTCGGCTTGCTGCTGCTGCAATCCACGCGTTTTAGATCTGCATAACTCCACCTCTTTAAACACAGCACCTTCACCCCCTGCTGTTCCCACCCGCCTCAACACCGTTGGAAGGGAGGAGAACCAATTAAGGCGGGGGGTGGGGTGGAACGAGCAGCTGTCTACCCTTAGCAGGAGGGCTCCTGATTACATACCTCTCCTGCTGCTGCTGCTGCTGGCTGTCCAGCAGCAGACTGAAGGTGGCTGCTGCTGTGCACAGGTATATAAAGGCTCAGAGCCTATTATGACACGCGCAGCCAGCGTTCCATTGCCACATTCCATCTACTGCAGGCAGGATACCTGGCTGGCTGAATGTCGCTGAGAAGCTCACAGAGACCGCCATAAGCAACAGTTTAACAGAATGCCACAGACTAATCAACCAAACTTTTTGGGTTGGGTTCTCTTTTATAGTCTGCAGGCATTAAATGAAAGAAGTCAGTGTTCCAGCAGAAGGAGACAACGTTTCAGAAAAGGCATTGTAGCAAACCAAAAAAGAAATTTTAAGCGCAGCAGAGTAACCAGCGCACATACCTGTTAGCTCAGGTGTGTTTAAAAGGCTGCTGTTGATAACAAGGGCATTTGCTAAATAGATGGTGTGTGTGCAACAATATACTGAAAGGTCAATTATATTGTGCAGCTTATCTCACCACCTGTAGTTATTTAGGTGAAAGCTCCAAAATGCTTGCCTAATATGTCTGTTTATCCAAAAGGAAGTAAAAAGGGAGAGCTAGAAAGATAGCATTGCATCACATTACATGGCAATGCAATGCACAGTTGCTGAAGTTGAACCAAAATGAGCTTGTAATCTGGCTTCTGCAACTTTGAACATGAAAAATCCAATGAGGAGAAGAAAAGCAAAGCCAAAGAGTCCATCCCAAAATCCGACAAACAAGCAAAATGAACAAAAAACATTGAATTCAATTCTTTCTGATTTTAGAAACTGCATTAAAGAAGGGGTGCACCGGTCCTGGAGATACTGCAATACCAGGTCAATGCGTGGAGTGGACAGAGCAAGCTCTTTTTCCATCTCCCTGTTCTAAAAATCCATTTAATATATAGTCCCCAGATAGGGAACGTATCAGATATTAAACTGATAAGAACAGATACTACACTTGATCTTAGCCAAAAGGCCGAGAAGCGATAACCAGAATTGGTTTCAAACTACGGAGCCACCCAAGGATCCTGAAAAGTCCATTTGTGGAGATGAGCTCCTGGACTCCCGTTAAGAAGACATGTTGTCAACCTCTAGATCCCTTACATGCCTGCACTTTTCCTCTTGCTGCTGCTGCAATCCACGCGTTTTAGATCTGCATAAATCCACCTCTTTAAACACAGCACCTTCACCCCCTGCTGTTCCCACCCGCCTCAACACCGTTGGAAGGGAGGAGAACCAATTAAGGCGGGGGGTGGGGTGGAACGAGCAGCTGTCTACCCTTAGCAGGAGGGCTCCTGATTACATACCTCTCCTGCTGCTGCTGCTGCTGCTGGCTGTCCAGCAGCAGACTGAAGGTGGCTGCTGCTGTGCACAGGTATATAAAGGCTCAGAGCCTATTATGACACGCGCAGCCAGCGTTCCATTGCCACATTCCATCTACTGCAGGCAGGATACCTGGCTGGCTGAATGTCGCTGAGAAGCTCACAGAGACCGCCATAAGCAACAGTTTAACAGAATGCCACAGACTAATCAACCAAACTTTTTGGGTTGGGTTCTCTTTTATAGTCTGCAGGCATTAAATGAAAGAAGTCAGTGTTCCAGCAGAAGGAGACAACGTTTCAGAAAAGGCATTGTAGCAAACCAAAAAAGAAATTTTAAGCGCAGCAGAGTAACCAGCGCACATACCTGTTAGCTCAGGTGAGTTTAAAAGGCTGCTGTTGATAACAAGGGCATTTGCTAAATAGATGGTGTGTGTGCAACAATATACTGAAAGGTCAATTATATTGTGCAGCTTATCTCACCACCTGTAGTTATTTAGGTGAAAGCTCCAAAATGCTTGCCTAATATGTCTGTTTATCCAAAAGGAAGTAAAAAGGGAGAGCTAGAAAGATAGCATTGCATCACATTACATGGCAATGCAATGCACAGTTGCTGAAGTTGAACCAAAATGAGCTTGTAATCTGGCTTCTGCAACTTTGAACATGAAAAATCCAATGAGGAGAAGAAAAGCAAAGCCAAAGAGTCCATCCCAAAATCCGACAAACAAGCAAAATGAACAAAAAACATTGAATTCAATTCTTTCTGATTTTAGAAACTGCATTAAAGAAGGGGTGCACCGGTCCTGGAGATACTGCAATACCAGGTCAATGCGTGGAGTGGACAGAGCAAGCTCTTTTTCCATCTCCCTGTTCTAAAAATCCATTTAATATATGGTCCCCAGATAGGGGACGTATCAGATATTAAACTGATAAGAACAGATACTACACTTGATCTTAGCCAAAAGGCCGAGAAGCGATAACCAGAATTGGTTTCAAACTACGGAGCCACCCAAGGATCCTGAAAAGTCCATTTGTGGAGATGAGCTCCTGGACTCCCGTTAAGAAGACATGTTGTCAACCTCTAGATCCCTTACATGCCTGCACTTTTCGGCTTGCTGCTGCTGCAATCCACGCGTTTTAGATCTGCATAACTCCACCTCTTTAAACACAGCACCTTCACCCCCTGCTGTTCCCACCCGCCTCAACACCGTTGGAAGGGAGGAGAACCAATTAAGGCGGGGGGGTGGGGTGGAACGAGCAGCTGTCTACCCTTAGCAGGAGGGCTCCTGATTACATACCTCTCCTGCTGCTGCTGCTGCTGCTGGCTGTCCAGCAGCAGACTGAAGGTGGCTGCTGCTGTGCACAGGTATATAAAGGCTCAGAGCCTATTATGACACGCGCAGCCAGCGTTCCATTGCCACATTCCATCTACTGGAGGCAGGATACCTGGCTGGCTGAATGTCGCTGAGAAGCTCACAGAGACCGCCATAAGCAACAGTTTAACAGAATGCCACAGACTAATCAACCAAACTTTTTGGGTTGGGTTCTCTTTTATAGTCTGCAGGCATTAAATGAAAGAAGTCAGTGTTCCAGCAGAAGGAGACAACGTTTCAGAAAAGGCATTGTAGCAAACCAAAAAAGAAATTTTAAGCGCAGCAGAGTAACCAGCGCACATACCTGTTAGCTCAGGTGAGTTTAAAAGGCTGCTGTTGATAACAAGGGCATTTGCTAAATAGATGGTGTGTGTGCAACAATATACTGAAAGGTCAATTATATTGTGCAGCTTATCTCACCACCTGTAGTTATTTAGGTGAAAGCTCCAAAATGCTTGCCTAATATGTCTGTTTATCCAAAAGGAAGTAAAAAGGGAGAGCTAGAAAGATAGCATTGCATCACATTACATGGCAATGCAATGCACAGTTGCTGAAGTTGAACCAAAATGAGCTTGTAATCTGGCTTCTGCAACTTTGAACATGAAAAATCCAATGAGGAGAAGAAAAGCAAAGCCAAAGAGTCCATCCCAAAATCCGACAAACAAGCAAAATGAACAAAAAACATTGAATTCAATTCTTTCTGATTTTAGAAACTGCATTAAAGAAGGGGTGCACTGGTCCTGGAGATACTGCAATACCAGGTCAATGCGTGGAGTGGACAGAGCAAGCTCTTTTTCCATCTCCCTGTTCTAAAAATCCATTTAATATATGGTCCCCAGATAGGGGACGTATCAGATATTAAACTGATAAGAACAGATACTACACTTGATCTTAGCCAAAAGGCCGAGAAGCGATAACCAGAATTGGTTTCAAACTACGGAGCCACCCAAGGATCCTGAAAAATCCATTTGTGGAGATGAGCTCCTGGACTCCCGTTAAGAAGACATGTTGTCAACCTCTAGATCCCTTACATGCCTGCACTTTTCGGCTTGCTGCTGCTGCAATCCACGCGTTTTAGATCTGCATAACTCCACCTCTTTAAACACAGCACCTTCACCCCTGCTGTTCCCACCCGCCTCAACACCGTTGGAAGGGAGGAGAACCAATTAAGGCGGGGGGTGGGGTGGAACGAGCAGCTGTCTACCCTTAGCAGGAGGGCTCCTGATTACATACCTCTCCTGCTGCTGCTGCTGCTGGCTGTCCAGCAGCAGACTGAAGGTGGCTGCTGCTGTGCACAGGTATATAAAGGCTCAGAGCCTATTATGACACGCGCAGCCAGCGTTCCATTGCCACATTCCATCTACTGCAGGCAGGATACCTGGCTGGCTGAATGTCGCTGAGAAGCTCACAGAGACCGCCATAAGCAACAGTTTAACAGAATGCCACAGACTAATCAACCAAACTTTTTGGGTTGGGTTCTCTTTTATAGTCTGCAGGCATTAAATGAAAGAAGTCAGTGTTCCAGCAGAAGGAGACAACGTTTCAGAAAAGGCATTGTAGCAAACCAAAAAAGAAATTTTAAGCGCAGCAGAGTAACCAGCGCACATACCTGTTAGCTCAGGTGAGTTTAAAAGGCTGCTGTTGATAACAAGGGCATTTGCTAAATAGATGGTGTGTGTGCAACAATATACTGAAAGGTCAATTATATTGTGCAGCTTATCTCACCACCTGTAGTTATTTAGGTGAAAGCTCCAAAATGCTTGCCTAATATGTCTGTTTATCCAAAAGGAAGTAAAAAGGGAGAGCTAGAAAGATAGCATTGCATCACATTACATGGCAATGCAATGCACAGTTGCTGAAGTTGAACCAAAATGAGCTTGTAATCTGGCTTCTGCAACTCTGAGCATGAAAAATCCAATGAGGAGAAGAAAAGCAAAGCCAAAGAGTCCATCCCAAAATCCGACAAACAAGCAAAATGAACAAAAAACATTGAATTCAATTCTTTCTGATTTTAGAAACTGCATTAAAGTAGGGGTGCACCGGTCCTGGAGATACTGCAATACCAGGTCAATGCGTGGAGTGGACAGAGCAAGCTCTTTTTCCATCTCCCTGTTCTAAAAATCCATTTAATATATGGTCCCCAGATAGGGGACGTATCAGATATTAAACTGATAAGAACAGATACTACACTTGATCTTAGCCAAAAGGCCGAGAAGCGATAACCAGAATTGGTTTCAAACTACGGAGCCACCCAAGGATCCTGAAAAGTCCATTTGTGGAGATGAGCTCCTGGACTCCCGTTAAGAAGACATGTTGTCAACCTCTAGATCCCTTACATGCCTGCACTTTTCGGCTTGCTGCTGCTGCAATCCACGCGTTTTAGATCTGCATAACTCCACCTCTTTAAACACAGCACCTTCACCCCCTGCTGTTCCCACCCGCCTCAACACCGTTGGAAGGGAGGAGAACCAATTAAGGCGGGGGGTGGGGTGGAACGAGCAGCTGTCTACCCTTAGCAGGAGGGCTCCTGATTACATACCTCTCCTGCTGCTGCTGCTGCTGCTGGCTGTCCAGCAGCAGACTGAAGGTGGCTGCTGCTGTGCACAGGTATATAAAGGCTCAGAGCCTATTATGACACGCGCAGCCAGCGTTCCATTGCCACATTCCATCTACTGCAGGCAGGATACCTGGCTGGCTGAATGTCGCTGAGAAGCTCACAGAGACCGCCATAAGCAACAGTTTAACAGAATGCCACAGACTAATCAACCAAACTTTTTGGGTTGGGTTCTCTTTTATAGTCTGCAGGCATTAAATGAAAGAAGTCAGTGTTCCAGCAGAAGGAGACAACGTTTCAGAAAAGGCATTGTAGCAAACCAAAAAAGAAATTTTAAGCGCAGCAGAGTAACCAGCGCACATACCTGTTAGCTCAGGTGAGTTTAAAAGGCTGCTGTTGATAACAAGGGCATTTGCTAAATAGATGGTGTGTGTGCAACAATATACTGAAAGGTCAATTATATTGTGCAGCTTATCTCCCCACCTGTAGTTATTTAGGTGAAAGCTCCAAAATGCTTGCCTAATATGTCTGTTTATCCAAAAGGAAGTAAAAAGGGAGAGCTAGAAAGATAGCATTGCATCACATTACATGGCAATGCAATGCACAGTTGCTGAAGTTGAACCAAAATGAGCTTGTAATCTGGCTTCTGCAACTTTGAACATGAAAAATCCAATGAGGAGAAGAAAAGCAAAGCCAAAGAGTCCATCCCAAAATCCGACAAACAAGCAAAATGAACAAAAAACATTGAATTCAATTCTTTCTGATTTTAGAAACTGCATTAAAGAAGGGGTGCACCGGTCCTGGAGATACTGCAATACCAGGTCAATGCGTGGAGTGGACAGAGCAAGCTCTTTTTCCATCTCCCTGTTCTAAAAATCCATTTAATATATGGTCCCCAGATAGGGGACGTATCAGATATTAAACTGATAAGAACAGATACTACACTTGATCTTAGCCAAAAGGCCGAGAAGCGATAACCAGAATTGGTTTCAAACTACGGAGCCACCCAAGGATCCTGAAAAGTCCATTTGTGGAGATGAGCTCCTGGACTCCCGTTAAGAAGACATGTTGTCAACCTCTAGATCCCTTACATGCCTGCACTTTTCGGCTTGCTGCTGCTGCAATCCACGCGTTTTAGATCTGCATAACTCCACCTCTTTAAACACAGCACCTTCACCCCCTGCTGTTCCCACCCGCCTCAACACCGTTGGAAGGGAGGAGAACCAATTAAGGCGGGGGGTGGGGTGGAACGAGCAGCTGTCTACCCTTAGCAGGAGGGCTCCTGATTACATACCTCTCCTGCTGCTGCTGCTGCTGGCTGTCCAGCAGCAGACTGAAGGTGGCTGCTGCTGTGCACAGGTATATAAAGGCTCAGAGCCTATTATGACACGCGCAGCCAGCGTTCCATTGCCACATTCCATCTACTGCAGGCAGGATACCTGGCTGGCTGAATGTCGCTGAGAAGCTCACAGAGACCGCCATAAGCAACAGTTTAACAGAATGCCACAGACTAATCAACCAAACTTTTTGGGTTGGGTTCTCTTTTATAGTCTGCAGGCATTAAATGAAAGAAGTCAGTGTTCCAGCAGAAGGAGACAACGTTTCAGAAAAGGCATTGTAGCAAACCAAAAAAGAAATTTTAAGCGCAGCAGAGTAACCAGCGCACATACCTGTTAGCTCAGGTGTGTTTAAAAGGCTGCTGTTGATAACAAGGGCATTTGCTAAATAGATGGTGTGTGTGCAACAATATACTGAAAGGTCAATTATATTGTGCAGCTTATCTCACCACCTGTAGTTATTTAGGTGAAAGCTCCAAAATGCTTGCCTAATATGTCTGTTTATCCAAAAGGAAGTAAAAAGGGAGAGCTAGAAAGATAGCATTGCATCACATTACATGGCAATGCAATGCACAGTTGCTGAAGTTGAACCAAAATGAGCTTGTAATCTGGCTTCTGCAACTTTGAACATGAAAAATCCAATGAGGAGAAGAAAAGCAAAGCCAAAGAGTCCATCCCAAAATCCGACAAACAAGCAAAATGAACAAAAAACATTGAATTCAATTCTTTCTGATTTTAGAAACTGCATTAAAGAAGGGGTGCACCGGTCCTGGAGATACTGCAATACCAGGTCAATGCGTGGAGTGGACAGAGCAAGCTCTTTTTCCATCTCCCTGTTCTAAAAATCCATTTAATATATAGTCCCCAGATAGGGAACGTATCAGATATTAAACTGATAAGAACAGATACTACACTTGATCTTAGCCAAAAGGCCGAGAAGCGATAACCAGAATTGGTTTCAAACTACGGAGCCACCCAAGGATCCTGAAAAGTCCATTTGTGGAGATGAGCTCCTGGACTCCCGTTAAGAAGACATGTTGTCAACCTCTAGATCCCTTACATGCCTGCACTTTTCGGCTTGCTGCTGCTGCAATCCACGCGTTTTAGATCTGCATAAATCCACCTCTTTAAACACAGCACCTTCACCCCCTGCTGTTCCCACCCGCCTCAACACCGTTGGAAGGGAGGAGAACCAATTAAGGCGGGGGGTGGGGTGGAACGAGCAGCTGTCTACCCTTAGCAGGAGGGCTCCTGATTACATACCTCTCCTGCTGCTGCTGCTGCTGCTGGCTGTCCAGCAGCAGACTGAAGGTGGCTGCTGCTGTGCACAGGTATATAAAGGCTCAGAGCCTATTATGACACGCGCAGCCAGCGTTCCATTGCCACATTCCATCTACTGCAGGCAGGATACCTGGCTGGCTGAATGTCGCTGAGAAGCTCACAGAGACCGCCATAAGCAACAGTTTAACAGAATGCCACAGACTAATCAACCAAACTTTTTGGGTTGGGTTCTCTTTTATAGTCTGCAGGCATTAAATGAAAGAAGTCAGTGTTCCAGCAGAAGGAGACAACGTTTCAGAAAAGGCATTGTAGCAAACCAAAAAAGAAATTTTAAGCGCAGCAGAGTAACCAGCGCACATACCTGTTAGCTCAGGTGAGTTTAAAAGGCTGCTGTTGATAACAAGGGCATTTGCTAAATAGATGGTGTGTGTGCAACAATATACTGAAAGGTCAATTATATTGTGCAGCTTATCTCACCACCTGTAGTTATTTAGGTGAAAGCTCCAAAATGCTTGCCTAATATGTCTGTTTATCCAAAAGGAAGTAAAAAGGGAGAGCTAGAAAGATAGCATTGCATCACATTACATGGCAATGCAATGCACAGTTGCTGAAGTTGAACCAAAATGAGCTTGTAATCTGGCTTCTGCAACTTTGAACATGAAAAATCCAATGAGGAGAAGAAAAGCAAAGCCAAAGAGTCCATCCCAAAATCCGACAAACAAGCAAAATGAACAAAAAACATTGAATTCAATTCTTTCTGATTTTAGAAACTGCATTAAAGAAGGGGTGCACCGGTCCTGGAGATACTGCAATACCAGGTCAATGCGTGGAGTGGACAGAGCAAGCTCTTTTTCCATCTCCCTGTTCTAAAAATCCATTTAATATATGGTCCCCAGATAGGGGACGTATCAGATATTAAACTGATAAGAACAGATAAGGTTTCAACGCAATTTTATTGATTCAAAAGTATATTTACAAAGGTTTTAAAAAAGAACATTTATAACATTACAATAAAATGATAAAACATGATAATAATCAATTCAAGTTTTTTGTAAAAACACAATTTACCATCATAAAACCATTGTAACAATTAAGAAAATCATAATTACAGATGTACTTGGGTTTATTTAATTACCACTAATTGTGTTCTATAATTGTACACACCACATAGAAGCCGCTTCTTTTGCTCCATACAGTTTTTTATCTCTGAGATAGTAAATATACATTTCACTTAAAGCAATTTTTATACAGTCTGTTGAATCAATATGATCATGTTTGAAGAGTAAAATATTTCTAACTTTCCACATGGCATTTTTAAAACAATTAATAATAATCCAGGCAACTCGGAATTGTTTAAAATTTGGACACTTAAAAAGACCATAAAAGACATAAAAGTGATTAAAATCTTTCAGGCCACATGCCCATTTTAAAAGTGGGCCTACCTTTCTCCAAACCTCCTGTGCAAAAGGACAATTCCAAAAGAGATGCAATACAGACTCACTTTCCCCGCATATATCTCTTGGACATTTGGCTCTCGCCACCAGCCCCCGCCTATGTTGAAACTCACGGGTAGGGAGGCACTGGTGGACGATAGCCCAGGCAAGGTCCTTGTGTACATTTGCAAGATATTTCCCGTACACATTTCGCCACACCGTTTTGGACCTTGCCTGTGAAAAATTGGAGACAGGAATTGTGTCCTCAGAGTGTCTGCAAGCAATAGATACCTTCCTTTGGTCCCCCAATATATCAGGCTCCAATTCCTGGAGACCTAAAAGTCTGACCGTTTTCTCAAGTATCACATACTGTTTAGGTGGGCACAGGAGCACAGGAGAACTTAAAGGTAGGCTAAACCACCTTTTAAAAATCATTCCTGCTGCATATTTTAAAAAATAACTAAAAATGCCATCAGATTTAAAAACCTTAAAACAGAAGCAGAAATACTTTATATGGAAAAAGGTAAAAAAATTGGGTACATCTTTACCTCCATTAGATTTACATTTGTACATCAGATCTCTTTTTAACTTTTCCATTTTTGAACCCCATGAAAACATAAAAACAATTCTTGTTACTTTCTTGATTTGTAAATTGGAAGGGGGAAACACCATTGCAACATACAACATAATGGGAATTAAAACAGCTTTAATAATTAAAATTTTACCTTCCATACTAAGGTTCCTTAAATTCCACAATGAGATCTTTTTTTCTATTTTATCCATTGCAGAGTCCCAGTTAGGGTCCCCCTCATTGGCTTGGTTAAAAATAATTCCTAAAATTTTTATGTGATTTTTCTGTATCACTATCCCAGGGGTCAAAGAGGAGTCCCATCCCCCCACATTAAAACAGTCACATTTATCTATATTTAATTTAAAACCTGAGGCTTCACAGAAAAATTGTGTGTTTCTCAATACCCTCCTCAGAGATGTGGAATCTGGACATAGTATGGTAACATCATCCATGTAACTTAGGGCTTTAAGTTGCATACCCCTACTCCCGGGAATAGGTACCCCTTTAATTACTTTATCTTTTCTCAGTATGGTTAATAGTGGTTCCATAACACAGATAAAGAGCAGTGGTGAGAGAGGGCACCCTTGTTTCACCCCTGATAATAGAGGAACCCCCTTCGTTAAAAACCCATTTACAGAAATTTGACTAAAACAAGAATGATATAAAAGCATAATGCGGGTTAAAATTTTCTCTGGAAACGCCATTTTTTTAAGAACCATAAAAAGAAATTCATGCGATACCCTGTCAAAAGCTTTTTCAAAGTCTAAGGATAAAATAGCAAGGTTTTGACTTCTCTCTTTTGAATACCATATGGTATCCCTAATTATGTTGAGGGACTCAGCTATGGTTCTTCCGGGAACACCACATACCTGGTTAGGGTGAATTAATTTGGCTATAAAGGGTTTTAAACGGACTGCAATAAGTTTAGCTAAAATTTTATAATCAAGGTTTAAAAGCGTAATAGGCCGCCAGTTTTTAAGTTGGCTCCTATCCCCTTTTTTATATATTAAAGATACCAGACCTCTCCTCCAAGATGGGGGTAATTTATTAGTATTAAAAGCTTCTTTAAACAATAAAAACATATCGTTCTTTAAAATTCCCCAAAAAGTCAGATAAAACTCAATCGGTAGACCGTCTTCCCCAGGGGCTTTCCCACTGGAGAAACTCTTAAAAATCTGTAAAAGTTCCTCACTGGTGAGATCCCTAGATAAAATACCCTGGTCTAAAATATCTAACTTAAAATCAAGGGAATTAATAGCATACTCTAAAAAGGATGGATCTATAACTTTAGTGTTAAAAAGAAGTTGATAAAAATTAAAAGCTTTTCCTAACATACCCTTAATATCATTTTCACCTTCAAGATTTAGGATTGCGTCCCTCCTCCCCATTACCTTTTTGAAGAAGAATCGGGAGCATTTCTCTCCTTCCTCCAGGTGCTGTACATGGGAGTTAAAAATTATTTGTTTTCCTTTTTCATTAAGAGCATTTTTTATTTCAGACTTAAGATTTGCAATATCATCATCCACATCAATACCAACTTCTTTTAGTTTAAAGAGTACTTGTAATCTCATATTAAAAACATAAAACCACTGCTTTTTCTTTTTTGCTTTCATTTTCCCTGCCTTAATAAAAAATAATTTAATCTTAGGTTTAATGCTCTCCCACCAATCCAGCATCGAGGCGCGGGGGTCTCTCTTTGATTGCCAGCACTGGTAGGCCTGCACAAACCTCTTTTGAATATCAATATCCTCTAGGAGAGTTGTATTTAATCTCCATGGGCCTCTTGAGGTATTTTGTTCCCCTGCTAACTCTAAAAACACAGATAAAACTTTATGATCAGAGAATAAATTAGATAAAAGAAAACATTTACAAGGTTTAAAGGCAGTAGAAGCAAATATGAAATCAATTCTAGAAGAAACTCTTCCATTGGACCATGTAACACCTGGATCCGCCGGCAAGAGTTCCTTCCAGCAGTCCTGTAATCTAAAATCATCAATTAAACTTTTCAACAAATAGGAGGTACGGTCTTTACGATTCACATCCCCACCCTGCCGGGATTCCCCATCACGTAAACAATTAAAATCTCCTCCCACTAGCAGGGGGGTTGACCCAACACAAAATAATGGCAATATTTCAAGTAAATCCGCCCTTTCCTGCTTCCCAGGAGGAGCGTACACATTTAATAAACGTAAAGAAAGTCCATTAAAAACAAGATGTATTAAAATAGCTCTGCCAGGTATAATTTCAGTCACAGATTGAATGATGGTAGAATGTCCACGGCAAAGTAGTCCAACTCCGGCAGCACGACAGTCATTAGCACCGGACCACACAGAAGCGCCCAGTTTCCAGTCTTCTTTTAAGTCCTTATAATTTAAATTACTCTGTATACCACATTCTTGTAGAAAGCAGAAATCAAAGTCCAATGTCTCTAAATAAGAAAATAAAGCAGCCCTACGTGTAGGGCTCTTTAGGGACCTCACATTTAGTGAGGAGATTTTAAGAGGAACAGACATTAAGAAGAATCAGGATCTGAAGATGGGAAGAAGTCAATACACGGCACCTCCTCCTCCGCATCTCCAGGGGTCAGGATTTGTTTAATATTACCGGGATCTGAAGCAGGCAAAAAGGCATCATCCACTTTTGGCTCCTCATCTGGACCTCGACATCCGTGTTTTCTTTGGATATCAGGTTGCTTTACGTCCTCCCGTTGTCTTTTCAGAGGCTGGGAGCTGTCCATCTTTTCCAAGTCCTGTGCATCTGCAGTCCTCATGGCGGTCTGGTCTATGGAACGGGTGTCATCCCTCTGGGTCGTCTTGTCCTCTGGTCTGGTCACGGAACTACTGCGACTTCTGGTTCGAGGACCAGGGCTCGACTGGGTCTTAGCCGGGTCCTTTTTACTTCGCGCCCTAGAGGTCTCTCTATCCGACACACTGGTTGATCGATTAAGGAGCGTACCCTTTTTGCCCTTACCCAAGATCACCGATGATGGTGTGGCGAATCTGGGTGCTTGCTTAATCGGGGTACTAGAGGTCTCCTCAGTTCCACATAATGCCGGTGGTGCATTCATGCTGGATGAGGACCCTTCCTCTTGACTCTGAGATACGGCAACATCTAGAGCCAGAACATCGATCAATTCCACAGAGAGCGAACCCTCGGTTAATCTTATGGAACCCCTACGACCGTCCTTCTGTGGAACTACCAGCGGGCCCTCTGGCGGAGCCGTTGAAGGATTTGTTCCGGACCCGTCAGCGTGCGCCAACCCAGGTCCAGGGGCAGGTGTAGTAATACTCCCTCCGAAGTATTCTTGGATAGTCAGTTGACCTGACTTAAACATGTCATATGTTTTTGACTTTTTGCTCGGACAATTCCTGAAGGCGTGACCTGCCTTCCCACATAGGTTACATACGATCTCAGAGCCCTTGTACAATTTTCTCGTGTATGCCCATATTCATGACAATTCCGGCATTGAAGGGGCATTCCTGGGTAGCGTAGGAATCCCCTGACATTACCAATGGCAAAATTAGCAGGCGGGTGGTGAAGACCACCAATGCCGCTCTGATCTGGATGGAACTTCACCAGGTATTTCCTCTTCCCATTCCAGAAGCGCTGGGAGTTGAGGATATCATGTGAGAAGCGCACTGACTTGCAGTAACGCTTCAAAAAGGTTTCGATATCGCCCTCAGAGACGAATGGGCTGTACATGAAGATCACCAAGGGTACTTCCTCTTCACCGTACAGGAAGTCAAAGCTCAGCCCGTTCAGTCTCTCATCGTCCTTGTCCGCAACCATCAGTGCTGCATGGATATTATCACAGCATGATTTAGCCATAAAGGAAATGGTATATCGCCCACGGAATTCCTGATCGTAAAGACACAGGATCTTATCTCGCTCCAGGTGGAAGAACCCAAAAAGAATCTCATGCACGATGTACTGCAGATTCTTCTCATGGCGCTGGCATTCATCCACCATGATTCTAATGGACTGTCGCAGTGGAGTCTCCCCCACCGCAAATCCAAAAGAAAAAGGCATTTTCGGCCCTCAGGGACTAAGCCCTCCCCCAATAGTAACAAGGGAATGAATCCCACAAAAGCAGGAACAAACCCAAGACCGAGGGAGGGGTACCCCAAGAACTTACACAGCCCACTAAGCGATAAAGCTCAGCAAAGGAAAACGCCCTTATTTCCTCGGGTCGCCCCGAAGACAAGACGCGATCGCTCCCCGTTGTCCGGGGACTAAGCCGACCTGCCAATAGCTGCAAGGGGGTGAAGCTCCCTCCGTTAAGAGAGAGCGATCCCCCAAGGCCAACAAGTCGGGTACCCCAGGCACCTCCTAGCCGAGACCAAGGCAGCAACCGTTAGATCACTGCACCTGATCTTAGCCAAAAGGCCGAGAAGCGATAACCAGAATTGGTTTCAAACTACGGAGCCACCCAAGGATCCTGAAAAGTCCATTTGTGGAGATGAGCTCCTGGACTCCCGTTAAGAAGACATGTTGTCAACCTCTAGATCCCTTACATGCCTGCACTTTTCGGCTTGCTGCTGCTGCAATCCACGCGTTTTAGATCTGCATAACTCCACCTCTTTAAACACAGCACCTTCACCCCCTGCTGTTCCCACCCGCCTCAACACCGTTGGAAGGGAGGAGAACCAATTAAGGCGGGGGGTGGGGTGGAACGAGCAGCTGTCTACCCTTAGCAGGAGGGCTCCTGATTACATACCTCTCCTGCTGCTGCTGCTGCTGGCTGTCCAGCAGCAGACTGAAGGTGGCTGCTGCTGTGCACAGGTATATAAAGGCTCAGAGCCTATTATGACACGCGCAGCCAGCGTTCTATTGCCACATTCCATCTACTGCAGGCAGGATACCTGGCTGGCTGAATGTCGCTGAGAAGCTCACAGAGACCGCCATAAGCAACAGTTTAACAGAATGCCACAGACTAATCAACCAAACTTTTTGGGTTGGGTTCTCTTTTATAGTCTGCAGGCATTAAATGAAAGAAGTCAGTGTTCCAGCAGAAGGAGACAACGTTTCAGAAAAGGCATTGTAGCAAACCAAAAAAGAAATTTTAAGCGCAGCAGAGTAACCAGCGCACATACCTGTTAGCTCAGGTGAGTTTAAAAGGCTGCTGTTGATAACAAGGGCATTTGCTAAATAGATGGTGTGTGTGCAACAATATACTGAAAGGTCAATTATATTGTGCAGCTTATCTCACCACCTGTAGTTATTTAGGTGAAAGCTCCAAAATGCTTGCCTAATATGTCTGTTTATCCAAAAGGAAGTAAAAAGGGAGAGCTAGAAAGATAGCATTGCATCACATTACATGGCAATGCAATGCACAGTTGCTGAAGTTGAACCAAAATGAGCTTGTAATCTGGCTTCTGCAACTTTGAACATGAAAAATCCAATGAGGAGAAGAAAAGCAAAGCCAAAGAGTCCATCCCAAAATCCGACAAACAAGCAAAATGAACAAAAAACATTGAATTCAATTCTTTCTGATTTTAGAAACTGCATTAAAGAAGGGGTGCACCGGTCCTGGAGATACTGCAATACCAGGTCAATGCGTGGAGTGGACAGAGCAAGCTCTTTTTCCATCTCCCTGTTCTAAAAATCCATTTAATATATGGTCCCCAGATAGGGGACGTATCAGATATTAAACTGATAAGAACAGATACTACACTTGATCTTAGCCAAAAGGCCGAGAAGCGATAACCAGAATTGGTTTCAAACTACGGAGCCACCCAAGGATCCTGAAAAGTCCATTTGTGGAGATGAGCTCCTGGACTCCCGTTAAGAAGACATGTTGTCAACCTCTAGATCCCTTACATGCCTGCACTTTTCGGCTTGCTGCTGCTGCAATCCACGCGTTTTAGATCTGCATAACTCCACCTCTTTAAACACAGCACCTTCACCCCCTGCTGTTCCCACCCGCCTCAACACCGTTGGAAGGGAGGAGAACCAATTAAGGCGGGGGGTGGGGTGGAACGAGCAGCTGTCTACCCTTAGCAGGAGGGCTCCTGATTACATACCTCTCCTGCTGCTGCTGCTGCTGGCTGTCCAGCAGCAGACTGAAGGTGGCTGCTGCTGTGCACAGGTATATAAAGGCTCAGAGCCTATTATGACACGCGCAGCCAGCGTTCCATTGCCACATTCCATCTACTGCAGGCAGGATACCTGGCTGGCTGAATGTCGCTGAGAAGCTCACAGAGACCGCCATAAGCAACAGTTTAACAGAATGCCACAGACTAATCAACCAAACTTTTTGGGTTGGGTTCTCTTTTATAGTCTGCAGGCATTAAATGAAAGAAGTCAGTGTTCCAGCAGAAGGAGACAACGTTTCAGAAAAGGCATTGTAGCAAACCAAAAAAGAAATTTTAAGCGCAGCAGAGTAACCAGCGCACATACCTGTTAGCTCAGGTGAGTTTAAAAGGCTGCTGTTGATAACAAGGGCATTTGCTAAATAGATGGTGTGTGTGCAACAATATACTGAAAGGTCAATTATATTGGGCAGCTTATCTCACCACCTGTAGTTATTTAGGTGAAAGCTCCAAAATGCTTGCCTAATATGTCTGTTTATCCAAAAGGAAGTAAAAAGGGAGAGCTAGAAAGATAGCATTGCATCACATTACATGGCAATGCAATGCACAGTTGCTGAAGTTGAACCAAAATGAGCTTGTAATCTGGCTTCTGCAACTTTGAACATGAAAAATCCAATGAGGAGAAGAAAAGCAAAGCCAAAGAGTCCATCCCAATATCCGACAAACAAGCAAAATGAACAAAAAACATTGAATTCAATTCTTTCTGATTTTAGAAACTGCATTAAAGAAGGGGTGCACCTGTCCTGGAGATACTGCAATACCAGGTCAATGCGTGGAGTGGACAGAGCAAGATCTTTTTCCATCTCCCTGTTCTAAAAATCCATTTAATATATGGTCCCCAGATAGGGGACGTATCAGATATTAAACTGATAAGAACAGATACTACACTTGATCTTAGCCAAAAGGCCGAGAAGCGATAACCAGAATTGGTTTCAAACTACGGAGCCACCCAAGGATCCTGAAAAGTCCATTTGTGGAGATGAGCTCCTGGACTCCCGTTAAGAAGACATGTTGTCAACCTCTAGATCCCTTACATGCCTGCACTTTTCGGCTTGCTGCTGCTGAAATCCACGCGTTTTAGATCTGCATAACTCCACCTCTTTAAACACAGCACCTTCACCCCCTGCTGTTCCCACCCGCCTCAACACCGTTGGAAGGGAGGAGAACCAATTAAGGCGGGGGGTGGGGTGGAACGAGCAGCTGTCTACCCTTAGCAGGAGGGCTCCTGATTACATACCTCTCCTGCTGCTGCTGCTGCTGGCTGTCCAGCAGCAGACTGAAGGTGGCTGCTGCTGTGCACAGGTATATAAAGGCTCAGAGCCTATTATGACACGCGCAGCCAGCGTTCCATTGCCACATTCCATCTACTGCAGGCAGGATACCTGGCTGGCTGAATGTCGCTGAGAAGCTCACAGAGACCGCCATAAGCAACAGTTTAACAGAATGCCACAGACTAATCAACCAAACTTTTTGGGTTGGGTTCTCTTTTATAGTCTGCAGGCATTAAATGAAAGAAGTCAGTGTTCCAGCAGAAGGAGACAACGTTTCAGAAAAGGCATTGTAGCAAACCAAAAAAGAAATTTTAAGCGCAGCAGAGTAACCAGCGCACATACCTGTTAGCTCAGGTGAGTTTAAAAGGCTGCTGTTGATAACAAGGGCATTTGCTAAATAGATGGTGTGTGTGCAACAATATACTGAAAGGTCAATTATATTGTGCAGCTTATCTCACCACCTGTAGTTATTTAGGTGAAAGCTCCAAAATGCTTGCCTAATATGTCTGTTTATCCAAAAGGAAGTAAAAAGGGAGAGCTAGAAAGATAGCATTGCATCACATTACATGGCAATGCAATGCACAGTTGCTGAAGTTGAACCAAAATGAGCTTGTAATCTGGCTTCTGCAACTTTGAACATGAAAAATCCAATGAGGAGAAGAAAAGCAAAGCCAAAGAGTCCATCCCAAAATCCGACAAACAAGCAAAATGAACAAAAAACATTGAATTCAATTCTTTCTGATTTTAGAAACTGCATTAAAGAAGGGGTGCACCGGTCCTGGAGATACTGCAATTCCAGGTCAATGCGTGGAGTGGACAGAGCAAGCTCTTTTTCCATCTCCCTGTTCTAAAAATCCATTTAATATATGGTCTCCAGATAGGGGACGTATCAGATATTAAACTGATAAGAACAGATACTACACTTGATCTTAGCCAAAAGGCCGAGAAGCGATAACCAGAATTGGTTTCAAACTACGGAGCCACCCAAGGATCCTGAAAAGTCCATTTGTGGAGATGAGCTCCTGGACTCCCGTTAACAAGACATGTTGTCAACCTCTAGATCCCTTACATGCCTGCACTTTTCGGCTTGCTGCTGCTGCAATCCACGCGTTTTAGATCTGCATAACTCCACCTCTTTAAACACAGCACCTTCACCCCCTGCTGTTCCCACCCGCCTCAACACCGTTGGAAGGGAGGAGAACCAATTAAGGCGGGGGGTGGGGTGGAACGAGCAGCTGTCTACCCTTAGCAGGAGGGCTCCTGATTACATACCTCTCCTGCTGCTGCTGCTGCTGCTGGCTGTCCAGCAGCAGACTGAAGGTGGCTGCTGCTGTGCACAGGTATATAAAGGCTCAGAGCCTATTATGACACGCGCAGCCAGCGTTCCATTGCCACATTCCATCTACTGCAGGCAGGATACCTGGCTGGCTGAATGTCGCTGAGAAGCTCACAGAGACCGCCATAAGCAACAGTTTAACAGAATGCCACAGACTAATCAACCAAACTTTTTGGGTTGGGTTCTCTTTTATAGTCTGCAGGCATTAAATGAAAGAAGTCAGTGTTCCAGCAGAAGGAGACAACGTTTCAGAAAAGGCATTGTAGCAAACCAAAAAAGAAATTTTAAGCGCAGCAGAGTAACCAGCGCACATACCTGTTAGCTCAGGTGAGTTTAAAAGGCTGCTGTTGATAACAAGGGCATTTGCTAAATAGATGGTGTGTGTGCAACAATATACTGAAAGGTCAATTATATTGTGCAGCTTATCTCACCACCTGTAGTTATTTAGGTGAAAGCTCCAAAATGCTTG
The DNA here is from genome assembly GCF_046119375.1 of Phyllobates terribilis. Lineage (NCBI taxonomy): Eukaryota > Metazoa > Chordata > Amphibia > Anura > Dendrobatidae > Phyllobates > Phyllobates terribilis. The sequence goes on from NW_027362765.1 coordinate 653,579,740, forward strand.
CCTAATATGTCTGTTTATCCAAAAGGAAGTAAAAAGGGAGAGCTAGAAAGATAGCATTGCATCACATTACATGGCAATGCAATGCACAGTTGCTGAAGTTGAACCAAAATGAGCTTGTAATCTGGCTTCTGCAACTTTGAACATGAAAAATCCAATGAGGAGAAGAAAAGCAAAGCCAAAGAGTCCATCCCAAAATCCGACAAACAAGCAAAATGAACAAAAAACATTGAATTCAATTCTTTCTGATTTTAGAAACTGCATTAAAGAAGGGGTGCACCGGTCCTGGAGATACTGCAATACCAGGTCAATGCGTGGAGTGGACAGAGCAAGCTCTTTTTCCATCTCCCTGTTCTAAAAATCAATTTAATATATGGTCCCCAGATAGGGGACGTATCAGATATTAAACTGATAAGAACAGATACTACACTTGATCTTAGCCAAAAGGCCGAGAAGCGATAACCAGAATTGGTTTCAAACTACGGAGCCACCCAAGGATCCTGAAAAGTCCATTTGTGGAGATGAGCTCCTGGACTCCCGTTAAGAAGACATGTTGTCAACCTCTAGATCCCTTACATGCCTGCACTTTTCGGCTTGCTGCTGCTGCAATCCACGCGTTTTAGATCTGCATAACTCCACCTCTTTAAACACAGCACCTTCACCCCCTGCTGTTCCCACCCGCCTCAACACCGTTGGAAGGGAGGAGAACGAATTAAGGCGGGGGGTGGGGTGGAACGAGCAGCTGTCTACCCTTAGCAGGAGGGCTCCTGATTACATACCTCTCCTGCTGCTGCTGCTGCTGGCTGTCCAGCAGCAGACTGAAGGTGGCTGCTGCTGTGCACAGGTATATAAAGGCTCAGAGCCTATTATGACACGCGCAGCCAGCGTTCCATTGTCACATTCCATCTACTGCATGCAGGATACCTGGCTGGCTGAATGTCGCTGAGAAGCTCACAGAGACCGCCATAAGCAACAGTTTAACAGAATGCCACAGACTAATCAACCAAACTTTTTGGGTTGGGTTCTCTTTTATAGTCTGCAGGCATTAAATGAAAGAAGTCAGTGTTCCAGCAGAAGGAGACAACGTTTCAGAAAAGGCATTGTAGCAAACCAAAAAAGAAATTTTAAGCGCAGCAGAGTAACCAGCGCACATACCTGTTAGCTCAGGTGAGTTTAAAAGGCTGCTGTTGATAACAAGGGCATTTGCTAAATAGATGGTGTGTGTGCAACAATATACTGAAAGGTCAATTATATTGTGCAGCTTATCTCACCACCTGTAGTTATTTAGGTGAAAGCTCCAAAATGCTTGCCTAATATGTCTGTTTATCCAAAAGGAAGTAAAAAGGGAGAGCTAGAAAGATAGCATTGCATCACATTACATGGCAATGCAATGCACAGTTGCTGAAGTTGAACCAAAATGAGCTTGTAATCTGGCTTCTGCAACTTTGAACATGAAAAATCCAATGAGGAGAAGAAAAGCAAAGCCAAAGAGTCCATCCCAAAATCCGACAAACAAGCAAAATGAACAAAAAACATTGAATTCAATTCTTTCTGATTTTAGAAACTGCATTAAAGAAGGGATGCACCGGTCCTGGAGATACTGCAATACCAGGTCAATGCGTGGAGTGGACAGAGCAAGCTCTTTTTCCATCTCCCTGTTCTAAAAATCCATTTAATATATGGTCCCCAGATAGGGGACGTATCAGATATTAAACTGATAAGAACAGATACTACACTTGATCTTAGCCAAAAGGCCGAGAAGCGATAACCAGAATTGGTTTCAAACTACGGAGCCACCCAAGGATCCTGAAAAGTCCATTTGTGGAGATGAGCTCCTGGACTCCCGTTAAGAAGACATGTTGTCAACCTCTAGATCCCTTACATGCCTGCACTTTTCGGCTTGCTGCTGCTGCAATCCACGCGTTTTAGATCTGCATAACTCCACCTCTTTAAACACAGCACCTTCACCCCCTGCTGTTCCCACCCGCCTCAACACCGTTGGAAGGGAGGAGAACCAATTAAGGCGGGGGGTGGGGTGGAACGAGCAGCTGTCTACCCTTAGCAGGAGGGCTCCTGATTACATACCTCTCCTGCTGCTGCTGCTGGCTGTCCAGCAGCAGACTGAAGGTGGCTGCTGCTGTGCACAGGTATATAAAGGCTCAGAGCCTATTATGACACGCGCAGCCAGCGTTCCATTGCCACATTCCATCTACTGCAGGCAGGATACCTGGCTGGCTGAATGTCGCTGAGAAGCTCACAGAGACCGCCATAAGCAACAGTTTAACAGAATGCCACAGACTAATCAACCAAACTTTTTGGGTTGGGTTCTCTTTTATAGTCTGCAGGCATTAAATGAAAGAAGTCAGTGTTCCAGCAGAAGGAGACAACGTTTCAGAAAAGGCATTGTAGCAAACCAAAAAAGAAATTTTAAGCGCAGCAGAGTAACCAGCGCACATACCTGTTAGCTCAGGTGAGTTTAAAAGGCTGCTGTTGATAACAAGGGCATTTGCTAAATAGATGGTGTGTGTGCAACAATATACTGAAAGGTCAATTATATTGTGCAGCTTATCTCACCACCTGTAGTTATTTAGGTGAAAGCTCCAAAATGCTTGCCTAATATTTCTGTTTATCCAAAAGGAAGTAAAAAGGGAGAGCTAGAAAGATAGCATTGCATCACATTACATGGCAATGCAATGCACAGTTGCTGAAGTTGAACCAAAATGAGCTTGTAATCTGGCTTCTGCAACTTTGAACATAAAAAATCCAATGAGGAGAAGAAAAGCAAAGCCAAAGAGTCCATCCCAAAATCCGACAAACAAGCAAAATGAACAAAAAACATTGAATTCAATTCTTTCTGATTTTAGAAACTGCATTAAAGAAGGGGTGCACCGGTCCTGGAGATACTGCAATACCAGGTCAATGCGTGGAGTGGACAGAGCAAGCTCTTTTTCCATCTCCCTGTTCTAAAAATCCATTTAATATATGGTCCCCAGATAGGGGACGTATCAGATATTAAACTGATAAGAACAGATACTACACTTGATCTTAGCCAAAAGGCCGAGAAGCGATAACCAGAATTGGTTTCAAACTACGGAGCCACCCAAGGATCCTGAAAAGTCCATTTGTGGAGATGAGCTCCTGGACTCCCGTTAAGAAGACATGTTGTCAACCTCTAGATCCCTTACATGCCTGCACTTTTCGGCTTGCTGCTGCTGCAATCCACGCGTTTTAGATCTGCATAACTCCACCTCTTTAAACACAGCACCTTCACCCCCTGCTGTTCCCACCCGCCTCAACACCGTTGGAAGGGAGGAGAACCAATTAAGGCGGGGGGTGGGGTGGAACGAGCAGCTGTCTACCCTTAGCAGGAGGGCTCCTGATTACATACCTCTCCTGCTGCTGCTGCTGCTGCTGCTGGCTGTCCAGCAGCAGACTGACGGTGGCTGCTGCTGTGCACAGGTATATAAAGGCTCAGAGCCTATTATGACACGCGCAGCCAGCGTTCCATTGCCACATTCCATCTACTGCAGGCAGGATACCTGGCTGGCTGAATGTCGCTGAGAAGCTCACAGAGACCGCCATAAGCAACAGTTTAACAGAATGCCACAGACTAATCAACCAAACTTTTTGGGTTGGGTTCTCTTTTATAGTCTGCAGGCATTAAATGAAAGAAGTCAGTGTTCCAGCAGAAGGAGACAACGTTTCAAAAAAGGCATTGCAGCAAACCAAAAAAGAAATTTTAAGCGCAGCAGAGTAACCAGCGCACATACCTGTTAGCTCAGGTGAGTTTAAAAGGCTGCTGTTGATAACAAGGGCATTTGCTAAATAGATGGTGTGTGTGCAACAATATACTGAAAGGTCAATTATATTGTGCAGCTTATCTCACCACCTGTAGTTATTTAGGTGAAAGCTCCAAAATGCTTGCCTAATATGTCTGTTTATCCAAAAGGAAGTAAAAAGGGAGAGCTAGAAAGATAGCATTGCATCACATTACATGGCAATGCAATGCACAGTTGCTGAAGTTGAACCAAAATGAGCTTGTAATCTGGCTTCTGCAACTTTGAACATGAAAAATCCAATGAGGAGAAGAAAAGCAAAGCCAAAGAGTCCATCCCAAAATCCGACAAACAAGCAAAATGAACAAAAAACATTGAATTCAATTCTTTCTGATTTTAGAAACTGCATTAAAGAAGGGGTGCACCGGTCCTGGAGATACTGCAATACCAGGTCAATGCGTGGAGTGGACAGAGCAAGCTCTTTTTCCATCTCCCTGTTCTAAAAATCCATTTAATATATGGTCCCCAGATAGGGGACGTATCAGATATTAAACTGATAAGAACAGATTTTTTGATTGAAGCTGCATCCAAGGCACTGAAAAATGTGACCGAAGTCACACCAAAACAGTGCACGAGGCGAGGATTCATGTGGTCCCTTCCCGGAGGAGAGGGTCCCCAATAAACCATCCCCATCCCTCCGAGCCAGAAGGCCACAGCGAGGGTCAGGGATCTCCGATGCTCTCCCTAGCCGAAGCCGGAGAAGAGCCGTTTTCGTGCTCCCAGCTTCCATCTAGGCTGCCACCCTAGTGGAGCCGGAGCCTGTGTTGGTTTCTCAGCCCAAAGCTGACCGGACCTCCGACTGGGTTTATAAAAATTCCCCTTCCTAGTCCGGAGGACAGGATTAGGGGGGGTTGCTCAGAAAGTATGATTGGCAAAGGTGCGGCGTGCTACGAAGCCAAGTCTTTCTGGGGTTCCCAGTCCCAGTAAGCTTGGACTCCCACCAGGGCGCCTACTCCTGGGGCACATTGCTCCAAAGCCCTCACACTTACCCAGGCTAGTGACTTCGATCCTGGAGGGCCATGTTTTCCATCAGATAACTCTATGAGCCACCTGGCGTACTAACAAGTGCACCAAACCAGTGAGTAATATGCATCAATTTACTAGGGCAGCCCAAGGACAAAACTGCCTTTTCAAAAGATACTACACTTGATCTTAGCCAAAAGGAACAGATACTACACTTGATCTTAGCCAAAAGGCCGAGAAGCGATAACCAGAATTGGTTTCAAACTACGGAGCCACCCAAGGATCCTGAAAAGTCCATTTGTGGAGATGAGCTCCTGGACTCCCGTTAAGAAGACATGTTGTCAACCTCTAGATCCCTTACATGCCTGCACTTTTCGGCTTGCTGCTGCTGCAATCCACGCGTTTTAGATCTGCATAACTCCACCTCTTTAAACACAGCACCTTCACCCCCTGCTGTTCCCACCCGCCTCAACACCGTTGGAAGGGAGGAGAACCAATTAAGGCGGGGGGTGGGGTGGAACGAGCAGCTGTCTACCCTTAGCAGGAGGGCTCCTGATTACATACCTCTCCTGCTGCTGCTGCTGCTGCTGGCTGTCCAGCAGCAGACTGAAGGTGGCTGCTGCTGTGCACAGGTATATAAAGGCTCAGAGCCTATTATGACACGCGCAGCCAGCGTTCCATTGCCACATTCCATCTACTGCAGGCAGGATACCTGGCTGGCTGAATGTCGCTGAGAAGCTCACAGAGACCGCCATAAGCAACAGTTTAACAGAATGCCACAGACTAATCAACCAAACTTTTTGGGTTGGGTTCTCTTTTATAGTCTGCAGGCATTAAATGAAAGAAGTCAGTGTTCCAGCAGAAGGAGACAACGTTTCAAAAAAGGCATTGTAGCAAACCAAAAAAGAAATTTTAAGCGCAGCAGAGTAACCAGCGCACATACCTGTTAGCTCAGGTGAGTTTAAAAGGCTGCTGTTGATAACAAGGGCATTTGCTAAATAGATGGTGTGTGTGCAACAATATACTGAAAGGTCAATTATATTGTGCAGCTTATCTCACCACCTGTAGTTATTTAGGTGAAAGCTCCAAAATGCTTGCCTAATATGTCTGTTTATCCAAAAGGAAGTAAAAAGGGAGAGCTAGAAAGATAGCATTGCATCACATTACATGGCAATGCAATGCACAGTTGCTGAAGTTGAACCAAAATGAGCTTGTAATCTGGCTTCTGCAACTTTGAACATGAAAAATCCAATGAGGAGAAGAAAAGCAAAGCCAAAGAGTCCATCCCAAAATCCGACAAACAAGCAAAATGAACAAAAAACATTGAATTCAATTCTTTCTGATTTTAGAAACTGCATTAAAGAAGGGGTGCACCGGTCCTGGAGATACTGCAATACCAGGTCAATGCGTGGAGTGGACAGAGCAAGCTCTTTTTCCATCTCCCTGTTCTAAAAATCCATTTAATATATGGTCCCCAGATAGGGGACGTATCAGATATTAAACTGATAAGAACAGATACTACACTTGATCTTAGCCAAAAGGCCGAGAAGCGATAACCAGAATTGGTTTCAAACTACGGAGCCACCCAAGGATCCTGAAAAGTCCATTTGTGGAGATGAGCTCCTGGACTCCCGTTAAGAAGACATGTTGTCAACCTCTAGATCCCTTACATGCCTGCACTTTTCGGCTTGCTGCTGCTGCAATCCACGCGTTTTAGATCTGCATAACTCCACCTCTTTAAACACAGCACCTTCACCCCCTGCTGTTCCCACCCGCCTCAACACCGTTGGAAGGGAGGAGAACCAATTAAGGCGGGGGGTGGGGTGGAACGAGCAGCTGTCTACCCTTAGCAGGAGGGCTCCTGATTACATACCTCTCCTGCTGCTGCTGCTGCTGGCTGTCCAGCAGCAGACTGAAGGTGGCTGCTGCTGTGCACAGGTATATAAAGGCTCAGAGCCTATTATGACACGCGCAGCCAGCGTTCCATTGCCACATTCCATTTACTGCAGGCAGGATACCTGGTTGGCTGAATGTCGCTGAGAAGCTCACAGAGACCGCCATAAGCAACCGTTTAACAGAATGCCACAGACTAATCAACCAAACTTTTTGGGTTGGGTTCTCTTTTATAGTCTGCAGGCATTAAATTAAAGAAGTCAGTGTTCCAGCAGAAGGAGACAACGTTTCAGAAAAGGCATTGTAGCAAACCAAAAAAGAAATTTTAAGCGCAGCAGAGTAACCAGCGCACATACCTGTTAGCTCAGGTGAGTTTAAAAGGCTGCTGTTGATAACAAGGGCATTTGCTAAATAGATGGTGTGTGTGCAACAATATACTGAAAGGTCAATTATATTGTGCAGCTTATCTCACCACCTGTAGTTATTTAGGTGAAAGCTCCAAAATGCTTGCCTAATATGTCTGTTTATCCAAAAGGAAGTAAAAAGGGAGAGCTAGAAAGATAGCATTGCATCACATTACATGGCAATGCAATGCACAGTTGCTGAAGTTGAACCAAAATGAGCTTGTAATCTGGCTTCTGCAACTTTGAACATGAAAAATCCAATGAGGAGAAGAAAAGCAAAGCCAAAGAGTCCATCCCAAAATCCGACAAACAAGCAAAATGAACAAAAAACATTGAATTCAATTCTTTCTGATTTTAGAAACTGCATTAAAGAAGGGGTGCACCGGTCCTGGAGATACTGCAATACCAGGTCAATGCGTGGAGTGGACAGAGCAAGCTCTTTTTCCATCTCCCTGTTCTAAAAATCCATTTAATATATGGTCCCCAGATAGGGGACGTATCAGATATTAAACTGATAAGAACAGATACTACACTTGATCTTAGCCAAAAGGCCGAGAAGCGATAACCAGAATTGGTTTCAAACTACGGAGCCACCCAAGGATCCTGAAAAGTCCATTTGTGGAGATGAGCTCCTGGACTCCCGTTAAGAAGACATGTTGTCAACCTCTAGATCCCTTACATGCCTGCACTTTTCGGCTTGCTGCTGCTGCAATCCACGCGTTTTAGATCTGCATAACTCCACCTCTTTAAACACAGCACCTTCACCCCCTGCTGTTCCCACCCGCCTCAACACCGTTGGAAGGGAGGAGAACCAATTAAGGCGGGGGGTGGGGTGGAACGAGCAGCTGTCTACCCTTAGCAGGAGGGCTCCTGATTACATACCTCTCCTGCTGCTGCTGCTGCTGGCTGTCCAGCAGCAGACTGAAGGTGGATGCTGCTGTGCACAGGTATATAAAGGCTCAGAGCCTATTATGACACGCGCAGCCAGCGTTCCATTGCCACATTCCATCTACTGCAGGCAGGATACCTGGCTGGCTGAATGTCGCTGAGAAGCTCACAGAGACCACCATAAGCAACAGTTTAACAGAATGCCACAGACTAATCAACCAAACTTTTTGGGTTGGGTTCTCTTTTATAGTCTGCAGGCATTAAATGAAAGAAGTCAGTGTTCCAGCAGAAGGAGACAACGTTTCAGAAAAGGCATTGTAGCAAACCAAAAAAGAAATTTTAAGCGCAGCAGAGTAACCAGCGCACATACCTGTTAGCTCAGGTGAGTTTAAAAGGCTGCTGTTGATAACAAGGGCATTTGCTAAATAGATGGTGTGTGTGCAACAATATACTGAAAGGTCAATTATATTGTGCAGCTTATCTCACCACCTGTAGTTATTTAGGTGAAAGCTCCAAAATGCTTGCCTAATATGTCTGTTCATCCAAAAGGATGTAAAAAGGGAGAGCTAGAAAGATAGCATTGCATCACATTACATGGCAATGCAATGCACAGTTGCTGAAGTTGAACCAAAATGAGCTTGTAATCTGGCTTCTGCAACTTTGAACATGAAAAATCCAATGAGGAGAAGAAAAGCAAAGCCAAAGAGTCCATCCCAAAATCCGACAAACAAGCAAAATGAACAAAAAACATTGAATTCAATTCTTTCTGATTTTAGAAACTGCATTAAAGAAGGGGTGCACCGGTCCTGGAGATACTGCAATACCAGGTCAATGCGTGGAGTGGACAGAGCAAGCTCTTTTTCCATCTCCCTGTTCTAAAAATCCATTTAATATATGGTCCCCAGATAGGGGACGTATCAGATATTAAACTGATAAGAACAGATACTACACTTGATCTTAGCCAAAAGGCCGAGAAGCGATAACCAGAATTGGTTTCAAACTACGGAGCCACCCAAGGATCCTGAAAAGTTCATTTGTGGAGATGAGCTCCTGGACTCCCGTTAAGAAGACATGTTGTCAACCTCTAGATCCCTTACATGCCTGCACTTTTCGGCTTGCTGCTGCTGCAATCCACGCGTTTTAGATCTGCATAACTCCACCTCTTTAAACACAGCACCTTCACCCCCTGCTGTTCCCACCCGCCTCAACACCGTTGGAAGGGAGGAGAACCAATTAAGGCGGGGGGTGGGGTGGAACGAGCAGCTGTCTACCCTTAGCAGGAGGGCTCCTGATTACATACCTCTCCTGCTGCTGCTGCTGCTGGCTGTCCAGCAGCAGACTGAAGGTGGCTGCTGCTGTGCACAGGTATATAAAGGCTCAGAGCCTATTATGACACGCGCAGCCAGCGTTCCATTGCCACATTCCATCTACTGCAGGCAGGATACCTGGCTGGCTGAATGTCGCTGAGAAGCTCACAGAGACCGCCATAAGCAACAGTTTAACAGAATGCCACAGACTAATCAACCAAACTTTTTGGGTTGGGTTCTCTTTTATAGTCTGCAGGCATTAAATGAAAGAAGTCAGTGTTCCAGCAGAAGGAGACAACGTTTCAGAAAAGGCATTGTAGCAAACCAAAAAAGAAATTTTAAGCGCAGCAGAGTAACCAGCGCACATACCTGTTAGCTCAGGTGAGTTTAAAAGGCTGCTGTTGATAACAAGGGCATTTGCTAAATAGATGGTGTGTGTGCAACAATATACTGAAAGGTCAATTATATTGTGCAGCTTATCTCACCACCTGTAGTTATTTAGGTGAAAGCTCCAAAATGCTTGCCTAATATGTCTGTTTATCCAAAAGGAAGTAAAAAGGGAGAGCTAGAAAGATAGCATTGCATCACATTACATGGCAATGCAATGCACAGTTGCTGAAGTTGAACCAAAATGAGCTTGTAATCTGGCTTCTGCAACTTTGAACATGAAAAATCCAATGAGGAGAAGAAAAGCAAAGCCAAAGAGTCCATCCCAAAATCCGACAAACAAGCAAAATGAACAAAAAACATTGAATTCAATTCTTTCTGATTTTAGAAACTGCATTAAAGAAGGGGTGCACCGGTCCTGGAGATACTGCAATACCAGGTCAATGCGTGGAGTGGACAGAGCAAGCTCTTTTTCCATCTCCCTGTTCTAAAAATCCATTTAATATATGGTCCCCAGATAGGGGACGTATCAGATATTAAACTGATAAGAACAGATTTTTTTTGATTGAATATATCTTTTATTAGCACAAAAAATAAGTTAACAGACAGTGTACAGTGCCGCAGCCCAGTACACACAGAATTCTACATCATATTTACATAGCATGAGGATACGACGCACTAACTAGACACATCACACCCCTATGCTACACAAAACACTCCTACTACACTTGATCTTAGCCAAAAGGCCGAGAAGCGATAACCAGAATTGGTTTCAAACTACGGAGCCACCCAAGGATCCTGAAAAGTCCATTTGTGGAGATGAGCTCCTGGACTCCCGTTAAGAAGACATGTTGTCAACCTCTAGATCCCTTACATGCCTGCACTTTTCGGCTTGCTGCTGCTGCAATCCACGCGTTTTAGATCTGCATAACTCCACCTCTTTAAACACAGCACCTTCACCCCCTGCTGTTCCCACCCGCCTCAACACCGTTGGAAGGGAGGAGAACCAATTAAGGCGGGGGGTGGTGTGGAACGAGCAGCTGTCTACCCTTAGCAGGAGGGCTCCTGATTACATACCTCTCCTGCTGCTGCTGCTGCTGGCTGTCCAGCAGCAGACTGAAGGTGGCTGCTGCTGTGCACAGGTATATAAAGGCTCAGAGCCTATTATGACACGCGCAGCCAGCGTTCCATTGCCACATTCCATCTACTGCAGGCAGGATACCTGGCTGGCTGAATGTCGCTGAGAAGCTCACAGAGACCGCCATAAGCAACAGTTTAACAGAATGCCACAGACTAATCAACCAAACTTTTTGGGTTGGGTTCTCTTTTATAGTCTGCAGGCATTAAATGAAAGAAGTCAGTGTTCCAGCAGAAGGAGACAACGTTTCAGAAAAGGCATTGTAGCAAACCAAAAAAGAAATTTTAAGCGCAGCAGAGTAACCAGCGCACATACCTGTTAGCTCAGGTGAGTTTAAATGGCTGCTGTTGATAACAAGGGCATTTGCTAAATAGATGGTGTGTGTGCAACAATATACTGAAAGGTCAATTATATTGTGCAGCTTATCTCACCACCTGTAGTTATTTAGGTGAAAGCTCCAAAATGCTTGCCTAATATGTCTGTTTATCCAAAAGGAAGTAAAAAGGGAGAGCTAGAAAGATAGCATTGCATCACATTACATGGCAATGCAATGCACAGTTGCTGAAGTTGAACCAAAATGAGCTTGTAATCTGGCTTCTGCAACTTTGAACATGAAAAATCCAATGAGGAGAAGAAAAGCAAAGCCAAAGAGTCCATCCCAAAATCCGACAAACAAGCAAAATGAACAAAAAACATTGAATTCAATTCTTTCTGATTTTAGAAACTGCATTAAAGAAGGGGTGCACCGGTCCTGGAGATACTGCAATACCAGGTCAATGCGTGGAGTGGACAGAGCAAGCTCTTTTTCCATCTCCCTGTTCTAAAAATCCATTTAATATATGGTCCCCAGATAGGGGACGTATCAGATATTAAACTGATAAGAACAGATACTACACTTGATCTTAGCCAAAAGGCCGAGAAGCGATAACCAGAATTGGTTTCAAACTACGGAGCCACCCAAGGATCCTGAAAAGTCCATTTGTGGAGATGAGCTCCTGGACTCCCGTTAAGAAGACATGTTGTCAACCTCTAGATCCCTTACATGCCTGCACTTTTCGGCTTGCTGCTGCTGCAATCCACGCGTTTTAGATCTGCATAACTCCACCTCTTTAAACACAGCACCTTCACCCCCTGCTGTTCCCACCCGCCTCAACACCGTTGGAAGGGAGGAGAACCAATTAAGGCGGGGGGTGGGGTGGAATGAGCAGCTGTCTACCCTTAGCAGGAGGGCTCCTGATTACATACCTCTCCTGCTGCTGCTGCTGCTGGCTGTCCAGCAGCAGACTGAAGGTGGCTGCTGCTGTGCACAGGTATATAAAGGCTCAGAGCCTATTATGACACGCGCAGCCAGCGTTCCATTGCCACATTCCATCTACTGCAGGCAGGATACCTGGCTGGCTGAATGTCGCTGAGAAGCTCACAGAGACCGCCATAAGCAACAGTTTAACAGAATGCCACAGACTAATCAACCAAACTTTTTGGGTTGGGTTCTCTTTTATAGTCTGCAGGCATTAAATGAAAGAAGTCAGTGTTCCAGCAGAAGGAGACAACGTTTCAGAAAAGGCATTGTAGCAAACCAAAAAAGAAATTTTAAGCGCAGCAGAGTAACCAGCGCACATACCTGTTAGCTCAGGTGAGTTTAAAAGGCTGCTGTTGATAACAAGGGCATTTGCTAAATAGATGGTGTGTGTGCAACAATATACTGAAAGGTCAATTATATTGTGCAGCTTATCTCACCACCTGTAGTTATTTAGGTGAAAGCTCCAAAATGCTTGCCTAATATGTCTGTTTATCCAAAAGGAAGTAAAAAGGGAGAGCTAGAAAGATAGCATTGCATCACATTACATGGCAATGCAATGCACAGTTGCTGAAGTTGAACCAAAATGAGCTTGTAATCTGGCTTCTGCAACTTTGAACATGAAAAATCCAATGAGGAGAAGAAAAGCAAAGCCAAAGAGTCCATCCCAAAATCCGACAAACAAGCAAAATGAACAAAAAACATTGAATTCAATTCTTTCTGATTTTAGAAACTGCATTAAAGAAGGGGTGCACCGGTCCTGGAGATACTGCAATACCAGGTCAATGCGTGGAGTGGACAGAGCAAGCTCTTTTTCCATCTCCCTGTTCTAAAAATCCATTTAATATATGGTCCCCAGATAGGGGACGTATCAGATATTAAACTGATAAGAACAGATACTACACTTGATCTTAGCCAAAAGGCCGAGAAGCGATAACCAGAATTGGTTTCAAACTACGGAGCCACCCAAGGATCCTGAAAAGTCCATTTGTGGAGATGAGCTCCTGGACTCCCGTTAAGAAGACATGTTGTCAACCTCTAGATCCCTTACATGCCTGCACTTTTCGGCTTGCTGCTGCTGCAATCCACGCGTTTTAGATCTGCATAACTCCACCTCTTTAAACACAGCACCTTCACCCCCTGTTGTTCCCACCCGCCTCAACACCGTTGGAAGGGAGGAGAACCAATTAAGGCGGGGGGTGGGGTGGAATGAGCAGCTGTCTACCCTTAGCAGGAGGGCTCCTGATTACATACCTCTCCTGCTGCTGCTGCTGCTGGCTGTCCAGCAGCAGACTGAAGGTGGCTGCTGCTGTGCACAGGTATATAAAGGCTCAGAGCCTATTATGACACGCGCAGCCAGCGTTCCATTGCCACATTCCATCTACTGCAGGCAGGATACCTGGCTGGCTGAATGTCGCTGAGAAGCTCACAGAGACCGCCATAAGCAACAGTTTAACAGAATGCCACAGACTAATCAACCAAACTTTTTGGGTTGGGTTCTCTTTTATAGTCTGCAGGCATTAAATGAAAGAAGTCAGTGTTCCAGCAGAAGGAGACAACGTTTCAGAAAAGGCATTGTAGCAAACCAAAAAAGAAATTTTAAGCGCAGCAGAGTAACCAGCGCACATACCTGTTAGCTCAGGTGAGTTTAAAAGGCTGCTGTTGATAACAAGGGCATTTGCTAAATAGATGGTGTGTGTGCAACAATATACTGAAAGGTCAATTATATTGTGCAGCTTATCTCACCACCTGTAGTTATTTAGGTGAAAGCTCCAAAATGCTTGCCTAATATGTCTGTTTATCCAAAAGGAAGTAAAAAGGGAGAGCTAGAAAGATAGCATTGCATCACATTACATGGCAATGCAATGCACAGTTGCTGAAGTTGAACCAAAATGAGCTTGTAATCTGGCTTCTGCAACTTTGAACATGAAAAATCCAATGAGGAGAAGAAAAGCAAAGCCAAAGAGTCCATCCCAAAATCCGACAAACAAGCAAAATGAACAAAAAACATTGAATTCAATTCTTTCTGATTTTAGAAACTGCATTAAAGAAGGGGTGCACCGGTCCTGGAGATACTGCAATACCAGGTCAATGCGTGGAGTGGACAGAGCAAGCTCTTTTTCCATCTCCCTGTTCTAAAAATCCATTTAATATATGGTCCCCAGATAGGGGACGTATCAGATATTAAACTGATAAGAACAGATACTACACTTGATCTTAGCCAAAAGGCCGAGAAGCGATAACCAGAATTGGTTTCAAACTACGGAGCCACCCAAGGATCCTGAAAAGTCCATTTGTGGAGATGAGCTCCTGGACTCCCGTTAAGAAGACATGTTGTCAACCTCTAGATCCCTTACATGCCTGCACTTTTCGGCTTGCTGCTGCTGCAATCCACGCGTTTTAGATCTGCATAACTCCACCTCTTTAAACACAGCACCTTCACCCCCTGCTGTTCCCACCCGCCTCAACACCGTTGGAAGGGAGGAGAACCAATTAAGGCGGGGGGTGGGGTGGAATGAGCAGCTGTCTACCCTTAGCAGGAGGGCTCCTGATTACATACCTCTCCTGCTGCTGCTGCTGCTGGCTGTCCAGCAGCAGACTGAAGGTGGCTGCTGCTGTGCACAGGTATATAAAGGCTCAGAGCCTATTATGACACGCGCAGCCAGCGTTCCATTGCCACATTCCATCTACTGCAGGCAGGATACCTGGCTGGCTGAATGTCGCTGAGAAGCTCACAGAGACCGCCATAAGCAACAGTTTAACAGAATGCCACAGACTAATCAACCAAACTTTTTGGGTTGGGTTCTCTTTTATAGTCTGCAGGCATTAAATGAAAGAAGTCAGTGTTCCAGCAGAAGGAGACAACGTTTCAGAAAAGGCATTGTAGCAAACCAAAAAATAAATTTTAAGCGCAGCAGAGTAACCAGCGCACATACCTGTTAGCTCAGGTGAGTTTAAAAGGCTGCTGTTGATAACAAGGGCATTTGCTAAATAGATGGTGTGTGTGCAACAATATACTGAAAGGTCAATTATATTGTGCAGCTTATCTCACCACCTGTAGTTATTTAGGTGAAAGCTCCAAAATGCTTGCCTAATATGTCTGTTTATCCAAAAGGAAGTAAAAAGGGAGAGCTAGAAAGATAGCATTGCATCACATTACATGGCAATGCAATGCACAGTTGCTGAAGTTGAACCAAAATGAGCTTGTAATCTGGCTTCTGCAACTTTGAACATGAAAAATCCAATGAGGAGAAGAAAAGCAAAGCCAAAGAGTCCATCCCAAAATCCGACAAACAAGCAAAATGAACAAAAAACATTGAATTCAATTCTTTCTGATTTTAGAAACTGCATTAAAGAAGGGGTGCACCGGTCCTGGAGATACTGCAATACCAGGTCAATGCGTGGAGTGGACAGAGCAAGCTCTTTTTCCATCTCCCTGTTCTAAAAATCCATTTAATATATGGTCCCCAGATAGGGGACGTATCAGATATTAAACTGATAAGAACAGATTCTACACTTGATCTTAGCCAAAAGGCCGAGAAGCGATAACCAGAATTGGTTTCAAACTACGGAGCCACCCAAGGATCCTGAAAAGTCCATTTGTGGAGATGAGCTCCTGGACTCCCGTTAAGAAGACATGTTGTCAACCTCTAGAACCCTTACATGCCTGCACTTTTCGGCTTGCTGCTGCTGCAATCCACGCGTTTTAGATCTGCATAACTCCACCTCTTTAAACACAGCACCTTCACCCCCTGCTGTTCCCACCCGCCTCAACACCGTTGGAAGGGAGGAGAACCAATTAAGGCGGGGGGTGGGGTGGAACGAGCAGCTGTCTACCCTTAGCAGGAGGGCTCCTGATTACATACCTCTCCTGCTGCTGCTGCTGCTGGCTGTCCAGCAGCAGACTGAAGGTGGCTGCTGCTGTGCACAGGTATATAAAGGCTCAGAGCCTATTATGACACGCGCAGCCAGCGTTCCATTGCCACATTCCATCTACTGCAGGCAGGATACCTGGCTGGCTGAATGTCGCTGAGAAGCTCACAGAGACCGCCATAAGCAACAGTTTAACAGAATGCCACAGACTAATCAACCAAACTTTTTGGGTTGGGTTCTCTTTTATAGTCTGCAGGCATTAAATGAAAGAAGTCAGTGTTCCAGCAGAAGGAGACAACGTTTCAGAAAAGGCATTGTAGCAAACCAAAAAAGAAATTTTAAGCGCAGCAGAGTAACCAGCGCACATACCTGTTAGCTCAGGTGAGTTTAAAAGGCTGCTGTTGATAACAAGGGCATTTGCTAAATAGATGGTGTGTGTGCAACAATATACTGAAAGGTCAATTATATTGTGCAGCTTATCTCACCACCTGTAGTTATTTAGGTGAAAGCTCCAAAATGCTTGCCTAATATGTCTGTTTATCCAAAAGGAAGTAAAAAGGGAGAGCTAGAAAGATAGCATTGCATCACATTACATGGCAATGCAATGCACAGTTGCTGAAGTTGAACCAAAATGAGCTTGTAATCTGGCTTCTGCAACTTTGAACATGAAAAATCCAATGAGGAGAAGAAAAGCAAAGCCAAAGAGTCCATCCCAAAATCCGACAAACAAGCAAAATGAACAAAAAACATTGAATTCAATTCTTTCTGATTTTAGAAACTGCATTAAAGAAGGGGTGCACCGGTCCTGGAGATACTGCAATACCAGGTCAATGCGTGGAGTGGACAGAGCAAGCTCTTTTTCCATCTCCCTGTTCTAAAAATCCATTTAATATATGGTCCCCAGATAGGGGACGTATCAGATATTAAACTGATAAGAACAGATACTACACTTGATCTTAGCCAAAAAGCCGAGAAGCGATAACCAGAAATGGTTTCAAACTACGGAGCCACCCAAGGATCCTGAAAAGTCCATTTGTGGAGATGAGCTCCTGGACTCCCGTTAAGAAGACATGTTGTCAACCTCTAGATCCCTTACATGCCTGCACTTTTCGGCTTGCTGCTGCTGCAATCCACGCGTTTTAGATCTGCATAACTCCACCTCTTTAAACACAGCACCTTCACCCCCTGCTGTTCCCACCCGCCTCAACACCGTTGGAAGGGAGGAGAACCAATTAAGGCGGGGGGTGGGGTGGAACGAGCAGCTGTCTACCCTTAGCAGGAGGGCTCCTGATTACATACCTCTCCTGCTGCTGCTGCTGCTGGCTGTCCAGCAGCAGACTGAAGGTGGCTGCTGCTGTGCACAGGTATATAAAGGCTCAGAGCCTATTATGACACGCGCAGCCAGCGTTCCATTGCCACATTCCATCTACTGCAGGCAGGATACCTGGCTGGCTGAATGTCGCTGAGAAGCTCACAGAGACCGCCATAAGCAACAGTTTAACAGAATGCCACAGACTAATCAACCAAACTTTTTGGGTTGGGTTCTCTTTTATAGTCTGCAGGCATTAAATGAAAGAAGTCAGTGTTCCAGCAGAAGGAGACAACGTTTCAGAAAAGGCATTGTAGCAAACCAAAAAAGAAATTTTAAGCGCAGCAGAGTAACCAGCGCACATACCTGTTAGCTCAGGTGAGTTTAAATGGCTGCTGTTGATAACAAGGGCATTTGCTAAATAGATGGTGTGTGTGCAACAATATACTGAAAGGTCAATTATATTGTGCAGCTTATCTCACCACCTGTAGTTATTTAGGTGAAAGCTCCAAAATGCTTGCCTAATATGTCTGTTTATCCAAAAGGAAGTAAAAAGGGAGAGCTAGAAAGATAGCATTGCATCACATTACATGGCAATGCAATGCACAGTTGCTGAAGTTGAACCAAAATGAGCTTGTAATCTGGCTTCTGCAACTTTGAACATGAAAAATCCAATGAGGAGAAGAAAAGCAAAGCCAAAGAGTCCATCCCAAAATCCGACAAACAAGCAAAATGAACAAAAAACATTGAATTCAATTCTTTCTGATTTTAGAAACTGCATTAAAGAAGGGGTGCACCGGTCCTGGAGATACTGCAATACCAGGTCAATGCGTGGAGTGGACAGAGCAAGCTCTTTTTCCATCTCCCTGTTCTAAAAATCCATTTAATATATGGTCCCCAGATAGGGGACGTATCAGATATTAAACTGATAAGAACAGATTTTTTTTTTTTTTTTTTTTTTTTTTTTTTTTCTCCTCAGACGAGGAAATTCCACAGTCTATGGAAACCAGACAAAGGAAAATTCCATCAAAACAGCTGCGTCAAATCCAATACGCAATTTGCTGTCCCCATCATCATCGGAAATATTTATTTCATATTTCAAAACAACAATAACAAAAATCAAGAGGTACTAACAATATATCTCCACTTTTTAACTTTCCATATTCCCTCCGCATCCACTTCCCCTCTCCTCTTTTTGTCCCATAGGAAACACACATACATCTTCCCCAAAATCACCTTCACACTATCCTTTACAGCAATTTCCTTCCTTTTAAACACATACACATTCCTCACATCCCATAACACTTCCTTTATACATGCAAGCATCAACCACAAGACTCTTTCCTTCGTCCCATCACATATTCCCAAACCAAACATAAACAACTCAAAAGACAACAAATTCACACCACACAATTCTTTACACAAAGGCCCCATTCTCCCA
This sequence comes from Phyllobates terribilis, assembly GCF_046119375.1. Lineage (NCBI taxonomy): Eukaryota > Metazoa > Chordata > Amphibia > Anura > Dendrobatidae > Phyllobates > Phyllobates terribilis. Next base: position 653,598,473 of record NW_027362765.1, read on the forward strand.
ATCACATCTCTAGCATACTGGCAATTCCAAAAAACATGCAACACACTTTCCCTTCCACCACAGCCATTTCTTGGACACATTTCACTCCTCACCAAACCTCTATTCCTCTGAAACTCTCTCACAGGTAATACTCCATGTAAAGACTGCCACACAACTTCACTCTGTTTGTTGGTCATACCACTTATCCGCACTTTCTTCCAAACCTTCTGCACATCACCACCCCTAACCATATTTATTCCACATTCTACCTCTCTACATTCAATCATCCTATACACAGCCTTCTTATTCTCCAGCAATCTCACATCTGCATCACACAGTTCATACCTCACCAAAAACTTATAAACCCACACATACCATACAGGCACCTCAAAAGCAATCGGACATCGCAAATCCCTTTCTTGCCACTTTAAACGAAACAAATACGCTCCAAATAAATACCTACACATAGATGAAAACTTTCCATCCGCCCTAATCACTTTCAAAACAAACACAACGATATTCACACCAAAAAACACGTCCAAATTCGGAAAACCCAAACCACCTTTTTCCACTCTTTTAACCAAAATTTCTCTCCTAGCTCTCTCCATTTTCGAGTTCCACAAAAAAACAAATAAAATTCTATTCAAGCTTCTCATACACATATATCCTGGTGGAAATACTACCGCAATATATAAAAATATTGGCAACACCACACTCTTAACAATTAAAATCTTCCCAAAAAAGGATAAACTCCTCAATTTCCAAAAATTCAACTTCTGCTCAACTTTTCCTTTCGCATCATCCCAACTTTCTTTCCCATCCAAACTCTCTGAAAACTTCACACCCAAAACTTTAATAGGTCCATTCACTACATTCACACCTACATCCCTACTTAAACTTCCGCCTCCAAAACCCTTACACTCACTCTTTTCCCAATTCACTTTAAACGCAGATGCACCACAAAAAATAGACACTAACAACTTCACCCGCCTCACCGAACATTCAGAATCACATAATACACACACGTCATCCATATAACCACTCACCTTCCATTCTTTTCCTCCACCTCCCGGCACTTGCACACCACGAATTACCTTATCTTTCCTCAGCATACACAACAATGGCTCAATTGCACAAATAAATGCTACAGGGGACAAAGGACACCCCTGTCGCACACCCGAAAACACATTCACTTTCCTACCCACATACCCATTCATTAAAACACAGCTATAAACACCCGCATACAAACTTCTCACTCGCCCAACAAAATCAGCCGGAAAACCCATTTTTAACAACACTCTGAACAAAAAACCATGCGACAACCTATCATAAGCCTTTTCAAAATCCAAACTTAACAAAAATACACTCTTCTTACGACCCATGCAATCCCATAGACAATCTCTCAATATACACACACACTCATGAATCCGCCTCCCAGGTACCGCACAACACTGCTCATCCCCAATCACACTCTCTATCACATCACGCATCCTATTAGCCATAAGTTTTGCATAGATTTTATAATCACAATTAAGTAACGTTATTGGCCTCCAATTCCTCAGACTTTTCAAATCCCCTTTCTTAGGAATTAACACAACCATACCTGCACGCATACTCTCAGCCACCTCCATGTTTCCCCACATATACTTACATACATCCACAAAGTCCTTACCAATCACACCCCACATCACACGATAAAATTCTACTGGGAGGCCATCCTCCCCCGGCGTCTTATTCAAAGCCATACTACACATAACCTTCCATACCTCATCACCAGTCACCTCACCCATCACTCTCTCTCTTTCTGCTTCACTCAACTTACTCTCTAACACACTCAAAACATCATTCTCCAAACATTCATCCCTCTGTTTCACTGCATACAGATCCTCATAAAACTTAGCCACCTCTTCACACATATCCTCTCCACTCACCTCACTTCCATCTGCTCCATACACCACGCTCATACTCTGTTTCTTTCCAAAAACTTTTTTAAAGAAAAACCGAGAACATTTCTCATCCTGCTCCATCTTATCAATCTTTGCCCTAAACACTATGCTTCTCCCTCTCTCCAACAAAAACTCACTAATCTCCTTTTTTACCTCTAAAATATCCTCCTCCACCTCAACTCCTCCTTCCCTTAACTTATACAAAACGCTCAACCGCGCGTTCAGTTTAACAAAACTCTCTCTTTTAATTGCTGCATACTTGTATCCTAAATTTTTAAAGAACATTTTTGTTTGTTTCTTCACCCAGTCCCACCACTCACAAACATTCCCAAACTCATTTTTATGCTTACACCATTCTTCATACCGCCTTTCATACTCCTTTCTCACATCTTCATTCTCTAACAGTTTAACATTTAACTTCCACAATCCTCTCCCAAACACTCCATCAACTTTTATATCCAACTCACACAACATACACACATGATCTGAAAAAAGAACGTTTTCCTGCCTATAATTAACAGAAACCATATTTTTAGAAATAAAACAATAATCCAATCTGGATTGTACCCTACCACTCTCAGAAAAGAAAGTGTTCAACAAAGGATTCATGTTACACACGCGCTGCATATCACACAACCCAAAATCATTCACTAACTCCAATAATGCTTTCCCAGACACATCCACATTCACTCTCCCCACATCACAGTTCATATCACCCACAATTACCACAGGTATTCTTCCTGGAACAAAAAGCTTAATTTTTTCAAATAAATTTTTGCGCTCATTTTTTTCAACTGGCGCATAAACATTAATAACACAAAACTTTACATTCTTGTATACAAAATTAGCAAGGATACATCTCCCCACCTCAATAACCAAATAATCACTCAAAACAACCTCCCTTCCTTTAACCAAAATACCCACACCATCATTCTTATTACATGCACTCCCCGACCACACAGACGCTCCATAAGACCATTCATCCCCTTTCACACCATCCACTACCCCACATTCTTGTAAACAAAAAATAGATGCATTTTGCATAGCTAAAAACTCAAAAATAGCAGCTCTTCTTACTTTACTTTTAAACACTCTTACGTTTTGGGACACTATGGTAAATCCCATAATACTTCTACTCCTTCACCAATTACACAAAGAAATAGCCTTTGGCCTAAACCAAAGCTCACAAGAGGACAAAAAGAAAAAACATTTACAATATTATATGGTGACACTATCCAGCACCACCACTATCCTCCTCCGCCATCAGAACAGAACAGCTGGTTTCCGACCCGCTGGCTTCACCAGCCACACTCCTCATTCTGGCAGTTCTGATCTTCCTCTGAGGCTCACTAAAATCTGCATCATCACTGCCCCCACCATCCTCCCTACGACTCTTCTTTGCACCCCTATCATCCTCCGAAGAAAAATCTTCAATGTTTTCAGGACCCGAAGGGTGTTCAGGACTGTCGGGTTCCGAGATTTGCACTTCACATCCTGTTGCGTCCATTGCCTCTCCAAAAGTCATCATCTCAGGCAGCTCTGCTTCCACCACTTTCCTAGATATTCTTGCAGACACTGCCTTTTTCTCCACCTTTGCCACTTCCCTCCAGAACTCCTTTTCTTCCCTCCGCTTCTTCCTCATTTCTTCAGCAGAAGAAGAACATGGTCTCAGGGACACCTCCTCTGGCGCCGTAGAGGGAGAGGCTCTACCAGTTTCCCGCCTCCTTCCCTCTCTCTCCTCCCTCTCCAATCTTTCCAGCACTTTCAGTGCGCTTGCCATCTGCCTCCTCTCCAGCTCCTCCTCCTTCTGTTCTTTATCAGAACGTCTAGGTGCACTCATAGGACAGTCCTTATACATGTGATCACTACTCCCACAGACATCACAGGACTTGGCCTCTGGACACTGGTTGGCCATATGCCCCTCCTTTCTGCAATTTCGGCAACACTGCCCTTTAAGGCATGTTACCATGGTATGTCCGAAAGAAAAGCATCTACGGCAAAACATGGGCTGGCCTGGGTAAAAGAGGAAACCTCTATGGCCTGCAACGGAAAAATTTGATGGAGGGTGTCTAAAGCCCCCCACACTGTCAGGATCCCTTTTCAATTTCACACGGAATTTATACTGACAGTTAAAGATTCCTAGACAATTGACTTGCTTCACTCCCTTCCGCACATATTCACAGTAGCGAGAGAGGAAGCACTCCAGCAGCTCAGGGTCTGTAAAAGGGTTATAGACAGTCACAGTCACCTCCTTTTCTTGCAGACCAAACAAAGGTTCCCATCTAACTCCTTCCAAGCAGGGGTCACTAGAGTGACCACGGAGCCATTCAAAGACATTAAGGCAAACATCCTGGTCCATAAAGGTAACGTCATAATTACCTTGACGTGAAAATTCGTTGACACTGAAGATCTCAGAACGTCTTGCTCCAGCTTTGCCTTCAACGATGTCTTGGACAATGAAAACCACGTTGTTCTTGTTCTGGTCAGATGGATCCACGGACAAACGGATGGTGTTCTTCACAAAAGACATCTTGGATTCTGTCGGTATGGAATACCACAGGAAAAAGCAGAAAATCCTCCACAAAAGGGTCCGGATTCCTCCAGGAGACTCGCACCAATCAAGGTACAGTCATACGATCGCAGCCAAAAGGCCGAGAAGCGATAACCAGAATTGGTTTCAAACTACGGAGCCACCCAAGGATCCTGAAAAGTCCATTTGTGGAGATGAGCTCCTGGACTCCCGTTAAGAAGACATGTTGTCAACCTCTAGATCCCTTACATGCCTGCACTTTTCGGCTTGCTGCTGCTGCAATCCACGCGTTTTAGATCTGCATAACTCCACCTCTTTAAACACAGCACCTTCACCCCCTGCTGTTCCCACCCGCCTCAACACCGTTGGAAGGGAGGAGAACCAATTAAGGCGGGGGGTGGGGTGGAACGAGCAGCTGTCTACCCTTAGCAGGAGGGCTCCTGATTACATACCTCTCCTGCTGCTGCTGCTGCTGGCTGTCCAGCAGCAGACTGAAGGTGGCTGCTGCTGTGCACAGGTATATAAAGGCTCAGAGCCTATTATGACACGCGCAGCCAGCGTTCCATTGCCACATTCCATCTACTGCAGGCAGGATACCTGGCTGGCTGAATGTCGCTGAGAAGCTCACAGAGACCGCCATAAGCAACAGTTTAACAGAATGCCACAGACTAATCAACCAAACTTTTTGGGTTGGGTTCTCTTTTATAGTCTGCAGGCATTAAATGAAAGAAGTCAGTGTTCCAGCAGAAGGAGACAACGTTTCAGAAAAGGCATTGTAGCAAACCAAAAAAGAAATTTTAAGCGCAGCAGAGTAACCAGCGCACATACCTGTTAGCTCAGGTGAGTTTAAAAGGCTGCTGTTGATAACAAGGGCATTTGCTAAATAGATGGTGTGTGTGCAACAATATACTGAAAGGTCAATTATATTGTGCAGCTTATCTCACCACCTGTAGTTATTTAGGTGAAAGCTCCAAAATGCTTGCCTAATATGTCTGTTTATCCAAAAGGAAGTAAAAAGGGAGAGCTAGAAAGATAGCATTGCATCACATTACATGGCAATGCAATGCACAGTTGCTGAAGTTGAACCAAAATGAGCTTGTAATCTGGCTTCTGCAACTTTGAACATGAAAAATCCAATGAGGAGAAGAAAAGCAAAGCCAAAGAGTCCATCCCAAAATCCGACAAACAAGCAAAATGAACAAAAAACATTGAATTCAATTCTTTCTGATTTTAGAAACTGCATTAAAGAAGGGGTGCACCGGTCCTGGAGATACTGCAATACCAGGTCAATGCGTGGAGTGGACAGAGCAAGCTCTTTTTCCATCTCCCTGTTCTAAAAATCCATTTAATATATGGTCCCCAGATAGGGGACGTATCAGATATTAAACTGATAAGAACAGATACTACACTTGATCTTAGCCAAAAGGCCGAGAAGCGATAACCAGAATTGGTTTCAAACTACGGAGCCACCCAAGGATCCTGAAAAGTCCATTTGTGGAGATGAGCTCCTGGACTCCCGTTAAGAAGACATGTTGTCAACCTCTAGATCCCTTACATGCCTGCACTTTTCGGCTTGCTGCTGCTGCAATCCACGCGTTTTAGATCTGCATAACTCCACCTCTTTAAACACAGCACCTTCACCCCCTGCTGTTCCCACCCGCCTCAACACCGTTGGAAGGGAGGAGAACCAATTAAGGCGGGGGGTGGGGTGGAACGAGCAGCTGTCTACCCTTAGCAGGAGGGCTCCTGATTACATACCTCTCCTGCTGCTGCTGCTGCTGGCTGTCCAGCAGCAGACTGAAGGTGGCTGCTGCTGTGCACAGGTATATAAAGGCTCAGAGCCTATTATGACACGCGCAGCCAGTGTTCCATTGCCACATTCCATCTACTGCAGGCAGGATACCTGGCTGGCTGAATGTCGCTGAGAAGCTCACAGAGACCGCCATAAGCAACAGTTTAACAGAATGCCACAGACTAATCAACCAAACTTTTTGGGTTGGGTTCTCTTTTATAGTCTGCAGGCATTAAATGAAAGAAGTCAGTGTTCCAGCAGAAGGAGACAACGTTTCAGAAAAGGCATTGTAGCAAACCAAAAAAGAAATTTTAAGCGCAGCAGAGTAACCAGCGCACATACCTGTTAGCTCAGGTGAGTTTAAAAGGCTGCTGTTGATAACAAGGGCATTTGCTAAATAGATGGTGTGTGTGCAACAATATACTGAAAGGTCAATTATATTGTGCAGCTTATCTCACCACCTGTAGTTATTTAGGTGAAAGCTCCAAAATGCTTGCCTAATATGTCTGTTTATCCAAAAGGAAGTAAAAAGGGAGAGCTAGAAAGATAGCATTGCATCACATTACATGGCAATGCAATGCACAGTTGCTGAAGTTGAACCAAAATGAGCTTGTAATCTGGCTTCTGCAACTTTGAACATGAAAAATCCAATGAGGAGAAGAAAAGCAAAGCCAAAGAGTCCATCCCAAAATCCGACAAACAAGCAAAATGAACAAAAAACATTGAATTCAATTCTTTCTGATTTTAGAAACTGCATTAAAGAAGGGGTGCACCGGTCCTGGAGATACTGCAATACCAGGTCAATGCGTGGAGTGGACAGAGCAAGCTCTTTTTCCATCTCCCTGTTCTAAAAATCCATTTAATATATGGTCCCCAGATAGGGGACGTATCAGATATTAAACTGATAAGAACAGATTCTACACTTGATCTTAGCCAAAAGGCCGAGAAGCGATAACCAGAATTGGTTTCAAACTACGGAGCCACCCAAGGATCCTGAAAAGTCCATTTGTGGAGATGAGCTCCTGGACTCCCGTTAAGAAGACATGTTGTCAACCTCTAGATCCCTTACATGCCTGCACTTTTCGGCTTGCTGCTGCTGCAATCCACGCGTTTTAGATCTGCATAACTCCACCTCTTTAAACACAGCACCTTCACCCCCTGCTGTTCCCACCCGCCTCAACACCGTTGGAAGGGAGGAGAACCAATTAAGGCGGGGGGTGGGGTGGAACGAGCAGCTGTCTACCCTTAGCAGGAGGGCTCCTGATTACATACCTCTCCTGCTGCTGCTGCTGCTGGCTGTCCAGCAGCAGACTGAAGGTGGCTGCTGCTGTGCACAGGTATATAAAGGCTCAGAGCCTATTATGACACGCGCAGCCAGCGTTCCATTGCCACATTCCATCTACTGCAGGCAGGATACCTGGCTGGCTGAATGTCGCTGAGAAGCTCACAGAGACCGCCATAAGCAACAGTTTAACAGAATGCCACAGACTAATCAACCAAACTTTTTGGGTTGGGTTCTCTTTTATAGTCTGCAGGCATTAAATGAAAGAAGTCAGTGTTCCAGCAGAAGGAGACAACGTTTCAGAAAAGGCATTGTAGCAAACCAAAAAAGAAATTTTAAGCGCAGCAGAGTAACCAGCGCACATACCTGTTAGCTCAGGTGAGTTTAAAAGGCTGCTGTTGATAACAAGGGCATTTGCTAAATATATGGTGTGTGTGCAACAATATACTGAAAGGTCAATTATATTGTGCAGCTTATCTCACCACCTGTAGTTATTTAGGTGAAAGCTCCAAAATGCTTGCCTAATATGTCTGTTTATCCAAAAGGAAGTAAAAAGGGAGAGCTAGAAAGATAGCATTGCATCACATTACATGGCAATGCAATGCACAGTTGCTGAAGTTGAACCAAAATGAGCTTGTAATCTGGCTTCTGCAACTTTGAACATGAAAAATCCAATGAGGAGAAGAAAAGCAAAGCCAAAGAGTCCATCCCAAAATCCGACAAACAAGCAAAATGAACAAAAAACATTGAATTCAATTCTTTCTGATTTTAGAAACTGCATTAAAGAAGGGGTGCACCGGTCCTGGAGATACTGCAATACCAGGTCAATGCGTGGAGTGGACAGAGCAAGCTCTTTTTCCATCTCCCTGTTCTAAAAATCCATTTAATATATGGTCCCCAGATAGGGGACGTATCAGATATTAAACTGATAAGAACAGATACTACACTTGATCTTAGCCAAAAAGCCGAGAAGCGATAACCAGAATTGGTTTCAAACTACGGAGCCACCCAAGGATCCTGAAAAGTCCATTTGTGGAGATGAGCTCCTGGACTCCCGTTAAGAAGACATGTTGTCAACCTCTAGATCCCTTACATGCCTGCACTTTTCGGCTTGCTGCTGCTGCAATCCACGCGTTTTAGATCTGCATAACTCCACCTCTTTAAACACAGCACCTTCACCCCCTGCTGTTCCCACCCGCCTCAACACTGTTGGAAGGGAGGAGAACCAATTAAGGCGGGGGGTGGGGTGGAACGAGCAGCTGTCTACCCTTAGCAGGAGGGCTCCTGATTACATACCTCTCCTGCTGCTGCTGCTGCTGGCTGTCCAGCAGCAGACTGAAGGTGGCTGCTGCTGTGCACAGGTATATAAAGGCTCAGAGCCTATTATGACACGCGCAGCCAGCGTTCCATTGCCACATTCCATCTACTGCAGGCAGGATACCTGGCTGGCTGAATGTCGCTGAGAAGCTCACAGAGACCGCCATAAGCAACAGTTTAACAGAATGCCACAGACTAATCAACCAAACTTTTTGGGTTGGGTTCTCTTTTATAGTCTGCAGGCATTAAATGAAAGAAGTCAGTGTTCCAGCAGAAGGAGACAACGTTTCAGAAAAGGCATTGTAGCAAACCAAAAAAGAAATTTTAAGCGCAGCAGAGTAACCAGCGCACATACCTGTTAGCTCAGGTGAGTTTAAATGGCTGCTGTTGATAACAAGGGCATTTGCTAAATAGATGGTGTGTGTGCAACAATATACTGAAAGGTCAATTATATTGTGCAGCTTATCTCACCACCTGTTGTTATTTAGGTGAAAGCTCCAAAATGCTTGCCTAATATGTCTGTTTATCCAAAAGGAAGTAAAAAGGGAGAGCTAGAAAGATAGCATTGCATCACATTACATGGCAATGCAATGCACAGTTGCTGAAGTTGAACCAAAATGAGCTTGTAATCTGGCTTCTGCAACTTTGAACATGAAAAATCCAATGAGGAGAAGAAAAGCAAAGCCAAAGAGTCCATCCCAAAATCCGACAAACAAGCAAAATGAACAAAAAACATTGAATTCAATTCTTTCTGATTTTAGAAACTGCATTAAAGAAGGGGTGCACCGGTCCTGGAGATACTGCAATACCAGGTCAATGCGTGGAGTGGACAGAGCAAGCTCTTTTTCCATCTCCCTGTTCTAAAAATCCATTTAATATATGGTCCCCAGATAGGGGACGTATCAGATATTAAACTGATAAGAACAGATACTACACTTGATCTTAGCCAAAAGTCCGAGAAGCGATAACCAGAATTGGTTTCAAACTACGGAGCCACCCAAGGATCCTGAAAAGTCCATTTGTGGAGATGAGCTCCTGGACTCCCGTTAAGAAGACATGTTGTCAACCTCTAGATCCCTTACATGCCTGCACTTTTCGGCTTGCTGCTGCTGCAATCCACGCGTTTTAGATCTGCATAACTCCACCTCTTTAAACACAGCACCTTCACCCCCTGCTGTTCCCACCCGCCTCAACACCGTTGGAAGGGAGGAGAACCAATTAAGGCGGGGGGTGGGGTGGAACGAGCAGCTGTCTACCCTTAGCAGGAGGGCTCCTGATTACATACCTCTCCTGCTGCTGCTGCTGCTGGCTGTCCAGCAGCAGACTGAAGGTGGCTGCTGCTGTGCACAGGTATATAAAGGCTCAGAGCCTATTATGACACGCGCAGCCAGCGTTCCATTGCCACATTCCATCTACTGCAGGCAGGATACCTGGCTGGCTGAATGTCGCTGAGAAGCTCACAGAGACCGCCATAAGCAACAGTTTAACAGAATGCCACAGACTAATCAACCAAACTTTTTGGGTTGGGTTCTCTTTTATAGTCTGCAGGCATTAAATGAAAGAAGTCAGTGTTCCAGCAGAAGGAGACAACGTTTCAGAAAAGGCATTGTAGCAAACCAAAAAAGAAATTTTAAGCGCAGCAGAGTAACCAGCGCACATACCTGTTAGCTCAGGTGAGTTTAAAAGGCTGCTGTTGATAACAAGGGCATTTGCTAAATAGATGGTGTGTGTGCAACAATATACTGAAAGGTCAATTATATTGTGCAGCTTATCTCACCACCTGTAGTTATTTAGGTGAAAGCTCCAAAATGCTTGCCTAATATGTCTGTTTATCCAAAAGGAAGTAAAAAGGGAGAGCTAGAAAGATAGCATTGCATCACATTACATGGCAATGCAATGCACAGTTGCTGAAGTTGAACCAAAATGAGCTTGTAATCTGGCTTCTGCAACTTTGAACATGAAAAATCCAATGAGGAGAAGAAAAGCAAAGCCAAAGAGTCCATCCCAAAATCCGACAAACAAGCAAAATGAACAAAAAACATTGAATTCAATTCTTTCTGATTTTAGAAACTGCATTAAAGAAGGGGTGCACCGGTCCTGGAGATACTGCAATACCAGGTCAATGCGTGGAGTGGACAGAGCAAGCTCTTTTTCCATCTCCCTGTTCTAAAAATCCATTTAATATATGGTCCCCAGATAGGGGACGTATCAGATATTAAACTGATAAGAACAGATACTACACTTGATCTTAGCCAAAAAGCCGAGAAGCGATAACCAGAATTGGTTTCAAACTACGGAGCCACCCAAGGATCCTGAAAAGTCCATTTGTGGAGATGAGCTCCTGGACTCCCGTTAAGAAGACATGTTGTCAACCTCTAGATCCCTTACATGCCTGCACTTTTCGGCTTGCTGCTGCTGCAATCCACGCGTTTTAGATCTGCATAACTCCACCTCTTTAAACACAGCACCTTCACCCCCTGCTGTTCCCACCCGCCTCAACACCGTTGGAAGGGAGGAGAACCAATTAAGGCGGGGGGTGGGGTGGAACGAGCAGCTGTCTACCCTTAGCAGGAGGGCTCCTGATTACATACCTCTCCTGCTGCTGCTGCTGCTGGCTGTCCAGCAGCAGACTGAAGGTGGCTGCTGCTGTGCACAGGTATATAAAGGCTCAGAGCCTATTATGACACGCGCAGCCAGCGTTCCATTGCCACATTCCATCTACTGCAGGCAGGATACCTGGCTGGCTGAATGTCGCTGAGAAGCTCACAGAGACCGCCATAAGCAACAGTTTAACAGAATGCCACAGACTAATCAACCAAACTTTTTGGGTTGGGTTCTCTTTTATAGTCTGCAGGCATTAAATGAAAGAAGTCAGTGTTCCAGCAGAAGGAGACAACGTTTCAGAAAAGGCATTGTAGCAAACCAAAAAAGAAATTTTAAGCGCAGCAGAGTAACCAGCGCACATACCTGTTAGCTCAGGTGAGTTTAAAAGGCTGCTGTTGATAACAAGGGCATTTGCTAAATAGATGGTGTGTGTGCAACAATATACTGAAAGGTCAATTATATTGTGCAGCTTATCTCACCACCTGTAGTTATTTAGGTGAAAGCTCCAAAATGCTTGCCTAATATGTCTGTTTATCCAAAAGGAAGTAAAAAGGGAGAGCTAGAAAGATAGCATTGCATCACATTACATGGCAATGCAATGCACAGTTGCTGAAGTTGAACCAAAATGAGCTTGTAATCTGGCTTCTGCAACTTTGAAAATGAAAAATCCAATGAGGAGAAGAAAAGCAAAGCCAAAGAGTCCATCCCAAAATCCGACAAACAAGCAAAATGAACAAAAAACATTGAATTCAATTCTTTCTGATTTTAGAAACTGCATTAAAGAAGGGGTGCACCGGTCCTGGAGATACTGCAATACCAGGTCAATGCGTGGAGTGGACAGAGCAAGCTCTTTTTCCATCTCCCTGTTCTAAAAATCCATTTAATATATGGTCCCCAGATAGGGGACGTATCAGATATTAAACTGATAAGAACAGATACTACACTTGATCTTAGCCAAAAGGCCGAGAAGCGATAACCAGAATTGGTTTCAAACTACGGAGCCACCCAAGGATCCTGAAAAGTCCATTTGTGGAGATGAGCTCCTGGACTCCCGTTAAGAAGACATGTTGTCAACCTCTAGATCCCTTACATGCCTGCACTTTTCGGCTTGCTGCTGCTGCAATCCACGCGTTTTAGATCTGCATAACTCCACCTCTTTAAACACAGCACCTTCACCCCCTGCTGTTCCCACCCGCCTCAACACCGTTGGAAGGGAGGAGAACCAATTAAGGCGGGGGGTGGGGTGGAACGAGCAGCTGTCTACCCTTAGCAGGAGGGTTCCTGATTACATACCTCTCCTGCTGCTGCTGCTGGCTGTCCAGCAGCAGACTGAAGGTGGCTGCTGCTGTGCACAGGTATATAAAGGCTCAGAGCCTATTATGACACGCGCAGCCAGCGTTCCATTGCCACATTCCATCTACTGCAGGCAGGATACCTGGCTGGCTGAATGTCGCTGAGAAGCTCACAGAGACCGCCATAAGCAACAGTTTAACAGAATGCCACAGACTAATCAACCAAACTTTTTGGGTTGGGTTCTCTTTTATAGTCTGCAGGCATTAAATGAAAGAAGTCAGTGTTCCAGCAGAAGGAGACAACGTTTCAGAAAAGGCATTGTAGCAAACCAAAAAAGAAATTTTAAGCGCAGCAGAGTAACCAGCGCACATACCTGTTAGCTCAGGTGAGTTTAAAAGGCTGCTGTTGATAACAAGGGCATTTGCTAAATAGATGGTGTGTGTGCAACAATATACTGAAAGGTCAATTATATTGTGCAGCTTATCTCACCACCTGTAGTTATTTAGGTGAAAGCTCCAAAATGCTTGCCTAATATGTCTGTTTATCCAAAAGGAAGTAAAAAGGGAGAGCTAGAAAGATAGCATTGCATCACATTACATGGCAATGCAATGCACAGTTGCTGAAGTTGAACCAAAATGAGCTTGTAATCTGGCTTCTGCAACTTTGAACATGAAAAATCCAATGAGGAGAAGAAAAGCAAAGCCAAAGAGTCCATCCCAAAATCCGACAAACAAGCAAAATGAACAAAAAACATTGAATTCAATTCTTTCTGATTTTAGAAACTGCATTAAAGAAGGGGTGCACCGGTCCTGGAGATACTGCAATACCAGGTCAATGCGTGGAGTGGACAGAGCAAGCTCTTTTTCCATCTCCCTGTTCTAAAAATCCATTTAATATATGGTCCCCAGATAGGGGACGTATCAGATATTAAACTGATAAGAACAGATACTACACTTGATCTTAGCCAAAAGGCCGAGAAGCGATAACCAGAATTGGTTTCAAACTACGGAGCCACCCAAGGATCCTGAAAAGTCCATTTGTGGAGATGAGCTCCTGGACTCCCGTTAAGAAGACATGTTGTCAACCTCTAGATCCCTTACATGCCTGCACTTTTCGGCTTGCTGCTGCTGCAATCCACGCGTTTTAGATCTGCATAACTCCACCTCTTTAAACACAGCACCTTCACCCCCTGCTGTTCCCACCCGCCTCAACACCGTTGGAAGGGAGGAGAACCAATTAAGGCGGGGGGTGGGGTGGAACGAGCAGCTGTCTTCCCTTAGCAGGAGGGCTCCTGATTACATACCTCTCCTGCTGCTGCTGCTGCTGGCTGTCCAGCAGCAGACTGAAGGTGGCTGCTGCTGTGCACAGGTATATAAAGGCTCAGAGCCTATTATGACACGCGCAGCCAGCGTTCCATTGCCACATTCCATCTACTGCAGGCAGGATACCTGGCTGGCTGAATGTCGCTGAGAAGCTCACAGAGACCGCCATAAGCAACAGTTTAACAGAATGCCACAGACTAATCAACCAAACTTTTTGGGTTGGGTTCTCTTTTATAGTCTGCAGGCATTAAATGAAAGAAGTCAGTGTTCCAGCAGAAGGAGACAACGTTTCAGAAAAGGCATTGTAGCAAACCAAAAAAGAAATTTTAAGCGCAGCAGAGTAACCAGCGCACATACCTGTTAGCTCAGGTGAGTTTAAAAGGCTGCTGTTGATAACAAGGGCATTTGCTAAATAGATGGTGTGTGTGCAACAATATACTGAAAGGTCAATTATATTGTGCAGCTTATCTCACCACCTGTAGTTATTTAGGTGAAAGCTCCAAAATGCTTGCCTAATATGTCTGTTTATCCAAAAGGACGTAAAAAGGGAGAGCTAGAAAGATAGCATTGCATCACATTACATGGCAATGCAATGCACAGTTGCTGAAGTTGAACCAAAATGAGCTTGTAATCTGGCTTCTGCAACTTTGAACATGAAAAATCCAATGAGGAGAAGAAAAGCAAAGCCAAAGAGTCCATCCCAAAATCCGACAAACAAGCAAAATGAACAAAAAACATTGAATTCAATTCTTTCTGATTTTAGAAACTGCATTAAAGAAGGGGTGCACCGGTCCTGGAGATACTGCAATACCAGGTCAATGCGTGGAGTGGACAGAGCAAGCTCTTTTTCCATCTCCCTGTTCTAAAAATCCATTTAATATATGGTCCCCAGATAGGGGACGTATCAGATATTAAACTGATAAGAACAGATACTACACTTGATCTTAGCCAAAAGGCCGAGAAGCGATAACCAGAATTGGTTTCAAACTACGGAGCCACCCAAGGATCCTGAAAAGTCCATTTGTGGAGATGAGCTCCTGGACTCCCGTTAAGAAGACATGTTGTCAACCTCTAGATCCCTTACATGCCTGCACTTTTCGGCTTGCTGCTGCTGCAATCCACGCGTTTTAGATCTGCATAACTCCACCTCTTTAAACACAGCACCTTCACCCCCTGCTGTTCCCACCCGCCTCAACACCGTTGGAAGGGAGGAGAACCAATTAAGGCGGGGGGTGGGGTGGAACGAGCAGCTGTCTACCCTTAGCAGGAGGGCTCCTGATTACATACCTCTCCTGCTGCTGCTGCTGCTGGCTGTCCAGCAGCAGACTGAAGGTGGCTGCTGCTGTGCACAGGTATATAAAGGCTCAGAGCCTATTATGACACGCGCAGCCAGCGTTCCATTGCCACATTCCATCTACTGCAGGCAGGATACCTGGCTGGCTGAATGTCGCTGAGAAGCTCACAGAGACCGCCATAAGCAACAGTTTAACAGAATGCCACAGACTAATCAACCAAACTTTTTGGGTTGGGTTCTCTTTTATAGTCTGCAGGCATTAAATGAAAGAAGTCAGTGTTCCAGCAGAAGGAGACAACGTTTCAGAAAAGGCATTGTAGCAAACCAAAAAAGAAATTTTAAGCGCAGCAGAGTAACCAGCGCACATACCTGTTAGCTCAGGTGAGTTTAAAAGGCTGCTGTTGATAACAAGGGCATTTGCTAAATAGATGGTGTGTGTGCAACAATATACTGAAAGGTCAATTATATTGTGCAGCTTATCTCACCACCTGTAGTTATTTAGGTGAAAGCTCCAAAATGCTTGCCTAATATGTCTGTTTATCCAAAAGGAAGTAAAAAGGGAGAGCTAGAAAGATAGCATTGCATCACATTACATGGCAATGCAATGCACAGTTGCTGAAGTTGAACCAAAATGAGCTTGTAATCTGGCTTCTGCAACTTTGAACATGAAAAATCCAATGAGGAGAAGAAAAGCAAAGCCAAAGAGTCCATCCCAAAATCCGACAAACAAGCAAAATGAACAAAAAACATTGAATTCAATTCTTTCTGATTTTAGAAACTGCATTAAAGAAGGGGTGCACCGGTCCTGGAGATACTGCAATACCAGGTCAATGCGTGGAGTGGACAGAGCAAGCTCTTTTTCCATCTCCCTGTTCTAAAAATCCATTTAATATATGGTCCCCAGATATGGGACGTATCAGATATTAAGCTGATAAGAACAGATACTACACTTGATCTTAGCCAAAAGGCCGAGAAGCGATAACCAGAATTGGTTTCAAACTACGGAGCCACCCAAGGATCCTGAAAAGTCCATTTGTGGAGATGAGCTCCTGGACTCCCGTTAAGAAGACATGTTGTCAACCTCTAGATCCCTTACATGCCTGCACTTTTCGGCTTGCTGCTGCTGCAATCCACGCGTTTTAGATCTGCATAACTCCACCTCTTTAAACACAGCACCTTCACCCCCTGCTGTTCCCACCCGCCTCAACACCGTTGGAAGGGAGGAGAACCAATTAAGGCGGGGGGTGGGGTGGAACGAGCAGCTGTCTACCCTTAGCAGGAGGGCTCCTGATTACATACCTCTCCTGCTGCTGCTGCTGCTGGCTGTCCAGCAGCAGACTGAAGGTGGCTGCTGCTGTGCACAGGTATATAAAGGCTCAGAGCCTATTATGACACGCGCAGCCAGCGTTCCATTGCCACATTCCATCTACTGCAGGCAGGATACCTGGCTGGCTGAATGTCGCTGAGAAGCTCACAGAGACCGCCATAAGCAACAGTTTAACAGAATGCCACAGACTAATCAACCAAACTTTTTGGGTTGGGTTCTCTTTTATAGTCTGCAGGCATTAAATGAAAGAAGTCAGTGTTCCAGCAGAAGGAGACAACGTTTCAGAAAAGGCATTGTAGCAAACCAAAAAAGAAATTTTAAGCGCAGCAGAGTAACCAGCGCACATACCTGTTAGCTCAGGTGAGTTTAAAAGGCTGCTGTTGATAACAAGGGCATTTGCTAAATAGATGGTGTGTGTGCAACAATATACTGAAAGGTCAATTATATTGTGCAGCTTATCTCACCACCTGTAGTTATTTAGGTGAAAGCTCCAAAATGCTTGCCTAATATGTCTGTTTATCCAAAAGGAAGTAAAAAGGGAGAGCTAGAAAGATAGCATTGCATCACATTACATGGCAATGCAATGCACAGTTGCTGAAGTTGAACCAAAATGAGCTTGTAATCTGGCTTCTGCAACTTTGAACATGAAAAATCCAATGAGGAGAAGAAAAGCAAAGCCAAAGAGTCCATCCCAAAATCCGACAAACAAGCAAAATGAACAAAAAACATTGAATTCAATTCTTTCTGATTTTAGAAACTGCATTAAAGAAGGGGTGCACCGGTCCTGGAGATACTGCAATACCAGGTCAATGCGTGGAGTGGACAGAGCAAGCTCTTTTTCCATCTCCCTGTTCTAAAAATCCATTTAATATATGGTCCCCAGATAGGGGACGTATCAGATATTAAACTGATAAGAACAGATACTACACTTGATCTTAGCCAAAAGGCCGAGAAGCGATAACCAGAATTGGTTTCAAACTACGGAGCCACCCAAGGATCCTGAAAAGTCCATTTGTGGAGATGAGCTCCTGGACTCCCGTTAAAAAGACATGTTGTCACCCTCTAGATCCCTTACATGCCTGCACTTTTCGGCTTGCTGCTGCTGCAATCCACGCGTTTTAGATCTGCATAACTCCACCTCTTTAAACACAGCACCTTCACCCCCTGCTGTTCCCACCCGCCTCAACACCGTTGGAAGGGAGGAGAACCAATTAAGGCGGGGGGTGGGGTGGAACGAGCAGCTGTCTACCCTTAGCAGGAGGGCTCCTGATTACATACCTCTCCTGCTGCTGCTGCTGCTGGCTGTCCAGCAGCAGACTGAAGGTGGCTGCTGCTGTGCACAGGTATATAAAGGCTCAGAGCCTATTATGACATGCGCAGCCAGCGTTCCATTGCCACATTCCATCTACTGCAGGCAGGATACCTGGCTGGCTGAATGTCGCTGAGAAGCTCACAGAGACCGCCATAAGCAACAGTTTAACAGAATGCCACAGACTAATCAACCAAACTTTTTGGGTTGGGTTCTCTTTTATAGTCTGCAGGCATTAAATGAAAGAAGTCAGTGTTCCAGCAGAAGGAGACAACGTTTCAGAAAAGGCATTGTAGCAAACCAAAAAAGAAATTTTAAGCGCAGCAGAGTAACCAGCGCACATACCTGTTAGCTCAGGTGAGTTTAAAAGGCTGCTGTTGATAACAAGGGCATTTGCTAAATAGATGGTGTGTGTGCAACAATATACTGAAAGGTCAATTATATTGTGCAGCTTATCTCACCACCTGTAGTTATTTAGGTGAAAGCTCCAAAATGCTTGCCTAATATGTCTGTTTATCCAAAAGGAAGTAAAAAGGGAGAGCTAGAAAGATAGCATTGCATCACATTACATGGCAATGCAATGCACAGTTGCTGAAGTTGAACCAAAATGAGCTTGTAATCTGGCTTCTGCAACTTTGAACATGAAAAATCCAATGAGGAGAAGAAAAGCAAAGCCAAAGAGTCCATCCCAAAATCCGACAAACAAGCAAAATGAACAAAAAACATTGAATTCAATTCTTTCTGATTTTAGAAACTGCATTAAAGAAGGGGTGCACCGGTCCTGGAGATACTGCAATACCAGGTCAATGCGTGGAGTGGACAGAGCAAGCTCTTTTTCCATCTCCCTGTTCTAAAAATCCATTTAATATATGGTCCCCAGATAGGGGACGTATCAGATATTAAACTGATAAGAACAGATACTACACTTGATCTTAGCCAAAAGGCCGAGAAGCGATAACCAGAATTGGTTTCAAACTACGGAGCCACCCAAGGATCCTGAAAAGTCCATTTGTGGAGATGAGCTCCTGGACTCCCGTTAAGAAGACATGTTGTCAACCTCTAGATCCCTTACATGCCTGCACTTTTCGGCTTGCTGCTGCTGCAATCCACGCGTTTTAGATCTGCATAACTCCACCTCTTTAAACACAGCACCTTCACCCCCTGCTGTTCCCACCCGCCTCAACACCGTTGGAAGGGAGGAGAACCAATTAAGGCGGGGGGTGGGGTGGAACGAGCAGCTGTCTACCCTTAGCAGGAGGGCTCCTGATTACATACCTCTCCTGCTGCTGCTGCTGCTGGCTGTCCAGCAGCAGACTGAAGGTGGCTGCTGCTGTGCACAGGTATATAAAGGCTCAGAGCCTATTATGACACGCGCAGCCAGCGTTCCATTGCCACATTCCATCTACTGCAGGCAGGATACCTGGCTGGCTGAATGTCGCTGAGAAGCTCACAGAGACCGCCATAAGCAACAGTTTAACAGAATGCCACAGACTAATCAACCAAACTTTTTGGGTTGGGTTCTCTTTTATAGTCTGCAGGCATTAAATGAAAGAAGTCAGTGTTCCAGCAGAAGGAGACAACGTTTCAGAAAAGGCATTGTAGCAAACCAAAAAAGAAATTTTAAGCGCAGCAGAGTAACCAGCGCACATACCTGTTAGCTCAGGTGAGTTTAAAAGGCTGCTGTTGATAACAAGGGCATTTGCTAAATAGATGGTGTGTGTGCAACAATATACTGAAAGGTCAATTATATTGTGCAGCTTATCTCACCACCTGTAGTTATTTAGGTGAAAGCTCCAAAATGCTTGCCTAATATGTCTGTTTATCCAAAAGGAAGTAAAAAGGGAGAGCTAGAAAGATAGCATTGCATCACATTACATGGCAATGCAATGCACAGTTGCTGAAGTTGAACCAAAATGAGCTTGTAATCTGGCTTCTGCAACTTTGAACATGAAAAATCCAATGAGGAGAAGAAAAGCAAAGCCAAAGAGTCCATCCCAAAATCCGACAAACAAGCAAAATGAACAAAAAACATTGAATTCAATTCTTTCTGATTTTAGAAACTGCATTAAAGAAGGGGTGCACCGGTCCTGGAGATACTGCAATACCAGGTCAATGCGTGGAGTGGACAGAGCAAGCTCTTTTTCCATCTCCCTGTTCTAAAAATCCATTTAATATATGGTCCCCAGATAGGGGACGTATCAGATATTAAACTGATAAGAACAGATACTACACTTGATCTTAGCCAAAAGGCCGAGAAGCGATAACCAGAATTGGTTTCAAACTACGGAGCCACCCAAGGATCCTGAAAAGTCCATTTGTGGAGATGAGCTCCTGGACTCCCGTTAAGAAGACATGTTGTCAACCTCTAGATCCCTTACATGCCTGCACTTTTCGGCTTGCTGCTGCTGCAATCCACGCGTTTTAGATCTGCATAACTCCACCTCTTTAAACACAGCACCTTCACCCCCTGCTGTTCCCACCCGCCTCAACACCGTTGGAAGGGAGGAGAACCAATTAAGGCGGGGGGTGGGGTGGAACGAGCAGCTGTCTACCCTTAGCAGGAGGGCTCCTGATTACATACCTCTCCTGCTGCTGCTGCTGCTGGCTGTCCAGCAGCAGACTGAAGGTGGCTGCTGCTGTGCACAGGTATATAAAGGCTCAGAGCCTATTATGACACGCGCAGCCAGCGTTCCATTGCCACATTCCATCTACTGCAGGCAGGATACCTGGCTGGCTGAATGTCGCTGATAAGCTCACAGAGACCGCCATAAGCAACAGTTTAACAGAATGCCACAGACTAATCAACCAAACTTTTTGGGTTGGGTTCTCTTTTATAGTCTGCAGGCATTAAATGAAAGAAGTCAGTGTTCCAGCAGAAGGAGACAACGTTTCAGAAAAGGCATTGTAGCAAACCAAAAAAGAAATTTTAAGCGCAGCAGAGTAACCAGCGCACATACCTGTTAGCTCAGGTGAGTTTAAAAGGCTGCTGTTGATAACAAGGGCATTTGCTAAATAGATGGTGTGTGTGCAACAATATACTGAAAGGTCAATTATATTGTGCAGCTTATCTCACCACCTGTAGTTATTTAGGTGAAAGCTCCAAAATGCTTGCCTAATATGTCTGTTTATCCAAAAGGAAGTAAAAAGGGAGAGCTAGAAAGATAGCATTGCATCACATTACATGGCAATGCAATGCACAGTTGCTGAAGTTGAACCAAAATGAGCTTGTAATCTGGCTTCTGCAACTTTGAACATGAAAAATCCAATGAGGAGAAGAAAAGCAAAGCCAAAGAGTCCATCCCAAAATCCGACAAACAAGCAAAATGAACAAAAAACATTGAATTCAATTCTTTCTGATTTTAGAAACTGCATTAAAGAAGGGGTGCACCGGTCCTGGAGATACTGCAATACCAGGTCAATGCGTGGAGTGGACAGAGCAAGCTCTTTTTCCATCTCCCTGTTCTAAAAATCCATTTAATATATGGTCCCCAGATAGGGGACGTATCAGATATTAAACTGATAAGAACAGATACTACACTTGATCTTAGCCAAAAGGCCGAGAAGCGATAACCAGAATTGGTTTCAAACTACGGAGCCACCCAAGGATCCTGAAAAGTCCATTTGTGGAGATGAGCTCCTGGACTCCCGTTAAGAAGACATGTTGTCAACCTCTAGATCCCTTACATGCCTGCACTTTTCGGCTTGCTGCTGCTGCAATCCACGCGTTTTAGATCTGCATAACTCCACCTCTTTAAACACAGCACCTTCACCCCCTGCTGTTCCCACCCGCCTCAACACCGTTGGAAGGGAGGAGAACCAATTAAGGCGGGGGGTGGGGTGGAACGAGCAGCTGTCTACCCTTAGCAGGAGGGCTCCTGATTACATACCTCTCCTGCTGCTGCTGCTGCTGGCTGTCCAGCAGCAGACTGAAGGTGGCTGCTGCTGTGCACAGGTATATAAAGGCTCAGAGCCTATTATGACACGCGCAGCCAGCGTTCCATTGCCACATTCCATCTACTGCAGGCAGGATACCTGGCTGGCTGAATGTCGCTGAGAAGCTCACAGAGACCACCATAAGCAACAGTTTAACAGAATGCCACAGACTAATCAACCAAACTTTTTGGGTTGGGTTCTCTTTTATAGTCTGCAGGCATTAAATGAAAGAAGTCAGTGTTCCAGCAGAAGGAGACAACGTTTCAGAAAAGGCATTGTAGCAAACCAAAAAAGAAATTTTAAGCGCAGCAGAGTAACCAGCGCACATACCTGTTAGCTCAGGTGAGTTTAAAAGGCTGCTGTTGATAACAAGGGCATTTGCTAAATAGATGGTGTGTGTGCAACAATATACTGAAAGGTCAATTATATTGTGCAGCTTATCTCACCACCTGTAGTTATTTAGGTGAAAGCTCCAAAATGCTTGCCTAATATGTCTGTTTATCCAAAAGGAAGTAAAAAGGGAGAGCTAGAAAGATAGCATTGCATCACATTACATGGCAATGCAATGCACAGTTGCTGAAGTTGAACCAAAATGAGCTTGTAATCTGGCTTCTGCAACTTTGAACATGAAAAATCCAATGAGGAGAAGAAAAGCAAAGCCAAAGAGTCCATCCCAAAATCCGACAAACAAGCAAAATGAACAAAAAACATTGAATTCAATTCTTTCTGATTTTAGAAACTGCATTAAAGAAGGGGTGCACCGGTCCTGGAGATACTGCAATACCAGGTCAATGCGTGGAGTGGACAGAGCAAGCTCTTTTTCCATCTCCCTGTTCTAAAAATCCATTTAATATATGGTCCCCAGATAGGGGACGTATCAGATATTAAACTGATAAGAACAGATTTTTTGATTGAATATATCTTTTATTAGCACAAAAAATAAGTTAACAGACAGTGTACAGTGCCGCAGCCCAGTACACACAGAATTCTACATCACATTTACATAGCATGAGGATACGACGCACTAACTAGACACATCACACCCCTATGCTACACAAAACACTCAATATGAAAGAAAAAGCATGTCAATCAATACAGTACGACGAACCGTGATAAGGGATGGGGATTGGGAAAAAGGGGATGGGGAGGGGAAAATCACAGGCCCGAAGCTTTATTAAAAGACAAGACACATAAGGGGAGAGGGGGAGGAGGGGTTTAGTCCTCATCCTTGTCCTCCGGACCGTCCACGATGGAATAGTCTCTGAGCAGGCTGTGGATCAGCCTGCGGCAGTCCTGGATGGACATCCTCTCCCTCCTCAAGATGAGCCGGTTCCTGGCGACCCAAACGGCATCCTTGAAGCAGTTCATAAGGCGCCAAGCCTCCTGGATGGCTCCGACGGTATGAACCCCAGGGAAGAGTCCGTAAAGCACAGAATGGTGCGATAGGCTCGCCCTGGGGACAGAGTTCCTCAGGTCGTCCTCAAGGGCAGTCAACAGGCGCTGTGCAAATCCGCAGTCCCAAAAAGTGTGCAAAGATGTTTCCTCCACGAAGGGGCACCTTGGGCAGTACCGGGTCTTGCACAGGTTCCGGGCATGCATGAATGACCGGACGGGCAGTCCGCCCTGAATCGCCATCCACGACAAGTCCTTGTGCCCGTTGGTCAGCCTGTCAGACGACACATTTGTCCACACAGTCTCCAGCGTGTCCTGGTGAAGTCCTGTGATGTTCTCCACGTCATCCTTGGCTCTGATGAGCTTGTGGATAGTTTTGGGCTTCCACAAGTCGGGCTTGAGTCCCTCCAGTTGATGTTCCCCCACAAATCGAACGACGTCTCCGTAGAACCATGGCGTCGTCCAGTTGTAGGGGAAGGAGCTGTCCCACTTGTCCCAGCCGAGTCGCCTCCAAAGAGGAAGCAGGAAGAAGCGAGACATGGACCTGCCCGCGGAGCCATTCTTGACTTGCAAAGTCCGGCGGACACAATCACACACAAAAGAGGATCGCAGGAGGGTGGGGATATCTGGAACGCCCTTCCCACCCTTGCGAGGCTCCTTGTACATGACGGCCCGCCTGACTCTGTCCATCTTGGATCCCCAGACAAAGTGAAACACTGTCCTGGTAATGGCCCTGCACACAGTGACGTGTGGGGGCCAGGCCTGCGCCGTGTACTGCAAGACGGGCAGGACCTCATTACGCAGGACGAGTGCCTTACCCTCACAAGTGAGGTGTCTGAGGCTCCAGAGTCCGATCCGTTGCTTCACCTTGGCCAAGCGTTCTTGCCAGGACTTGAGGGCCGCTCCTTCCTTCCCGAACCAGACTCCCAGCACCTTGAGGAAATCCGGTTGAATGTTGAAGGGGAAGGGGGCGGAGGAGGCCGGCTGCCAATCCCCGAAGAGCATGGCTTCCGACTTCCTGCAGTTGACTTTGGCCCCTGAAGCCCGGCCGAACCTCTCACACGTCTGGACGAGGGCGTCGACTGAACCACGATCAGCGCAGAAGACGGTGACGTCGTCCATGTAGAGCGAGCACTTGACCTCGTGTCGTCCCGGACCCGGTGCGGTGATCCCTCTGATCTCTCCATTCTGCCGGATAGCCTCTGCGAAGAGTTCTATAACACAAACAAAAAGAAGAGGTGATAGAGGGCAGCCTTGTCTGACCCCAGAGAGGACAGGGAAGGGGTCAGTCTTCCAGCCTTTCACCAACACCGAGCTGTGGATATCAAAATACATCAAACGGACATACGAACAAAACATGTTACCCAAACCTAACCGGTGCAGAGCTCGGCCCATGAACTCGTGGGAAACCCGGTCGAAGGCCTTCTCCTGATCCAAGGAGACCAGGGCCGCGTGTGCGCGGCGGACCTTGATGTACTCGACCGTGTCCCGCACGAGAGCGAGGCTGTCTGCGATGCGACGTCCAGGGATGCCGCAGGTCTGGTCCGGGTGGATGATCCGTCCGATGACCGTCTTAAGTCGTGTCGCCATCGTCTTGGCCAGGATCTTGTAGTCCACGTTGAGCAGAGTGATGGGACGCCAATTCCTCAGGTCGCAACTCTCTCCCTTCCGCTTGTACAGGATCGTGACCATTCCTTCCCTCAAAGATGGAGGCATTCTACCCTCCACCACCATCTCCTCGTACAGGTCCAACAGGTCCGGACAGATGAGGTCTCCCAGCGCTACATAGAGCTCCGCTGGAAGACCATCACTGCCCGGGGTCCTGCCGGTCCTAAAGGATTTAGCGGCAGAGAGCAATTCGCCCACCATCAGAGGTTTGTCCAAGGCTGCCGTGCCTGCAGGATCAAGATGGTTAGTGATACCTGACAGGAAGTTATCAGCAGCGTCGGGGTCGGTAGTCTTGTGGGAGTAGAGTTCGCTGTAGAAGTCGCTGACGACCCTCATCACGTCCTCCTTCCCACGTCGCATGTTTCCGCTCTCGTCTCGCAGCTCGTTCAGGGGCGTGTGACCGGCATGAAGTTTCCTGAAAAAGAATGAGTTACATTTCTCACCCTTCTCCAGATTCTCCACTTTGGAACGGAAGACGATTCGCTTGGACTCCTCCTCAAAGTGCCTTTTCAGGCTCTTCTTGGTCTCCTCCAGCTCCTCCCTCACGTCCCAGCCACAGTGAAGAAGGTCCTGCAGCGACCGCAGCTCGCGCTGCAGCCCTCTGAAGTCCCTCCTCTTCTCACACGCCTGTTGTCGACCCTTGGCCTGAAAGAAACAGCGAAACTCAAGTTTAACATATTCCCACCAATCAGAGACTGTTTGGAAGCTACCCTTGTAGGACTGCCACATTGCGTAGGCTGCTCTCAGCTCCTCCACGACTTCATCCTGAGCTAGCAGAGCACAATTCAGCTTCCAGGAGCCGGGGCCGGACGGAAAACCGTCGCCGAGGACACCTTGTAAGTGAATGGCTCTGTGGTCGGAGAAGAAGCAGGGGACCATCGAGTGCCTACTCTGCCTGACTGCCCGAGAGGTGAACACAAAGTCAATCCTGGAGCGGAGTGAGCCATCCGGTCGGCTCCACGAATAGTTCGTGGAGCCTCTCCCCATGGAGCCCACCACGTCCTGAAGAGAGGCCTCGGTTACCATCTCGATGAGCAGCTTGGACGTGATGTCCAACTTGGCAGATGTGCCAGAACTACGACCATCCTCCTCGATGGGGCAGTTGAAATCCCCGGCCATCACTAAGGTCCTGGTGGTGGCAAGCTGAAGCCGCAGGGTCTGGAAAAGCTCCAAACGCTCATTCTTCAGTGGGGACGCATACACGTTGATGAACCTGACAGGTTCTCCCGCCCAGTTGCCATCTACAACAAGAGCCCTGCCGCAGATGAGCTCCTGGACGGACTCAAGCGTGAATGCGCCCCCCCTGATCAGAATTGCGACCCCTGCAGACTTGCAGTCACCCCCACCGGACCAGTAGGATGGACCGTGGGACCACTCCCTGGCCAGATGTTTGAAGGACCTAGAGGAGGGAAGGGAACATTCCTGCAACATATAAACATCACACAACTGGGAAGTAAGGAAGGCATAAATAGTCTGACGTCTGAACTTGTCCTTGATGCTCCTGACATTAATGGAAAATAAGTTAATATTAGCCATCATGTAGGGAAAAAAGAAAAAGTTAGCGCAGGCAATACACCTTAGTTACCACTCCGGTCGGGTGGTCCCTCGTCGGTGTTGACTGCTGGTGACGGGATCACCAGCAGGCCCTCTTCCTCCATCTGGTCAAGCAGCGCGGCCTCGATCTCGGCGACCACCAGTTCCTCCTCTTCTGGCTCGGCCACCAGGGTCTCAACCATGTGCTCCATCTCTTCTGGCTCAGGGAGGGTATCCTCCTTTTCGCCTACGAAATCCAGAATCTTCTTTTTGGAGGATTCAGTAGCAGGGCTGTCCTCCACCTTCCTCTTTCCCCGGGTTGGAACTGGGGAGACAAGAAGGGGAAAATCCTCCTCGGAATAGATAGCGGCAGGTGGAGGAAATGTTAATTCCACCACTACCATGGTCTGAGGAGGGAGAGTGGCTGCCGGGGCAGGGGAAAGGACACCTGCTGAGGAGTAGGGGAAGGAGGAAGAGGAAGTGGAATCCTCAGCAGGGGTGGCCGGGGTGGGGGGGGATTGGACGGGGGTGGCAGGGGGAGGGATCGAGAGAGGGGTGACAGAACTCTTACCCTCCTTTGACTTTTTCTTCTGTTTCGGAGCTGCTGGGACCGTCGCTGGGGCTTTGGCCACCGACTCCTTGACCGCTTTGGCCTTGGTCGTCTCGGCCTTGGCCGCTGGGGCCTTGGTCGTCGCGTCCTTGACCTTCACAGGCCTGGTCGTCGGGGCGTTGTCCTCCGGAGCTGGGGTCGTCGCAACCACCGATGCCCAGGATCTCTCACGCTTGGGGCAATCCTTGTACAGATGAGCCGCCAGCCCACACAGGTTGCAGGACGTCTTCTTCGGGCAGTCCTTCGAGCTGTGTCCCGTCACTCGACAAATCCTGCAGGCATCCTCCTTGCAGTCCTTCATCTCGTGGCCGTTCTTGCCGCATCTCCTGCAGTTCCGCGGCATGTCCGGGTAATAGATGAGGCCGTAGGAGTTGCCCAGGGAGAATGTCGGGGGCAGGTGCCGAAGTCCGTCTGAGTACGCCAGGTCCCTGTGAAGTCTAACAGTCACCGACCACTTACCTGTCCAGAAGCCGAGTCCATTCAGGATGTGAGAGGGTTCCTTCACAACCAAACAGAAGCGTCTCAGGAAGGTACAGATGTCTTGGCCTGGGGTGTGCGGGTTGCGCATGGAGACCGTGATCCTCCTTTCGTCCCTCTGGATAGGGCAGCTACCTGTAAAGGCAGAGAAAGAATTATCCGATCCTTTTGCGCTTACCATTTCCCAGAACCTCCTGCAGGTGTTCACAGTGGCGAAGGTGACGAAGAAGATCCCCGTCAAGAAGGTCTGGATGCTGAGGGTGTCCGACCTGGAGAAGCCTCGATCCAGCAGCATCTTCTGGCAGAACACGTCCGAGGACATGTCCGGCACCCTCCCATCCACTTCCTTCAGCTTCAGGGCCACCGTCTGCCGCATCCATGGCTCCAGGGCTGGAGCTTCGTGGCGGGGCTTCTGGGGTCCCTTCTGCTGGCCAGTCGTGGAGGCAGAGTCCTTGGGGTCAGAATCGGCTCCTGGCTGGGCCCTCCTGGCTGTCCCCTGCTCCAGGCTCTTCTTTTCGGCCTTCCTCGCAGCGCTTGCCATGGCTTTCCTCCTGCAGTTACTTCTTGGAGCTGGATCTGGAGCTCTTCCCGAAATGGGTGGAGCTATGCAGATTCTTCTCCCGTCGTGTTCTGGACAAATTCCCCGAAAGGTCTTTGTCTCGATGATTTTCTTACTCAAAGATTCCACAGGACAGCCCGATTCTTCTCCGAGTCTTCGTCTTCTTCTGGATTCTTTAGAGCTTCTTCCTCCCACCGATATCCGCCTTCCTTCTCCGATGTCAGCTGCGCTCCGAAGCTCTTCTCCTTCCGAGTTCGATCGCTCTCGTCAAGTGTAGATCGTAGCTCTTGTGTTCTTAAAAGAACAGATACTACACTTGATCTTAGCCAAAAGGCCGAGAAGCGATAACCAGAATTGGTTTCAAACTACGGAGCCACCCAAGGATCCTGAAAAGTCCATTTGTGGAGATGAGCTCCTGGACTCCCGTTAAGAAGACATGTTGTCAACCTCTAGATCCCTTACATGCCTGCACTTTTCGGCTTGCTGCTGCTGCAATCCACGCGTTTTAGATCTGCATAACTCCACCTCTTTAAACACAGCACCTTCACCCCCTGCTGTTCCCACCCGCCTCAACACCGTTGGAAGGGAGGAGAACCAATTAAGGCGGGGGGTGGGGTGGAACGAGCAGCTGTCTACCCTTAGCAGGAGGGCTCCTGATTACATACCTCTCCTGCTGCTGCTGCTGCTGGCTGTCCAGCAGCAGACTGAAGGTGGCTGCTGCTGTGCACAGGTATATAAAGGCTCAGAGCCTATTATGACACGCGCAGCCAGCGTTCCATTGCCACATTCCATCTACTGCAGGCAGGATACCTGGCTGGCTGAATGTCGCTGAGAAGCTCACAGAGACCGCCATAAGCAACAGTTTAACAGAATGCCACAGACTAATCAACCAAACTTTTTGGGTTGGGTTCTCTTTTATAGTCTGCAGGCATTAAATGAAAGAAGTCAGTGTTCCAGCAGAAGGAGACAACGTTTCAGAAAAGGCATTGTAGCAAACCAAAAAAGAAATTTTAAGCGCAGCAGAGTAACCAGCGCACATACCTGTTAGCTCAGGTGAGTTTAAAAGGCTGCTGTTGATAACAAGGGCATTTGCTAAATAGATGGTGTGTGTGCAACAATATACTGAAAGGTCAATTATATTGTGCAGCTTATCTCACCACCTGTAGTTATTTAGGTGAAAGCTCCAAAATGCTTGCCTAATATGTCTGTTTATCCAAAAGGAAGTAAAAAGGGAGAGCTAGAAAGATAGCATTGCATCACATTACATGGCAATGCAATGCACAGTTGCTGAAGTTGAACCAAAATGAGCTTGTAATCTGGCTTCTGCAACTTTGAACATGAAAAATCCAATGAGGAGAAGAAAAGCAAAGCCAAAGAGTCCATCCCAAAATCCGACAAACAAGCAAAATGAACAAAAAACATTGAATTCAATTCTTTCTGATTTTAGAAACTGCATTAAAGAAGGGGTGCACCGGTCCTGGAGATACTGCAATACCAGGTCAATGCGTGGAGTGGACAGAGCAAGCTCTTTTTCCATCTCCCTGTTCTAAAAATCCATTTAATATATGGTCCCCAGATAGGGGACGTATCAGATATTAAACTGATAAGAACAGATTTTTTTTTTTTTTTTATACCATTCAGTAAAATTTTTCAAGCAACAATCAATAGTATAAAAACTCATACTACGTTGCCCAGTCTTACATCATAATGGTACTTTCTTTATTTCATATTTATAACTTTTTACTGAAACAGTTGTAATACCTTTTGAATGGACAAAAAACTATAAAACATACCATTATCATAAAAAAAGACAGATCACAACACTTAAACAAGGACTTACTGGTACTTTACCAGTGACCTCCATTTTTTTACTTTCCAAAAACCTTCTGAATCAGAGCCACCACCGCCACGGCTGTCCCATAAATAAACTATGTATAACCTTGACAAAACCATCCTAACACAATTATTAACTGAGATTATTTTCCTTTTAAATAAACACAAATTCCTAACGTCCCACAGACTTTCTATTACACATGCCATTATCAACCACAACAATCTCTCTTTCACCCGGCTACTTGCACCCATCCCAAACATTACCACTCTCCAATTTATAAAATTCACGCCCGCTAGTTCCTTGCATAAACCACCCACTCCCTTCCAAACACTCTGAGCATAATCACAATTCCAAACCAAATGCATAACAGTTTCACTCGCCCCACATCCATCCCTCGGACATACCTCTGTTCTAATCAGATCCCTCCTCTTCTGTACCTCTCTCACAGGCAAAATCTCATGCAAACTCATCCATACGATATCACGCTGCCTATTCGATATTCCTTTTATACTCAGGTTCCTCCATACACACAACGCTTCACTCGATCTCAAGCCCCTAATGTTACATTCAAACTCTCTAACACGCATCCTTCTCCTTACATTCCTTATCACTTTGAAATCACCCATAGGAACATCCAACAAATCATGCTTGACAACAAATTTTTCAACAAACTCATACCACACTGGACATTTAAACGAAACAGGCACTCTTGCATCCCTTCTCATCCATTTCAACCCAAACAACATCCATCCAGCCATATATTTAATCATAAAAGCCGTCTTGTTATCCCTACCTAACAGAACAACCACCGTTTTAATATAATTTAAACCAAGACAAAATTCAAAATTTGGGAAATCCATTCCCCCATGTTCACGTAACTTACACAAATATTCCCTTTTAAGTTTTTCCATCTTACTTCCCCAATAAAACGTAAAAATTAGCTTCTCAATCCGCCTAAAACCCCTATAAGGGGCTGGAAAAACCACTGACACAAAAAGTAACATAGGAAGAATCACTGACTTAATAATAAGGACTTTGCCTGACAATGTCAAGTCCCGTAACCTCCAAAAATTTAACTTCTGTTCAATCCTCTTACCGCATTCATCCCAACTCTCATTCCCTTTCAGATCTTTGTTAAACCACACCCCCAAAACCTTAATAGCACCTTCTTCACATATCACACCATCCATCCTAACACTCGAATCCCCGAAACACTTAAAGCTACACTTCCCCCAATTCACCCTAAAACCAGATGCACCACAAAAGAAATCTAAAAGCAACCTTGCTCGATTCATAGCAGCCATATTATCACTCACCACAACAACATCGTCCATATACCCCATTACCTTTACAGTCTTTCCACCACTCCCTGGGATCAGAAGACCATTCATCACTTTCTCTTTCCGAATCATGCACAACAGGGGCTCAATCACACTTATAAACAGGACAGGGGACAACGGACACCCCTGCCTGACCCCTGATTTTATGCACACCTTCTCACTCAAACATCCATTCACTAACACTTCACTCACCACACCATCATACAAACACCTTATGGCATTCACAAAAACACTAGGAAAACCCATCCTAACAAACACCTCAAACATAAACGCATGCGACACTCTATCAAAAGCTTTCTCAAAATCCACACAAAAAACCATACATTTCCCCTTCCTAAACATACAATCTCCAATTACGTCTCTCAACAACAAGAGGTTATCAGTCACTCACCTACCTGGCACCGCGCACACTTGATCATCACCAACCACACTTCCAATCACCCCACGCATACGGTTAGCCAGAATTTTGCTAAAGACTTTATAATCTGCATTGAGTAATGTAATCGGCCTCCAATTACGCAAATTCTTTTTCTCACCCTTTTTATATAGTAAAACAACTACTCCTTCTTTCATGGAATTACAAAGTACACCATTCATCCACATATATTGACATACCTCCACAAAATCAACACCAATCACATCCCATGCTTTTACATAAAACTCCACAGGCAACCCATCTTTCCCAGGTGTTTTATTCTTTTTCGCACCATCCACCGCCTTTTTAACCTCATCAAAAACAATATCCTCACTCAAACACTCACGTTCCCCTGATTCAAGCTGACTCTCCAACATACCTAACACATGCTCTTTCAAACCCCCATCCACCTATTTAGACTCAAATAAACTACTATAGAAACTATGTACCTCATCCAACACTTCCCTTCCAACCACAGTCATACCATTATCATTTACAACCTCATCCAACTCATCTTTTTTACTGCACATTTTTTTAAAAAAGTACCTCGTACACTTCTCATCCATATCCAAATGCTCAACTCTCGTCCTAAAAATAATTTCCTTCCCACGCTTTTCCAAAACACGCTTCATCTCATCTCTCGCTCCTCTGAGTTGATCACTAACATCAATTCCTTTCATACTCATTTTATGTAACCACTCAATCCTCATATTTAAATCTTTAAATCTGCCTCTTTCAATTGCTGCTTTTTTATAACCCCACCTCCTAAAAAAATTCTTAATTTCCACTTTCACCCAATCCCACCATACAGTCACATCCACAAAATTATTTTTCCTAGACCTCCACCATTCATACTTACTTTCGAAGTCTCTCATAACCCTAACATCCTCTAACAACCTAACATTTAGCTTCCATACCCCAACACCATGCACCATTTTTTTATCACCTTCAAACATACCCCACAAACATTCATGGTCTGTGAAAGAAAAAACATGCTGTTTAAAAAATTTACACACCAAACCTCTATTTGTATACAGCATGCGGTCAATCCTGGACACTATTCCTCCCCTATCAGCTCTATATGTGGCCGGTGGTGGCTTACTCAAAAATTCCGCTGCATCTAAAAAAGAAAAATCAGATGTAATTTGATTAAGGACCTTACCCGTGACATCAATTTCCCCTTCAGAAACACAATTGAAATCACCAACTAATAATATTGGAATCCTTCCAGGCAAAAATAAACATATTTTCTCTAATAGTGCTAACCTATCCCCTTTGTTAATTGGACAATACACGTTAACAATTTTCACCCTCCACCCTCTCCCCTTAACCACTGCCATTATACAACGACCTGGCTCCACCACCATATAATTTTCAAAACTTAAATCCCTATTCCCCAACAAAATCCCCACACCATCATTTTTGTTTGTCATTGAACCTGACCAAATACTATGCCCATATACCCAGTCCTTTTCAGGAGGTGACTCTTCAATTCCGCACTCTTGCAGACAGTAAATATTTGCTCCAAGATTTTTTAGTTCTTCCAGTATAGCCAATCTTCTAGGCTTAGATTTTATAAGCCTTACATTTATTGACAGTACACTACAGCCCACGTTGGAGCCCATTTTTTAACCATATTCGGTAAAAAAGAACATACCCCCCACCGAAGAGTCAACCTTTCTCGTCTTGAAACTCGATTCCTGATGTTAAGCAGAGAATGCTGGCCCCCTCCTCAAAAAAAGACCTCCTA
The DNA here is from genome assembly GCF_046119375.1 of Phyllobates terribilis. Classification (NCBI taxonomy): domain Eukaryota; kingdom Metazoa; phylum Chordata; class Amphibia; order Anura; family Dendrobatidae; genus Phyllobates; species Phyllobates terribilis. The sequence continues at coordinate 653,631,979 of NW_027362765.1, forward strand.
GGAGAGGCACTGTAGCTCTCGGGATAGCTCCTATCACTTAAGGGGCTGATGCTCCCAATACTGGCAGGTGAAAAATCTGGCCGGAACTTCTTTGCAGAAGACACATCAGAGTCCTCATCAGGGGGCCTCACCACAGCCCCGGTGAAGTCACCCTGGCCACCACCACCTTCATGAATTGCCTCTGAGCTTTCCAAAGCCAACACCGGCGTTGTGGAGAGTGAACCGCTCACTTCTCCCTCACCACTCACATCAAGCAGAATTGACATATCTGCAGGCTCTATCTCAACAGCGCTTCCACCAGCAGAATCGGGTGCTTGCTCCATCTCTTCCATGAAGTCCCTTACTGCCTCGATCGCCTCACCAATAGTGGCGGCAGTAGTAGGACGTGGGGACACGGCCTCTGCATATGACCTGGAACGATGGGGACAGTCCTTGAAAACGTGTCCCTCCTCGCCACATGCATTACAAACCATGGAGTTAGTACACTCCATTGCCAGATGACCCTCTTTATTGCATTTCCCACAAAACTTCTCCACCGTGCAGTCCTCTTGGTAGTGTCCAAAGGATTTACACTTCCTGCAAAAACGCGGAGCACCAGGAAAAAACATATACCCTCTATCCCTCCCGATGGCAAAACTGAGGGGAGGGTAGTGGATACCCCCAGGTCCCTGGGGGTCCTCCTGGAACCGAACAAAAAACTTGTGTTTGCCAGTCCACAAGCCCACCTCATTCCTCACTTTGTGTGAGTAGGACACATAGCTGCAATGACGGTTCAGGAATCTAGTAATGTCCTCCACATCCACAAGGGGGTTGTGCATAAACACAACAACTGGCACTTCCCCCTTAGTATACAATACCGTGAATGTAAGCCCATCAAGAGCCGGATGATCCAAGGCTTGCTGATCCTTTAGAGTCTTGAAAAGATTCTGGCAAGCTGCCATACGATCAAGGACTAAAACGTACCGGCCATTCTTTGGGAACTCCTGTAGGCAAATGATGTCTCCACGACCAACATTCAAAATCTTGAAGATGACGACTTCCACCAAGAACCGCAGGTTAAAGAAATTCCTCTTCGACTCCTCAATATCAATGCGAAAAGCATTTTTGACCCGAATATCATCAGTCCCGGCATAGCGAATCTTGACGCCCATTATAACCTCTCGTTTCCTCTGGACCCCCCCCAATAGCAGCAGGCAGCTTAAGCCACCTAAGTGGCTATGCTGCAAGGCCGAGGGGGAGACACTATAGGATCCTTCTGACCAGATACAAGATCTAAGCCAAAAGGCCGAGAAGCGATAACCAGAATTGGTTTCAAACTACGGAGCCACCCAAGGATCCTGAAAAGTCCATTTGTGGAGATGAGCGCCTGGACTCCCGTTAAGAAGACATGTTGTCAACCTCTAGATCCCTTACATGCCTGCACTTTTCGGCTTGCTGCTGCTGCAATCCACGCGTTTTAGATCTGCATAACTCCACCTCTTTAAACACAGCACCTTCACCCCCTGCTGTTCCCACCCGCCTCAACACCGTTGGAAGGGAGGAGAACCAATTAAGGCGGGGGATGGGGTGGAACGAGCAGCTGTCTATCTACCCTTAGCAGGAGGGCTCCTGATTACATACCTCTCCTGCTGCTGCTGCTGCTGGCTGTCCAGCAGCAGACTGAAGGTGGCTGCTGCTGTGCACAGGTATATAAAGGCTCAGAGCCTATTATGACACGCGCAGCCAGCGTTCCATTGCCACATTCCATCTACTGCAGGCAGGATACCTGGCTGGCTGAATGTCGCTGAGAAGCTCACAGAGACCGCCATAAGCAACAGTTTAACAGAATGCCACAGACTAATCAACCAAACTTTTTGGGTTGGGTTCTCTTTTATAGTCTGCAGGCATTAAATGAAAGAAGTCAGTGTTCCAGCAGAAGGAGACAACGTTTCAGAAAAGGCATTGTAGCAAACCAAAAAAGAAATTTTAAGCGCAGCAGAGTAACCAGCGCACATACCTGTTAGCTCAGGTGAGTTTAAAAGGCTGCTGTTGATAACAAGGGCATTTGCTAAATAGATGGTGTGTGTGCAACAATATACTGAAAGGTCAATTATATTGTGCAGCTTATCTCACCACCTGTAGTTATTTAGGTGAAAGCTCCAAAATGCTTGCCTAATATGTCTGTTTATCCAAAAGGAAGTAAAAAGGGAGAGCTAGAAAGATAGCATTGCATCACATTACATGGCAATGCAATGCACAGTTGCTGAAGTTGAACCAAAATGAGCTTGTAATCTGGCTTCTGCAACTTTGAACATGAAAAATCCAATGAGGAGAAGAAAAGCAAAGCCAAAGAGTCCATCCCAAAATCCGACAAACAAGCAAAATGAACAAAAAACATTGAATTCAATTCTTTCTGATTTTAGAAACTGCATTAAAGAAGGGGTGCACCGGTCCTGGAGATACTGCAATACCAGGTCAATGCGTGGAGTGGACAGAGCAAGCTCTTTTTCCATCTCCCTGTTCTAAAAATCCATTTAATATATGGTCCCCAGATAGGGGACGTATCAGATATTAAACTGATAAGAACAGATACTACACTTGATCTTAGCCAAAAGGCCGAGAAGCGATAACCAGAATTGGTTTCAAACTACGGAGCCACCCAAGGATCCTGAAAAGTCCATTTGTGGAGATGAGCTCCTGGACTCCCGTTAAGAAGACATGTTGTCAACCTCTAGATCCCTTACATGCCTGCACTTTTCGGCTTGCTGCTGCTGCAATCCACGCGTTTTAGATCTGCATAACTCCACCTCTTTAAACACAGCACCTTCAACCCCTGCTGTTCCCACCCGCCTCAACACCGTTGGAAGGGAGGAGAACCAATTAAGGAGGGGGTGGGGTGGAACGAGCAGCTGTCTATCTACCCTTAGCAGGAGGGCTCCTGATTACATACCTCTCCTGCTGCTGCTGCTGGCTGTCCAGCAGCAGACTGAAGGTGGCTGCTGCTGTGCACAGGTATATAAAGGCTCAGAGCCTATTATGACACGCGCAGCCAGCGTTCCATTGCCACATTCCATCTACTGCAGGCAGGATACCTGGCTGGCTGAATGTCGCTGAGAAGCTCACAGAGACCGCCATAAGCAACAGTTTAACAGAATGCCACAGACTAATCAACCAAACTTTTTGGGTTGGGTTCTCTTTTATAGTCTGCAGGCATTAAATGAAAGAAGTCAGTGTTCCAGCAGAAGGAGACAACGTTTCAGAAAAGGCATTGTAGCAAACCAAAAAAGAAATTTTAAGCACAGCAGAGTAACCAGCAAACATACCTGTTAGCTCAGGTGAGTTTAAAAGGCTGCTGTTGATAACAAGGGCATTTGCTAAATAGATGGTGTGTGTGCAACAATATACTGAAAGGTCAATTATATTGTGCAGCTTATCTCACCACCTGTAGTTATTTAGGTGAAAGCTCCAAAATGCTTGCCTAATATGTCTGTTTATCCAAAAGGAAGTAAAAAGGGAGAGCTAGAAAGATAGCATTGCATCACATTACATGGCAATGCAATGCACAGTTGCTGAAGTTGAACCAAAATGAGCTTGTAATCTGGCTTCTGCAACTTTGAACATGAAAAATCCAATGAGGAGAAGAAAAGCAAAGCCAAAGAGTCCATCCCAAAATCCGACAAACAAGCAAAATGAACAAAAAACATTGAATTCAATTCTTTCTGATTTTAGAAACTGCATTAAAGAAGGGGTGCACCGGTCCTGGAGATACTGCAATACCAGGTCAATGCGTGGAGTGGACAGAGCAAGCTCTTTTTCCATCTCCCTGTTCTAAAAATCCATTTAATATATGGTCCCCAGATAGGGGACGTATCAGATATTAAACTGATAAGAACAGATACTACACTTGATCTTAGCCAAAAGGCCGAGAAGCGATAACCAGAATTGGTTTCAAACTACGGAGCCACCCAAGGATCCTGAAAAGTCCATTTGTGGAGATGAGCTCCTGGACTCCCGTTAAGAAGACATGTTGTCAACCTCTAGATCCCTTACATGCCTGCACTTTTCGGCTTGCTGCTGCTGCAATCCACGCGTTTTAGATCTGCATAACTCCACCTCTTTAAACACAGCACCTTCAACCCCTGCTGTTCCCACCCGCCTCAACACCGTTGGAAGGGAGGAGAACCAATTAAGGCGGGGGGTGGGGTGGAACGAGCAGCTGTCTATCTACCCTTAGCAGGAGGGCTCCTGATTACATACCTCTCCTGCTGCTGCTGCTGCTGGCTGTCCAGCAGCAGACTGAAGGTGGCTGCTGCTGTGCACAGGTATATAAAGGCTCAGAGCCTATTATGACACGCGCAGCCAGCGTTCCATTGCCACATTCCATCTACTGCAGGCAGGATACCTGGCTGGCTGAATGTCGCTGAGAAGCTCACAGAGACCGCCATAAGCAACAGTTTAACAGAATGCCACAGACTAATCAACCAAACTTTTTGGGTTGGGTTCTCTTTTATAGTCTGCAGGCATTAAATGAAAGAAGTCAGTGTTCCAGCAGAAGGAGACAACGTTTCAGAAAAGGCATTGTAGCAAACCAAAAAAGAAATTTTAAGCACAGCAGAGTAACCAGCGCACATACCTGTTAGCTCAGGTGAGTTTAAAAGGCTGCTGTTGATAACAAGGGCATTTGCTAAATAGATGGTGTGTGTGCAACAATATACTGAAAGGTCAATTATATTGTGCAGCTTATCTCACCACCTGTAGTTATTTAGGTGAAAGCTCCAAAATGCTTGCCTAATATGTCTGTTTATCCAAAAGGAAGTAAAAAGGGAGAGCTAGAAAGATAGCATTGCATCACATTACATGGCAATGCAATGCACAGTTGCTGAAGTTGAACCAAAATGAGCTTGTAATCTGGCTTCTGCAACTTTGAACATGAAAAATCCAATGAGGAGAAGAAAAGCAAAGCCAAAGAGTCCATCCCAAAATCCGACAAACAAGCAAAATGAACAAAAAACATTGAATTCAATTCTTTCTGATTTTAGAAACTGCATTAAAGAAGGGGTGCACCGGTCCTGGAGATACTGCAATACCAGGTCAATGCGTGGAGTGGACAGAGCAAGCTCTTTTTCCATCTCCCTGTTCTAAAAATCCATTTAATATATGGTCCCCAGATAGGGGACGTATCAGATATTAAACTGATAAGAACAGATACTACACTTGATCTTAACCAAAAGGCCGAGAAGCGATAACCAGAATTGGTTTCAAACTACGGAGCCACCCAAGGATCCTGAAAAGTCCATTTGTGGAGATGAGCTCCTGGACTCCCGTTAAGAAGACATGTTGTCAACCTCTAGATCCCTTACATGCCTGCACTTTTCGGCTTGCTGCTGCTGCAATCCACGCGTTTTAGATCTGCATAACTCCACCTCTTTAAACACAGCACCTTCACCCCCTGCTGTTCCCACCCGCCTCAACACCGTTGGAAGGGAGGAGAACCAATTAAGGCGGGGGGTGGGGTGGAACGAGCAGCTGTCTACCCTTAGCAGGAGGGCTCCTGATTACATACCTCTCCTGCTGCTGCTGCTGCTGGCTGTCCAGCAGCAGACTGAAGGTGGCTGCTGCTGTGCACAGGTATATAAAGGCTCAGAGCCTATTATGACACGCGCAGCCAGCGTTCCATTGCCACATTCCATCTACTGCAGGCAGGATACCTGGCTGGCTGAATGTCGCTGAGAAGCTCACAGAGACCGCCATAAGCAACAGTTTAACAGAATGCCACAGACTAATCAACCAAACTTTTTGGGTTGGGTTCTCTTTTATAGTCTGCAGGCATTAAATGAAAGAAGTCAGTGTTCCAGCAGAAGGAGACAACGTTTCAGAAAAGGCATTGTAGCAAACCAAAAAAGAAATTTTAAGCGCAGCAGAGTAACCAGCGCACATACCTGTTAGCTCAGGTGAGTTTAAAAGGCTGCTGTTGATAACAAGGGCATTTGCTAAATAGATGGTGTGTGTGCAACAATATACTGAAAGGTCAATTATATTGTGCAGCTTATCTCACCACCTGTAGTTATTTAGGTGAAAGCTCCAAAATGCTTGCCTAATATGTCTGTTTATCCAAAAGGAAGTAAAAAGGGAGAGCTAGAAAGATAGCATTGCATCACATTACATGGCAATGCAATGAACAGTTGCTGAAGTTGAACCAAAATGAGCTTGTAATCTGGCTTCTGCAACTTTGAACATGAAAAATCCAATGAGGAGAAGAAAAGCAAAGCCAAAGAGTCCATCCCAAAATCCGACAAACAAGCAAAATGAACAAAAAACATTGAATTCAATTCTTTCTGATTTTAGAAACTGCATTAAAGAAGGGGTGCACCGGTCCTGGAGATACTGCAATACCAGGTCAATGCGTGGAGTGGACAGAGCAAGCTCTTTTTCCATCTCCCTGTTCTAAAAATCCATTTAATATATGGTCCCCAGATAGGGGACGTATCAGATATTAAACTGATAAGAACAGATACTACACTTGATCTTAGCCAAAAGGCCGAGAAGCGATAACCAGAATTGGTTTCAAACTACGGAGCCACCCAAGGATCCTGAAAAGTCCATTTGTGGAGATGAGCTCCTGGACTCCCGTTAAGAAGACATGTTGTCAACCTCTAGATCCCTTACATGCCTGCACTTTTCGGCTTGCTGCTGCTGCAATCCACGCGTTTTAGATCTGCATAACTCCACCTCTTTAAACACAGCACCTTCACCCCCTGCTGTTCCCACCCGCCTCAACACCGTTGGAAGGGAGGAGAACCAATTAAGGCGGGGGGTGGGGTGGAACGAGCAGCTGTCTACCCTTAGCAGGAGGGCTCCTGATTACATACCTCTCCTGCTGCTGCTGCTGCTGGCTGTCCAGCAGCAGACTGAAGGTGGCTGCTGCTGTGCACAGGTATATAAAGGCTCAGAGCCTATTATGACACGCGCAGCCAGCGTTCCATTGCCATATTCCATCTACTGCAGGCAGGATACCTGGCTGGCTGAATGTCGCTGAGAAGCTCACAGAGACCGCCATAAGCAACAGTTTAACAGAATGCCACAGACTAATCAACCAAACTTTTTGGGTTGGGTTCTCTTTTATAGTCTGCAGGCATTAAATGAAAGAAGTCAGTGTTCCAGCAGAAGGAGACAACGTTTCAGAAAAGGCATTGTAGCAAACCAAAAAAGAAATTTTAAGCGCAGCAGAGTAACCAGCGCACATACCTGTTAGCTCAGGTGAGTTTAAAAGGCTGCTGTTGATAACAAGGGCATTTGCTAAATAGATGGTGTGTGTGCAACAATATACTGAAAGGTCAATTATATTGTGCAGCTTATCTCACCACCTGTAGTTATTTAGGTGAAAGCTCCAAAATGCTTGCCTAATATGTCTGTTTATCCAAAAGGAAGTAAAAAGGGAGAGCTAGAAAGATAGCATTGCATCACATTACATGGCAATGCAATGCACAGTTGCTGAAGTTGAACCAAAATGAGCTTGTAATCTGGTTTCTGCAACTTTGAACATGAAAAATCCAATGAGGAGAAGAAAAGCAAAGCCAAAGAGTCCATCCCAAAATCCGACAAACAAGCAAAATGAACAAAAAACATTGAATTCAATTCTTTCTGATTTTAGAAACTGCATTAAAGAAGGGGTGCACCGGTCCTGGAGATACTGCAATACCAGGTCAATGCGTGGAGTGGACAGAGCAAGCTCTTTTTCCATCTCCCTGTTCTAAAAATCCATTTAATATATGGTCCCCAGATAGGGGACGTATCAGATATTAAACTGATAAGAACAGATACTACACTTGATCTTAGCCAAAAGGCCGAGAAGCGATAACCAGAATTGGTTTCAAACTACGGAGCCACCCAAGGATCCTGAAAAGTCCATTTGTGGAGATGAGCTCCTGGACTCCCGTTAAGAAGACATGTTGTCAACCTCTAGATCCCTTACATGCCTGCACTTTTCGGCTTTCTGCTGCTGCAATCCACGCGTTTTAGATCTGCATAACTCCACCTCTTTAAACACAGCACCTTCACCCCCTGCTGTTCCCACCCGCCTCAACACCGTTGGAAGGGAGGAGAACCAATTAAGGCGGGGGGTGGGGTGGAACGAGCAGCTGTCTACCCTTAGCAGGAGGGCTCCTGATTACATACCTCTCCTGCTGCTGCTGCTGCTGGCTGTCCAGCAGCAGACTGAAGGTGGCTGCTGCTGTGCACAGGTATATAAAGGCTCAGAGCCTATTATGACACGCGCAGCCAGCGTTCCATTGCCATATTCCATCTACTGCAGGCAGGATACCTGGCTGGCTGAATGTCGCTGAGAAGCTCACAGAGACTGCCATAAGCAACAGTTTAACAGAATGCCACAGACTAATCAACCAAACTTTTTGGGTTGGGTTCTCTTTTATAGTCTGCAGGCATTAAATGAAAGAAGTCAGTGTTCCAGCAGAAGGAGACAACGTTTCAGAAAAGGCATTGTAGCAAACCAAAAAAGAAATTTTAAGCGCAGCAGAGTAACCAGCGCACATACCTGTTAGCTCAGGTGAGTTTAAAAGGCTGCTGTTGATAACAAGGGCATTTGCTAAATAGATGGTGTGTGTGCAACAATATACTGAAAGGTCAATTATATTGTGCAGCTTATCTCACCACCTGTAGTTATTTAGGTGAAAGCTCCAAAATGCTTGCCTAATATGTCTGTTTATCCAAAAGGAAGTAAAAAGGGAGAGCTAGAAAGATAGCATTGCATCACATTACATGGCAATGCAATGCACAGTTGCTGAAGTTGAACCAAAATGAGCTTGTAATCTGGCTTCTGCAACTTTGAACATGAAAAATCCAATGAGGAGAAGAAAAGCAAAGCCAAAGAGTCCATCCCAAAATCCGACAAACAAGCAAAATGAACAAAAAACATTGAATTCAATTCTTTCTGATTTTAGAAACTGCATTAAAGAAGGGGTGCACCGGTCCTGGAGATACTGCAATACCAGGTCAATGCGTGGAGTGGACAGAGCAAGCTCTTTTTCCATCTCCCTGTTCTAAAAATCCATTTAATATATGGTCCCCAGATAGGGGACGTATCAGATATTAAACTGATAAGAACAGATACTACACTTGATCTTAGCCAAAAGGCCGAGAAGCGATAACCAGAATTGGTTTCAAACTACGGAGCCACCCAAGGATCCTGAAAAGTCCATTTGTGGAGATGAGCTCCTGGACTCCCGTTAAGAAGACATGTTGTCAACCTCTAGATCCCTTACATGCCTGCACTTTTCGGCTTTCTGCTGCTGCAATCCACGCGTTTTAGATCTGCATAACTCCACCTCTTTAAACACAGCACCTTCACCCCCTGCTGTTCCCACCCGCCTCAACACCGTTGGAAGGGAGGAGAAGGAATTAAGGCGGGGGGTGGGGTGGAACGAGCAGCTGTCTACCCTTAGCAGGAGGGCTCCTGATTACATACCTCTCCTGCTGCTGCTGCTGCTGGCTGTCCAGCAGCAGACTGAAGGTGGCTGCTGCTGTGCACAGGTATATAAAGGCTCAGAGCCTATTATGACACGCGCAGCCAGCGTTCCATTGCCACATTCCATCTACTGCAGGCAGGATACCTGGCTGGCTGAATGTCGCTGAGAAGCTCACAGAGACCGCCATAAGCAACAGTTTAACAGAATGCCACAGACTAATCAACCAAACTTTTTGGGTTGGGTTCTCTTTTATAGTCTGCAGGCATTAAATGAAAGAAGTCAGTGTTCCAGCAGAAGGAGACAACGTTTCAGAAAAGGCATTGTAGCAAACCAAAAAAGAAATTTTAAGCGCAGCAGAGTAACCAGCGCACATACCTGTTAGCTCAGGTGAGTTTAAAAGGCTGCTGTTGATAACAAGGGCATTTGCTAAATAGATGGTGTGTGTGCAACAATATACTGAAAGGTCAATTATATTGTGCAGCTTATCTCACCACCTGTAGTTATTTAGGTGAAAGCTCCAAAATACTTGCCTAATATGTCTGTTTATCCAAAAGGAAGTAAAAAGGGAGAGCTAGAAAGATAGCATTGCATCACATTACATGGCAATGCAATGAACAGTTGCTGAAGTTGAACCAAAATGAGCTTGTAATCTGGCTTCTGCAACTTTGAACATGAAAAATCCAATGAGGAGAAGAAAAGCAAAGCCAAAGAGTCCATCCCAAAATCCGACAAACAAGCAAAATGAACAAAAAACATTGAATTCAATTCTTTCTGATTTTAGAAACTGCATTAAAGAAGGGGTGCACCGGTCCTGGAGATACTGCAATACCAGGTCAATGCGTGGAGTGGACAGAGCAAGCTCTTTTTCCATCTCCCTGTTCTAAAAATCCATTTAATATATGGTCCCCAGATAGGGGACGTATCAGATATTAAACTGATAAGAACAGATACTACACTTGATCTTAGCCAAAAGGCCGAGAAGCGATAACCAGAATTGGTTTCAAACTACGGAGCCACCCAAGGATCCTGAAAAGTCCATTTGTGGAGATGAGCTCCTGGACTCCCGTTAAGAAGACATGTTGTCAACCTCTAGATCCCTTACATGCCTGCACTTTTCGGCTTGCTGCTGCTGCAATCCACGCGTTTTAGATCTGCATAACTCCACCTCTTTAAACACAGCACCTTCACCCCCTGCTGTTCCCACCCGCCTCAACACCGTTGGAAGGGAGGAGAACCAATTAAGGCGGGGGGTGGGGTGGAACGAGCAGCTGTCTACCCTTAGCAGGAGGGCTCCTGATTACATACCTCTCCTGCTGCTGCTGCTGCTGGCTGTCCAGCAGCAGACTGAAGGTGGCTGCTGCTGTGCACAGGTATATAAAGGCTCAGAGCCTATTATGACACGCGCAGCCAGCGTTCCATTGCCATATTCCATCTACTGCAGGCAGGATACCTGGCTGGCTGAATGTCGCTGAGAAGCTCACAGAGACCGCCATAAGCAACAGTTTAACAGAATGCCACAGACTAATCAACCAAACTTTTTGGGTTGGGTTCTCTTTTATAGTCTGCAGGCATTAAATGAAAGAAGTCAGTGTTCCAGCAGAAGGAGACGTTTCAGAAAAGGCATTGTAGCAAACCAAAAAAGAAATTTTAAGCGCAGCAGAGTAACCAGCGCACATACCTGTTAGCTCAGGTGAGTTTAAAAGGCTGCTGTTGATAACAAGGGCATTTGCTAAATAGATGGTGTGTGTGCAACAATATACTGAAAGGTCAATTATATTGTGCAGCTTATCTCACCACCTGTAGTTATTTAGGTGAAAGCTCCAAAATGCTTGCCTAATATGTCTGTTTATCCAAAAGGAAGTAAAAAGGGAGAGCTAGAAAGATAGCATTGCATCACATTACATGGCAATGCAATGCACAGTTGCTGAAGTTGAACCAAAATGAGCTTGTAATCTGGCTTCTGCAACTTTGAACATGAAAAATCCAATGAGGAGAAGAAAAGCAAAGCCAAAGAGTCCATCCCAAAATCCGACAAACAAGCAAAATGAACAAAAAACATTGAATTCAATTCTTTCTGATTTTAGAAACTGCATTAAAGAAGGGGTGCACCGGTCCTGGAGATACTGCAATACCAGGTCAATGCGTGGAGTGGACAGAGCAAGCTCTTTTTCCATCTCCCTGTTCTAAAAATCCATTTAATATATGGTCCCCAGATAGGGGACGTATCAGATATTAAACTGATAAGAACAGATACTACACTTGATCTTAGCCAAAAGGCCGAGAAGCGATAACCAGAATTGGTTTCAAACTACGGAGCCACCCAAGGATCCTGAATAGTCCATTTGTGGAGATGAGCTCCTGGACTCCCGTTAAGAAGACATGTTGTCAACCTCTAGATCCCTTACATGCCTGCACTTTTCGGCTTGCTGCTGCTGCAATCCACGCGTTTTAGATCTGCATAACTCCACCTCTTTAAACACAGCACCTTCACCCCCTGCTGTTCCCACCCGCCTCAACACCGTTGGAAGGGAGGAGAACCAATTAAGGCGGGGGGTGGGGTGGAACGAGCAGCTGTCTACCCTTAGCAGGAGGGCTCCTGATTACATACCTCTCCTGCTGCTGCTGCTGCTGGCTGTCCAGCAGCAGACTGAAGGTGGCTGCTGCTGTGCACAGGTATATAAAGGCTCAGAGCCTATTATGACACGCGCAGCCAGCGTTCCATTGCCACATTCCATCTACTGCAGGCAGGATACCTGGCTGGCTGAATGTCGCTGAGAAGCTCACAGAGACCGCCATAAGCAACAGTTTAACAGAATGCCACAGACTAATCAACCAAACTTTTTGGGTTGGGTTCTCTTTTATAGTCTGCAGGCATTAAATGAAAGAAGTCAGTGTTCCAGCAGAAGGAGACAACGTTTCAGAAAAGGCATTGTAGCAAACCAAAAAAGAAATTTTAAGCGCAGCAGAGTAACCAGCGCACATACCTGTTAGCTCAGGTGAGTTTAAAAGGCTGCTGTTGATAACAAGGGCATTTGCTAAATAGATGGTGTGTGTGCAACAATATACTGAAAGGTCAATTATATTGTGCAGCTTATCTCACCACCTGTAGTTATTTAGGTGAAAGCTCCAAAATGCTTGCCTAATATGTCTGTTTATCCAAAAGGAAGTAAAAAGGGAGAGCTAGAAAGATAGCATTGCATCACATTACATGGCAATGCAATGCACAGTTGCTGAAGTTGAACCAAAATGAGCTTGTAATCTGGCTTCTGCAACTTTGAACATGAAAAATCCAATGAGGAGAAGAAAAGCAAAGCCAAAGAGTCCATCCCAAAATCCGACAAACAAGCAAAATGAACAAAAAACATTGAATTCAATTCTTTCTGATTTTAGAAACTGCATTAAAGAAGGGGTGCACCGGTCCTGGAGATACTGCAATACCAGGTCAATGCGTGGAGTGGACAGAGCAAGCTCTTTTTCCATCTCCCTGTTCTAAAAATCCATTTAATATATGGTCCCCAGATAGGGGACGTATCAGATATTAAACTGATAAGAACAGATACTACACTTGATCTTAGCCAAAAGGCCGAGAAGCGATAACCAGAATTGGTTTCAAACTACGGAGCCACCCAAGGATCCTGAAAAGTCCATTTGTGGAGATGAGCTCCTGGACTCCCGTTAAGAAGACATGTTGTCAAGCTCTAGATCCCTTACATGCCTGCACTTTTCGGCTTGCTGCTGCTGCAATCCACGCGTTTTAGATCTGCATAACTCCACCTCTTTAAACACAGCACCTTCACCCCCTGCTGTTCCCACCCGCCTCAACACCGTTGGAAGGGAGGAGAACCAATTAAGGCGGGGGGTGGGGTGGAACGAGCAGCTGTCTACCCTTAGCAGGAGGGCTCCTGATTACATACCTCTCCTGCTGCTGCTGCTGCTGGCTGTCCAGCAGCAGACTGAAGGTGGCTGCTGCTGTGCACAGGTATATAAAGGCTCAGAGCCTATTATGACACGCGCAGCCAGCGTTCCATTGCCACATTCCATCTACTGCAGGCAGGATACCTGGCTGGCTGAATGTCGCTGAGAAGCTCACAGAGACCGCCATAAGCAACAGTTTAACAGAATGCCACAGACTAATCAACCAAACTTTTTGGGTTGGGTTCTCTTTTATAGTCTGCAGGCATTAAATGAAAGAAGTCAGTGTTCCAGCAGAAGGAGACAACGTTTCAGAAAAGGCATTGTAGCAAACCAAAAAAGAAATTTTAAGCGCAGCAGAGTAACCAGCGCACATACCTGTTAGCTCAGGTGAGTTTAAAAGGCTGCTGTTGATAACAAGGGCATTTGCTAAATAGATGGTGTGTGTGCAACAATATACTGAAAGGTCAATTATATTGTGCAGCTTATCTCACCACCTGTAGTTATTTAGGTGAAAGCTCCAAAATGCTTGCCTAATATGTCTGTTTATCCAAAAGGAAGTAAAAAGGGAGAGCTAGAAAGATAGCATTGCATCACATTACATGGCAATGCAATGCACAGTTGCTGAAGTTGAACCAAAATGAGCTTGTAATCTGGCTTCTGCAACTTTGAACATGAAAAATCCAATGAGGAGAAGAAAAGCAAAGCCAAAGAGTCCATCCCAAAATCCGACAAACAAGCAAAATGAACAAAAAACATTGAATTCAATTCTTTCTGATTTTAGAAACTGCATTAAAGAAGGGGTGCATCGGTCCTGGAGATACTGCAATACCAGGTAAATGCGTGGAGTGGACAGAGCAAGCTCTTTTTCCATCTCCCTGTTCTAAAAATCCATTTAATATATGGTCCCCAGATAGGGGACGTATCAGATATTAAACTGATAAGAACAGATACTACACTTGATCTTAGCCAAAAGGCCGAGAAGCGATAACCAGAATTGGTTTCAAACTACGGAGCCACCCAAGGATCCTGAAAAGTCCATTTGTGGAGATGAGCTCCTGGACTCCCGTTAAGAAGACATGTTGTCAAGCTCTAGATCCCTTACATGCCTGCACTTTTCGGCTTGCTGCTGCTGCAATCCACGCGTTTTAGATCTGCATAACTCCACCTCTTTAAACACAGCACCTTCACCCCCTGCTGTTCCCACCCGCCTCAACACCGTTGGAAGGGAGGAGAACCAATTAAGGCGGGGGGTGGGGTGGAACGAGCAGCTGTCTACCCTTAGCAGGAGGGCTCCTGATTACATACCTCTCCTGCTGCTGCTGCTGCTGGCTGTCCAGCAGCAGACTGAAGGTGGCTGCTGCTGTGCACAGGTATATAAAGGCTCAGAGCCTATTATGACACGCGCAGCCAGCGTTCCATTGCCACATTCCATCTACTGCAGGCAGGATACCTGGCTGGCTGAATGTCGCTGAGAAGCTCACAGAGACCGCCATAAGCAACAGTTTAACAGAATGCCACAGACTAATCAACCAAACTTTTTGGGTTGGGTTCTCTTTTATAGTCTGCAGGCATTAAATGAAAGAAGTCAGTGTTCCAGCAGAAGGAGACAACGTTTCAGAAAAGGCATTGTAGCAAACCAAAAAAGAAATTTTAAGCGCAGCAGAGTAACCAGCGCACATACCTGTTAGCTCAGGTGAGTTTAAAAGGCTGCTGTTGATAACAAGGGCATTTGCTAAATAGATGGTGTGTGTGCAACAATATACTGAAAGGTCAATTATATTGTGCAGCTTATCTCACCACCTGTAGTTATTTAGGTGAAAGCTCCAAAATGCTTGCCTAATATGTCTGTTTATCCAAAAGGAAGTAAAAAGGGAGAGCTAGAAAGATAGCATTGCATCACATTACATGGCAATGCAATGCACAGTTGCTGAAGTTGAACCAAAATGAGCTTGTAATCTGGCTTCTGCAACTTTGAACATGAAAAATCCAATGAGGAGAAGAAAAGCAAAGCCAAAGAGTCCATCCCAAAATCCGACAAACAAGCAAAATGAACAAAAAACATTGAATTCAATTCTTTCTGATTTTAGAAACTGCATTAAAGAAGGGGTGCACCGGTCCTGGAGATACTGCAATACCAGGTCAATGCGTGGAGTGGACAGAGCAAGCTCTTTTTCCATCTCCCTGTTCTAAAAATCCATTTAATATATGGTCCCCAGATAGGGGACGTATCAGATATTAAACTGATAAGAACAGATTTTTTTTTTTTTTTTTTTTTTTTTAAAACCTATTCAGGTTAAAATTAAAGTCCACTCCACAGTCCTCTTCTCCCCAAAGGGAGACAAGACGTGGACTCCAACTTAAATCATCATCAGGTTTTGGTACTTTTAATGTCAGAAAAAAAAATTACAAAAATACAACAATACTTACAAAGAAAGAAATGTTTCAGAACCTGAATGGATACCAAAAAAATAAAAATTAAATTATAACTGTATTAACAACAGTAATAACATCAAGTAAAATACTTGTAACCATTATCAAAAGCATGAACCCCAACCCAACTCAGAACCTTAAGGGACAAATCTTCAACCCTTGATGCTGAAAAAACTTGTTTCGATACACCATCTGGTATTCTATATTTCACACAAAAAACATTTTTATCTCTTATTAGTTCTTTCCTAACATTCTCTATAAGATAGTCCAAACGTTTCTCATCATACAACTTACGGTACAACCGGTTAAAATATTCTGCATTCTTTATAAACATAGGTTGTTGAAAAACAACTATATTTTCTTCCATTGCCACCTCCACTTCCTGTTCCTTTCTCTTTTCTTGCTTTTTAACCTTACCACGGCCAGTTCCCTGACTTACACCTCCCATTTCACTCTCTACCCTATCCCCCCAATCTACTCTTGTTTTCTCCATCTCCCTCTGCACTCCTACAGGTTTGCTTTCTTTTCCCTTTACCACCAACACCTTTTCTACACTTTCCTCCTTTCTCTCTACCAAAACCTTTTTAACCACTACCTCCTTCTCTTTATTTCTTTTCCTCTTTGGGCAATTCTTAAAAACATGCGTATCTTCCTGACACAAGTTGCACTTCCTCCGATCTTTACAATCCTTTGACTCATGATCACCTTTTTTGCAAAAACCACATACACCACCCGAACAATTTTCCTTTCCATGCCCGTATTGACGAAAAACTCGACAAAAAGTGGGTATATCACTGAAAAAAATATCACCATTTATATTACCCAACTTAAACCTAGCTGGGGGAAGCAACACAGTCCCCTGCTCATCTTCTTTGAAACGGACCAAAAATTTCCACTTCGAAGTCCAGAAACCAAATTCATTATAAAACTTCCCTTTTGGTGTTACTGACAAACAAAAAAACTCCAAAAATGTAAGAACATCCTCTTCGTCCACCAATGGAGAGTACATTTTAACAATGATCCATTTATCTCTAACGGGGAAGTGTGGCATTACACTTATCCCCTCCATTCTTTTATCCTGGCTTGCAGTCATTTTCCTTAGATATCCTTCAAAAAAAACTTTGTCAACAAAAACTATATCATAAACACCCCTCCTGGGGTAGTCCATTATCGCCAACACTTCTTCTGTCTTCAAACCAAAAAGATCCACAAGAACTTGACTCATCACATACCTAAAATCCTTTTGATCTCGAAAGTTCTCCTGAACAACCAAACGAATAGAATTCTGCACCTTAGCGAATTCAGGCACATGATCTTCCTCTCCTTCATGTGATGCTGCAGACATATTCTTCACAAACAGGTTCTCCTCTTCTCAATAGAAACCTTCAACACCGAAGTGCCAGGTAGATGATCGCCTCCCGTTGCCCGGGGACTAATCCGACTCCCTAATAGCAGCAGGGAGGTGAAGCCCTGCTGAAAAACAGAGCGATCCCCCCAGGCCAAGGAGCCGGGTACCCCGAGCACCTCTCAGCCAAGACCAAGGCAGCAGCCGCTAGATCACTGCACTTGATCTTAGCCAAAAGGCCGAGAAGCGATAACCAGAATTGGTTTCAAACTACGGAGCCACCCAAGGATCCTGAAAAGTCCATTTGTGGAGATGAGCTCCTGGACTCCCGTTAAGAAGACATGTTGTCAACCTCTAGATCCCTTACATGCCTGCACTTTTCGGCTTGCTGCTGCTGCAATCCACGCGTTTTAGATCTGCATAACTCCACCTCTTTAAACACAGCACCTTCACCCCCTGCTGTTCCCACCCGCCTCAACACCGTTGGAAGGGAGGAGAACCAATTAAGGCGGGGGGTGGGGTGGAACGAGCAGCTGTCTACCCTTAGCAGGAGGGCTCCTGATTACATACCTCTCCTGCTGCTGCTGCTGCTGGCTGTCCAGCAGCAGACTGAAGGTGGCTGCTGCTGTGCACAGGTATATAAAGGCTCAGAGCCTATTATGACACGCGCAGCCAGCATTCCATTGCCACATTCCATCTACTGCAGGCAGGATACCTGGCTGGCTGAATGTCGCTGAGAAGCTCACAGAGACCGCCATAAGCAACAGTTTAACAGAATGCCACAGACTAATCAACCAAACTTTTTGGGTTGGGGTCTCTTTTATAGTCTGCAGGCATTAAATGAAAGAAGTCAGTGTTCCAGCAGAAGGAGACAACGTTTCAGAAAAGGCATTGTAGCAAACCAAAAAAGAAATTTTAAGCGCAGCAGAGTAACCAGCGCACATACCTGTTAGCTCAGGTGAGTTTAAAAGGCTGCTGTTGATAACAAGGGCATTTGCTAAATAGATGGTGTGTGTGCAACAATATACTGAAAGGTCAATTATATTGTGCAGCTTATCTCACCACCTGTAGTTATTTAGGTGAAAGCTCCAAAATGCTTGCCTAATATGTCTGTTTATCCAAAAGGAAGTAAAAAGGGAGAGCTAGAAAGATAGCATTGCATCACATTACATGGCAATGCAATGCACAGTTGCTGAAGTTGAACCAAAATGAGCTTGTAATCTGGCTTCTGCAACTTTGAACATGAAAAATCCAATGAGGAGAAGAAAAGCAAAGCCAAAGAGTCCATCCCAAAATCCAACAAACAAGCAAAATGAACAAAAAACATTGAATTCAATTCTTTCTGATTTTAGAAACTGCATTAAAGAAGGGGTGCACCGGTCCTGGAGATACTGCAATACCAGGTCAATGCGTGGAGTGGACAGAGCAAGCTCTTTTTCCATCTCCCTGTTCTAAAAATCCATTTAATATATGGTCCCCAGATAGGGGACGTATCAGATATTAAACTGATAAGACCAGATTTTTTAATTTGGCTATCCCCTGCAGAGGGATAAAACCGTTTATTAAAACTTTAACAAATTACAAGCATAATTAAACAAATACCAAACGTTAAAAGACAAATGAAATTTACAAAACAAAAAAATACAAAGATTTTAAATAATTAGGTTCCATTGGTAAACAAGCCATTTTTTGGAAATATGTACATTCTTCTTTTTGTCAATTAAATAATAAGTATACATTTCACATAAACATAAACTTAAAACATCATTCACTGATAAAACATCTTGTCTAAAAATAGCAATGTTGCGCGCTTTCCAGAGAGATGACTTGGCGCAGTTCACTGTCTTCCAAGCCATTGTGTACTGTTCCATTGTGGGGCATTCCATAAGTCCGTATAGCACAGTTTTATATGTAAAGTCCTTGAGGTCTGCCACCCTTTCCAGTAGGGGGAGCAGTCTTCTCCAGAAATCCTTTGCAAAATTACATGTCCATAATAGATGTTCCACCGTTTCCTCTTCTTGGCATCCGGCTCTTGGGCAGATGGCAGACCTCACAAATCCTCTTCTGTATTGGAATGCCCGGCAAGGAAGACAGCGGTGCATGCAACTCCAAGCCAGATCTCTCTGTTCATTAAAAAGATAAAAAACGTTAATCATTTTCCAGATAGACATAGATTTGTCATCATCATATCTGTCAACATTACATATTTCCTCACTTTTACGTATTTCTTTAATTAGTTTCTTACTATTTCTTAATTCCTCTATTTTCTTAGTCCCTAAATTAAAATCGGACACTATTTTCCTTAAAATCTCATAATGCGTCGACAAATTAAAAGCATGGGGCACAGATATATTAACTTCATACCATCCAAACTTTCTCATAAAAAATCCTGTATTAAAACGCATAAAAAAGGACCAATAGTGATTCTTAAAAAGGGCATTAAAACAGTAAACGAACAGATGGATTAAAAGAAACCTATTAAAATCTGGAAAATCTTTACCACCTTTTACTTTTGATTTCATCACGATTTCTCTTTTCAGCTTTTCCATTTTTGAGTTCCAAAAGAAGGTAAAACAGGTTTTGGTTATCTTTTTTAAAACATTAACAGGCGGGGGGAAAACCATGCTAAGATACAATAAAAGAGGTAAAATCACCATCTTTAAAACCAATACTTTACCCTCCATTGTAAGTCTCCTCATGTTCCACATACATATTTTCGTATTTACTTTCTGTGTAACTGTTTCCCAACTATTATAACCATCATTATTTTCAGTGAATGATATACCTAAAATGGAAATGGATTCGGAGACATTAATTGGTACATCACGTAAAATCATCCCCCCAACACTTAAAATGTTACACTTATTAAAATTGATTTTAAAACCAGAAGCTAGGCAAAAGGATTGCACTTGATGGAGAGTGGCCGTAAGTGATGGTGCATCTGTACACAAGACCGCTACGTCATCCATGTAGCCTACAACCTTGGCCTCCAAACCACCGCTTCCAGGCAGAGGGACACCGCATATCTGTTTATTTTGGCGTATTGCACATAACATTGGTTCCAGTGCACAGATAAACAGTAGGGGGGACAGAGGGCATCCCTGTTTCACCCCTGACCGTAAAAATACCTCTTGTGTCTTAAAACCATTCACTAAAATCTTACTTGTACAATCCTTGTAAAATGCTTTAAGCGATAGTAAAAACCCTTCTGGTATGCCCATTTTCTCTAAAACTTTAAAAAGATAAAAGTGTGAGACACGGTCAAATGCTTTTTCAAAATCAATAGATAAAATCGCCATTTTCCCCTTTCTGTCTTTCACATCCTCAATACAGTCTTTCACTAAATTCAGATTGTCCCATATACTGCGCCCCGGCACCCCACACACTTGATTAGAATGAATAACTTTGCTGATGACTTCTTTTAGACGATTTGCACAAATTTTAGCCATTATTTTATAGTCACAATTTAAAAGTGTTATTGGTCTCCAGTTTTCTAATTTTGATTTATCGCCTTTTTTGTATAGGAGGGAGACTTCACCTTTCTTCCAGGAATTTAATAAAACCTTATTATTAAAAACCTCAGTAAACAAATAAAACAAATCATCTTTTAAAATATCATAAAAACATACATAAAATTCTATTGGGATGCCATCAGGACCAGGGACCTTTCCAGTTTTAAAACTTTTAATAGTTTTTAACACTTCTTGTTCCGTTAAAACTTGGGATAAAAACTCTTGGGATGCGGGATCTAAAACAGCTGTTAGTCCTTGCAGCGAATCATCCATTAATTTATTATCTATATTTTTTCCATTAAAAAGATTAGAAAAAAAAACCTCAACTTTACCCAGCATATTTTTTATATTATTCTCACCATCTATATGGTCAATTATCACTTTTTCTTTTTTATTTTTCCTAAAAAAATATCTGGAACACTTTTCATTTTCTTCTATATGTTGTACTCTAGAACGAAAAATTATCTCTTTTCCTTTTTGTTCTAGCCATTTTGAAATCTCTTCTTTTAAGTTTGAAATATCAACTTGTACATCTATCCCATTGTCTCTGAGCTTAAATAATGTTTGTAGGCGGGTATTTAAAATTCTATATTCTTCATATTTTTCTTTGGCTCTACATATACTCTTTTTAATAAAAAAGTCTTTTATTTTTACTTTCATTCTATCCCACCATACACTCATAGTCTCATTTGTTTTTTTCCCTTTTCTACATTTCCTATAAAACTCAATAAAATCTGATAAAATCTGCGGGTCGGTTAAAAGGGATACGTTCATTTTCCAGCTTTTCTTACCACATTTTTTGTTGTCATTTACTTTTATGGTAAAGGATAAAAGTTTATGGTCTGAAAATATATTAGTTAAAACTTCACATTTGGCAGGTATTGTTTTATCTGAACCAAAAATAAAATCAATCCTAGAGCTACAATTAGCATTGCTCCAAGTGAAACCGGCGTCCTCTGGGCTGTCACTATGACACTCTTTATATATGTCTATCAATTTAGCATCTTTGACTATATCATGTAGCATACCTGAGGTTTTATCGTAGTTCCTGCTTACAGAGCTGGAGCGCCGGTTTTCACCTTTTAAAACACAATTAAAATCCCCTGCTAAGATAAAAGGTTCAGAGTTATTAATAAATAATGGTAAAAGATCAAGCATTTCGGCTCTTTCATTTTTCTCTGTTGATCCATAAAAATTTAAAAACTGCCATCTAATACCATCAATAAAAGCTTTCACTAATAAAATACGACCTGGTAAAATTTCCTGAATAAAATCAATTAAAACGTTCCCTTTAAAAAGTATGGCTACACCCGCTGATCCTGCAGCATTCGATCCGGACCAGACAGATGGCCCACACTTCCACTCATCTTTATATTTTTGATATGACATTTCATGTGGGATATTACATTCTTGCAGAAAAAATACAGATGCAGTAAAACACGTAAAAAAATTAAAAAGAGCAGTTCTTCTCGTGTTAGATTTTATGCCTCTCACGTTGAGGGAAATACCTTTGAGTTCAGCCATCATTAGAAAATGTAGAAATTTTACTTAGGTAACTAAGAGCAACGGATTTACCTGTCCGATGAACCTGATCAGACCACTGGGCTTGCGCCTCCCTCCTCATCTGATAGTATCGTCACGAGAGTCTCCGTGGAGGAGGAAAGATTACCACATTTATATAAACCCGACGCTACACTGGCATAGCTCGGAGGGCTGGCTGGCAGAACCCGCTGGGTCTCCATTGGCTGGCCATGCAGTTCCTCATCAGGTGGGTCCCCGAGGGGTTCCGCCGCCCCTGTTTGACCTGTAGAAGGTCGTCCTATAGGAGGAGGTTGCGCACAAGGCAGAGCCTCTGACTCTTCAGAGGCAGCAAGATCCCGGTCCCCACCTGTAGCAGCGGAGACCGAAACCCCTGAGGGTCCAGCGTCCACGTCCCCTTCAGGAGAAGTGTCCATCTGTTCACCTCCTGCTGCCTCCTCCGAACCACCCTTTTTCTTTTTCTTAGGACCCACCTTTATCCACTCAGAGCCCTCAGCACTAGGAGACCCAGACTGGGCATGGGCTTCTGTGTCGGCCTTTTGCCGGTCCCTTTTGACCTTACCAGTAGTGCCCTTCTGCTCCTTCTCAGCCCTCCTTTTGGACTCCCGCAGGTCCTGCAGCCAGGTTTTGGGATTTGGTATTTTACCTGTCATAGACTCTGGAGACACTTCACTATTTGGTACGCCCTTATTGTCTCCAGAGGCTCCAGGTTGTTGTTCCTCCTCCTGAGGGGTGGTCTGATCTTTTGGTCCTTGGTCGGACGTCTTGGACTTCCCATTTTGCTCATCTTCCCGAAATCTGTGAGGGCAAGAAAAATAAAAGTGACCTGGAGTCTGGCAAAAACTGCATTTCTTTTCCTTAGGGCATTCTTTTGTCTCATGTTCTTCACTAGCACAATTTCTACATGATACATGACAGTTTTCTTTTGAATGACCATAGCGCTTACAATTTCTGCAATATACTGGCATCCCAGAAAAGAAGAAATCCCCATTTGTTTGCCCAATTTTGAAACGGGCAGGGGGGAGCCGTATACCACCTGGTGTATTTGGATCTCTTGTACACTTCACAAGGAATTTCCACTTAGATGTCCATATGTTATATTCGTTTAATATCTTCCCAATACATTTAACACTTTTAAAATAAATTGCTAGAAATGACATTACTTCTGGAGCAGAAACAAAGGGCGAAAATATTTTTACAATAACCAGTCTTACCTCATCCAGGACGTGCTCAACAATTTGTATCCCTTTCAAAACAGGACTATTTTCAACTTTTTTTAACTTTTCTAGTACATCTCTAAAAATACCTTCTCCGGTGAATGTGATGTCATAGTCACCTCTTCTGGGATAATCCTGGATGGAGAGAATTTCATTCCTTTGTACGCCAAGAAGGTTCCTGAGCACGTCCTGGACTACATACCCTAATTTCCTCATATCCGAGCCACCCGCCGTGAAGTGAACTCGGATAGAGTTTTTTAGCCTCGCATAAAGAGGCACGAGGTTAGGGTCAACCTCCATGGAAAAACGCAACAAGGTTGCAAATTGCAGCCGCTTGCAATCTGCGCTCCCAGTGTTCTTGCAGCGAAAAACACCTGGAAGCTGGGGGATCGCAACTCGTTACCCTGGGACTAAGCCCTCTCCCTAATAGCAGCAAGCAGGTTAAGTCCACCAAAGTGGACGATCCTGCCAGGCCAAGGAGAGGGGTACCCGAGTGCCCTTCAACCACAATCTCCTGCAATAAAGCACTTGATCGTAGCCAAAAGGCCGAGAAGCGATAACCAGAATTGGTTTCAAACTACGGAGCCACCCAAGGATCCTGAAAAGTCCATTTGTGGAGATGAGCTCCTGGACTCCCGTTAAGAAGACATGTTGTCAACCTCTAGATCCCTTACATGCCTGCACTTTTCGGCTTGCTGCTGCTGCAATCCACGCGTTTTAGATCTGCATAACTCCACCTCTTTAAACACAGCACCTTCACCCCCTGCTGTTCCCACCCGCCTCAACACCGTTGGAAGGGAGGAGAACCAATTAAGGCGGGGGGTGGGGTGGAACGAGCAGCTGTCTACCCTTAGCAGGAGGGCTCCTGATTACATACCTCTCCTGCTGCTGCTGCTGCTGGCTGTCCAGCAGCAGACTGAAGGTGGCTGCTGCTGTGCACAGGTATATAAAGGCTCAGAGCCTATTATGACACGCGCAGCCAGCGTTCCATTGCCACATTCCATCTACTGCAGGCAGGATACCTGGCTGGCTGAATGTCGCTGAGAAGCTCACAGAGACCGCCATAAGCAACAGTTTAACAGAATGCCACAGACTAATCAACCAAACTTTTTGGGTTGGGTTCTCTTTTATAGTCTGCAGGCATTAAATGAAAGAAGTCAGTGTTCCAGCAGAAGGAGACAACGTTTCAGAAAAGGCATTGTAGCAAACCAAAAAAGAAATTTTAAGCGCAGCAGAGTAACCAGCGCACATACCTGTTAGCTCAGGTGAGTTTAAAAGGCTGCTGTTGATAACAAGGGCATTTGCTAAATAGATGGTGTGTGTGCAACAATATACTGAAAGGTCAATTATATTGTGCAGCTTATCTCACCACCTGTAGTTATTTAGGTGAAAGCTCCAAAATGCTTGCCTAATATGTCTGTTTATCCAAAAGGAAGTAAAAAGGGAGAGCTAGAAAGATAGCATTGCATCACATTACATGGCAATGCAATGCACAGTTGCTGATGTTGAACCAAAATGAGCTTGTAATCTGGCTTCTGCAACTTTGAACATGAAAAATCCAATGAGGAGAAGAAAAGCAAAGCCAAAGAGTCCATCCCAAAATCCGACAAACAAGCAAAATGAACAAAAAACATTGAATTCAATTCTTTCTGATTTTAGAAACTGCATTAAAGAAGGGGTGCACCGGTCCTGGAGATACTGCAATACCAGGTCAATGCGTGGAGTGGACAGAGCAAGCTCTTTTTCCATCTCCCTGTTCTAAAAATCCATTTAATATATGGTCCCCAGATAGGGGACGTATCAGATATTAAACTGATAAGAACAGATACTACACTTGATCTTAGCCAAAAGGCCGAGAAGCGATAACCAGAATTGGTTTCAAACTACGGAGCCACCCAAGGATCCTGAAAAGTCCATTTGTGGAGATGAGCTCCTGGACTCCCGTTAAGAAGACATGTTGTCAACCTCTAGATCCCTTACATGCCTGCACTTTTCGGCTTGCTGCTGCTGCAATCCACGCGTTTTAGATCTGCATAACTCCACCTCTTTAAACACAGCACCTTCACCCCCTGCTGTTCCCACCCGCCTCAACACCGTTGGAAGGGAGGAGAACCAATTAAGGCGGGGGGTGGGGTGGAACGAGCAGCTGTCTACCCTTAGCAGGAGGGCTCCTGATTACATACCTCTCCTGCTGCTGCTGCTGCTGGCTGTCCAGCAGCAGACTGAAGGTGGCTGCTGCTGTGCACAGGTATATAAAGGCTCAGAGCCTATTATGACACGCGCAGCCAGCGTTCCATTGCCACATTCCATCTACTGCAGGCAGGATACCTGGCTGGCTGAATGTCGCTGAGAAGCTCACAGAGACCGCCATAAGCAACAGTTTAACAGAATGCCACAGACTAATCAACCAAACTTTTTGGGTTGGGTTCTCTTTTATAGTCTGCAGGCATTAAATGAAAGAAGTCAGTGTTCCAGCAGAAGGAGACAACGTTTCAGAAAAGGCATTGTAGCAAACCAAAAAAGAAATTTTAAGCGCAGCAGAGTAACCAGCGCACATACCTGTTAGCTCAGGTGAGTTTAAAAGGCTGCTGTTGATAACAAGGGCATTTGCTAAATAGATGGTGTGTGTGCAACAATATACTGAAAGGTCAATTATATTTTGCAGCTTATCTCACCACCTGTAGTTATTTAGGTGAAAGCTCCAAAATGCTTGCCTAATATGTCTGTTTATCCAAAAGGAAGTAAAAAGGGAGAGCTAGAAAGATAGCATTGCATCACATTACATGGCAATGCAATGCACAGTTGCTGAAGTTGAACCAAAATGAGCTTGTAATCTGGCTTCTGCAACTTTGAACATGAAAAATCCAATGAGGAGAAGAAAAGCAAAGCCAAAGAGTCCATCCCAAAATCCGACAAACAAGCAAAATGAACAAAAAACATTGAATTCAATTCTTTCTGATTTTAGAAACTGCATTAAAGAAGGGGTGCACCAGTCCTGGAGATACTGCAATACCAGGTCAATGCGTGGAGTGGACAGAGCAAGCTCTTTTTCCATCTCCCTGTTCTAAAAATCCATTTAATATATGGTCCCCAGATAGGGGACGTATCAGATATTAAACTGATAAGAAAAGATACTACACTTGATCTTAGCCAAAAGTCCGAGAAGCGATAACCAGAATTGGTTTCAAACTACGTAGCCACCCAAGGATCCTGAAAAGTCCATTTGTGGAGATGAGCTCCTGGACTCCCGTTAAGAAGACATGTTGTCAACCTCTAGATCCCTTACATGCCTGCACTTTTCGGCTTGCTGCTGCTGCAATCCACGCGTTTTAGATCTGCATAACTCCACCTCTTTAAACACAGCACCTTCACCCCCTGCTGTTCCCACCCGCCTCAACACCGTTGGAAGGGAGGAGAACCAATTAAGGCGGGGGGTGGGGTGGAACGAGCAGCTGTCTACCCTTAGCAGGAGGGCTCCTGATTACATACTTCTCCTGCTGCTGCTGCTGGCTGTCCAGCAGCAGACTGAAGGTGGCTGCTGCTGTGCACAGGCATATAAAGGCTCAGAGCCTATTATGACACGCGCAGCCAGCGTTCCATTGCCACATTCCATCTACTGCAGGCAGGATACCTGGCTGGCTGAATGTCGCTGAGAAGCTCACAGAGACCGCCATAAGCAACAGTTTAACAGAATGCCACAGACTAATCAACCAAACTTTTTGGGTTGGGTTCTCTTTTATAGTCTGCAGGCATTAAATGAAAGAAGTCAGTGTTCCAGCAGAAGGAGACAACGTTTCAGAAAAGGCATTGTAGCAAACCAAAAAAGAAATTTTAAGCGCAGCAGAGTAACCAGCGCACATACCTGTTAGCTCAGGTGAGTTTAAAAGGCTGCTGTTGATAACAAGGGCATTTGCTAAATAGATGGTGTGTGTGCAACAATATACTGAAAGGTCAATTATATTGTGCAGCTTATCTCACCACCTGTAGTTATTTAGGTGAAAGCTCCAAAATGCTTGCCTAATATGTCTGTTTATCCAAAAGGAAGTAAAAAGGGAGAGCTAGAAAGATAGCATTGCATCACATTACATGGCAATGCAATGCACAGTTGCTGAAGTTGAACCAAAATGAGCTTGTAATCTGGCTTCTGCAACTTTGAACATGAAAAATCCAATGAGGAGAAGAAAAGCAAAGCCAAAGAGTCCATCCCAAAATCCGACAAACAAGCAAAATGAACAAAAAACATTGAATTCTATTCTTTCTGATTTTAGAAACTGCATTAAAGAAGGGGTGCACCGGTCCTGGAGATACTGCAATACCAGGTCAATGCGTGGAGTGGACAGAGCAAGCTCTTTTTCCATCTCCCTGTTCTAAAAATCCATTTAATATATGGTCCCCAGATAGGAGACGTATCAGATATTAAACTGATAAGAACAGATACTACACTTGATCTTAGCCAAAAGGCCGAGAAGCGATAACCAGAATTGGTTTCAAACTACGGAGCCACCCAAGGATCCTGAAAAGTCCATTTGTGGAGATGAGCTCCTGGACTCCCGTTAAGAAGACATGTTGTCAACCTCTAGATCCCTTACATGCCTGCACTTTTCGGCTTGCTGCTGCTGCAATCCACGCGTTTTAGATCTGCATAACTCCACCTCTTTAAACACAGCACCTTCACCCCCTGCTGTTCCCACCCGCCTCAACACCGTTGGAAGGGAGGAGAACCAATTAAGGCGGGGGGTGGGGTGGAACGAGGAGCTGTCTACCCTTAGCAGGAGGGCTCCTGATTACATACTTCTCCTGCTGCTGCTGCTGCTGGCTGTCCAGCAGCAGACTGAAGGTGGCTGCTGCTGTGCACAGGCATATAAAGGCTCAGAGCCTATTATGACACGCGCAGCCAGCGTTCCATTGCCACATTCCATCTACTGCAGGCAGGATACCTGGCTGGCTGAATGTCGCTGAGAAGCTCACAGAGACCGCCATAAGCAACAGTTTAACAGAATGCCACAGACTAATCAACCAAACTTTTTGGGTTGGGTTCTCTTTTATAGTCTGCAGGCATTAAATGAAAGAAGTCAGTGTTCCAGCAGAAGGAGACAACGTTTCAGAAAAGGCATTGTAGCAAACCAAAAAAGAAATTTTAAGCGCAGCAGAGTAACCAGCGCACATACCTGTTAGCTCAGGTGAGTTTAAAAGGCTGCTGTTGATAACAAGGGCATTTGCTAAATAGATGGTGTGTGTGCAACAATATACTGAAAGGTCAATTATATTGTGCAGCTTATCTCACCACCTGTAGTTATTTAGGTGAAAGCTCCAAAATGCTTGCCTAATATGTCTGTTTATCCAAAAGGAAGTAAAAAGGGAGAGCTAGAAAGATAGCATTGCATCACATTACATGGCAATGCAATGCACAGTTGCTGAAGTTGAACCAAAATGAGCTTGTAATCTGGCTTCTGCAACTTTGAACATGAAAAATCCAATGAGGAGAAGAAAAGCAAAGCCAAAGAGTCCATCCCAAAATCCGACAAACAAGCAAAATGAACAAAAAACATTGAATTCTATTCTTTCTGATTTTAGAAACTGCATTAAAGAAGGGGTGCACCGGTCCTGGAGATACTGCAATACCAGGTCAATGCGTGGAGTGGACAGAGCAAGCTCTTTTTCCATCTCCCTGTTCTAAAAATCCATTTAATATATGGTCCCCAGATAGGAGACGTATCAGATATTAAACTGATAAGAACAGATACTACACTTGATCTTAGCCAAAAGGCCGAGAAGCGATAACCAGAATTGGTTTCAAACTACGGAGCCACCCAAGGATCCTGAAAAGTCCATTTGTGGAGATGAGCTCCTGGACTCCCGTTAAGAAGACATGTTGTCAACCTCTAGATCCCTTACATGCCTGCACTTTTCGGCTTGCTGCTGCTGCAATCCACGCGTTTTAGATCTGCATAACTCCACCTCTTTAAACACAGCACCTTCACCCCCTGCTGTTCCCACCCGCCTCAACACCGTTGGAAGGGAGGAGAACCAATTAAGGCGGGGGGTGGGGTGGAACGAGCAGCTGTCTACCCTTAGCAGGAGGTCTCCTGATTACATACCTCTCCTGCTGCTGCTGCTGCTGGCTGTCCAGCAGCAGACTGAAGGTGGCTGCTGCTGTGCACAGGTATATAAAGGCTCAGAGCCTATTATGACACGCGCAGCCAGCGTTCCATTGCCACATTCCATCTACTGCAGGCAGGATACCTGGCTGGCTGAATGTCGCTGAGAAGCTCACAGAGACCGCCATAAGCAACAGTTTAACAGAATGCCACAGACTAATCAACCAAACTTTTTGGGTTGGGTTCTCTTTTATAGTCTGCAGGCATTAAATGAAAGAAGTCAGTGTTCCAGCAGAAGGAGACAACGTTTCAGAAAAGGCATTGTAGCAAACCAAAAAAGAAATTTTAAG
The DNA here is from genome assembly GCF_046119375.1 of Phyllobates terribilis. NCBI lineage: Eukaryota > Metazoa > Chordata > Amphibia > Anura > Dendrobatidae > Phyllobates > Phyllobates terribilis. The sequence goes on from NW_027362765.1 coordinate 653,661,846, forward strand.
CGCAGCAGAGTAACCAGCGCACATACCTGTTAGCTCAGGTGAGTTTAAAAGGCTGCTGTTGATAACAAGGGCATTTGCTAAATAGATGGTGTGTGTGCAACAATATACTGAAAGGTCAATTATATTGTGCAGCTTATCTCACCACCTGTAGTTATTTAGGTGAAAGCTCCAAAATGCTTGCCTAATATGTCTGTTTATCCAAAAGGAAGTAAAAAGGGAGAGCTAGAAAGATAGCATTGCATCACATTACATGGCAATGCAATGCACAGTTGCTGAAGTTGAACCAAAATGAGCTTGTAATCTGGCTTCTGCAACTTTGAACATGAAAAATCCAATGAGGAGAAGAAAAGCAAAGCCAAAGAGTCCATCCCAAAATCCGACAAACAAGCAAAATGAACAAAAAACATTGAATTCAATTCTTTCTGATTTTAGAAACTGCATTAAAGAAGGGGTGCACCGGTCCTGGAGATACTGCAATACCAGGTCAATGCGTGGAGTGGACAGAGCAAGCTCTTTTTCCATCTCCCTGTTCTAAAAATCCATTTAATATATGGTCCCCAGATAGGGGACGTATCAGATATTAAACTGATAAGAACAGATACTACACTTGATCTTAGCCAAAAGGCCGAGAAGCGATAACCAGAATTGGTTTCAAACTACGGAGCCACCCAAGGATCCTGAAAAGTCCATTTGTGGAGATGAGCTCCTGGACTCCCGTTAAGAAGACATGTTGTCAACCTCTAGATCCCTTACATGCCTGCACTTTTCGGCTTGCTGCTGCTGCAATCCACGCGTTTTAGATCTGCATAACTCCACCTCTTTAAACACAGCACCTTCACCCCCTGCTGTTCCCACCCGCCTCAACACCGTTGGAAGGGAGGAGAACCAATTAAGGCGGGGGGTGGGGTGGAACGAGCAGCTGTCTACCCTTAGCAGGAGGGCTCCTGATTACATACCTCTCCTGCTGCTGCTGCTGCTGGCTGTCCAGCAGCAGACTGAAGGTGGCTGCTGCTGTGCACAGGTATATAAAGGCTCAGAGCCTATTATGACACGCGCAGCCAGCGTTCCATTGCCACATTCCATCTACTGCAGGCAGGATACCTGGCTGGCTGAATGTCGCTGAGAAGCTCACAGAGACCGCCATAAGCAACAGTTTAACAGAATGCCACAGACTAATCAACCAAACTTTTTGGGTTGGGTTCTCTTTTATAGTCTGCAGGCATTAAATGAAAGAAGTCAGTGTTCCAGCAGAAGGAGACAACGTTTCAGAAAAGGCATTGTAGCAAACCAAAAAAGAAATTTTAAGCGCAGCAGAGTAACCAGCGCACATACCTGTTAGCTCAGGTGAGTTTAAAAGGCTGCTGTTGATAACAAGGGCATTTGCTAAATAGATGGTGTGTGTGCAACAATATACTGAAAGGTCAATTATATTGTGCAGCTTATCTCACCACCTGTAGTTATTTAGGTGAAAGCTCCAAAATGCTTGCCTAATATGTCTGTTTATCCAAAAGGAAGTAAAAAGGGAGAGCTAGAAAGATAGCATTGCATCACATTACATGGCAATGCAATGCACAGTTGCTGAAGTTGAACCAAAATGAGCTTGTAATCTGGCTTCTGCAACTTTGAACATGAAAAATCCAATGAGGAGAAGAAAAGCAAAGCCAAAGAGTCCATCCCAAAATCCGACAAACAAGCAAAATGAACAAAAAACATTGAATTCAATTCTTTCTGATTTTAGAAACTGCATTAAAGAAGGGGTGCACCGGTCCTGGAGATACTGCAATACCAGGTCAATGCGTGGAGTGGACAGAGCAAGCTCTTTTTCCATCTCCCTGTTCTAAAAATCCATTTAATATATCGTCCCCAGATAGGGGACGTATCAGATATTAAACTGATAAGAACAGATACTACACTTGATCTTAGCCAAAAGGCCGAGAAGCGATAACCAGAATTGGTTTCAAACTACGGAGCCACCCAAGGATCCTGAAAAGTCCATTTGTGGAGATGAGCTCCTGGACTCCCGTTAAGAAGACATGTTGTCAACCTCTAGATCCCTTACATGCCTGCACTTTTCAGCTTGCTGCTGCTGCAATCCACGCGTTTTAGATCTGCATAACTCCACCTCTTTAAACACAGCACCTTCACCCCCTGCTGTTCCCACCCGCCTCAACACCGTTGGAAGGGAGGAGAACCAATTAAGGCGGGGGGTGGGGTGGAACGAGCAGCTGTCTACCCTTAGCAGGAGGGCTCCTGATTACATACCTCTCCTGCTGCTGCTGGCTGTCCAGCAGCAGACTGAAGGTGGCTGCTGCTGTGCACAGGTATATAAAGGCTCAGAGCCTATTATGACACGCGCAGCCAGCGTTCCATTGCCACATTCCATCTACTGCAGGCAGGATACCTGGCTGGCTGAATGTCGCTGAGAAGCTCACAGAGACCGCCATAAGCAACAGTTTAACAGAATGCCACAGACTAATCAACCAAACTTTTTGGGTTGGGTTCTCTTTTATAGTCTGCAGGCATTAAATGAAAGAAGTCAGTGTTCCAGCAGAAGGAGACAACGTTTCAGAAAAGGCATTGTAGCAAACCAAAAAAGAAATTTTAAGCGCAGCAGAGTAACCAGCGCACATACCTGTTAGCTCAGGTGAGTTTAAAAGGCTGCTGTTGATAACAAGGGCATTTGCTAAATAGATGGTGTGTGTGCAACAATATACTGAAAGGTCAATTATATTGTGCAGCTTATCTCACCACCTGTAGTTATTTAGGTGAAAGCTCCAAAATGCTTGCCTAATATGTCTGTTTATCCAAAAGGAAGTAAAAAGGGAGAGCTAGAAAGATAGCATTGCATCACATTACATGGCAATGCAATGCACAGTTGCTGAAGTTGAACCAAAATGAGCTTGTAATCTGGCTTCTGCAACTTTGAACATGAAAAATCCAATGAGGAGAAGAAAAGCAAAGCCAAAGAGTCCATCCCAAAATCCGACAAACAAGCAAAATGAACAAAAAACATTGAATTCAATTCTTTCTGATTTTAGAAACTGCATTAAAGAAGGGGTGCACCGGTCCTGGAGATACTGCAATACCAGGTCAATGCGTGGAGTGGACAGAGCAAGCTCTTTTTCCATCTCCCTGTTCTAAAAATCCATTTAATATATGGTCCCCAGATAGGGGACGTATCAGATATTAAACTGATAAGAACAGATACTACACTTGATCTTAGCCAAAAGGCCGAGAAGCGATAACCAGAATTGGTTTCAAACTACGGAGCCACCCAAGGATCCTGAAAAGTCCATTTGTGGAGATGAGCTCCTGGACTCCCGTTAAGAAGACATGTTGTCAACCTCTAGATCCCTTACATGCCTGCACTTTTCGGCTTGCTGCTGCTGCAATCCACGCGTTTTAGATCTGCATAACTCCACCTCTTTAAACACAGCACCTTCACCCCCTGCTGTTCCCACCCGCCTCAACACCGTTGGAAGGGAGGAGAACCAATTAAGGCGGGGGGTGGGGTGGAACGAGCAGCTGTCTACCCTTAGCAGGAGGGCTCCTGATTACATACCTCTCCTGCTGCTGCTGCTGCTGGCTGTCCAGCAGCAGACTGAAGGTGGCTGCTGCTGTGCACAGGTATATAAAGGCTCAGAGCCTATTATGACACGCGCAGCCAGCGTTCCATTGCCACATTCCATCTACTGCAGGCAGGATACCTGGCTGGCTGAATGTCGCTGAGAAGCTCACAGAGACCGCCATAAGCAACAGTTTAACAGAATGCCACAGACTAATCAACCAAACTTTTTGGGTTGGGTTCTCTTTTATAGTCTGCAGGCATTAAATGAAAGAAGTCAGTGTTCCAGCAGAAGGAGACAACGTTTCAGAAAAGGCATTGTAGCAAACCAAAAAAGAAATTTTAAGCGCAGCAGAGTAACCAGCGCACATACCTGTTAGCTCAGGTGAGTTTAAAAGGCTGCTGTTGATAACAAGGGCATTTGCTAAAGAGATGGTGTGTGTGCAACAATATACTGAAAGGTCAATTATATTGTGCAGCTTATCTCACCACCTGTAGTTATTTAGGTGAAAGCTCCAAAATGCTTGCCTAATATGTCTGTTTATCCAAAAGGAAGTAAAAAGGGAGAGCTAGAAAGATAGCATTGCATCATATTACATGGCAATGCAATGCACAGTTGCTGAAGTTGAACCAAAATGAGCTTGTAATCTGGCTTCTGCAACTTTGAACATGAAAAATCCAATGAGGAGAAGAAAAGCAAAGCCAAAGAGTCCATCCCAAAATCCGACAAACAAGCAAAATGAACAAAAAACATTGAATTCAATTCTTTCTGATTTTAGAAACTGCATTAAAGAAGGGGTGCACCAGTCCTGGAGATACTGCAATACCAGGTCAATGCGTGGAGTGGACAGAGCAAGCTCTTTTTCCATCTCCCTGTTCTAAAAATCCATTTAATATATGGTCCCCAGATAGGGGACGTATCAGATATTAAACTGATAAGAAAAGATACTACACTTGATCTTAGCCAAAAGTCCGAGAAGCGATAACCAGAATTGGTTTCAAACTACGGAGCCACCCAAGGATCCTGAAAAGTCCATTTGTGGAGATGAGCTCCTGGACTCCCGTTAAGAAGACATGTTGTCAACCTCTAGATCCCTTACATGCCTGCACTTTTCGGCTTGCTGCTGCTGCAATCCACGCGTTTTAGATCTGCATAACTCCACCTCTTTAAACACAGCACCTTCACCCCCTGCTGTTCCCACCCGCCTCAACACCGTTGGAAGGGAGGAGAACCAATTAAGGTGGGGGGTGGGGTGGAACGAGCAGCTGTCTACCCTTAGCAGGAGGGCTCCTGATTACATACTTCTCCTGCTGCTGCTGCTGCTGGCTGTCCAGCAGCAGACTGAAGGTGGCTGCTGCTGTGCACAGGCATATAAAGGCTCAGAGCCTATTATGACACGCGCAGCCAGCGTTCCATTGCCACATTCCATCTACTGCAGGCAGGATACCTGGCTGGCTGAATGTCGCTGAGAAGCTCACAGAGACCGCCATAAGCAACAGTTTAACAGAATGCCACAGACTAATCAACCAAACTTTTTGGGTTGGGTTCTCTTTTATAGTCTGCAGGCATTAAATGAAAGAAGTCAGTGTTCCAGCAGAAGGAGACAACGTTTCAGAAAAGGCATTGTAGCAAACCAAAAAAGAAATTTTAAGCACAGCAGAGTAACCAGCGCACATACCTGTTAGCTCAGGTGAGTTTAAAAGGCTGCTGTTGATAACAAGGGCATTTGCTAAATAGATGGTGTGTGTGCAACAATATACTGAAAGGTCAATTATATTGTGCAGCTTATCTCACCACCTGTAGTTATTTAGGTGAAAGCTCCAAAATGCTTGCCTAATATGTCTGTTTATCCAAAAGGAAGTAAAAAGGGAGAGCTAGAAAGATAGCATTGCATCACATTACATGGCAATGCAATGCACAGTTGCTGAAGTTGAACCAAAATGAGCTTGTAATCTGGCTTCTGCAACTTTGAACATGAAAAATCCAATGAGGAGAAGAAAAGCAAAGCCAAAGAGTCCATCCCAAAATCCGACAAACAAGCAAAATGAACAAAAAACATTGAATTCTATTCTTTCTGATTTTAGAAACTGCATTAAAGAAGGGGTGCACCGGTCCTGGAGATACTGCAATACCAGGTCAATGCGTGGAGTGGACAGAGCAAGCTCTTTTTCCATCTCCCTGTTCTAAAAATCCATTTAATATATGGTCCCCAGATAGGAGACGTATCAGATATTAAACTGATAAGAACAGATACTACACTTGATCTTAGCCAAAAGGCCGAGAAGCGATAACCAGAATTGGTTTCAAACTACGGAGCCACCCAAGGATCCTGAAAAGTCCATTTGTGGAGATGAGCTCCTGGACTCCCGTTAAGAAGACATGTTGTCAACCTCTAGATCCCTTACATGCCTGCACTTTTCGGCTTGCTGCTGCTGCAATCCACGCGTTTTAGATCTGCATAACTCCACCTCTTTAAACACAGCACCTTCACCCCCTGCTGTTCCCACCCGCCTCAACACCGTTGGAAGGGAGGAGAACCAATTAAGGCGGGGGGTGGGGTGGAACGAGCAGCTGTCTACCCTTAGCAGGAGGGCTCCTGATTACATACCTCTCCTGCTGCTGCTGCTGCTGGCTGTCCAGCAGCAGACTGAAGGTGGCTGCTGCTGTGCACAGGTATATAAAGGCTCAGAGCCTATTATGACACGCGCAGCCAGCGTTCCATTGCCACATTCCATCTACTGCAGGCAGGATACCTGGCTGGCTGAATGTCGCTGAGAAGCTCACAGAGACCGCCATAAGCAACAGTTTAACAGAATGCCACAGACTAATCAACCAAACTTTTTGGGTTGGGTTCTCTTTTATAGTCTGCAGGCATTAAATGAAAGAAGTCAGTGTTCCAGCAGAAGGAGACAACGTTTCAGAAAAGGCATTGTAGCAAACCAAAAAAGAAATTTTAAGCGCAGCAGAGTAACCAGCGCACATACCTGTTAGCTCAGGTGAGTTTAAAAGGCTGCTGTTGATAACAAGGGCATTTGCTAAATAGATGGTGTGTGTGCAACAATATACTGAAAGGTCAATTATATTGTGCAGCTTATCTCACCACCTGTAGTTATTTAGGTGAAAGCTCCAAAATGCTTGCCTAATATGTCTGTTTATCCAAAAGGAAGTAAAAAGGGAGAGCTAGAAAGATAGCATTGCATCACATTACATGGCAATGCAATGCACAGTTGCTGAAGTTGAACCAAAATGAGCTTGTAATCTGGCTTCTGCAACTTTGAACATGAAAAATCCAATGAGGAGAAGAAAAGCAAAGCCAAAGAGTCCATCCCAAAATCCGACAAACAAGCAAAATGAACAAAAAACATTGAATTCAATTCTTTCTGATTTTAGAAACTGCATTAAAGAAGGGGTGCACCGGTCCTGGAGATACTGCAATACCAGGTCAATGCGTGGAGTGGACAGAGCAAGCTCTTTTTCCATCTCCCTGTTCTAAAAATCCATTTAATATATGGTCCCCAGATAGGGGACGTATCAGATATTAAACTGATAAGAACAGATACTACACTTGATCTTAGCCAAAAGGCCGAGAAGCGATAACCAGAATTGGTTTCAAACTACGGAGCCACCCAAGGATCCTGAAAAGTCCATTTGTGGAGATGAGCTCCTGGACTCCCGTTAAGAAGACATGTTGTCAACCTCTAGATCCCTTACATGCCTGCACTTTTCGGCTTGCTGCTGCTGCAATCCACGCGTTTTAGATCTGCATAACTCCACCTCTTTAAACACAGCACCTTCACCCCCTGCTGTTCCCACCCGCCTCAACACCGTTGGAAGGGAGGAGAACCAATTAAGGCGGGGGGTGGGGTGGAACGAGCAGCTGTCTACCCTTAGCAGGAGGGCTCCTGATTACATACCTCTCCTGCTGCTGCTGCTGCTGGCTGTCCAGCAGCAGACTGAAGGTGGCTGCTGCTGTGCACAGGTATATAAAGGCTCAGAGCCTATTATGACACGCGCAGCCAGCGTTCCATTGCCACATTCCATCTACTGCAGGCAGGATACCTGGCTGGCTGAATGTCGCTGAGAAGCTCACAGAGACCGCCATAAGCAACAGTTTAACAGAATGCCACAGACTAATCAACCAAACTTTTTGGGTTGGGTTCTCTTTTATAGTCTGCAGGCATTAAATGAAAGAAGTCAGTGTTCCAGCAGAAGGAGACAACGTTTCAGAAAAGGCATTGTAGCAAACCAAAAAAGAAATTTTAAGCGCAGCAGAGTAACCAGCGCACATACCTGTTAGCTCAGGTGAGTTTAAAAGGCTGCTGTTGATAACAAGGGCATTTGCTAAATAGATGGTGTGTGTGCAACAATATACTGAAAGGTCAATTATATTGTGCAGCTTATCTCACCACCTGTAGTTATTTAGGTGAAAGCTCCAAAATGCTTGCCTAATATGTCTGTTTATCCAAAAGGAAGTAAAAAGGGAGAGCTAGAAAGATAGCATTGCATCACATTACATGGCAATGCAATGCACAGTTGCTGAAGTTGAACCAAAATGAGCTTGTAATCTGGCTTCTGCAACTTTGAACATGAAAAATCCAATGAGGAGAAGAAAAGCAAAGCCAAAGAGTCCATCCCAAAATCCGACAAACAAGCAAAATGAACAAAAAACATTGAATTCAATTCTTTCTGATTTTAGAAACTGCATTAAAGAAGGGGTGCACCGGTCCTGGAGATACTGCAATACCAGGTCAATGCGTGGAGTGGACAGAGCAAGCTCTTTTTCCATCTCCCTGTTCTAAAAATCCATTTAATATATCGTCCCCAGATAGGGGACGTATCAGATATTAAACTGATAAGAACAGATACTACACTTGATCTTAGCCAAAAGGCCGAGAAGCGATAACCAGAATTGGTTTCAAACTACGGAGCCACCCAAGGATCCTGAAAAGTCCATTTGTGGAGATGAGCTCCTGGACTCCCGTTAAGAAGACATGTTGTCAACCTCTAGATCCCTTACATGCCTGCACTTTTCGGCTTGCTGCTGCTGCAATCCACGCGTTTTAGATCTGCATAACTCCACCTCTTTAAACACAGCACCTTCACCCCCTGCTGTTCCCACCCGCCTCAACACCGTTGGAAGGGAGGAGAACCAATTAAGGCGGGGGGTGGGGTGGAACGAGCAGCTGTCTACCCTTAGCAGGAGGGCTCCTGATTACATACCTCTCCTGCTGCTGCTGGCTGTCCAGCAGCAGACTGAAGGTGGCTGCTGCTGTGCACAGGTATATAAAGGCTCAGAGCCTATTATGACACGCGCAGCCAGCGTTCCATTGCCACATTCCATCTACTGCAGGCAGGATACCTGGCTGGCTGAATGTCGCTGAGAAGCTCACAGAGACCGCCATAAGCAACAGTTTAACAGAATGCCACAGACTAATCAACCAAACTTTTTGGGTTGGGTTCTCTTTTATAGTCTGCAGGCATTAAATGAAAGAAGTCAGTGTTCCAGCAGAAGGAGACAACGTTTCAGAAAAGGCATTGTAGCAAACCAAAAAAGAAATTTTAAGCGCAGCAGAGTAACCAGCGCACATACCTGTTAGCTCAGGTGAGTTTAAAAGGCTGCTGTTGATAACAAGGGCATTTGCTAAATAGATGGTGTGTGTGCAACAATATACTGAAAGGTCAATTATATTGTGCAGCTTATCTCACCACCTGTAGTTATTTAGGTGAAAGCTCCAAAATGCTTGCCTAATATGTCTGTTTATCCAAAAGGAAGTAAAAAGGGAGAGCTAGAAAGATAGCATTGCATCACATTACATGGCAATGCAATGCACAGTTGCTGAAGTTGAACCAAAATGAGCTTGTAATCTGGCTTCTGCAACTTTGAACATGAAAAATCCAATGAGGAGAAGAAAAGCAAAGCCAAAGAGTCCATCCCAAAATCCGACAAACAAGCAAAATGAACAAAAAACATTGAATTCAATTCTTTCTGATTTTAGAAACTGCATTAAAGAAGGGGTGCACCGGTCCTGGAGATACTGCAATACCAGGTCAATGCGTGGAGTGGACAGAGCAAGCTCTTTTTCCATCTCCCTGTTCTAAAAATCCATTTAATATATGGTCCCCAGATAGGGGACGTATCAGATATTAAACTGATAAGAACAGATACTACACTTGATCTTAGCCAAAAGGCCGAGAAGCGATAACCAGAATTGGTTTCAAACTACGGAGCCACCCAAGGATCCTGAAAAGTCAATTTGTGGAGATGAGCTCCTGGACTCCCGTTAAGAAGACATGTTGTCAACCTCTAGATCCCTTACATGCCTGCACTTTTCGGCTTGCTGCTGCTGCAATCCACGCGTTTTAGATCTGCATAACTCCACCTCTTTAAACACAGCACCTTCACCCCCTGCTGTTCCCACCCGCCTCAACACCGTTGGAAGGGAGGAGAACCAATTAAGGCGGGGGGTGGGGTGGAACGAGCAGCTGTCTACCCTTAGCAGGAGGGCTCCTGATTACATACCTCTCCTGCTGCTGCTGCTGCTGGCTGTCCAGCAGCAGACTGAAGGTGGCTGCTGCTGTGCACAGGTATATAAAGGCTCAGAGCCTATTATGACACGCGCAGCCAGCGTTCCATTGCCACATTCCATCTACTGCAGGCAGGATACCTGGCTGGCTGAATGTCGCTGAGAAGCTCACAGAGACCGCCATAAGCAACAGTTTAACAGAATGCCACAGACTAATCAACCAAACTTTTTGGGTTGGGTTCTCTTTTATAGTCTGCAGGCATTAAATGAAAGAAGTCAGTGTTCCAGCAGAAGGAGACAACGTTTCAGAAAAGGCATTGTAGCAAACCAAAAAAGAAATTTTAAGCGCAGCAGAGTAACCAGCGCACATACCTGTTAGCTCAGGTGAGTTTAAAAGGCTGCTGTTGATAACAAGGGCATTTGCTAAAGAGATGGTGTGTGTGCAACAATATACTGAAAGGTCAATTATATTGTGCAGCTTATCTCACCACCTGTAGTTATTTAGGTGAAAGCTCCAAAATGCTTGCCTAATATGTCTGTTTATCCAAAAGGAAGTAAAAAGGGAGAGCTAGAAAGATAGCATTGCATCATATTACATGGCAATGCAATGCACAGTTGCTGAAGTTGAACCAAAATGAGCTTGTAATCTGGCTTCTGCAACTTTGAACATGAAAAATCCAATGAGGAGAAGAAAAGCAAAGCCAAAGAGTCCATCCCAAAATCCGACAAACAAGCAAAATGAACAAAAAACATTGAATTCAATTCTTTCTGATTTTAGAAACTGCATTAAAGAAGGGGTGCACCGGTCCTGGAGATACTGCAATACCAGGTCAATGCGTGGAGTGGACAGAGCAAGCTCTTTTTCCATCTCCCTGTTCTAAAAATCCATTTAATATATGGTCCCCAGATAGGGGACGTATCAGATATTAAACTGATAAGAACAGATACTACACTTGATCTTAGCCAAAAGGCCGAGAAGCGATAACCAGAATTGGTTTCAAACTACGGAGCCACCCAAGGATCCTGAAAAGTCCATTTGTGGAGATGAGCTCCTGGACTCCCGTTAAGAAGACATGTTGTCAACCTCTAGATCCCTTACATGCCTGCACTTTTCGGCTTGCTGCTGCTGCAATCCACGCGTTTTAGATCTGCATAACTCCACCTCTTTAAACACAGCACCTTCACCCCCTGCTGTTCCCACCCGCCTCAACACCGTTGGAAGGGAGGAGAACCAATTAAGGCGGGGGGTGGGGTGGAACGAGCAGCTGTCTACCCTTAGCAGGAGGGCTCCTGATTACAAACCTCTCCTGCTGCTGCTGCTGCTGGCTGTCCAGCAGCAGACTGAAGGTGGCTGCTGCTGTGCACAGGTATATAAAGGCTCAGAGCCTATTATGACACGCGCAGCCAGCGTTCCATTGCCACATTCCATCTACTGCAGGCAGGATACCTGGCCGGCTGAATGTCGCTGAGAAGCTCACAGAGACCGCCATAAGCATCAGTTTAACAGAATGCCACAGACTAATCAACCAAACTTTTTGGGTTGGGTTCTCTTTTATAGTCTGCAGGCATTAAATGAAAGAAGTCAGTGTTCCAGCAGAAGGAGACAACGTTTCAGAAAAGGCATTGTAGCAAACCAAAAAAGAAATTTTAAGCGCAGCAGAGTAACCAGCGCACATACCTGTTAGCTCAGGTGAGTTTAAAAGGCTGCTGTTGATAACAAGGGCATTTGCTAAATAGATGGTGTGTGTGCAACAATATACTGAAAGGTCAATTATATTGTGCAGCTTATCTCACCACCTGTAGTTATTTAGGTGAAAGCTCCAAAATGCTTGCCTAATATGTCTGTTTATCCAAAAGGAAGTAAAAAGGGAGAGCTAGAAAGATAGCATTGCATCACATTACATGGCAATGCAATGCACAGTTGCTGAAGTTGAACCAAAATGAGCTTGTAATCTGGCTTCTGCAACTTTGAACATGAAAAATCCAATGAGGAGAAGAAAAGCAAAGCCAAAGAGTCCATCCCAAAATCCGACAAACAAGCAAAATGAACAAAAAACATTGAATTCAATTCTTTCTGATTTTAGAAACTGCATTAAAGAAGGGGTGCACCGGTCCTGGAGATACTGCAATACCAGGTCAATGCGTGGAGTGGACAGAGCAAGCTCTTTTTCCATCTCCCTGTTCTAAAAATCCATTTAATATATGGTCCCCAGATAGGGGACGTATCAGATATTAAACTGATAAGAACAGATACTACACTTGATCTTAGCCAAAAGGCCGAGAAGCGATAACCAGAATTGGTTTCAAACTACGGAGCCACCCAAGGATCCTGAAAAGTCCATTTGTGGAGATGAGCTCCTGGACTCCCGTTAAGAAGACATGTTGTCAACCTCTAGATCCCTTACATGCCTGCACTTTTCGGCTTGCTGCTGCTGCAATCCACGCGTTTTAGATCTGCATAACTCCACCTCTTTAAACACAGCACCTTCACCCCCTGCTGTTCCCACCCGCCTCAACACCGTTGGAAGGGAGGAGAACCAATTAAGGCGGGGGGTGGGGTGGAACGAGCAGCTGTCTACCCTTAGCAGGAGGGCTCCTGATTACATACCTCTCCTGCTGCTGCTGCTGCTGGCTGTCCAGCAGCAGACTGAAGGTGGCTGCTGCTGTGCACAGGTATATAAAGGCTCAGAGCCTATTATGACACGCGCAGCCAGCGTTCCATTGCCACATTCCATCTACTGCAGGCAGGATACCTGGCTGGCTGAATGTCGCTGAGAAGCTCACAGAGACCGCCATAAGCAACAGTTTAACAGAATGCCACAGACTAATCAACCAAACTTTTTGGGTTGGGTTCTCTTTTATAGTCTGCAGGCATTAAATGAAAGAAGTCAGTGTTCCAGCAGAAGGAGACAACGTTTCAGAAAAGGCATTGTAGCAAACCAAAAAAGAAATTTTAAGTGCAGCAGAGTAACCAGCGCACATACCTGTTAGCTCAGGTGAGTTTAAAAGGCTGCTGTTGATAACAAGGGCATTTGCTAAATAGATGGTGTGTGTGCAACAATATACTGAAAGGTCAATTATATTGTGCAGCTTATCTCACCACCTGTAGTTATTTAGGTGAAAGCTCCAAAATGCTTGCCTAATATGTCTGTTTATCCAAAAGGAAGTAAAAAGGGAGAGCTAGAAAGATAGCATTGCATCACATTACATGGCAATGCAATGCACAGTTGCTGAAGTTGAACCAAAATGAGCTTGTAATCTGGCTTCTGCAACTTTGAACATGAAAAATCCAATGAGGAGAAGAAAAGCAAAGCCAAAGAGTCCATCCCAAAATCCGACAAACAAGCAAAATGAACAAAAAACATTGAATTCAATTCTTTCTGATTTTAGAAACTGCATTAAAGAAGGGGTGCACCGGTCCTGGAGATACTGCAATACCAGGTCAATGCGTGGAGTGGACAGAGCAAGCTCTTTTTCCATCTCCCTGTTCTAAAAATCCATTTAATATATGGTCCCCAGATAGGGGACGTATCAGATATTAAACTGATAAGAACAGATACTACACTTGATCTTAGCCAAAAGGCCGAGAAGCGATAACCAGAATTGGTTTCAAACTACGGAGCCACCCAAGGATCCTGAAAAGTTCATTTGTGGAGATGAGCTCCTGGACTCCCGTTAAGAAGACATGTTGTCAACCTCTAGATCCCTTACATGCCTGCACTTTTCGGCTTGCTGCTGCTGCAATCCACGCATTTTAGATCTGCATAACTCCACCTCTTTAAACACAGCACCTTCACCCCCTGCTGTTCCCACCCGCCTCAACACCGTTGGAAGGGAGGAGAACCAATTAAGGCGGGGGGTGGGGTGGAACGAGCAGCTGTCTACCCTTAGCAGGAGGGCTCCTGATTACATACCTCTCCTGCTGCTGCGGCTGCTGGCTGTCCAGCAGCAGACTGAAGGTGGCTGCTGCTGTGCACAGGTATATAAAGGCTCAGAGCCTATTATGACACGCGCAGCCAGCGTTCCATTGCCACATTCCATCTACTGCAGGAAGGATACCTGGCTGGCTGAATGTCGCTGAGAAGCTCACAGAGACCGCCATAAGCAACAGTTTAACAGAATGCCACAGACTAATCAACCAAACTTTTTGGGTTGGGTTCTCTTTTATAGTCTGCAGGCATTAAATGAAAGAAGTCAGTGTTCCAGCAGAAGGAGACAACGTTTCAGAAAAGGCATTGTAGCAAACCAAAAAAGAAATTTTAAGCGCAGCAGAGTAACCAGCGCACATACCTGTTAGCTCAGGTGAGTTTAAAAGGCTGCTGTTGATAACAAGGGCATTTGCTAAAGAGATGGTGTGTGTGCAACAATATACTGAAAGGTCAATTATATTGTGCAGCTTATCTCACCACCTGTAGTTATTTAGGTGAAAGCTCCAAAATGCTTGCCTAATATGTCTGTTTATCCAAAAGGAAGTAAAAAGGGAGAGCTAGAAAGATAGCATTGCATCACATTACATGGCAATGCAATGCACAGTTGCTGAAGTTGAACCAAAATGAGCTTGTAATCTGGCTTCTGCAACTTTGAACATGAAAAATCCAATGAGGAGAAGAAAAGCAAAGCCAAAGAGTCCATCCCAAAATCCGACAAACAAGCAAAATGAACAAAAAACATTGAATTCAATTCTTTCTGATTTTAGAAACTGCATTAAAGAAGGGGTGCACCGGTCCTGGAGATACTGCAATACCAGGTCAATGCGTGGAGTGGACAGAGCAAGCTCTTTTTCCATCTCCCTGTTCTAAAAATCCATTTAATATATGGTCCCCAGATAGGGGACGTATCAGATATTAAACTGATAAGAACAGATACTACACTTGATCTTAGCCAAAAGGCCGAGAAGCGATAACCAGAATTGGTTTCAAACTACGGAGCCACCCAAGGATCCTGAAAAGTCCATTTGTGGAGATGAGCTCCTGGACTCCCGTTAAGAAGACATGTTGTCAACCTCTAGATCCCTTACATGCCTGCACTTTTCGGCTTGCTGCTGCTGCAATCCACGCGTTTTAGATCTGCATAACTCCACCTCTTTAAACACAGCACCTTCACCCCCTGCTGTTCCCACCCGCCTCAACACCGTTGGAAGGGAGGAGAACCAATTAAGGCGGGGGGTGGGGTGGAACGAGCAGCTGTCTACCCTTAGCAGGAGGGCTCCTGATTACATACCTCTCCTGCTGCTGCTGCTGCTGGCTGTCCAGCAGCAGACTGAAGGTGGCTGCTGCTGTGCACAGGTATATAAAGGCTCAGAGCCTATTATGACACGCGCAGCCAGCGTTCCATTGCCACATTCCATCTACTGCAGGCAGGATACCTGGCCGGCTGAATGTCGCTGAGAAGCTCACAGAGACCGCCATAAGCATCAGTTTAACAGAATGCCACAGACTAATCAACCAAACTTTTTGGGTTGGGTTCTCTTTTATAGTCTGCAGGCATTAAATGAAAGAAGTCAGTGTTCCAGCAGAAGGAGACAACGTTTCAGAAAAGGCATTGTAGCAAACCAAAAAAGAAATTTTAAGCGCAGCAGAGTAACCAGCGCACATACCTGTTAGCTCAGGTGAGTTTAAAAGGCTGCTGTTGATAACAAGGGCATTTGCTAAATAGATGGTGTGTGTGCAACAATATACTGAAAGGTGAATTATATTGTGCAGCTTATCTCACCACCTGTAGTTATTTAGGTGAAAGCTCCAAAATGCTTGCCTAATATGTCTGTTTATCCAAAAGGAAGTAAAAAGGGAGAGCTAGAAAGATAGCATTGCATCACATTACATGGCAATGCAATGCACAGTTGCTGAAGTTGAACCAAAATGAGCTTGTAATCTGGCTTCTGCAACTTTGAACATGAAAAATCCAATGAGGAGAAGAAAAGCAAAGCCAAAGAGTCCATCCCAAAATCCGACAAACAAGCAAAATGAACAAAAAACATTGAATTCAATTCTTTCTGATTTTAGAAACTGCATTAAAGAAGGGGTGCACCGGTCCTGGAGATACTGCAATACCAGGTCAATGCGTGGAGTGGACAGAGCAAGCTCTTTTTCCATCTCCCTGTTCTAAAAATCCATTTAATATATGGTCCCCAGATAGGGGACGTATCAGATATTAAACTGATAAGAACAGATACTACACTTGATCTTAGCCAAAAGGCCGAGAAGCGATAACCAGAATTGGTTTCAAACTACGGAGCCACCCAAGGATCCTGAAAAGTCCATTTGTGGAGATGAGCTCCTGGACTCCCGTTAAGAAGACATGTTGTCAACCTCTAGATCCCTTACATGCCTGCACTTTTCGGCTTGCTGCTGCTGCAATCCACGCGTTTTAGATCTGCATAACTCCACCTCTTTAAACACAGCACCTTCACCCCCTGCTGTTCCCACCCGCCTCAACACCGTTGGAAGGGAGGAGAACCAATTAAGGCGGGGGGTGGGGTGGAACGAGCAGCTGTCTACCCTTAGCAGGAGGGCTCCTGATTACATACCTCTCCTGCTGCTGCGGCTGCTGGCTGTCCAGCAGCAGACTGAAGGTGGCTGCTGCTGTGCACAGGTATATAAAGGCTCAGAGCCTATTATGACACGCGCAGCCAGCGTTCCATTGCCACATTCCATCTACTGCAGGCAGGATACCTGGCTGGCTGAATGTCGCTGAGAAGCTCACAGAGACCGCCATAAGCAACAGTTTAACAGAATGCCACAGACTAATCAACCAAACTTTTTGGGTTGGGTTCTCTTTTATAGTCTGCAGGCATTAAATGAAAGAAGTCAGTGTTCCAGCAGAAGGAGACAACGTTTCAGAAAAGGCATTGTAGCAAACCAAAAAAGAAATTTTAAGCGCAGCAGAGTAACCAGCGCACATACCTGTTAGCTCAGGTGAGTTTAAAAGGCTGCTGTTGATAACAAGGGCATTTGCTAAAGAGATGGTGTGTGTGCAACAATATACTGAAAGGTCAATTATATTGTGCAGCTTATCTCACCACCTGTAGTTATTTAGGTGAAAGCTCCAAAATGCTTGCCTAATATGTCTGTTTATCCAAAAGGAAGTAAAAAGGGAGAGCTAGAAAGATAGCATTGCATCACATTACATGGCAATGCAATGCACAGTTGCTGAAGTTGAACCAAAATGAGCTTGTAATCTGGCTTCTGCAACTTTGAACATGAAAAATCCAATGAGGAGAAGAAAAGCAAAGCCAAAGAGTCCATCCCAAAATCCGACAAACAAGCAAAATGAACAAAAAACATTGAATTCAATTCTTTCTGATTTTAGAAACTGCATTAAAGAAGGGGTGCACCGGTCCTGGAGATACTGCAATACCAGGTCAATGCGTGGAGTGGACAGAGCAAGCTCTTTTTCCATCTCCCTGTTCTAAAAATCCATTTAATATATGGTCCCCAGATAGGGGACGTATCAGATATTAAACTGATAAGAACAGATACTACACTTGATCTTAGCCAAAAGGCCGAGAAGCGATAACCAGAATTGGTTTCAAACTACGGAGCCACCCAAGGATCCTGAAAAGTCCATTTGTGGAGATGAGCTCCTGGACTCCCGTTAAGAAGACATGTTGTCAACCTCTAGATCACTTACATGCCTGCACTTTTCGGCTTGCTGCTGCTGCAATCCACGCGTTTTAGATCTGCATAACTCCACCTCTTTAAACACAGCACCTTCACCCCCTGCTGTTCCCACCCGCCTCAACACCGTTGGAAGGGAGGAGAACCAATTAAGGCGGGGGGTGGGGTGGAACGAGCAGCTGTCTACCCTTAGCAGGAGGGCTCCTGATTACATACCTCTCCTGCTGCTGCTGCTGCTGGCTGTCCAGCAGCAGACTGAAGGTGGCTGCTGCTGTGCACAGGTATATAAAGGCTCAGAGCCTATTATGACACGCGCAGCCAGCGTTCCATTGCCACATTCCATCTACTGCAGGCAGGATACCTGGCTGGCTGAATGTCGCTGAGAAGCTCACAGAGACCGCCATAAGCAACAGTTTAATAGAATGCCACAGACTAATCAACCAAACTTTTTGGGTTGGGTTCTCTTTTATAGTCTGCAGGCATTAAATGAAAGAAGTCAGTGTTCCAGCAGAAGGAGACAACGTTTCAGAAAAGGCATTGTAGCAAACCAAAAAAGAAATTTTAAGCGCAGCAGAGTAACCAGCGCACATACCTGTTAGCTCAGGTGAGTTTAAAAGGCTGCTGTTGATAACAAGGGCATTTGCTAAATAGATGGTGTGTGTGCAACAATATACTGAAAGGTCAATTATATTGTGCAGCTTATCTCACCACCTGTAGTTATTTAGGTGAAAGCTCCAAAATGCTTGCCTAATATGTCTGTTTATCCAAAAGGAAGTAAAAAGGGAGAGCTAGAAAGATAGCATTGCATCACATTACATGGCAATGCAATGCACAGTTGCTGAAGTTGAACCAAAATGAGCTTGTAATCTGGCTTCTGCAACTTTGAACATGAAAAATCCAATGAGGAGAAGAAAAGCAAAGCCAAAGAGTCCATCCCAAAATCCGACAAACAAGCAAAATGAACAAAAAACATTGAATTCAATTCTTTCTGATTTTAGAAACTGCATTAAAGAAGGGGTGCACCGGTCCTGGAGATACTGCAATACCAGGTCAATGCGTGGAGTGGACAGAGCAAGCTCTTTTTCCATCTCCCTGTTCTAAAAATCCATTTAATATATGGTCCCCAGATAGGGGACGTATCAGATATTAAACTGATAAGAACAGATACTACACTTGATCTTAGCCAAAAGGCCGAGAAGCGATAACCAGAATTGGTTTCAAACTACGGAGCCACCCAAGGATCCCGAAAAGTTCATTTGTGGAGATGAGCTCCTGGACTCCCGTTAAGAAGACATGTTGTCAACCTCTAGATCCCTTACATGCCTGCACTTTTCGGCTTGCTGCTGCTGCAATCCACGCGTTTTAGATCTGCATAACTCCACCTCTTTAAACACAGCACCTTCACCCCCTGCTGTTCCCACCCGCCTCAACACCGTTGGAAGGGAGGAGAACCAATTAAGGCGGGGGGTGGGGTGGAACGAGCAGCTGTCTACCCTTAGCAGGAGGGCTCCTGATTACATACCTCTCCTGCTGCTGCTGCTGGCTGTCCAGCAGCAGACTGAAGGTGGCTGCTGCTGTGCACAGGTATATAAAGGCTCAGAGCCTATTATGACACGCGCAGCCAGCGTTCCATTGCCACATTCCATCTACTGCAGGCAGGATACCTGGCTGGCTGAATGTCGCTGAGAAGCTCACAGAGACCGCCATAAGCAACAGTTTAACAGAATGCCACAGACTAATCAACCAAACTTTTTGGGTTGGGTTCTCTTTTATAGTCTGCAGGCATTAAATGAAAGAAGTCAGTGTTCCAGCAGAAGGAGACAACGTTTCAGAAAAGGCATTGTAGCAAACCAAAAAAGAAATTTTAAGCGCAGCAGAGTAACCAGCGCACATACCTGTTAGCTCAGGTGAGTTTAAAAGGCTGCTGTTGATAACAAGGGCATTTGCTAAATAGATGGTGTGTGTGCAACAATATACTGAAAGGTCAATTATATTGTGCAGCTTATCTCACCACCTGTAGTTATTTAGGTGAAAGCTCCAAAATGCTTGCCTAATATGTCTGTTTATCCAAAAGGAAGTAAAAAGGGAGAGCTAGAAAGATAGCATTGCATCACATTACATGGCAATGCAATGCACAGTTGCTGAAGTTGAACCAAAATGAGCTTGTAATCTGGCTTCTGCAACTTTGAACATGAAAAATCCAATGAGGAGAAGAAAAGCAAAGCCAAAGAGTCAATCCCAAAATCCGACAAACAAGCAAAATGAACAAAAAACATTGAATTCAATTCTTTCTGATTTTAGAAACTGCATTAAAGAAGGGGTTCACCGGTCCTGGAGATACTGCAATACCAGGTCAATGCGTGGAGTGGACAGAGCAAGCTCTTTTTCCATCTCCCTGTTCTAAAAATCCATTTAATATATGGTCCCCAGATAGGGGACGTATCAGATATTAAACTGATAAGAACAGATACTACACTTGATCTTAGCCAAAAGGCCGAGAAGCGATAACCAGAATTGGTTTCAAACTACGGAGCCACCCAAGGATCCTGAAAAGTCCATTTGTGGAGATGAGCTCCTGGACTCCCGTTAAGAAGACATGTTGTCAACCTCTAGATCCCTTACATGCCTGCACTTTTCGGCTTGCTGCTGCTGCAATCCACGCGTTTTAGATCTGCATAACTCCACCTCTTTAAACACAGCACCTTCACCCCCTGCTGTTCCCACCCGCCTCAACACCGTTGGAAGGGAGGAGAACCAATTAAGGCGGGGGGTGGGGTGGAACGAGCAGCTGTCTACCCTTAGCAGGAGGGCTCCTGATTACATACCTCTCCTGCTGCTGCTGCTGCTGGCTGTCCAGCAGCAGACTGAAGGTGGCTGCTGCTGTGCACAGGTATATAAAGGCTCAGAGCCTATTATGACACGCGCAGCCAGCGTTCCATTGCCACATTCCATCTACTGCAGGCAGGATACCTGGCTGGCTGAATGTCGCTGAGAAGCTCACAGAGACCGCCATAAGCAACAGTTTAACAGAATGCCACAGACTAATCAACCAAACTTTTTTGGTTGGGTTCTCTTTTATAGTCTGCAGGCATTAAATGAAAGAAGTCAGTGTTCCAGCAGAAGGAGACAACGTTTCAGAAAAGGCATTGTAGCAAACCAAAAAAGAAATTTTAAGCGCAGCAGAGTAACCAGCGCACATACCTGTTAGCTCAGGTGAGTTTAAAAGGCTGCTGTTGATAACAAGGGCATTTGCTAAATAGATGGTGTGTGTGCAACAATATACTGAAAGGTCAATTATATTGTGCAGCTTATCTCACCACCTGTAGTTATTTAGGTGAAAGCTCCAAAATGCTTGCCTAATATGTCTGTTTATCCAAAAGGAAGTAAAAAGGGAGAGCTAGAAAGATAGCATTGCATCACATTACATGGCAATGCAATGCACAGTTGCTGAAGTTGAACCAAAATGAGCTTGTAATCTGGCTTCTGCAACTTTGAACATGAAAAATCCAATGAGGAGAAGAAAAGCAAAGCCAAAGAGTCCATCCCAAAATCCGACAAACAAGCAAAATGAACAAAAAACATTGAATTCAATTCTTTCTGATTTTAGAAACTGCATTAAAGAAGGGGTTCACCGGTCCTGGAGATACTGCAATACCAGGTCAATGCGTGGAGTGGACAGAGCAAGCTCTTTTTCCATCTCCCTGTTCTAAAAATCCATTTAATATATGGTCCCCAGATAGGGGACGTATCAGATATTAAACTGATAAGAACAGATACTACACTTGATCTTAGCCAAAAGGCCGAGAAGAGATAACCAGAATTGGTTTCAAACTACGGAGCCACCCAAGGATCCTGAAAAGTCCATTTGTGGAGATGAGCTCCTGGACTCCCGTTAAGAAGACATGTTGTCAACCTCTAGATCCCTTACATGCCTGCACTTTTCGGCTTGCTGCTGCTGCAATCCACGCGTTTTAGATCTGCATAACTCCACCTCTTTAAACACAGCACCTTCACCCCCTGCTGTTCCCACCCGCCTCAACACCGTTGGAAGGGAGGAGAACCAATTAAGGCGGGGGGTGGTGTGGAACGAGCAGCTGTCTACCCTTAGCAGGAGGGCTCCTGATTACATACCTCTCCTGCTGCTGCTGCTGCTGGCTGTCCAGCAGCAGACTGAAGGTGGCTGCTGCTGTGCACAGGTATATAAAGGCTCAGAGCCTATTATGACACGCGCAGCCAGCGTTCCATTGCCACATTCCATCTACTGCAGGCAGGATACCTGGCTGGCTGAATGTCGCTGAGAAGCTCACAGAGACCGCCATAAGCAACAGTTTAACAGAATGCCACAGACTAATCAACCAAACTTTTTGGGTTGGGTTCTCTTTTATAGTCTGCAGGCATTAAATGAAAGAAGTCAGTGTTCCAGCAGAAGGAGACAACGTTTCAGAAAAGGCATTGTAGCAAACCAAAAAAGAAATTTTAAGTGCAGCAGAGTAACCAGCGCACATACCTGTTAGCTCAGGTGAGTTTAAAAGGCTGCTGTTGATAACAAGGGCATTTGCTAAATAGATGGTGTGTGTGCAACAATATACTGAAAGGTCAATTATATTGTGCAGCTTATCTCACCACCTGTAGTTATTTAGGTGAAAGCTCCAAAATGCTTGCCTAATATGTCTGTTTATCCAAAAGGAAGTAAAAAGGGAGAGCTAGAAAGATAGCATTGCATCACATTACATGGCAATGCAATGCACAGTTGCTGAAGTTGAACCAAAATGAGCTTGTAATCTGGCTTCTGCAACTTTGAACATGAAAAATCCAATGAGGAGAAGAAAAGCAAAGCCAAAGAGTCCATCCCAAAATCCGACAAACAAGCAAAATGAACAAAAAACATTGAATTCAATTCTTTCTGATTTTAGAAACTGCATTAAAGAAGGGGTGCACCGGTCCTGGAGATACTGCAATACCAGGTCAATGCGTGGAGTGGACAGAGCAAGCTCTTTTTCCATCTCCCTGTTCTAAAAATCCATTTAATATATGGTCCCCAGATAGGGGACGTATCAGATATTAAACTGATAAGAACAGATACTACACTTGATCTTAGCCAAAAGGCCGAGAAGCGATAACCAGAATTGGTTTCAAACTACGGAGCCACCCAAGGATCCTGAAAAGTCCATTTGTGGAGATGAGCTCCTGGACTCCCGTTAAGAAGACATGTTGTCAACCTCTAGATCCCTTACATGCCTGCACTTTTCGGCTTGCTGCTGCTGCAATCCACGCGGTTTAGATCTGCATAACTCCACCTCTTTAAACACAGCACCTTCACCCCCTGCTGTTCCCACCCGCCTCAACACCGTTGGAAGGGAGGAGAACCAATTAAGGCGGGGGGTGGGGTGGAACGAGCAGCTGTCTACCCTTAGCAGGAGGGCTCCTGATTACATACCTCTCCTGCTGCTGCTGGCTGTCCAGCAGCAGACTGAAGGTGGCTGCTGCTGTGCACAGGTATATAAAGGCTCAGAGCCTATTATGACACGCGCAGCCAGCGTTCCATTGCCACATTCCATCTACTGCAGGCAGGATACCTGGCTGGCTGAATGTCGCTGAGAAGCTCACAGAGACCGCCATAAGCAACAGTTTAACAGAATGCCACAGACTAATCAACCAAACTTTTTGGGTTGGGTTCTCTTTTATAGTCTGCAGGCATTAAATGAAAGAAGTCAGTGTTCCAGCAGAAGGAGACAACGTTTCAGAAAAGGCATTGTAGCAAACCAAAAAAGAAATTTTAAGCGCAGCAGAGTAACCAGCGCACATACCTGTTAGCTCAGGTGAGTTTAAAAGGCTGCTGTTGATAACAAGGGCATTTGCTAAATAGATGGTGTGTGTGCAACAATATACTGAAAGGTCAATTATATTGTGCAGCTTATCTCACCACCTGTAGTTATTTAGGTGAAAGCTCCAAAATGCTTGCCTAATATGTCTGTTTATCCAAAAGGAAGTAAAAAGGGAGAGCTAGAAAGATAGCATTGCATCACATTACATGGCAATGCAATGCACAGTTGCTGAAGTTGAACCAAAATGAGCTTGTAATCTGGCTTCTGCAACTTTGAACATGAAAAATCCAATGAGGAGAAGAAAAGCAAAGCCAAAGAGTCCATCCCAAAATCCGACAAACAAGCAAAATGAACAAAAAACATTGAATTCAATTCTTTCTGATTTTAGAAACTGCATTAAAGAAGGGGTGCACCGGTCCTGGAGATACTGCAATACCAGGTCAATGCGTGGAGTGGACAGAGCAAGCTCTTTTTCCATCTCCCTGTTCTAAAAATCCATTTAATATATGGTCCCCAGATAGGGGACGTATCAGATATTAAACTGATAAGAACAGATTTTTTTTTTTTTTTTTTTTTCCAAACACTCAGAATTTAAGTTTTATAATCTTAAATCATATATCACTAAACTCAAGATTTTAGTTCCATCATCGTGTTTAGATATTATATTTATATTTTTTCATTTGAATTAATATATATAAAGTTAAACATAACAATTCCTTTACAGTTTCAACAGTTTCCAAACAAATCACAACTGACATTACTTCACCCGGTTTCCCAAACTAAATATCCCCTTTTTCCCTTTTACTTTCCTCCCAACAAAACCCCTTAACTTCTTTTCTTCCTCCTCATGCTCTAACCGCATCTGTTCCCAATCATACTCTTCCTCATCATCTCTGAAAGTCACCACCTTCTCCAAAACTTTACCCTTTTCCTCTTTTACTTCTTTCTTTTCACCAGATACTTTCCTCGATCCACAATTTTCCTGTACCGTTACCCTTTTCTTCACCTTTAAACTTTCAACTTCTTTTCCCTGCTTATTCTCCTCTATAATTATCGCATCAACTTCCTTCTTCATTTTATCACCAATATCTTCCTTTTGTCCTCCAAAGTTCTTTTCAAAAGTTCCTTTGCTGCTTTCCATGTAACAATACCCAGAACTCCCGTTTACCATAATCCTCCCATTATGCAAATTTTCTTCTCCTGTTGTCCACACCAAAAAACGTCTCTTTCCGTTCCAAATACCAACTTTGTTCCTGTATAATTTCTGAAACTTTACCATCTTACATTTAGATTCCAAAAAAACCATTATCTCCTCTATTTCCACAAACGGATTGTCCATGTAAATTATCACACTCTTCGGTTTCCCCATGAATGATGCACTTACTCCAATTTTCCCAGAATCCTCTTCACTCCAGCCTTTGAAAAAATGAATGCACTTTTCCTCAGAAACTAGAGTCACATCACAAACTTTACCTTGCTTTATTTCTTGCATACAGTAGATATCCTTCTCCAAAACTTCATGTTTCCTCAAAATTTCCAGAATCCATTTTTCTTCCAAAAAAGTTTCTTCCGTCTCCCGTTTCACAAAAAAACGTAAGCATCTCTTCTTTTTCCAAAACTCCATCTCAACGATCCGTTTTCCTTCCGTTTTTCCTTTTAATCCTCCAAATGTTGCCACCACAGCTATGTGTGGCGACAGTTGCCCCCCACAGCTATGTGTGGTGACAAGGTGATCGCCTCTCATTGCCCAGGGACTAATCCGACTCCCTAATAGCAGCAGGGGGGTTTAGCTCCACCGATGAGTGTAGCGATCCCCCCAGGCCAAGGAGCCGGGTACCCCAAGCACCTCCCAGCCAAGACCAAGGCAGCAACCGCTAGATCACTGCACTTGATCTTAGCCAAAAGGCCGAGAAGCGATAACCAGAATTGGTTTCAAACTACGGAGCCACCCAAGGATCCTGAAAAGTCCATTTGTGGAGATGAGCTCCTGGACTCCCGTTAAGAAGACATGTTGTCAACCTCTAGATCCCTTACATGCCTGCACTTTTCGGCTTGCTGCTGCTGCAATCCACGCGTTTTAGATCTGCATAACTCCACCTCTTTAAACACAGCACCTTCACCCCCTGCTGTTCCCACCCGCCTCAACACCGTTGGAAGGGAGGAGAACCAATTAAGGCGGGGGGTGGGGTGGAACGAGCAGCTGTCTACCCTTAGCAGGAGGGCTCCTGATTACATACCTGTCCTGCTGCTGCTGCTGCTGGCTGTCCAGCAGCAGACTGAAGGTGGCTGCTGCTGTGCACAGGTATATAAAGGCTCAGAGCCTATTATGACACGCGCAGCCAGCGTTCCATTGCCACATTCCATCTACTGCAGGCAGGATACCTGGCTGGCTGAATGTCGCTGAGAAGCTCACAGAGACCGCCATAAGCAACAGTTTAACAGAATGCCACAGACTAATCAACCAAACTTTTTGGGTTGGGTTCTCTTTTATAGTCTGCAGGCATTAAATGAAAGAAGTCAGTGTTCCAGCAGAAGGAGACAACGTTTCAGAAAAGGCATTGTAGCAAACCAAAAAAGAAATTTTAAGCGCAGCAGAGTAACAAGCGCACATACCTGTTAGCTCAGGTGAGTTTAAAAGGCTGCTGTTGATAACAAGGGCATTTGCTAAATAGATGGTGTGTGTGCAACAATATACTGAAAGGTCAATTATATTGTGCAGCTTATCTCACCACCTGTAGTTATTTAGGTGAAAGCTCCAAAATGCTTGCCTAATATGTCTGTTTATCCAAAAGGAAGTAAAAAGGGAGAGCTAGAAAGATAGCATTGCATCACATTACATGGCAATGCAATGCACAGTTGCTGAAGTTGAACCAAAATGAGCTTGTAATCTGGCTTCTGCAACTTTGAACATGAAAAATCCAATGAGGAGAAGAAAAGCAAAGCCAAAGAGTCCATCCCAAAATCCGACAAACAAGCAAAATGAACAAAAAACATTGAATTCAATTCTTTCTGATTTTAGAAACTGCATTAAAGAAGGGGTGCACCGGTCCTGGAGATACTGCAATACCAGGTCAATGCGTGGAGTGGACAGAGCAAGCTCTTTTTCCATCTCCCTGTTCTAAAAATCCATTTAATATATGGTCCCCAGATAGGGGACGTATCAGATATTAAACTGATAAGAACAGATACTACACTTGATCTTAGCCAAAAGGCCGAGAAGCGATAACCAGAATTGGTTTCAAACTACGGAGCCACCCAAGGATCCTGAAAAGTCCATTTGTGGAGATGAGCTCCTGGACTCCCGTTAAGAAGACATGTTGTCAACCTCTAGATCCCTTACATGCCTGCACTTTTCGGCTTGCTGCTGCTGCAATCCACGCGTTTTAGATCTGCATAACTCCACCTCTTTAAACACAGCACCTTCACCCCCTGCTGTTCCCACCCGCCTCAACACCGTTGGAAGGGAGGAGAACCAATTAAGGCGGGGGGTGGGGTGGAACGAGCAGCTGTCTACCCATAGCAGGAGGGCTCCTGATTACATACCTCTCCTGCTGCTGCTGCTGCTGGCTGTCCAGCAGCAGACTGAAGGTGGCTGCTGCTGTGCACAGGTATATAAAGGCTCAGAGCCTATTATGACACGCGCAGCCAGCGTTCCATTGCCACATTCCATCTACTGCAGGCAGGATACCTGGCTGGCTGAATGTCGCTGAGAAGCTCACAGAGACCGCCATAAGCAACAGTTTAACAGAATGCCACAGACTAATCAACCAAACTTTTTGGGTTGGGTTCTCTTTTATAGTCTGCAGGCATTAAATGAAAGAAGTCAGTGTTCCAGCAGAAGGAGACAACGTTTCAGAAAAGGCATTGTAGCAAACCAAAAAAGAAATTTTAAGCGCAGCAGAGTAACCAGCGCACATACCTGTTAGCTCAGGTGAGTTTAAAAGGCTGCTGTTGATAACAAGGGCATTTGCTAAATAGATGGTGTGTGTGCAACAATATACTGAAAGGTCAATTATATTGTGCAGCTTATCTCACCACCTGTAGTTATTTAGGTGAAAGCTCCAAAATGCTTGCCTAATATGTCTGTTTATCCAAAAGGAAGTAAAAAGGGAGAGCTAGAAAGATAGCATTGCATCACATTACATGGCAATGCAATCCACAGTTGCTGAAGTTGAACCAAAATGAGCTTGTAATCTGGCTTCTGCAACTTTGAACATGAAAAATCCAATGAGGAGAAGAAAAGCAAAGCCAAAGAGTCCATCCCAAAATCCGACAAACAAGCAAAATGAACAAAAAACATTGAATTCAATTCTTTCTGATTTTAGAAACTGCATTAAAGAAGGGGTGCACCGGTCCTGGAGATACTGCAATACCAGGTCAATGCGTGGAGTGGACAGAGCAAGCTCTTTTTCCATCTCCCTGGTCTAAAAATCCATTTAATATATGGTCCCCAGATAGGGGACGTATCAGATATTAAACTGATAAGAACAGATACTACACTTGATCTTAGCCAAAAGGCCGAGAAGCGATAACCAGAATTGGTTTCAAACTACGGAGCCACCCAAGGATCCTGAAAAGTCCATTTGTGGAGATGAGCTCCTGGACTCCCGTTAAGAAGACATGTTGTCAACCTCTAGATCCCTTACATGCCTGCACTTTTCGGCTTGCTGCTGCTGCAATCCACGCGTTTTAGATCTGCATAACTCCACCTCTTTAAACACAGCACCTTCACCCCCTGCTGTTCCCACCCGCCTCAACACCGTTGGAAGGGAGGAGAACCAATTAAGGCGGGGGGTGGGGTGGAACGAGCAGCTGTCTACCCTTAGCAGGAGGGCTCCTGATTACATACCTCTCCTGCTGCTGCTGCTGCTGGCTGTCCAGCAGCAGACTGAAGGTGGCTGCTGCTGTGCACAGGTATATAAAGGCTCAGAGCCTATTATGACACGCGCAGCCAGCGTTCCATTGCCACATTCCATCTACTGCAGGCAGGATACCTGGCTGGCTGAATGTCGCTGAGAAGCTCACAGAGACCGCCATAAGCAACAGTTTAACAGAATGCCACAGACTAATCAACCAAACTTTTTGGGTTGGGTTCTCTTTTATAGTCTGCAGGCATTAAATGAAAGAAGTCAGTGTTCCAGCAGAAGGAGACAACGTTTCAGAAAAGGCATTGTAGCAAACCAAAAAAGAAATTTTAAGCGCAGCAGAGTAACCAGCGCACATACCTGTTAGCTCAGGTGAGTTTAAAAGGCTGCTGTTGATAACAAGGGCATTTGCTAAATAGATGGTGTGTGTGCAACAATATACTGAAAGGTCAATTATATTGTGCAGCTTATCTCACCACCTGTAGTTATTTAGGTGAAAGCTCCAAAATGCTTGCCTAATATGTCTGTTTATCCAAAAGGAAGTAAAAAGGGAGAGCTAGAAAGATAGCATTGCATCACATTACATGGCAATGCAATGCACAGTTGCTGAAGTTGAACCAAAATGAGCTTGTAATCTGGCTTCTGCAACTTTGAACATGAAAAATCCAATGAGGAGAAGAAAAGCAAAGCCAAAGAGTCCATCCCAAAATCCGACAAACAAGCAAAATGAACAAAAAACATTGAATTCAATTCTTTCTGATTTTAGAAACTGCATTAAAGAAGGGGTGCACCGGTCCTGGAGATACTGCAATACCAGGTCAATGCGTGGAGTGGACAGAGCAAGCTCTTTTTCCATCTCCCTGTTCTAAAAATCCATTTAATATATGGTCCCCAGATAGGGGACGTATCAGATATTAAACTGATAAGAACAGATACTACACTTGATCTTAGCCAAAAGGCCGAGAAGCGATAACCAGAATTGGTTTCAAACTACGGAGCCACCCAAGGATCCTGAAAAGTCCATTTGTGGAGATGAGCTCCTGGACTCCCGTTAAGAAGACATGTTGTCAACCTCTAGATCCCTTACATGCCTGCACTTTTCGGCTTGCTGCTGCTGCAATCCACGCGTTTTAGATCTGCATAACTCCACCTCTTTAAACACAGCACCTTCACCCCCTGCTGTTCCCACCCGCCTCAACACCGTTGGAAGGGAGGAGAACCAATTAAGGCGGGGGGTGGGGTGGAACGAGCAGCTGTCTACCCTTAGCAGGAGGGCTCCTGATTACATACCTCTCCTGCTGCTGCTGCTGCTGGCTGTCCAGCAGCAGACTGAAGGTGGCTGCTGCTGTGCACAGGTATATAAAGGCTCAGAGCCTATTATGACACGCGCAGCCAGCGTTCCATTGCCACATTCCATCTACTGCAGGCAGGATACCTGGCTGGCTGAATGTCGCTGAGAAGCTCACAGAGACCGCCATAAGCAACAGTTTAACAGAATGCCACAGACTAATCAACCAAACTTTTTGGGTTGGGTTCTCTTTTATAGTCTGCAGGCATTAAATGAAAGAAGTCAGTGTTCCAGCAGAAGGAGACAACGTTTCAGAAAAGGCATTGTAGCAAACCAAAAAAGAAATTTTAAGCGCAGCAGAGTAACCAGCGCACATACCTGTTAGCTCAGGTGAGTTTAAAAGGCTGCTGTTGATAACAAGGGCATTTGCTAAATAGATGGTGTGTGTGCAACAATATACTGAAAGGTCAATTATATTGTGCAGCTTATCTCACCACCTGTAGTTATTTAGGTGAAAGCTCCAAAATGCTTGCCTAATATGTCTGTTTATCCAAAAGGAAGTAAAAAGGGAGAGCTAGAAAGATAGCATTGCATCACATTACATGGCAATGCAATGCACAGTTGCTGAAGTTGAACCAAAATGAGCTTGTAATCTGGCTTCTGCAACTTTGAACATGAAAAATCCAATGAGGAGAAGAAAAGCAAAGCCAAAGAGTCCATCCCAAAATCCGACAAACAAGCAAAATGAACAAAAAACATTGAATTCAATTCTTTCTGATTTTAGAAACTGCATTAAAGAAGGGGTGCACCGGTCCTGGAGATACTGCAATACCAGGTCAATGCGTGGAGTGGACAGAGCAAGCTCTTTTTCCATCTCCCTGTTCTAAAAATCCATTTAATATATGGTCCCCAGATAGGGGACGTATCAGATATTAAACTGATAAGAACAGATACTACACTTGATCTTAGCCAAAAGGCCGAGAAGCGATAACCAGAATTGGTTTCAAACTACGGAGCCACCCAAGGATCCTGAAAAGTCCATTTGTGGAGATGAGCTCCTGGACTCCCGTTAAGAAGACATGTTGTCAACCTCTAGATCCCTTACATGCCTGCACTTTTCGGCTTGCTGCTGCTGCAATCCACGCGTTTTAGATCTGCATAACTCCACCTCTTTAAACACAGCACCTTCACCCCCTGCTGTTCCCACCCGCCTCAACACCGTTGGAAGGGAGGAGAACCAATTAAGGCGGGGGGTGGGGTGGAACGAGCAGCTGTCTACCCATAGCAGGAGGGCTCCTGATTACATACCTCTCCTGCTGCTGCTGCTGCTGGCTGTCCAGCAGCAGACTGAAGATGGCTGCTGCTGTGCACAGGTATATAAAGGCTCAGAGCCTATTATGACATGCGCAGCCAGCGTTCCATTGCCACATTCCATCTACTGCAAGCAGGATACCTGGCTGGCTGAATGTCGCTGAGAAGCTCACAGAGACCGCCATAAGCAACAGTTTAACAGAATGCCACAAACTAATCAACCAAACTTTTTGGGTTGGGTTCTCTTTTATAGTCTGCAGGCATTAAATGAAAGAAGTCAGTGTTCCAGCAGAAGGAGACAACGTTTCAGAAAAGGCATTGTAGCAAACCAAAAAAGAAATTTTAAGCGCAGCAGAGTAACCAGCGCACATACCTGTTAGCTCAGGTGAGTTTAAAAGGCTGCTGTTGATAACAAGGGCATTTGCTAAATAGATGGTGTGTGTGCAACAATATACTGAAAGGTCAATTATATTGTGCAGCTTATCTCACCACCTGTAGTTATTTAGGTGAAAGCTCCAAAATGCTTGCCTAATATGTCTGTTTATCCAAAAGGAAGTAAAAAGGGAGAGCTAGAAA
Source organism: Phyllobates terribilis (assembly GCF_046119375.1). Lineage (NCBI taxonomy): Eukaryota > Metazoa > Chordata > Amphibia > Anura > Dendrobatidae > Phyllobates > Phyllobates terribilis. The sequence continues at coordinate 653,693,417 of NW_027362765.1, forward strand.
GATAGCATTGCATCACATTACATGGCAATGCAATGCACAGTTGCTGAAGTTGAACCAAAATGAGCTTGTAATCTGGCTTCTGCAACTTTGAACATGAAAAATCCAATGAGGAGAAGAAAAGCAAAGCCAAAGAGTCCATCCCAAAATCCGACAAACAAGCAAAATGAACAAAAAACATTGAATTCAATTCTTTCTGATTTTAGAAACTGCATTAAAGAAGGGGTGCACCGGTCCTGGAGATACTGCAATACCAGGTCAATGCGTGGAGTGGACAGAGCAAGCTCTTTTTCCATCTCCCTGTTCTAAAAATCCATTTAATATATGGTCCCCAGATAGGGGACGTATCAGATATTAAACTGATAAGAACAGATACTACACTTGATCTTAGCCAAAAGGCCGAGAAGCGATAACCAGAATTGGTTTCAAACTACGGAGCCACCCAAGGATCCTGAAAAGTCCATTTGTGGAGATGAGCTCCTGGACTCCCGTTAAGAAGACATGTTGTCAACCTCTAGATCCCTTACATGCCTGCACTTTTCGGCTTGCTGCTGCTGCAATCCACGCGTTTTAGATCTGCATAACTCCACCTCTTTAAACACAGCACCTTCACCCCCTGCTGTTCCCACCCGCCTCAACACCGTTGGAAGGGAGGAGAACCAATTAAGGCGGGGGGTGGGGTGGAACGAGCAGCTGTCTACCCATAGCAGGAGGGCTCCTGATTACATACCTCTCCTGCTGCTGCTGCTGCTGGCTGTCCAGCAGCAGACTGAAGGTGGCTGCTGCTGTGCACAGGTATATAAAGGCTCAGAGCCTATTATGACACGCGCAGCCAGCGTTCCATTGCCACATTCCATCTACTGCAGGCAGGATACCTGGCTGGCTGAATGTCGCTGAGAAGCTCACAGAGACCGCCATAAGCAACAGTTTAACAGAATGCCACAAACTAATCAACCAAACTTTTTGGGTTGGGTTCTCTTTTATAGTCTGCAGGCATTAAATGAAAGAAGTCAGTGTTCCAGCAGAAGGAGACAACGTTTCAGAAAAGGCATTGTAGAAAACCAAAAAAGAAATTTTAAGCGCAGCAGAGTAACCAGCGCACATACCTGTTAGCTCAGGTGAGTTTAAAAGGCTGCTGTTGATAACAAGGGCATTTGCTAAATAGATGGTGTGTGTGCAACAATATACTGAAAGGTCAATTATATTGTGCAGCTTATCTCACCACCTGTAGTTATTTAGGTGAAAGCTCCAAAATGCTTGCCTAATATGTCTGTTTATCCAAAAGGAAGTAAAAAGGGAGAGCTAGAAAGATAGCATTGCATCACATTACATGGCAATGCAATGCACAGTTGCTGAAGTTGAACCAAAATGAGCTTGTAATCTGGCTTCTGCAACTTTGAACATGAAAAATCCAATGAGGAGAAGAAAAGCAAAGCCAAAGAGTCCATCCCAAAATCCGACAAACAAGCAAAATGAACAAAAAACATTGAATTCAATTCTTTCTGATTTTAGAAACTGCATTAAAGAAGGGGTGCACCGGTCCTGGAGATACTGCAATACCAGGTCAATGCGTGGAGTGGACAGAGCAAGCTCTTTTTCCATCTCCCTGGTCTAAAAATCCATTTAATATATGGTCCCCAGATAGGGGACGTATCAGATATTAAACTGATAAGAACAGATACTACACTTGATCTTAGCCAAAAGGCCGAGAAGCGATAACCAGAATTGGTTTCAAACTACGGAGCCACCCAAGGATCCTGAAAAGTCCATTTGTGGAGATGAGCTCCTGGACTCCCGTTAAGAAGACATGTTGTCAACCTCTAGATCCCTTACATGCCTGCACTTTTCGGCTTGCTGCTGCTGCAATCCACGCGTTTTAGATCTGCATAACTCCACCTCTTTAAACACAGCACCTTCACCCCCTGCTGTTCCCACCCGCCTCAACACCGTTGGAAGGGAGGAGAACCAATTAAGGCGGGGGGTGGGGTGGAACGAGCAGCTGTCTACCCTTAGCAGGAGGGCTCCTGATTACATACCTCTCCTGCTGCTGCTGCTGCTGGCTGTCCAGCAGCAGACTGAAGGTGGCTGCTGCTGTGCACAGGTATATAAAGGCTCAGAGCCTATTATGACACGCGCAGCCAGCGTTCCATTGCCACATTCCATCTACTGCAGGCAGGATACCTGGCTGGCTGAATGTCGCTGAGAAGCTCACAGAGACCGCCATAAGCAACAGTTTAACAGAATGCCACAGACTAATCAACCAAACTTTTTGGGTTGGGTTCTCTTTTATAGTCTGCAGGCATTAAATGAAAGAAGTCAGTGTTCCAGCAGAAGGAGACAACGTTTCAGAAAAGGCATTGTAGCAAACCAAAAAAGAAATTTTAAGCGCAGCAGAGTAACCAGCGCACATACCTGTTAGCTCAGGTGAGTTTAAAAGGCTGCTGTTGATAACAAGGGCATTTGCTAAATAGATGGTGTGTGTGCAACAATATACTGAAAGGTCAATTATATTGTGCAGCTTATCTCACCACCTGTAGTTATTTAGGTGAAAGCTCCAAAATGCTTGCCTAATATGTCTGTTTATCCAAAAGGAAGTAAAAAGGGAGAGCTAGAAAGATAGCATTGCATCACATTACATGGCAATGCAATGCACAGTTGCTGAAGTTGAACCAAAATGAGCTTGTAATCTGGCTTCTGCAACTTTGAACATGAAAAATCCAATGAGGAGAAGAAAAGCAAAGCCAAAGAGTCCATCCCAAAATCCGACAAACAAGCAAAATGAACAAAAAACATTGAATTCAATTCTTTCTGATTTTAGAAACTGCATTAAAGAAGGGGTGCACCGGTCCTGGAGATACTGCAATACCAGGTCAATGCGTGGAGTGGACAGAGCAAGCTCTTTTTCCATCTCCCTGTTCTAAAAATCCATTTAATATATGGTCCCCAGATAGGGGACGTATCAGATATTAAACTGATAAGAACAGATACTACACTTGATCTTAGCCAAAAGGCCGAGAAGCGATAACCAGAATTGGTTTCAAACTACGGAGCCACCCAAGGATCCTGAAAAGTCCATTTGTGGAGATGAGCTCCTGGACTCCCGTTAAGAAGACATGTTGTCAACCTCTAGATCCCTTACATGCCTGCACTTTTCGGCTTGCTGCTGCTGCAATCCACGCGTTTTAGATCTGCATAACTCCACCTCTTTAAACACAGCACCTTCACCCCCTGCTGTTCCCACCCGCCTCAACACCGTTGGAAGGGAGGAGAACCAATTAAGTCGGGGGGTGGGGTGGAACGAGCAGCTGTCTACCCTTAGCAGGAGGGCTCCTGATTACATACCTCTCCTGCTGCTGCTGCTGCTGGCTGTCCAGCAGCAGACTGAAGGTGGCTGCTGCTGTGCACAGGTATATAAAGGCTCAGAGCCTATTATGACACGCGCAGCCAGCGTTCCATTGCCACATTCCATCTACTGCAGGCAGGATACCTGGCTGGCTGAATGTCGCTGAGAAGCTCACAGAGACCGCCATAAGCAACAGTTTAACAGAATGCCACAGACTAATCAACCAAACTTTTTGGGTTGGGTTCTCTTTTATAGTCTGCAGGCATTAAATGAAAGAAGTCAGTGTTCCAGCAGAAGGAGACAACGTTTCAGAAAAGGCATTGTAGCAAACCAAAAAATAAATTTTAAGCGCAGCAGAGTAACCAGCGCACATACCTGTTAGCTCAGGTGAGTTTAAAAGGCTGCTGTTGATAACAAGGGCATTTGCTAAATAGATGGTGTGTGTGCAACAATATACTGAAAGGTCAATTATATTGTGCAGCTTATCTCACCACCTGTAGTTATTTAGGTGAAAGCTCCAAAATGCTTGCCTAATATGTCTGTTTATCCAAAAGGAAGTAAAAAGGGAGAGCTAGAAAGATAGCATTGCATCACATTACATGGCAATGCAATGCACAGTTGCTGAAGTTGAACCAAAATGAGCTTGTAATCTGGCTTCTGCAACTTTGAACATGAAAAATCCAATGAGGAGAAGAAAAGCAAAGCCAAAGAGTCCATCCCAAAATCCGACAAACAAGCAAAATGAACAAAAAACATTGAATTCAATTCTTTCTGATTTTAGAAACTGCATTAAAGAAGGGGTGCACCGGTCCTGGAGATACTGCAATACCAGGTCAATGCGTGGAGTGGACAGAGCAAGCTCTTTTTCCATCTCCCTGTTCTAAAAATCCATTTAATATATGGTCCCCAGATAGGGGACGTATCAGATATTAAACTGATAAGAACAGATACTACACTTGATCTTAGCCAAAAGGCCGAGAAGCGATAACCAGAATTGGTTTCAAACTACGGAGCCACCCAAGGATCCTGAAAAGTCCATTTGTGGAGATGAGCTCCTGGACTCCCGTTAAGAAGACATGTTGTCAACCTCTAGATCCCTTACATGCCTGCACTTTTCGGCTTGCTGCTGCTGCAATCCACGCGTTTTAGATCTGCATAACTCCACCTCTTTAAACACAGCACCTTCACCCCCTGCTGTTCCCACCCGCCTCAACACCGTTGGAAGGGAGGAGAACCAATTAAGGCGGGGGGTGGGGTGGAACGAGCAGCTGTCTACCCTTAGCAGGAGGGCTCCTGATTACATACCTCTCCTGCTGCTGCTGCTGCTGGCTGTCCAGCAGCAGACTGAAGGTGGCTGCTGCTGTGCACAGGTATATAAAGGCTCAGAGCCTATTATGACACGCGCAGCCAGCGTTCCATTGCCACATTCCATCTACTGCAGGCAGGATACCTGGCTGGCTGAATGTCGCTGAGAAGCTCACAGAGACCGCCATAAGCAACAGTTTAGCAGAATGCCACAGACTAATCAACCAAACTTTTTGGGTTGGGTTCTCTTTTATAGTCTGCAGGCATTAAATGAAAGAAGTCAGTGTTCCAGCAGAGGGAGACAACGTTTCAGAAAAGGCATTGTAGCAAACCAAAAAAGAAATTTTAAGCGCAGCAGAGTAACCAGCGCACATACCTGTTAGCTCAGGTGAGTTTAAAAGGCTGCTGTTGATAACAAGGGCATTTGCTAAATAGATGGTGTGTGTGCAACAATATACTGAAAGGTCAATTATATTGTGCAGCTTATCTCACCACCTGTAGTTATTTAGGTGAAAGCTCCAAAATGCTTGCCTAATATGTCTGTTAATCCAAAAGGAAGTAAAAAGGGAGAGCTAGAAAGATAGCATTGCAACACATTACATGGCAATGCAATGCACAGTTGCTGAAGTTGAACCAAAATGAGCTTGTAATCTGGCTTCTGCAACTTTGAACATGAAAAATCCAATGAGGAGAAGAAAAGCAAAGCCAAAGAGTCCATCCCAAAATCCGACAAACAAGCAAAATGAACAAAAAACATTGAATTCAATTCTTTCTGATTTTAGAAATTGCATTAAAGAAGGGGTGCACCGGTCCTGGAGATACTGCAATACCAGGTCAATGCGTGGAGTGGACAGAGCAAGCTCTTTTTCCATCTCCCTGTTCTAAAAATCCATTTAATATATGGTCCCCAGATAGGGGACGTATCAGATATTAAACTGATAAGAACAGATACTACACTTGATCTTAGCCAAAAGGCCGAGAAGCGATAACCAGAATTGGTTTCAAACTACGGAGCCACCCAAGGATCCTGAAAAGTCCATTTGTGGAGATGAGCTCCTGGACTCCCGTTAAGAAGACATGTTGTCAACCTCTAGATCCCTTACATGCCTGCACTTTTCGGCTTGCTGCTGCTGCAATCCACGCGTTTTAGATCTGCATAACTCCACCTCTTTAAACACAGCACCTTCACCCCCTGCTGTTCCCACCCGCCTCAACACCGTTGGAAGGGAGGAGAACCAATTAAGGCGGGGGGTGGGGTGGAACGAGCAGCTGTCTACCCTTAGCAGGAGGGCTCCTGATTACATACCTCTCCTGCTGCTGCTGCTGCTGGCTGTCCAGCAGCAGACTGAAGGTGGCTGCTGCTGTGCACAGGTATATAAAGGCTCAGAGCCTATTATGACACGCGCAGCCAGCGTTCCATTGCCACATTCCATCTACTGCAGGCAGGATACCTGGCTGGCTGAATGTCGCTGAGAAGCTCACAGAGACCGCCATAAGCAACAGTTTAACAGAATGCCACAGACTAATCAACCAAACTTTTTGGGTTGGGTTCTCTTTTATAGTCTGCAGGCATTAAATGAAAGAAGTCAGTGTTCCAGCAGAAGGAGACAACGTTTCAGAAAAGGCATTGTAGCAAACCAAAAAAGAAATTTTAAGCGCAGCAAAGTAACCAGCGCACATACCTGTTAGCTCAGGTGAGTTTAAAAGGCTGCTGTTGATAACAAGGGCATTTGCTAAATAGATGGTGTGTGTGCAACAATATACTGAAAGGTCAATTATATTGTGCAGCTTATCTCACCACCTGTAGTTATTTAGGTGAAAGCTCCAAAATGCTTGCCTAATATGTCTGTTTATCCAAAAGGAAGTAAAAAGGGAGAGCTAGAAAGATAGCATTGCATCACATTACATGGCAATGCAATGCACAGTTGCTGAAGTTGAACCAAAATGAGCTTGTAATCTGGCTTCTGCAACTTTGAACATGAAAAATCCAATGAGGAGAAGAAAAGCAAAGCCAAAGAGTCCATCCCAAAATCCGACAAACAAGCAAAATGAACAAAAAACATTGAATTCAATTCTTTCTGATTTTAGAAACTGCATTAAAGAAGGGGTGCACCGGTCCTGGAGATACTGCAATACCAGGTCAATGCGTGGAGTGGACAGAGCAAGCTCTTTTTCCATCTCCCTGTTCTAAAAATCCATTTAATATATGGTCCCCAGATAGGGGACGTATCAGATATTAAACTGATAAGAACAGATACTACACTTGATCTTAGCCAAAAGGCCGAGAAGCGATAACCAGAATTGGTTTCAAACTACGGAGCCACCCAAGGATCCTGAAAAGTCCATTTGTGGAGATGAGCTCCTGGACTCCCGTTAAGAAGACATGTTGTCAACCTCTAGATCCCTTACATGCCTGCACTTTTCGGCTTGCTGCTGCTGCAATCCACGCGTTTTAGATCTGCATAACTCCACCTCTTTAAACACAGCACCTTCACCCCCTGCTGTTCCCACCCGCCTCAACACCGTTGGAAGGGAGGAGAACCAATTAAGGCGGGGGGTGGGGTGGAACGAGCAGCTGTCTACCCTTAGCAGGAGGGCTCCTGATTACATACCTCTCCTGCTGCTGCTGCTGCTGGCTGTCCAGCAGCAGACTGAAGGTGGCTGCTGCTGTGCACAGGTATATAAAGGCTCAGAGCCTATTATGACACGCGCAGCCAGCGTTCCATTGCCACATTCCATCTACTGCAGGCAGGATACCTGGCTGGCTGAATGTCGCTGAGAAGCTCACAGAGACCGCCATAAGCAACAGTTTAACAGAATGCCACAGACTAATCAACCAAACTTTTTGGGTTGGGTTCTCTTTTATAGTCTGCAGGCATTAAATGAAAGAAGTCAGTGTTCCAGCAGAAGGAGACAACGTTTCAGAAAAGGCATTGTAGCAAACCAAAAAAGAAATTTTAAGCGCAGCAGAGTAACCAGCGCACATACCTGTTAGCTCAGGTGAGTTTAAAAGGCTGCTGTTGATAACAAGGGCATTTGCTAAATAGATGGTGTGTGTGCAACAATATACTGAAAGGTCAATTATATTGTGCAGCTTATCTCACCACCTGTAGTTATTTAGGTGAAAGCTCCAAAATGCTTGCCTAATATGTCTGTTTATCCAAAAGGAAGTAAAAAGGGAGAGCTAGAAAGATAGCATTGCATCACATTACATGGCAATGCAATGCACAGTTGCTGAAGTTGAACCAAAATGAGCTTGTAATCTGGCTTCTGCAACTTTGAACATGAAAAATCCAATGAGGAGAAGAAAAGCAAAGCCAAAGAGTCCAACCCAAAATCCGACAAACAAGCAAAATGAACAAAAAACATTGAATTCAATTCTTTCTGATTTTAGAAACTGCATTAAAGAAGGGGTGCACCGGTCCTGGAGATACTGCAATACCAGGTCAATGCGTGGAGTGGACAGAGCAAGCTCTTTTTCCATCTCCCTGTTCTAAAAATCCATTTAATATATGGTCCCCAGATAGGGGACGTATCAGATATTAAACTGATAAGAACAGATACTACACTTGATCTTAGCCAAAAGGCCGAGAAGCGATAACCAGAATTGGTTTCAAACTACGGAGCCACCCAAGGATCCTGAAAAGTCCATTTGTGGAGATGAGCTCCTGGACTCCCGTTAAGAAGACATGTTGTCAACCTCTAGATCCCTTACATGCCTGCACTTTTCGGCTTGCTGCTGCTGCAATCCACGCGTTTTAGATCTGCATAACTCCACCTCTTTAAACACAGCACCTTCACCCCCTGCTGTTCCCACCCGCCTCAACACCGTTGGAAGGGAGGAGAACCAATTAAGGCGGGGGGTGGGGTGGAACGAGCAGCTGTCTACCCTTAGCAGGAGGGCTCCTGATTACATACCTCTCCTGCTGCTGCTGCTGCTGGCTGTCCAGCAGCAGACTGAAGGTGGCTGCTGCTGTGCACAGGTATATAAAGGCTCAGAGCCTATTATGACACGCGCAGCCAGCGTTCCATTGCCACATTCCATCTACTGCAGGCAGGATACCTGGCTGGCTGAATGTCGCTGAGAAGCTCACAGAGACCGCCATAAGCAACAGTTTAACAGAATGCCACAGACTAATCAACCAAACTTTTTGGGTTGGGTTCTCTTTTATAGTCTGCAGGCATTAAATGAAAGAAGTCAGTGTTCCAGCAGAAGGAGACAACGTTTCAGAAAAGGCATTGTAGCAAACCAAAAAAGAAATTTTAAGCGCAGCAGAGTAACCAGCGCACATACCTGTTAGCTCAGGTGAGTTTAAAAGGCTGCTGTTGATAACAAGGGCATTTGCTAAATAGATGGTGTGTGTGCAACAATATACTGAAAGGTCAATTATATTGTGCAGCTTATCTCACCACCTGTAGTTATTTAGGTGAAAGCTCCAAAATGCTTGCCTAATATGTCTGTTTATCCAAAAGGAAGTAAAAAGGGAGAGCTAGAAAGATAGCATTGCATCACATTACATGGCAATGCAATGCACAGTTGCTGAAGTTGAACCAAAATGAGCTTGTAATCTGGCTTCTGCAACTTTGAACATGAAAAATCCAATGAGGAGAAGAAAAGCAAAGCCAAAGAGTCCATCCCAAAATCCGACAAACAAGCAAAATGAACAAAAAACATTGAATTCAATTCTTTCTGATTTTAGAAACTGCATTAAAGAAGGGGTGCACCGGTCCTGGAGATACTGCAATACCAGGTCAATGCGTGGAGTGGACAGAGCAAGCTCTTTTTCCATCTCCCTGTTCTAAAAATCCATTTAATATATGGTCCCCAGATAGGGGACGTATCAGATATTAAACTGATAAGAACAGATACTACACTTGATCTTAGCCAAAAGGCCGAGAAGCGATAACCAGAATTGGTTTCAAACTACGGAGCCACCCAAGGATCCTGAAAAGTCCATTTGTGGAGATGAGCTCCTGGACTCCCGTTAAGAAGACATGTTGTCAACCTCTAGATCCCTTACATGCCTGCACTTTTCGGCTTGCTGCTGCTGCAATCCACGCGTTTTAGATCTGCATAACTCCACCTCTTTAAACACAGCACCTTCACCCCCTGCTGTTCCCACCCGCCTCAACACCGTTGGAAGGGAGGAGAACCAATTAAGGCGGGGGGTGGGGTGGAACGAGCAGCTGTCTACCCTTAGCAGGAGGGCTCCTGATTACATACCTCTCCTGCTGCTGCTGCTGCTGGCTGTCCAGCAGCAGACTGAAGGTGGCTGCTGCTGTGCACAGGTATATAAAGGCTCAGAGCCTATTATGACACGCGCAGCCAGCGTTCCATTGCCACATTCCATCTACTGCAGGCAGGATACCTGGCTGGCTGAATGTCGCTGAGAAGCTCACAGAGACCGCCATAAGCAACAGTTTAACAGAATGCCACAGACTAATCAACCAAACTTTTTGGGTTGGGTTCTCTTTTATAGTCTGCAGGCATTAAATGAAAGAAGTCAGTGTTCCAGCAGAAGGAGACAACGTTTCAGAAAAGGCATTGTAGCAAACCAAAAAAGAAATTTTAAGCGCAGCAAAGTAACCAGCGCACATACCTGTTAGCTCAGGTGAGTTTAAAAGGCTGCTGTTGATAACAAGGGCATTTGCTAAATAGATGGTGTGTGTGCAACAATATACTGAAAGGTCAATTATATTGTGCAGCTTATCTCACCACCTGTAGTTATTTAGGTGAAAGCTCCAAAATGCTTGCCTAATATGTCTGTTTATCCAAAAGGAAGTAAAAAGGGAGAGCTAGAAAGATAGCATTGCATCACATTACATGGCAATGCAATGCACAGTTGCTGAAGTTGAACCAAAATGAGCTTGTAATCTGGCTTCTGCAACTTTGAACATGAAAAATCCAATGAGGAGAAGAAAAGCAAAGCCAAAGAGTCCATCCCAAAATCCGACAAACAAGCAAAATGAACAAAAAACATTGAATTCAATTCTTTCTGATTTTAGAAACTGCATTAAAGAAGGGGTGCACCGGTCCTGGAGATACTGCAATACCAGGTCAATGCGTGGAGTGGACAGAGCAAGCTCTTTTTCCATCTCCCTGTTCTAAAAATCCATTTAATATATGGTCCCCAGATAGGGGACGTATCAGATATTAAACTGATAAGAACAGATACTACACTTGATCTTAGCCAAAAGGCCGAGAAGCGATAACCAGAATTGGTTTCAAACTACGGAGCCACCCAAGGATCCTGAAAAGTCCATTTGTGGAGATGAGCTCCTGGACTCCCGTTAAGAAGACATGTTGTCAACCTCTAGATCCCTTACATGCCTGCACTTTTCGGCTTGCTGCTGCTGCAATCCACGCGTTTTAGATCTGCATAACTCCACCTCTTTAAACACAGCACCTTCACCCCCTGCTGTTCCCACCCGCCTCAACACCGTTGGAAGGGAGGAGAACCAATTAAGGCGGGGGGTGGGGTGGAACGAGCAGCTGTCTACCCTTAGCAGGAGGGCTCCTGATTACATACCTCTCCTGCTGCTGCTGCTGCTGGCTGTCCAGCAGCAGACTGAAGGTGGCTGCTGCTGTGCACAGGTATATAAAGGCTCAGAGCCTATTATGACACGCGCAGCCAGCGTTCCATTGCCACATTCCATCTACTGCAGGCAGGATACCTGGCTGGCTGAATGTCGCTGAGAAGCTCACAGAGACCGCCATAAGCAACAGTTTAACAGAATGCCACAGACTAATCAACCAAACTTTTTGGGTTGGGTTCTCTTTTATAGTCTGCAGGCATTAAATGAAAGAAGTCAGTGTTCCAGCAGAAGGAGACAACGTTTCAGAAAAGGCATTGTAGCAAACCAAAAAAGAAATTTTAAGCGCAGCAGAGTAACCAGCGCACATACCTGTTAGCTCAGGTGAGTTTAAAAGGCTGCTGTTGATAACAAGGGCATTTGCTAAATAGATGGTGTGTGTGCAACAATATACTGAAAGGTCAATTATATTGTGCAGCTTATCTCACCACCTGTAGTTATTTAGGTGAAAGCTCCAAAATGCTTGCCTAATATGTCTGTTTATCCAAAAGGAAGTAAAAAGGGAGAGCTAGAAAGATAGCATTGCATCACATTACATGGCAATGCAATGCACAGTTGCTGAAGTTGAACCAAAATGAGCTTGTAATCTGGCTTCTGCAACTTTGAACATGAAAAATCCAATGAGGAGAAGAAAAGCAAAGCCAAAGAGTCCAACCCAAAATCCGACAAACAAGCAAAATGAACAAAAAACATTGAATTCAATTCTTTCTGATTTTAGAAACTGCATTAAAGAAGGGGTGCACCGGTCCTGGAGATACTGCAATACCAGGTCAATGCGTGGAGTGGACAGAGCAAGCTCTTTTTCCATCTCCCTGTTCTAAAAATCCATTTAATATATGGTCCCCAGATAGGGGACGTATCAGATATTAAACTGATAAGAACAGATTTTTTTTTTTTTTTTTTTTTTTTTTTTTTTCTCCTCAGACGAGGAAATTCCACAGTCTATGGAAACCAGACAAAGGAAAATTCCATCAAAAACAGCTGCGTCAAATCCAATACGCAATTTGCTGTCCCCATCATCATCGGAAATATTTATTTCATATTTCAAAACAACAATAACAAAAATCAAGAGGTACTAACAATATATCTCCACTTTTTAACTTTCCATATTCCCTCCGCATCCACTTCCCCTCTCCTCTTTTTGTCCCATAGGAAACACACATACATCTTCCCCAAAATCACCTTCACACTATCCTTTACAGCAATTTCCTTCCTTTTAAACACATACACATTCCTCACATCCCATAACACTTCCTTTATACATGCAAGCATCAACCACAAGACTCTTTCCTTCGTCCCATCACATATTCCCAAACCAAACATAAACAACTCAAAAGACAACAAATTCACACCACACAATTCTTTACACAAAGGCCCCATTCTCCCAATCACATCTCTAGCATACTGGCAATTCCAAAAAACATGCAACACACTTTCCCTTCCACCACAGCCATTTCTTGGACACATTTCACTCCTCACCAAACCTCTATTCCTCTGAAATTCTCTCACAGGTAATACTCCATGTAAAGACTGCCACACAACTTCACTCTGTTTGTTGGTCATACCACTCATCCGCACTTTCTTCCAAACCTTCTGCACATCACCACCCCTAACCATATTTATTCCACATTCTACCTCTCTACATTCAATCATCCTATACACAGCCTTCTTATTCTCCAGCAATCTCACATCTGCATCACACAGTTCATACCTCACCAAAAACTTATAAACCCACACATACCATACAGGCACCTCAAAAGCAATCGGACATCGCAAATCCCTTTCTTGCCACTTTAAACGAAACAAATACGCTCCAAATAAATACCTACACATAGATGAAAACTTTCCATCCGCCCTAATCACTTTCAAAACAAACACAACGATATTCACACCAAAAAACACGTCCAAATTCGGAAAACCCAAACCACCTTTTTCCACTCTTTTAACCAAAATTTCTCTCCTAGCTCTCTCCATTTTTGAGTTCCACAAAAAAACAAATAAAATTCTATTCAAGCTTCTCATACACATATATCCTGGTGGAAATACTACCGCAATATATAAAAATATTGGCAACACCACACTCTTAACAATTAAAATCTTCCCAAAAAAGGATAAACTCCTCAATTTCCAAAAATTCAACTTCTGCTCAACTTTTCCTTTCGCATCATCCCAACTTTCTTTCCCATCCAAACTCTCTGAAAACTTCACACCCAAAACTTTAATAGGTCCATTCACTACATTCACACCTACATCCCTACTTAAACTTCCGCCTCCAAAACCCTTACACTCACTCTTTTCCCAATTCACTTTAAACGCAGATGCACCACAAAAAATAGACACTAACAACTTCACCCGCCTCACCGAACATTCAGAATCACATAATACACACACGTCATCCATATAACCACTCACCTTCCATTCTTTTCCTCCACCTCCCGGCACTTGCACACCACGAATTACCTTATCTTTCCTCAGCATACACAACAATGGCTCAATTGCACAAATAAATGCTACAGGGGACAAAGGACACCCCTGTCGCACACCCGAAAACACATTCACTTTCCTACCCACATACCCATTCATTAAAACACAGCTATAAACACCCGCATACAAACTTCTCACTCGCCCAACAAAATCAGCCGGAAAACCCATTTTTAACAACACTCTGAACAAAAAACCATGCGACAACCTATCATAAGCCTTTTCAAAATCCAAACTTAACAAAAATACACTCTTCTTACGACCCATGCAATCCCATAGACAATCTCTTAACATACACACACACTCATGAATCCGCCTCCCAGGTACCGCACAACACTGCTCATCCCCAATCACACTCTCTATCACATCACGCATCCTATTAGCCATAAGTTTTGCATAGATTTTATAATCACAATTAAGTAACGTTATTGGCCTCCAATTCCTCAGACTTTTCAAATCCCCTTTCTTAGGAATTAACACAACCAAACCTGCACGCATACTCTCAGTCACCTCCATGTTTCCCCACATATACTTACATACATCCACAAAGTCCTTACCAATCACACCCCACATCACACGATAAAATTCTACTGGGAGGCCATCCTCCCCCGGCGTCTTATTCAAAGCCATACTACACATAACCTTCCATACCTCATCACCAGTCACCTCACCCATCACTCTCTCTCTTTCTGCTTCACTCAACTTACTCTCTAACACACTCAAAACATCATTCTCCAAACATTCATCCCTCTGTTTCACTGCATACAGATCCTCATAAAACTTAGCCACCTCTTCACACATATCCTCTCCACTCACCTCACTTCCATCTGCTCCATACACCACGCTCATACTCTGTTTCTTTCCAAAAACTTTTTTAAAGAAAAACCGAGAACATTTCTCATCCTGCTCCATCTTATCAATCTTTGCCCTAAACACTATGCTTCTCCCTCTCTCCAACAAAAACTCACTAATCTCCTTTTTTACCTCTAAAATATCCTCCTCCACCTCAACTCCTCCTTCCCTTAACTTATACAAAACGCTCAACCGCGCGTTCAGTTTAACAAAACTCTCTCTTTTAATTGCTGCATACTTGTATCCTAAATTTTTAAAGAACATTTTTGTTTGTTTCTTCACCCAGTCCCACCACTCACAAACATTCCCAAACTCATTTTTATGCTTACACCATTCTTCATACCTCCTTTCATACTCCTTTCTCACATCTTCATTCTCTAACAGTTTAACATTTAACTTCCACAATCCTCTCCCAAACACTCCATCAACTTTTATATCCAACTCACACAACATACACACATGATCTGAAAAAAGAACGTTTTCCTGCCTATAATTAACAGAAACCATATTTTTAGAAATAAAACAATAATCCAATCTGGATTGTACCCTACCACTCTCAGAAAAGAAAGTGTTCAACAAAGGATTCATGTTACACACGCGCTGCATATCACACAACCCAAAATCATTCACTAACTCCAATAATGCTTTCCCAGACACATCCACATTCACTCTCCCCACATCACAGTTCATATCACCCACAATTACCACAGGTATTCTTCCTGGAACAAAAAGCTTAATTTTTTCAAATAAATTTTTGCGCTCATTTTTTTCAACTGGCGCATAAACATTAATAACACAAAACTTTACATTCTTGTATACAAAATTAGCAAGGATACATCTCCCCACCTCAATAACCAAATAATCACTCAAAACAACCTCCCTTCCTTTAACCAAAATACCCACACCATCATTCTTATTACATGCACTCCCCGACCACACAGACGCTCCATAAGACCATTCATCCCCTTTCACACCATCCACTACCCCACATTCTTGTAAACAAAAAATAGATGCATTTTGCATAGCTAAAAACTCAAAAATAGCAGCTCTTCTTACTTTACTTTTAAACACTCTTACGTTTTGGGACACTATGGTAAATCCCATAATACTTCTACTCCTTCACCAATTACACAAAGAAATAGCCTTTGGCCTAAACCAAAGCTCACAAGAGGACAAAAAGAAAAAACATTTACAATATTATATGGTGACACTATCCAGCACCACCACTATCCTCCTCCGCCATCAGAACAGAACAGCTGGTTTCCGACCCGCTGGCTTCACCAGCCACACTCCTCATTCTGGCAGTTCTGATCTTCCTCTGAGGCTCACTAAAATCTGCATCATCACTGCCCCCACCATCCTCCCTACGACTCTTCTTTGCACCCCTATCATCCTCCGAAGAAAAATCTTCAATGTTTTCAGGACCCGAAGGGTGTTCAGGACTGTCGGGTTCCGAGATTTGCACTTCACATCCTGTTGCGTCCATTGCCTCTCCAAAAGTCATCATCTCAGGCAGCTCTGCTTCCACCACTTTCCTAGATATTCTCGCAGACACTGCCTTTTTCTCCACCTTTGCCACTTCCCTCCAGAACTCCTTTTCTTCCCTCCGCTTCTTCCTCATTTCTTCAGCAGAAGAAGAACATGGTCTCAGGGACACCTCCTCTGGCGCCGTAGAGGGAGAGGCTCTACCAGTTTCCCGCCTCCTTCCCTCTCTCTCCTCCCTCTCCAATCTTTCCAGCACTTTCAGTGCGCTTGCCATCTGCCTCCTCTCCAGCTCCTCCTCCTTCTGTTCTTTATCAGAACGTCTAGGTGCACTCATAGGACAGTCCTTATACATGTGATCACTACTCCCACAGACATCACAGGACTTGGCCTCTGGACACTGGTTGGCCATATGCCCCTCCTTTCTGCAATTTCGGCAACACTGCCCTTTAAGGCATGTTACCATGGTATGTCCGAAAGAAAAGCATCTACGGCAAAACATGGGCTGGCCTGGGTAAAAGAGGAAACCTCTATGGCCTGCAACGGAAAAATTTGATGGAGGGTGTCTAAAGCCCCCCACACTGTCAGGATCCCTTTTCAATTTCACACGGAATTTATACTGGCAGTTAAAGATTCCTAGACAATTGACTTGCTTCACTCCCTTCCGCACATATTCACAGTAGCGAGAGAGGAAGCACTCCAGCAGCTCAGGGTCTGTAAAAGGGTTATAGACAGTCACAGTCACCTCCTTTTCTTGCAGACCAAACAAAGGTTCCCATCTAACTCCTTCCAAGCAGGGGTCACTAGAGTGACCACGGAGCCATTCAAAGACATTAAGGCAAACATCCTGGTCCATAAAGGTAACGTCATAATTACCTTGACGTGAAAATTCGTTGACACTGAAGATCTCAGAACGTCTTGCTCCAGCTTTGCCTTCAACGATGTCTTGGACAATGAAAACCACGTTGTTCTTGTTCTGGTCAGATGGATCCACGGACAAACGGATGGTGTTCTTCACAAAAGACATCTTGGATTCTGTCGGTATGGAATACCACAGGAAAAAGCAGAAAATCCTCCACAAAAGGGTCCGGATTCCTCCAGGAGACTCGCACCAATCAAGGTACAGTCATACGATCTTAGCCAAAAGGCCGAGAAGCGATAACCAGAATTGGTTTCAAACTACGGAGCCACCCAAGGATCCTGAAAAGTCCATTTGTGGAGATGAGCTCCTGGACTCCCGTTAAGAAGACATGTTGTCAACCTCTAGATCCCTTACATGCCTGCACTTTTCGGCTTGCTGCTGCTGCAATCCACGCGTTTTAGATCTGCATAACTCCACCTCTTTAAACACAGCACCTTCACCCCCTGCTGTTCCCACCCGCCTCAACACCGTTGGAAGGGAGGAGAACCAATTAAGGCGGGGGGTGGGGTGGAACGAGCAGCTGTCTACCCTTAGCAGGAGGGCTCCTGATTACATACCTCTCCTGCTGCTGCTGCTGCTGGCTGTCCAGCAGCAGACTGAAGGTGGCTGCTGCTGTGCACAGGTATATAAAGGCTCAGAGCCTATTATGACACGCGCAGCCAGCGTTCCATTGCCACATTCCATCTACTGCAGGCAGGATACCTGGCTGGCTGAATGTCGCTGAGAAGCTCACAGAGACCGCCATAAGCAACAGTTTAACAGAATGCCACAGACTAATCAACCAAACTTTTTGGGTTGGGTTCTCTTTTATAGTCTGCAGGCATTAAATGAAAGAAGTCAGTGTTCCAGCAGAAGGAGACAACGTTTCAGAAAAGGCATTGTAGCAAACCAAAAAAGAAATTTTAAGCGCAGCAGAGTAACCAGCGCACATACCTGTTAGCTCAGGTGAGTTTAAAAGGCTGCTGTTGATAACAAGGGCATTTGCTAAATAGATGGTGTGTGTGCAACAATATACTGAAAGGTCAATTATATTGTGCAGCTTATCTCACCACCTGTAGTTATTTAGGTGAAAGCTCCAAAATGCTTGCCTAATATGTCTGTTTATCCAAAAGGAAGTAAAAAGGGAGAGCTAGAAAGATAGCATTGCATCACATTACATGGCAATGCAATGCACAGTTGCTGAAGTTGAACCAAAATGAGCTTGTAATCTGGCTTCTGCAACTTTGAACATGAAAAATCCAATGAGGAGAAGAAAAGCAAAGCCAAAGAGTCCATCCCAAAATCCGACAAACAAGCAAAATGAACAAAAAACATTGAATTCAATTCTTTCTGATTTTAGAAACTGCATTAAAGAAGGGGTGCACCGGTCCTGGAGATACTGCAATACCAGGTCAATGCGTGGAGTGGACAGAGCAAGCTCTTTTTCCATCTCCCTGTTCTAAAAATCCATTTAATATATGGTCCCCAGATAGGGGACGTATCAGATATTAAACTGATAAGAACAGATACTACACTTGATCTTAGCCAAAAGGCCGAGAAGCGATAACCAGAATTGGTTTCAAACTACGGAGCCACCCAAGGATCCTGAAAAGTCCATTTGTGGAGATGAGCTCCTGGACTCCCGTTAAGAAGACATGTTGTCAACCTCTAGATCCCTTACATGCCTGCACTTTTCGGCTTGCTGCTGCTGCAATCCACGCGTTTTAGATCTGCATAACTCCACCTCTTTAAACACAGCACCTTCACCCCCTGCTGTTCCCACCCGCCTCAACACCGTTGGAAGGGAGGAGAACCAATTAAGGCGGGGGGTGGGGTGGAACGAGCAGCTGTCTACCCTTAGCAGGAGGGCTCCTGATTACATACCTCTCCTGCTGCTGCTGCTGGCTGTCCAGCAGCAGACTGAAGGTGGCTGCTGCTGTGCACAGGTATATAAAGGCTCAGAGCCTATTATGACACGCGCAGCCAGCGTTCCATTGCCACATTCCATCTACTGCAGGCAGGATACCTGGCTGGCTGAATGTCGCTGAGAAGCTCACAGAGACCGCCATAAGCAACAGTTTAACAGAATGCCACAGACTAATCAACCAAACTTTTTGGGTTGGGTTCTCTTTTATAGTCTGCAGGCATTAAATGAAAGAAGTCAGTGTTCCAGCAGAAGGAGACAACGTTTCAGAAAAGGCATTGTAGCAAACCAAAAAAGAAATTTTAAGCACAGCAGAGTAACCAGCGCACATACCTGTTAGCTCAGGTGAGTTTAAAAGGCTGCTGTTGATAACAAGGGCATTTGCTAAATAGATGGTGTGTGTGCAACAATATACTGAAAGGTCAATTATATTGTGCAGCTTATCTCACCACCTGTAGTTATTTAGGTGAAAGCTCCAAAATGCTTGCCTAATATGTCTGTTTATCCAAAAGGAAGTAAAAAGGGAGAGCTAGAAAGATAGCATTGCATCACATTACATGGCAATGCAATGCACAGTTGCTGAAGTTGAACCAAAATGAGCTTGTAATCTGGCTTCTGCAACTTTGAACATGAAAAATCCAATGAGGAGAAGAAAAGCAAAGCCAAAGAGTCCATCCCAAAATCCGACAAACAAGCAAAATGAACAAAAAACATTGAATTCAATTCTTTCTGATTTTAGAAACTGCATTAAAGAAGGGGTGCACCGGTCCTGGAGATACTGCAATACCAGGTCAATGCGTGGAGTGGACAGAGCAAGCTCTTTTTCCATCTCCCTGTTCTAAAAATCCATTTAATATATGGTCCCCAGATAGGGGACGTATCAGATATTAAACTGATAAGAACAGATACTACACTTGATCTTAGCCAAAAGGCCGAGAAGCGATAACCAGAATTGGTTTCAAACTACGGAGCCACCCAAGGATCCTGAAAAGTCCATTTGTGGAGATGAGCTCCTGGACTCCCGTTAAGAAGACATGTTGTCAACCTCTAGATCCCTTACATGCCTGCACTTTTCGGCTTGCTGCTGCTGCAATCCACGCGTTTTAGATCTGCATAACTCCACCTCTTTAAACACAGCACCTTCACCCCCTGCTGTTCCCACCCGCCTCAACACCGTTGGAAGGGAGGAGAACCAATTAAGGCGGGGGGTGGGGTGGAACGAGCAGCTGTCTACCCTTAGCAGGAGGGCTCCTGATTACATACCTCTCCTGCTGCTGCTGCTGCTGCTGGCTGTCCAGCAGCAGACTGAAGGTGGCTGCTGCTGTGCACAGGTATATAAAGGCTTAGAGCCTATTATGACACGCGCAGCCAGCGTTCCATTGCCACATTCCATCTACTGCAGGCAGGATACCTGGCTGGCTGAATGTCGCTGAGAAGCTCACAGAGACCGCCATAAGCAACAGTTTAACAGAATGCCACAGACTAATCAACCAAACTTTTTGGGTTGGGTTCTCTTTTATAGTCTGCAGGCATTAAATGAAAGAAGTCAGTGTTCCAGCAGAAGGAGACAACGTTTCAGAAAAGGCATTGTAGCAAACCAAAAAAGAAATTTTAAGCGCAGCAGAGTAACCAGCGCACATACCTGTTAGCTCAGGTGAGTTTAAAAGGCTGCTGTTGATAACAAGGGCATTTGCTAAATAGATGGTGTGTGTGCAACAATATACTGAAAGGTCAATTATATTGTGCAGCTTATCTCACCACCTGTAGTTATTTAGGTGAAAGCTCCAAAATGCTTGCCTAATATGTCTGTTTATCCAAAAGGAAGTAAAAAGGGAGAGCTAGAAAGATAGCATTGCATCACATTACATGGCAATGCAATGCACAGTTGCTGAAGTTGAACCAAAATGAGCTTGTAATCTGGCTTCTGCAACTTTGAACATGAAAAATCCAATGAGGAGAAGAAAAGCAAAGCCAAAGAGTCCATCCCAAAATCCGACAAACAAGCAAAATGAACAAAAAACATTGAATTCAATTCTTTCTGATTTTAGAAACTGCATTAAAGAAGGGGTGCACCGGTCCTGGAGATACTGCAATACCAGGTCAATGCGTGGAGTGGACAGAGCAAGCTCTTTTTCCATCTCCCTGTTCTAAAAATCCATTTAATATATGGTCCCCAGATAGGGGACGTATCAGATATTAAACTGATAAGAACAGATACTACACTTGATCTTAGCCAAAAGGCCGAGAAGCGATAACCAGAATTGGTTTCAAACTACGGAGCCACCCAAGGATCCTGAAAAGTCCATTTGTGGAGATGAGCTCCTGGACTCCCGTTAAGAAGACATGTTGTCAACCTCTAGATCCCTTACATGCCTGCACTTTTCGGCTTGCTGCTGCTGCAATCCACGCGTTTTAGATCTGCATAACTCCACCTCTTTAAACACAGCACCTTCACCCCCTGCTGTTCCCACCCGCCTCAACACCGTTGGAAGGGAGGAGAACCAATTAAGGCGGGGGGTGGGGTGGAACGAGCAGCTGTCTACCCTTAGCAGGAGGGCTCCTGATTACATACCTCTCCTGCTGCTGCTGCTGCTGGCTGTCCAGCAGCAGACTGAAGGTGGCTGCTGCTGTGCACAGGTATATAAAGGCTCAGAGCCTATTATGACACGCGCAGCCAGCGTTCCATTGCCACATTCCATCTACTGCAGGCAGGATACCTGGCTGGCTGAATGTCGCTGAGAAGCTCACAGAGACCGCCATAAGCAACAGTTTAACAGAATGCCACAGACTAATCAACCAAACTTTTTGGGTTGGGTTCTCTTTTATAGTCTGCAGGCATTAAATGAAAGAAGTTAGTGTTCCAGCAGAAGGAGACAACGTTTCAGAAAAGGCATTGTAGCAAACCAAAAAAGAAATTTTAAGCGCAGCAGAGTAACCAGCGCACATACCTGTTAGCTCAGGTGAGTTTAAAAGGCTGCTGTTGATAACAAGGGCATTTGCTAAATAGATGGTGTGTGTGCAACAATATACTGAAAGGTCAATTATATTGTGCAGCTTATCTCACCACCTGTAGTTATTTAGGTGAAAGCTCCAAAATGCTTGCATAATATGTCTGTTTATCCAAAAGGAAGTAAAAAGGGAGAGCTAGAAAGATAGCATTGCATCACATAACATGGCAATGCAATGCACAGTTGCTGAAGTTGAACCAAAATGAGCTTGTAATCTGGCTTCTGCAACTTTGAACATGAAAAATCCAATGAGGAGAAGAAAAGCAAAGCCAAAGAGTCCATCCCAAAATCCGACAAACAAGCAAAATGAACAAAAAACATTGAATTCAATTCTTTCTGATTTTAGAAACTGCATTAAAGAAGGGGTGCACCGGTCCTGGAGATACTGCAATACCAGGTCAATGCGTGGAGTGGACAGAGCAAGCTCTTTTTCCATCTCCCTGTTCTAAAAATCCATTTAATATATGGTCCCCAGATAGGGGACGTATCAGATATTAAACTGATAAGAACAGATACTACACTTGATCTTAGCCAAAAGGCCGAGAAGCGATAACCAGAATTGGTTTCAAACTACGGAGCCACCCAAGGATCCTGAAAAGTCCATTTGTGGAGATGAGCTCCTGGACTCCCGTTAAGAAGACATGTTGTCAACCTCTAGATCCCTTACATGCCTGCACTTTTCGGCTTGCTGCTGCTGCAATCCACGCGTTTTAGATCTGCATAACTCCACCTCTTTAAACACAGCACCTTCACCCCCTGCTGTTCCCACCCGCCTCAACACCGTTGGAAGGGAGGAGAACCAATTAAGGCGGGGGGTGGGGTGGAACGAGCAGCTGTCTACCCTTAGCAGGAGGGCTCCTGATTACATACCTCTCCTGCTGCTGCTGCTGCTGGCTGTCCAGCAGCAGACTGAAGGTGGCTGCTGCTGTGCACAGGTATATAAAGGCTCAGAGCCTATTATGACACGCACAGCCAGCGTTCCATTGCCACATTCCATCTACTGCAGGCAGGATACCTGGCTGGCTGAATGTCGCTGAGAAGCTCACAGAGACCGCCATAAGCAACAGTTTAACAGAATGCCACAGACTAATCAACCAAACTTTTTGGGTTGGGTTCTCTTTTATAGTCTGCAGGCATTAAATGAAAGAAGTCAGTGTTCCAGCAGAAGGAGACAACGTTTCAGAAAAGGCATTGTAGCAAACCAAAAAAGAAATTTTAAGCGCAGCAGAGTAACCAGCGCACATACCTGTTAGCTCAGGTGAGTTTAAAAGGCTGCTGTTGATAACAAGGGCATTTGCTAAATAGATGGTGTGTGTGCAACAATATACTGAAAGGTCAATTATATTGTGCAGCTTATCTCACCACCTGTAGTTATTTAGGTGAAAGCTCCAAAATGCTTGCCTAATATGTCTGTTTATCCAAAAGGAAGTAAAAAGGGAGAGCTAGAAAGATAGCATTGCATCACATTACATGGCAATGCAATGCACAGTTGCTGAAGTTGAACCAAAATGAGCTTGTAATCTGGCTTCTGCAACTTTGAACATGAAAAATCCAATGAGGAGAAGAAAAGCAAAGCCAAAGAGTCCATCCCAAAATCCGACAAACAAGCAAAATGAACAAAAAACATTGAATTCAATTCTTTCTGATTTTAGAAACTGCATTAAAGAAGGGGTGCACCGGTCCTGGAGATACTGCAATACCAGGTCAATGCGTGGAGTGGACAGAGCAAGCTCTTTTTCCATCTCCCTGTTCTAAAAATCCATTTAATATATGGTCCACAGATAGGGGACGTATCAGATATTAAACTGATAAGAACAGATACTACACTTGATCTTAGCCAAAAGGCCGAAAAGCGATAACCAGAATTGGTTTCAAACTACGGAGCCACCCAAGGATCCTGAAAAGTCCATTTGTGGAGATGAGCTCCTGGACTCCCGTTAAGAAGACATGTTGTCAACCTCTAGATCCCTTACATGCCTGCACTTTTCGGCTTGCTGCTGCTGCAATCCACGAGTTTTAGATCTGCATAACTCCACCTCTTTAAACACAGCACCTTCACCCCCTGCTGTTCCCACCCGCCTCAACACCGTTGGAAGGGAGGAGAACCAATTAAGGCGGGGGGTGGGGTGGAACGAGCAGCTGTCTACCCTTAGCAGGAGGGCTCCTGATTACATACCTCTCCTGCTGCTGCTGCTGCTGGCTGTCCAGCAGCAGACTGAAGGTGGCTGCTGCTGTGCACAGGTATATAAAGGCTCAGAGCCTATTATGACACGCGCAGCCAGCGTTCCATTGCCACATTCCATCTACTGCAGGCAGGATACCTGGCTGGCTGAATGTCGCTGAGAAGCTCACAGAGACCGCCATAAGCAACAGTTTAACAGAATGCCACAGACTAATCAACCAAACTTTTTGGGTTGGGTTCTCTTTTATAGTCTGCAGGCATTAAATGAAAGAAGTCAGTGTTCCAGCAGAAGGAGACAACGTTTCAGAAAAGGCATTGTAGCAAACCAAAAAAGAAATTTTAAGCGCAGCAGAGTAACCAGCGCACATACCTGTTAGCTCAGGTGAGTTTAAAAGGCTGCTGTTGATAACAAGGGCATTTGCTAAATAGATGGTGTGTGTGCAACAATATACTGAAAGGTCAATTATATTGTGCAGCTTATCTCACCACCTGTAGTTATTTAGGTGAAAGCTCCAAAATGCTTGCCTAATATGTCTGTTTATCCAAAAGGAAGTAAAAAGGGAGAGCTAGAAAGATAGCATTGCATCACATTACATGGCAATGCAATGCACAGTTGCTGAAGTTGAACCAAAATGAGCTTGTAATCTGGCTTCTGCAACTTTGAACATGAAAAATCCAATGAGGAGAAGAAAAGCAAAGCCAAAGAGTCCATCCCAAAATCCGACAAACAAGCAAAATGAACAAAAAACATTGAATTCAATTCTTTCTGATTTTAGAAACTGCATTAAAGAAGGGGTGCACCGGTCCTGGAGATACTGCAATACCAGGTCAATGCGTGGAGTGGACAGAGCAAGCTCTTTTTCCATCTCCCTGTTCTAAAAATCCATTTAATATATGGTCCCCAGATAGGGGACGTATCAGATATTAAACTGATAAGAACAGATACTACACTTGATCTTAGCCAAAAGGCCGAGAAGCGATAACCAGAATTGGTTTCAAACTACGGAGCCACCCAAGGATCCTGAAAAGTCCATTTGTGGAGATGAGCTCCTGGACTCCCGTTAAGAAGACATGTTGTCAACCTCTAGATCCCTTACATGCCTGCACTTTTCGGCTTGCTGCTGCTGCAATCCACGCGTTTTAGATCTGCATAACTCCACCTCTTTAAACACAGCACCTTCACCCCCTGCTGTTCCCACCCGCCTCAACACCGTTGGAAGGGAGGAGAACCAATTAAGGCGGGGGGTGGGGTGGAACGAGCAGCTGTCTACCCTTAGCAGGAGGGCTCCTGATTACATACCTCTCCTGCTGCTGCTGCTGCTGGCTGTCCAGCAGCAGACTGAAGGTGGCTGCTGCTGTGCACAGGTATATAAAGGCTCAGAGCCTATTATGACACGCGCAGCCAGCGTTCCATTGCCACATTCCATCTACTGCAGGCAGGATACCTGGCTGGCTGAATGTCGCTGAGAAGCTCACAGAGACCGCCATAAGCAACAGTTTAACAGAATGCCACAGACTAATCAACCAAACTTTTTGGGTTGGGTTCTCTTTTATAGTCTGCAGGCATTAAATGAAAGAAGTCAGTGTTCCAGCAGAAGGAGACAACGTTTCAGAAAAGGCATTGTAGCAAACCAAAAAAGAAATTTTAAGCGCAGCAGAGTAACCAGCGCACATACCTGTTAGCTCAGGTGAGTTTAAAAGGCTGCTGTTGATAACAAGGGCATTTGCTAAATAGATGGTGTGTGTGCAACAATATACTGAAAGGTCAATTATATTGTGCAGCTTATCTCACCACCTGTAGTTATTTAGGTGAAAGCTCCAAAATGCTTGCCTAATATGTCTGTTTATCCAAAAGGAAGTAAAAAGGGAGAGCTAGAAAGATAGCATTGCATCACATTACATGGCAATGCAATGCACAGTTGCTGAAGTTGAACCAAAATGAGCTTGTAATCTGGCTTCTGCAACTTTGAACATGAAAAATCCAATGAGGAGAAGAAAAGCAAAGCCAAAGAGTCCATCCCAAAATCCGACAAACAAGCAAAATGAACAAAAAACATTGAATTCAATTCTTTCTGATTTTAGAAACTGCATTAAAGAAGGGGTGCACCGGTCCTGGAGATACTGCAATACCAGGTCAATGCGTGGAGTGGACAGAGCAAGCTCTTTTTCCATCTCCCTGTTCTAAAAATCCATTTAATATATGGTCCCCAGATAGGGGACGTATCAGATATTAAACTGATAAGAACAGATACTACACTTGATCTTAGCCAAAAGGCCGAGAAGCGATAACCAGAATTGGTTTCAAACTACGGAGCCACCCAAGGATCCTGAAAAGTCCATTTGTGAAGATGAGCTCCTGGACTCCCGTTAAGAAGACATGTTGTCAACCTCTAGATCCCTTACATGCCTGCACTTTTCGGCTTGCTGCTGCTGCAATCCACTCGTTTTAGATCTGCATAACTCCACCTCTTTAAACACAGCACCTTCACCCCCTGCTGTTCCCACCCGCCTCAACACCGTTGGAAGGGAGGA
The DNA here is from genome assembly GCF_046119375.1 of Phyllobates terribilis. Taxonomy (NCBI): domain Eukaryota; kingdom Metazoa; phylum Chordata; class Amphibia; order Anura; family Dendrobatidae; genus Phyllobates; species Phyllobates terribilis. Next base: position 653,720,018 of record NW_027362765.1, read on the forward strand.
GAACCAATTAAGGCGGGGGGTGGGGTGGAACGAGCAGCTGTCTACCCTTAGCAGGAGGGCTCCTGATTACATACCTCTCCTGCTGCTGCTGCTGCTGGCTGTCCAGCAGCAGACTGAAGGTGGCTGCTGCTGTGCACAGGTATATAAAGGCTCAGAGCTTATTATGACACGCGCAGCCAGCGTTCCATTGCCACATTCCATCTACTGCAGGCAGGATACCTGGCTGGCTGAATGTCGCTGAGAAGCTCACAGAGACCGCCATAAGCAACAGTTTAACAGAATGCCACAGACTAATCAACCAAACTTTTTGGGTTGGGTTCTCTTTTATAGTCTGCAGGCATTAAATGAAAGAAGTCAGTGTTCCAGCAGAAGGAGACAACGTTTCAGAAAAGGCATTGTAGCAAACCAAAAAAGAAATTTTAAGCGCAGCAGAGTAACCAGCGCACATACCTGTTAGCTCAGGTGAGTTTAAAAGGCTGCTGTTGATAACAAGGGCATTTGCTAAATAGATGGTGTGTGTGCAACAATATACTGAAAGGTCAATTATATTGTGCAGCTTATCTCACCACCTGTAGTTATTTAGGTGAAAGCTCCAAAATGCTTTCCTAATATGTCTGTTTATCCAAAAGGAAGTAAAAAGGGAGAGCTAGAAAGATAGCATTGCATCACATTACATGGCAATGCAATGCACAGTTGCTGAAGTTGAACCAAAATGAGCTTGTAATCTGGCTTCTGCAACTTTGAACATGAAAAATCCAATTAGGAGAAGAAAAGCAAAGCCAAAGAGTCCATCCCAAAATCCGACAAACAAGCAAAATGAACAAAAAACATTGAATTCAATTCTTTCTGATTTTAGAAACTGCATTAAAGAAGGGGTGCACCGGTCCTGGAGATACTGCAATACCAGGTCAATGCGTGGAGTGGACAGAGCAAGCTCTTTTTCCATCTCCCTGTTCTAAAAATCCATTTAATATATGGTCCCCAGATAGGGGACGTATCAGATATTAAACTGATAAGAACAGATACTACACTTGATCTTAGCCAAAAGGCCGAGAAGCGATAACCAGAATTGGTTTCAAACTACGGAGCCACCCAAGGATCCTGAAAAGTCCATTTGTGGAGATGAGCTCCTGGACTCCCGTTAAGAAGACATGTTGTCAACCTCTAGATCCCTTACATGCCTGCACTTTTCGGCTTGCTGCTGCTGCAATCCACGCGTTTTAGATCTGCATAACTCCACCTCTTTAAACACAGCACCTTCACCCCCTGCTGTTCCCACCCGCCTCAACACCGTTGGAAGGGAGGAGAACCAATTAAGGCGGGGGGTGGGGTGGAACGAGCAGCTGTCTACCCTTAGCAGGAGGGCTCCTGATTACATACCTCTCCTGCTGCTGCTGCTGCTGGCTGTCCAGCAGCAGACTGAAGGTGGCTGCTGCTGTGCACAGGTATATAAAGGCTCAGAGCCTATTATGACACGCGCAGCCAGCGTTCCATTGCCACATTCCATCTACTGCAGGCAGGATACCTGGCTGGCTGAATGTCGCTGAGAAGCTCACAGAGACCGCCATAAGCAACAGTTTAACAGAATGCCACAGACTAATCAACCAAACTTTTTGGGTTGGGTTCTCTTTTATAGTCTGCAGGCATTAAATGAAAGAAGTCAGTGTTCCAGCAGAAGGAGACAACGTTTCAGAAAAGGCATTGTAGCAAACCAAAAAAGAAATTTTAAGCGCAGCAGAGTAACCAGCGCACATACCTGTTAGCTCAGGTGAGTTTAAAAGGCTGCTGTTGATAACAAGGGCATTTGCTAAATAGATGGTGTGTGTGCAACAATATACTGAAAGGTCAATTATATTGTGCAGCTTATCTCACCACCTGTAGTTATTTAGGTGAAAGCTCCAAAATGCTTGCCTAATATGTCTGTTTATCCAAAAGGAAGTAAAAAGGGAGAGCTAGAAAGATAGCATTGCATCACATTACATGGCAATGCAATGCACAGTTGCTGAAGTTGAACCAAAATGAGCTTGTAATCTGGCTTCTGCAACTTTGAACATGAAAAATCCAATGAGGAGAAGAAAAGCAAAGCCAAAGAGTCCATCCCAAAATCCGACAAACAAGCAAAATGAACAAAAAACATTGAATTCAATTCTTTCTGATTTTAGAAACTGCATTAAAGAAGGGGTGCACCGGTCCTGGAGATACTGCAATACCAGGTCAATGGGTGGAGTGGACAGAGCAAGCTCTTTTTCCATCTCCCTGTTCTAAAAATCCATTTAATATATGGTCCCCAGATAGGGGACGTATCAGATATTAAACTGATAAGAACAGATACTACACTTGATCTTAGCCAAAAGGCCGAGAAGCGATAACCAGAATTGGTTTCAAACTACGGAGCCACCCAAGGATCCTGAAAAGTCCATTTGTGGAGATGAGCTCCTGGACTCCCGTTAAGAAGACATGTTGTCAACCTCTAGATCCCTTACATGCCTGCACTTTTCGGCTTGCTGCTGCTGCAATCCACGCGTTTTAGATCTGCATAACTCCACCTCTTTAAACACAGCACCTTCACCCCCTGCTGTTCCCACCCGCCTCAACACCGTTGGAAGGGAGGAGAACCAATTAAGGCGGGGGGTGGGGTGGAACGAGCAGCTGTCTACCCTTAGCAGGAGGGCTCCTGATTACATACCTCTCCTGCTGCTGCTGCTGCTGGCTGTCCAGCAGCAGACTGAAGGTGGCTGCTGCTGTGCACAGGTATATAAAGGCTCAGAGCCTATTATGACATGCGCAGCCTGCGTTCCATTGCCACATTCCATCTACTGCAGGCAGGATACCTGGCTGGCTGAATGTCGCTGAGAAGCTCACAGAGACCGCCATAAGCAACAGTTTAACAGAATGCCACAGACTAATCAACCAAACTTTTTGGGTTGGGTTCTCTTTTATAGTCTGCAGGCATTAAATGAAAGAAGTCAGTGTTCCAGCAGAAGGAGACAACGTTTCAGAAAAGGCATTGTAGCAAACCAAAAAAGAAATTTTAAGCGCAGCAGAGTAACCAGCGCACATACCTGTTAGCTCAGGTGAGTTTAAAAGGCTGCTGTTGATAACAAGGGCATTTGCTAAATAGATGGTGTGTGTGCAACAATATACTGAAAGGTCAATTATATTGTGCAGCTTATCTCACCACCTGTAGTTATTTAGGTGAAAGCTCCAAAATGATTGCCTAATATGTCTGTTTATCCAAAAGGAAGTAAAAAGGGAGAGCTAGAAAGATAGCATTGCATCACATTACATGGCAATGCAATGCACAGTTGCTGAAGTTGAACCAAAATGAGCTTGTAATCTGGCTTCTGCAACTTTGAACATGAAAAATCCAATGAGGAGAAGAAAAGCAAAGCCAAAGAGTCCATCCCAAAATCCGACAAACAAGCAAAATGAACAAAAAACATTGAATTCAATTCTTTCTGATTTTAGAAACTGCATTAAAGAAGGGGTGCACCAGTCCTGGAGATACTGCAATACCAGGTCAATGCGTGGAGTGGACAGAGCAAGCTCTTTTTCCATCTCCCTGTTCTAAAAATCCATTTAATATATGGTCCCCAGATAGGGGACGTATCAGATATTAAACTGATAAGAACAGATACTACACTTGATCTTAGCCAAAAGGCCGAGAAGCGATAACCAGAATTGGTTTCAAACTACGGAGCCACCCAAGGATCCTGAAAAGTCCATTTGTGAAGATGAGCTCCTGGACTCCCGTTAAGAAGACATGTTGTCAACCTCTAGATCCCTTACATGCCTGCACTTTTCGGCTTGCTGCTGCTGCAATCCACTCGTTTTAGATCTGCATAACTCCACCTCTTTAAACACAGCACCTTCACCCCCTGCTGTTCCCACCCGCCTCAACACCGTTGGAAGGGAGGAGAACCAATTAAGGCGGGGGGTGGGGTGGAACGAGCAGCTGTCTACCCTTAGCAGGAGGGCTCCTGATTACATACCTCTCCTGCTGCTGCTGCTGCTGGCTGTCCAGCAGCAGACTGAAGGTGGCTGCTGCTGTGCACAGGTATATAAAGGCTCAGAGCTTATTATGACACGCGCAGCCAGCGTTCCATTGCCACATTCCATCTACTGCAGGCAGGATACCTGGCTGGCTGAATGTCGCTGAGAAGCTCACAGAGACCGCCATAAGCAACAGTTTAACAGAATGCCACAGACTAATCAACCAAACTTTTTGGGTTGGGTTCTCTTTTATAGTCTGCAGGCATTAAATGAAAGAAGTCAGTGTTCCAGCAGAAGGAGACAACGTTTCAGAAAAGGCATTGTAGCAAACCAAAAAAGAAATTTTAAGCGCAGCAGAGTAACCAGCGCACATACCTGTTAGCTCAGGTGAGTTTAAAAGGCTGCTGTTGATAACAAGGGCATTTGCTAAATAGATGGTGTGTGTGCAACAATATACTGAAAGGTCAATTATATTGTGCAGCTTATCTCACCACCTGTAGTTATTTAGGTGAAAGCTCCAAAATGCTTTCCTAATATGTCTGTTTATCCAAAAGGAAGTAAAAAGGGAGAGCTAGAAAGATAGCATTGCATCACATTACATGGCAATGCAATGCACAGTTGCTGAAGTTGAACCAAAATGAGCTTGTAATCTGGCTTCTGCAACTTTGAACATGAAAAATCCAATTAGGAGAAGAAAAGCAAAGCCAAAGAGTCCATCCCAAAATCCGACAAACAAGCAAAATGAACAAAAAACATTGAATTCAATTCTTTCTGATTTTAGAAACTGCATTAAAGAAGGGGTGCACCGGTCCTGGAGATACTGCAATACCAGGTCAATGCGTGGAGTGGACAGAGCAAGCTCTTTTTCCATCTCCCTGTTCTAAAAATCCATTTAATATATGGTCCCCAGATAGGGGACGTATCAGATATTAAACTGATAAGAACAGATACTACACTTGATCTTAGCCAAAAGGCCGAGAAGCGATAACCAGAATTGGTTTCAAACTACGGAGCCACCCAAGGATCCTGAAAAGTCCATTTGTGGAGATGAGCTCCTGGACTCCCGTTAAGAAGACATGTTGTCAACCTCTAGATCCCTTACATGCCTGCACTTTTCGGCTTGCTGCTGCTGCAATCCACGCGTTTTAGATCTGCATAACTCCACCTCTTTAAACACAGCACCTTCACCCCCTGCTGTTCCCACCCGCCTCAACACCGTTGGAAGGGAGGAGAACCAATTAAGGCGGGGGGTGGGGTGGAACGAGCAGCTGTCTACCCTTAGCAGGAGGGCTCCTGATTACATACCTCTCCTGCTGCTGCTGCTGCTGGCTGTCCAGCAGCAGACTGAAGGTGGCTGCTGCTGTGCACAGGTATATAAAGGCTCAGAGCCTATTATGACACGCGCAGCCAGCGTTCCATTGCCACATTCCATCTACTGCAGGCAGGATACCTGGCTGGCTGAATGTCGCTGAGAAGCTCACAGAGACCGCCATAAGCAACAGTTTAACAGAATGCCACAGACTAATCAACCAAACTTTTTGGGTTGGGTTCTCTTTTATAGTCTGCAGGCATTAAATGAAAGAAGTCAGTGTTCCAGCAGAAGGAGACAACGTTTCAGAAAAGGCATTGTAGCAAACCAAAAAAGAAATTTTAAGCGCAGCAGAGTAACCAGCGCACATACCTGTTAGCTCAGGTGAGTTTAAAAGGCTGCTGTTGATAACAAGGGCATTTGCTAAATAGATGGTGTGTGTGCAACAATATACTGAAAGGTCAATTATATTGTGCAGCTTATCTCACCACCTGTAGTTATTTAGGTGAAAGCTCCAAAATGCTTGCCTAATATGTCTGTTTATCCAAAAGGAAGTAAAAAGGGAGAGCTAGAAAGATAGCATTGCATCACATTACATGGCAATGCAATGCACAGTTGCTGAAGTTGAACCAAAATGAGCTTGTAATCTGGCTTCTGCAACTTTGAACATGAAAAATCCAATGAGGAGAAGAAAAGCAAAGCCAAAGAGTCCATCCCAAAATCCGACAAACAAGCAAAATGAACAAAAAACATTGAATTCAATTCTTTCTGATTTTAGAAACTGCATTAAAGAAGGGGTGCACCGGTCCTGGAGATACTGCAATACCAGGTCAATGGGTGGAGTGGACAGAGCAAGCTCTTTTTCCATCTCCCTGTTCTAAAAATCCATTTAATATATGGTCCCCAGATAGGGGACGTATCAGATATTAAACAGATAAGAACAGATACTACACTTGATCTTAGCCAAAAGGCCGAGAAGCGATAACCAGAATTGGTTTCAAACTACGGAGCCACCCAAGGATCCTGAAAAGTCCATTTGTGGAGATGAGCTCCTGGACTCCCGTTAAGAAGACATGTTGTCAACCTCTAGATCCCTTACATGCCTGCACTTTTCGGCTTGCTGCTGCTGCAATCCACGCGTTTTAGATCTGCATAACTCCACCTCTTTAAACACAGCACCTTCACCCCCTGCTGTTCCCACCCGCCTCAACACCGTTGGAAGGGAGGAGAACCAATTAAGGCGGGGGGTGGGGTGGAACGAGCAGCTGTCTACCCTTAGCAGGAGGGCTCCTGATTACATACCTCTCCTGCTGCTGCTGCTGCTGGCTGTCCAGCAGCAGACTGAAGGTGGCTGCTGCTGTGCACAGGTATATAAAGGCTCAGAGCCTATTATGACATGCGCAGCCTGCGTTCCATTGCCACATTCCATCTACTGCAGGCAGGATACCTGGCTGGCTGAATGTCGCTGAGAAGCTCACAGAGACCGCCATAAGCAACAGTTTAACAGAATGCCACAGACTAATCAACCAAACTTTTTGGGTTGGGTTCTCTTTTATAGTCTGCAGGCATTAAATGAAAGAAGTCAGTGTTCCAGCAGAAGGAGACAACGTTTCAGAAAAGGCATTGTAGCAAACCAAAAAAGAAATTTTAAGCGCAGCAGAGTAACCAGCGCACATACCTGTTAGCTCAGGTGAGTTTAAAAGGCTGCTGTTGATAACAAGGGCATTTGCTAAATAGATGGTGTGTGTGCAACAATATACTGAAAGGTCAATTATATTGTGCAGCTTATCTCACCACCTGTAGTTATTTAGGTGAAAGCTCCAAAATGCTTGCCTAATATGTCTGTTTATCCAAAAGGAAGTAAAAAGGGAGAGCTAGAAAGATAGCATTGCATCACATTACATGGCAATGCAATGCACAGTTGCTGAAGTTGAACCAAAATGAGCTTGTAATCTGGCTTCTGCAACTTTGAACATGAAAAATCCAATGAGGAGAAGAAAAGCAAAGCCAAAGAGTCCATCCCAAAATCCGACAAACAAGCAAAATGAACAAAAAACATTGAATTCAATTCTTTCTGATTTTAGAAACTGCATTAAAGAAGGGGTGCACCGGTCCTGGAGATACTGCAATACCAGGTCAATGGGTGGAGTGGACAGAGCAAGCTCTTTTTCCATCTCCCTGTTCTAAAAATCCATTTAATATATGGTCCCCAGATAGGGGACGTATCAGATATTAAACAGATAAGAACAGATACTACACTTGATCTTAGCCAAAAGGCCGAGAAGCGATAACCAGAATTGGTTTCAAACTACGGAGCCACCCAAGGATCCTGAAAAGTCCATTTGTGGAGATGAGCTCCTGGACTCCCGTTAAGAAGACATGTTGTCAACCTCTAGATCCCTTACATGCCTGCACTTTTCGGCTTGCTGCTGCTGCAATCCACGCGTTTTAGATCTGCATAACTCCACCTCTTTAAACACAGCACCTTCACCCCCTGCTGTTCCCACCCGCCTCAACACCGTTGGAAGGGAGGAGAACCAATTAAGGCGGGGGGTGGGGTGGAACGAGCAGCTGTCTACCCTTAGCAGGAGGGCTCCTGATTACATACCTCTCCTGCTGCTGCTGCTGCTGGCTGTCCAGCAGCAGACTGAAGGTGGCTGCTGCTGTGCACAGGTATATAAAGGCTCAGAGCCTATTATGACATGCGCAGCCTGCGTTCCATTGCCACATTCCATCTACTGCAGGCAGGATACCTGGCTGGCTGAATGTCGCTGAGAAGCTCACAGAGACCGCCATAAGCAACAGTTTAACAGAATGCCACAGACTAATCAACCAAACTTTTTGGGTTGGGTTCTCTTTTATAGTCTGCAGGCATTAAATGAAAGAAGTCAGTGTTCCAGCAGAAGGAGACAACGTTTCAGAAAAGGCATTGTAGCAAACCAAAAAAGAAATTTTAAGCGCAGCAGAGTAACCAGCGCACATACCTGTTAGCTCAGGTGAGTTTAAAAGGCTGCTGTTGATAACAAGGGCATTTGCTAAATAGATGGTGTGTGTGCAACAATATACTGAAAGGTCAATTATATTGTGCAGCTTATCTCACCACCTGTAGTTATTTAGGTGAAAGCTCCAAAATGATTGCCTAATATGTCTGTTTATCCAAAAGGAAGTAAAAAGGGAGAGCTAGAAAGATAGCATTGCATCACATTACATGGCAATGCAATGCACAGTTGCTGAAGTTGAACCAAAATGAGCTTGTAATCTGGCTTCTGCAACTTTGAACATGAAAAATCCAATGAGGAGAAGAAAAGCAAAGCCAAAGAGTCCATCCCAAAATCCGACAAACAAGCAAAATGAACAAAAAACATTGAATTCAATTCTTTCTGATTTTAGAAACTGCATTAAAGAAGGGGTGCACCAGTCCTGGAGATACTGCAATACCAGGTCAATGCGTGGAGTGGACAGAGCAAGCTCTTTTTCCATCTCCCTGTTCTAAAAATCCATTTAATATATGGTCCCCAGATAGGGGACGTATCAGATATTAAACTGATAAGAACAGATTTTTTTTTTTTTTTTTTTTTTTTTTTTTTTTTAAACCATTCAGTTTAGTTTTTTAGCAAACAGTATGAATTTCTCCAAAATTTGCTACTTAAAACTTCTCATCATCATGGTTCTATTTATTTAGCAGTAGTATAAGACGAAATATAATCACAAGGGAACATCCTTTACGTAACACAAATGCAGAAACTTCAAGGAATCACAAAGAAAAAAATCACTGGTATTTGATAAGGTAATGCCACTTTTTAAATTTCCAAATCCCTTCGGCATCTGTGCCACCACCGCCTCTGCTGTCCAACTTATATATCAGGTATAGTCTTGAAAGAATAAGTCTAACACATTCATTCACTGATAAAGATTTCCTTTTGAAAAGTCCAAGGTTCCTTGCATCCCACAAACTCTCCATCACACAAGCCATTATCAACCATAAAATTCTATCTTTAGACCGACTACACGCACCAATTCCAAACATCGCCACACGCCAATCCACAAAATTCACGCCTGCTAAACCCTTACACAATCCACCTACACACTTCCACACACTGTACGCGTACTCACAATCCCACATAACATGCCTGACAGTCTCACAACCACCACATCCCACTCTCGGACACACATCTGTTCTTATCAACTCTCTTTTCTTCTGCACTTCTCTCACAGGTAAAATATTATGTAAAGTCATCCACACAACATCCTTCTGTTTGTTTGACATCCCAAACGTATCTAACTTCTTCCATGCATCTGAAACCTCATTCCCTCTCAGCCCAACAATATTACACTCTACCTCATTTGCACTCATTCTTTTCACCACATTCTTGGTCATTCTAAAATCATTCATTCCCACACTCAACAAATCATGCTTTCTCACAAATTTCTCAATCACCTCATACCAAACAGGACACTTAAAGGCCACAGGCACACTCGCATCTCTCTTCCTCCAGCATAACCCATACAACATCCATCCAGCAGAATAATTAGCCATAAAAGCACCTTTATTGCCTTTACCCAGCAAAATAACCACAGTCTTAATATAATTAAGGCCTAAAAAAACTTCAATATTGGGAAAGGCCAGCCCACCATGCTGACAAGCCTTAAAAAGGCTCTCCCGCTTCAACTTCTCCATCTTACTACACCACAGGAATGTGAATACCAACTTCTCTATTCTCTTAATTTTCCTGTAAGGAGAAGGAAAAACAGTCGCCACATAAAGCAGGATAGGGAGAATCACTGCTTTGATAATTAACACCTTACCACGCAGAGTCAATTCTCTCATTCGCCAAAAATTCAATTTACGTTCAACCCGCATACCACACTCTTCCCAACTTTCATTCCCTTTTAAGTCATCATTAAATAATACGCCCAAAATCTTGATTGCACCCTCTTCACACTTTACACCATCCATACGAATACTACTATCTCCAAAACATTTAAAACTACATTTATTCCAATTTACCCTAAAACCAGACGCACCAACAAAAAAATCCAAAAGCAATTTAATTCTACTCAAAGAAGCCATACTTTCACTCACAACCACAACATCATCCATATAACCTAACACTTTCACATGCTTACCACCACTACCAGGCACCAACAAACCTCTCATCATTTTATCCCGTCTAATCAAACATAACAATGGTTCTATTACACATACAAATAAGACGGGGGACATAGGACACCCCTGCCTTACTCCTGACCTAATCTTCACTTTGTCACACAGCCACCCATTAACCAAGAACTCACTTGACACACAATCATACAATGATTTTACACAATTGACAAATTCTCTAGGAAACCCCATTCTTTCCAGTACTTTAAACAAAAACACATGCGAAACCCTGTCAAACGCCTTCTCAAAATCAATAGCTAAAGTCATACATTTCTGCCTTCTATCCTTGCAATCCCCAATCATATCTCTCAACAATAACAAGTTATCACTCATACTTCTTCCAGGCACTGCACATACTTGGTCCTCCTCCACAACACTACCAATCACTTCACGCATACGATTTGCCAGTAACTTACTGTAGACCTTATAATCCGAATTCAGCAGTGTTATTGGTCTCCAGTTTTCCAAACGTTTCCTCTCACCCTTTTTATACACAAGCACAACCACTCCTTCTTTCATTGATTCACACAACCTACCATTCACCCACATATACTTACATACCTCAGTCAAATCTGTTCCCAAAACTTCCCATGCTTTCACATACAACTCTACAGGTATACCATCTTTCCCAGGAGTCTTACTCTTATTAGCACTCCACACCACATTCTTCACTTCATCCAGAACTACATCCTCACACAATAGATCACGCTCCTCAGAATCAAGTTTTTTCTCCACACCATTCAGAACATATGACACAAGCCCAGAGTCAATCCATTTCTCATCATACAACTTGCTATAAAACCTATTCACTTCTTTCAGCACATCCTCACCCATACAGTTGGTTCCACTTTCATTCACAACTTCATTCATATCAGTCTTCCTACCATTCATTTTTTTAAAAAAGAACCTCGTACACTTCTCATTTTTCTCCAGGTGCTCAATTTTAGTACGATATATAATTTCCTTTCCTTTCTCATCCAACACACGCTTCAATTCATTCTTAGCCTCAGTAAGTTGATCAGACATCTCCAAACCACTTGCAACACACTTTCTCAACCAGTCAATCCGTCTATTAAGGTCATTAAACCTATTCCTATATCTGGCAGCTTTTCTATAGCCCCACTTTTTGAAGAAAGTTTTAAATTGCACTTTCACCCAGTCCCACCAGTCAAGAACACACACAAAATCCTTCTTACGCATTCTCCATCTTTCATACTTTACATTAAACTCATTCATCACCTCATCATCCTCTAACAGCCTTGCATTCAACTTCCATACCCCACCGCCATACACTTGGTCACCATTCGCACAAAACACGCCTCTCAAACATTCATGGTCCGAAAAAGGTACCTTTTGTTGAGAAAAATCCAAACATACCATATTTTTAGAAAATAACATTAAATCAATTCTGGAATGAATCTCACCACGGTCAGCATGGTATGTCGGCGGTGGTGGCATGCCAAGAACAACAACTGCTGCATCTAAAAAGGAAAAATCACAAATTAAATGGGACAATTTCTTTCCTGTTATGTCACACTTTCCTTCTGTGACACAATTAACGTCCCCAACAAAAATAGTGGGAGATTTCCCTGGAAGAAAAAAACTTAATTTTTCAAGAAGAGCAAGCCGCTCTTCCTTCCCTGTAGGGCAATATAAATTAATAATTCTGACCCGCCACCCTCTATAACTCAAAAATGCAATTAAACATCGGCCCACCTCCACCACAATATAACTATCAATAGAGATTTCTTTATTCCCAACTAATATCCCCACCCCATCATTTTTATTATGATTAGACCCTGACCAGATATGCTGTCCGTAAGGCCAGTCTTTGTCACAAGGAGCATCCTGAATCCCACACTCCTGAAGGCAAAAAACATCAGCACCTAAATGTTTCAGGTAGTCCAGAACAGTTGTTCTTCTGATTTTAGATCTGATCTGCCTTACATTTAGGGACACTACATCCCAACCAGATTGGCAAGACATTAATTAATGAAAAGAAATACATGACTCAATGTTGATCACACCATACTCATCCATTATCTTCAGACTGGGAAAGCACCCCAAAGGTGTTGATGCTCTCAGGGATGCCAAGGTAAGGAGCATCAGGGGAGAAGACATCCTGCGGGTAAATGCGGTCACTTGCAGGACTGTCGCACCCTCCGCTGGCAGGTGAGTACTCTCGTCTGGGTTTTTTATTGGCCAGTTCAGGAGTATCATCATCATCAAAAGACCTCCCAGAAGTAAAGTCTCCTTGGCCACCATCCCTGGCCACCTCTTCGTCTGTAGCACCCCAGGACAATGCAGGGGTTCGAGCTAGAGACACATCCATGTCACCCTCACCACATATTTCGGACTGATGAGGGAGGTCCACATCCAACTCGGAGATCTCCATACCTGGCCCAGCAGGGGCCGGAGGGTCCAACAGGTTCTGGGCCTCACCCACCAGATCTTCAACCTCAGGGGGCTCCGTCTCAGCATTGATCTCTGCAGTAGTCACCTGTGGGGTAACAGCAGGGACAGTAGGCTTACCTTTGGTCACTTCGGAGAAGGACCTAGACTTGACTTTAGCCTTACAATCCCGAATCACATGTCCTTCCTCCCCGCAGGCATCACATACCACCGGGTTGGAACAATCCTTCGCCAGATGACCGTACTTGTTGCACTTTCTACAGTTTGGCAATTGCTTGCAGAAATCCTGGATATGCCCGAACATGTTGCATCTCCTGCAGAACAATGGCGCCTCGGGAAAAAACAGATATCCAGAGTCTCTTCCAATTGTAAAGTTCAGGGGAGGATAGTGAATACCTCCAGGACCATGAGGGTCTATCCCAAACCTCACAAAGTATTTATACTTCCCAGTCCACAGCCCTTCTCCATTTAAGATTTTATGGGAGAATTGCACAAAAATGCAGTGTCTTCTCAGGAATGCAGTGATATCATCCCGGGAGATAAAGGGGTTGTGCATGAATATTACCACCGGGATATCCCCCTTAGAGTAGAGTACAGTGAAGATAAGTCCATCCAGCTAAGGGTGCTCTGAAAGGACTTGAAGAGTTTTGAAAAGGTTTTGGCAAGCCGCCATAGAAGAAAGCACCAAGACGTACCTATGCTCCCTTCTGAACTCCTGCAAACAGATGATCTCCGACTTCTGGATCTTCAGGATTTCATAGAAAATGGCGTTGACCAGGTATGACAACGAGAAATGGTCCTTCTTCTCCTCAGAGACGTCGATACGGAAAGCATTCTTGACCCGGGGATCCCCGGTCCCAGCAAAACGAAGCTTGACACCCATGGTCGCTTCAGGAATCGCCTTCTCGTTTCCTCCTCACTCTCCCCCTATAGCAGCATCCAGCTTAAGCCACCGAAGTGGCGATGCTGGAAGGCCGAGGGCTAGTACACAAGGAACCTCTTGTCCAAACACTAGGTCTGAGCCAAAAGGCCGAGAAGCGATAACCAGAATTGGTTTCAAACTACGGAGCCACCCAAGGATCCTGAAAAGTCCATTTGTGGAGATGAGCTCCTGGACTCCCGTTAAGAAGACATGTTGTCAACCTCTAGATCCCTTTCATGCCTGCACTTTTCGGCTTGCTGCTGCTGCAATCCACGAGTTTTAGATCTGCATAACTCCACCTCTTTAAACACAGCACCTTCACCCCCTGCTGTTCCCACCCGCCTCAACACCGTTGGAAGGGAGGAGAACCAATTAAGGCGGGGGGTGGGGTGGAACGAGCAGCTGTCTACCCTTAGCAGGAGGGCTCCTGATTACATACCTCTCCTGCTGCTGCTGCTGCTGGCTGTCCAGCAGCAGACTGAAGGTGGCTGCTGCTGTGCACAGGTATATAAAGGCTCAGAGCCTATTATGACACGCGCAGCCAGCGTTCCATTGCCACATTCCATCTACTGCAGGCAGGATACCTGGCTGGCTGAATGTCGCTGAGAAGCTCACAGAGACCGCCATAAGCAACAGTTTAACAGAATGCCACAGACTAATCAACCAAACTTTTTGGGTTGGGTTCTCTTTTATAGTCTGCAGGCATTAAATGAAAGAAGTCAGTGTTCCAGCAGAAGGAGACAACGTTTCAGAAAAGGCATTGTAGCAAACCAAAAAAGAAATTTTAAGCGCAGCAGAGTAACCAGCGCACATACCTGTTAGCTCAGGTGAGTTTAAAAGGCTGCTGTTGATAACAAGGGCATTTGCTAAATAGATGGTGTGTGTGCAACAATATACTGAAAGGTCAATTATATTGTGCAGCTTATCTCACCACCTGTAGTTATTTAGGTGAAAGCTCCAAAATGCTTGCCTAATATGTCTGTTTATCCAAAAGGAAGTAAAAAGGGAGAGCTAGAAAGATAGCATTGCATCACATTACATGGCAATGCAATGCACAGTTGCTGAAGTTGAACCAAAATGAGCTTGTAATCTGGCTTCTGCAACTTTGAACATGAAAAATCCAATGAGGAGAAGAAAAGCAAAGCCAAAGAGTCCATCCCAAAATCCGACAAACAAGCAAAATGAACAAAAAACATTGAATTCAATTCTTTCTGATTTTAGAAACTGCATTAAAGAAGGGGTGCACCGGTCCTGGAGATACTGCAATACCAGGTCAATGCGTGGAGTGGACAGAGCAAGCTCTTTTTCCATCTCCCTGTTCTAAAAATCCATTTAATATATGGTCCCCAGATAGGGGACGTATCAGATATTAAACTGATAAGAACAGATACTACACTTGATCTTAGCCAAAAGGCCGAGAAGCGATAACCAGAATTGGTTTCAAACTACGGAGCCACCCAAGGATCCTGAAAAGTCCATTTGTGGAGATGAGCTCCTGGACTCCCGTTAAGAAGACATGTTGTCAACCTCTAGATCCCTTACATGCCTGCACTTTTCGGCTTGCTGCTGCTGCAATCCACGCGTTTTAGATCTGCATAACTCCACCTCTTTAAACACAGCACCTTCACCCCCTGCTGTTCCCACCCGCCTCAACACCGTTGGAAGGGAGGAGAACCAATTAAGGCGGGGGGTGGGGTGGAACGAGCAGCTGTCTACCCTTAGCAGGAGGGCTCCTGATTACACACCTCTCCTGCTGCTGCTGCTGCTGGCTGTCCAGCAGCAGACTGAAGGTGGCTGCTGCTGTGCACAGGTATATAAAGGCTCAGAGCCTATTATGACACGCGCAGCCAGCGTTCCATTGCCACATTCCATCTACTGCAGGCAGGATACCTGGCTGGCTGAATGTCGCTGAGAAGCTCACAGAGACCGCCATAAGCAACAGTTTAACAGAATGCCACAGACTAATCAACCAAACTTTTTGGGTTGGGTTCTCTTTTATAGTCTGCAGGCATTAAATGAAAGAAGTCAGTGTTCCAGCAGAAGGAGACAACGTTTCAGAAAAGGCATTGTAGCAAACCAAAAAAGAAATTTTAAGCGCAGCAGAGTAACCAGCGCACATACCTGTTAGCTCAGGTGAGTTTAAAAGGCTGCTGTTGATAACAAGGGCATTTGCTAAATAGATGGTGTGTGTGCAACAATATACTGAAAGGTCAATTATATTGTGCAGCTTATCTCACCACCTGTAGTTATTTAGGTGAAAGCTCCAAAATGCTTGCCTAATATGTCTGTTTATCCAAAAGGAAGTAAAAAGGGAGAGCTAGAAAGATAGCATTGCATCACATTACATGGCAATGCAATGCACAGTTGCTGAAGTTGAACCAAAATGAGCTTGTAATCTGGCTTCTGCAACTTTGAACATGAAAAATCCAATGAGGAGAAGAAAAGCAAAGCCAAAGAGTCCATCCCAAAATCCGACAAACAAGCAAAATGAACAAAAAACATTGAATTCAATTCTTTCTGATTTTAGAAACTGCATTAAAGAAGGGGTGCACCGGTCCTGGAGATACTGCAATACCAGGTCAATGCGTGGAGTGGACAGAGCAAGCTCTTTTTCCATCTCCCTGTTCTAAAAATCCATTTAATATATGGTCCCCAGATAGGGGACGTATCAGATATTAAACTGATAAGAACAGATACTACACTTGATCTTAGCCAAAAGGCCGAGAAGCGATAACCAGAATTGGTTTCAAACTACGGAGCCACCCAAGGATCCTGAAAAGTCCATTTGTGGAGATGAGCTCCTGGACTCCCGTTAAGAAGACATGTTGTCAACCTCTAGATCCCTTACATGCCTGCACTTTTCGGCTTGCTGCTGCTGCAATCCACGCGTTTTAGATCTGCATAACTCCACCTCTTTAAACACAGCACCTTCACCCCCTGCTGTTCCCACCCGCCTCAACACCGTTGGAAGGGAGGAGAACCAATTAAGGCGGGGGGTGGGGTGGAACGAGCAGCTGTCTACCCTTAGCAGGAGGGCTCCTGATTACATACCTCTCCTGCTGCTGCTGCTGCTGGCTGTCCAGCAGCAGACTGAAGGTGGCTGCTGCTGTGCACAGGTATATAAAGGCTCAGAGCCTATTATGACACGCGCAGCCAGCGTTCCATTGCCACATTCCATCTACTGCAGGCAGGATACCTGGCTGGCTGAATGTCGCTGAGAAGCTCACAGAGACCGCCATAAGCAACAGTTTAACAGAATGCCACAGACTAATCAACCAAACTTTTTGGGTTGGGTTCTCTTTTATAGTCTGCAGGCATTAAATGAAAGAAGTCAGTGTTCCAGCAGAAGGAGACAACGTTTCAGAAAAGGCATTGTAGCAAACCAAAAAAGAAATTTTAAGCGCAGCAGAGTAACCAGCGCACATACCTGTTAGCTCAGGTGAGTTTAAAAGGCTGCTGTTGATAACAAGGGCATTTGCTAAATAGATGGTGTGTGTGCAACAATATACTGAAAGGTCAATTATATTGTGCAGCTTATCTCACCACCTGTAGTTATTTAGGTGAAAGCTCCAAAATGCTTGCCTAATATGTCTGTTTATCCAAAAGGAAGTAAAAAGGGAGAGCTAGAAAGATAGCATTGCATCACATTACATGGCAATGCAATGCACAGTTGCTGAAGTTGAACCAAAATGAGCTTGTAATCTGGCTTCTGCAACTTTGAACATGAAAAATCCAATGAGGAGAAGAAAAGCAAAGCCAAAGAGTCCATCCCAAAATCCGACAAACAAGCAAAATGAACAAAAAACATTGAATTCAATTCTTTCTGATTTTAGAAACTGCATTAAAGAAGGGGTGCACCAGTCCTGGAGATACTGCAATACCAGGTCAATGCGTGGAGTGGACAGAGCAAGCTCTTTTTCCATCTCCCTGTTCTAAAAATCCATTTAATATATGGTCCCCAGATAGGGGACGTATCAGATATTAAACTGATAAGAACAGATACTACACTTGATCTTAGCCAAAAGGCCGAGAAGCGATAACCAGAATTGGTTTCAAACTACGGAGCCACCCAAGGATCCTGAAAAGTCCATTTGTGGAGATGAGCTCCTGGACTCCCGTTAAGAAGACATGTTGTCAACCTCTAGATCCCTTACATGCCTGCACTTTTCGGCTTGCTGCTGCTGCAATCCACGCGTTTTAGATCTGCATAACTCCACCTCTTTAAACACAGCACCTTCACCCCCTGCTGTTCCCACCCGCCTCAACACCGTTGGAAGGGAGGAGAACCAATTAAGGCGGGGGGTGGGGTGGAACGAGCAGCTGTCTACCCTTAGCAGGAGGGCTCCTGATTACATACCTCTCCTGCTGCTGCTGCTGCTGGCTGTCCAGCAGCAGACTGAAGGTGGCTGCTGCTGTGCACAGGTATATAAAGGCTCAGAGCCTATTATGACACGCGCAGCCAGCGTTCCATTGCCACATTCCATCTACTGCAGGCAGGATACCTGGCTGGCTGAATGTCGCTGAGAAGCTCACAGAGACCGCCATAAGCAACAGTTTAACAGAATGCCACAGACTAATCAACCAAACTTTTTGGGTTGGGTTCTCTTTTATAGTCTGCAGGCATTAAATGAAAGAAGTCAGTGTTCCAGCAGAGGGAGACAACGTTTCAGAAAAGGCATTGTAGCAAACCAAAAAAGAAATTTTAAGCGCAGCAGAGTAACCAGCGCACATACCTGTTAGCTCAGGTGAGTTTAAAAGGCTGCTGTTGATAACAAGGGCATTTGCTAAATAGATGGTGTGTGTGCAACAATATACTGAAAGGTCAATTATATTGTGCAGCTTATCTCACCACCTGTAGTTATTTAGGTGAAAGCTCCAAAATGCTTGCCTAATATGTCTGTTTATCCAAAAGGAAGTAAAAAGGGAGAGCTAGAAAGATAGCATTGCATCACATTACATGGCAATGCAATGCACAGTTGCTGAAGTTGAACCAAAATGAGCTTGTAATCTGGCTTCTGCAACTTTGAACATGAAAAATCCAATGAGGAGAAGAAAAGCAAAGCCAAAGAGTCCATCCCAAAATCCGACAAACAAGCAAAATGAACAAAAAACATTGAATTCAATTCTTTCTGATTTTAGAAACTGCATTAAAGAAGGGGTGCACCGGTCCTGGAGATACTGCAATACCAGGTCAATGCGTGGAGTGGACAGAGCAAGCTCTTTTTCCATCTCCCTGTTCTAAAAATCCATTTAATATATGGTCCCCAGATAGGGGACGTATCAGATATTAAACTGATAAGAACAGATACTACACTTGATCTTAGCCAAAAGGCCGAGAAGCGATAACCAGAATTGGTTTCAAACTACGGAGCCACCCAAGGATCCTGAAAAGTCCATTTGTGGAGATGAGCTCCTGGACTCCCGTTAAGAAGACATGTTGTCAACCTCTAGATCCCTTACATGCCTGCACTTTTCGGCTTGCTGCTGCTGCAATCCACGCGTTTTAGATCTGCATAACTCCACCTCTTTAAACACAGCACCTTCACCCCCTGCTGTTCCCACCCGCCTCAACACCGTTGGAAGGGAGGAGAACCAATTAAGGCGGGGGGTGGGGTGGAACGAGCAGCTGTCTACCCTTAGCAGGAGGGCTCCTGATTACATACCTCTCCTGCTGCTGCTGCTGCTGGCTGTCCAGCAGCAGACTGAAGGTGGCTGCTGCTGTGCACAGGTATATAAAGGCTCAGAGCCTATTATGACACGCGCAGCCA
Source organism: Phyllobates terribilis (assembly GCF_046119375.1). Taxonomy (NCBI): domain Eukaryota; kingdom Metazoa; phylum Chordata; class Amphibia; order Anura; family Dendrobatidae; genus Phyllobates; species Phyllobates terribilis. The sequence continues at coordinate 653,739,583 of NW_027362765.1, forward strand.
GCGTTCCATTGCCACATTCCATCTACTGCAGGCAGGATACCTGGCTGGCTGAATGTCGCTGAGAAGCTCACAGAGACCGCCATAAGCAACAGTTTAACAGAATGCCACAGACTAATCAACCAAACTTTTTGGGTTGGGTTCTCTTTTAAAGTCTGCAGGCATTAAATGAAAGAAGTCAGTGTTCCAGCAGAGGGAGACAACGTTTCAGAAAAGGCATTGTAGCAAACCAAAAAAGAAATTTTCAGCGCAGCAGAGTAACCAGCGCACATACCTGTTAGCTCAGGTGAGTTTAAAAGGCTGCTGTTGATAACAAGGGCATTTGCTAAATAGATGGTGTGTGTGCAACAATATACTGAAAGGTCAATTATATTGTGCAGCTTATCTCACCACCTGTAGTTATTTAGGTGAAAGCTCCAAAATGCTTGCCTAATATGTCTGTTTATCCAAAAGGAAGTAAAAAGGGAGAGCTAGAAAGATAGCATTGCATCACATTACATGGCAATGCAATGCACAGTTGCTGAAGTTGAACCAAAATGAGCTTGTAATCTGGCTTCTGCAACTTTGAACATGAAAAATCCAATGAGGAGAAGAAAAGCAAAGCCAAAGAGTCCATCCCAAAATCCGACAAACAAGCAAAATGAACAAAAAACATTGAATTCAATTCTTTCTGATTTTAGAAACTGCATTAAAGAAGGGGTGCACCGGTCCTGGAGATACTGCAATACCAGGTCAATGCGTGGAGTGGACAGAGCAAGCTCTTTTTCCATCTCCCTGTTCTAAAAATCCATTTAATATATGGTCCCCAGATAGGGGACGTATCAGATATTAAACTGATAAGAACAGATACTACACTTGATCTTAGCCAAAAGGCCGAGAAGCGATAACCAGAATTAGTTTCAAACTACGGAGCCACCCAAGGATCCTGAAAAGTCCATTTGTGGAGATGAGCTCCTGGACTCCCGTTAAGAAGACATGTTGTCAACCTCTAGATCCCTTACATGCCTGCACTTGTCGGCTTGCTGCTGCTGCAATCCACGCGTTTTAGATCTGCATAACTCCACCTCTTTAAACACAGCACCTTCACCCCCTGCTGTTCCCACCCGCCTCAACACCGTTGGAAGGGAGGAGAACCAATTAAGGCGGGGGGTGGGGTGGAACGAGCAGCTGTCTACCCTTAGCAGGAGGGCTCCTGATTACATACCTCTCCTGCTGCTGCTGCTGCTGGCTGTCCAGCAGCAGACTGAAGGTGGCTGCTGCTGTGCACAGGTATATAAAGGCTCAGAGCCTATTATGACACGCGCAGCCAGCGTTCCATTGCCACATTCCATCTACTGCAGGCAGGATACCTGGCTGGCTGAATGTCGCTGAGAAGCTCACAGAGACCGCCATAAGCAACAGTTTAACAGAATGCCACAGACTAATCAACCAAACTTTTTGGGTTGGGTTCTCTTTTATAGTCTGCAGGCATTAAATGAAAGAAGTCAGTGTTCCAGCAGAGGGAGACAACGTTTCAGAAAAGGCATTGTAGCAAACCAAAAAAGAAATTTTAAGCGCAGCAGAGTAACCAGCGCACATACCTGTTAGCTCAGGTGAGTTTAAAAGGCTGCTGTTGATAACAAGGGCATTTGCTAAATAGATGGTGTGTGTGCAACAATATACTGAAAGGTCAATTATATTGTGCAGCTTATCTCACCACCTGTAGTTATTTAGGTGAAAGCTCCAAAATGCTTGCCTAATATGTCTGTTTATCCAAAAGGAAGTAAAAAGGGAGAGCTAGAAAGATAGCATTGCATCACATTACATGGCAATGCAATGCTCAGTTGCTGAAGTTGAACCAAAATGAGCTTGTAATCTGGCTTCTGCAACTTTGAACATGAAAAATCCAATGAGGAGAAGAAAAGCAAAGCCAAAGAGTCCATCCCAAAATCCGACAAACAAGCAAAATGAACAAAAAACATTGAATTCAATTCTTTCTGATTTTAGAAACTGCATTAAAGAAGGGGTGCACCGGTCCTGGAGATACTGCAATACCAGGTCAATGCGTGGAGTGGACAGAGCAAGCTCTTCTTCCATCTCCCTGTTCTAAAAATCCATTTAATATATGGTCCCCAGATAGGGGACGTATCAGATATTAAACTGATAAGAACAGATACTACACTTGATCTTAGCCAAAAGGCCGAGAAGCGATAACCAGAATTGGTTTCAAACTACGGAGCCACCCAAGGATCCTGAAAAGTCCATTTGTGGAGATGAGCTCCTGGACTCCCGTTAAGAAGACATGTTGTCAACCTCTAGATCCCTTACATGCCTGCACTTTTCGGCTTGCTGCTGCTGCAATCCACGCGTTTTAGATCTGCATAACTCCACCTCTTTAAACACAGCACCTTCACCCCCTGCTGTTCCCACCCGCCTCAACACCGTTGGAAGGGAGGAGAACCAATTAAGGCGGGGGGTGGGGTGGAACGAGCAGCTGTCTACCCTTAGCAGGAGGGCTCCTGATTACATACCTCTCCTGCTGCTGCTGCTGCTGGCTGTCCAGCAGCAGTCTGAAGGTGGCTGCTGCTGTGCACAGGTATATAAAGGCTCAGAGCCTATTATGACATGCGCAGCCAGCGTTCCATTGCCACATTCCATCTACTGCAGGCAGGATACCTGGCTGGCTGAATGTCGCTGAGAAGCTCACAGAGACCGCCATAAGCAACAGTTTAACAGAATGCCACAGACTAATCAACCAAACTTTTTGGGTTGGGTTCTCTTTTATAGTCTGCAGGCATTAAATGAAAGAAGTCAGTGTTCCAGCAGAGGGAGACAACGTTTCAGAAAAGGCATTGTAGCAAACCAAAAAAGAAATTTTAAGCGCAGCAGAGTAACCAGCGCACATACCTGTTAGCTCAGGTGAGTTTAAAAGGCTGCTGTTGATAACAAGGGCATTTGCTAAATAGATGGTGTGTGTGCAACAATATACTGAAAGGTCAATTATATTGTGCAGCTTATCTCACCACCTGTAGTTATTTAGGTGAAAGCTCCAAAATGCTTGCCTAATATGTCTGTTTATCCAAAAGGAAGTAAAAAGGGAGAGCTAGAAAGATAGCATTGCATCACATTACATGGCAATGCAATGCACAGTTGCTGAAGTTGAACCAAAATGAGCTTGTAATCTGGCTTCTGCAACTTTGAACATGAAAAATCCAATGAGGAGAAGAAAAGCAAAGCCAAAGAGTCCATCCCAAAATCCGACAAACAAGCAAAATGAACAAAAAACATTGAATTCAATTCTTTCTGATTTTAGAAACTGCATTAAAGAAGGGGTGCACCGGTCCTGGAGATACTGCAATACCAGGTCAATGCGTGGAGTGGACAGAGCAAGCTCTTTTTCCATCTCCCTGTTCTAAAAATCCATTTAATATATGGTCCCCAGATAGGGGACGTATCAGATATTAAACTGATAAGAACAGATACTACACTTGATCTTAGCCAAAAGGCCGAGAAGCGATAACCAGAATTGGTTTCAAACTACGGAGCCACCCAAGGATCCTGAAAAGTCCATTTGTGGAGATGAGCTCCTGGACTCCCGTTAAGAAGACATGTTGTCAACCTCTAGATCCCTTACATGCCTGCACTTGTCGGCTTGCTGCTGCTGCAATCCACGCGTTTTAGATCTGCATAACTCCACCTCTTTAAACACAGCACCTTCACCCCCTGCTGTTCCCACCCGCCTCAACACCGTTGGAAGGGAGGAGAACCAATTAAGGCGGGGGGTGGGGTGGAACGAGCAGCTGTCTACCCTTAGCAGGAGGGCTCCTGATTACATACCTCTCCTGCTGCTGCTGCTGCTGGCTGTCCAGCAGCAGTCTGAAGGTGGCTGCTGCTGTGCACAGGTATATAAAGGCTCAGAGCCTATTATGACATGCGCAGCCAGCGTTCCATTGCCACATTCCATCTACTGCAGGCAGGATACCTGGCTGGCTGAATGTCGCTGAGAAGCTCACAGAGACCGCCATAAGCAACAGTTTAACAGAATGCCACAGACTAATCAACCAAACTTTTTGGGTTGGGTTCTCTTTTATAGTCTGCAGGCATTAAATGAAAGAAGTCAGTGTTCCAGCAGAGGGAGACAACGTTTCAGAAAAGGCATTGTAGCAAACCAAAAAAGAAATTTTAAGCGCAGCAGAGTAACCAGCGCACATACCTGTTAGCTCAGGTGAGTTTAAAAGGCTGCTGTTGATAACAAGGGCATTTGCTAAATAGATGGTGTGTGTGCAACAATATACTGAAAGGTCAATTATATTGTGCAGCTTATCTCACCACCTGTAGTTATTTAGGTGAAAGCTCCAAAATGCTTGCCTAATATGTCTGTTTATCCAAAAGGAAGTAAAAAGGGAGAGCTAGAAAGATAGCATTGCATCACATTACATGGCAATGCAATGCACAGTTGCTGAAGTTGAACCAAAATGAGCTTGTAATCTGGCTTCTGCAACTTTGAACATGAAAAATCCAATGAGGAGAAGAAAAGCAAAGCCAAAGAGTCCATCCCAAAATCCGACAAACAAGCAAAATGAACAAAAAACATTGAATTCAATTCTTTCTGATTTTAGAAACTGCATTAAAGAAGGGGTGCACCGGTCCTGGAGATACTGCAATACCAGGTCAATGCGTGGAGTGGACAGAGCAAGCTCTTTTTCCATCTCCCTGGTCTAAAAATCCATTTAATATATGGTCCCCAGATAGGGGACGTATCAGATATTAAACTGATAAGAACAGATACTACACTTGATCTTAGCCAAAAGGCCGAGAAGCGATAACCAGAATTTGTTTCAAACTACGGAGCCACCCAAGGATCCTGAAAAGTCCATTTGTGGAGATGAGCTCCTGGACTCCCGTTAAGAAGACATGTTGTCAACCTCTAGATCCCTTACATGCCTCCACTTTTCGGCTTGCTGCTGCTGCAATCCACGCGTTTTAGATCTGCATAACTCCACCTCTTTAAACACAGCACCTTCACCCCCTGCTGTTCCCACCCGCCTCAACACCATTGGAAGGGAGGAGAACCAATTAAGGCGGGGGGTGGGGTGGAACGAGCAGCTGTCTACCCTTAGCAGGAGGGCTCCTGATTACATACCTCTCCTGCTGCTGCTGCTGGCTGTCCAGCAGCAGACTGAAGGTGGCTGCTGCTGTGCACAGGTATATAAAGGCTCAGAGCCTATTATGACACGCGCAGCCAGCGTTCCATTGCCACATTCCATCTACTGCAGGCAGGATACCTGGCTGGCTGAATGTCGCTGAGAAGCTCACAGAGACCGCCATAAGCAACAGTTTAACAGAATGCCACAGACTAATCAACCAAACTTTTTGGGTTGGGTTCTCTTTTATAGTCTGCAGGCATTAAATGAAAGAAGTCAGTGTTCCAGCAGAGGGAGACAACGTTTCAGAAAAGGCATTGTAGCAAACCAAAAAAGAAATTTTAAGCGCAGCAGAGTAACCAGCGCACATACCTGTTAGCTCAGGTGAGTTTAAAAGGCTGCTGTTGATAACAAGGGCATTTGCTAAATAGATGGTGTGTGTGCAACAATATACTGAAAGGTCAATTATATTGTGCAGCTTATCTCACCACCTGTAGTTATTTAGGTGAAAGCTCCAAAATGCTTGCCTAATATGTCTGTTTATCCAAAAGGAAGTAAAAAGGGAGAGCTAGAAAGATAGCATTGCATCACATTACATGGCAATGCAATGCACAGTTGCTGAAGTTGAACCAAAATGAGCTTGTAATCTGGCTTCTGCAACTTTGAACATGAAAAATCCAATGAGGAGAAGAAAAGCAAAGCCAAAGAGTCCATCCCAAAATCCGACAAACAAGCAAAATGAACAAAAAACATTGAATTCAATTCTTTCTGATTTTAGAAACTGCATTAAAGAAGGGGTGCACCGGTCCTGGAGATACTGCAATACCAGGTCAATGCGTGGATTGGACAGAGCAAGCTCTTTTTCCATCTCCCTGTTCTAAAAATCCATTTAATATATGGTCCCCAGATAGGGGACGTATCAGATATTAAACTGATAAGAACAGATACTACACTTGATCTTAGCCAAAAGGCCGAGAAGCGATAACCAGAATTGGTTTCAAACTACGGAGCCACCCAAGGATCCTGAAAAGTCCATTTGTGGAGATGAGCTCCTGGACTCCCGTTAAGAAGACATGTTGTCAACCTCTAGATCCCTTACATGCCTGCACTTTTCGGCTTGCTGCTGCTGCAATCCACGCGTTTTAGATCTGCATAACTCCACCTCTTTAAACACAGCACCTTCACCCCCTGCTGTTCCCACCCGCCTCAACACCGTTGGAAGGGAGGAGAACCAATTAAGGCGGGGGGTGGGGTGGAACGAGCAGCTGTCTACCCTTAGCAGGAGGGCTCCTGATTACATACCTCTCCTGCTGCTGCTGCTGCTGGCTGTCCAGCAGCAGACTGAAGGTGGCTGCTGCTGTGCACAGGTATATAAAGGCTCAGAGAATATTATGACACGCGCAGCCAGCGTTCCATTGCCACATTCCATCTACTGCAGGCAGGATACCTGGCTGGCTGAATGTCGCTGAGAAGCTCACAGAGACCGCCATAAGCAACAGTTTAACAGAATGCCACAGACTAATCAACCAAACTTTTTGGGTTGGGTTCTCTTTTATAGTCTGCAGGCATTAAATGAAAGAAGTCAGTGTTCCAGCAGAGGGAGACAACGTTTCAGAAAAGGCATTGTAGCAAACCAAAAAAGAAATTTTAAGCGCAGCAGAGTAACCAGCGCACATACCTGTTAGCTCAGGTGAGTTTAAAAGGCTGCTGTTGATAACAAGGGCATTTGCTAAATAGATGGTGTGTGTGCAACAATATACTGAAAGGTCAATTATATTGTGCAGCTTATCTCACCACCTGTAGTTATTTAGGTGAAAGCTCCAAAATGCTTGCCTAATATGTCTGTTTATCCAAAAGGAAGTAAAAAGGGAGAGCTAGAAAGATAGCATTGCATCACATTACATGGCAATGCAATGCACAGTTGCTGAAGTTGAACCAAAATGAGCTTGTAATCTGGCTTCTGCAACTTTGAACATGAAAAATCCAATGAGGAGAAGAAAAGCAAAGCCAAAGAGTCCATCCCAAAATCCGACAAACAAGCAAAATGAACAAAAAACATTGAATTCAATTCTTTCTGATTTTAGAAACTGCATTAAAGAAGGGGTGCACCGGTCCTGGAGATACTGCAATACCAGGTCAATGCGTGGAGTGGACAGAGCAAGCTCTTTTTCCATCTCCCTGTTCTAAAAATCCATTTAATATATGGTCCCCAGATAGGGGACGTATCAGATATTAAACTGATAAGAACAGATACTACACTTGATCTTAGCCAAAAGGCCGAGAAGCGATAACCAGAATTGGTTTCAAACTACGGAGCCACCCAAGGATCCTGAAAAGTCCATTTGTGGAGATGAGCTCCTGGACTCCCGTTAAGAAGACATGTTGTCAACCTCTAGATCCCTTACATGCCTGCACTTGTCGGCTTGCTGCTGCTGCAATCCACGCGTTTTAGATCTGCATAACTCCACCTCTTTAAACACAGCACCTTCACCCCCTGCTGTTCCCACCCGCCTCAACACCGTTGGAAGGGAGGAGAACCAATTAAGGCGGGGGGTGGGGTGGAACGAGCAGCTGTCTACCCTTAGCAGGAGGGCTCCTGATTACATACCTCTCCTGCTGCTGCTGCTGCTGGCTGTCCAGCAGCAGACTGAAGGTGGCTGCTGCTGTGCACAGGTATATAAAGGCTCAGAGCCTATTATGACACGCGCAGCCAGCGTTCCATTGCCACATTCCATCTACTGCAGGCAGGATACCTGGCTGGCTGAATGTCGCTGAGAAGCTCACAGAGACCGCCATAAGCAACAGTTTAACAGAATGCCACAGACTAATCAACCAAACTTTTTGGGTTGGGTTCTCTTTTATAGTCTGCAGGCATTAAATGAAAGAAGTCAGTGTTCCAGCAGAGGGAGACAACGTTTCAGAAAAGGCATTGTAGCAAACCAAAAAAGAAATTTTAAGCGCAGCAGAGTAACCAGCGCACATACCTGTTAGCTCAGGTGAGTTTAAAAGGCTGCTGTTGATAACAAGGGCATTTGCTAAATAGATGGTGTGTGTGCAACAATATACTGAAAGGTCAATTATATTGTGCAGCTTATCTCACCACCTGTAGTTATTTAGGTGAAAGCTCCAAAATGCTTGCCTAATATGTCTGTTTATCCAAAAGGAAGTAAAAAGGGAGAGCTAGAAAGATAGCATTGCATCACATTACATGGCAATGCAATGCACAGTTGCTGAAGTTGAACCAAAATGAGCTTGTAATCTGGCTTCTGCAACTTTGAACATGAAAAATCCAATGAGGAGAAGAAAAGCAAAGCCAAAGAGTCCATCCCAAAATCCGACAAACAAGCAAAATGAACAAAAAACATTGAATTCAATTCTTTCTGATTTTAGAAACTGCATTAAAGAAGGGGTGCACCGGTCCTGGAGATACTGCAATACCAGGTCAATGCGTGGAGTGGACAGAGCAAGCTCTTTTTCCATCTCCCTGGTCTAAAAATCCATTTAATATATGGTCCCCAGATAGGGGACGTATCAGATATTAAACTGATAAGAACAGATACTACACTTGATCTTAGCCAAAAGGCCGAGAAGCGATAACCAGAATTTGTTTCAAACTACGGAGCCACCCAAGGATCCTGAAAAGTCCATTTGTGGAGATGAGCTCCTGGACTCCCGTTAAGAAGACATGTTGTCAACCTCTAGATCCCTTACATGCCTCCACTTTTCGGCTTGCTGCTGCTGCAATCCACGCGTTTTAGATCTGCATAACTCCACCTCTTTAAACACAGCACCTTCACCCCCTGCTGTTCCCACCCGCCTCAACACCATTGGAAGGGAGGAGAACCAATTAAGGCGGGGGGTGGGGTGGAACGAGCAGCTGTCTACCCTTAGCAGGAGGGCTCCTGATTACATACCTCTCCTGCTGCTGCTGCTGGCTGTCCAGCAGCAGACTGAAGGTGGCTGCTGCTGTGCACAGGTATATAAAGGCTCAGAGCCTATTATGACACGCGCAGCCAGCGTTCCATTGCCACATTCCATCTACTGCAGGCAGGATACCTGGCTGGCTGAATGTCGCTGAGAAGCTCACAGAGACCGCCATAAGCAACAGTTTAACAGAATGCCACAGACTAATCAACCAAACTTTTTGGGTTGGGTTCTCTTTTATAGTCTGCAGGCATTAAATGAAAGAAGTCAGTGTTCCAGCAGAGGGAGACAACGTTTCAGAAAAGGCATTGTAGCAAACCAAAAAAGAAATTTTAAGCGCAGCAGAGTAACCAGCGCACATACCTGTTAGCTCAGGTGAGTTTAAAAGGCTGCTGTTGATAACAAGGGCATTTGCTAAATAGATGGTGTGTGTGCAACAATATACTGAAAGGTCAATTATATTGTGCAGCTTATCTCACCACCTGTAGTTATTTAGGTGAAAGCTCCAAAATGCTTGCCTAATATGTCTGTTTATCCAAAAGGAAGTAAAAAGGGAGAGCTAGAAAGATAGCATTGCATCACATTACATGGCAATGCAATGCACAGTTGCTGAAGTTGAACCAAAATGAGCTTGTAATCTGGCTTCTGCAACTTTGAACATGAAAAATCCAATGAGGAGAAGAAAAGCAAAGCCAAAGAGTCCATCCCAAAATCCGACAAACAAGCAAAATGAACAAAAAACATTGAATTCAATTCTTTCTGATTTTAGAAACTGCATTAAAGAAGGGGTGCACCGGTCCTGGAGATACTGCAATACCAGGTCAATGCGTGGATTGGACAGAGCAAGCTCTTTTTCCATCTCCCTGTTCTAAAAATCCATTTAATATATGGTCCCCAGATAGGGGACGTATCAGATATTAAACTGATAAGAACAGATACTACACTTGATCTTAGCCAAAAGGCCGAGAAGCGATAACCAGAATTGGTTTCAAACTACGGAGCCACCCAAGGATCCTGAAAAGTCCATTTGTGGAGATGAGCTCCTGGACTCCCGTTAAGAAGACATGTTGTCAACCTCTAGATCCCTTACATGCCTGCACTTTTCGGCTTGCTGCTGCTGCAATCCACGCGTTTTAGATCTGCATAACTCCACCTCTTTAAACACAGCACCTTCACCCCCTGCTGTTCCCACCCGCCTCAACACCGTTGGAAGGGAGGAGAACCAATTAAGGCGGGGGGTGGGGTGGAACGAGCAGCTGTCTACCCTTAGCAGGAGGGCTCCTGATTACATACCTCTCCTGCTGCTGCTGCTGCTGGCTGTCCAGCAGCAGACTGAAGGTGGCTGCTGCTGTGCACAGGTATATAAAGGCTCAGAGAATATTATGACACGCGCAGCCAGCGTTCCATTGCCACATTCCATCTACTGCAGGCAGGATACCTGGCTGGCTGAATGTCGCTGAGAAGCTCACAGAGACCGCCATAAGCAACAGTTTAACAGAATGCCACAGACTAATCAACCAAACTTTTTGGGTTGGGTTCTCTTTTATAGTCTGCAGGCATTAAATGAAAGAAGTCAGTGTTCCAGCAGAGGGAGACAACGTTTCAGAAAAGGCATTGTAGCAAACCAAAAAAGAAATTTTAAGCGCAGCAGAGTAACCAGCGCACATACCTGTTAGCTCAGGTGAGTTTAAAAGGCTGCTGTTGATAACAAGGGCATTTGCTAAATAGATGGTGTGTGTGCAACAATATACTGAAAGGTCAATTATATTGTGCAGCTTATCTCACCACCTGTAGTTATTTAGGTGAAAGCTCCAAAATGCTTGCCTAATATGTCTGTTTATCCAAAAGGAAGTAAAAAGGGAGAGCTAGAAAGATAGCATTGCATCACATTACATGGCAATGCAATGCACAGTTGCTGAAGTTGAACCAAAATGAGCTTGTAATCTGGCTTCTGCAACTTTGAACATGAAAAATCCAATGAGGAGAAGAAAAGCAAAGCCAAAGAGTCCATCCCAAAATCCGACAAACAAGCAAAATGAACAAAAAACATTGAATTCAATTCTTTCTGATTTTAGAAACTGCATTAAAGAAGGGGTGCACCGGTCCTGGAGATACTGCAATACCAGGTCAATGCGTGGAGTGGACAGAGCAAGCTCTTTTTCCATCTCCCTGTTCTAAAAATCCATTTAATATATGGTCCCCAGATAGGGGACGTATCAGATATTAAACTGATAAGAACAGATACTACACTTGATCTTAGCCAAAAGGCCGAGAAGCGATAACCAGAATTGGTTTCAAACTACGGAGCCACCCAAGGATCCTGAAAAGTCCATTTGTGGAGATGAGCTCCTGGACTCCCGTTAAGAAGACATGTTGTCAACCTCTAGATCCCTTACATGCCTGCACTTTTCGGCTTGCTGCTGCTGCAATCCACGCGTTTTAGATCTGCATAACTCCACCTCTTTAAACACAGCACCTTCACCCCCTGCTGTTCCCACCCGCCTCAACACCGTTGGAAGGGAGGAGAACCAATTAAGGCGGGGGGTGGGGTGGAACGAGCAGCTGTCTACCCTTAGCAGGAGGGCTCCTGATTACATACCTCTCCTGCTGCTGCTGCTGCTGGCTGTCCAGCAGCAGACTGAAGGTGGCTGCTGCTGTGCACAGGTATATAAAGGCTCAGAGCCTATTATGACACGCGCAGCCAGCGTTCCATTGCCACATTCCATCTACTGCAGGCAGGATACCTGGCTGGCTGAATGTCGCTGAGAAGCTCACAGAGACCGCCATAAGCAACAGTTTAACAGAATGCCACAGACTAATCAACCAAACTTTTTGGGTTGTGTTCTCTTTTATAGTCTGCAGGCATTAAATGAAAGAAGTCAGTGTTCCAGCAGAGGGAGACAACGTTTCAGAAAAGGCATTGTAGCAAACCAAAAAAGAAATTTTAAGCGCAGCAGAGTAACCAGCGCACATACCTGTTAGCTCAGGTGAGTTTAAAAGGCTGCTGTTGATAACAAGGGCATTTGCTAAATAGATGGTGTGTGTGCAACAATATACTGAAAGGTCAATTATATTGTGCAGCTTATCTCACCACCTGTAGTTATTTAGGTGAAAGCTCCAAAATGCTTGCCTAATATGTCTGTTTATCCAAAAGGAAGTAAAAAGGGAGAGCTAGAAAGATAGCATTGCATCACATTACATGGCAATGCAATGCACAGTTGCTGAAGTTGAACCAAAATGAGCTTGTAATCTGGCTTCTGCAACTTTGAACATGAAAAATCCAATGAGGAGAAGAAAAGCAAAGCCAAAGAGTCCATCCCAAAATCCGACAAACAAGCAAAATGAACAAAAAACATTGAATTCAATTCTTTCTGATTTTAGAAACTGCATTAAAGAAGGGGTGCACCGGTCCTGGAGATACTGCAATACCAGGTCAATGCGTGGAGTGGACAGAGCAAGCTCTTTTTCCATCTCCCTGTTCTAAAAATCCATTTAATATATGGTCCCCAGATAGGGGACGTATCAGATATTAAACTGATAAGAACAGATACTACACTTGATCTTAGCCAAAAGGCCGAGAAGCGATAACCAGAATTGGTTTCAAACTACGGAGCCACCCAAGGATCCTGAAAAGTCCATTTGTGGAGATGAGCTCCTGGACTCCCGTTAAGAAGACATGTTGTCAACCTCTAGATCCCTTACATGCCTGCACTTTTCGGCTTGCTGCTGCTGCAATCCACGCGTTTTAGATCTGCATAACTCCACCTCTTTAAACACAGCACCTTCACCCCCTGCTGTTCCCACCCGCCTCAACACCGTTGGAAGGGAGGAGAACCAATTAAGGCGGGGGGTGGGGTGGAACAAGCAGCTGTCTACCCTTAGCAGGAGGGCTCCTGATTACATACCTCTCCTGCTGCTGCTGCTGCTGGCTGTCCAGCAGCAGACTGAAGGTGGCTGCTGCTGTGCACAGGTATATAAAGGCTCAGAGCCTATTATGACACGCGCAGCCAGCGTTCCATTGCCACATTCCATCTACTGCAGGCAGGATACCTGGCTGGCTGAATGTCGCTGAGAAGCTCACAGAGACCGCCATAAGCAACAGTTTAACAGAATGCCACAGACTAATCAACCAAACTTTTTGGGTTGGGTTCTCTTTTATAGTCTGCAGGCATTAAATGAAAGAAGTCAGTGTTCCAGCAGAGGGAGACAACGTTTCAGAAAAGGCATTGTAGCAAACCAAAAAAGAAATTTTAAGCGCAGCAGAGTAACCAGCGCACATACCTGTTAGCTCAGGTGAGTTTAAAAGGCTGCTGTTGATAACAAGGGCATTTGCTAAATAGATGGTGTGTGTGCAACAATATACTGAAAGGTCAATTATATTGTGCAGCTTATCTCACCACCTGTAGTTATTTAGGTGAAAGCTCCAAAATGCTTGCCTAATATGTCTGTTTATCCAAAAGGAAGTAAAAAGGGAGAGCTAGAAAGATAGCATTGCATCACATTACATGGCAATGCAATGCACAGTTGCTGAAGTTGAACCAAAATGAGCTTGTAATCTGGCTTCTGCAACTTTGAACATGAAAAATCCAATGAGGAGAAGAAAAGCAAAGCCAAAGAGTCCATCCCAAAATCCGACAAACAAGCAAAATGAACAAAAAACATTGAATTCAATTCTTTCTGATTTTAGAAACTGCATTAAAGAAGGGGTGCACCGGTCCTGGAGATACTGCAATACCAGGTCAATGCGTGGAGTGGACAGAGCAAGCTCTTTTTCCATCTCCCTGTTCTAAAAATCCATTTAATATATGGTCCCCAGATAGGGGACGTATCAGATATTAAACTGATAAGAACAGATACTACACTTGATCTTAGCCAAAAGGCCGAGAAGCGATAACCAGAATTGGTTTCAAACTACGGAGCCACCCAAGGATCCTGAAAAGTCCATTTGTGGAGATGAGCTCCTGGACTCCCGTTAAGAAGACATGTTGTCAACCTCTAGATCCCTTACATGCCTGCACTTTTCGGCTTGCTGCTGCTGCAATCCACGCGTTTTAGATCTGCATAACTCCACCTCTTTAAACACAGCACCTTCACCCCCTGCTGTTCCCACCCGCCTCAACACCGTTGGAAGGGAGGAGAACCAATTAAGGCGGGGGGTGGGGTGGAACGAGCAGCTGTCTACCCTTAGCAGGAGGGCTCCTGATTACATACCTCTCCTGCTGCTGCTGCTGCTGGCTGTCCAGCAGCAGACTGAAGGTGGCTGCTGCTGTGCACAGGTATATAAAGGCTCAGAGCCTATTATGACACGCGCAGCCAGCGTTCCATTGCCACAATCCATCTACTGCAGGCAGGATACCTGGCTGGCTGAATGTCGCTGAGAAGCTCACAGAGACCGCCATAAGCAACAGTTTAACAGAATGCCACAGACTAATCAACCAAACTTTTTGGGTTGGGTTCTCTTTTATAGTCTGCAGGCATTAAATGAAAGAAGTCAGTGTTCCAGCAGAGGGAGACAACGTTTCAGAAAAGGCATTGTAGCAAACCAAAAAAGAAATTTTAAGCGCAGCAGAGTAACCAGCGCACATACCTGTTAGCTCAGGTGAGTTTAAAAGGCTGCTGTTGATAACAAGGGCATTTGCTAAATAGATGGTGTGTGTGCAACAATATACTGAAAGGTCAATTATATTGTGCAGCTTATCTCACCACCTGTAGTTATTTAGGTGAAAGCTCCAAAATGCTTGCCTAATATGTCTGTTTATCCAAAAGGAAGTAAAAAGGGAGAGCTAGAAAGATAGCATTGCATCACATTACATGGCAATGCAATGCACAGTTGCTGAAGTTGAACCAAAATGAGCTTGTAATCTGGCTTCTGCAACTTTGAACATGAAAAATCCAATGAGGAGAAGAAAAGCAAAGCCAAAGAGTCCATCCCAAAATCCGACAAACAAGCAAAATGAACAAAAAACATTGAATTCAATTCTTTCTGATTTTAGAAACTGCATTAAAGAAGGGGTGCACCGGTCCTGGAGATACTGCAATACCAGGTCAATGCGTGGAGTCCACAGAGCAAGCTCTTTTTCCATCTCCCTGTTCTAAAAATCCATTTAATATATGGTCCCCAGATAGGGGACGTATCAGATATTAAACTGATAAGAACAGATACTACACTTGATCTTAGCCAAAAGGCCGAGAAGCGATAACCAGAATTGGTTTCAAACTACGGAGCCACCCAAGGATCCTGAAAAGTCCATTTGTGGAGATGAGCTCCTGGACTCCCGTTAAGAAGACATGTTGTCAACCTCTAGATCCCTTACATGCCTGCACTTTTCGGCTTGCTGCTGCTGCAATCCACGCGTTTTAGATCTGCATAACTCCACCTCTTTAAACACAGCACCTTCACCCCCTGCTGTTCCCACCCGCCTCAACACCGTTGGAAGGGAGGAGAACCAATTAAGGCGGGGGGTGGGGTGGAACGAGCAGCTGTCTACCCTTAGCAGGAGGGCTCCTGATTACATACCTCTCCTGCTGCTGCTGCTGCTGGCTGTCCAGCAGCAGACTGAAGGTGGCTGCTGCTGTGCACAGGTATATAAAGGCTCAGAGCCTATTATGACACGCGCAGCCAGCGTTCCATTGCCACATTCCATCTACTGCAGGCAGGATACCTGGCTGGCTGAATGTCGCTGAGAAGCTCACAGAGACCGCCATAAGCAACAGTTTAACAGAATGCCACAGACTAATCAACCAAACTTTTTGGGTTGGGTTCTCTTTTATAGTCTGCAGGCATTAAATGAAAGAAGTCAGTGTTCCAGCAGAAGGAGACAACGTTTCAGAAAAGGCATTGTAGCAAACCAAAAAAGAAATTTTAAGCGCAGCAGAGTAACCAGCGCACATACCTGTTAGCTCAGGTGAGTTTAAAAGGCTGCTGTTGATAACAAGGGCATTTGCTAAATAGATGGTGTGTGTGCAACAATATACTGAAAGGTCAATTATATTGTGCAGCTTATCTCACCACCTGTAGTTATTTAGGTGAAAGCTCCAAAATGCTTGCCTAATATGTCTGTTTATCCAAAAGGAAGTAAAAAGGGAGAGCTAGAAAGATAGCATTGCATCACATTACATGGCAATGCAATGCACAGTTGCTGAAGTTGAACCAAAATGAGCTTGTAATCTGGCTTCTGCAACTTTGAACATGAAAACTCCAATGAGGAGAAGAAAAGCAAAGCCAAAGAGTCCATCCCAAAATCCGACAAACAAGCAAAATGAACAAAAAACATTGAATTCAATTCTTTCTGATTTTAGAAACTGCATTAAAGAAGGGGTGCACCGGTCCTGGAGATACTGCAATACCAGGTCAATGCGTGGAGTGGACAGAGCAAGCTCTTTTTCCATCTCCCTGTTCTAAAAATCCATTTAATATATGGTCCCCAGATAGGGGACGTATCAGATATTAAACTGATAAGAACAGATACTACACTTGATCTTAGCCAAAAGGCCGAGAAGCGATAACCAGAATTGGTTTCAAACTACGGAGCCACCCAAGGATCCTGAAAAGTCCATTTGTGGAGATGAGCTCCTGGACTCTCGTTAAGAAGACATGTTGTCAACCTCTAGATCCCTTACATGCCTGCACTTTTCGGCTTGCTGCTGCTGCAATCCACGCGTTTTAGATCTGCATAACTCCACCTCTTTAAACACAGCACCTTCACCCCCTGCTGTTCCCACCCGCCTCAACACCGTTGGAAGGGAGGAGAACCAATTAAGGCGGGGGGTGGGGTGGAACGAGCAGCTGTCTACCCTTAGCAGGAGGGCTCCTGATTACATACCTCTCCTGCTGCTGCTGCTGCTGGCTGTCCAGCAGCAGACTGAAGGTGGCTGCTGCTGTGCACAGGTATATAAAGGCTCAGAGCCTATTATGACACGCGCAGCCAGCGTTCCATTGCCACATTCCATCTACTGCAGGCAGGATACCTGGCTGGCTGAATGTCGCTGAGAAGCTCACAGAGACCGCCATAAGCAACAGTTTAACAGAATGCCACAGACTAATCAACCAAACTTTTTGGGTTGGGTTCTCTTTTATAGTCTGCAGGCATTAAATGAAAGAAGTCAGTGTTCCAGCAGAAGGAGACAACGTTTCAGAAAAGGCATTGTAGCAAACCAAAAAAGAAATTTTAAGCGCAGCAGAGTAACCAGCGCACATACCTGTTAGCTCAGGTGAGTTTAAAAGGCTGCTGTTGATAACAAGGGCATTTGCTAAATAGATGGTGTGTGTGCAACAATATATTGAAAGGTCAATTATATTGTGCAGCTTATCTCACCACCTGTAGTTATTTAGGTGAAAGCTCCAAAATGCTTGCCTAATATGTCTGTTTATCCAAAAGGAAGTAAAAAGGGAGAGCTAGAAAGATAGCATTGCATCACATTACATGGCAATGCAATGCACAGTTGCTGAAGTTGAACCAAAATGAGCTTGTAATCTGGCTTCTGCAACTTTGAACATGAAAAATCCAATGAGGAGAAGAAAAGCAAAGCCAAAGAGTCCATCCCAAAATCCGACAAACAAGCAAAATGAACAAAAAACATTGAATTCAATTCTTTCTGATTTTAGAAACTGCATTAAAGAAGGGGTGCACCGGTCCTGGAGATACTGCAATACCAGGTCAATGCGTGGAGTGGACAGAGCAAGCTCTTTTTCCATCTCCCTGTTCTAAAAATCCATTTAATATATGGTCCCCAGATAGGGGACGTATCAGATATTAAACTGATAAGAACAGATACTACACTTGATCTTAGCCAAAAGGCCGAGAAGCGATAACCAGAATTGGTTTCAAACTACGGAGCCACCCAAGGATCCTGAAAAGTCCATTTGTGGAGATGAGCTCCTGGACTCCCGTTAAGAAGACATGTTGTCAACCTCTAGATCCCTTACATGCCTGCACTTTTCGGCTTGCTGCTGCTGCAATCCACGCGTTTTAGATCTGCATAACTCCACCTCTTTAAACACAGCAACTTCACCCCCTGCTGTTCCCACCCGCCTCAACACCGTTGGAAGGGAGGAGAACCAATTAAGGCGGGGGGTGGGGTGGAACGAGCAGCTGTCTACCCTTAGCAGGAGGGCTCCTGATTACATACCTCTCCTGCTGCTGCTGCTGCTGGCTGTCCAGCAGCAGACTGAAGGTGGCTGCTGCTGTGCACAGGCATATAAAGGCTCAGAGCCTATTATGACACGCGCAGCCAGCGTTCCATTGCCACATTCCATCTACTGCAGGCAGGATACCTGGCTGGCTGAATGTCGCTGAGAAGCTCACAGAGACCGCCATAAGCAACAGTTTAACAGAATGCCACAGACTAATCAACCAAACTTTTTGGGTTGGGTTCTCTTTTATAGTCTGCAGGCATTAAATGAAAGAAGTCAGTGTTCCAGCAGAAGGAGACAACGTTTCAGAAAAGGCATTGTAGCAAACCAAAAAAGAAATTTTAAGCGCAGCAGAGTAACCAGCGCACATACCTGTTAGCTCAGGTGAGTTTAAAAGGCTGCTGTTGATAACAAGGGCATTTGCTAAATAGATGGTGTGTGTGCAACAATATACTGAAAGGTCAATTATATTGTGCAGCTTATCTCACCACCTGTAGTTATTTAGGTGAAAGCTCCAAAATGCTTGCCTAATATGTCTGTTTATCCAAAAGGAAGTAAAAAGGGAGAGCTAGAAAGATAGCATTGCATCACATTACATGGCAATGCAATGCACAGTTGCTGAAGTTGAACCAAAATGAGCTTGTAATCTGGCTTCTGCAACTTTGAACATGAAAAATCCAATGAGAAGAAGAAAAGCAAAGCCAAAGAGTCCATCCCAAAATCCGACAAACAAGCAACATGAACAAAAAACATTGAATTCAATTCTTTCTGATTTTAGAAACTGCATTAAAGAAGGGGTGCACCGGTCCTGGAGATACTGCAATACCAGGTCAATGCGTGGAGTGGACAGAGCAAGCTCTTTTTCCATCTCCCTGTTCTAAAAATCCATTTAATATATGGTCCCCAGATAGGGGACGTATCAGATATTAAACTGATAAGAACAGATTTTTTGATTGAAGCTGCATCCAAGGCGCTGAAAATGTGACCGAAGTCACGCCAAAACAGCGCACGAGGCGAAGATTCATGTGGACCCTTCCCGGAGGAGAGGGTCCCCAATAAACCATCCCCATCCCTCCGAGCCAGAAGGCCACAGCGAGGGTCAGGGATCTCCGATGCTCTCCCTAGCCGAAGCCGGAGAAGAGCCGTTTTCGTGCTCCCAGCTTCCATCTAGGCTGCCACCCTAGTGGAGCTGGAGTCTGTGTTGGTTTCTCAGCCCAAAGCTGACCGGACCTCCGACCGGGTTTATAAAAATTCCCCTTCCTAGCCCGGAGGCCAGGAATAGGGGGGGTTGCTCAGAAAGTATGATTGGCAAAGGTGCGGCGTGCTACGAAGCCAAGTCTTTCTGGGGTTCCCAGTCCCAGTAAGCTTGGACTCCCACCAGGGCGCCTACTCCTGGGGCACATTGCTCCAAAGCCCTCACACTTACCCAGCCTAGTGACTTCGATCCTGGAGGGCCATGTTTTCCATCAGATAACTCTATGAGCCACCTGGCGTACTAACAAGTGCACCAAACCAGTGTGTAATATGCATCAATTTACTAGGGCAGCCCAAGGACAAAACTGCCTTTTCAAAAGATACTACACTTGATCTTAGCCAAAAGGCCGAGAAGCGATAACCAGAATTGGTTTCAAACTACGGAGCCACCCAAGGATCCTGAAAAGTCCATTTGTGGAGATGAGCTCCTGGACTCCCGTTAAGAAGACATGTTGTCAACCTCTAGATCCCTTACATGCCTGCACTTTTCGGCTTGCTGCTGCTGCAATCCACGCGTTTTAGATCTGCATAACTCCACCTCTTTAAACACAGCACCTTCACCCCCTGCTGTTCCCACCCGCCTCAACACCGTTGGAAGGGAGGAGAACCAATTAAGGCGGGGGGTGGGGTGGAACGAGCAGCTGTCTACCCTTAGCAGGAGGGCTCCTGATTACATACCTCTCCTGCTGCTGCTGCTGCTGGCTGTCCAGCAGCAGACTGAAGGTGGCTGCTGCTGTGCACAGGTATATAAAGGCTCAGAGCCTATTATGACACGCGCAGCCAGCGTTCCATTGCCACATTCCATCTACTGCAGGCAGGATACCTGGCTGGCTGAATGTCGCTGAGAAGCTCACAGAGACCGCCATAAGCAACAGTTTAACAGAATGCCACAGACTAATCAACCAAACTTTTTGGGTTGGGTTCTCTTTTATAGTCTGCAGGCATTAAATGAAAGAAGTCAGTGTTCCAGCAGAAGGAGACAACGTTTCAGAAAAGGCATTGTAGCAAACCAAAAAAGAAATTTTAAGCGCAGCAGAGTAACCAGCGCACATACCTGTTAGCTCAGGTGAGTTTAAAAGGCTGCTGTTGATAACAAGGGCATTTGCTAAATAGATGGTGTGTGTGCAACAATATACTGAAAGGTCAATTATATTGTGCAGCTTATCTCACCACCTGTAGTTATTTAGGTGAAAGCTCCAAAATGCTTGCCTAATATGTCTGTTTATCCAAAAGGAAGTAAAAAGGGAGAGCTAGAAAGATAGCATTGCATCACATTACATGGCAATGCAATGCACAGTTGCTGAAGTTGAACCAAAATGAGCTTGTAATCTGGCCTCTGCAACTTTGAACATGAAAAATCCAATGAGAAGAAGAAAAGCAAAGCCAAAGAGTCCATCCCAAAATCCGACAAACAAGCAAAATGAACAAAAAACATTGAATTCAATTCTTTCTGATTTTAGAAACTGCATTAAAGAAGGGGTGCACCGGTCCTGGAGATACTGCAATACCAGGTCAATGCGTGGAGTGGACAGAGCAAGCTCTTTTTCCATCTCCCTGTTCTAAAAATCCATTTAATATATGGTCCCCAGATAGGGGACGTATCAGATATTAAACTGATAAGAACAGATACTACACTTGATCTTAGCCAAAAGGCCGAGAAGCGATAACCAGAATTGGTTTCAAACTACGGAGCCACCCAAGGATCCTGAAAAGTCCATTTGTGGAGATGAGCTCCTGGACTCCCGTTAAGAAGACATGTTGTCAACCTCTAGATCCCTTACATGCCTGCACTTTTCGGCTTGCTGCTGCTGCAATCCACGCGTTTTAGATCTGCATAACTCCACCTCTTTAAACACAGCACCTTCACCCCCTGCTGTTCCCACCCGCCTCAACACCGTTGGAAGGGAGGAGAACCAATTAAGGCGGGGGGTGGGGTGGAACGAGCAGCTGTCTACCCTTAGCAGGAGGGCTCCTGATTACATACCTCTCCTGCTGCTGCTGCTGCTGGCTGTCCAGCAGCAGACTGAAGGTGGCTGCTGCTGTGCACAGGTATATAAAGGCTCAGAGCCTATTATGACACGCGCAGCCAGCGTTCCATTGCCACATTCCATCTACTGCAGGCAGGATACCTGGCTGGCTGAATGTCGCTGAGAAGCTCACAGAGACCGCCATAAGCAACAGTTTAACAGAATGCCACAGACTAATCAACCAAACTTTTTGGGTTGGGTTCTCTTTTATAGTCTGCAGGCATTAAATGAAAGAAGTCAGTGTTCCAGCAGAAGGAGACAACATTTCAGAAAAGGCATTGTAGCAAACCAAAAAAGAAATTTTAAGCGCAGCAGAGTAACCAGCGCACATACCTGTTAGCTCAGGTGAGTTTAAAAGGCTGCTGTTGATAACAAGGGCATTTGCTAAATAGATGGTGTGTGTGCAACAATATACTGAAAGGTCAATTATATTGTGCAGCTTATCTCACCACCTGTAGTTATTTAGGTGAAAGCTCCAAAATGCTTGCCTAATATGTCTGTTTATCTAAAAGGAAGTAAAAAGGGAGAGCTAGAAAGATAGCATTGCATCACATTACATGGCAATGCAATGCACAGTTGCTGAAGTTGAACCAAAATGAGCTTGTAATCTGGCTTCTGCAACTTTGAACATGAAAAATCCAATGAGGAGAAGAAAAGCAAAGCCAAAGAGTCCATCCCAAAATCCGACAAACAAGCAAAATGAACAAAAAACATTGAATTCAATTCTTTCTGATTTTAGAAACTGCATTAAAGAAGGGGTGCACCGGTCCTGGAGATACTGCAATACCAGGTCAATGCGTGGAGTGGACAGAGCAAGCTCTTTTTCCATCTCCCTGTTCTAAAAATCCATTTAATATATGGTCCCCAGATAGGGGACGTATCAGATATTAAACTGATAAGAACAGATACTACACTTGATCTTAGCCAAAAGGCCGAGAAGCGATAACCAGAATTGGTTTCAAACTACGGAGCCACCCAAGGATCCTGAAAAGTCCATTTGTGGAGATGAGCTCCTGGACTCCCGTTAAGAAGACATGTTGTCAACCTCTAGATCCCTTACATGCCTGCACTTTTCGGCTTGCTGCTGCTGCAATCCACGCGTTTTAGATCTGCATAACTCCACCTCTTTAAACACAGCACCTTCACCCCCTGATGTTCCCACCCGCCTCAACACCGTTGGAAGGGAGGAGAACCAATTAAGGCGGGGGGTGGGGTGGAACGAGCAGCTGTCTACCCTTAGCAGGAGGGCTCCTGATTACATACCTCTCCTGCTGCTGCTGCTGCTGGCTGTCCAGCAGCAGACTGAAGGTGGCTGCTGCTGTGCACAGGTATATAAAGGCTCAGAGCCTATTATGACACGCGCAGCCAGCGTTCCATTGCCACATTCCATCTACTGCAGGCAGGATACCTGGCTGGCTGAATGTCACTGAGAAGCTCACAGAGACCGCCATAAGCAACAGTTTAACAGAATGCCACAGACTAATCAACCAAACTTTTTGGGTTGGGTTCTCTTTTATAGTCTGCAGGCATTAAATGAAAGAAGTCAGTGTTCCAGCAGAAGGAGACAACGTTTCAGAAAAGGCATTGTAGCAAACCAAAAAAGAAATTTTAAGCGCAGCAGAGTAACCAGCGCACATACCTGTTAGCTCAGGTGAGTTTAAAAGGCTGCTGTTGATAACAAGGGCATTTGCTAAATAGATGGTGTGTGTGCAACAATATACTGAAAGGTCAATTATATTGTGCAGCTTATCTCACCACCTGTAGTTATTTAGGTGAAAGCTCCAAAATGCTTGCCTAATATGTCTGTTTATCCAAAAGGAAGTAAAAAGGGAGAGCTAGAAAGATAGCATTGCATCACATTACATGGCAATGCAATGCACAGTTGCTGAAGTTGAACCAAAATGAGCTTGTAATCTGGCTTCTGCAACTTTGAACATGAAAAATCCAATGAGGAGAAGAAAAGCAAAGCCAAAGAGTCCATCCCAAAATCCGACAAACAAGCAAAATGAACAAAAAACATTGAATTCAATTCTTTCTGATTTTAGAAACTGCATTAAAGAAGGGGTGCACCGGTCCTGGAGATACTGCAATACCAGGTCAATGCGTGGAGTGGACAGAGCAAGCTCTTTTTCCATCTCCCTGTTCTAAAAATCCATTTAATATATGGTCCCCAGATAGGGGACGTATCAGATATTAAACTGATAAGAACAGATACTACACTTGATCTTAGCCAAAAGGCCGAGAAGCGATAACCAGAATTAGTTTCAAACTACGGAGCCACCCAAGGATCCTGAAAAGTCCATTTGTGGAGATGAGCTCCTGGACTCCCGTTAAGAAGACATGTTGTCAACCTCTAGATCCCTTACATGCCTGCACTTTTCGGCTTGCTGCTGCTGCAATCCACGCGTTTTAGATCTGCATAACTCCACCTCTTTAAACACAGCACCTTCACCCCCTGCTGTTCCCACCCGCATCAACACCGTTGGAAGGGAGGAGAACCAATTAAGGCGGGGGGTGGGGTGGAACGAGCAGCTGTCTACCCTTAGCAGGAGGGCTCCTGATTACATACCTCTCCTGCTGCTGCTGCTGCTGGCTGTCCAGCAGCAGACTGAAGGTGGCTGCTGCTGTGCACAGGTATATAAAGGCTCAGAGCCTATTATGACACGCGCAGCCAGCGTTCCATTGCCACATTCCATCTACTGCAGGCAGGATACCTGGCTGGCTGAATGTCGCTGAGAAGCTCACAGAGACCGCCATAAGCAACAGTTTAACAGAATGCCACAGACTAATCAACCAAACTTTTTGGGTTGGGTTCTCTTTTATAGTCTGCAGGCATTAAATGAAAGAAGTCAGTGTTCCAGCAGAAGGAGACAACGTTTCAGAAAAGGCATTGTAGCAAACCAAAAAAGAAATTTTAAGCGCAGCAGAGTAACCAGCGCACATACCTGTTAGCTCAGGTGAGTTTAAAAGGCTGCTGTTGATAACAAGGGCATTTGCTAAATAGATGGTGTGTGTGCAACAATATACTGAAAGGTCAATTATATTGTGCAGCTTATCTCACCACCTGTAGTTATTTAGGTGAAAGCTCCAAAATGCTTGCCTAATATGTCTGTTTATCCAAAAGGAAGTAAAAAGGGAGAGCTAGAAAGATAGCATTGCATCACATTACATGGCAATGCAATGCACAGTTGCTGAAGTTGAACCAAAATGAGCTTGTAATCTTGCTTCTGCAACTTTGAACATGAAAAATCCAATGAGGAGAAGAAAAGCAAAGCCAAAGAGTCCATCCCAAAATCCGACAAACAAGCAAAATGAACAAAAAACATTGAATTCAATTCTTTCTGATTTTAGAAACTGCATTAAAGAAGGGGTGCACCGGTCCTGGAGATACTGCAATACCAGGTCAATGCGTGGAGTGGACAGAGCAAGCTCTTTTTCCATCTCCCTGTTCTAAAAATCCATTTAATATATGGTCCCCAGATAGGGGACGTATCAGATATTAAACTGATAAGAACAGATACTACACTTGATCTTAGCCAAAAGGCCGAGAAGCGATAACCAGAATTGGTTTCAAACTACGGAGCCACCCAAGGATCCTGAAAAGTCCATTTGTGGAGATGAGCTCCTGGACTCCCGTTAAGAAGACATGTTGTCAACCTCTAGATCCCTTACATGCCTGCACTTTTCGGCTTGCTGCTGCTGCAATCCACGCGTTTTAGATCTGCATAACTCCACCTCTTTAAACACAGCACCTTCACCCCCTGCTGTTCCCACCCGCCTCAACACCGTTGGAAGGGAGGAGAACCAATTAAGGCGGGGGGTGGGGTGGAACGAGCAGCTGTCTACCCTTAGCAGGAGGGCTCCTGATTACATACCTCTCCTGCTGCTGCTGCTGCTGGCTGTCCAGCAGCAGACTGAAGGTGGCTGCTGCTGTGCACAGGTATATAAAGGCTCAGAGCCTATTATGACACGCGCAGCCAGCGTTCCATTGCCACATTCCATCTACTGCAGGCAGGATACCTGGCTGGCTGAATGTCGCTGAGAAGCTCACAGAGACCGCCATAAGCAACAGTTTAACAGAATGCCACAGACAAATCAACCAAACTTTTTGGGTTGGGTTCTCTTTTATAGTCTGCAGGCATTAAATGAAAGAAGTCAGTGTTCCAGCAGAAGGAGACAACGCTTCAGAAAAGGCATTGTAGCAAACCAAAAAAGAAATTTTAAGCGCAGCAGAGTAACCAGCGCACATACCTGTTAGCTCAGGTGAGTTTAAAAGGCTGCTGTTGATAACAAGGGCATTTGCTAAATAGATGGTGTGTGTGCAACAATATACTGAAAGGTCAATTATATTGTGCAGCTTATCTCACCACCTGTAGTTATTTAGGTGAAAGCTCCAAAATGCTTGCCTAATATGTCTGTTTATCCAAAAGGAAGTAAAAAGGGAGAGCTAGAAAGATAGCATTGCATCACATTACATGGCAATGCAATGCACAGTTGCTGAAGTTGAACCAAAATGAGCTTGTAATCTGGCTTCTGCAACTTTGAACATGAAAAATCCAATGAGGAGAAGAAAAGCAAAGCCAAAGAGTCCATCCCAAAATCCGACAAACAAGCAAAATGAACAAAAAACATTGAATTCAATTCTTTCTGATTTTAGAAACTGCATTAAAGAAGGGGTGCACCGGTCCTGGAGATACTGCAATACCAGGTCAATGCGTGGAGTGGACAGAGCAAGCTCTTTTTCCATCTCCCTGGTCTAAAAATCTATTTAATATATGGTCCCCAGATAGGGGACGTATCAGATATTAAACTGATAAGAACAGATATTACACTTGATCTTAGCCAAAAGGCCGAGAAGCGATAACCAGAATTGGTTTCAAACTACGGAGCCACCCAAGGATCCTGAAAAGTCCATTTGTGGAGATGAGCTCCTGGACTCCCGTTAAGAAGACATGTTGTCAACCTCTAGATCCCTTACATGCCTGCACTTTTCGGCTTGCTGCTGCTGCAATCCACGCGTTTTAGATCTGCATAACTCCACCTCTTTAAACACAGCACCTTCACCCCCTGCTGTTCCCACCCGCCTCAACACCGTTGGAAGGGAGGAGAACCAATTAAGGCGGGGGGTGGGGTGGAACGAGCAGCTGTCTACCCTTAGCAGGAGGGCTCCTGATTACATACCTCTCCTGCTGCTGCTGCTGCTGGCTGTCCAGCAGCAGACTGAAGGTGGCTGCTGCTGTGCACAGGTATATAAAGGCTCAGAGCCTATTATGACACGCGCAGCCAGCGTTCCATTGCCACATTCCATCTACTGCAGGCAGGATACCTGGCTGGCTGAATGTCGCTGAGAAGCTCACAGAGACCGCCATAAGCAACAGTTTAACAGAATGCCACAGACTAATCAACCAAACTTTTTGGGTTGGGTTCTCTTTTATAGTCTGCAGGCATTAAATGAAAGAAGTCAGTGTTCCAGCAGAAGGAGACAACGTTTCAGAAAAGGCATTGTAGCAAACCAAAAAAGAAATTTTAAGCGCAGCAGAGTAACCAGCGCACATACCTGTTAGCTCAGGTGAGTTTAAAAGGCTGCTGTTGATAACAAGGGCATTTGCTAAATAGATGGTGTGTGTGCAACAATATACTGAAAGGTCAATTATATTGTGCAGCTTATCTCACCACCTGTAGTTATTTAGGTGAAAGCTCCAAAATGCTTGCCTAATATGTCTGTTTATCCAAAAGGAAGTAAAAAGGGAGAGCTAGAAAGATAGCATTGCATCACATTACATGGCAATGCAATGCACAGTTGCTGAAGTTGAACCAAAATGAGCTTGTAATCTGGCTTCTGCAACTTTGAACATGAAAAATCCAATGAGGAGAAGAAAAGCAAAGCCAAAGAGTCCATCCCAAAATCCGACAAACAAGCAAAATGAACAAAAAACATTGAATTCAATTCTTTCTGATTTTAGAAACTGCATTAAAGAAGGGGTGCACCGGTCCTGGAGATACTGCAATACCAGGTCAATGCGTGGAGTGGACAGAGCAAGCTCTTTTTCCATCTCCCTGTTCTAAAAATCCATTTAATATATGGTCCCCAGATAGGGGACGTATCAGATATTAAACTGATAAGAACAGATACTACACTTGATCTTAGCCAAAAGGCCGAGAAGCGATAACCAGAATTGGTTTCAAACTACGGAGCCACCCAAGGATCCTGAAAAGTCCATTTGTGGAGATGAGCTCCTGGACTCCCGTTAAGAAGACATGTTGTCAACCTCTAGATCCCTTACATGCCTGCACTTTTCGGCTTGCTGCTGCTGCAATCCACGCGTTTTAGATCTGCATAACTCCACCTCTTTAAACACAGCACCTTCACCCCCTGCTGTTTCCACCTGCCTCAACACCGTTGGAAGGGAGGAGAACCAATTAAGGCAGGGGGTGGGGTGGAACGAGCAGCTGTCTACCCTTAGCAGGAGGGCTCCTGATTACATACCTCTCCTGCTGCTGCTGCTGCTGGCTGTCCAGCAGCAGACTGAAGGTGGCTGCTGCTGTGCACAGGTATATAAAGGCTCAGAGCCTATTATGACACGCGCAGCCAGCGTTCCATTGCCACATTCCATCTACTGCAGGCAGGATACCTGGCTGGCTGAATGTCGCTGAGAAGCTCACAGAGACCGCCATAAGCAACAGTTTAACAGAATGCCACAGACTAATCAACCAAACTTTTTGGGTTGGGTTCTCTTTTATAGTCTGCAGGTATTAAATGAAAGAAGTCAGTGTTCCAGCAGAAGGAGACAACGTTTCAGAAAAGGCATTGTAGCAAACCAAAAAAGAAATTTTAAGCGCAGCAGAGTAACCAGCGCACATACCTGTTAGCTCAGGTGAGTTTAAAAGGCTGCTGTTGATAACAAGGGCATTTGCTAAATAGATGGTGTGTGTGCAACAATATACTGAAAGGTCAATTATATTGTGCAGCTTATCTCACCACCTGTAGTTATTTAGGTGAAAGCTCCAAAATGCTTGCCTAATATGTCTGTTTATCCAAAAGGAAGTAAAAAGGGAGAGCTAGAAAGATAGCATTGCATCACATTACATGGCAATGCAATGCACAGTTGCTGAAGTTGAACCAAAATGAGCTTGTAATCTGGCTTCTGCAACTTTGAACATGAAAAATCCAATGAGGAGAAGAAAAGCAAAGCCAAAGAGTCCATCCCAAAATCCGACAAACAAGCAAAATGAACAAAAAACATTGAATTCAATTCTTTCTGATTTTAGAAACTGCATTAAAGAAGGGGCGCACCGGTCCTGGAGATACTGCAATACCAGGTCAATGTGTGGAGTGGACAGAGCAAGCTCTTTTTCCATCTCCCTGTTCTAAAAATCCATTTAATATATGGTCCCCAGATAGGGGACGTAGCAGATATTAAACTGATAAGAACAGATTTTTGATTGAAGCTGCATCCAAGGCACTGAAAAATGTGACCGAAGTCACACCAAAACAGCGCACGAGGCGAGGATTCATGTGGACCCTTCCCGGAGGAAAGGGTCCCCAATAAACCATCCCCATCCCTCCGAGCCAGAAGGCCACAGCGAGGGTCAGGGATCTCCGATGCTCTCCCTAGCCGAAGCCGGAGAAGAGCCGTTTTCGTGCTCCCAGCTTCCATCTAGGCTGCCACCCTAGTGGAGCTGGAGCCTGTGTTGGTTTCTCAGCCCAAAGCTGACCGGACCTCCGACCGGGTTTATAAAAATTCCCCTTCCTAGCCCGGAGGCCAGGAATAGGGGGGGTTGCTCAGAAAGTATGATTGGCAAAGGTGCGGCGTGCTACGAAGCCAAGACTTTCTGGGGTTCCCAGTCCCAGTAAGCTTGGACTCCCACCAGGGCGCCTACTCCTGGGGCACATTGCTCCAAAGCCCTCACACTTACCCAGCCTAGTGACTTCGATCCTGGAGGGCCATGTTTTCCATCAGATAACTCTATGAGCCACCTGGCGTACTAACAAGTGCACCAAACCAGTGTGTAATATGCATCAATTTACTAGGGCAGCCCAAGGACAAAACTGCCTTTTCAAAAGATACTACACTTGATCTTAGCCAAAAGGCCGAGAAGCGATAACCAGAATTGGTTTCAAACTACGGAGCCACCCAAGGATCCTGAAAAGTCCATTTGTGGAGATGAGCTCCTGGACTCCCGTTAAGAAGACATGTTGTCAACCTCTAGATCCCTTACATGCCTGCACTTTTCGGCTTGCTGCTGCTGCAATCCACGCGTTTTAGATCTGCATAACTCCACCTCTTTAAACACAGCACCTTCACCCCCTGCTGTTCCCACCCGCCTCAACACCGTTGGAAGGGAGGAGAACGAATTAAGGCGGGGGGTGGGGTGGAACGAGCAGCTGTCTACCCTTAGCAGGAGGGCTCCTGATTACATACCTCTCCTGCTGCTGCTGCTGCTGGCTGTCCAGCAGCAGACTGAAGGTGGCTGCTGCTGTGCACAGGTATTTAAAGGCTCAGAGCCTATTATGACACGCGCAGCCAGCGTTCCATTGCCACATTCCATCTACTGCAGGCAGGATACCTGGCTGGCTGAATGTCGCTGAGAAGCTCACAGAGACCGCCATAAGCAACAGTTTAACAGAATGCCACAGACTAATCAACCAAACTTTTTGGGTTGGGTTCTCTTTTATAGTCTGCAGGCATTAAATGAAAGAAGTCAGTGTTCCAGCAGAAGGAGACAACGTTTCAGAAAAGGCATTGTAGCAAACCAAAAAAGAAATTTTAAGCGCAGCAGAGTAACCAGCGCACATACCTGTTAGCTCAGGTGAGTTTAAAAGGCTGCTGTTGATAACAAGGGCATTTGCTAAATAGATGGTGTGTGTGCAACAATATACTGAAAGGTCAATTATATTGTGCAGCTTATCTCACCACCTGTAGTTATTTAGGTGAAAGCTCCAAAATGCTTGCCTAATATGTCTGTTTATCCAAAAGGAAGTAAAAAGGGAGAGCTAGAAAGATAGCATTGCATCACATTACATGGCAATGCAATGCACAGTTGATGAAGTTGAACCAAAATGAGCTTGTAATCTGGCTTCTGCAACTTTGAACATGAAAAATCCAATGAGGAGAAGAAAAGCAAAGCCAAAGAGTCCATCCCAAAATCCGACAAACAAGCAAAATGAACAAAAAACATTGTATTCAATTCTTTCTGATTTTAGAAACTGCATTAAAGAAGGGGTGCACCGGTCCTGGAGATACTGCAATACCAGGTCAATGCGTGGAGTGGACAGAGCAAGCTCTTTTTCCATCTCCCTGTTCTAAAAATCCATTTAATATATGGTCCCCAGATAGGGGACGTATCAGATATTAAACTGATAAGAACAGATACTACACTTGATCTTAGCCAAAAGGCCGAGAAGCGATAACCAGAATTGGTTTCAAACTACGGAGCCACCCAAGGATCCTGAAAAGTCCATTTGTGGAGATGAGCTCCTGGACTCCAGTTAAGAAGACATGTTGTCAACCTCTAGTTCCCTTACATGCCTGCACTTTTCGGCTTGCTGCTGCTGCAATCCACGCGTTTTAGATCTGCATAACTCCACCTCTTTAAACACAGCACCTTCACCCCCTGCTGTTCCCACCCGCCTCAACACCGTTGGAAGGGAGGAGAACCAATTAAGGCGGGGGGTGGGGTGGAACGAGCAGCTGTCTACCCTTAGCAGGAGGGCTCCTGATTACATACCTCTCCTGCTGCTGCTGCTGCTGGCTGTCCAGCAGCAGACTGAAGGTGGCTGCTGCTGTGCACAGGTATATAAAGGCTCAGAGCCTATTATGACACGCGCAGCCAGCGTTCCATTGCCACATTCCATCTACTGCAGGCAGGATACCTGGCTGGCTGAATGTCGCTGAGAAGCTCACAGAGACCGCCATAAGCAACAGTTTAACAGAATGCCACAGACTAATCAACCAAACTTTTTGGGTTGGGTTCTCTTTTATAGTCTGCAGGCATTAAATGAAAGAAGTCAGTGTTCCAGCAGAAGGAGACAACGTTTCAGAAAAGGCATTGTAGCAAACCAAAAAAGAAATTTTAAGCGCAGCAGAGTAACCAGCGCACATACCTGTTAGCTCAGGTGAGTTTAAAAGGCTGCTGTTGATAACAAGGGCATTTGCTAAATAGATGGTGTGTGTGCAACAATATACTGAAAGGTCAATTATATTGTGCAGCTTATCTCACCACCTGTAGTTATTTAGGTGAAAGCTCCAAAATGCTTGCCTAATATGTCTGTTTATCCAAAAGGAAGTAAAAAGGGAGAGCTAGAAAGATAGCATTGCATCACATTACATGGCAATGCAATGCACAGTTGCTGAAGTTGAACCAAAATGAGCTTGTAATCTGGCTTCTGCAACTTTGAACATGAAAAATCCAATGAGGAGAAGAAAAGCAAAGCCAAAGAGTCCATCCCAAAATCCGACAAACAAGCAAAATGAACAAAAAACATTGAATTCAATTCTTTCTGATTTTAGAAACTGCATTAAAGAAGGGGTGCACCGGTCCTGGAGATACTGCAATACCAGGTCAATGCGTGGAGTGGACAGAGCAAGCTCTTTTTCCATCTCCCTGTTCTAAAAATCCATTTAATATATGGTCCCCAGATAGGGGACGTATCAGATATTAAACTGATAAGAACAGATACTACACTTGATCTTAGCCAAAAGGCCGAGAAGCGATAACCAGAATTGGTTTCAAACTACGGAGCCACCCAAGGATCCTGAAAAGTCCATTTGTGGAGATGAGCTCCTGGACTCCCGTTAAGAAGACATGTTGTCAACCTCTAGATCCCTTACATGCCTGCACTTTTCGGCTTGCTGCTGCTGCAATCCACGCGTTTTAGATCTGCATAACTCCACCTCTTTAAACACAGCACCTTCACCCCCTGCTGTTCCCACCCGCCTCAACACCGTTGGAAGGGAGGAGAACCAATTAAGGCGGGGGGTGGGGTGGAACGAGCAGCTGTCTACCCTTAGCAGGAGGGCTCCTGATTACATACCTCTCCTGCTGCTGCTGCTGCTGGCTGTCCAGCAGCAGACTGAAGGTGGCTGCTGCTGTGCACAGGTATATAAAGGCTCAGAGCCTATTATGACACGCGCAGCCAGCGTTCCATTGCCACATTCCATCTACTGCAGGCAGGATACCTGGCTGGCTGAATGTCGCTGAGAAGCTCACAGAGACCGCCATAAGCAACAGTTTAACAGAATGCCACAGACTAATCAACCAAACTTTTTGGGTTGGGTTCTCTTTTATAGTCTGCAGGCATTAAATGAAAGAAGTCAGTGTTCCAGCAGAAGGAGACAACGTTTCAGAAAAGGCATTGTAGCAAACCAAAAAAGAAATTTTAAGCGCAGCAGAGTAACCAGCGCACATACCTGTTAGCTCAGGTGAGTTTAAAAGGCTGCTGTTGATAACAAGGGCATTTGCTAAATAGATGGTGTGTGTGCAACAATATACTGAAAGGTCAATTATATTGTGCAGCTTATCTCACCACCTGTAGTTATTTAGGTGAAAGCTCCAAAATGCTTGCCTAATATGTCTGTTTATCCAAAAGGAAGTAAAAAGGGAGAGCTAGAAAGATAGCATTGCATCACATTACATGGCAATGCAATGCACAGTTGCTGAAGTTGAACCAAAATGAGCTTGTAATCTGGCTTCTGCAACTTTGAACATGAAAAATCCAATGAGGAGAAGAAAAGCAAAGCCAAAGAGTCCATCCCAAAATCCGACAAACAAGCAAAATGAACAAAAAACATTGAATTCAATTCTTTCTGATTTTAGAAACTGCATTAAAGAAGGGGTGCACCGGTCCTGGAGATACTGCAATACCAGGTCAATGCGTGGAGTGGACAGAGCAAGCTCTTTTTCCATCTCCCTGTTCTAAAAATCCATTTAATATATGGTCCCCAGATAGGGGACGTATCAGATATTAAACTGATAAGAACAGATACTACACTTGATCTTAGCCAAAAGGCCGAGAAGCGATAACCAGAATTGGTTTCAAACTACGGAGCCACCCAAGGATCCTGAAAAGTCCATTTGTGGAGATGAGCTCCTGGACTCCCGTTAAGAAGACATGTTGTCAACCTCTAGATCCCTTACATGCCTGCACTTTTCGGCTTGCTGCTTCTGCAATCCACGCGTTTTAGATCTGCATAACTCCACCTCTTTAAACACAGCACCTTCACCCCCTGCTGTTCCCACCCACCTCAACACCGTTGGAAGGGAGGAGAACCAATTAAGGCGGGGGGTGGGGTGGAACGAGCAGCTGTCTACCCTTAGCAGGAGGGCTCCTGATTACATACCTCTCCTGCTGCTGCTGCTGCTGGCTGTCCAGCAGCAGACTGAAGGTGGCTGCTGCTGTGCACAGGTATATAAAGGCTCAGAGCCTATTATGACACGCGCAGCCAGCGTTCCATTGCCACATTCCATCTACTGCAGGCAGGATACCTGGCTGGCTGAATGTCGCTGAGAAGCTCACAGAGACCGCCATAAGCAACAGTTTAACAGAATGCCACAGACTAATCAACCAAACTTTTTGGGTTGGGTTCTCTTTTATAGTCTGCAGGCATTAAATGAAAGAAGTCAGTGTTCCAGCAGAAGGAGACAACGTTTCAGAAAAGGCATTGTAGCAAACCAAAAAAGAAATTTTAAGCGCAGCAGAGTAACCAGCGCACATACCTGTTAGCTCAGGTGAGTTTAAAAGGCTGCTGTTGATAACAAGGGCATTTGCTAAATAGATGGTGTGTGTGCAACAATATACTGAAAGGTCAATTATATTGTGCAGCTTATCTCACCACCTGTAGTTATTTAGGTGAAAGCTCCAAAATGCTTGCCTAATATGTCTGTTTATCCAAAAGGAAGTAAAAAGGGAGAGCTAGAAAGATAGCATTGCATCACATTACATGGCAATGCAATGCACAGTTGCTGAAGTTGAACCAAAATGAGCTTGTAATCTGGCTTCTGCAACTTTGAACATGAAAAATCCAATGAGGAGAAGAAAAGCAAAGCCAAAGAGTCCATCCCAAAATCCGACAAACAAGCAAAATGAACAAAAAACATTGAATTCAATTCTTTCTGATTTTAGAAACTGCATTAAAGAAGGGGTGCACCGGTCCTGGAGATACTGCAATACCAGGTCAATGCGTGGAGTGGACAGAGCAAGCTCTTTTTCCATCTCCCTGTTCTAAAAATCCATTTAATATATGGTCCCCAGATAGGGGACGTATCAGATATTAAACTGATAAGAACAGATTTTTTTTTTTTTTTTTTTAAAACCACTCAGGTTTAGATATAAGCAAACAGTTAACCAGACTTCGTCATAAGTTATACTGCCACTTCATAAACATCATTGCGGTTTCTTTATTAAAGTATTATTCAACAAAAATACAAACAAGTAATCCTATGCCAGAGACATTTCCAGAAAAAATATCAACGGTATTTAACCATATCCTGCCACTTAAGGTATTTCCACACACCTTCAGAATCTGTTCCACCACCACCACCTTCTCTTGTATCCCACAAATAGATTACATATAGTCTTGCTAAGATCAACCTAATACAATCATTTACTGTTAAATTTACTCTTTTAAACACACACAAATTTCTCACATCCCACAAGCTCTCCTGCACACACACCATAATAAACCACATCATCCTTTCTAGGCCACGACGACTAGCACCAAAACCAAACATAGCCACTCTCCAATCAATAAACTTCACACCAGCAACCCCTTTACACAGTCCACCCACACCTTTCCACACATCATACGCAAAATTACAATCCCACATAAGGTGCCTCACCGTCTCATTCGCTCCACAACCATCCCTTGGACATACTGCAGATCTTATGAGATCTCTTTTCTTCTGAAAATCCCTCACTGGCAAAATATTATGAAGGCCCATCCATACTATATCTCGCTGTCTATTCGACACACCTTGAATGCTTAACTTCTCCCATACCCGCGCAACTTCCATAGAACGCAATCCCACCACATTACTCTCACACTCATTCACACACATCTTCCCCATCACCTTCTTAACCAACATAAAGTCTTTCATTGCAACTGCTAACAAATCATTCTTCCTCACAAACTTCTCAATCAAACCATACCACTCAGGACACTTAAAAGCAACAGGCACATTCTTATCACGCTTCACCCAATTCAGACCATACAGCATCCATCCAGCCAAATACTTACACATAAATGCCCCTTTATTATTCTTCCCAATCAAAATGACCGTAGTCTTAATAAAATGCAATGTTAGAAACACTTCAATATTCGGAAACTTCAGTCCCCCATACAAATATTGCTTAAACAAAATCTCTCTCTTAAGTCTTTCCATCCTACTGCCCCAAAAAAACACAAAAATTAGTTTCTCCACTTTTTTAATTTTCCTATAGGGCACTGGAAAAATACAAGAAACATAAAGCAAAATAGGGAGAATAACAGCCTTAATAATAAGAACCTTCCCTACCAAAGACAAAGAACGTAACTTCCAAAAATTCATCTTCCGCACAATCCGCTCACCACATTCATCCCAACTCTCATAACCTTTCAAATCATCATTAAAAAAAACTCCCAACACTTTAATTGCACCATCCACACCAGCCACACCATCCATCTTAATCCTATTGTCACCAAAACATTTAAACATGCATTTGTTCCAATTCACACGAAACGCTGACGCGCCACAAAAAAAATTCAACAACAATTTTACTCTCTCCATAGAGGCCACACTCTCACTCACCACTACTACATCATCCATATATCCTAAGACTTTCACAGTCATTCCACCACTCCCTGGCACTAACAAACCACGCATCACTTTCTCTTTCCGAATCATACACAGCAGTGGCTCAATCACACACACAAATAATACCGGTGACATGGGACAACCTTGCCTCACACCAGACCTAATACACACTTTCTCACTCAAAAACCCATTCACCAGAAATTCACTCACCACCTCCCCATACAATCCTCTCACGGCATGCACAAATTTCTCCGGAAAACCCATTCTACGCAAAACCTCAAATAGAAACACATGAGACACGCGATCAAACGCCTTTTCAAAGTCAACAGCCATCACCATACACTTCTGCTTTCTTACTTTACAATCCCACAACACATCTCTTAAAAGACACAGATTATCCGTCATACATCTACCAGGCACTGCACACACTTGATCTTTACCAATCACATCAGCTACAACCACACGCATCCGACACGCCAAAATTTTACTGAATACCTTGTAATCGGCGTTCAGAAGCGTAATTGGCCTCCAATTACTCAAACACCTTTTATCCCCTTTCTTATGGATTAAGACCACCACTCCCTCCTTCATTGAACCCGCAAGCATCCCATTCTCCCACATAAACTGACACACTTCCACTAAATCCATACCCATCACTTCCCACATCATAACATATAGCTCCACAGGCAAACCATCCTTCCCAGGCGTCACATTTTTCCTTGCACCAAACACCGCTTTCTTAACTTCCTCCTCAATCACTGCCTCACATAGACCAGAACATCCATCCTTATCCACCTTACAATCCAAAGTCTTAAGCACTTCTTCTTTCAAACTCTCATCCACCCACTTCCTGCCAAACAACTCAGCATAAAACGTGACCACTTCCTTCATTACATCCTCCCCACTCACACAAACACCATCCACATCAAAAATCTCCTCCATACCCTCCTTCTTACCATTTATTTTTTTAAAGAAATATCTTGAACACTTTTCATCTTTATCAAGATGGACCACCTTTGACCTAAAAATTATTTCCCTTCCCTTCCTCTCCAAAGTCCTCTTCAAATCCTCTCTTGCACTTCTTAACAAATCATCCACATCCACACCACACATCCTCATTTTCTCCAGCCATTCCACCCTCATCATTAAATCTTTATATTGACTCCTAACCATGGCAGCCTTTTTATAGCCCCATCGACGAAAAAACTTTTGCACTTCATACTTCATCCAATCCCACCACACCAACACACTTTCAAACTTACTCTTTTGAGATTTACACCAACTATATTTTTTCTTAAAATCATTCACAATTCTCTCATCCTCAAGCAAACTCACATTCAATTTCCACACACCTCTCCCATGCACCCGCCTTAAATCCCCTCTAAACTCACCTTTCAGGCACACATGGTCCGAAAAAGGAACTGAAAATTGAGAAAAACCATCACATATTATATTTTTAGAAAAAAACATCCTATCAATCCTAGATGTTATCCCACCCCTGTCAGCTTTATAGGTTGGTGGTGGTGGCTTCCCCAAATAAACCTCAGCAGCATCAAAAAAGAAAAAATCAGAAATAATGTTTGCCAATTTTTTTCCTGAGGCATCAACTTTCCCCTCAGTTACACAGTTAAAATCACCTGTTACTATCACAGGGATCCTACCAGGTAATTCTAAACATAATTTATCTAATAAACTTAACCTGTCTTCTTTTTTTGTAGGACCATAAATATTTATAATTTTAACTTTCCACCCCCTCCCACACACAACTGCAGAGATGCAACGACCCACCTCTATTACCTTATAATATTCAAAAACAAAATTTCTATTATTTAATACTATCCCAACTCCATCATTTTTATTCCCACTAGAGCCAGACCAGATATGCTGGCCATATGGCCAATCAGCGTCTTCCAGGGGTTCTTCTATACCACACTCCTGTAGACACATAATATCAAAAGAATGGTTATGTAAGAAGTCCAGAATCACAGATCTTCTAACTCTAGACTTTAAAAGTCTTACATTAAGGGACGCAATGTCCCAATTTGGTTTAGAGACCATTCTTTGGCTCAAAAACCAGAAACACCAGTCTCAGCAAAAAAACATGCCTTCCTTATCCTTTGTCATCCGGCGAACTCCCACTTAGCTGAAAGATAGTGGACTCCAAATTCTCCTCCAGGTAAGCCGTTGACGCAGGAGAAAGAGAAACCACTGGGTAATCCCGCTCACTCACCGGACTTGCCACGCATTGGCTACTTGATGGTTCAGACAACCGGGCCCTTTTATTCTTAGCGCGGTCCGGTTCCTCAGAAGACCTCACCCCAGTCTCAGTGAAGTCTCCTTGACCTCCAGCTCCCTCTTCATCCATACTTTCACTGCTCCAACTGAGAGCCGGGTCCCCTGGGATTTCCAAGGCTCCCTCACGTTCTTCACAAAAGGAGTCAATGAAACCCCCCTGATAGGAAGAAATGTCCATCTCAGCTGCCAGAACCTCTTCCACTCTCCCGGGCTCCACCAGTAGGTCAGCAGACGCCCTCACTGGAGCAGTCTCCACACGCTGTTCCACTACCTTCACCCTGGAAGAAACTGCGGCCTCAGGTGCCACACTCTTAGGCCTCGGAGAGTTCGAGACCACCTCAGAGTATGCCCTTGCCTTGCCCTCGTTCGCACGACGAGTACAATCCTTAAAGGCATGCCCCTCCATACCACAAGCATTGCAAACAATTGGATTGGTACAGTCCTTAGCAACATGCCCACTTTGGTTGCACTTGGAGCAAACAGGCACAGCAGTACAAACCTCTTGTAAGTGTCCGTACTTCTTACATTTCCTGCAAAAAACTGGGGCCTCAGGAAAGAAGAGAATACCCCTATCTCTCCCGATAGAGAAACTTAGGGGAGGGTAATGAACACCTCCAGGCTCCGAAGAACTTTCCCCAAATCTGACAAAATATCTGTATTTGCCAGTCCATAAGTTCTCCTCGTTCATGATTTTGTGACTGTTGCTCACAAAGTCACAATGCCTCTTAAGAAAAGTCGCAATGTCATGTTCGTGCACAAAGGGATTATACATAAATATGACTAGGGGAACATCACCTTTGGAGTACAAGACTGTAAAAGTCAAACCATGCAAGGTTGGATTCTTCTCCTGCTCCCTCAACTTCTTATACAGGTTCCGGCAAGCCGCCATAGATTGCAGCACCAAGACATACCGTCCTTCTTTCCGGGATTCCTGCAGGCAGACGATGTTTTCTCTTGTCACTTCCAGGATTTTGAAGATCACCTCGTGCACCATATACGACAGATTGAAACGCTCTCTGACAGCAGCATCAACTTCAATGCGGAATGCATTGCGAACCCGATTGTCATCGGTCCCAGCAT
Organism: Phyllobates terribilis; assembly: GCF_046119375.1. Taxonomy (NCBI): domain Eukaryota; kingdom Metazoa; phylum Chordata; class Amphibia; order Anura; family Dendrobatidae; genus Phyllobates; species Phyllobates terribilis. Next base: position 653,779,209 of record NW_027362765.1, read on the forward strand.
AGCGTATCTTCATGCCCATTATGATCACTCTCTCGTTCCTCCTCGTTCTCCCCCTAAAGCAGCAACCGGCTTAAGCCATCAAGATGGCGATGCCGGAAGGCCAAGGGAAAATACTCAAGGACCCAAGACAAGACACTTGGTCTTAGCCAAAAGGCCGAGAAGCGATAACCAGAATTGGTTTCAAACTACGGAGCCACCCAAGGATCCTGAAAAGTCCATTTGTGGAGATGAGCTCCTGGACTCCCATTAAGAAGACATGTTGTCAACCTCTAGATCCCTTACATGCCTGCACTTTTCGGCTTGCTGCTGCTGCAATCCACGCGTTTTAGATCTGCATAACTCCACCTCTTTAAACACAGCACCTTCACCCCCTGCTGTTCCCACCCGCCTCAACACCGTTGGAAGGGAGGAGAACCAATTAAGGCGGGGGGTGGGGTGGAACGAGCAGCTGTCTACCCTTAGCAGGAGGGCTCCTGATTACATACCTCTCCTGCTGCTGCTGCTGGCTGTCCAGCAGCAGACTGAAGGTGGCTGCTGCTGTGCACAGGTATATAAAGGCTCAGAGCCTATTATGACACGCGCAGCCAGCGTTCCATTGCCACATTCCATCTACTGCAGGCAGGATACCTGGCTGGCTGAATGTCGCTGAGAAGCTCACAGAGACCGCCATAAGCAACAGTTTAACAGAATGCCACAAACTAATCAACCAAACTTTTTGGGTTGGGTTCTCTTTTATAGTCTGCAGGCATTAAATGAAAGAAGTCAGTGTTCCAGCAGAAGGAGACAACGTTTCAGAAAAGGCATTGTAGCAAACCAAAAAAGAAATTTTAAGCGCAGCAGAGTAACCAGCGCACATACCTGTTAGCTCAGGTGAGTTTAAAAGGCTGCTGTTGATAACAAGGGCATTTGCTAAATAGATGGTGTGTGTGCAACAATATACTGAAAGGTCAATTATATTGTGCAGCTTATCTCACCACCTGTAGTTATTTAGGTGAAAGCTCCAAAATGCTTGCCTAATATGTCTGTTTATCCAAAAGGAAGTAAAAAGGGAGAGCAAGAAAGATAGCATTGCATCACATTACATGGCAATGCAATGCACAGTTGCTGAAGTTGAACCAAAATGAGCTTGTAATCTGGCTTCTGCAACTTTGAACATGAAAAATCCAATGAGGAGAAGAAAAGCAAAGCCAAAGAGTCCATCCCAAAATCCGACAAACAAGCAAAATGAACAAAAAACATTGAATTCAATTCTTTCTGATTTTAGAAACTGCATTAAAGAAGGGGTGCACCGGTCCTGGAGATACTGCAATACCAGGTCAATGCGTGGAGTGGACAGAGCAAGCTCTTTTTCCTTCTCCCTGTTCTAAAAATCCATTTAATATATGGTCCCCAGATAGGGGACGTATCAGATATTAAACTGATAAGAACAGATACTACACTTGATCTTAGCCAAAAGGCCGAGAAGCGATAACCAGAATTGGTTTCAAACTACGGAGCCACCCAAGGATCCTGAAAAGTCCATTTGTGGAGATGAGCTCCTGGACTCCCGTTAAGAAGACATGTTGTCAACCTCTAGATCCCTTACATGCCTGCACTTTTCGGCTTGCTGCTGCTGCAATCCACGCGTTTTAGATCTGCATAACTCCACCTCTTTAAACACAGCACCTTCACCCCCTGCTGTTCCCACCCGCCTCAACACCATTGGAAGGGAGGAGAACCAATTAAGGGGGGGGGTGGGGTGGAACGAGCAGCTGTCTACCCTTAGCAGGAGGGCTCCTGATTACATACCTCTCCTGCTGCTGCTGCTGCTGGCTGTCCAGCAGCAGACTGAAGGTGGCTGCTGCTGTGCACAGGTATATAAAGGCTCAGAGCCTATTATGACACGCGCAGCCAGCGTTCCATTGCCACATTCCATCTACTGCAGGCAGGATACCTGGCTGGCTGAATGTCGCTGAGAAGCTCACAGAGACCGCCATAAGCAACAGTTTAACAGAATGCCACAGACTAATCAACCAAACTTTTTGGGTTGGGTTCTCTTTTATAGTCTGCAGGCATTAAATGAAAGAAGTCAGTGTTCCAGCAGAAGGAGACAACGTTTCAGAAAAGGCATTGTAGCAAACCAAAAAAGAAATTTTAAGCGCAGCAGAGTAACCAGCGCACATACCTGTTAGCTCAGGTGAGTTTAAAAGGCTGCTGTTGATAACAAGGGCATTTGCTAAATAGATGGTGTGTGTGCAACAATATACTGAAAGGTCAATTATATTGTGCAGCTTATCTCACCACCTGTAGTTATTTAGGTGAAAGCTCCAAAATGCTTGCCTAATATGTCTGTTTATCCAAAAGGAAGTAAAAAGGGAGAGCTAGAAAGATAGCATTGCATCACATTACATGGCAATGCAATGCACAGTTGCTGAAGTTGAACCAAAATGAGCTTGTAATCTGGCTTCTGCAACTTTGAACATGAAAAATCCAATGAGGAGAAGAAAAGCAAAGCCAAAGAGTCCATCCCAAAATCCGACAAACAAGCAAAATGAACAAAAAACATTGAATTCAATTCTTTCTGATTTTAGAAACTGCATTAAAGAAGGGGTGCACCGGTCCTGGAGATACTGCAATACCAGGTCAATGCGTGGAGTGGACAGAGCAAGCTCTTTTTCCATCTCCCTGTTCTAAAAATCCATTTAATATATGGTCCCCAGATAGGGGACGTATCAGATATTAAACTGATAAGAACAGATACTACACTTGATCTTAGCCAAAAGGCCGAGAAGCGATAACCAGAATTGGTTTCAAACTACGGAGCCACCCAAGGATCCTGAAAAGTCCATTTGTGGAGATGAGCTCCTGGACTCCCGTTAAGAAGACATGTTGTCAACCTCTAGATCCCTTACATGCCTGCACTTTTCGGCTTGCTGCTGCTGCAATCCACGCGTTTTAGATCTGCATAACTCCACCTCTTTAAACACAGCACCTTCACCCCCTGCTGTTCCCACCCGCCTCAACACCGTTGGAAGGGAGGAGAACCAATTAAGGCGGGGGGTGGGGTGGAACGAGCAGCTGTCTACCCTTAGCAGGAGGGCTCCTGATTACATACCTCTCCTGCTGCTGCTGCTGGCTGTCCAGCAGCAGACTGAAGGTGGCTGCTGCTGTGCACAGGTATATAAAGGCTCAGAGCCTATTATGACACGCGCAGCCAGCGTTCCATTGCCACATTCCATCTACTGCAGGCAGGATACCTGGCTGGCTGAATGTCGCTGAGAAGCTCACAGAGACCGCCATAAGCAACAGTTTAACAGAATGCCACAGACTAATCAACCAAACTTTTTGGGTTGGGTTCTCTTTTATAGTCTGCAGGCATTAAATGAAAGAAGTCAGTGTTCCAGCAGAAGGAGACAACGTTTCAGAAAAGGCATTGTAGCAAACCAAAAAAGAAATTTTAAGCGCAGCAGAGTAACCAGCGCACATACCTGTTAGCTCAGGTGAGTTTAAAAGGCTGCTGTTGATAACAAGGGCATTTGCTAAATAGATGGTGTGTGTGCAACAATATACTGAAAGGTCAATTATATTGTGCAGCTTATCTCACCACCTGTAGTTATTTAGGTGAAAGCTCCAAAATGCTTGCCTAATATGTCTGTTTATCCAAAAGGAAGTAAAAAGGGAGAGCTAGAAAGATAGCATTGCATCACATTACATGGCAATGCAATGCACAGTTGCTGAAGTTGAACCAAAATGAGCTTGTAATCTGGCTTCTGCAACTTTGAACATGAAAAATCCAATGAGGAGAAGAAAAGCAAAGCCAAAGAGTCCATCCCAAAATCCGACAAACAAGCAAAATGAACAAAAAACATTGAATTCAATTCTTTCTGATTTTAGAAACTGCATTAAAGAAGGGGTGCACCGGTCCTGGAGATACTGCAATACCAGGTCAATGCGTGGAGTGGACAGAGCAAGCTCTTTTTCCATCTCCCTGTTCTAAAAATCCATTTAATATATGGTCCCCAGATAGGGGACGTATCAGATATTAAACTGATAAGAACAGATTTTTTTTTTAATTGAATGCGTCAGAAGACGCGACATAAATTAAATTCCATTTGCATGGATAACCAAAAAAATGTCGCCTACGCCTTCATCATCCGAATTCAACTTTTTGTTTTTTTTAAGAAAATTTAATGATAATTAATAAATAAAACATAACATAACATATCCTTACATCAACAACAAAAAACTTCCAACAAAAACATCAACTCAACATTTTTCTTCTTCCACGTTTCTTCTTCCTCCATGACATGTCCAACAATTTCCAGTCAAAACCTTGCAGCAAAATCTTTTCATCTTCTTCAGCTTCAGCACTGGTATCAACACAATCCTGCATTACTTTCTCTTTTCCCTTATCATCCACCTTCCTTTTTTCCTTAACGTCTTTACTTCTAGGTACTCTCTCCAGTCTGCAAAACATAGAGTCCCCAACTCCTGAGAACTCCTGCTTCTCTCCCACAAACTCCTTCTTATTTTCAACTACTTGTATATCTTTGTCTTCTTTCTCTTTACAATCTTCAAACGATTCTTCAAATATCTTTTTCCCTTTCTCCTCTTTTTTCCCACCTTCCTCATAACAAAATCCAGGTTTCCCATTATCAATTCTTCTTTTACCATTTTCCACATAACTGAATCCACATTTACCATTTATATCAATCCTTCCTAAACTTAGTTCATTTTGTCCATTTTCCCAAACTAGGAAACTTCTCTTCCCATTCCAGACTCCCACTTTATTTAAGTAGTCCTTCTGGAATTTTACCAAAATACTCCATGGCTTCAAAAACTCCATCACTTCCTCCATCTCTACAAAGGGGTCATCCATACAGATAACCACCTTTTTCGGCCTTCCAGCAAAAAGAGCATTAACTCCAATTTCTTTTCCTTCCCAATTCTTGAGAAGACAAATACACTTTTCTTCAGACTTCAGTGTTACGTCAAATACCTTTTTAAACTTGATTTCTTGCATACAAAAAATGTCCTCTTCAATGATCGTCCCATACTTGAACAGAATATCCAAGATCTGATTCTCCTCCAACGAAAAATCCTCCAACTCCGTCTTCACATAGAACCGTAAACAGTTCCTCTTCCTCGTCAACTCCATCTTCTTCCTCCAAAAGAACTGCCCCCCACAGCTATGTGTGGTGACACGATGATCGCCTCTCGTTGCCCAGGGACTAATCCGACTCCCCAATAGCAGCAGGAGGGTGAAGCCCTGCCGTTAGACAAAGCGATCCCCCCAGGCCAAGGAGCCGGGTACCCTGGGCACCTCCTAGCCAAGGCCAAGGCAGCAACTGGTAGATCACTGCACCTGATCTTAGCCAAAAGGCCGAGAAGCGATAACCAGAATTGGTTTCAAACTACGGAGCCACCCAAGGATCCTGAAAAGTCCATTTGTGGAGATGAGCTCCTGGACTCCCGTTAAGAAGACATGTTGTCAACCTCTAGATCCCTTACATGCCTGCACTTTTCGGCTTGCTGCTGCTGCAATCCACGCGTTTTAGATCTGCATAACTCCACCTCTTTAAACACAGCACCTTCACCCCCTGCTGTTCCCACCCGCCTCAACACCGTTGGAAGGGAGGAGAACCAATTAAGGCGGGGGGTGGGGTGGAACGAGCAGCTGTCTACCCTTAGCAGGAGGGCTCCTGATTACATACCTCTCCTGCTGCTGCTGCTGCTGGCTGTCCAGCAGCAGACTGAAGGTGGCTGCTGCTGTGCACAGGTATATAAAGGCTCAGAGCCTATTATGACACGCGCAGCCAGCGTTCCATTGCCACATTCCATCTACTGCAGGCAGGATACCTGGCTGGCTGAATGTCGCTGAGAAGCTCACAGAGACCGCCATAAGCAACAGTTTAACAGAATGCCACAGACTAATCAACCAAACTTTTTGGGTTGGGTTCTCTTTTATAGTCTGCAGGCATTAAATGAAAGAAGTCAGTGTTCCAGCAGAAGGAGACAACGTTTCAGAAAAGGCATTGTAGCAAACCAAAAAAGAAATTTTAAGCGCAGCAGAGTAACCAGCGCACATACCTGTTAGCTCAGGTGAGTTTAAAAGGCTGCTGTTGATAACAAGGGCATTTGCTAAATAGATGGTGTGTGTGCAACAATATACTGAAAGGTCAATTATATTGTGCAGCTTATCTCACCACCTGTAGTTATTTAGGTGAAAGCTCCAAAATGCTTGCCTAATATGTCTGTTTATCCAAAAGGAAGTAAAAAGGGAGAGCTAGAAAGATAGCATTGCATCACATTACATGGCAATGCAATGCACAGTTGCTGAAGTTGAACCAAAATGAGCTTGTAATCTGGCTTCTGCAACTTTGAACATGAAAAATCCAATGAGGAGAAGAAAAGCAAAGCCAAAGAGTCCATCCCAAAATCCGACAAACAAGCAAAATGAACAACAAACATTGAATTCAATTCTTTCTGATTTTAGAAACTGCATTAAAGAAGGGGTGCACCGGTCCTGGAGATACTGCAATACCAGGTCAATGCGTGGAGTGGACAGAGCAAGCTCTTTTTCCATCTCCCTGTTCTAAAAATCCATTTAATATATGGTCCCCAGATAGGGGACGTATCAGATATTAAACTGATAAGAACAGATACTACACTTGATCTTAGCCAAAAGGCCGAGAAGCGATAACCAGAATTGGTTTCAAACTACGGAGCCACCCAAGGATCCTGAAAAGTCCATTTGTGGAGATGAGCTCCTGGACACCCGTTAAGAAGACATGTTGTCAACCTCTAGATCCCTTACATGCCTGCACTTTTCGGCTTGCTGCTGCTGCAATCCACGCGTTTTAGATCTGCATAACTCCACCTCTTTAAACACAGCACCTTCACCCCCTGCTGTTCCCACCCGCCTCAACACCGTTGGAAGGGAGGAGAACCAATTAAGGCGGGGGGTGGGGTGGAACGAGCAGCTGTCTACCCTTAGCAGGAGGGCTCCTGATTACATACCTCTCCTGCTGCTGCTGCTGCTGGCTGTCCAGCAGCAGACTGAAGGTGGCTGCTGCTGTGCACAGGTATATAAAGGCTCAGAGCCTATTATGACACGCGCAGCCAGCGTTCCATTGCCACATTCCATCTACTGCAGGCAGGATACCTGGCTGGCTGAATGTCGCTGAGAAGCTCACAGAGACCGCCATAAGCAACAGTTTAACAGAATGCCACAGACTAATCAACCAAACTTTTTGGGTTGGGTTCTCTTTTGTAGTCTGCAGGCATTAAATGAAAGAAGTCAGTGTTCCAGCAGAAGGAGACAACGTTTCAGAAAAGGCATTGTAGCAAACCAAAAAAGAAATTTTAAGCGCAGCAGAGTAACCAGCGCACATACCTGTTAGCTCAGGTGAGTTTAAAAGGCTGCTGTTGATAACAAGGGCATTTGCTAAATAGATGGTGTGTGTGCAACAATATACTGAAAGGTCAATTATATTGTGCAGCTTATCTCACCACCTGTAGTTATTTAGGTGAAAGCTCCAAAATGCTTGCCTAATATGTCTGTTTATCCAAAAGGAAGTAAAAAGGGAGAGCTAGAAAGATAGCATTGCATCACATTACATGGCAATGCAATGCACAGTTGCTGAAGTTGAACCAAAATGAGCTTGTAATCTGGCTTCTGCAACTTTGAACATGAAAAATCCAATGAGGAGAAGAAAAGCAAAGCCAAAGAGTCCATCCCAAAATCCGACAAACAAGCAAAATGAACAAAAAACATTGAATTCAATTCTTTCTGATTTTAGAGACTGCACTAAAGAAGGGGTGCACCGGTCCTGGAGATACTGCAATACCAGGTCAATGCGTGGAGTGGACAGAGCAAGCTCTTTTTCCATCTCCCTGTTCTAAAAATCCATTTAATATATGGTCCCCAGATAGGGGACGTATCAGATATTAAACTGATAAGAACAGATACTACACTTGATCTTAGCCAAAAGGCCGAGAAGCGATAACCAGAATTGGTTTCAAACTACGGAGCCACCCAAGGATCCTGAAAAGTCCATTTGTGGAGATGAGCTCCTGGACTCCCGTTAAGAAGACATGTTGTCAACCTCTAGATCCCTTACATGCCTGCACTTTTCGGCTTGCTGCTGCTGCAATCCACGCGTTTTAGATCTGCATAACTCCACCTCTTTAAACACAGCACCTTCACCCCCTGCTGTTCCCACCCGCCTCAACACCGTTGGAAGGGAGGAGAACAAATTAAGGCGGGGGGTGGGGTGGAACGAGCAGCTGTCTACCTTTAGCAGGAGGGCTCCTGATTTCATACCTCTCCTGCTGCTGCTGCTGCTGGCTGTCCAGCAGCAGACTGAAGGTGGCTGCTGCTGTGCACAGGTATATAAAGGCTCAGAGCCTATTATGACACGCGCAGCCAGCGTTCCATTGCCACATTCCATCTACTGCAGGCAGGATACCTGGCTGGCTGAATGTCGCTGAGAAGCTCACAGAGACCGCCATAAGCAACAGTTTAACAGAATGCCACAGACTAATCAACCAAACTTTTTGGGTTGGGTTCTCTTTTGTAGTCTGCAGGCATTAAATGAAAGAAGTCAGTGTTCCAGCAGAAGGAGACAACGTTTCAGAAAAGGCATTGTAGCAAACCAAAAAAGAAATTTTAAGCGCAGCAGAGTAACCAGCGCACATACCTGTTAGCTCAGGTGAGTTTAAAAGGCTGCTGTTGATAACAAGGGCATTTGCTAAATAGATGGTGTGTGTGCAACAATATACTGAAAGGTCAATTATATTGTGCAGCTTATCTCACCACCTGTAGTTATTTAGGTGAAAGCTCCAAAATGCTTGCCTAATATGTCTGTTTATCCAAAAGGAAGTAGAAAGGGAGAGCTAGAAAGATAGCATTGCATCACATTACATGGCAATGCAATGCACAGTTGCTGAAGTTGAACCAAAATGAGCTTGTAATTTGGCTTCTGCAACTTTGAACATGAAAAATCCAATGAGGAGAAGAAAAGCAAAGCCAAAGAGTCCATCCCAAAATCCGACAAACAAGCAAAATGAACAAAAAACATTGAATTCAATTCTTTCTGATTTTAGAAACTGCATTAAAGAAGGGGTGCACCGGTCCTGGAGATACTGCAATACCAGGTCAATGCGTGGAGTGGACAGAGCAAGCTCTTTTTCCATCTCCCTGTTCTAAAAATCCATTTAATATATGGTCCCCAGATAGGGGACGTATCAGATATTAAACTGATAAGAATAGATACTACACTTGATCTTAGCCAAAAGGCCGAGAAGCGATAACCAGAATTGGTTTCAAACTACGGAGCCACCCAAGGATCCTGAAAAGTCCATTTGTGGAGATGAGCTCCTGGACTCCCGTTAAGAAGACATGTTGTCAACCTCTAGATCCCTTACATGCCTGCACTTTTCGGCTTGCTGCTGCTGCAATCCACGCGTTTTAGATCTGCATAACTCCACCTCTTTAAACACAGCACCTTCACCCCCTGCTGTTCCCACCCGCCTCAACACCGTTGGAAGGGAGGAGAACCAATTAAGGCGGGGGGTGGGGTGGAACGAGCAGCTGTCTACCCTTAGCAGGAGGGCTCCTGATTACATACCTCTCCTGCTGCTGCTGCTGGCTGTCCAGCAGCAGACTGAAGGTGGCTGCTGCTGTGCACAGGTATATAAAGGCTCAGAGCCTATTATGACACGCGCAGCCAGCGTTCCATTGCCACATTCCATCTACTGCAGGCAGGATACCTGGCTGGCTGAATGTCGCTGAGAAGCTCACAGAGACCGCCATAAGCAACAGTTTAACAGAATGCCACAGACTAATCAACCAAACTTTTTGGGTTGGGTTCTCTTTTATAGTCTGCAGGCATTAAATGAAAGAAGTCAGTGTTCCAGCAGAAGGAGACAACGTTTCAGAAAAGGCATTGTAGCAAACCAAAAAAGAAATTTTAAGCGCAGCAGAGTAACCAGCGCACATACCTGTTAGCTCAGGTGAGTTTAAAAGGCTGCTGTTGATAACAAGGGCATTTGCTAAATAGATGGTGTGTGTGCAACAATATACTGAAAGGTCAATTATATTGTGCAGCTTATCTCACCACCTGTAGTTATTTAGGTGAAAGCTCCAAAATGCTTGCCTAATATGTCTGTTTATCCAAAAGGAAGTAAAAAGGGAGAGCTAGAAAGATAGCATTGCATCACATTACATGGCAATGCAATGCACAGTTGCTGAAGTTGAACCAAAATGAGCTTGTAATCTGGCTTCTGCAACTTTGAACATGAAAAATCCAATGAGGAGAAGAAAAGCAAAGCCAAAGAGTCCATCCCAAAATCCGACAAACAAGCAAAATGAACAAAAAACATTGAATTCAATTCTTTCTGATTTTAGAAACTGCATTAAAGAAGGGGTGCACCGGTCCTGGAGATACTGCAATACCAGGTCAATGCGTGGAGTGGACAGAGCAAGCTCTTTTTCCATCTCCCTGTTCTAAAAATCCATTTAATATATGGTCCCCAGATAGGGGATGTATCAGATATTAAACTGATAAGAACAGATACTACACTTGATCTTAGCCAAAAGGCCGAGAAGCGATAACCAGAATTGGTTTCAAACTACGGAGCCACCCAAGGATCCTGAAAAGTCCATTTGTGGAGATGAGCTCCTGGACTCCCGTTAAGAAGACATGTTGTCAACCTCTAGATCCCTTACATGCCTGCACTTTTCGGCTTGCTGCTGCTGCAATCCACGCGTTTTAGATCTGCATAACTCCACCTCTTTAAACACAGCACCTTCACCCCCTGCTGTTCCCACCCGCCTCAACACCGTTGGAAGGGAGCAGAACGAATTAAGGCGGGGGGTGGGGTGGAACGAGCAGCTGTCTACCCTTAGCAGGAGGGCTCCTGATTACATACCTCTCCTGCTGCTGCTGCTGCTGGCTGTCCAGCAGCAGACTGAAGGTGGCTGCTGCTGTGCACAGGTATATAAAGGCTCAGAGCCTATTATGACACGCGCAGCCAGCGTTCCATTGCCACATTCCATCTACTGCAGGCAGGATACCTGGCTGGCTGAATGTCGCTGAGAAGCTCACAGAGACCGCCATAAGCAACAGTTTAACAGAATGCCACAGACTAATCAACCAAACTTTTTGGGTTGGGTTCTCTTTTATAGTCTGCAGGCATTAAATGAAAGAAGTCAGTGTTCCAGCAGAAGGAGACAACGTTTCAGAAAAGGCATTGTAGCAAACCAAAAAAGAAATTTTAAGCGCAGCAGAGTAACCAGCGCACATACCTGTTAGCTCAGGTGAGTTTAAAAGGCTGCTGTTGATAACAAGGGCATTTGCTAAATAGATGGTGTGTGTGCAACAATATACTGAAAGGTCAATTATATTGTGCAGCTTATCTCACCACCTGTAGTTATTTAGGTGAAAGCTCCAAAATGCTTGCCTAATATGTCTGTTTATCCAAAAGGAAGTAAAAAGGGAGAGCTAGAAAGATAGCATTGCATCACATTACATGGCAATGCAATGCACAGTTGCTGAAGTTGAACCAAAATGAGCTTGTAATCTGGCTTCTGCAACTTTGAACATGAAAAATCCAATGAGGAGAAGAAAAGCAAAGCCAAAGAGTCCATCCCAAAATCCGACAAACAAGCAAAATGAACAAAAAACATTGAATTCAATTCTTTCTGATTTTAGAAACTGCATTAAAGAAGGGGTGCACCGGTCCTGGAGATACTGCAATACCAGGTCAATGCGTGGAGTGGACAGAGCAAGCTCTTTTTCCATCTCCCTGTTCTAAAAATCCATTTAATATATGGTCCCCAGATAGGGGACGTATCAGATATTAAACTGATAAGAACAGATACTACACTTGATCTTAGCCAAAAGGCCGAGAAGCGATAACCAGAATTGGTTTCAAACTACGGAGCCACCCAAGGATCCTGAAAAGTCCATTTGTGGAGATGAGCTCCTGGACTCCCGTTAAGAAGACATGTTGTCAACCTCTAGATCCCTTACATGCCTGCACTTTTCGGCTTGCTGCTGCTGCAATCCACGCGTTTTAGATCTGCATAACTCCACCTCTTTAAACACAGCACCTTCACCCCCTGCTGTTCCCACCCGCCTCAACACCGTTGGAAGGGAGGAGAACCAATTAAGGCGGGGGGGGGGGTGGAACGAGCAGCTGTCTACCCTTAGCAGGAGGGCTCCTGATTACATACCTCTCCTGCTGCTGCTGCTGCTGGCTGTCCAGCAGCAGACTGAAGGTGGCTGCTGCTGTGCACAGGTATATAAAGGCTCAGAGCCTATTATGACACGCGCAGCCAGCGTTCCATTGCCACATTCCATCTACTGCAGGCAGGATACCTGGCTGGCTGAATGTCGCTGAGAAGCTCACAGAGACCGCCATAAGCAACAGTTTAACAGAATGCCACAGACTAATCAACCAAACTTTTTGGGTTGGGTTCTCTTTTATAGTCTGCAGGCATTAAATGAAAGAAGTCAGTGTTCCAGCAGAAGGAGACAACGTTTCAGAAAAGGCATTGTAGCAAACCAAAAAAGAAATTTTAAGCGCAGCAGAGTAACCAGCGCACATACCTGTTAGCTCAGGTGAGTTTAAAAGGCTGCTGTTGATAACAAGGGCATTTGCTAAATAGATGGTGTGTGTGCAACAATATACTGAAAGGTCAATTATATTGTGCAGCTTATCTCACCACCTGTAGTTATTTAGGTGAAAGCTCCAAAATGCTTGCCTAATATGTCTGTTTATCCAAAAGGAAGTAAAAAGGGAGAGCTAGAAAGATAGCATTGCATCACATTACATGGCAATGCAATGCACAGTTGCTGAAGTTGAACCAAAATGAGCTTGTAATCTGGCTTCTGCAACTTTGAACATGAAAAATCCAATGAGGAGAAGAAAAGCAAAGCCAAAGAGTCCATCCCAAAATCCGACAAACAAGCAAAATGAACAAAAAACATTGAATTCAATTCTTTCTGATTTTAGAAACTGCATTAAAGAAGGGGTGCACCGGTCCTGGAGATACTGCAATACCAGGTCAATGCGTGGAGTGGACAGAGCAAGCTCTTTTTCCATCTCCCTGTTCTAAAAATCCATTTAATATATGGTCCCCAGATAGGGGACGTATCAGATATTAAACTGATAAGAACAGATACTACACTTGATCTTAGCCAAAAGGCCGAGAAGCGATAACCAGAATTGGTTTCAAACTACGGAGCCACCCAAGGATCCTGAAAAGTCCATTTGTGGAGATGAGCTCCTGGACTCCCGTTAAGAAGACATGTTGTCAACCTCTAGATCCCTTACATGCCTGCACTTTTCGGCTTGCTGCTGCTGCAATCCACGCGTTTTAGATCTGCATAACTCCACCTCTTTAAACACAGCACCTTTACCCCCTGCTGTTCCCACCCGCCTCAACACCGTTGGAAGGGAGGAGAACCAATTAAGGCGGGGGGTGGGGTGGAACGAGCAGCTGTCTACCCTTAGCAGGAGGGCTCCTGATTACATACCTCTCCTGCTGCTGCTGCTGCTGGCTGTCCAGCAGCAGACTGAAGGTGGCTGCTGCTGTGCACAGGTATATAAAGGCTCAGAGCCTATTATGACACGCGCAGCCAGCGTTCCATTGCCACATTCCATCTACTGCAGGCAGGATACCTGGCTGGCTGAATGTCGCTGAGAAGCTCACAGAGACCGCCATAAGCAACAGTTTAACAGAATGCCACAGACTAATCAACCAAACTTTTTGGGTTGGGTTCTCTTTTATAGTCTGCAGGCATTAAATGAAAGAAGTCAGTGTTCCAGCAGAAGGAGACAACGTTTCAGAAAAGGCATTGTAGCAAACCAAAAAAGAAATTTTAAGCGCAGCAGAGTAACCAGCGCACATACCTGTTAGCTCAGGTGAGTTTAAAAGGCTGCTGTTGATAACAAGGGCATTTGCTAAATAGATGGTGTGTGTGCAACAATATACTGAAAGGTCAATTATATTGTGCAGCTTATCTCACCACCTGTAGTTATTTAGGTGAAAGCTCCAAAATGCTTGCCTAATATGTCTGTTTATCCAAAAGGAAGTAAAAAGGGAGAGCTAGAAAGATAGCATTGCATCACATTACATGGCAATGCAATGCACAGTTGCTGAAGTTGAACCAAAATGACCTTGTAATCTGGCTTCTGCAACTTTGAACATGAAAAATCCAATGAGGAGAAGAAAAGCAAAGCCAAAGAGTCCATCCCAAAATCCAACAAACAAGCAAAATGAACAAAAAACATTGAATTCAATTCTTTCTGATTTTAGAAACTGCATTAAAGAAGGGGTGCACCGGTCCTGGAGATACTGCAATACCAGGTCAATGCGTGGAGTGGACAGAGCAAGCTCTTTTTCCATCTCCCTGTTCTAAAAATCCATTTAATATATGGTCCCCAGATAGGGGACGTATCAGATATTAAACTGATAAGAACAGATACTACACTTGATCTTAGCCAAAAGGCCGAGAAGCGATAACCAGAATTGGTTTCAAACTACGGAGCCACCCAAGGATCCTGAAAAGTCCATTTGTGGAGATGAGCTCCTGGACTCCCGTTAAGAAGACATGTTGTCAACCTCTAGATCCCTTACATGCCTGCACTTTTCGGCTTGCTGCTGCTGCAATCCACGCGTTTTAGATCTGCATAACTCCACCTCTTTAAACACAGCACCTTCACCCCCTGCTGTTCCCACCCGCCTCAACACCGTTGGAAGGGAGGAGAACCAATTAAGGCGGGGGGTGGGGTGGAACGAGCAGCTGTCTACCCTTAGCAGGAGGGCTCCTGATTACATACCTCTCCTGCTGCTGCTGCTGCTGGCTGTCCAGCAGCAGACTGAAGGTGGCTGCTGCTGTGCACAGGTATATAAAGGCTCAGAGCCTATTATGACACGCGCAGCCAGCGTTCCATTGCCACATTCCATCTACTGCAGGCAGGATACCTGGCTGGCTGAATGTCGCTGAGAAGCTCACAGAGACCGCCATAAGCAACAGTTTAACAGAATGCCACAGACTAATCAACCAAACTTTTTGGGTTGGGTTCTCTTTTATAGTCTGCAGGCATTAAATGAAAGAAGTCAGTGTTCCAGCAGAAGGAGACAACGTTTCAGAAAAGGCATTGTAGCAAACCAAAAAAGAAATTTTAAGCGCAGCAGAGTAACCAGCGCACATACCTGTTAGCTCAGGTGAGTTTAAAAGGCTGCTGTTGATAACAAGGGCATTTGCTAAATAGATGGTGTGTGTGCAACAATATACTGAAAGGTCAATTATATTGTGCAGCTTATCTCACCACCTGTAGTTATTTAGGTGAAAGCTCCAAAATGCTTGCCTAATATGTCTGTTTATCCAAAAGGAAGTAAAACGGGAGAGCTAGAAAGATAGCATTGCATCACATTACATGGCAATGCAATGCACAGTTGCTGAAGTTGAACCAAAATGAGCTTGTAATCTGGCTTCTGCAACTTTGAACATGAAAAATCCAATGAGGAGAAGAAAAGCAAAGCCAAAGAGTCCATCCCAAAATCCGACAAACAAGCAAAATGAACAAAAAACATTGAATTCAATTCTTTCTGATTTTAGAAACTGCATTAAAGAAGGGGTGCACCGGTCCTGGAGATACTGCAATACCAGGTCAATGCGTGGAGTGGACAGAGCAAGCTCTTTTTCCATCTCCCTGTTCTAAAAATCCATTTAATATATGGTCCCCAGATAGGGGACGTATCAGATATTAAACTGATAAGAACAGATACTACACTTGATCTTAGCCAAAAGGCCGAGAAGCGATAACCAGAATTGGTTTCAAACTACGGAGCCACCCAAGGATCCTGAAAAGTCCATTTGTGGAGATGAGCTCCTGGACTCCCGTTAAGAAGACATGTTGTCAACCTCTAGATCCCTTACATGCCTGCACTTTTCGGCTTGCTGCTGCTGCAATCCACGCATTTTAGATCTGCATAACTCCACCTCTTTAAACACAGCACCTTCACCCCCTGCTGTTCCCACCTGCCTCAACACCGTTGGAAGGGAGGAGAACCAATTAAGGCGGGGGGTGGGGTGGAACGAGCAGCTGTCTACCCTTAGCAGGAGGGCTCCTGATTACATACCTCTCCTGCTGCTGCTGCTGCTGGCTGTCCAGCAGCAGACTGAAGGTGGCTGCTGCTGTGCACAGGTATATAAAGGCTCAGAGCCTATTATGACACGCGCAGCCAGCGTTCCATTGCCACATTCCATCTACTGCAGGCAGGATACCTGGCTGGCTGAATGTCGCTGAGAAGCTCACAGAGACCGCCATAAGCAACAGTTTAACAGAATGCCACAGACTAATCAACCAAACTTTTTGGGTTGGGTTCTCTTTTATAGTCTGCAGGCATTAAATGAAAGAAGTCAGTGTTCCAGCAGAAGGAGACAACGTTTCAGAAAAGGCATTGTAGCAAACCAAAAAAGAAATTTTAAGCGCAGCAGAGTAACCAGCGCACATACCTGTTAGCTCAGGTGAGTTTAAAAGGCTGCTGTTGATAACAAGGGCATTTGCTAAATAGATGGTGTGTGTGCAACAATATACTGAAAGGTCAATTATATTGTGCAGCTTATCTCACCACCTGTAGTTATTTAGGTGAAAGCTCCAAAATGCTTGCCTAATATGTCTGTTTATCCAAAAGGAAGTAAAAAGGGAGAGCTAGAAAGATAGCATTGCATCACATTACATGGCAATGCAATGCACAGTTGCTGAAGTTGAACCAAAATGAGCTTGTAATCTGGCTTCTGCAACTTTGAACATGAAAAATCCAATGAGGAGAAGAAAAGCAAAGCCAAAGAGTCCATCCCAAAATCCGACAAACAAGCAAAATGAACAAAAAACATTGAATTCAATTCTTTCTGATTTTAGAAACTGCATTAAAGAAGGGGTGCACCGGTCCTGGAGATACTGCAATACCAGGTCAATGCGTGGAGTGGACAGAGCAAGCTCTTTTTCCATCTCCCTGTTCTAAAAATCCATTTAATATATGGTCCCCAGATAGGGGACGTATCAGATATTAAACTGATAAGAACAGATTTTTTTTTAATTTGGCTATCCCCTGCAGAGGGATAAAACCGTTTATTAAAACTTTAACAAATTACAAGCATAATTAGACAAATAATAAACGTTAAAAGACAAATGAAATTTACAAAACAAAAAAATACAAAGATTTTAAATAATTAGGTTCCATTGGTCAACAAGCCATTTTTTATAAATATGTACATTCTTCTTTTTGTCAATTAAATAATAAGTATACATTTCACATAAACATAAACTTAAAACATCATTCACTGATAAAACATCTTGTTTAAAAATAGCAATGTTGCGCGCTTTCCAGAGAGATGACTTGGCGCAGTTCACTGTCTTCCAAGCCATTGTGTACTGGTCCATTGTGGGGCATTCCATAAGTCCGTATAGCACAGTTTTATATGTAAAGTCCTTGAGGTCTGCCACCCTTTCCAGTAGGGGGAGCAGTCTTCTCCAGAAATCCTTTGCAAAATTACATGTCCATAATAGATGTTCCACCGTTTCCTCTTCTTGGCATCCGGCTCTTGGGCAGATGGCAGACCTCACAAATCCTCTTCTGTATTGGAATGCCCGGCAAGGAAGACAGCGGTGCATGCAACTCCAAGCCAGATCTCTCTGTTCATTAAAAAGATAAAAAACGTTAATCATTTTCCAGATAGACATAGATTTGTCATCATCATATCTGTCAACATTACATATTTCCTCACTTTTACGTATTTCTTTAATTAGTTTCTTACTATTTCTTAATTCCTCTATTTTCTTAGTCCCTAAATTAAAATCGGACACTATTTTCCTTAAAATCTCATAATGCGTCGACAAATTAAAAGCATGGGGCACAGATATATTAACTTCATACCATCCAAACTTTCTCATAAAAAATCCTGTATTAAAACGCATAAAAAAGGACCAATAGTGATTCTTAAAAAGGGCATTAAAACAGTAAACGAACAGATGGATTAAAAGAAACCTATTAAAATCTGGAAAATCTTTACCACCTTTTACTTTTGATTTCATCACGATTTCTCTTTTCAGCTTTTCCATTTTTGAGTTCCAAAAGAAGGTAAAACAGGTTTTGGTTATCTTTTTTAAAACATTAACAGGCGGGGGGAAAACCATGCTAAGATACAATAAAAGAGGTAAAATCACCATCTTTAAAACCAATACTTTACCCTCCATTGTAAGTCTCCTCATGTTCCACATACATATTTTCGTATTTACTTTCTGTGTAACTGTTTCCCAACTATTATAACCATCATTATTTTCAGTGAATGATATACCTAAAATGGAAATGGATTCGGAGACATTAATTGGTACATCACGTAAAATCATCCCCCCAACACTTAAAATGTTACACTTATTAAAATTGATTTTAAAACCAGAAGCTAGACAAAAGGATTGCACTTGATGGAGAGTGGCCGTAAGTGATGGTGCATCTGTACACAAGACCGCCACGTCATCCATGTAGCCTACAACCTTGGCCTCCAAACCACCGCTTCCAGGCAGAGGGACACCGCATATCTGTTTATTTTGGCGTATTGCACATAACATTGGTTCCAGTGCACAGATAAACAGTAGGGGGGACAGAGGGCATCCCTGTTTCACCCCTGACCGTAAAAATACCTCTTGTGTCTTAAAACCATTCACTAAAATCTTACTTGTACAATCCTTGTAAAATGCTTTAAGCGATAGTAAAAACCCTTCTGGTATGCCCATTTTCTCTAAAACTTTAAAAAGATAAAAGTGTGAGACACGGTCAAATGCTTTTTCAAAATCAATAGATAAAATCGCCATTTTCCCCTTTCTGTCTTTCACATCCTCAATACAGTCTTTCACTAAATTCAGATTGTCCCATATACTGCGCCCCGGCACCCCACACACTTGATTAGAATGAATAACTTTGCTGATGACTTCTTTTAGACGATTTGCACAAATTTTAGCCATTATTTTATAGTCACAATTTAAAAGTGTTATTGGTCTCCAGTTTTCTAATTTTGATTTATCGCCTTTTTTGTATAGGAGGGAGACTTCACCTTTCTTCCAGGAATTTAATAAAACCTTATTATTAAAAACCTCAGTAAACAAATAAAACAAATCATCTTTTAAAATATCATAAAAACATACATAAAATTCTATTGGGATGCCATCAGGACCAGGGACCTTTCCAGTTTTAAAACTTTTAATAGTTTTTAACACTTCTTGTTCCGTTAAAACTTGGGATAAAAACTCTTGGGATGCGGGATCTAAAACAGCTGTTAGTCCTTGCAGCGAATCATCCATTAATTTATTATCTATATTTTTTCCATTAAAAAGATTAGAAAAAAAACCTCAACTTTACCCAGCATATTTTTTATATTATTCTCACCATCTATATGGTCAATTATCACTTTTTCTTTTTTATTTTTCCTAAAAAAATATCTGGAACACTTTTCATTTTCTTCTATATGTTGTACTCTAGAACGAAAAATTATCTCTTTTCCTTTTTGTTTTAGCCATTTTGAAATCTCTTCTTTTAAGTTTGAAATATCAAGTTGTACATCTATCCCATTGTCTCTGAGCTTAAATAATGTTTGTAGGCGGGTATTTAAAATTCTATATTCTTCATATTTTTCTTTGGCTCTACATATACTCTTTTTAATAAAAAAGTCTTTTATTTTTACTTTCATTCTATCCCACCATACACTCATAGTCTCATTTGTTTTTTTCCCTTTTCTACATTTCCTATAAAACTCAATAAAATCTGATAAAATCTGCGGGTCGGTTAAAAGGGATACGTTCATTTTCCAGCTTTTCTTACCACATTTTTTGTTGTCATTTACTTTTATGGTAAAGGATAAAAGTTTATGGTCTGAAAATATATTAGTTAAAACTTCACATTTGGCAGGTATTGTTTTATCTGAACCAAAAATAAAATCAATCCTAGAGCTACAATTAGCATTGCTCCAAGTGAAACCGGCATCCTCTGGGCTGTCACTATGACACTCTTTATATATGTCTATCAATTTAGCATCTTTGACTATATCATGTAGCATACCTGAGGTTTTATCGTAGTTCCTGCTTACAGAGCTGGAGCGCCGGTTTTCACCTTTTAAAACACAATTAAAATCCCCTGCTAAGATAAAAGGTTCAGAGTTATTAATAAATAATGGTAAAAGATCAAGCATTTCGGCTCTTTCATTTTTCTCTGGGGATCCATAAAAATTTAAAAACTGCCATCTAATACCATCAATAAAAGCTTTCACTAATAAAATACGACCTGGTAAAATTTCCTGAATAAAATCAATTAAAACGTTCCCTTTAAAAAGTATGGCTACACCCGCTGATCCTGCAGCATTCGATCCGGACCAGACAGATGGCCCACACTTCCACTCATCTTTATATTTTTGATATGACATTTCATGTGGGATATTACATTCTTGCAGAAAAAATACAGATGCAGTAAAACACGTAAAAAAATTAAAAAGAGCAGTTCTTCTCGTGTTAGATTTTATGCCTCTCACGTTGAGGGAAATACCTTTGAGTTCAGCCATCATTAGAAAATGTAGAAATTTTACTTAGGTAACTAAGAGCAACGGATTTACCTGTCCGATGAACCTGATCAGACCACTGGGCTTGCGCCTCCCTCCTCATCTGATAGTATCGTCACGAGAGTCTCCGTGGAGGAGGAAAGATTACCACATTTATATAAACCCGACGCTACACTGGCATAGCTCGGAGGGCTGGCTGGCAGAACCCGCTGGGTCTCCATTGGCTGGCCATGCAGTTCCTCATCAGGTGGGTCCCCGAGGGGTTCCGCCGCCCCTGTTTGACCTGTAGAAGGTCGTCCTATAGGAGGAGGTTGCGCACAAGGCAGAGCCTCTGACTCTTCAGAGTCAGCAAGATCCCGGTCCCCACCTGTAGCAGCGGAGACCGAAACCCCTGAGGGTCCAGCGTCCACGTCCCCTTCTGGAGAAGTGTCCATCTGTTCACCTCCTGCTGCCTCCTCCGAACCACCCTTTTTCTTTTTCTTAGGACCCACCTTTATCCACTCAGCGCCCTCAGCACTAGGAGACCCAGACTGGGCATGGGCTTCTGTGTCGGCCTTTTGCCGGTCCCTTTTGACCTTACCAGTAGTGCCCTTCTGCTCCTTCTCAGCCCTCCTTTTGGACTCCCGCAGGTCCTGCAGCCAGGTTTTGGGATTTGGTATTTTACCTGTCATAGACTCTGGAGACACTTCACTATTTGGTACGCCCTTATTGTCTCCAGAGGCTCCAGGTTGTTGTTCCTCCTCCTGAGGGGTGGTCTGATCTTTTGGTCCTTGGTCGGACGTCTTGGACTTCCCCTTTTGCTCATCTTCCCGAAATCTGTGAGGGCAAGAAAAATAAAAGTGACCTGGAGTCTGGCAAAAACTGCATTTCTTTTCCTTAGGGCATTCTTTTGTCTCATGTTCTTCACTAGCACAATTTCTACATGATACATGACAGTTTTCTTTTGAATGACCATAGCGCCCACAATTTCTGCAATATACTGGCATCCCAGAAAAGAAGAAATCCCCATTTGTTTGCCCAATTTTGAAACGGGCAGGGGGGAGCCGTATACCACCTGGTGTATTTGGATCTCTTGTACACTTCACAAGGAATTTCCACTTAGATGTCCATATGTTATATTCGTTTAATATCTTCCCAATACATTTAACACTTTTAAAATAAATTGCTAGAAATGACATTACTTCTGGAGCAGAAACAAAGGGCGAAAATATTTTTACAATAACCAGTCTTACCTCATCCAGGACGTGCTCAACAATTTGTATCCCTTTCAAAACAGGACTATTTTCAACTTTTTTTAACTTTTCTAGTACATCTCTAAAAATACCTTCTCCGGTAAATGTGATGTCATAGTCACCTCTTCTGGATTAATCCTGGATGGAGAGAATTTCATTCCTTTGTACGCCAAGAAGGTTCCTGAGCACGTCCTGGACTACATACCCTAATTTCCTCATATCCGAGCCACCCGCCGTGAAGTGAACTCGGATAGAGTTTTTTAGCCTCGCATAAAGAGGCACGAGGTTAGGGTCAACCTCCATGGAAAAACGCAACAAGGTTGCAAATTGCAGCCGCTTGCAATCTGCGCTCCCAGTGTTCTTGCAGCGAAAAACACCTGGAAGCTGGGGGATCGCAACTCGTTACCCTGGGACTAAGCCCTCTCCCTAATAGCAGCAAGCAGGTTAAGTCCACCAAAGTGGACGATCCTGCCAGGCCAAGGAGAGGGGTACCCGAGTGCCCTTCAACTACAATCTCCTGCAATAAAGCACTTGATCTTAGCCAAAAGGCCGAGAAGCGATAACCAGAATTGGTTTCAAACTACGGAGCCACCCAAGGATCCTGAAAAGTCCATTTGTGGAGATGAGCTCCTGGACTCCCGTTAAGAAGACATGTTGTCAACCTCTAGATCCCTTACATGCCTGCACTTTTCGGCTTGCTGCTGCTGCAATCCACGCGTTTTAGATCTGCATAACTCCACCTCTTTAAACACAGCACCTTCACCCCCTGCTGTTCCCACCCGCCTCAACACCGTTGGAAGGGAGGAGAACCAATTAAGGCGGGGGGTGGGGTGGAACGAGCAGCTGTCTACCCTTAGCAGGAGGGCTCCTGATTACATACCTCTCCTGCTGCTGCTGCTGCTGGCTGTCCAGCAGCAGACTGAAGGTGGCTGCTGCTGTGCACAGGTATATAAAGGCTCAGAGCCTATTATGACACGCGCAGCCAGCGTTCCATTGCCACATTCCATCTACTGCAGGCAGGATACCTGGCTGGCTGAATGTCGCTGAGAAGCTCACAGAGACCGCCATAAGCAACAGTTTAACAGAATGCCACAGACTAATCAACCAAACTTTTTGGGTTGGGTTCTCTTTTATAGTCTGCAGGCATTAAATGAAAGAAGTCAGTGTTCCAGCAGAAGGAGACAACGTTTCAGAAAAGGCATTGTAGCAAACCAAAAAAGAAATTTTAAGCGCAGCAGAGTAACCAGCGCACATACCTGTTAGCTCAGGTGAGTTTAAAAGGCTGCTGTTGATAACAAGGGCATTTGCTAAATAGATGGTGTGTGTGCAACAATATACTGAAAGGTCAATTATATTGTGCAGCTTATCTCACCACCTGTAGTTATTTAGGTGAAAGCTCCAAAATGCTTGCCTAATATGTCTGTTTATCCAAAAGGAAGTAAAAAGGGAGAGCTAGAAAGATAGCATTGCATCACATTACATGGCAATGCAATGCACAGTTGCTGAAGTTGAACCAAAATGAGCTTGTAATCTGGCTTCTGCAACTTTGAACATGAAAAATCCAATGAGGAGAAGAAAAGCAAAGCCAAAGAGTCCATCCCAAAATCCGACAAACAAGCAAAATGAACAAAAAACATTGAATTCAATTCTTTCTGATTTTAGAAACTGCATTAAAGAAGGGGTGCACCGGTCCTGGAGATACTGCAATACCAGGTCAATGCGTGGAGTGGACAGAGCAAGCTCTTTTTCCATCTCCCTGTTCTAAAAATCCATTTAATATATGGTCCCCAGATAGGGGACGTATCAGATATTAAACTGATAAGAACAGATCCGTTTTCAAACAAGCTTTATTTAAATCAGACATACATCATAAATTACAAACAAATCACAAAGACTTGAATAAAATATGACATAAAACAAATACAAGGTCAGATTTAAAAAGCGCATAAAAGCATAAAAAGCATAAAACACAGTTTTGCATATAATTTGCATAAATAAATACATATGTCAAATGCAAACACCATAGCTTTTTAACTTTATCTTTTTACAATCAGGTAGTATGAAAACTTTTCACAAAGAACATATCCGATACAATATTTGAAACAAATCACAAATACTGGAATAAAATATGACATAAAACTAATACAGAGTCAGAATTAAAATGCACTTAAAAGCATAAAAAGCATAAAACAGTTTTGCATATAATTTACATAAATAAATACATATTCCAAATTTGCAAACACCATAGCTTTTTTGCTTCATTGATTCCCATCTTTTTACAATCTCTCAGGTAGTATGTAAACATTTCACAAAGAGCAAGCCCAATACAATCTTTGACAGGAATAAATTCACGTTTAAACAATAATATATTGCGCACTTTCCATAAAGCTTCTTTTAAACAGTTTATTATAAGCCATGCGACTCGTGCTTGTTTCATGGTTGGGCATTTAATTATCCCATATATTATAATGTCACAATTAAGGGTTTGTATACCACATATCCATTTTAGGAGGGTGCCCACCGTCTGCCATAGCTCTTGTGCGTAGGGGCAATCCCACAGTAAATGAAACACTGACTCGTTTGGGGCGCATCTTTCTCTGGGACATCTAGCACTAGCCACCAGCCCCCTATGATGCTGAAAAGCTCTCGTAGGGAGACATTGGTGAACAACCTGCCAAGCTAAATCCTTTTGTGAGTTGCTAAGTGCAGGACAGGCCACGTTGTTCCACACCAGGCGGCACCTGGAGATGGAAAAATTAGACACATCCTCCATCTCCTCATGTCCCTTACAAATAACTGTTAACTTACGTTGATCAAATAAAAGCTGACAATCAACTTGGGTCAGATCATATTCTGAAATGACCTTCTCCAAGATCTTGTAATGCTTAGGGGGAGATAAGAGAAAAGGACAATTAACAGTCATACTGAAGTTCAACTTTCGGAAAAGAAACCCAGTTGTATATCTAAGAAAACAAGAGAAAGCCCCAACATTATTCAAGCTTTTGCAACAAAATACAAAAAACTTGATAAATAAAAACAATTTTAAATCAGGGAACCCTTTACCCCCATTTTTCTTGCTTTTACATACCACCTCCCTCCTCAATTTCTCCATTTTGGATCCCCACAGAAAATAAAACATGGGCTTCATAAGTCTTTTAAGATACAGAGAATTAGGGGGAAAAACCATAGCGGCATACAAAATGATAGGAAGCAAAACCATTTTAATTACAAGAATCTTGCCCTCCATTGTTAGTTTTCGAGTTTGCCATAAAGAGATCTTCTGATTTAATTTATTCAAAACCAAATCCCAGTTTTCAATACCATCATTAGCAGGATTAAACAAGACACCCAGGATCTTGATTCCTACTGTTTGTGTGGGAACCCTAGGCGGATCTGACTCCCATTGACCCATAATCATACAGTCACATTTATTTATATTCAACTTAAACCCAGACCCAGCACTAAAAATTTCAGTAATTAGAATTGCTCTGTTAATAGATGCTGAGCTAGTGCCATATACAGATATGTCATCCATATATCCAATGGCTTTAACTTGTTGTCCACCCCCACCCGGAATAAAAATGCCCCTAACTACCTTGTCCCGACGCAGCAGGCACAACAGTGGCTCAATGGAGCAGACAAATAAAAGTGGGGACATGGGGCAACCTTGTTTAACACCGGAAAGAAGCTCCACCTCTCTAGTTAAAAAACCATTGACTAAAATCCGGGCAGATGACTGTTTGTATAAAAGCGCAATTTTCTGAATAAAAGAATCAGGGAACCCCATCTTTCCCATAACTTTAAAAAGATAAAAGTGGGAGACCCTATCAAACGCTTTCATAAAATCCAAAGATAAAATAGCTAGTGGCTGTTTTCTATCTTTTTGAAACCAGATAAGATCACGAATTAGGTTTAGATGCTCCCAGATTAATCTCCCGGGGACACCACAAACCTGATCTGGATGAATTACATTTTTAATAACTGCTTTAAGACGACCAGCAACAACTTTAGCTAAAATCTTGTAGTCTGTATTTAATAGTGAAATAGGCCTCCAATTCTCCAACTTTGATTTATCACCTTTCTTAAAAATTAATGTAATCATACTTTTACGCCATGAATATGGTAATAAATCAGCCTTAGAGGCTTCACAAACTACTTGTATAAAATCCTCCTTAATTAGATCCCAAAAGCAAAGATAAAATTCAATAGGAAGGCCATCTGATCCAGGAGCCTTACCTTTATTAAAACTCTTAAGGGTCTCTTCAATTTCACTGGGTAAAAGTTCTTTAGCTAAAAAAATCTGGTCATCTTTATTTAAAAACTGGGATAAAACATTAAGATTCTCTGTAAAAGCAGGTTCATCAACATTTTTAATACTAAAAAGATCTCTATAAAAATTAGCAGTATGCTCTAAAATGCCCTCAGTGGAAGATTGTCCTTCTAGCTCAGTAATCACTTGTTTTTTGTCACTCATTTTTTTAAAGAAAAACCTTGAGCAGGTCTCACCCTCTTCCAAATATTTCACACGGGTATTAAATATAATTTCTTTACCCTTTTGTTCCAGGAATTTTTGGATTTCTGTCTGGATCTTGGCAATCTCATCATCCACACCAGGTACTCCCCACCCCTTAAGCTTAAGGAGAGTTTGCATCCTGACATTAAAATCTTTAAAACATTTCCTTTTTTCACGTGCCTTCCTTTTACCAATTTTAATAAAAAATTCTTTAATACGGGTTTTAACACACTTCCACCACCCCAACATACTCTGATTTGGGTGTTTCCGTCTTCTCCAACTCTCATACTTTGCATAAAACTCCGCCCTTACCAGTTCGTCTTCTAATAAGAGCACATTCAATTTCCACATACCTTTTCCAAATTTTGCTTCCTGTGGAGTTTGCAATACATTGTATAGTAATACATGATCAGAAAAAATATTTTCTATTAGACCAGCATTCCTAGGTTTAAAAACATCAGAAGAGGAAAAAATAAAATCAATACGAGATGACATCCCTCTACCTCTCCATGTATGCCCAGGGTCAGTAGGGTAGGACTTTCTCCAAGCATCTAATAATTTGAGGTCCGTTGTCAAATGTTTTAACAGACTGGATGTTTTGTCTGTTCTTCCATTAGTATCACCTCCACTCCTCCCCTCCCCCAACATGACACAGTTAAAATCCCCTCCCACTATCACAGGGGACGGACCTGATAAAAACAAAGGGATGACATTAAAAAGGGAAGCACGCTCATTTTTCTCTGGGGATGCATAAACATTAATAAGACGACAGGTAAAACCATTTAAAATAACATGAGTTGATAAGGCACGACCTGGAACTATTTCAGTGATGGATAAAACATTAACATTTTGACATTTGAATAAAATCCCAACCCCGGCAGCTTTATTTTCATTGGACCCTGACCAAATAGAGGGTCCTGCTGACCAGTCCATTTTTAAGTTGGGGTATGACAAATCGTGATCAATACCGCATTCTTGCAGGAAAAAAATGTCAAAGTTCAGAGTCATTAACCAAGCAAACAAAGCAGCCCGTCTAACAGGGCTCTTTAGGCTTCTCACATTTAGTGAGGCAACACGGATTTCTGCCATGTTAGGTGTTTTTTATTGATTCATTATACTCTGAATCTGAATCAATAATTTGTGACAGAGAAGGTGAAGGAAGGGATGACACAGTTCGTAAACTGTCCGTTTCATCTGAGTCCGTGAAATCCTCAATTAAGTTAGTCCCCTCTGGGCTGAGAATTTTTGCAGCACTAGATAGAAAGACTTTACGGGACATCTGAGGCAGGTTATGCTCCTCCTGCGCCTCTTCACGACTTCTCTTACCACTGGCGCTGAGATCCATCCGATCCTCCGAATCCACCCGATCCTCACCAGGCACTGCAGCAGGTGGAATACCCGCAGACCCTCCAGGAGCACCAAGGGACATCATCTCCGGAGCAGGATGACCATCAGGACCAGCAACAGGTTCACCAACCACTGCACGACCTCTATCATCCAGGCAGGCAACAGGACATCCATCAGGAATGGTTCCAGGACATCCATCTGGACTGGCATCAGGACATCCATCTGGACTGGCATCAGGGCATCCATCTGGGTTGGCATCAGGACATCCATCTGGATTGGCATCAGGGCATTCGTCTGGATTGGCATCAGGGCATCCATCTGGATTGGCATCAGGGCATCCGTCTGGACTGGCATCAGGGCAGACATCTGGTCCAACATCTGTGCTGGCATCAGCAGGGGTATCTGGATGGACATCTGGATTGGTACCAACAGCTCCAGATTTTCGCCTCTTTTTTGGTTCCCTCTCATTTCCGCTCTGAGAAGGTGCCATCTCCCCACCAGGTGAAACCTGGACCCCTGCAGGAGTAGGCAAAGGCGTGACCTCGGCTACAGAGGCCGGGTTTTTCCGCAAAGGTACCGACAGAGCATCGACTGAGTCAGACTGTTTTTGACCTTTAGTAATGTCCACAAAGCTTTTTCTGGGGTCACCCGGGCTGACCCTGCTGGCATCAGCAGGAACTCCTGCGGAACTAGCCGCAGGCGCCCGAGAGCCACCACGAGACCTTGTCCGCATCGGACAATTACTGAACAGGTGAGTAGACATTCCGCACCCACTGCAGGTCTTACTGTTCTTACAGTCCTTTGAGGCATGACCCCATTGTCCACAGTTGTGGCACTGACTCATCCGCTCGTTCTTACAATCGCTCTGTATGTGACCAAGGTCACCACACCTACGACACCTGAATGGTTGTCCATCATAGAAGAGGTAGCCATGGTCTCTTCCCAGCACCACTGTGGAGGGGGGGTGCATAAGGCCTTCTACACCCCCAGGGTCAAGTCTGAAGCGTACCATAAAGCGTCGTTTCCCATTCCAGAAACCACTCCGACCTTTGACGTTCCCCGTAAATCTGACAGATGTACAATATCTGCTCAGAAAAAGCTCAATATCATCTGTGGACACATGGGGGTTAAACATGTATACCACAAGGGGAACGTCAACTCCGCCATAGAGACCCGTAAAAATCACTCCGTCCAACAGCTTGCTGTTACGGTGGCCCTTAACGCATTCGTAAAAGTGCTGGCAGGCAACCTTGGTCGAGAACGTGAGAATATATGTACTCTGCCCCTTCTCCTGCAGGCAGTAAACATCATGATCTTTCACGTTCAACAGATCTCTCAAAATCTGTACATAGAACTCACGGGGGTTGTCATATCCGACGTGGTTTGCTGGAACCTCGATACGCACCGAGTTCCTGATTTGGCCGGAGCCAGTGGAAAATTGAAATGAACAAGGCATCTCACCAAAGTGGCAAAGGCTTACCGTCACCACGGGCTCGGCCTTTCGCCTGGGGATCGCAACTTGTTGCCCGGGGACTAAGCCAGCTCCCTAATAGCAGCAGGGGGGTGAAGTCCCACCAAAAGGTGAGACGATCCCCCCAGGCCAAGGAGCCGGGTACCCCGGGCACCTCTCAGCCAAGACCAAGGCAGCAACCGTTAGATCACTGCACCTGATCTCAGCCAAAAGGCCGAGAAGCGATAACCAGAATTGGTTTCAAACTACGGAGCCACCCAAGGATCCTGAAAAGTCCATTTGTGGAGATGAGCTCCTGGACTCCCGTTAAGAAGACATGTTGTCAACCTCTAGATCCCTTACATGCCTGCACTTTTCGGCTTGCTGCTGCTGCAATCCACGCGTTTTAGATCTGCATAACTCCACCTCTTTAAACACAGCACCTTCACCCCCTGCTGTTCCCACCCGCCTCAACACCGTTGGAAGGGAGGAGAACCAATTAAGGCGGGGGGTGGGGTGGAACGAGCAGCTGTCTACCCTTAGCAGGAGGGCTCCTGATTACATACCTCTCCTGCTGCTGCTGCTGCTGGCTGTCCAGCAGCAGACTGAAGGTGGCTGCTGCTGTGCACAGGTATATAAAGGCTCAGAGCCTATTATGACACGCGCAGCCAGCGTTCCATTGCCACATTCCATCTACTGCAGGCAGGATACCTGGCTGGCTGAATGTCGCTGAGAAGCTCACAGAGACCGCCATAAGCAACAGTTTAACAGAGTGCCACAGACTAATCAACCAAACTTTTTGGGTTGGGTTCTCTTTTATAGTCTGCAGGCATTAAATGAAAGAAGTCAGTGTTCCAGCAGAAGGAGACAACGTTTCAGAAAAGGCATTGTAGCAAACCAAAAAAGAAATTTTAAGCGCAGCAGAGTAACCAGCGCACATACCTGTTAGCTCAGGTGAGTTTAAAAGGCTGCTGTTGATAACAAGGGCATTTGCTAAATAGATGGTGTGTGTGCAACAATATACTGAAAGGTCAATTATATTGTGCAGCTTATCTCACCACCTGTAGTTATTTAGGTGAAAGCTCCAAAATGCTTGCCTAATATGTCTGTTTATCCAAAAGGAAGTAAAAAGGGAGAGCTAGAAAGATAGCATTGCATCACATTACATGGCAATGCAATGCACAGTTGCTGAAGTTGAACCAAAATGAGCTTGTAATCTGGCTTCTGCAACTTTGAACATGAAAAATCCAATGAGGAGAAGAAAAGCAAAGCCAAAGAGTCCATCCCAAAATCCGACAAACAAGCAAAATGAACAAAAAACATTGAATTCAATTCTTTCTGATTTTAGAAACTGCATTAAAGAAGGGGTGCACCGGTCCTGGAGATACTGCAATACCAGGTCAATGCGTGGAGTGGACAGAGCAAGCTCTTTTTCCATCTCCCTGTTCTAAAAATCCATTTAATATATGGTCCCCAGATAGGGGACGTATCAGATATTAAACTGATAAGAACAGATACTACACTTGATCTTAGCCAAAAGGCCGAGAAGCGATAACCAGAATTGGTTTCAAACTACGGAGCCACCCAAGGATCCTGAAAAGTCCATTTGTGGAGATGAGCTCCTGGACTCCCGTTAAGAAGACATGTTGTCAACCTCTAGATCCCTTACATGCCTGCACTTTTCGGCTTGCTGCTGCTGCAATCCACGCGTTTTAGATCTGCATAACTCCACCTCTTTAAACACAGCACCTTCACCCCCTGCTGTTCCCACCCGCCTCAACACCGTTGGAAGGGAGGAGAACCAATTAAGGCGGGGGGTGGGGTGGAACGAGCAGCTGTCTACTCTTAGCAGGAGGGCTCCTGATTACATACCTCTCCTGCTGCTGCTGCTGCTGGCTGTCCAGCAGCAGACTGAAGGTGGCTGCTGCTGTGCACAGGTATATAAAGGCTCAGAGCCTATTATGACACGCGCAGCCAGCGTTCCATTGCCACATTCCATCTACTGCAGGCAGGATACCTGGCTGGCTGAATGTCGCTGAGAAGCTCACAGAGACCGCCATAAGCAACAGTTTAACAGAATGCCACAGACTAATCAACCAAACTTTTTGGGTTGGGTTCTCTTTTATAGTCTGCAGGCATTAAATGAAAGAAGTCAGTGTTCCAGCAGAAGGAGACAACGTTTCAGAAAAGGCATTGTAGCAAACCAAAAAAGAAATTTTAAGCGCAGCAGAGTAACCAGCGCACATACCTGTTAGCTCAGGTGAGTTTAAAAGGCTGCTGTTGATAACAAGGGCATTTGCTAAATAGATGGTGTGTGTGCAACAATATACTGAAAGGTCAATTATATTGTGCAGCTTATCTCACCACCTGTAGTTATTTAGGTGAAAGCTCCAAAATGCTTGCCTAATATGTCTGTTTATCCAAAAGGAAGTAAAAAGGGAGAGCTAGAAAGATAGCATTGCATCACATTACATGGCAATGCAATGCACAGTTGCTGAAGTTGAACCAAAATGAGCTTGTAATCTGGCTTCTGCAACTTTGAACATGAAAAATCCAATGAGGAGAAGAAAAGCAAAGCCAAAGAGTCCATCCCAAAATCCGACAAACAAGCAAAATGAACAAAAAACATTGAATTCAATTCTTTCTGATTTTAGAAACTGCATTAAAGAAGGGGTGCACCGGTCCTGGAGATACTGCAATACCAGGTCAATGCGTGGAGTGGACAGAGCAAGCTCTTTTTCCATCTCCCTGTTCTAAAAATCCATTTAATATATGGTCCCCAGATAGGGGACGTATCAGATATTAAACTGATAAGAACAGATACTACACTTGATCTTAGCCAAAAGGCCGAGAAGCGATAACCAGAATTGGTTTCAAACTACGGAGCCACCCAAGGATCCTGAAAAGTCCATTTGTGGAGATGAGCTCCTGGACTCCCGTTAAGAAGACATGTTGTCAACCTCTAGATCCCTTACATGCCTGCACTTTTCGGCTTGCTGCTGCTGCAATCCACGCGTTTTAGATCTGCATAACTCCACCTCTTTAAACACAGCACCTTCACCCCCTGCTGTTCCCACCCGCCTCAACACCGTTGGAAGGGAGGAGAACCAATTAAGGCGGGGGGTGGGGTGGAACGAGCAGCTGTCTACCCTTAGCAGGAGGGCTCCTGATTACATACCTCTCCTGCTGCTGCTGCTGCTGGCTGTCCAGCAGCAGACTGAAGGTGGCTGCTGCTGTGCACAGGTATATAAAGGCTCAGAGCCTATTATGACACGCGCAGCCAGCGTTCCATTGCCACATTCCATCTACTGCAGGCAGGATACCTGGCTGGCTGAATGTTGCTGAGAAGCTCACAGAGACCGCCATAAGCAACAGTTTAACAGAATGCCACAGACTAATCAACCAAACTTTTTGGGTTGGGTTCTCTTTTATAGTCTGCAGGCATTAAATGAAAGAAGTCAGTGTTCCAGCAGAAGGAGACAACGTTTCAGAAAAGGCATTGTAGCAAACCAAAAAAGAAATTTTAAGCGCAGCAGAGTAACCAGCGCACATACCTGTTAGCTCAGGTGAGTTTAAAAGGCTGCTGTTGATAACAAGGGCATTTGCTAAATAGATGGTGTGTGTGCAACAATATACTGAAAGGTCAATTATATTGTGCAGCTTATCTCACCACCTGTAGTTATTTAGGTGAAAGCTCCAAAATGCTTGCCTAATATGTCTGTTTATCCAAAAGGAAGTAAAAAGGGAGAGCTAGAAAGATAGCATTGCATCACATTACATGGCAATGCAATGCACAGTTGCTGAAGTTGAACCAAAATGAGCTTGTAATCTGGCTTCTGCAACTTTGAACATGAAAAATCCAATGAGGAGAAGAAAAGCAAAGCCAAAGAGTCCATCCCAAAATCCGACAAACAAGCAAAATGAACAAAAAACATTGAATTCAATTCTTTCTGATTTTAGAAACTGCATTAAAGAAGGGGTGCACCGGTCCTGGAGATACTGCAATACCAGGTCAATGCGTGGAGTGGACAGAGCAAGCTCTTTTTCCATCTCCCTGTTCTAAAAATCCATTTAATATATGGTCCCCAGATAGGGGACGTATCAGATATTAAACTGATAAGAACAGATTTTTTGATTGAATATATCTTTTATTAGCACAAAAAATAAGTTAACAGACAGTGTACAGTGCCGCAGCCCAGTACACACAGAATTCTACATCATATTTACATAGCATGAGGATACGACGCACTAACTAGACACATCACACCCCTATGCTACACAAAACACTCAATCTGAAAGAAAAAGCATGTCAATCAATACAGTACGACGAACCGTGATAAGGGATGGGGATTGGGAAAAAGGGGATTGGTTGGGGAAAATCACAGGCCCGAAGCTTTATTGAAAGACAAGACACATAAGGGGAGAGGGGGAGGAGGGGTTTAGTCCTCGTCCTCGTCCTCCGGACCGTCCATGATGGAATAGTCTCTGAGCAGGCTGTGGATCAGCCTGCGGCAGTCCTGGATGGACATCCTCTCCCTCCTCAAGATGAGCCGGTTCCTGGCGACCCAAACGGCATCCTTGAAGCAGTTCATAAGGTGCCAAGCCTCCTGGATGGCTCCGACGGTATGAACCCCAGGGAAGAGTCCGTAAAGCACAGAATGGTGCGATAGGCTCGCCCTGGGGACAGAGTTCCTCAGGTCGTCCTCAAGTGCAGTCAATAGGCGCTGTGCAAATCCGCAGTCCCAAAAAGTGTGCAAAGATGTTTCCTCCACGAAGGGGCACCTTGGGCAGTACCGGGTCTTGCACAGGTTCCGGGCATGCATGAATGACCGGACGGGCAGTCCGCCCTGAATCGCCATCCACGACAAGTCCTTGTGCCCGTTGGTCAGCCTGTCAGACGACACATTTGTCCACACAGTCTCCAGCGTGTCCTGGTGAAGTCCTGTGATGTTCTCCACGTCATCCTTGGCTCTGATTAGCTTGTGGATAGTTTTGGGCTTCCACAAGTCGGGCTTGAGTCCCTCCAGTTGATGCTCCCCCACAAATCGAACGACGTCTCCGTAGAACCATGGCGTCGTCCAGTTGTAGGGGAAGGAGCTGTCCCACTTGTCCCAGCCGAGTCGCCTCCAAAGAGGAAGCAGGAAGAAGCGAGACATGGACCTGCCCGCGGAGCCATTCTTGACTTGCAAAGTCCGGCGGACACAATCACACACAAAAGAGGATCGCAGGAGGGTGGGGATATCTGGAACGCCCT
The DNA here is from genome assembly GCF_046119375.1 of Phyllobates terribilis. NCBI lineage: Eukaryota > Metazoa > Chordata > Amphibia > Anura > Dendrobatidae > Phyllobates > Phyllobates terribilis. The sequence goes on from NW_027362765.1 coordinate 653,813,608, forward strand.
TCCCACCCTTGCGAGGCTCCTTGTACATGACGGCCCGCCTGACTCTGTCCATCTTGGATCCCCAGACAAAGTGAAACACTGTCCTGGTAATGGCCCTGCACACAGTGACGTGTGGGGGCCAGGCCTGCGCCGTGTACTGCAAGACGGGCAGGACCTCATTACGCAGGACGAGTGCCTTACCCTCACAAGTGAGGTGTCTGAGGCTCCAGAGTCCGATCCGTTGCTTCACCTTGGCCAAGCGTTCTTGCCAGGACTTGAGGGCCGCTCCTTCCTTCCCGAACCAGACTCCCAGCACCTTGAGGAAATCCGGTTGAATGTTGAAGGGGAAGGGGGCGGAGGAGGCCGGCTGCCAATCCCCGAAGAGCATGGCTTCCGACTTCCTGCAGTTGACTTTGGCCCCTGAAGCCCGGCCGAACCTCTCACACGTCTGGACGAGGGCGTCGACTGAACCCCCATCAGCGCAGAAGACGGTGACGTCGTCCATGTAGAGCGAGCACTTGACCTCGTGTCGTCCCGGACCCGGTGCGGTGATCCCTCTGATCTCTCCATTCTGCCGGATAGCCTCTGCGAAGAGTTCTATAACACAAACAAAAAGAAGAGGTGATAGAGGGCAGCCTTGTCTGACCCCAGAGAGGACAGGGAAGGGGTCAGTCTTCCAGCCGTTCACCAACACCGAGCTGTGGATATCAAAATACATCAGACGGACATACGAACAAAACATGTTACCCAAACCTAACCGGTGCAGAGCTCGGCCCATGAACTCGTGGGAAACCCGGTCGAAGGCCTTCTCCTGATCCAAGGAGACCAGGGCCGCGTGTGCGCGGCGGACCTTGATGTACTCGACCGTGTCCCGCACGAGAGCGAGGCTGTCTGCGATGCGACGTCCAGGGATGCCGCAGGTCTGGTCCGGGTGGATGATCCGTCCGATGACCGTCTTAAGTCGTGTCGCCATCGTCTTGGCCAGGATCTTGTAGTCCACGTTGAGCAGAGTGATGGGACGCCAATTCCTCAGGTCGCACCTCTCTCCCTTCCGCTTGTACAGGATCGTGACCATTCCTTCCCTCAAAGATGGAGGCATTCTACCCTCCACCACCATCTCCTCGTACAGGTCCAACAGGTCCGGACAGATGAGGTCTCCCAGCGCTACATAGAGCTCCGCTGGAAGACCATCACTGCCCGGGGTCCTGCCGGTCCTAAAGGATTTAGCGGCAGAGAGCAATTCGCCCACCATCAGAGGTTTGTCCAAGGCTGCCGTGCCTGCAGGATCAAGATGGTTAGTGATACCTGACAGGAACTTATCAGCAGCGTCGGGGTCGGTAGTCTTGTGGGAGTAGAGTTCGCTGTAGAAGTCGCTGACGACCCTCATCACGTCCTCCTTCCCACGTCGCATGTTTCCGCTCTCGTCTCGCAGCTCGTTCATTGGCGTGTGACCGGCATGAAGTTTCCTGAAAAAGAATGAGTTACATTTCTCACCCTTCTCCAGATTCTCCACTTTGGAACGGAAGATGATTCGCTTGGACTCCTCCTCAAAGTGCCTTTTCAGGCTCTTCTTGGTCTCCTCCAGCTCCTCCCTCACGTCCCAGCCGCAGTGAAGAAGGTCCTGCAGCGACCGCAGCTCGCGCTGCAGCCCTCTGAAGTCCCTCCTCTTCTCACACTCCTGTTGTCGACCCTTGGCCTGAAAGAAACAGCGAAACTCAAGTTTAACATATTCCCACCAATCAGAGACTGTTTGGAAGCTACCCTTGTAGGACTGCCACATTGCGTAGGCTGCTCTCAGCTCCTCCACGACTTCATCCTGAGCCAGCAGAGCACAATTCAGCTTCCAGGAGCCGGGGCCGGACGGAAAACCGTCGCCGAGGACACCTTGTAAGTGAATGGCTCTGTGGTCGGAGAAGAAGCAGGAGACCATCGAGTGCCTACTCTGCCTGACTGCCCGAGAGGTGAACACAAAGTCAATCCTGGAGCGGAGTGAGCCATCGGGTCGGCTCCACGAATAGTTCGTGGAGCCTCTCCCCATGGAGCCCACCACGTCCTGAAGAGAGGCCTCGGTTACCATCTCGATGAGCAGCTTGGACGTGATGTCCAACTTGGCAGATGTGCCAGAACTACGACCGTCCTCCTTGATGGGGCAGTTGAAATCCCCGGCCATCACTAAGGTCCTGGTGGTGGCAAGCTGAAGCCGCAGGGTCTGGAAAAGCTCCAAACGCTCATTCTTCAGTGGGGACGCATACACGTTGATGAACCTGACAGGTTCTCCCGCCCAGTTGCCATCTACAACAAGAGCCCTGCCGCAGATGAGCTCCTGGACGGACTCAAGCGTGAATGCGCCCCCCCTGATCAGAATTGCGACCCCCGCAGACTTGCAGTCACCCCCACCGGACCAGTAGGATGGACCGTGGGACCACTCCCTGGCCAGATGTTTGAAGGACCTAGAGGAGGGAAGGGAACATTCCTGCAACATATAAACATCACACAACTGGGAAGTAAGGAAGGCATAAATAGTCTGACGTCTGAACTTGTCCTTGATGCTCCTGACATTAATGGAAAATAAGTTAATATTAGCCATCATGTAGGGAAAAAAGAAAAAGTTAGCGCAGGCAATACACCTTAGTTACCACTCCGGTCGGGTGGTCCCTTGTCGGTGTTGACTGCTGGTGACGGGATCACCAGCAGGCCCTCTTCCTCCATCTGGTCAAGCAGCGCGGCCTCAATCTCGGCGACCACCAGTTCCTCCTCTTCTGGCTCGGCCACCAGGGTCTCAACCATGTGCTCCATCTCTTCTGGCTCAGGGAGGGTATCCTCCTTTTCGCCTACGAAATCCAGAATCTTCTTTTTGGAGGATTCAGTAGCAGGGCTGTCCTCCACCTTCCTCTTTCCCCGGGTTGGAACTGGGGAGACAAGAAGGGGAAAATCCTCCTCGGAATAGATAGCGGCGGGTGGAGGAAAGGTTAATTCCACCGCTACCATGGTCTGGGGAGGGAGAGTGGCTGCCGGGGCAGGGGAAAGGACACCTGCTGAGGAGTAGGGGAAGGAGGAAGAGGAAGTGGAATCCTCAGCAGGGGTGGCCGGGGTGGGGGGGGATTGGACGGGGGTGGCAGGGGGAGGGATCGAGAGAGGGGTGACAGAACTCTTACCCTCCTTTGACTTTTTCTTCTGCTTCGGAGCTGCTGGGACCGTCGCTGGGGCTTTGGCCACCGACTCCTTGACCGCTTTGGCCTTGGTCGTCTCGGCCTTGGCCGCTGGGGCCTTGGTCGTCGCGTCCTTGACCTTCACAGGCCTGGTCGTCGGGGCCTTGTCCTCCGTAGCTGGGGTCGTCGCAACCACCGATGCCCAGGATCTCTCACGCCTGGGGCAATCCTTGTACAGATGAGCCGCCAGCCCACACAGGTTGCAGGACGTCTTCTTCGGGCAGTCCTTCGAGCTGTGTCCCGTCACTCGACAAATCCTGCAGGCATCCTCCTTGCAGTCCTTCATCTCGTGGCCGTTCTTGCCGCATCTCCTGCAGTTCCGCGGCATGTCCGGGTAATAGATGAGGCCGTAGGAGTTGCCCAGGGAGAATGTCGGGGGCAGGTGCCGAAGTCCGTCTGAGTACGCCAGGTCCCTGTGAAGTCTAACGGTCACCGACCACTTACCTGTCCAGAAGCCGAGTCCATTCAGGATGTGAGAGGGTTCCTTCACAACCAAACAGAAGCGTCTCAGGAAGGTACAGATGTCTTGGCCTGGGGTGTGCGGGTTGCGCATGGAGACCGTGATCCTCCTTTCATCCCTCTGGATAGGGCAGCTACCTGTAAAGGCAGAGAAAGAATTATCCGGTCCTTTTGCGCTTACCATTTCCCAGAACCTCCTGCAGGTGTTCACAGTGGCGAAGGTGACGAAGAAGATCCCCGTCAAGAAGGTCTGGATGCTGAGGGTATCCGACCTGGAGAAGCCTGGATCCAGCAGCATCTTCTGGCAGAACACGTCCGAGGACATGTCCGGCACCCTCCCATCCACTTCCTTCAGCTTCAGGGCCACCGTCTGCCGCATCCATGGCTCCAGGGCTGGAGCTTCGTGGCGGGGCTTCTGTGGTCTCTTCTGCTGGCCAGTCGTGGAGGCAGAGTCCTTGGGGTCAGAATCGGCTCCTGGCTGGGCCCTCCTGGCTGTCCCCAGCTCCAGGCTCTTCTTTTCGGCCTTCCTCGCAGCGCTTGCCATGGCTTTCCTCCTGCAGTTACTTCTTGGAGCTGGATCTGGAACTCTTCCCGGAATGGGTGGAGCTATGCAGATTCTTCTCCCGTCGTGTTCTGGACAAATTCCCCGAAAGGTCTTTGTCTCGATGATTTTCTTCCTCGAAGATTCCACAGGACAGCCCGATTCTTCTCCGAGTCTTCGTCTTCTTCTGGATTCTTTAGAGCTTCTTCCTCCCACCGATATCCGCCTTCGTTCTCTGATGTCAGCTGGGCTCCGAAGCTCTTCTCCTTCCGAGTTCGATCGCTCTCGTCAAGTGTAGATCGTAGCTCTTGTGTTCTTAAAAGAACAGATACTACACTTGATCTTAGCCAAAAGGCCGAGAAGCGATAACCAGAATTGGTTTCAAACTACGGAGCCACCCAAGGATCCTGAAAAGTCCATTTGTGGAGATGAGCTCCTGGACTCCCGTTAAGAAGACATGTTGTCAACCTCTAGATCCCTTACATGCCTGCACTTTTCGGCTTGCTGCTGCTGCAATCCACGCGTTTTAGATCTGCATAACTCCACCTCTTTAAACACAGCACCTTCACCCCCTGCTGTTCCCACCCGCCTCAACACCGTTGGAAGGGAGGAGAACCAATTAAGGCGGGGGGTGGGGTGGAACGAGCAGCTGTCTACCCTTAGCAGGAGGGCTCCTGATTACATACCTCTCCTGCTGCTGCTGCTGCTGGCTGTCCAGCAGCAGACTGAAGGTGGCTGCTGCTGTGCACAGGTATATAAAGGCTCAGAGCCTATTATGACACGCGCAGCCAGCGTTCCATTGCCACATTCCATCTACTGCAGGCAGGATACCTGGCTGGCTGAATGTCGCTGAGAAGCTCACAGAGACCGCCATAAGCAACAGTTTAACAGAATGCCACAGACTAATCAACCAAACTTTTTGGGTTGGGTTCTCTTTTATAGTCTGCAGGCATTAAATGAAAGAAGTCAGTGTTCCAGCAGAAGGAGACAACGTTTCAGAAAAGGCATTGTAGCAAACCAAAAAAGAAATTTTAAGCGCAGCAGAGTAACCAGCGCACATACCTGTTAGCTCAGGTGAGTTTAAAAGGCTGCTGTTGATAACAAGGGCATTTGCTAAATAGATGGTGTGTGTGCAACAATATACTGAAAGGTCAATTATATTGTGCAGCTTATCTCACCACCTGTAGTTATTTAGGTGAAAGCTCCAAAATGCTTGCCTAATATGTCTGTTTATCCAAAAGGAAGTAAAAAGGGAGAGCTAGAAAGATAGCATTGCATCACATTACATGGCAATGCAATGCACAGTTGCTGAAGTTGAACCAAAATGAGCTTGTAATCTGGCTTCTGCAACTTTGAACATGAAAAATCCAATGAGGAGAAGAAAAGCAAAGCCAAAGAGTCCATCCCAAAATCCGACAAACAAGCAAAATGAACAAAAAACATTGAATTCAATTCTTTCTGATTTTAGAAACTGCATTAAAGAAGGGGTGCACCGGTCCTGGAGATACTGCAATACCAGGTCAATGCGTGGAGTGGACAGAGCAAGCTCTTTTTCCATCTCCCTGTTCTAAAAATCCATTTAATATATGGTCCCCAGATAGGGGACGTATCAGATATTAAACTGATAAGAACAGATTTTTTGATTGAAGCTGCATCCAAGGCACTGAAAAATGTGACCGAAGTCACACCAAAACAGCGCACGAGGTGAGGATTCATGTGGACCCTTCCCGGAGGAGAGGGTTCCCAATAAACCATCCCCATCCCTCCGAGCCAGAAGGCCACAGCGAGGGTCAGGGATCTCCGATGCTCTCCCTAGCCGAAGCCGGAGAAGAGCCGTTTTCGTGCTCCCAGCTTCCATCTAGGCTGCCACCCTAGTGGAGCTGGAGCCTGTGTTGGTTTCTCAGCCCAAAGCTGACCGGACCTCCGACCGGGTTTATAAAAATTCCCCTTCCTAGCCCGGAGGCCAGGAATAGGGGGGGTTGCTCAGAAAGTATGATTGGCAAAGGTGCGGCGTGCTACGAAGCCAAGTCTTTCTGGGGTTCCCAGTCCCAGTAAGCTTGGACTCCCACCAGGGCGCCTACTCCTGGGGCACATTGCTCCAAAGCCCTCACACTTACCCAGCCTAGTGACTTCGATCCTGGAGGGCCATGTTTTCCATCAGATAACTCTATGAGCCACCTGGCGTACTAACAAGTGCACCAAACCAGTGTGTAATATGCATCAATTTACTAGGGAAGCCCAAGGACAAAACTGCCTTTTCAAAAGATACTACACTTGATCTTAGCCAAAAGGCCGAGAAGCGATAACCAGAATTGGTTTCAAACTACGGAGCCACCCAAGGATCCTGAAAAGTCCATTTGTGGAGATGAGCTCCTGGACTCCCGTTAAGAAGACATGTTGTCAACCTCTAGATCCCTTACATGCCTGCACTTTTCGGCTTGCTGCTGCTGCAATCCACGCGTTTTAGATCTGCATAACTCCACCTCTTTAAACACAGCACCTTCACCCCCTGTTGTTCCCACCCGCCTCAACACCGTTGGAAGGGAGGAGAACCAATTAAGGCGGGGGGTGGGGTGGAACGAGCAGCTGTCTACCCTTAGCAGGAGGGCTCCTGATTACATACCTCTCCTGCTGCTGCTGCTGGCTGTCCAGCAGCAGACTGAAGGTGGCTGCTGCTGTGCACAGGTATATAAAGGCTCAGAGCCTATTATGACACGCGCAGCCAGCGTTCCATTGCCACATTCCATCTACTGCAGGCAGGATACCTAGCTGGCTGAATGTCGCTGAGAAGCTCACAGAGACCGCCATAAGCAACAGTTTAACAGAATGCCACAGACTAATCAACCAAACTTTTTGGGTTGGGTTCTCTTTTATAGTCTGCAGGCATTAAATGAAAGAAGTCAGTGTTCCAGCAGAAGGAGACAACGTTTCAGAAAAGGCATTGTAGCAAACCAAAAAAGAAATTTTAAGCGCAGCAGAGTAACCAGCGCACATACCTGTTAGCTCAGGTGAGTTTAAAAGGCTGCTGTTGATAACAAGGGCATTTGCTAAATAGATGGTGTGTGTGCAACAATATACTGAAAGGTCAATTATATTGTGCAGCTTATCTCACCACCTGTAGTTATTTAGGTGAAAGCTCCAAAATGCTTGCCTAATATGTCTGTTTATCCAAAAGGAAGTAAAAAGGGAGAGCTAGAAAGATAGCATTGCATCACATTACATGGCAATGCAATGCACAGTTGCTGAAGTTGAACCAAAATGAGCTTGTAATCTGGCTTCTGCAACTTTGAACATGAAAAATCCAATGAGGAGAAGAAAAGCAAAGCCAAAGTGGCCATCCCAAAATCCGACAAACAAGCAAAATGAACAAAAAACATTGAATTCAATTCTTTCTGATTTTAGAAACTGCATTAAAGAAGGGGTGCACCGGTCCTGGAGATACTGCAATACCAGGTCAATGCGTGGAGTGGACAGAGCAAGCTCTTTTTCCATCTCCCTGTTCTAAAAATCCATTTAATATATGGTCCCCAGATAGGGGACGTATCAGATATTAAACTGATAAGAACAGATACTACACTTGATCTTAGCCAAAAGGCCGAGAAGCGATAACCAGAATTGGTTTCAAACTACGGAGCCACCCAAGGATCCTGAAAAGTCCATTTGTGGAGATGAGCTCCTGGACTCCCGTTAAGAAGACATGTTGTCAACCTCTAGATCCCTTACATGCCTGCACTTTTCGGCTTGCTGCTGCTGCAATCCACGCGTTTTAGATCTGCATAACTCCACCTCTTTAAACACAGCACCTTCACCCCCTGCTGTTCCCACCCGCCTCAACACCGTTGGAAGGGAGGAGAACCAATTAAGGCGGGGGGTGGGGTGGAACGAGCAGCTGTCTACCCTTAGCAGGAGGGCTCCTGATTACATACCTCTCCTGCTGCTGCTGCTGCTGGCTGTCCAGCAGCAGACTGAAGGTGGCTGCTGCTGTGCACAGGTATATAAAGGCTCAGAGCCTATTATGACACGCGCAGCCAGCGTTCCATTGCCACATTCCATCTACTGCAGGCAGGATACCTGGCTGGCTGAATGTCGCTGAGAAGCTCACAGAGACCGCCATAAGCAACAGTTTAACAGAATGCCACAGACTAATCAACCAAACTTTTTGGGTTGGGTTCTCTTTTATAGTCTGCAGGCATTAAATGAAAGAAGTCAGTGTTCCAGCAGAAGGAGACAACGTTTCAGAAAAGGCATTGTAGCAAACCAAAAAAGAAATTTTAAGCGCAGCAGAGTAACCAGCGCACATACCTGTTAGCTCAGGTGAGTTTAAAAGGCTGCTGTTGATAACAAGGGCATTTGCTAAATAGATGGTGTGTGTGCAACAATATACTGAAAGGTCAATTATATTGTGCAGCTTATCTCACCACCTGTAGTTATTTAGGTGAAAGCTCCAAAATGCTTGCCTAATATGTCTGTTTATCCAAAAGGAAGTAAAAAGGGAGAGCTAGAAAGATAGCATTGCATCACATTACATGGCAATGCAATGCACAGTTGCTGAAGTTGAACCAAAATGAGCTTGTAATCTGGCTTCTGCAACTTTGAACATGAAAAATCCAATGAGGAGAAGAAAAGCAAAGCCAAAGAGTCCATCCCAAAATCCAACAAACAAGCAAAATGAACAAAAAACATTGAATTCAATTCTTTCTGATTTTAGAAACTGCATTAAAGAAGGGGTGCACCGGTCCTGGAGATACTGCAATACCAGGTCAATGCGTGGAGTGGACAGAGCAAGCTCTTTTTCCATCTCCCTGTTCTAAAAATCCATTTAATATATGGTCCCCAGATAGGGGACGTATCAGATATTAAACTGATAAGAACAGATACTACACTTGATCTTAGCCAAAAGGCCGAGAAGCGATAACCAGAATTGGTTTCAAACTACGGAGCCACCCAAGGATCCTGAAAAGTCCATTTGTGGAGATGAGCTCCTGGACTCCCGTTAAGAAGACATGTTGTCAACCTCTAGATCCCTTACATGCCTGCACTTTTCGGCTTGCTGCTGCTGCAATCCACGCGTTTTAGATCTGCATAACTCCACCTCTTTAAACACAGCACCTTCACCCCCTGCTGTTCCCACCCGCCTCAACACCGTTGGAAGGGAGGAGAACCAATTAAGGCGGGGGGTGGGGTGGAACGAGCAGCTGTCTACCCTTAGCAGGAGGGCTCCTGATTACATACCTCTCCTGCTGCTGCTGCTGCTGGCTGTCCAGCAGCAGACTGAAGGTGGCTGCTGCTGTGCACAGGTATATAAAGGCTCAGAGCCTATTATGACACGCGCAGCCAGCGTTCCATTGCCACATTCCATCTACTGCAGGCAGGATACCTGGCTGGCTGAATGTCGCTGAGAAGCTCACAGAGACCGCCATAAGCAACAGTTTAACAGAATGCCACAGACTAATCAACCAAACTTTTTGGGTTGGGTTCTCTTTTATAGTCTGCAGGCATTAAATGAAAGAAGTCAGTGTTCCAGCAGAAGGAGACAACGTTTCAGAAAAGGCATTGTAGCAAACCAAAAAAGAAATTTTAAGCGCAGCAGAGTAACCAGCGCACATACCTGTTAGCTCAGGTGAGTTTAAAAGGCTGCTGTTGATAACAAGGGCATTTGCTAAATAGATGGTGTGTGTGCAACAATATACTGAAAGGTCAATTATATTGTGCAGCTTATCTCACCACCTGTAGTTATTTAGGTGAAAGCTCCAAAATGCTTGCCTAATATGTCTGTTTATCCAAAAGGAAGTAAAAAGGGAGAGCTAGAAAGATAGCATTGCATCACATTACATGGCAATGCAATGCACAGTTGCTGAAGTTGAACCAAAATGAGCTTGTAATCTGGCTTCTGCAACTTTGAACATGAAAAATCCAATGAGGAGAAGAAAAGCAAAGCCAAAGAGTCCATCCCAAAATCCGACAAACAAGCAAAATGAACAAAAAACATTGAATTCAATTCTTTCTGATTTTAGAAACTGCATTAAAGAAGGGGTGCACCGGTCCTGGAGATACTGCAATACCAGGTCAATGCGTGGAGTGGACAGAGCAAGCTCTTTTTCCATCTCCCTGTTCTAAAAATCCATTTAATATATGGTCCCCAGATAGGGGACGTATCAGATATTAAACTGATAAGAACAGATACTACACTTGATCTTAGCCAAAAGGCCGAGAAGCGATAACCAGAATTGGTTTCAAACTACGGAGCCACCCAAGGATCCTGAAAAGTCCATTTGTGGAGATGAGCTCCTGGACTCCCGTTAAGAAGACATGTTGTCAACCTCTAGATCCCTTACATGCCTGCACTTTTCGGCTTGCTGCTGCTGCAATCCACGCGTTTTAGATCTGCATAACTCCACCTCTTTAAACACAGCACCTTCACCCCCTGCTGTTCCCACCCGCCTCAACACCGTTGGAAGGGAGGAGAACCAATTAAGGCGGGGGGTGGGGTGGAACGAGCAGCTGTCTACCCTTAGCAGGAGGGCTCCTGATTACATACCTCTCCTGCTGCTGCTGCTGCTGGCTGTCCAGCAGCAGACTGAAGGTGGCTGCTGCTGTGCACAGGTATATAAAGGCTCAGAGCCTATTATGACACGCGCAGCCAGCGTTCCATTGCCACATTCCATCTACTGCAGGCAGGATACCTGGCTGGCTGAATGTCGCTGAGAAGCTCACAGAGACCGCCATAAGCAACAGTTTAACAGAATGCCACAGACTAATCAACCAAACTTTTTGGGTTGGGTTCTCTTTTATAGTCTGCAGGCATTAAATGAAAGAAGTCAGTGTTCCAGCAGAAGGAGACAACGTTTCAGAAAAGGCATTGTAGCAAACCAAAAAAGAAATTTTAAGCGCAGCAGAGTAACCAGCGCACATACCTGTTAGCTCAGGTGAGTTTAAAAGGCTGCTGTTGATAACAAGGGCATTTGCTAAATAGATGGTGTGTGTGCAACAATATACTGAAAGGTCAATTATATTGTGCAGCTTATCTCACCACCTGTAGTTATTTAGGTGAAAGCTCCAAAATGCTTGCCTAATATGTCTGTTTATCCAAAAGGAAGTAAAAAGGGAGAGCTAGAAAGATAGCATTGCATCACATTACATGGCAATGCAATGCACAGTTGCTGAAGTTGAACCAAAATGAGCTTGTAATCTGGCTTCTGCAACTTTGAACATGAAAAATCCAATGAGGAGAAGAAAAGCAAAGCCAAAGAGTCCATCCCAAAATCCGACAAACAAGCAAAATGAACAAAAAACATTGAATTCAATTCTTTCTGATTTTAGAAACTGCATTAAAGAAGGGGTGCACCGGTCCTGGAGATACTGCAATACCAGGTCAATGCGTGGAGTGGACAGAGCAAGCTCTTTTTCCATCTCCCTGTTCTAAAAATCCATTTAATATATGGTCCCCAGATAGGGGACGTATCAGATATTAAACTGATAAGAACAGATACTACACTTGATCTTAGCCAAAAGGCCGAGAAGCGATAACCAGAATTGGTTTCAAACTACGGAGCCACCCAAGGATCCTGAAAAGTCCATTTGTGGAGATGAGCTCCTGGACTCCCGTTAAGAAGACATGTTGTCAACCTCTAGATCCCTTACATGCCTGCACTTTTCGGCTTGCTGCTGCTGCAATCCACGCGTTTTAGATCTGCATAACTCCACCTCTTTAAACACAGCACCTTCACCCCCTGCTGTTCCCACCCGCCTCAACACCGTTGGAAGGGAGGAGAACCAATTAAGGCGGGGGGTGGGGTGGAACGAGCAGCTGTCTACCCTTAGCAGGAGGGCTCCTGATTACATACCTCTCCTGCTGCTGCTGCTGCTGCTGGCTGTCCAGCAGCAGACTGAAGGTGGCTGCTGCTGTGCACAGGTATATAAAGGCTCAGAGCCTATTATGACACGCGCAGCCAGCGTTCCATTGCCACATTCCATCTACTGCAGGCAGGATACCTGGCTGGCTGAATGTCGCTGAGAAGCTCACAGAGACCGCCATAAGCAACAGTTTAACAGAATGCCACAGACTAATCAACCAAACTTTTTGGGTTGGGTTCTCTTTTATAGTCTGCAGGCATTAAATGAAAGAAGTCAGTGTTCCAGCAGAAGGAGACAACGTTTCAGAAAAGGCATTGTAGCAAACCAAAAAAGAAATTTTAAGCGCAGCAGAGTAACCAGCGCACATACCTGTTAGCTCAGGTGAGTTTAAAAGGCTGCTGTTGATAACAAGGGCATTTGCTAAATAGATGGTGTGTGTGCAACAATATACTGAAAGGTCAATTATATTGTGCAGCTTATCTCACCACCTGTAGTTATTTAGGTGAAAGCTCCAAAATGCTTGCCTAATATGTCTGTTTATCCAAAAGGAAGTAAAAAGGGAGAGCTAGAAAGATAGCATTGCATCACATTACATGGCAATGCAATGCACAGTTGCTGAAGTTGAACCAAAATGAGCTTGTAATCTGGCTTCTGCAACTTTGAACATGAAAAATCCAATGAGGAGAAGAAAAGCAAAGCCAAAGAGTCCATCCCAAAATCCGACAAACAAGCAAAATGAACAAAAAACATTGAATTCAATTCTTTCTGATTTTAGAAACTGCATTAAAGAAGGGGTGCACCGGTCCTGGAGATACTGCAATACCAGGTCAATGCGTGGAGTGGACAGAGCAAGCTCTTTTTCCATCTCCCTGTTCTAAAAATCCATTTAATATATGGTCCCCAGATAGGGGACGTATCAGATATTAAACTGATAAGAACAGATACTACACTTGATCTTAGCCAAAAGGCCGAGAAGCGATAACCAGAATTGGTTTCAAACTACGGAGCCACCCAAGGATCCTGAAAAGTCCATTTGTGGAGATGAGCTCCTGGACTCCCGTTAAGAAGACATGTTGTCAACCTCTAGATCCCTTACATGCCTGCACTTTTCGGCTTGCTGCTGCTGCAATCCACGCGTTTTAGATCTGCATAACTCCACCTCTTTAAACACAGCACCTTCACCCCCTGCTGTTCCCACCCGCCTCAACACCGTTGGAAGGGAGGAGAACCAATTAAGGCGGGGGGTGGGGTGGAACGAGCAGCTGTCTACCCTTAGCAGGAGGGCTCCTGATTACATACCTCTCCTGCTGCTGCTGCTGCTGCTGGCTGTCCAGCAGCAGACTGAAGGTGGCTGCTGCTGTGCACAGGTATATAAAGGCTCAGAGCCTATTATGACACGCGCAGCCAGCGTTCCATTGCCACATTCCATCTACTGCAGGCAGGATACCTGGCTGGCTGAATGTCGCTGAGAAACTCACAGAGACCGCCATAAGCAACAGTTTAACAGAATGCCACAGACTAATCAACCAAACTTTTTGGGTTGGGTTCTCTTTTATAGTCTGCAGGCATTAAATGAAAGAAGTCAGTGTTCCAGCAGAAGGAGACAACGTTTCAGAAAAGGCATTGTAGCAAACCAAAAAAGAAATTTTAAGCGCAGCAGAGTAACCAGCGCACATACCTGTTAGCTCAGGTGAGTTTAAAAGGCTGCTGTTGATAACAAGGGCATTTGCTAAATAGATGGTGTGTGTGCAACAATATACTGAAAGGTCAATTATATTGTGCAGCTTATCTCACCACCTGTAGTTATTTAGGTGAAAGCTCCAAAATGCTTGCCTAATATGTCTGTTTATCCAAAAGGAAGTAAAAAGGGAGAGCTAGAAAGATAGCATTGCATCACATTACATGGCAATGCAATGCACAGTTGCTGAAGTTGAACCAAAATGAGCTTGTAATCTGGCTTCTGCAACTTTGAACATGAAAAATCCAATGAGGAGAAGAAAAGCAAAGCCAAAGAGTCCATCCCAAAATCCGACAAACAAGCAAAATGAACAAAAAACATTGAATTCAATTCTTTCTGATTTTAGAAACTGCATTAAAGAAGGGGTGCACCGGTCCTGGAGATACTGCAATACCAGGTCAATGCGTGGAGTGGACAGAGCAAGCTCTTTTTCCATCTCCCTGTTCTAAAAATCCATTTAATATATGGTCCCCAGATAGGGGACGTATCAGATATTAAACTGATAAGAACAGATACTACACTTGATCTTAGCCAAAAGGCCGAGAAGCGATAACCAGAATTGGTTTCAAACTACGGAGCCACCCAAGGATCCTGAAAAGTCCATTTGTGGAGATGAGCTCCTGGACTCCCGTTAAGAAGACATGTTGTCAACCTCTAGATCCCTTACATGCCTGCACTTTTCGGCTTGCTGCTGCTGCAATCCACGCGTTTTAGATCTGCATAACTCCACCTCTTTAAACACAGCACCTTCACCCCCTGCTGTTCCCACCCGCCTCAACACCGTTGGAAGGGAGGAGAACCAATTAAGGCGGGGGGTGGGGTGGAACGAGCAGCTGTCTACCCTTAGCAGGAGGGCTCCTGATTACATACCTCTCCTGCTGCTGCTGCTGCTGGCTGTCCAGCAGCAGACTGAAGGTGGCTGCTGCTGTGCACAGGTATATAAAGGCTCAGAGCCTATTATGACACGCGCAGCCAGCGTTCCATTGCCACATTCCATCTACTGCAGGCAGGATACCTGGCTGGCTGAATGTCGCTGAGAAGCTCACAGAGACCGCCATAAGCAACAGTTTAACAGAATGCCACAGACTAATCAACCAAACTTTTTGGGTTGGGTTCTCTTTTATAGTCTGCAGGCATTAAATGAAAGAAGTCAGTGTTCCAGCAGAAGGAGACAACGTTTCAGAAAAGGCATTGTAGCAAACCAAAAAAGAAATTTTAAGCGCAGCAGAGTAACCAGCGCACATACCTATTAGCTCAGGTGAGTTTAAAAGGCTGCTGTTGATAACAAGGGCATTTGCTAAATAGATGGTGTGTGTGCAACAATATACTGAAAGGTCAATTATATTGTGCAGCTTATCTCACCACCTGTAGTTATTTAGGTGAAAGCTCCAAAATGCTTGCCTAATATGTCTGTTTATCCAAAAGGAAGTAAAAAGGGAGAGCTAGAAAGATAGCATTGCATCACATTACATGGCAATGCAATGCACAGTTGCTGAAGTTGAACCAAAATGAGCTTGTAATCTGGCTTCTGCAACTTTGAACATGAAAAATCCAATGAGGAGAAGAAAAGCAAAGCCAAAGAGTCCATCCCAAAATCCGATAAACAAGCAAAATGAACAAAAAACATTGAATTCAATTCTTTCTGATTTTAGAAACTGCATTAAAGAAGGGGTGCACCGGTCCTGGAGATACTGCAATACCAGGTCAATGCGTGGAGTGGACAGAGCAAGCTCTTTTTCCATCTCCCTGTTCTAAAAATCCATTTAATATATGGTCCCCAGATAGGGGACGTATCAGATATTAAACTGATAAGAACAGATACTACACTTGATCTTAGCCAAAAGGCCGAGAAGCGATAACCAGAATTGGTTTCAAACTACGGAGCCACCCAAGGATCCTGAAAAGTCCATTTGTGGAGATGAGCTCCTGGACTCCCGTTAAGAAGACATGTTGTCAACCTCTAGATCCCTTACATGCCTGCACTTTTCGGCTTGCTGCTGCTGCAATCCACGCGTTTTAGATCTGCATAACTCCACCTCTTTAAACACAGCACCTTCACCCCCTGCTGTTCCCACCCGCCTCAACACCGTTGGAAGGGAGGAGAACCAATTAAGGCGGGGGGTGGGGTGGAACGAGCAGCTGTCTACCCTTAGCAGGAGGGCTCCTGATTACATACCTCTCCTGCTGCTGCTGCTGCTGGCTGTCCAGCAGCAGACTGAAGGTGGCTGCTGCTGTGCACAGGTATATAAAGGCTCAGAGCCTATTATGACACGCGCAGCCAGCGTTCCATTGCCACATTCCATCTACTGCAGGCAGGATACCTGGCTGGCTGAATGTCGCTGAGAAGCTCACAGAGACCGCCATAAGCAACAGTTTAACAGAATGCCACAGACTAATCAACCAAACTTTTTGGGTTGGGTTCTCTTTTATAGTCTGCAGGCATTAAATGAAAGAAGTCAGTGTTCCAGCAGAAGGAGACAACGTTTCAGAAAAGGCATTGTAGCAAACCAAAAAAGAAATTTTAAGCGCAGCAGAGTAACCAGCGCACATACCTGTTAGCTCAGGTGAGTTTAAAAGGCTGCTGTTGATAACAAGGGCATTTGCTAAATAGATGGTGTGTGTGCAACAATATACTGAAAGGTCAATTATATTGTGCAGCTTATCTCACCACCTGTAGTTATTTAGGTGAAAGCTCCAAAATGCTTGCCTAATATGTCTGTTTATCCAAAAGGAAGTAAAAAGGGAGAGCTAGAAAGATAGCATTGCATCACATTACATGGCAATGCAATGCACAGTTGCTGAAGTTGAACCAAAATGAGCTTGTAATCTGGCTTCTGCAACTTTGAACATGAAAAATCCAATGAGGAGAAGAAAAGCAAAGCCAAAGAGTCCATCCCAAAATCCGACAAACAAGCAAAATGAACAAAAAACATTGAATTCAATTCTTTCTGATTTTAGAAACTGCATTAAAGAAGGGGTGCACCGGTCCTGGAGATACTGCAATACCAGGTCAATGCGTGGAGTGGACAGAGCAAGCTCTTTTTCCATCTCCCTGTTCTAAAAATCCATTTAATATATGGTCCCCAGATAGGGGACGTATCAGATATTAAACTGATAAGAACAGATACTACACTTGATCTTAGCCAAAAGGCCGAGAAGCGATAACCAGAATTGGTTTCAAACTACGGAGCCACCCAAGGATCCTGAAAAGTCCATTTGTGGAGATGAGCTCCTGGACTCCCGTTAAGAAGACATGTTGTCAACCTCTAGATCCCTTACATGCCTGCACTTTTCGGCTTGCTGCTGCTGCAATCCACGCGTTTTAGATCTGCATAACTCCACCTCTTTAAACACAGCACCTTCACCCCCTGCTGTTCCCACCCGCCTCAACACCGTTGGAAGGGAGGAGAACCAATTAAGGCGGGGGGTGGGGTGGAACGAGCAGCTGTCTACCCTTAGCAGGAGGGCTCCTGATTACATACCTCTCCTGCTGCTGCTGCTGCTGCTGGCTGTCCAGCAGCAGACTGAAGGTGGCTGCTGCTGTGCACAGGTATATAAAGGCTCAGAGCCTATTATGACACGCGCAGCCAGCGTTCCATTGCCACATTCCATCTACTGCAGGCAGGATACCTGGCTGGCTGAATGTCGCTGAGAAGCTCACAGAGACCGCCATAAGCAACAGTTTAACAGAATGCCACAGACTAATCAACCAAACTTTTTGGGTTGGGTTCTCTTTTATAGTCTGCAGGCATTAAATGAAAGAAGTCAGTGTTCCAGCAGAAGGAGACAACGTTTCAGAAAAGGCATTGTAGCAAACCAAAAAAGAAATTTTAAGCGCAGCAGAGTAACCAGCGCACATACCTGTTAGCTCAGGTGAGTTTAAAAGGCTGCTGTTGATAACAAGGGCATTTGCTAAATAGATGGTGTGTGTGCAACAATATACTGAAAGGTCAATTATATTGTGCAGCTTATCTCACCACCTGTAGTTATTTAGGTGAAAGCTCCAAAATGCTTGCCTAATATGTCTGTTTATCCAAAAGGAAGTAAAAAGGGAGAGCTAGAAAGATAGCATTGCATCACATTACATGGCAATGCAATGCACAGTTGCTGAAGTTGAACCAAAATGAGCTTGTAATCTGGCTTCTGCAACTTTGAACATGAAAAATCCAATGAGGAGAAGAAAAGCAAAGCCAAAGAGTCCATCCCAAAATCCGACAAACAAGCAAAATGAACAAAAAACATTGAATTCAATTCTTTCTGATTTTAGAAACTGCATTAAAGAAGGGGTGCACCGGTCCTGGAGATACTGCAATACCAGGTCAATGCGTGGAGTGGACAGAGCAAGCTCTTTTTCCATCTCCCTGTTCTAAAAATCCATTTAATATATGGTCCCCAGATAGGGGACGTATCAGATATTAAACTGATAAGAACAGATACTACACTTGATCTTAGCCAAAAGGCCGAGAAGCGATAACCAGAATTGGTTTCAAACTACGGAGCCACCCAAGGATCCTGAAAAGTCCATTTGTGGAGATGAGCTCCTGGACTCCCGTTAAGAAGACATGTTGTCAACCTCTAGATCCCTTACATGCCTGCACTTTTCGGCTTGCTGCTGCTGCAATCCACGCGTTTTAGATCTGCATAACTCCACCTCTTTAAACACAGCACCTTCACCCCCTGCTGTTCCCACCCGCCTCAACACCGTTGGAAGGGAGGAGAACCAATTAAGGCGGGGGGTGGGGTGGAACGAGCAGCTGTCTACCCTTAGCAGGAGGGCTCCTGATTACATACCTCTCCTGCTGCTGCTGCTGCTGGCTGTCCAGCAGCAGACTGAAGGTGGCTGCTGCTGTGCACAGGTATATAAAGGCTCAGAGCCTATTATGACACGCGCAGTCAGCGTTCCATTGCCACATTCCATCTACTGCAGGCAGGATACCTGGCTGGCTGAATGTCGCTGAGAAGCTCACAGAGACCGCCATAAGCAACAGTTTAACAGAATGCCACAGACTAATCAACCAAACTTTTTGGGTTGGGTTCTCTTTTATAGTCTGCAGGCATTAAATGAAAGAAGTCAGTGTTCCAGCAGAAGGAGACAACGTTTCAGAAAAGGCATTGTAGCAAACCAAAAAAGAAATTTTAAGCGCAGCAGAGTAACCAGCGCACATACCTGTTAGCTCAGGTGAGTTTAAAAGGCTGCTGTTGATAACAAGGGCATTTGCTAAATAGATGGTGTGTGTGCAACAATATACTGAAAGGTCAATTATATTGTGCAGCTTATCTCACCACCTGTAGTTATTTAGGTGAAAGCTCCAAAATGCTTGCCTAATATGTCTGTTTATCCAAAAGGAAGTAAAAAGGGAGAGCTAGAAAGATAGCATTGCATCACATTACATGGCAATGCAATGCACAGTTGCTGAAGTTGAACCAAAATGAGCTTGTAATCTGGCTTCTGCAACTTTGAACATGAAAAATCCAATGAGGAGAAGAAAAGCAAAGCCAAAGAGTCCATCCCAAAATCCGACAAACAAGCAAAATGAACAAAAAACATTGAATTCAATTCTTTCTGATTTTAGAAACTGCATTAAAGAAGGGGTGCACCGGTCCTGGAGATACTGCAATACCAGGTCAATGCGTGGAGTGGACAGAGCAAGCTCTTTTTCCATCTCCCTGTTCTAAAAATCCATTTAATATATGGTCCCCAGATAGGGGACGTATCAGATATTAAACTGATAAGAACAGATACTACACTTGATCTTAGCCAAAAGGCCGAGAAGCGATAACCAGAATTGGTTTCAAACTACGGAGCCACCCAAGGATCCTGAAAAGTCCATTTGTGGAGATGAGCTTCTGGACTCCCGTTAAGAAGACATGTTGTCAACCTCTAGATCCCTTACATGCCTGCACTTTTCGGCTTGCTGCTGCTGCAATCCACGCGTTTTAGATCTGCATAACTCCACCTCTTTAAACACAGCACCTTCACCCCCTGCTGTTCCCACCCGCCTCAACACCGTTGGAAGGGAGGAGAACCAATTAAGGCGGGGGGTGGGGTGGAAAGAGCAGCTGTCTACCCTTAGCAGGAGGGCTCCTGATTACATACCTCTCCTGCTGCTGCTGCTGCTGGCTGTCCAGCAGCAGACTGAAGGTGGCTGCTGCTGTGCACAGGTATATAAAGGCTCAGAGCCTATTATGACACGTGCAGCCAGCGTTCCATTGCCACATTCCATCTACTGCAGGCAGGATACCTGGCTGGCTGAATGTCGCTGAGAAGCTCACAGAGACCGCCATAAGCAACAGTTTAACAGAATGCCACAGACTAATCAACCAAACTTTTTGGGTTGGGTTCTCTTTTATAGTCTGCAGGCATTAAATGAAAGAAGTCAGTGTTCCAGCAGAAGGAGACAACGTTTCAGAAAAGGCATTGTAGCAAACCAAAAAAGAAATATTAAGCGCAGCAGAGTAACCAGCGCACATACCTGTTAGCTCAGGTGAGTTTAAAAGGCTGCTGTTGATAACAAGGTCATTTGCTAAATAGATGGTGTGTGTGCAACAATATACTGAAAGGTAAATTATATTGTGCAGCTTATCTCACCACCTGTAGTTATTTAGGTGAAAGCTCCAAAATGCTTGCCTAATATGTCTGTTTATCCAAAAGGAAGTAAAAAGGGAGAGCTAGAAAGATAGCATTGCATCACATTACATGGCAATGCAATGCACAGTTGCTGAAGTTGAACCAAAATGAGCTTGTAATCTGGCTTCTGCAACTTTGAACATGAAAAATCCAATGAGGAGAAGAAAAGCAAAGCCAAAGAGTCCATCCCAAAATCCGACAAACAAGCAAAATGAACAAAAAAACATTGAATTCAATTCTTTCTGATTTTAGAAACTGCATTAAAGAAGGGGTGCACCGGTCCTGGAGATACTGCAATACCAGGTCAATGCGTGGAGTGGACAGAGCAAGCTCTTTTTCCATCTCCCTGTTCTAAAAATCCATTTAATATATGGTCCCCAGATAGGGGACGTATCAGATATTAAACTGATAAGAACAGATACTACACTTGATCTTAGCCAAAAGGCCGAGAAGCGATAACCAGAATTGGTTTCAAACTACGGAGCCACCCAAGGATCCTGAAAAGTCCATTTGTGGAGATGAGCTCCTGGACTCCCGTTAAGAAGACATGTTGTCAACCTCTAGATCCCTTACATGCCTGCACTTTTCGGCTTGCTGCTGCTGCAATCCACGCGTTTTAGATCTGCATAACTCCACCTCTTTAAACACAGCACCTTCACCCCCTGCTGTTCCCACCCGCCTCAACACCGTTGGAAGGGAGGAGAACCAATTAAGGCGGGGGGTGGGGTGGAACGAGCAGCTGTCTACCCTTAGCAGGAGGGCTCCTGATTACATACCTCTCCTGCTGCTGCTGCTGCTGGCTGTCCAGCAGCAGACTGAAGGTGGCTGCTGCTGTGCACAGGTATATAAAGGCTCAGAGCCTATTATGACACGCGCAGCCAGCGTTCCATTGCCACATTCCATCTACTGCAGGCAGGATACCTGGCTGGCTGAATGTCGCTGAGAAGCTCACAGAGACCGCCATAAGCAACAGTTTAACAGAATGCCACAGACTAATCAACCAAACTTTTTGGGTTGGGTTCTCTTTTATAGTCTGCAGGCATTAAATGAAAGAAGTCAGTGTTCCAGCAGAAGGAGACAACGTTTCAGAAAAGGCATTGTAGCAAACCAAAAAAGAAATTTTAAGCGCAGCAGAGTAACCAGCGCACATACCTGTTAGCTCAGGTGAGTTTAAAAGGCTGCTGTTGATAACAAGGGCATTTGCTAAATAGATGGTGTGTGTGCAACAATATACTGAAAGGTCAATTATATTGTGCAGCTTATCTCACCACCTGTAGTTATTTAGGTGAAAGCTCCAAAATGCTTGCCTAATATGTCTGTTTATCCAAAAGGAAGTAAAAAGGGAGAGCTAGAAAGATAGCATTGCATCACATTACATGGCAATGCAATGCACAGTTGCTGAAGTTGAACCAAAATGAGCTTGTAATCTGGCTTCTGCAACTTTGAACATGAAAAATCCAATGAGGAGAAGAAAAGCAAAGCCAAAGAGTCCATCCCAAAATCCGACAAACAAGCAAAATGAACAAAAAACATTGAATTCAATTCTTTCTGATTTTAGAAACTGCATTAAAGAAGGGGTGCACCGGTCCTGGAGATACTGCAATACCAGGTCAATGCGTGGAGTGGACAGAGCAAGCTCTTTTTCCATCTCCCTGTTCTAAAAATCCATTTAATATATGGTCCCCAGATAGGGGACGTATCAGATATTAAACTGATAAGAACAGATACTACACTTGATCTTAGCCAAAAGGCCGAGAAGCGATAACCAGAATTGGTTTCAAACTACGGAGCCACCCAAGGATCCTGAAAAGTCCATTTGTGGAGATGAGCTCCTGGACTCCCGTTAAGAAGACATGTTGTCAACCTCTAGATCCCTTACATGCCTGCACTTTTCGGCTTGCTGCTGCTGCAATCCACGCGTTTTAGATCTGCATAACTCCACCTCTTTAAACACAGCACCTTCACCCCCTGCTGTTCCCACCCGCCTCAACACCGTTGGAAGGGAGGAGAACCAATTAAGGCGGGGGGTGGGGTGGAACGAGCAGCTGTCTACCCTTAGCAGGAGGGCTCCTGATTACATACCTCTCCTGCTGCTGCTGCTGCTGGCTGTCCAGCAGCAGACTGATGGTGGCTGCTGCTGTGCACAGGTATATAAAGGCTCAGAGCCTATTATGACACGCGCAGCCAGCGTTCCATTGCCACATTCCATCTACTGCAGGCAGGATACCTGGCTGGCTGAATGTCGCTGAGAAGCTCACAGAGACCGCCATAAGCAACAGTTTAACAGAATGCCACAGACTAATCAACCAAACTTTTTGGGTTGGGTTCTCTTTTATAGTCTGCAGGCATTAAATGAAAGAAGTCAGTGTTCCAGCAGAAGGAGACAACGTTTCAGAAAAGGCATTGTAGCAAACCAAAAAAGAAATTTTAAGCGCAGCAGAGTAACCAGCGCACATACCTGTTAGCTCAGGTGAGTTTAAAAGGCTGCTGTTGATAACAAGGGCATTTGCTAAATAGATGGTGTGTGTGCAACAATATACTGAAAGGTCAATTATATTGTGCAGCTTATCTCACCACCTGTAGTTATTTAGGTGAAAGCTCCAAAATGCTTGCCTAATATGTCTGTTTATCCAAAAGGAAGTAAAAAGGGAGAGCTAGAAAGATAGCATTGCATCACATTACATGGCAATGCAATGCACAGTTGCTGAAGTTGAACCAAAATGAGCTTGTAATCTGGCTTCTGCAACTTTGAACATGAAAAATCCAATGAGGAGAAGAAAAGCAAAGCCAAAGAGTCCATCCCAAAATCCGACAAACAAGCAAAATGAACAAAAAACATTGAATTCAATTCTTTCTGATTTTAGAAACTGCATTAAAGAAGGGGTGCACCGGTCCTGGAGATACTGCAATACCAGGTCAATGCGTGGAGTGGACAGAGCAAGCTCTTTTTCCATCTCCCTGTTCTAAAAATCCATTTAATATATGGTCCCCAGATAGGGGACGTATCAGATATTAAACTGATAAGAACAGATACTACACTTGATCTTAGCCAAAAGGCCGAGAAGCGATAACCAGAATTGGTTTCAAACTACGGAGCCACCCAAGGATCCTGAAAAGTCCATTTGTGGAGATGAGCTCCTGGACTCCCGTTAAGAAGACATGTTGTCAACCTCTAGATCCCTTACATGCCTGCACTTTTCGGCTTGCTGCTGCTGCAATCCACGCGTTTTAGATCTGCATAACTCCACCTCTTTAAACACAGCACCTTCACCCCCTGCTGTTCCCACCCGCCTCAACACCGTTGGAAGGGAGGAGAACCAATTAAGGCGGGGGGTGGGGTGGAACGAGCAGCTGTCTACCCTTAGCAGGAGGGCTCCTGATTACATACCTCTCCTGCTGCTGCTGCTGCTGGCTGTCCAGCAGCAGACTGAAGGTGGCTGCTGCTGTGCACAGGTATATAAAGGCTCAGAGCCTATTATGACACGCGCAGCCAGCGTTCCATTGCCACATTCCATCTACTGCAGGCAGGATACCTGGCTGGCTGAATGTCGCTGAGAAGCTCACAGAGACCGCCATAAGCAACAGTTTAACAGAATGCCACAGACTAATCAACCAAACTTTTTGGGTTGGGTTCTCTTTTATAGTCTGCAGGCATTAAATGAAAGAAGTCAGTGTTCCAGCAGAAGGAGACAACGTTTCAGAAAAGGCATTGTAGCAAACCAAAAAAGAAATTTTAAGCGCAGCAGAGTAACCAGCGCACATACCTGTTAGCTCAGGTGAGTTTAAAAGGCTGCTGTTGATAACAAGGGCATTTGCTAAATAGATGGTGTGTGTGCAACAATATACTGAAAGGTCAATTATATTGTGCAGCTTATCTCACCACCTGTAGTTATTTAGGTGAAAGCTCCAAAATGCTTGCCTAATATGTCTGTTTATCCAAAAGGAAGTAAAAAGGGAGAGCTAGAAAGATAGCATTGCATCACATTACATGGCAATGCAATGCACAGTTGCTGAAGTTGAACCAAAATGAGCTTGTAATCTGGCTTCTGCAACTTTGAACATGAAAAATCCAATGAGGAGAAGAAAAGCAAAGCCAAAGAGTCCATCCCAAAATCCGACAAACAAGCAAAATGAACAAAAAACATTGAATTCAATTCTTTCTGATTTTAGAAACTGCATTAAAGAAGGGGTGCACCGGTCCTGGAGATACTGCAATACCAGGTCAATGCGTGGAGTGGACAGAGCAAGCTCTTTTTCCATCTCCCTGTTCTAAAAATCCATTTAATATATGGTCCCCAGATAGGGGACGTATCAGATATTAAACTGATAAGAACAGATACTACACTTGATCTTAGCCAAAAGGCCGAGAAGCGATAACCAGAATTGGTTTCAAACTACGGAGCCACCCAAGGATCCTGAAAAGTCCATTTGTGGAGATGAGCTCCTGGACTCCCGTTAAGAAGACATGTTGTCAACCTCTAGATCCCTTACATGCCTGCACTTTTCGGCTTGCTGCTGCTGCAATCCACGCGTTTTAGATCTGCATAACTCCACCTCTTTAAACACAGCACCTTCACCCCCTGCTGTTCCCACCCGCCTCAACACCGTTGGAAGGGAGGAGAACCAATTAAGGCGGGGGGTGGGGTGGAACGAGCAGCTGTCTACCCTTAGCAGGAGGGCTCCTGATTACATACCTCTCCTGCTGCTGCTGCTGCTGGCTGTCCAGCAGCAGACTGAAGGTGGCTGCTGCTGTGCACAGGTATATAAAGGCTCAGAGCCTATTATGACACGCGCAGCCAGCGTTCCATTGCCACATTCCATCTACTGCAGGCAGGATACCTGGCTGGCTGAATGTCGCTGAGAAGCTCACAGAGACCGCCATAAGCAACAGTTTAACAGAATGCCACAGACTAATCAACCAAACTTTTTGGGTTGGGTTCTCTTTTATAGTCTGCAGGCATTAAATGAAAGAAGTCAGTGTTCCAGCAGAAGGAGACAACGTTTCAGAAAAGGCATTGTAGCAAACCAAAAAAGAAATTTTAAGCGCAGCAGAGTAACCAGCGCACATACCTGTTAGCTCAGGTGAGTTTAAAAGGCTGCTGTTGATAACAAGGGCATTTGCTAAATAGATGGTGTGTGTGCAACAATATACTGAAAGGTCAATTATATTGTGCAGCTTATCTCACCACCTGTAGTTATTTAGGTGAAAGCTCCAAAATGCTTGCCTAATATGTCTGTTTATCCAAAAGGAAGTAAAAAGGGAGAGCTAGAAAGATAGCATTGCATCACATTACATGGCAATGCAATGCACAGTTGCTGAAGTTGAACCAAAATGAGCTTGTAATCTGGCTTCTGCAACTTTGAACATGAAAAATCCAATGAGGAGAAGAAAAGCAAAGCCAAAGAGTCCATCCCAAAATCCGACAAACAAGCAAAATGAACAAAAAACATTGAATTCAATTCTTTCTGATTTTAGAAACTGCATTAAAGAAGGGGTGCACCGGTCCTGGAGATACTGCAATACCAGGTCAATGCGTGGAGTGGACAGAGCAAGCTCTTTTTCCATCTCCCTGTTCTAAAAATCCATTTAATATATGGTCCCCAGATAGGGGACGTATCAGATATTAAACTGATAAGAACAGATACTACACTTGATCTTAGCCAAAAGGCCGAGAAGCGATAACCAGAATTGGTTTCAAACTACGGAGCCACCCAAGGATCCTGAAAAGTCCATTTGTGGAGATGAGCTCCTGGACTCCCGTTAAGAAGACATGTTGTCAACCTCTAGATCCCTTACATGCCTGCACTTTTCGGCTTGCTGCTGCTGCAATCCACGCGTTTTAGATCTGCATAACTCCACCTCTTTAAACACAGCACCTTCACCCCCTGCTGTTCCCACCCGCCTCAACACCGTTGGAAGGGAGGAGAACCAATTAAGGCGGGGGGTGGGGTGGAAAGAGCAGCTGTCTACCCTTAGCAGGAGGGCTCCTGATTACATACCTCTCCTGCTGCTGCTGCTGCTGGCTGTCCAGCAGCAGACTGAAGGTGGCTGCTGCTGTGCACAGGTATATAAAGGCTCAGAGCCTATTATGACACGTGCAGCCAGCGTTCCATTGCCACATTCCATCTACTGCAGGCAGGATACCTGGCTGGCTGAATGTCGCTGAGAAGCTCACAGAGACCGCCATAAGCAACAGTTTAACAGAATGCCACAGACTAATCAACCAAACTTTTTGGGTTGGGTTCTCTTTTATAGTCTGCAGGCATTAAATGAAAGAAGTCAGTGTTCCAGCAGAAGGAGACAACGTTTCAGAAAAGGCATTGTAGCAAACCAAAAAAGAAATATTAAGCGCAGCAGAGTAACCAGCGCACATACCTGTTAGCTCAGGTGAGTTTAAAAGGCTGCTGTTGATAACAAGGTCATTTGCTAAATAGATGGTGTGTGTGCAACAATATACTGAAAGGTAAATTATATTGTGCAGCTTATCTCACCACCTGTAGTTATTTAGGTGAAAGCTCCAAAATGCTTGCCTAATATGTCTGTTTATCCAAAAGGAAGTAAAAAGGGAGAGCTAGAAAGATAGCATTGCATCACATTACATGGCAATGCAATGCACAGTTGCTGAAGTTGAACCAAAATGAGCTTGTAATCTGGCTTCTGCAACTTTGAACATGAAAAATCCAATGAGGAGAAGAAAAGCAAAGCCAAAGAGTCCATCCCAAAATCCGACAAACAAGCAAAATGAACAAAAAAACATTGAATTCAATTCTTTCTGATTTTAGAAACTGCATTAAAGAAGGGGTGCACCGGTCCTGGAGATACTGCAATACCAGGTCAATGCGTGGAGTGGACAGAGCAAGCTCTTTTTCCATCTCCCTGTTCTAAAAATCCATTTAATATATGGTCCCCAGATAGGGGACGTATCAGATATTAAACTGATAAGAACAGATACTACACTTGATCTTAGCCAAAAGGCCGAGAAGCGATAACCAGAATTGGTTTCAAACTACGGAGCCACCCAAGGATCCTGAAAAGTCCATTTGTGGAGATGAGCTCCTGGACTCCCGTTAAGAAGACATGTTGTCAACCTCTAGATCCCTTACATGCCTGCACTTTTCGGCTTGCTGCTGCTGCAATCCACGCGTTTTAGATCTGCATAACTCCACCTCTTTAAACACAGCACCTTCACCCCCTGCTGTTCCCACCCGCCTCAACACCGTTGGAAGGGAGGAGAACCAATTAAGGCGGGGGGTGGGGTGGAACGAGCAGCTGTCTACCCTTAGCAGGAGGGCTCCTGATTACATACCTCTCCTGCTGCTGCTGCTGCTGGCTGTCCAGCAGCAGACTGAAGGTGGCTGCTGCTGTGCACAGGTATATAAAGGCTCAGAGCCTATTATGACACGCGCAGCCAGCGTTCCATTGCCACATTCCATCTACTGCAGGCAGGATACCTGGCTGGCTGAATGTCGCTGAGAAGCTCACAGAGACCGCCATAAGCAACAGTTTAACAGAATGCCACAGACTAATCAACCAAACTTTTTGGGTTGGGTTCTCTTTTATAGTCTGCAGGCATTAAATGAAAGAAGTCAGTGTTCCAGCAGAAGGAGACAACGTTTCAGAAAAGGCATTGTAGCAAACCAAAAAAGAAATTTTAAGCGCAGCAGAGTAACCAGCGCACATACCTGTTAGCTCAGGTGAGTTTAAAAGGCTGCTGTTGATAACAAGGGCATTTGCTAAATAGATGGTGTGTGTGCAACAATATACTGAAAGGTCAATTATATTGTGCAGCTTATCTCACCACCTGTAGTTATTTAGGTGAAAGCTCCAAAATGCTTGCCTAATATGTCTGTTTATCCAAAAGGAAGTAAAAAGGGAGAGCTAGAAAGATAGCATTGCATCACATTACATGGCAATGCAATGCACAGTTGCTGAAGTTGAACCAAAATGAGCTTGTAATCTGGCTTCTGCAACTTTGAACATGAAAAATCCAATGAGGAGAAGAAAAGCAAAGCCAAAGAGTCCATCCCAAAATCCGACAAACAAGCAAAATGAACAAAAAACATTGAATTCAATTCTTTCTGATTTTAGAAACTGCATTAAAGAAGGGGTGCACCGGTCCTGGAGATACTGCAATACCAGGTCAATGCGTGGAGTGGACAGAGCAAGCTCTTTTTCCATCTCCCTGTTCTAAAAATCCATTTAATATATGGTCCCCAGATAGGGGACGTATCAGATATTAAACTGATAAGAACAGATACTACACTTGATCTTAGCCAAAAGGCCGAGAAGCGATAACCAGAATTGGTTTCAAACTACGGAGCCACCCAAGGATCCTGAAAAGTCCATTTGTGGAGATGAGCTCCTGGACTCCCGTTAAGAAGACATGTTGTCAACCTCTAGATCCCTTACATGCCTGCACTTTTCGGCTTGCTGCTGCTGCAATCCACGCGTTTTAGATCTGCATAACTCCACCTCTTTAAACACAGCACCTTCACCCCCTGCTGTTCCCACCCGCCTCAACACCGTTGGAAGGGAGGAGAACCAATTAAGGCGGGGGGTGGGGTGGAACGAGCAGCTGTCTACCCTTAGCAGGAGGGCTCCTGATTACATACCTCTCCTGCTGCTGCTGCTGCTGGCTGTCCAGCAGCAGACTGATGGTGGCTGCTGCTGTGCACAGGTATATAAAGGCTCAGAGCCTATTATGACACGCGCAGCCAGCGTTCCATTGCCACATTCCATCTACTGCAGGCAGGATACCTGGCTGGCTGAATGTCGCTGAGAAGCTCACAGAGACCGCCATAAGCAACAGTTTAACAGAATGCCACAGACTAATCAACCAAACTTTTTGGGTTGGGTTCTCTTTTATAGTCTGCAGGCATTAAATGAAAGAAGTCAGTGTTCCAGCAGAAGGAGACAACGTTTCAGAAAAGGCATTGTAGCAAACCAAAAAAGAAATTTTAAGCGCAGCAGAGTAACCAGCGCACATACCTGTTAGCTCAGGTGAGTTTAAAAGGCTGCTGTTGATAACAAGGGCATTTGCTAAATAGATGGTGTGTGTGCAACAATATACTGAAAGGTCAATTATATTGTGCAGCTTATCTCACCACCTGTAGTTATTTAGGTGAAAGCTCCAAAATGCTTGCCTAATATGTCTGTTTATCCAAAAGGAAGTAAAAAGGGAGAGCTAGAAAGATAGCATTGCATCACATTACATGGCAATGCAATGCACAGTTGCTGAAGTTGAACCAAAATGAGCTTGTAATCTGGCTTCTGCAACTTTGAACATGAAAAATCCAATGAGGAGAAGAAAAGCAAAGCCAAAGAGTCCATCCCAAAATCCGACAAACAAGCAAAATGAACAAAAAACATTGAATTCAATTCTTTCTGATTTTAGAAACTGCATTAAAGAAGGGGTGCACCGGTCCTGGAGATACTGCAATACCAGGTCAATGCGTGGAGTGGACAGAGCAAGCTCTTTTTCCATCTCCCTGTTCTAAAAATCCATTTAATATATGGTCCCCAGATAGGGGACGTATCAGATATTAAACTGATAAGAACAGATACTACACTTGATCTTAGCCAAAAGGCCGAGAAGCGATAACCAGAATTGGTTTCAAACTACGGAGCCACCCAAGGATCCTGAAAAGTCCATTTGTGGAGATGAGCTCCTGGACTCCCGTTAAGAAGACATGTTGTCAACCTCTAGATCCCTTACATGCCTGCACTTTTCGGCTTGCTGCTGCTGCAATCCACGCGTTTTAGATCTGCATAACTCCACCTCTTTAAACACAGCACCTTCACCCCCTGCTGTTCCCACCCGCCTCAACACCGTTGGAAGGGAGGAGAACCAATTAAGGCGGGGGGTGGGGTGGAACGAGCAGCTGTCTACCCTTAGCAGGAGGGCTCCTGATTACATACCTCTCCTGCTGCTGCTGCTGCTGGCTGTCCAGCAGCAGACTGAAGGTGGCTGCTGCTGTGCACAGGTATATAAATGCTCAGAGCCTATTATGACACGCGCAGCCAGCGTTCCATTGCCACATTCCATCTACTGCAGGCAGGATACCTGGCTGGCTGAATGTCGCTGAGAAGCTCACAGAGACCGCCATAAGCAACAGTTTAACAGAATGCCACAGACTAATCAACCAAACTTTTTGGGTTGGGTTCTCTTTTATAGTCTGCAGGCATTAAATGAAAGAAGTCAGTGTTCCAGCAGAAGGAGACAACGTTTCAGAAAAGGCATTGTAGCAAACCAAAAAAGAAATTTTAAGCGCAGCAGAGTAACCAGCGCACATACCTGTTAGCTCAGGTGAGTTTAAAAGGCTGCTGTTGATAACAAGGGCATTTGCTAAATAGATGGTGTGTGTGCAACAATATACTGAAAGGTCAATTATATTGTGCAGCTTATCTCACCACCTGTAGTTATTTAGGTGAAAGCTCCAAAATGCTTGCCTAATATGTCTGTTTATCCAAAAGGAAGTAAAAAGGGAGAGCTAGAAAGATAGCATTGCATCACATTACATGGCAATGCAATGCACAGTTGCTGAAGTTGAACCAAAATGAGCTTGTAATCTGGCTTCTGCAACTTTGAACATGAAAAATCCAATGAGGAGAAGAAAAGCAAAGCCAAAGAGTCCATCCCAAAATCCGACAAACAAGCAAAATGAACAAAAAACATTGAATTCAATTCTTTCTGATTTTAGAAACTGCATTAAAGAAGGGGTGCACCGGTCCTGGAGATACTGCAATACCAGGTCAATGCGTGGAGTGGACAGAGCAAGCTCTTTTTCCATCTCCCTGTTCTAAAAATCCATTTAATATATGGTCCCCAGATAGGGGACGTATCAGATATTAAACTGATAAGAACAGATACTACACTTGATCTTAGCCAAAAGGCCGAGAAGCGATAACCAGAATTGGTTTCAAACTACGGAGCCACCCAAGGATCCTGAAAAGTCCATTTGTGGAGATGAGCTCCTGGACTCCCGTTAAGAAGACATGTTGTCAACCTCTAGATCCCTTACATGCCTGCACTTTTCGGCTTGCTGCTGCTGCAATCCACGCGTTTTAGATCTGCATAACTCCACCTCTTTAAACACAGCACCTTCACCCCCTGCTGTTCCCACCCGCCTCAACACCGTTGGAAGGGAGGAGAACCAATTAAGGCGGGGGGTGGGGTGGAACGAGCAGCTGTCTACCCTTAGCAGGAGGGCTCCTGATTACATACCTCTCCTGCTGCTGCTGCTGCTGGCTGTCCAGCAGCAGACTGAAGGTGGCTGCTGCTGTGCACAGGTATATAAAGGCTCAGAGCCTATTACGACACGCGCAGCCAGCGTTCCATTGCCACATTCCATCTACTGCAGGCAGGATACCTGGCTGGCTGAATGTCGCTGAGAAGCTCACAGAGACCGCCATAAGCAACAGTTTAACAGAATGCCACAGACTAATCAACCAAACTTTTTGGGTTGGGTTCTCTTTTATAGTCTGCAGGCATTAAATGAAAGAAGTCAGTGTTCCAGCAGAAGGAGACAACGTTTCAGAAAAGGCATTGTAGCAAACCAAAAAAGAAATTTTAAGCGCAGCAAAGTAACCAGCGCACATACCTGTTAGCTCAGGTGAGTTTAAAAGGCTGCTGTTGATAACAAGGGCATTTGCTAAATAGATGGTGTGTGTGCAACAATATACTGAAAGGTCAATTATATTGTGCAGCTTATCTCACCACCTGTAGTTGTTTAGGTGAAAGCTCCAAAATGCTTGCCTAATATGTCTGTTTATCCAAAAGGAAGTAAAAAGGGAGAGCTAGAAAGATAGCATTGCATCACATTACATGGCAATGCAATGCACAGTTGCTGAAGTTGAACCAAAATGAGCTTGTAATCTGGCTTCTGCAACTTTGAACATGAAAAATCCAATGAGGAGAAGAAAAGCAAAGCCAAAGAGTCCATCCCAAAATCCGACAAACAAGCAAAATGAACAAAAAACATTGAATTCAATTCTTTCTGATTTTAGAAACTGCATTAAAGAAGGGGTGCACCGGTCCTGGAGATACTGCAACACCAGGTCAATGCGTGGAGTGGACAGAGCAAGCTCTTTTTCCATCTCCCTGTTCTAAAAATCCATTTAATATATGGTCCCCAGATAGGGGACGTATCAGATATTAAACTGATAAGAACAGATACTACACTTGATCTTAGCCAAAAGGCCGAGAAGCGATAACCAGAATTGGTTTCAAACTACGGAGCCACCCAAGGATCCTGAAAAGTCCATTTGTGGAGATGAGCTCCTGGACTCCCGTTAAGAAGACATGTTGTCAACCTCTAGATCCCTTACATGCCTGCACTTTTCGGCTTGCTGCTGCTGCAATCCACGCGTTTTAGATCTGCATAACTCCACCTCTTTAAACACAGCACCTTCACCCCCTGCTGTTCCCACCCGCCTCAACACCGTTGGAAGGGAGGAGAACCAATTAAGGCGGGGGGTGGGGTGGAACGAGCAGCTGTCTACCCTTAGCAGGAGGGCTCCTGATTACATACCTCTCCTGCTGCTGCTGCTGGCTGTCCAGCAGCAGACTGAAGGTGGCTGCTGCTGTGCACAGGTATATAAAGGCTCAGAGCCTATTATGACACGCGCAGCCAGCGTTCCATTGCCACATTCCATCTACTGCAGGCAGGATACCTGGCTGGCTGAATGTCGCTGAGAAGCTCACAGAGACCGCCATAAGCAACAGTTTAACAGAATGCCACAGACTAATCAACCAAACTTTTTGGGTTGGGTTCTCTTTTATAGTCTGCAGGCATTAAATGAAAGAAGTCAGTGTTCCAGCAGAAGGAGACAACGTTTCAGAAAAGGCATTGTAGCAAACCAAAAAAGAAATTTTAAGCGCAGCAGAGTAACCAGCGCACATACCTGTTAGCTCAGGTGAGTTTAAAAGGCTGCTGTTGATAACAAGGGCATTTGCTAAATAGATGGTGTGTGTGCAACAATATACTGAAAGGTCAATTATATTGTGCAGCTTATCTCACCACCTGTAGTAATTTAGGTGAAAGCTCCAAAATGCTTGCCTAATATGTCTGTTTATCCAAAAGGAAGTAAAAAGGGAGAGCTAGAAAGATAGCATTGCATCACATTACATGGCAATGCAATGCACAGTTGCTGAAGTTGAACCAAAATGAGCTTGTAATCTGGCTTCTGCAACTTTGAACATGAAAAATCCAATGAGGAGAAGAAAAGCAAAGCCAAAGAGTCCATCCCAAAATCCGACAAACAAGCAAAATGAACAAAAAACATTGAATTCAATTCTTTCTGATTTTAGAAACTGCATTAAAGAAGGGGTGCACCGGTCCTGGAGATACTGCAATACCAGGTCAATGCGTGGAGTGGACAGAGCAAGCTCTTTTTCCATCTCCCTGTTCTAAAAATCCATTTAATATATGGTCCCCAGATAGGGGACGTATCAGATATTAAACTGATAAGAACAGATACTACACTTGATCTTAGCCAAAAGGCCGAGAAGCGATAACCAGAATTGGTTTCAAACTACGGAGCCACCCAAGGATCCTGAAAAGTCCATTTGTGGAGATGAGCTCCTGGACTCCCGTTAAGAAGACATGTTGTCAACCTCTAGATCCCTTACATGCCTGCACTTTTCGGCTTGCTGCTGCTGCAATCCACGCGTTTTAGATCTGCATAACTCCACCTCTTTAAACACAGCACCTTCACCCCCTGCTGTTCCCACCCGCCTCAACACCGTTGGAAGGGAGGAGAACCAATTAAGGCGGGGGGTGGGGTGGAACGAGCAGCTGTCTACCCTTAGCAGGAGGGCTCCTGATTACATACCTCTCCTGCTGCTGCTGCTGCTGGCTGTCCAGCAGCAGACTGAAGGTGGCTGCTGCTGTGCACAGGTATATAAAGGCTCAGAGCCTATTATGACACGCGCAGCCAGCGTTCCATTGCCACATTCCATCTACTGCAGGCAGGATACCTGGCTGGCTGAATGTCGCTGAGAAGCTCACAGAGACCGCCATAAGCAACAGTTTAACAGAATGCCACAGACTAATCAACCAAACTTTTTGGGTTGGGTTCCCTTTTATAGTCTGCAGGCATTAAATGAAAGAAGTCAGTGTTCCAGCAGAAGGAGACAACGTTTCAGAAAAGGCATTGTAGCAAACCAAAAAAGAAATTTTAAGCGCAGCAGAGTAACCAGCGCACATACCTGTTAGCTCAGGTGAGTTTAAAAGGCTGCTGTTGATAACAAGGGCATTTGCTAAATAGATGGTGTGTGTGCAACAATATACTGAAAGGTCAATTATATTGTGCAGCTTATCTCACCACCTGTAGTTATTTAGGTGAAAGCTCCAAAATGCTTGCCTAATATGTCTGTTTATCCAAAAGGAAGTAAAAAGGGAGAGCTAGAAAGATAGCATTGCATCACATTACATGGCAATGCAATGCACAGTTGCTGAAGTTGAACCAAAATGAGCTTGTAATCTGGCTTCTGCAACTTTGAACATGAAAAATCCAATGAGGAGAAGAAAAGCAAAGCCAAAGAGTCCATCCCAAAATCCGACAAACAAGCAAAATGAACAAAAAACATTGAATTCAATTCTTTCTGATTTTAGAAACTGCATTAAAGAAGGGGTGCACCGGTCCTGGAGATACTGCAATACCAGGTCAATGCGTGGAGTGGACAGAGCAAGCTCTTTTTCCATCTCCCTGTTCTAAAAATCCATTTAATATATGGTCCCCAGATAGGGGACGTATCAGATATTAAACTGATAAGAACAGATACTACACTTGATCTTAGCCAAAAGGCCGAGAAGCGATAACCAGAATTGGTTTCAAACTACGGAGCCACCCAAGGATCCTGAAAAGTCCATTTGTGGAGATGAGCTCCTGGACTCCCGTTAAGAAGACATGTTGTCAACCTCTAGATCCCTTACATGCCTGCACTTTTCGGCTTGCTGCTGCTGCAATCCACGCGTTTTAGATCTGCATAACTCCACCTCTTTAAACACAGCACCTTCACCCCCTGCTGTTCCCACCCGCCTCAACACCGTTGGAAGGGAGGAGAACCAATTAAGGCGGGGGGTGGGGTGGAACGAGCAGCTGTCTACCCTTAGCAGGAGGGCTCCTGATTACATACCTCTCCTGCTGCTGCTGCTGCTGGCTGTCCAGCAGCAGACTGAAGGTGGCTGCTGCTGTGCACAGGTATATAAAGGCTCAGAGCCTATTATGACACGCGCAGCCAGCGTTCCATTGCCACATTCCATCTACTGCAGGCAGGATACCTGGCTGGCTGAATGTCGCTGAGAAGCTCACAGAGACCGCCATAAGCAACAGTTTAACAGAATGCCACAGACTAATCAACCAAACTTTTTGGGTTGGGTTCCCTTTTATAGTCTGCAGGCATTAAATGAAAGAAGTCAGTGTTCCAGCAGAAGGAGACAACGTTTCAGAAAAGGCATTGTAGCAAACCAAAAAAGAAATTTTAAGCGCAGCAGAGTAACCAGCGCACATACCTGTTAGCTCAGGTGAGTTTAAAAGGCTGCTGTTGATAACAAGGGCATTTGCTAAATAGATGGTGTGTGTGCAACAATATACTGAAAGGTCAATTATATTGTGCAGCTTATCTCACCACCTGTAGTTATTTAGGTGAAAGCTCCAAAATGCTTGCCTAATATGTCTGTTTATCCAAAAGGAAGTAAAAAGGGAGAGCTAGAAAGATAGCATTGCATCACATTACATGGCAATGCAATGCACAGTTGCTGAAGTTGAACCAAAATGAGCTTGTAATCTGGCTTCTGCAACTTTGAACATGAAAAATCCAATGAGGAGAAGAAAAGCAAAGCCAAAGAGTCCATCCCAAAATCCGACAAACAAGCAAAATGAACAAAAAACATTGAATTCAATTCTTTCTGATTTTAGAAACTGCATTAAAGAAGGGGTGCACCGGTCCTGGAGATACTGCAATACCAGGTCAATGCGTGGAGTGGACAGAGCAAGCTCTTTTTCCATCTCCCTGTTCTAAAAATCCATTTAATATATGGTCCCCAGATAGGGGACGTATCAGATATTAAACTGATAAGAACAGATACTACACTTGATCTTAGCCAAAAGGCCGAGAAGCGATAACCAGAATTGGTTTCAAACTACGGAGCCACCCAAGGATCCTGAAAAGTCCATTTGTGGAGATGAGCTCCTGGACTCCCGTTAAGAAGACATGTTGTCAACCTCTAGATCCCTTACATGCCTGCACTTTTCGGCTTGCTGCTGCTGCAATCCACGCGTTTTAGATCTGCATAACTCCACCTCTTTAAACACAGCACCTTCACCCCCTGCTGTTCCCACCCGCCTCAACACCGTTGGAAGGGAGGAGAACCAATTAAGGCGGGGGGTGGGGTGGAACGAGCAGCTGTCTACCCTTAGCAGGAGGGCTCCTGATTACATACCTCTCCTGCTGCTGCTGCTGCTGGCTGTCCAGCAGCAGACTGAAGGTGGCTGCTGCTGTGCACAGGTATATAAAGGCTCAGAGCCTATTATGACACGCGCAGCCAGCGTTCCATTGCCACATTCCATCTACTGCAGGCAGGATACCTGGCTGGCTGAATGTCGCTGAGAAGCTCACAGAGACCGCCATAAACAACAGTTTAACAGAATGCCACAGACTAATCAACCAAACTTTTTGGGTTGGGTTCTCTTTTATAGTCTGCAGGCATTAAATGAAAGAAGTCAGTGTTCCAGCAGAAGGAGACAACGTTTCAGAAAAGGCATTGTAGCAAACCAAAAAAGAAATTTTAAGCGCAGCAGAGTAACCAGCGCACATACCTGTTAGCTCAGGTGAGTTTAAAAGGCTGCTGTTGATAACAAGGGCATTTGCTAAATAGATGGTGTGTGTGCAACAATATACTGAAAGGTCAATTATATTGTGCAG
This sequence comes from Phyllobates terribilis, assembly GCF_046119375.1. Lineage (NCBI taxonomy): Eukaryota > Metazoa > Chordata > Amphibia > Anura > Dendrobatidae > Phyllobates > Phyllobates terribilis. Next base: position 653,850,944 of record NW_027362765.1, read on the forward strand.
CTTATCTCACCACCTGTAGTTATTTAGGTGAAAGCTCCAAAATGCTTGCCTAATATGTCTGTTTATCCAAAAGGAAGTAAAAAGGGAGAGCTAGAAAGATAGCATTGCATCACATTACATGGCAATGCAATGCACAGTTGCTGAAGTTGAACCAAAATGAGCTTGTAATCTGGCTTCTGCAACTTTGAACATGAAAAATCCAATGAGGAGAAGAAAAGCAAAGCCAAAGAGTCCATCCCAAAATCCGACAAACAAGCAAAATGAACAAAAAACATTGAATTCAATTCTTTCTGATTTTAGAAACTGCATTAAAGAAGGGGTGCACCGGTCCTGGAGATACTGCAATACCAGGTCAATGCGTGGAGTGGACAGAGCAAGCTCTTTTTCCATCTCCCTGTTCTAAAAATCCATTTAATATATGGTCCCCAGATAGGGGACGTATCAGATATTAAACTGATAAGAACAGATTTTTTTTTTAATTTGGCTATCCCCTGCAGAGGGATAAAACCGTTTATTAAAACTTTAACAAATTACAAGCATAATTAAACAAATACCAAACGTTAAAAGACAAATGAAATTTACAAAACAAAAAAATACAAAGATTTTAAATAATTAGGTTCCATTGGTCAACAAGCCATTTTTTGGAAATATGTACATTCTTCTTTTTGTCAATTAAATAATAAGTATACATTTCACATAAACATAAACTTAAAACATCATTCACTGATAAAACATCTTGTTTAAAAATAGCAATGTTGCGCGCTTTCCAGAGAGATGACTTGGCGCAGTTCACTGTCTTCCAAGCCATTGTGTACTGGTCCATTGTGGGGCATTCCATAAGTCCGTATAGCACAGTTTTATATGTAAAGTCCTTGAGGTCTGCCACCCTTTCCAGTAGGGGGAGCAGTCTTCTCCAGAAATCCTTTGCAAAATTACATGTCCATAATAGATGTTCCACCGTTTCCTCGTCTTGGCATCCGGTTCTTGGGCAGATGGCAGACCTCACAAATCCTCTTCTGTATTGGAATGCCCGGCAAGGAAGACAGCGGTGCATGCAACTCCAAGCCAGATCTCTCTGTTCATTAAAAAGATAAAAAACGTTAATCATTTTCCAGATAGACATAGATTTGTCATCATCATATCTGTCAACATTACATATTTCCTCACTTTTACGTATTTCTTTAATTAATTTCTTACTATTTCTTAATTCCTCTATTTTCTTAGTCCCTAAATTAAAATCGGACACTATTTTCCTTAAAATCTCATAATGCGTCGACAAATTAAAAGCATGGGGCACAGATATATTAACTTCATACCATCCAAACTTTCTCATAAAAAATCCTGTATTAAAACGCATAAAAAAGGACCAATAGTGATTCTTAAAAAGGGCATTAAAACAGTAAACGAACAGATGGATTAAAAGAAACCTATTAAAATCTGGAAAATCTTTACCACCTTTTACTTTTGATTTCATCACGATTTCTCTTTTCAGCTTTTCCATTTTTGAGTTCCAAAAGAAGGTAAAACAGGTTTTGGTTATCTTTTTTAAAACATTAACAGGCGGGGGGAAAACCATGCTAAGATACAATAAAAGAGGTAAAATCACCATCTTTAAAACCAATACTTTACCCTCCATTGTAAGTCTCCTCATGTTCCACATACATATTTTCGTATTTACTTTCTGTGTAACTGTTTCCCAACTATTATAACCATCATTATTTTCAGTGAATGATATACCTAAAATGGAAATGGATTCGGAGACATTAATTGGTACATCACGTAAAATCATCCCCCCAACACTTAAAATGTTACACTTATTAAAATTGATTTTAAAACCAGAAGCTAGACAAAAGGATTGCACTTGATGGAGAGTGGCCGTAAGTGATGGTGCATCTGTACACAAGACCGCCACGTCATCCATGTAGCCTACAACCTTGGCCTCCAAACCACCGCTTCCAGGCAGAGGGACACCGCATATCTGTTTATTTTGGCGTATTGCACATAACATTGGTTCCAGTGCACAGATAAACAGTAGGGGGGACAGAGGGCATCCCTGTTTCACCCCTGACCGTAAAAATACCTCTTGTGTCTTAAAACCATTCACTAAAATCTTACTTGTACAATCCTTGTAAAATGCTTTAAGCGATAGTAAAAACCCTTCTGGTATGCCCATTTTCTCTAAAACTTTAAAAAGATAAAAGTGTGAGACACGGTCAAATGCTTTTTCAAAATCAATAGATAAAATCGCCATTTTCCCCTTTCTGTCTTTCACATCCTCAATACAGTCTTTCACTAAATTCAGATTGTCCCATATACTGCGCCCCGGCACCCCACACACTTGATTAGAATGAATAACTTTGCTGATGACTTCTTTTAGACGATTTGCACAAATTTTAGCCATTATTTTATAGTCACAATTTAAAAGTGTTATTGGTCTCCAGTTTTCTAATTTTGATTTATCGCCTTTTTTGTATAGGAGGGAGACTTCACCTTTCTTCCAGGAATTTAATAAAACCTTATTATTAAAAACCTCAGTAAACAAATAAAACAAATCATCTTTTAAAATATCATAAAAACATACATAAAATTCTATTGGGATGCCATCAGGACCAGGGACCTTTCCAGTTTTAAAACTTTTAATAGTTTTTAACACTTCTTGTTCCGTTAAAACTTGGGATAAAAACTCTTGGGATGCGGGATCTAAAACAGCTGTTAGTCCTTGCAGCGAATCATCCATTAATTTATTATCTATATTTTTTCCATTAAAAAGATTAGAAAAAAAAACCTCAACTTTACCCAGCATATTTTTTATATTATTCTCACCATCTATATGGTCAATTATCACTTTTTCTTTTTTATTTTTCCTAAAAAAATATCTGGAACACTTTTCATTTTCTTCTATATGTTGTACTCTAGAACGAAAAATTATCTCTTTTCCTTTTTGTTCTAGCCATTTTGAAATCTCTTCTTTTAAGTTTGAAATATCAACTTGTACATCTATCCCATTGTCTCTGAGCTTAAATAATGTTTGTAGGCGGGTATTTAAAATTCTATATTCTTCATATTTTTCTTTGGCTCTACATATACTCTTTTTAATAAAAAAGTCTTTTATTTTTACTTTCATTCTATCCCACCATACACTCATAGTCTCATTTGTTTTTTTCCCTTTTCTACATTTCCTATAAAACTCAATAAAATCTGATAAAATCTGCGGGTCGGTTAAAAGGGATACGTTCATTTTCCAGCTTTTCTTACCACATTTTTTGTTGTCATTTACTTTTATGGTAAAGGATAAAAGTTTATGGTCTGAAAATATATTAGTTAAAACTTCACATTTGGCAGGTATTGTTTTATCTGAACCAAAAATAAAATCAATCCTAGAGCTACAATTAGCATTGCTCCAAGTGAAACCGGCATCCTCTGGGCTGTCACTATGACACTCTTTATATATGTCTATCAATTTAGCATCTTTGACTATATCATGTAGCATACCTGAGGTTTTATCGTAGTTCCTGCTTACAGAGCTGGAGCGCCGGTTTTCACCTTTTAAAACACAATTAAAATCCCCTGCTAAGATAAAAGGTTCAGAGTTATTAATAAATAATGGTAAAAGATCAAGCATTTCGGCTCTTTCATTTTTCTCTGGGGATCCATAAAAATTTAAAAACTGCCATCTAATACCATCAATAAAAGCTTTCACTAATAAAATACGACCTGGTAAAATTTCCTGAATAAAATCAATTAAAACGTTCCCTTTAAAAAGTATGGCTACACCCGCTGATCCTGCAGCATTCGATCCGGACCAGACAGATGGCCCACACTTCCACTCATCTTTATATTTTTGATATGACATTTCATGTGGGATATTACATTCTTGCAGAAAAAATACAGATGCAGTAAAACACGTAAAAAAATTAAAAAGAGCAGTTCTTCTCGTGTTAGATTTTATGCCTCTCACGTTGAGGGAAATACCTTTGAGTTCAGCCATCATTAGAAAATGTAGAAATTTTACTTAGGTAACTAAGAGCAACGGATTTACCTGTCCGATGAACCTGATCAGACCACTGGGCTTGCGCCTCCCTCCTCATCTGATAGTATCGTCACGAGAGTCTCCGTGGAGGAGGAAAGATTACCACATTTATATAAACCCGACGCTACACTGGCATAGCTCGGAGGGCTGGCTGGCAGAACCCGCTGGGTCTCCATTGGCTGGCCATGCAGTTCCTCATCAGGTGGGTCCCCGAGGGGTTCCGCCGCCCCTGTTTGACCTGTAGAAGGTCGTCCTATAGGAGGAGGTTGCGCACAAGGCAGAGCCTCTGACTCTTCAGAGTCAGCAAGATCCCGGTCCCCACCTGTAGCAGCGGAGACCGAAACCCCTGAGGGTCCAGCGTCCACGTCCCCTTCTGGAGAAGTGTCCATCTGTTCACCTCCTGCTGCCTCCTCCGAACCACCCTTTTTCTTTTTCTTAGGACCCACCTTTATCCACTCAGCGCCCTCAGCACTAGGAGACCCAGACTGGGCATGGGCTTCTGTGTCGGCCTTTTGCCGGTCCCTTTTGACCTTACCAGTAGTGCCCTTCTGCTCCTTCTCAGCCCTCCTTTTGGACTCCCGCAGGTCCTGCAGCCAGGTTTTGGGATTTGGTATTTTACCTGTCATAGACTCTGGAGACACTTCACTATTTGGTACGCCCTTATTGTCTCCAGAGGCTCCAGGTTGTTGTTCCTCCTCCTGAGGGGTGGTCTGATCTTTTGGTCCTTGGTCGGACGTCTTGGACTTCCCCTTTTGCTCATCTTCCCGAAATCTGTGAGGGCAAGAAAAATAAAAGTGACCTGGAGTCTGGCAAAAACTGCATTTCTTTTCCTTAGGGCATTCTTTTGTCTCATGTTCTTCACTAGCACAATTTCTACATGATACATGACAGTTTTCTTTTGAATGACCATAGCGCCCACAATTTCTGCAATATACTGGCATCCCAGAAAAGAAGAAATCCCCATTTGTTTGCCCAATTTTGAAACGGGCAGGGGGGAGCCGTATACCACCTGGTGTATTTGGATCTCTTGTACACTTCACAAGGAATTTCCACTTAGATGTCCATATGTTATATTCATTTAATATCTTCCCAATACATTTAACACTTTTAAAATAAATTGCTAGAAATGACATTACTTCTGGAGCAGAAACAAAGGGCGAAAATATTTTTACAATAACCAGTCTTACCTCATCCAGGACGTGCTCAACAATTTGTATCCCTTTCAAAACAGGACTATTTTCAACTTTTTTTAACTTTTCTAGTACATCTCTAAAAATACCTTCTCCGGTGAATGTGATGTCATAGTCACCTCTTCTGGGATAATCCTGGATGGAGAGAATTTCATTCCTTTGTACGCCAAGAAGGTTCCTGAGCACGTCCTGGACTACATACCCTAATTTCCTCATATCCGAGCCACCCGCCGTGAAGTGAACTCGGATAGAGCTTTTTAGCCTCGCATAAAGAGGCACGAGGTTAGGGTCAACCTCCATGGAAAAACGCAACAAGGTTGCAAATTGCAGCCGCTTGCAATCTGCGCTCCCAGTGTTCTTGCAGCGAAAAACACCTGGAAGCTGGGGGATCGCAACTCGTTACCCTGGGACTAAGCCCTCTCCCTAATAGCAGCAAGCAGGTTAAGTCCACCAAAGTGGACGATCCTGCCAGGCCAAGGAGAGGGGTACCCGAGTGCCCTTCAACTACAATCTCCTGCAATAAAGCACTTGATCGTAGCCAAAAGGCCGAGAAGCGATAACCAGAATTGGTTTCAAACTACGGAGCCACCCAAGGATCCTGAAAAGTCCATTTGTGGAGATGAGCTCCTGGACTCCCGTTAAGAAGACATGTTGTCAACCTCTAGATCCCTTACATGCCTGCACTTTTCGGCTTGCTGCTGCTGCAATCCACGCGTTTTAGATCTGCATAACTCCACCTCTTTAAACACAGCACCTTCACCCCCTGCTGTTCCCACCCGCCTCAACACCGTTGGAAGGGAGGAGAACCAATTAAGGCGGGGGGTGGGGTGGAATGAGCAGCTGTCTACCCTTAGCAGGAGGGCTCCTGATTACATACCTCTCCTGCTGCTGCTGCTGCTGGCTGTCCAGCAGCAGACTGAAGGTGGCTGCTGCTGTGCACAGGTATATAAAGGCTCAGAGCCTATTATGACACGCGCAGCCAGCGTTCCATTGCCACATTCCATCTACTGCAGGCAGGATACCTGGCTGGCTGAATGTCGCTGAGAAGCTCACAGAGACCGCCATAAGCAACAGTTTAACAGAATGCCACAGACTAATCAACCAAACTTTTTGGGTTGGGTTCTCTTTTATAGTCTGCAGGCATTAAATGAAAGAAGTCAGTGTTCCAGCAGAAGGAGACAACGTTTCAGAAAAGGCATTGTAGCAAACCAAAAAAGAAATTTTAAGCGCAGCAGAGTAACCAGCGCACATACCTGTTAGCTCAGGTGAGTTTAAAAGGCTGCTGTTGATAACAAGGGCATTTGCTAAATAGATGGTGTGTGTGCAACAATATACTGAAAGGTCAATTATATTGTGCAGCTTATCTCACCACCTATAGTTATTTAGCTGAAAGCTCCAAAATGCTTGCCTAATATGTCTGTTTATCCAAAAGGAAGTAAAAAGGGAGAGCTAGAAAGATAGCATTGCATCACATTACATGGCAATGTAATGCACAGTTGCTGAAGTTGAACCAAAATGAGCTTGTAATCTGGCTTCTGCAACTTTGAACATGAAAAATCCAATGAGGAGAAAAAAAGCAAAGCCAAAGAGTCCATCCCAAAATCCGACAAACAAGCAAAATGAACAAAAAACATTGAATTCAATTCTTTCTGATTTTAGAAACTGCATTAAAGAAGGGGTGCACCGGTCCTGGAGATACTGCAATACCAGGTCAATGCGTGGAGTGGACAGAGCAAGCTCTTTTTCCATCTCCCTGTTCTAAAAATCCATTTAATATATGGTCCCCAGATAGGGGATGCATCAGATATTAAACTGATAAGAACAGATACTACACTTGATCTTAGCCAAAAGGCCGAGAAGCGATAACCAGAATTGGTTTCAAACTACGGAGCCACCCAAGGATCCTGAAAAGTCCATTTGTGGAGATGAGCTCCTGGACTCCCGTTAAGAAGACATGTTGTCAACCTCTAGATCCCTTACATGCCTGCACTTTTCGGCTTGCTGCTGCTGCAATCCACGCGTTTTAGATCTGCATAACTCCACCTCTTTAAACACAGCACCTTCACCCCCTGCTGTTCCCACCCGCCTCAACACCGTTGGAAGGGAGGAGAACCAATTAAGGCGGGGGGTGGGGTGGAACGAGCAGCTGTCTACCCTTAGCAGGAGGGCTCCTGATTACATACCTCTCCTGCTGCTGCTGCTGCTGGCTGTCCAGCAGCAGACTGAAGGTGGCTGCTGCTGTGCACAGGTATATAAAGGCTCAGAGCCTATTATGACACGCGCAGCCAGCGTTCCATTGCCACATTCCATCTACTGCAGGCAGGATACCTGGCTGGCTGAATGTCGCTGAGAAGCTCACAGAGACCGCCATAAGCAACAGATTAACAGAATGCCACAGACTAATCAACCAAACTTTTTGGGTTGGGTTCTCTTTTATAGTCTGCAGGCATTAAATGAAAGAAGTCAGTGTTCCAGCAGAAGGAGACAACGTTTCAGAAAAGGCATTGTAGCAAACCAAAAAAGAAATTTTAAGCGCAGCAGAGTAACCAGCGCACATACCTGTTAGCTCAGGTGAGTTTAAAAGGCTGCTGTTGATAACAAGGGCATTTGCTAAATAGATGGTGTGTGTGCAACAATATACTGAAAGGTCAATTATATTGTGCAGCTTATCTCACCACCTGTAGTTATTTAGGTGAAAGCTCCAAAATGCTTGCCTAATATGTCTGTTTATCCAAAAGGAAGTAAAAAGGGAGAGCTAGAAAGATAGCATTGCATCACATTACATGGCAATGTAATGCACAGTTGCTGAAGTTGAACCAAAATGAGCTTGTAATCTGGCTTCTGCAACTTTGAACATGAAAAATCCAATGAGGAGAAAAAAAGCAAAGCCAAAGAGTCCATCCCAAAATCCGACAAACAAGCAAAATGAACAAAAAACATTGAATTCAATTCTTTCTGATTTTAGAAACTGCATTAAAGAAGGGGTGCACCGGTCCTGGAGATACTGCAATACCAGGTCAATGCGTGGAGTGGACAGAGCAAGCTCTTTTTCCATCTCTCTGTTCTAAAAATCCATTTAATATATGGTCCCCAGATAGGGGACGCATCAGATATTAAACTGATAAGAACAGATACTACACTTGATCTTAGCCAAAAGGCCGAGAAGCGATAACCAGAATTGGTTTCAAACTACGGAGCCACCCAAGGATCCTGAAAAGTCCATTTGTGGAGATGAGCTCCTGGACTCCCGTTAAGAAGACATGTTGTCAACCTCTAGATCCCTTACATGCCTGCACTTTTCGGCTTGCTGCTGCTGCAATCCACGCGTTTTAGATCTGCATAACTCCACCTCTTTAAACACAGCACCTTCACCCCCTGCTGTTCCCACCCGCCTCAACACCGTTGGAAGGGAGGAGAACCAATTAAGGCGGGGGGTGGGGTGGAACGAGCAGCTGTCTACCCTTAGCAGGAGGGCTCCTGATTACATACCTCTCCTGCTGCTGCTGCTGCTGGCTGTCCAGCAGCAGACTGAAGGTGGCTGCTGCTGTGCACAGGTATATAAAGGCTCAGAGCCTATTATGACACGCGCAGCCAGCGTTCCATTGCCACATTCCATCTACTGCAGGCAGGATACCTGGCTGGCTGAATGTCGCTGAGAAGCTCACAGAGACCGCCATAAGCAACAGATTAACAGAATGCCACAGACTAATCAACCAAACTTTTTGGGTTGGGTTCTCTTTTATAGTCTGCAGGCATTAAATGAAAGAAGTCAGTGTTCCAGCAGAAGGAGACAACGTTTCAGAAAAGGCATTGTAGCAAACCAAAAAAGAAATTTTAAGCGCAGCAGAGTAACCAGCGCACATACCTGTTAGCTCAGGTGAGTTTAAAAGGCTGCTGTTGATAACAAGGGCATTTGCTAAATAGATGGTGTGTGTGCAACAATATACTGAAAGGTCAATTATATTGTGCAGCTTATCTCACCACCTGTAGTTATTTAGGTGAAAGCTCCAAAATGCTTGCCTAATATGTCTGTTTATCCAAAAGGAAGTAAAAAGGGAGAGCTAGAAAGATAGCATTGCATCACATTACATGGCAATGTAATGCACAGTTGCTGAAGTTGAACCAAAATGAGCTTGTAATCTGGCTTCTGCAACTTTGAACATGAAAAATCCAATGAGGAGAAAAAAAGCAAAGCCAAAGAGTCCATCCCAAAATCCGACAAACAAGCAAAATGAACAAAAAACATTGAATTCAATTCTTTCTGATTTTAGAAACTGCATTAAAGAAGGGGTGCACCGGTCCTGGAGATACTGCAATACCAGGTCAATGCGTGGAGTGGACAGAGCAAGCTCTTTTTCCATCTCCCTGTTCTAAAAATCCATTTAATATATGGTCCCCAGATAGGGGACGCATCAGATATTAAACTGATAAGAACAGATACTACACTTGATCTTAGCCAAAAGGCCGAGAAGCGATAACCAGAATTGGTTTCAAACTACGGAGCCACCCAAGGATCCTGAAAAGTCCATTTGTGGAGATGAGCTCCTGGACTCCCGTTAAGAAGACATGTTGTCAACCTCTAGATCCCTTACATGCCTGCACTTTTCGGCTTGCTGCTGCTGCAATCCACGCGTTTTAGATCTGCATAACTCCACCTCTTTAAACACAGCACCTTCACCCCCTGCTGTTCCCACCCGCCTCAACACCGTTGGAAGGGAGGAGAACCAATTAAGGCGGGGGGTGGGGTGGAACGAGCAGCTGTCTACCCTTAGCAGGAGGGCTCCTGATTACATACCTCTCCTGCTGCTGCTGCTGCTGGCTGTCCAGCAGCAGACTGAAGGTGGCTGCTGCTGTGCACAGGTATATAAAGGCTCAGAGCCTATTATGACACGCGCAGCCAGCGTTCCATTGCCACATTCCATCTACTGCAGGCAGGATACCTGGCTGGCTGAATGTCGCTGAGAAGCTCACAGAGACCGCCATAAGCAACAGTTTAACAGAATGCCACAGACTAATCAACCAAACTTTTTGGGTTGGGTTCTCTTTTATAGTCTGCAGGCATTAAATGAAAGAAGTCAGTGTTCCAGCAGAAGGAGACAACGTTTCAGAAAAGGCATTGTAGCAAACCAAAAAAGAAATTTTAAGCGCAGCAGAGTAACCAGCGCACATACCTGTTAGCTCAGGTGAGTTTAAAAGGCTGCTGTTGATAACAAGGGCATTTGCTAAATAGATGGTGTGTGTGCAACAATATACTGAAAGGTCAATTATATTGTGCAGCTTATCTCACCACCTGTAGTAATTTAGGTGAAAGCTCCAAAATGCTTGCCTAATATGTCTGTTTATCCAAAAGGAAGTAAAAAGGGAGAGCTAGAAAGATAGCATTGCATCACATTACATGGCAATGCAATGCACAGTTGCTGAAGTTGAACCAAAATGAGCTTGTAATCTGGCTTCTGCAACTTTGAACATGAAAAATCCAATGAGGAGAAGAAAAGCAAAGCCAAAGAGTCCATCCCAAAATCCGACAAACAAGCAAAATGAACAAAAAACATTGAATTCAATTCTTTCTGATTTTAGAAACTGCATTAAAGAAGGGGTGCACCGGTCCTGGAGATACTGCAATACCAGGTCAATGCGTGGAGTGGACAGAGCAAGCTCTTTTTCCATCTCCCTGTTCTAAAAATCCATTTAATATATGGTCCCCAGATAGGGGACGTATCAGATATTAAACTGATAAGAACAGATACTACACTTGATCTTAGCCAAAAGGCCGAGAAGCGATAACCAGAATTGGTTTCAAACTACGGAGCCACCCAAGGATCCTGAAAAGTCCATTTGTGGAGATGAGCTCCTGGACTCCCGTTAAGAAGACATGTTGTCAACCTCTAGATCCCTTACATGCCTGCACTTTTCGGCTTGCTGCTGCTGCAATCCACGCGTTTTAGATCTGCATAACTCCACCTCTTTAAACACAGCACCTTCACCCCCTGCTGTTCCCACCCGCCTCAACACCGTTGGAAGGGAGGAGAACCAATTAAGGCGGGGGGTGGGGTGGAACGAGCAGCTGTCTACCCTTAGCAGGAGGGCTCCTGATTACATACCTCTCCTGCTGCTGCTGCTGCTGGCTGTCCAGCAGCAGACTGAAGGTGGCTGCTGCTGTGCACAGGTATATAAAGGCTCAGAGCCTATTATGACACGCGCAGCCAGCGTTCCATTGCCACATTCCATCTACTGCAGACAGGATACCTGGCTGGCTGAATGTCGCTGAGAAGCTCACAGAGACCGCCATAAGCAACAGTTTAACAGAATGCCACAGACTAATCAACCAAACTTTTTGGGTTGGGTTCTCTTTTATAGTCTGCAGGCATTAAATGAAAGAAGTCAGTGTTCCAGCAGAAGGAGACAACGTTTCAGAAAAGGCATTGTAGCAAACCAAAAAAGAAATTTTAAGCGCAGCAGAGTAACCAGCGCACATACCTGTTAGCTCAGGTGAGTTTAAAAGGCTGCTGTTGATAACAAGGGCATTTGCTAAATAGATGGTGTGTGTGCAACAATATACTGAAAGGTCAATTATATTGTGCAGCTTATCTCACCACCTGTAGTTATTTAGGTGAAAGCTCCAAAATGCTTGCCTAATATGTCTGTTTATCCAAAAGGAAGTAAAAAGGGAGAGCTAGAAAGATAGCATTGCATCACATTACATGGCAATGCAATGCACAGTTGCTGAAGTTGAACCAAAATGAGCTTGTAATCTGGCTTCTGCAACTTTGAACATGAAAAATCCAATGAGGAGAAGAAAAGCAAAGCCAAAGAGTCCATCCCAAAATCCGACAAACAAGCAAAATGAACAAAAAACATTGAATTCAATTCTTTCTGATTTTAGAAACTGCATTAAAGAAGGGGTGCACCGGTCCTGGAGATACTGCAATACCAGGTCAATGCGTGGAGTGGACAGAGCAAGCTCTTTTTCCATCTCCCTGTTCTAAAAATCCATTTAATATATGGTCCCCAGATAGGGGACGTATCAGATATTAAACTGATAAGAACAGATACTACACTTGATCTTAGCCAAAAGGCCGAGAAGCGATAACCAGAATTGGTTTCAAACTACGGAGCCACCCAAGGATCCTGAAAAGTCCATTTGTGGAGATGAGCTCCTGGACTCCCGTTAAGAAGACATGTTGTCAACCTCTAGATCCCTTACATGCCTGCACTTTTCGGCTTGCTGCTGCTGCAATCCACGCGTTTTAGATCTGCATAACTCCACCTCTTTAAACACAGCACCTTCACCCCCTACTGTTCCCACCCGCCTCAACACCGTTGGAAGGGAGGAGAACCAATTAAGGCGGGGGGTGGGGTGGAACGAGCAGCTGTCTACCCTTAGCAGGAGGGCTCCTGATTACATACCTCTCCTGCTGCTGCTGCTGCTGGCTGTCCAGCAGCAGACTGAAGGTGGCTGCTGCTGTGCACAGGTATATGAAGGCTCAGAGCCTATTATGACACGCGCAGCCAGCGTTCCATTGCCACATTCCATCTACTGCAGGCAGGATACCTGGCTGGCTGAATGTCGCTGAGAAGCTCACAGAGACCGCCATAAGCAACAGTTTAACAGAATGCCACAGACTAATCAACCAAACTTTTTGGGTTGGGTTCTCTTTTATAGTCTGCAGGCATTAAATGAAAGAAGTCAGTGTTCCAGCAGAAGGAGACAACGTTTCAGAAAAGGCATTGTAGCAAACCAAAAAAGAAATTTTAAGCGCAGCAGAGTAACCAGCGCACATACCTGTTAGCTCAGGTGAGTTTAAAAGGCTGCTGTTGATAACAAGGGCATTTGCTAAATAGATGGTGTGTGTGCAACAATATACTGAAAGGTCAATTATATTGTGCAGCTTATCTCACCACCTGTAGTTATTTAGGTGAAAGCTCCAAAATGCTTGCCTAATATGTCTGTTTATCCAAAAGGAAGTAAAAACGGAAAGCTAGAAAGATAGCATTGCATCACATTACATGGCAATGCAATGCACAGTTGCTGAAGTTGAACCAAAATGAGCTTGTAATCTGGCTTCTGCAACTTTGAACATGAAAAATCCAATGAGGAGAAGAAAAGCAAAGCCAAAGAGTCCATCCCAAAATCCGACAAACAAGCAAAATGAACAAAAAACATTGAATTCAATTCTTTCTGATTTTAGAAACTGCATTAAAGAAGGGGTGCACCGGTCCTGGAGATACTGCAATACCAGGTCAATGCGTGGAGTGGACAGAGCAAGCTCTTTTTCCATCTCCCTGTTCTAAAAATCCATTTAATATATGGTCCCCAGATAGGGGACGTATCAGATATTAAACTGATAAGAACAGATACTACACTTGATCTTAGCCAAAAGGCCGAGAAGCGATAACCAGAATTGGTTTCAAACTACGGAGCCACCCAAGGATCCTGAAAAGTCCATTTGTGGAGATGAGCTCCTGGACTCCCGTTAAGAAGACATGTTGTCAACCTCTAGATCCCTTACATGCCTGCACTTTTCGGCTTGCTGCTGCTGCAATCCACGCGTTTTAGATCTGCATAACTCCACCTCTTTAAACACAGCACCTTCACCCCCTGCTGTTCCCACCCGCCTCAACACCGTTGGAAGGGAGGAGAACCAATTAAGGCGGGGGGTGGGGTGGAACGAGCAGCTGTCTACCCTTAGCAGGAGGGCTCCTGATTACATACCTCTCCTGCTGCTGCTGCTGCTGGCTGTCCAGCAGCAGACTGAAGGTGGCTGCTGCTGTGCACAGGTATATAAAGGCTCAGAGCCTATTATGACACGCGCAGCCAGCGTTCCATTGCCACATTCCATCTACTGCAGGCAGGATACCTGGCTGGCTGAATGTCGCTGAGAAGCTCACAGAGACCGCCATAAGCAACAGTTTAACAGAATGCCACAGACTAATCAACCAAACTTTTTGGGTTGGGTTCTCTTTTATAGTCTGCAGGCATTAAATGAAAGAAGTCAGTGTTCCAGCAGAAGGAGACAACGTTTCAGAAAAGGCATTGTAGCAAACCAAAAAAGAAATTTTAAGCGCAGCAGAGTAACCAGCGCACATACCTGTTAGCTCAGGTGAGTTTAAAAGGCTGCTGTTGATAACAAGGGCATTTGCTAAATAGATGGTGTGTGTGCAACAATATACTGAAAGGTCAATTATATTGTGCAGCTTATCTCACCACCTGTAGTAATTTAGGTGAAAGCTCCAAAATGCTTGCCTAATATGTCTGTTTATCCAAAAGGAAGTAAAAAGGGAGAGCTAGAAAGATAGCATTGCATCACATTACATGGCAATGCAATGCACAGTTGCTGAAGTTGAACCAAAATGAGCTTGTAATCTGGCTTCTGCAACTTTGAACATGAAAAATCCAATGAGGAGAAGAAAAGCAAAGCCAAAGAGTCCATCCCAAAATCCGACAAACAAGCAAAATGAACAAAAAACATTGAATTCAATTCTTTCTGATTTTAGAAACTGCATTAAAGAAGGGGTGCACTGGTCCTGGAGATACTGCAATACCAGGTCAATGCGTGGAGTGGACAGAGCAAGCTCTTTTTCCATCTCCCTGTTCTAAAAATCCATTTAATATATGGTCCCCAGATAGGGGACGTATCAGATATTAAACTGATAAGAACAGATACTACACTTGATCTTAGCCAAAAGGCCGAGAAGCGATAACCAGAATTGGTTTCAAACTACGGAGCCACCCAAGGATCCTGAAAAGTCCATTTGTGGAGATGAGCTCCTGGACTCCCGTTAAGAAGACATGTTGTCAACCTCTAGATCCCTTACATGCCTGCACTTTTCGGCTTGCTGCTGCTGCAATCCACGCGTTTTAGATCTGCATAACTCCACCTCTTTAAACACAGCACCTTCACCCCCTGCTGTTCCCACCCGCCTCAACACCGTTGGAAGGGAGGAGAACCAATTAAGGCGGGGGGTGGGGTGGAACGAGCAGCTGTCTACCCTTAGCAGGAGGGCTCCTGATTACATACCTCTCCTGCTGCTGCTGCTGCTGGCTGTCCAGCAGCAGACTGAAGGTGGCTGCTGCTGTGCACAGGTATATAAAGGCTCAGAGCCTATTATGACACGCGCAGCCAGCGTTCCATTGCCACATTCCATCTACTGCAGGCAGGATACCTGGCTGGCTGAATGTCGCTGAGAAGCTCACAGAGACCGCCATAAGCAACAGTTTAACAGAATGCCACAGACTAATCAACCAAACTTTTTGGGTTGGGTTCTCTTTTATAGTCTGCAGGCATTAAATGAAAGAAGTCAGTGTTCCAGCAGAAGGAGACAACGTTTCAGAAACGGCATTGTAGCAAACCAAAAAAGAAATTTTAAGCGCAGCAGAGTAACCAGCGCACATACCTGTTAGCTCAGGTGAGTTTAAAAGGCTGCTGTTGATAACAAGGGCATTTGCTAAATAGATGGTGTGTGTGCAACAATGTACTGAAAGGTCAATTATATTGTGCAGCTTATCTCACCACCTGTAGTAATTTAGGTGAAAGCTCCAAAATGCTTGCCTAATATGTCTGTTTATCCAAAAGGAAGTAAAAAGGGAGAGCTAGAAAGATAGCATTGCATCACATTACATGGCAATGCAATGCACAGTTGCTGAAGTTGAACCAAAATGAGCTTGTAATCTGGCTTCTGCAACTTTGAACATGAAAAATCCAATGAGGAGAAGAAAAGCAAAGCCAAAGAGTCCATCCCAAAATCCGACAAACAAGCAAAATGAACAAAAAACATTGAATTCAATTCTTTCTGATTTTAGAAACTGCATTAAAGAAGGGGTGCACCGGTCCTGGAGATACTGCAATACCAGGTCAATGCGTGGAGTGGACAGAGCAAGCTCTTTTTCCATCTCCCTGTTCTAAAAATCCATTTAATATATGGTCCCCAGATAGGGGACGTATCAGATATTAAACTGATAAGAACAGATACTACACTTGATCTTAGCCAAAAGGCCGAGAAGCGATAACCAGAATTGGTTTCAAACTACGGAGCCACCCAAGGATCCTGAAAAGTCCATTTGTGGAGATGAGCTCCTGGACTCCCGTTAAGAAGACATGTTGTCAACCTCTAGATCCCTTACATGCCTTCACTTTTCGGCTTGCTGCTGCTGCAATCCACGCGTTTTAGATCTGCATAACTCCACCTCTTTAAACACAGCACCTTCACCCCCTGCTGTTCCCACCCGCCTCAACACCGTTGGAAGGGAGGAGAACCAATTAAGGCGGGGGGTGGGGTGGAACGAGCAGCTGTCTACCCTTAGCAGGAGGGCTCCTGATTACATACCTCTCCTGCTGCTGCTGCTGCTGGCTGTCCAGCAGCAGACTGAAGGTGGCTGCTGCTGTGCACAGGTATATAAAGGCTCAGAGCCTATTATGACACGCGCAGCCAGCGTTCCATTGCCACATTCCATCTACTGCAGGCAGGATACCTGGCTGGCTGAATGTCGCTGAGAAGCTCACAGAGACCGCCATAAGCAACAGTTTAACAGAATGCCACAGACTAATCAACCAAACTTTTTGGGTTGGGTTCTCTTTTATAGTCTGCAGGCATTAAATGAAAGAAGTCAGTGTTCCAGCAGAAGGAGACAACGTTTCAGAAAAGGCATTGTAGCAAACCAAAAAAGAAATTTTAAGCGCAGCAGAGTAACCAGCGCACATACCTGTTAGCTCAGGTGAGTTTAAAAGGCTGCTGTTGATAACAAGGGCATTTGCTAAATAGATGGTGTGTGTGCAACAATATACTGAAAGGTCAATTATATTGTGCAGCTTATCTCACCACCTGTAGTTATTTAGGTGAAAGCTCCAAAATGCTTGCCTAATATGTCTGTTTATCCAAAAGGAAGTAAAAAGGGAGAGCTAGAAAGATAGCATTGCATCACATTACATGGCAATGCAATGCACAGTTGCTGAAGTTGAACCAAAATGAGCTTGTAATCTGGCTTCTGCAACTTTGAACATGAAAAATCCAATGAGGAGAAGAAAAGCAAAGCCAAAGAGTCCATCCCAAAATCCGACAAACAAGCAAAATGAACAAAAAACATTGAATTCAATTCTTTCTGATTTTAGAAACTGCATTAAAGAAGGGGTGCACCGGTCCTGGAGATACTGCAATACCAGGTCAATGCGTGGAGTGGACAGAGCAAGCTCTTTTTCCATCTCCCTGTTCTAAAAATCCATTTAATATATGGTCCCCAGATAGGGGACGTATCAGATATTAAACTGATAAGAACAGATACTACACTTGATCTTAGCCAAAAGGCCGAGAAGCGATAACCAGAATTGGTTTCAAACTACGGAGCCACCCAAGGATCCTGAAAAGTCCATTTGTGGAGATGAGCTCCTGGACTCCCGTTAAGAAGACATGTTGTCAACCTCTAGATCCCTTACATGCCTGCACTTTTCGGCTTGCTGCTGCTGCAATCCACGCGTTTTAGATCTGCATAACTCCACCTCTTTAAACACAGCACCTTCACCCCCTGCTGTTCCCACCCGCCTCAACACCGTTGGAAGGGAGGAGAACCAATTAAGGCGGGGGGTGGGGTGGAACGAGCAGCTGTCTACCCTTAGCAGGAGGGCTCCTGATTACATACCTCTCCTGCTGCTGCTGCTGCTGGCTGTCCAGCAGCAGACTGAAGGTGGCTGCTGCTGTGCACAGGTATATAAAGGCTCAGAGCCTATTATGACACGCGCAGCCAGCGTTCCATTGCCACATTCCATCTACTGCAGGCAGGATACCTGGCTGGCTGAATGTCGCTGAGAAGCTCACAGAGACCGCCATAAGCAACAGTTTAACAGAATGCCACAGACTAATCAACCAAACTTTTTGGGTTGGGTTCTCTTTTATAGTCTGCAGGCATTAAATGAAAGAAGTCAGTGTTCCAGCAGAAGGAGACAACGTTTCAGAAAAGGCATTGTAGCAAACCAAAAAAGAAATTTTAAGCGCAGCAGAGTAACCAGCGCACATACCTGTTAGCTCAGGTGAGTTTAAAAGGCTGCTGTTGATAACAAGGGCATTTGCTAAATAGATGGTGTGTGTGCAACAATATACTGAAAGGTCAATTATATTGTGCAGCTTATCTCACCACCTGTAGTTATTTAGGTGAAAGCTCCAAAATGCTTGCCTAATATGTCTGTTTATCCAAAAGGAAGTAAAAAGGGAGAGCTAGAAAGATAGCATTGCATCACATTACATGGCAATGCAATGCACAGTTGCTGAAGTTGAACCAAAATGAGCTTGTAATCTGGCTTCTGCAACTTTGAACATGAAAAATCCAATGAGGAGAAGAAAAGCAAAGCCAAAGAGTCCATCCCAAAATCCGACAAACAAGCAAAATGAACAAAAAACATTGAATTCAATTCTTTCTGATTTTAGAAACTGCATTAAAGAAGGGGTGCACCGGTCCTGGAGATACTGCAATACCAGGTCAATGCGTGGAGTGGACAGAGCAAGCTCTTTTTCCATCTCCCTGTTCTAAAAATCCATTTAATATATGGTCCCCAGATAGGGGACGTATCAGATATTAAACTGATAAGAACAGATACTACACTTGATCTTAGCCAAAAGGCCGAGAAGCGATAACCAGAATTGGTTTCAAACTACGGAGCCACCCAAGGATCCTGAAAAGTCCATTTGTGGAGATGAGCTCCTGGACTCCCGTTAAGAAGACATGTTGTCAACCTCTAGATCCCTTACATGCCTGCACTTTTCGGCTTGCTGCTGCTGCAATCCACGCGTTTTAGATCTGCATAACTCCACCTCTTTAAACACAGCACCTTCACCCCCTGCTGTTCCCACCCGCCTCAACACCGTTGGAAGGGAGGAGAACCAATTAAGGCGGGGGGTGGGGTGGAACGAGCAGCTGTCTACCCTTAGCAGGAGGGCTCCTGATTACATACCTCTCCTGCTGCTGCTGCTGCTGGCTGTCCAGCAGCAGACTGAAGGTGGCTGCTGCTGTGCACAGGTATATAAAGGCTCAGAGCCTATTATGACACGCGCAGCCAGCGTTCCATTGCCACATTCCATCTACTGCAGGCAGGATACCTGGCTGGCTGAATGTCGCTGAGAAGCTCACAGAGACCGCCATAAGCAACAGTTTAACAGAATGCCACAGACTAATCAACCAAACTTTTTGGGTTGGGTTCTCTTTTATAGTCTGCAGGCATTAAATGAAAGAAGTCAGTGTTCCAGCAGAAGGAGACAACGTTTCAGAAAAGGCATTGTAGCAAACCAAAAAAGAAATTTTAAGCGCAGCAGAGTAACCAGCGCACATACCTGTTAGCTCAGGTGAGTTTAAAAGGCTGCTGTTGATAACAAGGGCATTTGCTAAATAGATGGTGTGTGTGCAACAATGTACTGAAAGGTCAATTATATTGTGCAGCTTATCTCACCACCTGTAGTAATTTAGGTGAAAGCTCCAAAATGCTTGCCTAATATGTCTGTTTATCCAAAAGGAAGTAAAAAGGGAGAGCTAGAAAGATAGCATTGCATCACATTACATGGCAATGCAATGCACAGTTGCTGAAGTTGAACCAAAATGAGCTTGTAATCTGGCTTCTGCAACTTTGAACATGAAAAATCCAATGAGGAGAAGAAAAGCAAAGCCAAAGAGTCCATCCCAAAATCCGACAAACAAGCAAAATGAACAAAAAACATTGAATTCAATTCTTTCTGATTTTAGAAACTGCATTAAAGAAGGGGTGCACCGGTCCTGGAGATACTGCAATACCAGGTCAATGCGTGGAGTGGACAGAGCAAGCTCTTTTTCCATCTCCCTGTTCTAAAAATCCATTTAATATATGGTCCCCAGATAGGGGACGTATCAGATATTAAACTGATAAGAACAGATACTACACTTGATCTTAGCCAAAAGGCCGAGAAGCGATAACCAGAATTGGTTTCAAACTACGGAGCCACCCAAGGATCCTGAAAAGTCCATTTGTGGAGATGAGCTCCTGGACTCCCGTTAAGAAGACATGTTGTCAACCTCTAGATCCCTTACATGCCTGCACTTTTCGGCTTGCTGCTGCTGCAATCCACGCGTTTTAGATCTGCATAACTCCACCTCTTTAAACACAGCACCTTCACCCCCTGCTGTTCCCACCCGCCTCAACACCGTTGGAAGGGAGGAGAACCAATTAAGGCGGGGGGTGGGGTGGAACGAGCAGCTGTCTACCCTTAGCAGGAGGGCTCCTGATTACATACCTCTCCTGCTGCTGCTGCTGCTGGCTGTCCAGCAGCAGACTGAAGGTGGCTGCTGCTGTGCACAGGTATATAAAGGCTCAGAGCCTATTATGACACGCGCAGCCAGCGTTCCATTGCCACATTCCATCTACTGCAGGCAGGATACCTGGCTGGCTGAATGTCGCTGAGAAGCTCACAGAGACCGCCATAAGCAACAGTTTAACAGAATGCCACAGACTAATCAACCAAACTTTTTGGGTTGGGTTCTCTTTTATAGTCTGCAGGCATTAAATGAAAGAAGTCAGTGTTCCAGCAGAAGGAGACAACGTTTCAGAAAAGGCATTGTAGCAAACCAAAAAAGAAATTTTAAGCGCAGCAGAGTAACCAGCGCACATACCTCTTAGCTCAGGTGAGTTTAAAAGGCTGCTGTTGATAACAAGGGCATTTGCTAAATAGATGGTGTGTGTGCAACAATGTACTGAAAGGTCAATTATATTGTGCAGCTTATCTCACCACCTGTAGTTATTTAGGTGAAAGCTCCAAAATGCTTGCCTAATATGTCTGTTTATCCAAAAGGAAGTAAAAAGGGAGAGCTAGAAAGATAGCATTGCATCACATTACATGGCAATGCAATGCACAGTTGCTGAAGTTGAACCAAAATGAGCTTGTAATCTGGCTTCTGCAACTTTGAACATGAAAAATCCAATGAGGAGAAGAAAAGCAAAGCCAAAGAGTCCATCCCAAAATCCGACAAACAAGCAAAATGAACAAAAAACATTGAATTCAATTCTTTCTGATTTTAGAAACTGCATTAAAGAAGGGGTGCACCGGTCCTGGAGATACTGCAATACCAGGTCAATGCGTGGAGTGGACAGAGCAAGCTCTTTTTCCATCTCCCTGTTCTAAAAATCCATTTAATATATGGTCCCCAGATAGGGGACGTATCAGATATTAAACTGATAAGAACAGATACTACACTTGATCTTAGCCAAAAGGCCGAGAAGCGATAACCAGAATTGGTTTCAAACTACGGAGCCACCCAAGGATCCTGAAAAGTCCATTTGTGGAGATGAGCTCCTGGACTCCCGTTAAGAAGACATGTTGTCAACCTCTAGATCCCTTACATGCCTGCACTTTTCGGCTTGCTGCTGCTGCAATCCACGCGTTTTAGATCTGCATAACTCCACCTCTTTAAACACAGCACCTTCACCCCCTGCTGTTCCCACCCGCCTCAACACCGTTGGAAGGGAGGAGAACCAATTAAGGCGGGGGGTGGGGTGGAACGAGCAGCTGTCTACCCTTAGCAGGAGGGCTCCTGATTACATACCTCTCCTGCTGCTGCTGCTGCTGGCTGTCCAGCAGCAGACTGAAGGTGGCTGCTGCTGTGCACAGGTATATAAAGGCTCAGAGCCTATTATGACACGCGCAGCCAGCGTTCCATTGCCACATTCCATCTACTGCAGGCAGGATACCTGGCTGGCTGAATGTCGCTGAGAAGCTCACAGAGACCGCCATAAGCAACAGTTTAACAGAATGCCACAGACTAATCAAGCAAACTTTTTGGGTTGGGTTCTCTTTTATAGTCTGCAGGCATTAAATGAAAGAAGTCAGTGTTCCAGCAGAAGGAGACAACGTTTCAGAAAAGGCATTGTAGCAAACCAAAAAAGAAATTTTAAGCGCAGCAGAGTAACCAGCGCACATACCTGTTAGCTCAGGTGAGTTTAAAAGGCTGCTGTTGATAACAAGGGCATTTGCTAAATAGATGGTGTGTGTGCAACAATATACTGAAAGGTCAATTATATTGTGCAGCTTATCTCACCACCTGTAGTTATTTAGGTGAAAGCTCCAAAATGCTTGCCTAATATGTCTGTTTATCCAAAAGGAAGTAAAAAGGGAGAGCTAGAAAGATAGCATTGCATCACATTACATGGCAATGCAATGCACAGTTGCTGAAGTTGAACCAAAATGAGCTTGTAATCTGGCTTCTGCAACTTTGAACATGAAAAATCCAATGAGGAGAAGAAAAGCAAAGCCAAAGAGTCCATCCCAAAATCCGACAAACAAGCAAAATGAACAAAAAACATTGAATTCAATTCTTTCTGATTTTAGAAACTGCATTAAAGAAGGGGTGCACCGGTCCTGGAGATACTGCAATACCAGGTCAATGCGTGGAGTGGACAGAGCAAGCTCTTTTTCCATCTCTCTGTTCTAAAAATCCATTTAATATATGGTCCCCAGATAGGGGACGTATCAGATATTAAACTGATAAGAACAGATACTACACTTGATCTTAGCCAAAAGGCCGAGAAGCGATAACCAGAATTGGTTTCAAACTACGGAGCCACCCAAGGATCCTGAAAAGTCCATTTGTGGAGATGAGCTCCTGGACTCCCGTTAAGAAGACATGTTGTCAACCTCTAGATCCCTTACATGCCTGCACTTTTCGGCTTGCTGCTGCTGCAATCCACGCGTTTTAGATCTGCATAACTCCACCTCTTTAAACACAGCACCTTCACCCCCTGCTGTTCCCACCCGCCTCAACACCGTTGGAAGGGAGGAGAACCAATTAAGGCGGGGGGTGGGGTGGAACGAGCAGCTGTCTACCCTTAGCAGGAGGGCTCCTGATTACATACCTCTCCTGCTGCTGCTGCTGCTGGCTGTCCAGCAGCAGACTGAAGGTGGCTGCTGCTGTGCACAGGTATATAAAGGCTCAGAGCCTATTATGACACGCGCAGCCAGCGTTCCATTGCCACATTCCATCTACTGCAGGCAGGATACCTGGCTGGCTGAATGTCGCTGAGAAGCTCACAGAGACCGCCATAAGCAACAGTTTAACAGAATGCCACAGACTAATCAACCAAACTTTTTGGGTTGGGTTCTCTTTTATAGTCTGCAGGCATTAAATGAAAGAAGTCAGTGTTCCAGCAGAAGGAGACAACGTTTCAGAAAAGGCATTGTAGCAAACCAAAAAAGAAATTTTAAGCGCAGCAGAGTAACCAGCGCACATACCTGTTAGCTCAGGTGAGTTTAAAAGGCTGCTGTTGATAACAAGGGCATTTGCTAAATAGATGGTGTGTGTGCAACAATGTACTGAAAGGTCAATTATATTGTGCAGCTTATCTCACCACCTGTAGTAATTTAGGTGAAAGCTCCAAAATGCTTGCCTAATATGTCTGTTTATCCAAAAGTAAGTAAAAAGGGAGAGCTAGAAAGATAGCATTGCATCACATTACATGGCAATGCAATGCACAGTTGCTGAAGTTGAACCAAAATGAGCTTGTAATCTGGCTTCTGCAACTTTGAACATGAAAAATCCAATGAGGAGAAGAAAAGCAAAGCCAAAGAGTCCATCCCAAAATCCGACAAACAAGCAAAATGAACAAAAAACATTGAATTCAATTCTTTCTGATTTTAGAAACTGCATTAAAGAAGGGGTGCACCGGTCCTGGAGATACTGCAATACCAGGTCAATGCGTGGAGTGGACAGAGCAAGCTCTTTTTCCAT
This sequence comes from Phyllobates terribilis, assembly GCF_046119375.1. Classification (NCBI taxonomy): domain Eukaryota; kingdom Metazoa; phylum Chordata; class Amphibia; order Anura; family Dendrobatidae; genus Phyllobates; species Phyllobates terribilis. The sequence continues at coordinate 653,874,891 of NW_027362765.1, forward strand.
CTCCCTGTTCTAAAAATCCATTTAATATATGGTCCCCAGATAGGGGACGTATCAGATATTAAACTGATAAGAACAGATACTACACTTGATCTTAGCCAAAAGGCCGAGAAGCGATAACCAGAATTGGTTTCAAACTACGGAGCCACCCAAGGATCCTGAAAAGTCCATTTGTGGAGATGAGCTCCTGGACTCCCGTTAAGAAGACATGTTGTCAACCTCTAGATCCCTTACATGCCTGCACTTTTCGGCTTGCTGCTGCTGCAATCCACGCGTTTTAGATCTGCATAACTCCACCTCTTTAAACACAGCACCTTCACCCCCTGCTGTTCCCACCCGCCTCAACACCGTTGGAAGGGAGGAGAACCAATTAAGGCGGGGGGTGGGGTGGAACGAGCAGCTGTCTACCCTTAGCAGGAGGGCTCCTGATTACATACCTCTCCTGCTGCTGCTGCTGCTGGCTGTCCAGCAGCAGACTGAAGGTGGCTGCTGCTGTGCACAGGTATATAAAGGCTCAGAGCCTATTATGACACGCGCAGCCAGCGTTCCATTGCCACATTCCATCTACTGCAGGCAGGATACCTGGCTGGCTGAATGTCGCTGAGAAGCTCACAGAGACCGCCATAAGCAACAGTTTAACAGAATGCCACAGACTAATCAACCAAACTTTTTGGGTTGGGTTCTCTTTTATAGTCTGCAGGCATTAAATGAAAGAAGTCAGTGTTCCAGCAGAAGGAGACAACGTTTCAGAAAAGGCATTGTAGCAAACCAAAAAAGAAATTTTAAGCGCAGCAGAGTAACCAGCGCACATACCTGTTAGCTCAGGTGAGTTTAAAAGGCTGCTGTTGATAACAAGGGCATTTGCTAAATAGATGGTGTGTGTGCAACAATATACTGAAAGGTCAATTATATTGTGCAGCTTATCTCACCACCTGTAGTTATTTAGGTGAAAGCTCCAAAATGCTTGCCTAATATGTCTGTTTATCCAAAAGGAAGTAAAAAGGGAGAGCTAGAAAGATAGCATTGCATCACATTACATGGCAATGCAATGCACAGTTGCTGAAGTTGAACCAAAATGAGCTTGTAATCTGGCTTCTGCAACTTTGAACATGAAAAATCCAATGAGGAGAAGAAAAGCAAAGCCAAAGAGTCCATCCCAAAATCCGACAAACAAGCAAAATGAACAAAAAACATTGAATTCAATTCTTTCTGATTTTAGAAACTGCATTAAAGAAGGGGTGCACCGGTCCTGGAGATACTGCAATACCAGGTCAATGCGTGGAGTGGACAGAGCAAGCTCTTTTTCCATCTCCCTGTTCTAAAAATCCATTTAATATATGGTCCCCAGATAGGGGACGTATCAGATATTAAACTGATAAGAACAGATACTACACTTGATCTTAGCCAAAAGGCCGAGAAGCGATAACCAGAATTGGTTTCAAACTACGGAGCCACCCAAGGATCCTGAAAAGTCCATTTGTGGAGATGAGCTCCTGGACTCCCGTTAAGAAGACATGTTGTCAACCTCTAGATCCCTTACATGCCTGTACTTTTCGGCTTGCTGCTGCTGCAATCCACGCGTTTTAGATCTGCATAACTCCACCTCTTTAAACACAGCACCTTCACCCCCTGCTGTTCCCACCCGCCTCAACACCGTTGGAAGGGAGGAGAACCAATTAAGGCGGGGGGTGGGGTGGAACGAGCAGCTGTCTACCCTTAGCAGGAGGGCTCCTGATTACATACCTCTCCTGCTGCTGCTGCTGCTGGCTGTCCAGCAGCAGACTGAAGGTGGCTGCTGCTGTGCACAGGTATATAAAGGCTCAGAGCCTATTATGACACGCGCAGCCAGCGTTCCATTGCCACATTCCATCTACTGCAGGCAGGATACCTGGCTGGCTGAATGTCGCTGAGAAGCTCACAGAGACCGCCATAAGCAACAGTTTAACAGAATGCCACAGACTAATCAACCAAACTTTTTGGGTTGGGTTCTCTTTTATAGTCTGCAGGCATTAAATGAAAGAAGTCAGTGTTCCAGCAGAAGGAGACAACGTTTCAGAAAAGGCATTGTAGCAAACCAAAAAAGAAATTTTAAGCGCAGCAGAGTAACCAGCGCACATACCTGTTAGCTCAGGTGAGTTTAAAAGGCTGCTGTTGATAACAAGGGCATTTGCTAAATAGATGGTGTGTGTGCAACAATATACTGAAAGGTCAATTATATTGTGCAGCTTATCTCACCACCTGTAGTTATTTAGGTGAAAGCTCCAAAATGCTTGCCTAATATGTCTGTTTATCCAAAAGGAAGTAAAAAGGGAGAGCTAGAAAGATAGCATTGCATCACATTACATGGCAATGCAATGCACAGTTGCTGAAGTTGAACCAAAATGAGCTTGTAATCTGGCTTCTGCAACTTTGAACATGAAAAATCCAATGAGGAGAAGAAAAGCAAAGCCAAAGAGTCCATCCCAAAATCCGACAAACAAGCAAAATGAACAAAAAACATTGAATTCAATTCTTTCTGATTTTAGAAACTGCATTAAAGAAGGGGTGCACCGGTCCTGGAGATACTGCAATACCAGGTCAATGCGTGGAGTGGACAGAGCAAGCTCTTTTTCCATCTCCCTGTTCTAAAAATCCATTTAATATATGGTCCCCAGATAGGGGACGTATCAGATATTAAACTGATAAGAACAGATACTACACTTGATCTTAGCCAAAAGGCCGAGAAGCGATAACCAGAATTGGTTTCAAACTACGGAGCCACCCAAGGATCCTGAAAAGTCCATTTGTGGAGATGAGCTCCTGGACTCCCGTTAAGAAGACATGTTGTCAACCTCTAGATCCCTTACATGCCTGCACTTTTCGGCTTGCTGCTGCTGCAATCCACGCGTTTTAGATCTGCATAACTCCACCTCTTTAAACACAGCACCTTCACCCCCTGCTGTTCCCACCCGCCTCAACACCGTTGGAAGGGAGGAGAACCAATTAAGGCGGGGGGTGGGGTGGAACGAGCAGCTGTCTACCCTTAGCAGGAGGGCTCCTGATTACATACCTCTCCTGCTGCTGCTGCTGCTGGCTGTCCAGCAGCAGACTGAAGGTGGCTGCTGCTGTGCACAGGTATATAAAGGCTCAGAGCCTATTATGACACGCGCAGCCAGCGTTCCATTGCCACATTCCATCTACTGCAGGCAGGATACCTGGCTGGCTGAATGTCGCTGAGAAGCTCACAGAGACCGCCATAAGCAACAGTTTAACAGAATGCCACAGACTAATCAACCAAACTTTTTGGGTTGGGTTCTCTTTTATAGTCTGCAGGCATTAAATGAAAGAAGTCAGTGTTCCAGCAGAAGGAGACAACGTTTCAGAAAAGGCATTGTAGCAAACCAAAAAAGAAATTTTAAGCGCAGCAGAGTAACCAGCGCACATACCTGTTAGCTCAGGTGAGTTTAAAAGGCTGCTGTTGATAACAAGGGCATTTGCTAAATAGATGGTGTGTGTGCAACAATATACTGAAAGGTCAATTATATTGTGCAGCTTATCTCACCACCTGTAGTTATTTAGGTGAAAGCTCCAAAATGCTTGCCTAATATGTCTGTTTATCCAAAAGGAAGTAAAAAGGGAGAGCTAGAAAGATAGCATTGCATCACATTACATGGCAATGCAATGCACAGTTGCTGAAGTTGAACCAAAATGAGCTTGTAATCTGGCTTCTGCAACTTTGAACATGAAAAATCCAATGAGGAGAAGAAAAGCAAAGCCAAAGAGTCCATCCCAAAATCCGACAAACAAGCAAAATGAACAAAAAACATTGAATTCAATTCTTTCTGATTTTAGAAACTGCATTAAAGAAGGGGTGCACCGGTCCTGGAGATACTGCAATACCAGGTCAATGCGTGGAGTGGACAGAGCAAGCTCTTTTTCCATCTCCCTGTTCTAAAAATCCATTTAATATATGGTCCCCAGATAGGGGACGTATCAGATATTAAACTGATAAGAACAGATACTACACTTGATCTTAGCCAAAAGGCCGAGAAGCGATAACCAGAATTGGTTTCAAACTACGGAGCCACCCAAGGATCCTGAAAAGTCCATTTGTGGAGATGAGCTCCTGGACTCCCGTTAAGAAGACATGTTGTCAACCTCTAGATCCCTTACATGCCTGCACTTTTCGGCTTGCTGCTGCTGCAATCCACGCGTTTTAGATCTGCATAACTCCACCTCTTTAAACACAGCACCTTCACCCCCTGCTGTTCCCACCCGCCTCAACACCGTTGGAAGGGAGGAGAACCAATTAAAGCGGGGGGTGGGGTGGAACGAGCAGCTGTCTACCCTTAGCAGGAGGGCTCCTGATTACATACCTCTCCTGCTGCTGCTGCTGCTGGCTGTCCAGCAGCAGACTGAAGGTGGCTGCTGCTGTGCACAGGTATATAAAGGCTCAGAGCCTATTATGACACGCGCAGCCAGCGTTCCATTGCCACATTCCATCTACTGCAGGCAGGATACCTGGCTGGCTGAATGTCGCTGAGAAGCTCACAGAGACCGCCATAAGCAACAGTTTAACAGAATGCCACAGACTAATCAACCAAACTTTTTGGGTTGGGTTCTCTTTTATAGTCTGCAGGCATTAAATGAAAGAAGTCAGTGTTCCAGCAGAAGGAGACAACGTTTCAGAAAAGGCATTGTAGCAAACCAAAAAAGAAATTTTAAGCGCAGCAGAGTAACCAGCGCACATACCTGTTAGCTCAGGTGAGTTTAAAAGGCTGCTGTTGATAACAAGGGCATTTGCTAAATAGATGGTGTGTGTGCAACAATATACTGAAAGGTCAATTATATTGTGCAGCTTATCTCACCACCTGTAGTTATTTAGGTGAAAGCTCCAAAATGCTTGCCTAATATGTCTGTTTATCCAAAAGGAAGTAAAAAGGGAGAGCTAGAAAGATAGCATTGCATCACATTACATGGCAATGTAATGCACAGTTGCTGAAGTTGAACCAAAATGAGCTTGTAATCTGGCTTCTGCAACTTTGAACATGAAAAATCCAATGAGGAGAAAAAAAGCAAAGCCAAAGAGTCCATCCCAAAATCCGACAAACAAGCAAAATGAACAAAAAACATTGAATTCAATTCTTTCTGATTTTAGAAACTGCATTAAAGAAGGGGTGCACCGGTCCTGGAGATACTGCAATACCAGGTCAATGCGTGGAGTGGACAGAGCAAGCTCTTTTTCCATCTCCCTGTTCTAAAAATCCATTTAATATATGGTCCCCAGATAGGGGACGCATCAGATATTAAACTGATAAGAACAGATACTACACTTGATCTTAGCCAAAAGGCCGAGAAGCGATAACCAGAATTGGTTTCAAACTACGGAGCCACCCAAGGATCCTGAAAAGTCCATTTGTGGAGATGAGCTCCTGGACTCCCGTTAAGAAGACATGTTGTCAACCTCTAGATCCCTTACATGCCTGCACTTTTCGGCTTGCTGCTGCTGCAATCCACGCGTTTTAGATCTGCATAACTCCACCTCTTTAAACACAGCACCTTCACCCCCTGCTGTTCCCACCCGCCTCAACACCGTTGGAAGGGAGGAGAACCAATTAAGGCGGGGGGTGGGGTGGAACGAGCAGCTGTCTACCCTTAGCAGGAGGGCTCCTGATTACATACCTCTCCTGCTGCTGCTGCTGCTGGCTGTCCAGCAGCAGACTGAAGGTGGCTGCTGCTGTGCACAGGTATATAAAGGCTCAGAGCCTATTATGACACGCGCAGCCAGCGTTCCATTGCCACATTCCATCTACTGCAGGCAGGATACCTGGCTGGCTGAATGTCGCTGAGAAGCTCACAGAGACCGCCATAAGCAACAGTTTAACAGAATGCCACAGACTAATCAACCAAACTTTTTGGGTTGGGTTCTCTTTTATAGTCTGCAGGCATTAAATGAAAGAAGTCAGTGTTCCAGCAGAAGGAGACAACGTTTCAGAAAAGGCATTGTAGCAAACCAAAAAAGAAATTTTAAGCGCAGCAGAGTAACCAGCGCACATACCTGTTAGCTCAGGTGAGTTTAAAAGGCTGCTGTTGATAACAAGGGCATTTGCTAAATAGATGGTGTGTGTGCAACAATATACTGAAAGGTCAATTATATTGTGCAGCTTATCTCACCACCTGTAGTTATTTAGGTGAAAGCTCCAAAATGCTTGCCTAATATGTCTGTTTATCCAAAAGGAAGTAAAAAGGGAGAGCTAGAAAGATAGCATTGCATCACATTACATGGCAATGCAATGCACAGTTGCTGAAGTTGAACCAAAATGAGCTTGTAATCTGGCTTCTGCAACTTTGAACATGAAAAATCCAATGAGGAGAAGAAAAGCAAAGCCAAAGAGTCCATCCCAAAATCCGACAAACAAGCAAAATGAACAAAAAACATTGAATTCAATTCTTTCTGATTTTAGAAACTGCATTAAAGAAGGGGTGCACCGGTCCTGGAGATACTGCAACACCAGGTCAATGCGTGGAGTGGACAGAGCAAGCTCTTTTTCCATCTCCCTGTTCTAAAAATCCATTTAATATATGGTCCCCAGATAGGGGACGTATCAGATATTAAACTGATAAGAACAGATACTACACTTGATCTTAGCCAAAAGGCCGAGAAGCGATAACCAGAATTGATTTCAAACTACGGAGCCACCCAAGGATCCTGAAAAGTCCATTTGTGGAGATGAGCTCCTGGACTCCCGTTAAGAAGACATGTTGTCAACCTCTAGATCCCTTACATGCCTGCACTTTTCGGCTTGCTGCTGCTGCAATCCACGCGTTTTAGATCTGCATAACTCCACCTCTTTAAACACAGCACCTTCACCCCCTGCTGTTCCCACCCGCCTCAACACCGTTGGAAGGGAGGAGAACCAATTAAGGCGGGGGGTGGGGTGGAACGAGCAGCTGTCTACCCTTAGCAGGAGGGCTCCTGATTACATACCTCTCCTGCTGCTGCTGCTGCTGGCTGTCCAGCAGCAGACTGAAGGTGGCTGCTGCTGTGCACAGGTATATAAAGGCTCAGAGCCTATTATGACACGCGCAGCCAGCGTTCCATTGCCACATTCCATCTACTGCAGGCAGGATACCTGGCTGGCTGAATGTCGCTGAGAAGCTCACAGAGACCGCCATAAGCAACAGTTTAACAGAATGCCACAGACTAATCAACCAAACTTTTTGGGTTGGGTTCTCTTTTATAGTCTGCAGGCATTAAATGAAAGAAGTCAGTGTTCCAGCAGAAGGAGACAACGTTTCAGAAAAGGCATTGTAGCAAACCAAAAAAGAAATTTTAAGCGCAGCAGAGTAACCAGCGCACATACCTGTTAGCTCAGGTGAGTTTAAAAGGCTGCTGTTGATAACAAGGGCATTTGCTAAATAGATGGTGTGTGTGCAACAATATACTGAAAGGTCAATTATATTGTGCAGCTTATCTCACCACCTGTAGTTATTTAGGTGAAAGCTCCAAAATGCTTGCCTAATATGTCTGTTTATCCAAAAGGAAGTAAAAAGGGAGAGCTAGAAAGATAGCATTGCATCACATTACATGGCAATGCAATGCACAGTTGCTGAAGTTGAACCAAAATGAGCTTGTAATCTGGCTTCTGCAACTTTGAACATGAAAAATCCAATGAGGAGAAGAAAAGCAAAGCCAAAGAGTCCATCCCAAAATCCGACAAACAAGCAAAATGAACAAAAAACATTGAATTCAATTCTTTCTGATTTTAGAAACTGCATTAAAGAAGGGGTGCACCGGTCCTGGAGATACTGCAATACCAGGTCAATGCGTGGAGTGGACAGAGCAAGCTCTTTTTCCATCTCCCTGTTCTAAAAATCCATTTAATATATGGTCCCCAGATAGGGGACGTATCAGATATTAAACTGATAAGAACAGATACTACACTTGATCTTAGCCAAAAGGCCGAGAAGCGATAACCAGAATTGGTTTCAAACTACGGAGCCACCCAAGGATCCTGAAAAGTCCATTTGTGGAGATGAGCTCCTGGACTCCCATTAAGAAGACATGTTGTCAACCTCTAGATCCCTTACATGCCTGCACTTTTCGGCTTGCTGCTGCTGCAATCCACGCGTTTTAGATCTGCATAACTCCACCTCGTTAAACACAGCACCTTCACCCCCTGCTGTTCCCACCCGCCTCAACACCGTTGGAAGGGAGGAGAACCAATTAAGGCGGGGGGGGGGGGGGGGGGGTGGAACGAGCAGCTGTATACCCTTAGCAGGAGGGCTCCTGATTACAAACCTCTCCTGCTGCTGCTGCTGGCTGTCCAGCAGCAGACTGAAGGTGGCTGCTGCTGTGCACAGGTATATAAAGGCTCAGAGCCTATTATGACACGCGCAGCCAGCGTTCCATTGCCACATTCCATCTACTGCAGGCAGGATACCTGGCTGGCTGAATGTCGCTGAGAAGCTCACAGAGACCGCCATAAGCAACAGTTTAACAGAATGCCACAGACTAATCAACCAAACTTTTTGGGTTGGGTTCTCTTTTATAGTCTGCAGGCATTAAATGAAAGAAGTCAGTGTTCCAGCAGAAGGAGACAACGTTTCAGAAAAGGCATTGTAGCAAACCAAAAAAGAAATTTTAAGCGCAGCAGAGTAACCAGCGCACATACCTGTTAGCTCAGGTGAGTTTAAAAGGCTGCTGTTGATAACAAGGGCATTTGCTAAATAGATGGTGTGTGTGCAACAATATACTGAAAGGTCAATTATATTGTGCAGCTTATCTCACCACCTGTAGTTATTTAGGTGAAAGCTCCAAAATGCTTGCCTAATATGTCTGTTTATCCAAAAGGAAGTAAAAAGGGAGAGCTAGAAAGATAGCATTGCATCACATTACATGGCAATGCAATGCACAGTTGCTGAAGTTGAACCAAAATGAGCTTGTAATCTGGCTTCTGCAACTTTGAACATGAAAAATCCAATGAGGAGAAGAAAAGCAAAGCCAAAGAGTCCATCCCAAAATCCGACAAACAAGCAAAATGAACAAAAAACATTGAATTCAATTCTTTCTGATTTTAGAAACTGCATTAAAGAAGGGGTGCACCGGTCCTGGAGATACTGCAATACCAGGTCAATGCGTGGAGTGGACAGAGCAAGCTCTTTTTCCATCTCCCTGTTCTAAAAATCCATTTAATATATGGTCCCCAGATAGGGGACGTATCAGATATTAAACTGATAAGAACAGATACTACACTTGATCTTAGCCAAAAGGCCGAGAAGCGATAACCAGAATTGGTTTCAAACTACGGAGCCACCCAAGGATCCTGAAAAGTCCATTTGTGGAGATGAGCTCCTGGACTCCCGTTAAGAAGACATGTTGTCAACCTCTAGATCCCTTACATGCCTGCACTTTTCGGCTTGCTGCTGCTGCAATCCACGCGTTTTAGATCTGCATAACTCCACCTCTTTAAACACAGCACCTTCACCCCCTGCTGTTCCCACCCGCCTCAACACCGTTGGAAGGGAGGAGAACCAATTAAGGCGGGGGGTGGGGTGGAACGAGCAGCTGTCTACCCTTAGCAGGAGGGCTCCTGATTACATACCTCTCCTGCTGCTGCTGCTGCTGGCTGTCCAGCAGCAGACTGAAGGTGGCTGCTGCTGTGCACAGGTATATAAAGGCTCAGAGCCTATTATGACACGCGCAGCCAGCGTTCCATTGCCACATTCCATCTACTGCAGGCAGGATACCTGGCTGGCTGAATGTCGCTGAGAAGCTCACAGAGACCGCCATAAGCAACAGTTTAACAGAATGCCACAGACTAATCAACCAAACTTTTTGGGTTGGGTTCTCTTTTATAGTCTGCAGGCATTAAATGAAAGAAGTCAGTGTTCCAGCAGAAGGAGACAACGTTTCAGAAAAGGCATTGTAGCAAACCAAAAAAGAAATTTTAAGCGCAGCAGAGTAACCAGCGCACATAACTGTTAGCTCAGGTGAGTTTAAAAGGCTGCTGTTGATAACAAGGGCATTTGCTAAATAGATGGTGTGTGTGCAACAATATACTGAAAGGTCAATTATATTGTGCAGCTTATCTCACCACCTGTAGTTATTTAGGTGAAAGCTCCAAAATGCTTGCCTAATATGTCTGTTTATCCAAAAGGAAGTAAAAAGGGAGAGCTAGAAAGATAGCATTGCATCACATTACATGGCAATGCAATGCACAGTTGCTGAAGTTGAACCAAAATGAGCTTGTAATCTGGCTTCTGCAACTTTGAACATGAAAAATCCAATGAGGAGAAGAAAAGCAAAGCCAAAGAGTCCATCCCAAAATCCGACAAACAAGCAAAATGAACAAAAAACATTGAATTCAATTCTTTCTGATTTTAGAAACTGCATTAAAGAAGGGGTGCACCGGTCCTGGAGATACTGCAATACCAGGTCAAAGCGTGGAGTGGACAGAGCAAGCTCTTTTTCCATCTCCCTGTTCTAAAAATCCATTTAATATATGGTCCCCAGATAGGGGACGTATCAGATATTAAACTGATAAGAACAGATACTACACTTGATCTTAGCCAAAAGGCCGAGAAGCGATAACCAGAATTGGTTTCAAACTACGGAGCCACCCAAGGATCCTGAAAAGTCCATTTGTGGAGATGAGCTCCTGGACTCCCGTTAAGAAGACATGTTGTCAACCTCTAGATCCCTTACATGCCTGCACTTTTCGGCTTGCTGCTGCTGCAATCCACGCGTTTTAGATCTGCATAACTCCACCTCTTTAAACACAGCACCTTCACCCCCTGCTGTTCCCACCCGCCTCAACACCGTTGGAAGGGAGGAGAACCAATTAAGGCGGGGGGTGGGGTGGAACGAGCAGCTGTCTACCCTTAGCAGGAGGGCTCCTGATTACATACCTCTCCTGCTGCTGCTGCTGCTGGCTGTCCAGCAGCAGACTGAAGGTGGCTGCTGCTGTGCACAGGTATATAAAGGCTCAGAGCCTATTATGACACGCGCAGCCAGCGTTCCATTGCCACATTCCATCTACTGCAGGCAGGATACCTGGCTGGCTGAATGTCGCTGAGAAGCTCACAGAGACCGCCATAAGCAACAGTTTAACAGAATGCCACAGACTAATCAACCAAACTTTTTGGGTTGGGTTCTCTTTTATAGTCTGCAGGCATTAAATGAAAGAAGTCAGTGTTCCAGCAGAAGGAGACAACGTTTCAGAAAAGGCATTGTAGCAAACCAAAAAAGAAATTTTAAGCGCAGCAGAGTAACCAGCGCACATACCTGTTAGCTCAGGTGAGTTTAAAAGGCTGCTGTTGATAACAAGGGCATTTGCTAAATAGATGGTGTGTGTGCAACAATATACTGAAAGGTCAATTATATTGTGCAGCTTATCTCACCACCTGTAGTTATTTAGGTGAAAGCTCCAAAATGCTTGCCTAATATGTCTGTTTATCCAAAAGGAAGTAAAAAGGGAGAGCTAGAAAGATAGCATTGCATCACATTACATGGCAATGCAATGCACAGTTGCTGAAGTTGAACCAAAATGAGCTTGTAATCTGGCTTCTGCAACTTTGAACATGAAAAATCCAATGAGGAGAAGAAAAGCAAAGCCAAAGAGTCCATCCCAAAATCCGACAAACAAGCAAAATGAACAAAAAACATTGAATTCAATTCTTTCTGATTTTAGAAACTGCATTAAAGAAGGGGTGCACCGGTCCTGGAGATACTGCAATACCAGGTCAATGCGTGGAGTGGACAGAGCAAGCTCTTTTTCCATCTCCCTGTTCTAAAAATCCATTTAATATATGGTCCCCAGATAGGGGACGTATCAGATATTAAACTGATAAGAACAGATACTACACTTGATCTTAGCCAAAAGGCCGAGAAGCGATAACCAGAATTGGTTTCAAACTACGGAGCCACCCAAGGATGCTGAAAAGTCCATTTGTGGAGATGAGCTCCTGGACTCCCGTTAAGAAGACATGTTGTCAACCTCTAGATCCCTTACATGCCTGCACTTTTCGGCTTGCTGCTGCTGCAATCCACGCGTTTTAGATCTGCATAACTCCACCTCTTTAAACACAGCACCTTCACCCCCTGCTGTTCCCACCCGCCTCAACACCGTTGGAAGGGAGGAGAACCAATTAAGGCGGGGGGTGGGGTGGAACGAGCAGCTGTCTACCCTTAGCAGGAGGGCTCCTGATTACATACCTCTCCTGCTGCTGCTGCTGCTGGCTGTCCAGCAGCAGACTGAAGGTGGCTGCTGCTGTGCACAGGTATATAAAGGCTCAGAGCCTATTATGACACGCGCAGCCAGCGTTCCATTGCCACATTCCATCTACTGCAGGCAGGATACCTGGCTGGCTGAATGTCGCTGAGAAGCTCACAGAGACCGCCATAAGCAACAGTTTAACAGAATGCCACAGACTAATCAACCAAACTTTTTGGGTTGGGTTCTCTTTTATAGTCTGCAGGCATTAAATGAAAGAAGTCAGTGTTCCAGCAGAAGGAGACAACGTTTCAGAAAAGGCATTGTAGCAAACCAAAAAAGAAATTTTAAGCGCAGCAGAGTAACCAGCGCACATACCTGTTAGCTCAGGTGAGTTTAAAAGGCTGCTGTTGATAACAAGGGCATTTGCTAAATAGATGGTGTGTGTGCAACAATATACTGAAAGGTCAATTATATTGTGCAGCTTATCTCACCACCTGTAGTTATTTAGGTGAAAGCTCCAAAATGCTTGCCTAATATGTCTGTTTATCCAAAAGGAAGTAAAAAGGGAGAGCTAGAAAGATAGCATTGCATCACATTACATGGCAATGCAATGCACAGTTGCTGAAGTTGAACCAAAATGAGCTTGTAATCTGGCTTCTGCAACTTTGAACATGAAAAATCCAATGAGGAGAAGAAAAGCAAAGCCAAAGAGTCCATCCCAAAATCCGACAAACAAGCAAAATGAACAAAAAACATTGAATTCAATTCTTTCTGATTTTAGAAACTGCATTAAAGAAGGGGTGCACCGGTCCTGGAGATACTGCAATACCAGGTCAATGCGTGGAGTGGACAGAGCAAGCTCTTTTTCCATCTCCCTGTTCTAAAAATCCATTTAATATATGGTCCCCAGATAGGGGACGTATCAGATATTAAACTGATAAGAACAGATTTTTTGGATTGAATATATCTTTTATTAGCACAAAAAATAAGTTAACAGACAGTGTACAGTGCCGCAGCCCAGTACACACAGAATTCTACATCATATTTACATAGCATGAGGATACGACGCACTAACTAGACACATCACACCCCTATGCTACACAAAACACTCAATCTGAAAGAAAAAGCATGTCAATCAATACAGTACGACGAACTGTGATAAGGGATGGGGATTGGGAAAAAGGGGATGGGGGGGGGGAAATCACAGGCCCGAAGCTTTATTGAAAGACAAGACACATAAGGGGAGAGGGGGAGGAGGGGTTTAGTCCTCATCCTCGTCCTCCGGACCGTCCATGATGGAATAGTCTCTGAGCAGGCTGTGGATCAGCCTGCGGCAGTCCTGGATGGACATCCTCTCCCTCCTCAAGATGAGCCGGTTCCTGGTGACCCAAACGGCATCCTTGAAGCAGTTCATAAGGCGCCAAGCCTCCTGGATGGCTCCGACGGTATGAACCCCAGGGAAGAGTCCGTAAAGCACAGAATGGTGCGATAGGCTCGCCCTGGGGACAGAGTTCCTCAGGTCGTCCTCAAGTGCAGTCAATAGGCGCTGTGCAAATCCGCAGTCCCAAAAAGTGTGCAAAGATGTTTCCTCCACGAAGGGGCACCTTGGGCAGTACCGGGTCTTGCACAGGTTCCGGGCATGCATGAATGACCGGACGGGCAGTCCGCCCTGAATCGCCATCCACGACAAGTCCTTGTGCCCGTTGGTCAGCCTGTCAGACGACACATTTGTCCACACAGTCTCCAGCGTGTCCTGGTGAAGTCCTGTGATGTTCTCCACGTCATCCTTGGCTCTGATTAGCTTGTGGATAGTTTTGGGCTTCCACAAGTCGGGCTTGAGTCCCTCCAGTTGATGCTCCCCCACAAATCGAACGACGTCTCCGTAGAACCATGGCGTCGTCCAGTTGTAGGGGAAGGAGCTGTCCCACTTGTCCCAGCCGAGTCGCCTCCAAAGAGGAAGCAGGAAGAAGTGAGACATGGACCTGCCCGCGGAGCCATTCTTGACTTGCAAAGTCCGGCGGACACAATCACACACAAAAGAGGATCGCAGGAGGGTGGGGATATCTGGAACGCCCTTCCCACCCTTGCGAGGCTCCTTGTACATGACGGCCCGCCTGACTCTGTCCATCTTGGATCCCCAGACAAAGTGAAACACTGTCCTGGTAATGGCCCTGCACACAGTGACGTGTGGGGGCCAGGCCTGCGCCGTGTACTGCAAGACGGGCAGGACCTCATTACGCAGGACGAGTGCCTTACCCTCACAAGTGAGGTGTCTGAGGCTCCAGAGTCCGATCCGTTGCTTCACCTTGGCCAAGCGTTCTTGCCAGGACTTGAGGGCCGCTTCTTCCTTCCCAAACCAGACTCCCAGCACCTTGAGGAAATCCGGTTGAATGTTGAAGGGGAAGGGGGCGGAGGAGGCCGGCTGCCAATCCCCGAAGAGCATGGCTTCCGACTTCCTGCAGTTGACTTTGGCCCCTGAAGCCCGGCCGAACCTCTCACACGTCTGGACGAGGGCGTCGACTGAACCACGATCAGCGCAGAAGACGGTGACGTCGTCCATGTAGAGCGAGCACTTGACCTCGTGTCGTCCCGGACCCGGTGCGGTGATCCCTCTGATCTCTCCATTCTGCCGGATAGCCTCTGCGAAGAGTTCTATAACACAAACAAAAAGAAGAGGTGATAGAGGGCAGCCTTGTCTGACCCCAGAGAGGACAGGGAAGGGGTCAGTCTTCCAGCCGTTCACCAACACCGAGCTGTGGATATCAAAATACATCAGACGGACATACGAACAAAACATGTTACCCAAACCTAACCGGTGCAGAGCTCGGCCCATGAACTCGTGGGAAACCCGGTCGAAGGCCTTCTCCTGATCCAAGGAGACCAGGGCCACGTGTGCGCGGCGGACCTTGATGTACTCGACCGTGTCCCGCACGAGAGCGAGGCTGTCTGCGATGCGACATCCAGGGATGCCGCAGGTCTGGTCCGGGTGGATGATCCGTCCGATGACCGTCTTAAGTCGTGTCGCCATCGTCTTGGCCAGGATCTTGTAGTCCACGTTGAGCAGAGTGATGGGACGCCAATTCCTCAGGTCGCACCTCTCTCCCTTCCGCTTGTACAGGATCGTGACCATTCCTTCCCTCAAAGATGGAGGCATTCTACCCTCCACCACCATCCCCTCGTACAGGTCCAACAGGTCCGGACAGATGAGGTCTCCCAGCGCTACATAGAGCTCCGCTGGAAGACCATCACTGCCCGGGGTCCTGCCGGTCCTAAAGGATTTAGCGGCAGAGAGCAATTCGCCCACCATCAGAGGTTTGTCCAAGGCTGCCGTGCCTGCAGGATCAAGATGGTTAGTGATACCTGACAGGAACTTATCAGCAGCGTCGGGGTCGGTAGTCTTGTGGGAGTAGAGTTCGCTGTAGAAGTCGCTGACGACCCTCATCACGTCCTCCTTCCCACGTCGCATGTTTCCGCTCTCGTCTCGCAGCTCGTTCAGGGGCGTGTGACCGGCATGAAGTTTCCTGAAAAAGAATGAATTACATTTCTCACCCTTCTCCAGATTCTCCACTTTGGAACGGAAGACGATTCGCTTGGACTCCTCCTCAAAGTGCCTTTTCAGGCTCTTCTTGGTCTCCTCCAGCTCCTCCCTCACGTCCCAGCCGCAGTGAAGAAGGTCCTGCAGCGACCGCAGCTCGCGCTGCAGCCCTCTGAAGTCCCTCCTCTTCTCACACGCCTGTTGTCGACCCTTGGCCTGAAAGAAACAGCGAAACTCAAGTTTAACATATTCCCACCAATCAGAGACTGTTTGGAAGCTACCCTTGTAGGACTGCCACATTGCGTAGGCTGCTCTCAGCTCCTCCACGACTTCATCCTGAGCCAGCAGAGCACAATTCAGCTTCCAGGAGCCGGGGCCGGACGGAAAACCGTCGCCGAGGACACCTTGTAAGTGTATGGCTCTGTGGTCGGAGAAGAAGCAGGAGACCATCGAGTGCCTACTCTGCCTGACTGCCCGAGAGGTGAACACAAAGTCAATCCTGGAGCGGAGTGAGCCATCGGGTCGGCTCCACGAATAGTTCGTGGAGCCTCTCCCCATGGAGCCCACCACGTCCTGAAGAGAGGCCTCGGTTACCATCTCGATGAGCAGCTTGGACGTGATGTCCAACTTGGCAGATGTGCCAGAACTACGACCATCCTCCTCGATGGGGCAGTTGAAATCCCCGGCCATCACTAAGGTCCTGGTGGTGGCAAGCTGAAGCCGCAGGGTCTGGAAAAGCTCCAAACGCTCATTCTTCAGTGGGGACGCATACACGTTGATGAACCTGACAGGTTCTCCCGCCCAGTTGCCATCTACAACAAGAGCCCTGCCGCAGATGAGCTCCTGGACGGACTCAAGCGTGAATGCGCCCCCCCTGATCAGAATTGCGACCCCCGCAGACTTGCAGTCACCCCCACCGGACCAGTAGGATGGACCGTGGGACCACTCCCTGGCCAGATGTTTGAAGGACCTAGAGGAGGGAAGGGAACATTCCTGCAACATATAAACATCACACAACTGGGAAGTAAGGAAGGCATAAATAGTCTGACGTCTGAACTTGTCCTTGATGCTCCTGACATTAATGGAAAATAAGTTAATATTAGCCATCATGTAGGGAAAAAAGAAAAAGTTAGCGCAGGCAATACACCTTAGTTACCACTCCGGTCGGGTGGTCCCTCGTCGGTGTTGACTGCTGGTGACGGGATCACCAGCAGGCCCTCTTCCTCCATCTGGTAAAGCAGCGCGGCCTCGATCTCGGCGACCACCAGTTCCTCCTCTTCTGGCTCGGCCACCAGGGTCTCAACCATGTGCTCCATCTCTTCTGGCTCAGGGAGGGTATCCTCCTTTTCGCCTACGAAATCCAGAATCTTCTTTTTGGAGGATTCAGTAGCAGGGCTGTCCTCCACCTTCCTCTTTCCCCGGGTTGGAACTGGGGAGACAAGAAGGGGAAAATCCTCCTCGGAATAGATAGCGGCGGGTGGAGGAAAGGTTAATTCCACCGCTACCATGGTCTGGGGAGGGAGAGTGGCTGCCGGGGCAGGGGAAAGGACACCTGCTGAGGAGTAGGGGAAGGAGGAAGAGGAAGTGGAATCCTCAGCAGGGGTGGCCGGGGTGGGGGGGAATTGGACGGGGGTGGCAGGGGGAGGGATCGAGAGAGGGGTGACAGAACTCTTACCCTCCTTTGACTTTTTCTTCTGCTTCGAAGCTGCTGGGACCGTCGCTGGGGCTTTGGCCACCGACTCCTTGACCGCTTTGGCCTTGGTCGTCTCGGCCTTGGCCGCTGGGGCCTTGGTCGTCGCGTCCTTGACCTTCACAGGCCTGGTCGTCGGGGCCTTGTCCTCCGTAGCTGGGGTCGTCGCAACCACCGATGCCCAGGATCTCTCACGCTTGGGGCAATCCTTGTACAGATGAGCCGCCAGCCCACACAGGTTGCAGGATGTCTTCTTCGGGCAGTCCTTCGAGCTGTGTCCCGTCACTCGACAAATCCTGCAGGCATCCTCCTTGCAGTCCTTCATCTCGTGGCCGTTCTTGCCGCATCTCCTGCAGTTCCGCGGCATGTCCGGGTAATAGATGAGGCCGTAGGAGTTGCCCAGGGAGGATGTCGGGGGCAGGTGCCGAAGTCCGTCTGAGTACGCCAGGTCCCTGTGAAGTCTAACGGTCACCGACCACTTACCTGTCCAGAAGCCGAGTCCATTCAGGATGTGAGAGGGTTCCTTCACAACCAAACAGAAGCGTCTCAGGAAGGTACAGATGTCTTGGCCTGGGGTGTGCGGGTTGCGCATGGAGACCGTGATCCTCCTTTCGTCCCTCTGGATAGGGCAGCTACCTGTAAAGGCAGAGAAAGAATTATCCGGTCCTTTTGCGCTTACCATTTCCCAGAACCTCCTGCAGGTGTTCACAGTGGCGAAGGTGACGAAGAAGATCCCCGTCAAGAAGGTCTGGATGCTGAGGGTGTCCGACCTGGAGAAGCCTCGATCCAGCAGCATCTTCTGGCAGAACACGTCCGAGGACATGTCCGGCACCCTCCCATCCACTTCCTTCAGCTTCAGGGCCACCGTCTGCCGCATCCATGGCTCCAGGGCTGGAGCTTCGTGGCGGGGCTTCTGGGGTCCCTTCTGCTGGCCAGTCGTGGAGGCAGAGTCCTTGGGGTCAGAATCGGCTCCTGGCTGGGCCCTCCTGGCTGTCCCCTGCTCCAGGCTCTTCTTTTCGGCCTTCCTCGCAGCGCTTGCCATGGCTTTCCTCCTGCAGTTACTTCTTGGAGCTGGATCTGGAACTCTTCCCGGAATGGGTGGAGCTATGCAGATTCTTCTCCCGTCGTTTTCTGGACAAATTCCCCGAAAGGTCTTTGTCTCGATGATTTTCTTCCTCGAAGATTCCACAGGACAGCCGGATTCTTCTCCGAGTCTTCGTCTTCTTCTGGATTCTTTAGAGCTTCTTCCTCCCACCGATATCCGCCTTCCTTCTCCGATGTCAGCTGGGCTCCGAAGCTCTTCTCCTTCCGAGTTCGATCGCTCTCGTCAAGTGTAGATCGTAGCTCTTGTGTTCTTAAAAGAACAGATACTACACTTGATCTTAGCCAAAAGGCCGAGAAGCGATAACCAGAATTGGTTTCAAACTACGGAGCCACCCAAGGATCCTGAAAAGTCCATTTGTGGAGATGAGCTCCTGGACTCCCGTTAAGAAGACATGTTGTCAACCTCTAGATCCCTTACATGCCTGCACTTTTCGGCTTGCTGCTGCTGCAATCCACGCGTTTTAGATCTGCATAACTCCACCTCTTTAAACACAGCACCTTCACCCCCTGCTGTTCCCACCCGCCTCAACACCGTTGGAATGGAGGAGAACCAATTAAGGCGGGGGGTGGGGTGGAACGAGCAGCTGTCTAACCTTAGCAGGAGGGCTCCTGATTACATACCTCTCCTGCTGCTGCTGCTGCTGGCTGTCCAGCAGCAGACTGAAGGTGGCTGCTGCTGTGCACAGGTATATAAAGGCTCAGAGCCTATTATGACACGCGCAGCCAGCGTTCCATTGCCACATTCCATCTACTGCAGGCAGGATACCTGGCTGGCTGAATGTCGCTGAGAAGCTCACAGAGACCGCCATAAGCAACAGTTTAACAGAATGCCACAGACTAATCAACCAAACTTTTTGGGTTGGGTTCTCTTTTATAGTCTGCAGGCATTAAATGAAAGAAGTCAGTGTTCCAGCAGAAGGAGACAACGTTTCAGAAAAGGCATTGTAGCAAACCAAAAAAGAAATTTTAAGCGCAGCAGAGTAACCAGCGCACATACCTGTTAGCTCAGGTGAGTTTAAAAGGCTGCTGTTGATAACAAGGGCATTTGCTAAATAGATGGTGTGTGTGCAACAATATACTGAAAGGTCAATTATATTGTGCAGCTTATCTCACCACCTGTAGTTATTTAGGTGAAAGCTCCAAAATGCTTGCCTAATATGTCTGTTTATCCAAAAGGAAGTAAAAAGGGAGAGCTAGAAAGATAGCATTGCATCACATTACATGGCAATGCAATGCACAGTTGCTGAAGTTGAACCAAAATGAGCTTGTAATCTGGCTTCTGCAACTTTGAACATGAAAAATCCAATGAGGAGAAGAAAAGCAAAGCCAAAGAGTCCATCCCAAAATCCGACAAACAAGCAAAATGAACAAAAAACATTGAATTCAATTCTTTCTGATTTTAGAAACTGCATTAAAGAAGGGGTGCACCGGTCCTGGAGATACTGCAATACCAGGTCAATGCGTGGAGTGGACAGAGCAAGCTCTTTTTCCATCTCCCTGTTCTAAAAATCCATTTAATATATGGTCCCCAGATAGGGGACGTATCAGATATTAAACTGATAAGAACAGATACTACACTTGATCTTAGCCAAAAGGCCGAGAAGCGATAACCAGAATTGGTTTCAAACTACGGAGCCACCCAAGGATCCTGAAAAGTCCATTTGTGGAGATGAGCTCCTGGACTCCCGTTAAGAAGACATGTTGTCAACCTCTAGATCCCTTACATGCCTGCACTTTTCGGCTTGCTGCTGCTGCAATCCACGCGTTTTAGATCTGCATAACTCCACCTCTTTAAACACAGCACCTTCACCCCCTGCTGTTCCCACCCGCCTCAACACCGTTGGAAGGGAGGAGAACCAATTAAGGCGGGGGGTGGGGTGGAACGAGCAGCTGTCTACCATTAGCAGGAGGGCTCCTGATTACATACCTCTCCTGCTGCTGCTGCTGCTGGCTGTCCAGCAGCAGACTGAAGGTGGCTGCTGCTGTGCACAGGTATATAAAGGCTCAGAGCCTATTATGACACGCGCAGCCAGCGTTCCATTGCCACATTCCATCTACTGCAGGCAGGATACCTGGCTGGCTGAATGTCGCTGAGAAGCTCACAGAGACCGCCATAAGCAACAGTTTAACAGAATGCCACAGACTAATCAACCAAACTTTTTGGGTTGGGTTCTCTTTTATAGTCTGCAGGCATTAAATGAAAGAAGTCAGTGTTCCAGCAGAAGGAGACAACGTTTCAGAAAAGGCATTGTAGCAAACCAAAAAAGAAATTTTAAGCGCAGCAGAGTAACCAGCGCACATACCTGTTAGCTCAGGTGAGTTTAAAAGGCTGCTGTTGATAACAAGGGCATTTGCTAAATAGATGGTGTGTGTGCAACAATATACTGAAAGGTCAATTATATTGTGCAGCTTATCTCACCACCTGTAGTTATTTAGGTGAAAGCTCCAAAATGCTTGCCTAATATGTCTGTTTATCCAAAAGGAAGTAAAAAGGGAGAGCTAGAAAGATAGCATTGCATCACATTACATGGCAATGCAATGCACAGTTGCTGAAGTTGAACCAAAATGAGCTTGTAATCTGGCTTCTGCAACTTTGAACATGAAAAATCCAATGAGGAGAAGAAAAGCAAAGCCAAAGAGTCCATCCCAAAATCCGACAAACAAGCAAAATGAACAAAAAACATTGAATTCAATTCTTTCTGATTTTAGAAACTGCATTAAAGAAGGGGTGCACCGGTCCTGGAGATACTGCAATACCAGGTCAATGCGTGGAGTGGACAGAGCAAGCTCTTTTTCCATCTCCCTGTTCTAAAAATCCATTTAATATATGGTCCCCAGATAGGGGACGTATCAGATATTAAACTGATAAGAACAGATACTACACTTGATCTTAGCCAAAAGGCCGAGAAGCGATAACCAGAATTGGTTTCAAACTACGGAGCCACCCAAGGATCCTGAAAAGTCCATTTGTGGAGATGAGCTCCTGGACTCCCGTTAAGAAGACATGTTGTCAACCTCTAGATCCCTTACATGCCTGCACTTTTCGGCTTGCTGCTGCTGCAATCCACGCGTTTTAGATCTGCATAACTCCACCTCTTTAAACACAGCACCTTCACCCCCTGCTGTTCCCACCCGCCTCAACACCGTTGGAAGGGAGGAGAACCAATTAAGGCGGGGGGTGGGGTGGAACGAGCAGCTGTCTACCATTAGCAGGAGGGCTCCTGATTACATACCTCTCCTGCTGCTGCTGCTGCTGGCTGTCCAGCAGCAGACTGAAGGTGGCTGCTGCTGTGCACAGGTATATAAAGGCTCAGAGCCTATTATGACACGCGCAGCCAGCGTTCCATTGCCACATTCCATCTACTGCAGGCAGGATACCTGGCTGGCTGAATGTCGCTGAGAAGCTCACAGAGACCGCCATAAGCAACAGTTTAACAGAATGCCACAGACTAATCAACCAAACTTTTTGGGTTGGGTTCTCTTTTATAGTCTGCAGGCATTAAATGAAAGAAGTCAGTGTTCCAGCAGAAGGAGACAACGTTTCAGAAAAGGCATTGTAGCAAACCAAAAAAGAAATTTTAAGCGCAGCAGAGTAACCAGCGCACATACCTGTTAGCTCAGGTGAGTTTAAAAGGCTGCTGTTGATAACAAGGGCATTTGCTAAATAGATGGTGTGTGTGCAACAATATACTGAAAGGTCAATTATATTGTGCAGCTTATCTCACCACCTGTAGTTATTTAGGTGAAAGCTCCAAAATGCTTGCCTAATATGTCTGTTTATCCAAAAGGAAGTAAAAAGGGAGAGCTAGAAAGATAGCATTGCATCACATTACATGGCAATGCAATGCACAGTTGCTGAAGTTGAACCAAAATGAGCTTGTAATCTGGCTTCTGCAACTTTGAACATGAAAAATCCAATGAGGAGAAGAAAAGCAAAGCCAAAGAGTCCATCCCAAAATCCGACAAACAAGCAAAATGAACAAAAAACATTGAATTCAATTCTTTCTGATTTTAGAAACTGCATTAAAGAAGGGGTGCACCGGTCCTGGAGATACTGCAATACCAGGTCAATGCGTGGAGTGGACAGAGCAAGCTCTTTTTCCATCTCCCTGTTCTAAAAATCCATTTAATATATGGTCCCCAGATAGGGGACGTATCAGATATTAAACTGATAAGAACAGATACTACACTTGATCTTAGCCAAAAGGCCGAGAAGCGATAACCAGAATTGGTTTCAAACTACGGAGCCACCCAAGGATCCTGAAAAGTCCATTTGTGGAGATGAGCTCCTGGACTCCCGTTAAGAAGACATGTTGTCAACCTCTAGATCCCTTACATGCCTGCACTTTTCGGCTTGCTGCTGCTGCAATCCACGCATTTTAGATCTGCATAACTCCACCTCTTTAAACACAGCACCTTCACCCCCTGCTGTTCCCACCCGCCTCAACACCGTTGGAAGGGAGGAGAACCAATTAAGGCGGGGGGTGGGGTGGAACGAGCAGCTGTCTACCCTTAGCAGGAGGGCTCCTGATTACATACCTCTCCTGCTGCTGCTGCTGCTGGCTGTCCAGCAGCAGACTGAAGGTGGCTGCTGCTGTGCACAGGTATATAAAGGCTCAGAGCCTATTATGACACGCGCAGCCAGCGTTCCATTGCCACATTCCATCTACTGCAGGCAGGATACCTGGCTGGCTGAATGTCGCTGAGAAGCTCACAGAGACCGCCATAAGCAACAGTTTAACAGAATGCCACAGACTAATCAACCAAACTTTTTGGGTTGGGTTCTCTTTTATAGTCTGCAGGCATTAAATGAAAGAAGTCAGTGTTCCAGCAGAAGGAGACAACGTTTCAGAAAAGGCATTGTAGCAAACCAAAAAAGAAATTTTAAGCGCAGCAGAGTAACCAGCGCACATACCTGTTAGCTCAGGTGAGTTTAAAAGGCTGCTGTTGATAACAAGGGCATTTGCTAAATAGATGGTGTGTGTGCAACAATATACTGAAAGGTCAATTATATTGTGCAGCTTATCTCACCACCTGTAGTTATTTAGGTGAAAGCTCCAAAATGCTTGCCTAATATGTCTGTTTATCCAAAAGGAAGTAAAAAGGGAGAGCTAGAAAGATAGCATTGCATCACATTACATGGCAATGCAATGCACAGTTGCTGAAGTTGAACCAAAATGAGCTTGTAATCTGGCTTCTGCAACTTTGAACATGAAAAATCCAATGAGGAGAAGAAAAGCAAAGCCAAAGAGTCCATCCCAAAATCCGACAAACAAGCAAAATGAACAAAAAACATTGAATTCAATTCTTTCTGATTTTAGAAACTGCATTAAAGAAGGGGTGCACCGGTCCTGGAGATACTGCAATACCAGGTCAATGCGTGGAGTGGACAGAGCAAGCTCTTTTTCCATCTCCCTGTTCTAAAAATCCATTTAATATATGGTCCCCAGATAGGGGACGTATCAGATATTAAACTGATAAGAACAGATACTACACTTGATCTTAGCCAAAAGGCCGAGAAGCGATAACCAGAATTGGTTTCAAACTACGGAGCCACCCAAGGATCCTGAAAAGTCCATTTGTGGAGATGAGCTCCTGGACTCCCGTTAAGAAGACATGTTGTCAACCTCTAGATCCCTTACATGCCTGCACTTTTCGGCTTGCTGCTGCTGCAATCCACGCGTTTTAGATCTGCATAACTCCACCTCTTTAAACACAGCACCTTCACCCCCTGCTGTTCCCACCCGCCTCAACACCGTTGGAAGGGAGGAGAACCAATTAAGGCGGGGGGTGGGGTGGAACGAGCAGCTGTCTACCCTTAGCAGGAGGGCTCCTGATTACATACCTCTCCTGCTGCTGCTGCTGCTGGCTGTCCAGCAGCAGACTGAAGGTGGCTGCTGCTGTGCACAGGTATATAAAGGCTCAGAGCCTATTATGACACGCGCAGCCAGCGTTCCATTGCCACATTCCATCTACTGCAGGCAGGATACCTGGCTGGCTGAATGTCGCTGAGAAGCTCACAGAGACCGCCATAAGCAACAGTTTAACAGAATGCCACAGACTAATCAACCAAACTTTTTGGGTTGGGTTCTCTTTTATAGTCTGCAGGCATTAAATGAAAGAAGTCAGTGTTCCAGCAGAAGGAGACAACGTTTCAGAAAAGGCATTGTAGCAAACCAAAAAAGAAATTTTAAGCGCAGCAGAGTAACCAGCGCACATACCTGTTAGCTCAGGTGAGTTTAAAAGGCTGCTGTTGATAACAAGGGCATTTGCTAAATAGATGGTGTGTGTGCAACAATATACTGAAAGGTCAATTATATTGTGCAGCTTATCTCACCACCTGTAGTTATTTAGGTGAAAGCTCCAAAATGCTTGCCTAATATGTCTGTTTATCCAAAAGGAAGTAAAAAGGGAGAGCTAGAAAGATAGCATTGCATCACATTACATGGCAATGCAATGCACAGTTGCTGAAGTTGAACCAAAATGAGCTTGTAATCTGGCTTCTGCAACTTTGAACATGAAAAATCCAATGAGGAGAAGAAAAGCAAAGCCAAAGAGTCCATCCCAAAATCCGACAAACAAGCAAAATGAACAAAAAACATTGAATTCAATTCTTTCTGATTTTAGAAACTGCATTAAAGAAGGGGTGCACCGGTCCTGGAGATACTGCAATACCAGGTCAATGCGTGGAGTGGACAGAGCAAGCTCTTTTTCCATCTCCCTGTTCTAAAAATCCATTTAATATATGGTCCCCAGATAGGGGACGTATCAGATATTAAACTGATAAGAACAGATACTACACTTGATCTTAGCCAAAAGGCCGAGAAGCGATAACCAGAATTGGTTTCAAACTACGGAGCCACCCAAGGATCCTGAAAAGTGCATTTGTGGAGATGAGCTCCTGGACTCCCGTTAAGAAGACATGTTGTCAACCTCTAGATCCCTTACATGCCTGCACTTTTCGGCTTGTTGCTGCTGCAATCCACGCGTTTTAGATCTGCATAACTCCACCTCTTTAAACACAGCACCTTCACCCCCTGCTGTTCCCACCCGCCTCAACACCGTTGGAAGGGAGGAGAACCAATTAAGGCGGGGGGTGGGGTGGAACGAGCAGCTGTCTACCCTTAGCAGGAGGGCTCCTGATTACATACCTCTCCTGCTGCTGCTGCTGCTGGCTGTCCAGCAGCAGACTGAAGGTGGCTGCTGCTGTGCACAGGTATATAAAGGCTCAGAGCCTATTATGACACGCGCAGCCAGCGTTCCATTGCCACATTCCATCTACTGCAGGCAGGATACCTGGCTGGCTGAATGTCGCTGAGAAGCTCACAGAGACCGCCATAAGCAACAGTTTAACAGAATGCCACAGACTAATCAACCAAACTTTTTGGGTTGGGTTCTCTTTTATAGTCTGCAGGCATTAAATGAAAGAAGTCAGTGTTCCAGCAGAAGGAGACAACGTTTCAGAAAAGGCATTGTAGCAAACCAAAAAAGAAATTTTAAGCGCAGCAGAGTAACCAGCGCACATACCTGTTAGCTCAGGTGAGTTTAAAAGGCTGCTGTTGATAACAAGGGCATTTGCTAAATAGATGGTGTGTGTGCAACAATATACTGAAAGGTCAATTATATTGTGCAGCTTATCTCACCACCTGTAGTTATTTAGGTGAAAGCTCCAAAATGCTTGCCTAATATGTCTGTTTATCCAAAAGGAAGTAAAAAGGGAGAGCTAGAAAGATAGCATTGCATCACATTACATGGCAATGCAATGCACAGTTGCTGAAGTTGAACCAAAATGAGCTTGTAATCTGGCTTCTGCAACTTTGAACATGAAAAATCCAATGAGGAGAAGAAAAGCAAAGCCAAAGAGTCCATCCCAAAATCCGACAAACAAGCAAAATGAACAAAAAACATTGAATTCAATTCTTTCTGATTTTAGAAACTGCATTAAAGAAGGGGTGCACCGGTCCTGGAGATACTGCAATACCAGGTCAATGCGTGGAGTGGACAGAGCAAGCTCTTTTTCCATCTCCCTGTTCTAAAAATCCATTTAATATATGGTCCCCAGATAGGGGACGTATCAGATATTAAACTGATAAGAACAGATACTACACTTGATCTTAGCCAAAAGGCCGAGAAGCGATAACCAGAATTGGTTTCAAACTACGGAGCCACCCAAGGATCCTGAAAAGTCCATTTGTGGAGATGAGCTCCTGGACTCCCGTTAAGAAGACATGTTGTCAACCTCTAGATCCCTTACATGCCTGCACTTTTCGGCTTGCTGCTGCTGCAATCCACGCGTTTTAGATCTGCATAACTCCACCTCTTTAAACACAGCACCTTCACCCCCTGCTGTTCCCACCCGCCTCAACACCGTTGGAAGGGAGGAGAACCAATTAAGGCGGGGGGTGGGGTGGAACGAGCAGCTGTCTACCCTTAGCAGGAGGGCTCCTGATTACATACCTCTCCTGCTGCTGCTGCTGCTGGCTGTCCAGCAGCAGACTGAAGGTGGCTGCTGCTGTGCACAGGTATATAAAGGCTCAGAGCCTATTATGACACGCGCAGCCAGCGTTCCATTGCCACATTCCATCTACTGCAGGCAGGATACCTGGCTGGCTGAATGTCGCTGAGAAGCTCACAGAGACCGCCATAAGCAACAGTTTAACAGAATGCCACAGACTAATCAACCAAACTTTTTGGGTTGGGTTCTCTTTTATAGTCTGCAGGCATTAAATGAAAGAAGTCAGTGTTCCAGCAGAAGGAGACAACGTTTCAGAAAAGGCATTGTAGCAAACCAAAAAAGAAATTTTAAGCGCAGCAGAGTAACCAGCGCACATACCTGTTAGCTCAGGTGAGTTTAAAAGGCTGCTGTTGATAACAAGGGCATTTGCTAAATAGATGGTGTGTGTGCAACAATATACTGAAAGGTCAATTATATTGTGCAGCTTATCTCACCACCTGTAGTTATTTAGGTGAAAGCTCCAAAATGCTTGCCTAATATGTCTGTTTATCCAAAAGGAAGTAAAAAGGGAGAGCTAGAAAGATAGCATTGCATCACATTACATGGCAATGCAATGCACAGTTGCTGAAGTTGAACCAAAATGAGCTTGTAATCTGGCTTCTGCAACTTTGAACATGAAAAATCCAATGAGGAGAAGAAAAGCAAAGCCAAAGAGTCCATCCCAAAATCCGACAAACAAGCAAAATGAACAAAAAACATTGAATTCAATTCTTTCTGATTTTAGAAACTGCATTAAAGAAGGGGTGCACCGGTCCTGGAGATACTGCAATACCAGGTCAATGCGTGGAGTGGACAGAGCAAGCTCTTTTTCCATCTCCCTGTTCTAAAAATCCATTTAATATATGGTCCCCAGATAGGGGACGTATCAGATATTAAACTGATAAGAACAGATACTACACTTGATCTTAGCCAAAAGGCCGAGAAGCGATAACCAGAATTGGTTTCAAACTACGGAGCCACCCAAGGATCCTGAAAAGTGCATTTGTGGAGATGAGCTCCTGGACTCCCGTTAAGAAGACATGTTGTCAACCTCTAGATCCCTTACATGCCTGCACTTTTCGGCTTGCTGCTGCTGCAATCCACGCGTTTTAGATCTGCATAACTCCACCTCTTTAAACACAGCACCTTCACCCCCTGCTGTTCCCACCCGCCTCAACACCGTTGGAAGGGAGGAGAACCAATTAAGGCGGGGGGTGGGGTGGAACGAGCAGCTGTCTACCCTTAGCAGGAGGGCTCCTGATTACATACCTCTCCTGCTGCTGCTGCTGGCTGTCCAGCAGCAGACTGAAGGTGGCTGCTGCTGTGCACAGGTATATAAAGACTCAGAGCCTATTATGACACGCGCAGCCAGCGTTCCATTGCCACATTCCATCTACTGCAGGCAGGATACCTGGCTGGCTGAATGTCGCTGAGAAGCTCACAGAGACCGCCATAAGCAACAGTTTAACAGAATGCCACAGACTAATCAACCAAACTTTTTGGGTTGGGTTCTCTTTTATAGTCTGCAGGCATTAAATGAAAGAAGTCAGTGTTCCAGCAGAAGGAGACAACGTTTCAGAAAAGGCATTGTAGCAAACCAAAAAAGAAATTTTAAGCGCAGCAGAGTAACCAGCGCACATACCTGTTAGCTCAGGTGAGTTTAAAAGGCTGCTGTTGATAACAAGGGCATTTGCTAAATAGATGGTGTGTGTGCAACAATATACTGAAAGGTCAATTATATTGTGCAGCTTATCTCACCACCTGTAGTTATTTAGGTGAAAGCTCCAAAATGCTTGCCTAATATGTCTGTTTATCCAAAAGGAAGTAAAAAGGGAGAGCTAGAAAGATAGCATTGCATCACATTACATGGCAATGCAATGCACAGTTGCTGAAGTTGAACCAAAATGAGCTTGTAATCTGGCTTCTGCAACTTTGAACATGAAAAATCCAATGAGGAGAAGAAAAGCAAAGCCAAAGAGTCCATCCCAAAATCCGACAAACAAGCAAAATGAACAAAAAACATTGAATTCAATTCTTTCTGATTTTAGAAACTGCATTAAAGAAGGGGTGCACCGGTCCTGGAGATACTGCAATACCAGGTCAATGCGTGGAGTGGACAGAGCAAGCTCTTTTTCCATCTCCCTGTTCTAAAAATCCATTTAATATATGGTCCCCAGATAGGGGACGTATCAGATATTAAACTGATAAGAACAGATACTACACTTGATCTTAGCCAAAAGGCCGAGAAGCGATAACCAGAATTGGTTTCAAACTACGGAGCCACCCAAGGATCCTGAAAAGTCCATTTGTGGAGATGAGCTCCTGGACTCCCGTTAAGAAGACATGTTGTCAACCTCTAGATCCCTTACATGCCTGCACTTTTCGGCTTGCTGCTGCTGCAATCCACGCGTTTTAGATCTGCATAACTCCACCTCTTTAAACACAGCACCTTCACCCCCTGCTGTTCCCACCCGCCTCAACACCGTTGGAAGGGAGGAGAACCAATTAAGGCGGGGGTGGGGTGGAACGAGCAGCTGTCTACCCTTAGCAGGAGGGCTCCTGATTACATACCTCTCCTGCTGCTGCTGCTGCTGGCTGTCCAGCAGCAGACTGAAGGTGGCTGCTGCTGTGCACAGGTATATAAAGGCTCAGAGCCTATTATGACACGCGCAGCCAGCGTTCCATTGCCACATTCCATCTACTGCAGGCAGGATACCTGGCTGGCTGAATGTCGCTGAGAAGCTCACAGAGACCGCCATAAGCAACAGTTTAACAGAATGCCACAGACTAATCAACCAAACTTTTTGGGTTGGGTTCTCTTTTATAGTCTGCAGGCATTAAATGAAAGAAGTCAGTGTTCCAGCAGAAGGAGACAACGTTTCAGAAAAGGCATTGTAGCAAACCAAAAAAGAAATTTTAAGCGCAGCAGAGTAACCAGCGCACATACCTGTTAGCTCAGGTGAGTTTAAAAGGCTGCTGTTGATAACAAGGGCATTTGCTAAATAGATGGTGTGTGTGCAACAATATACTGAAAGGTCAATTATATTGTGCAGCTTATCTCACCACCTGTAGTTATTTAGGTGAAAGCTCCAAAATGCTTGCCTAATATGTCTGTTTATCCAAAAGGAAGTAAAAAGGGAGAGCTAGAAAGATAGCATTGCATCACATTACATGGCAATGCAATGCACAGTTGCTGAAGTTGAACCAAAATGAGCTTGTAATCTGGCTTCTGCAACTTTGAACATGAAAAATCCAATGAGGAGAAGAAAAGCAAAGCCAAAGAGTCCATCCCAAAATCCGACAAACAAGCAAAATGAACAAAAAACATTGAATTCAATTCTTTCTGATTTTAGAAACTGCATTAAAGAAGGGGTGCACCGGTCCTGGAGATACTGCAATACCAGGTCAATGCGTGGAGTGGACAGAGCAAGCTCTTTTTCCATCTCCCTGTTCTAAAAATCCATTTAATATATGGTCCCCAGATAGGGGACGTATCAGATATTAAACTGATAAGAACAGATACTACACTTGATCTTAGCCAAAAGGCCGAGAAGCGATAACCAGAATTGGTTTCAAACTACGGAGCCACCCAAGGATCCTGAAAAGTCCATTTGTGGAGATGAGCTCCTGGACTCCCGTTAAGAAGACATGTTGTCAACCTCTAGATCCTTTACATGCCTGCACTTTTCGGCTTGCTGCTGCTGCAATCCACGCGTTTTAGATCTACATAACTCCACCTCTTTAAACACAGCACCTTCACCCCCTGCTGTTCCCACCCGCCTCAACACCGTTGGAAGGGAGGAGAACCAATTAAGGCGGGGGGTGGGGTGGAACGAGCAGCTGTCTACCCTTAGCAGGAGGGCTCCTGATTACATACCTCTGCTGCTGCTGCTGCTGCTGGCTGTCCAGCAGCAGACTGAAGGTGGCTGCTGCTGTGCACAGGTATATAAAGGCTCAGAGCCTATTATGACACGCGCAGCCAGCGTTCCATTGCCACATTCCATCTACTGCAGGCAGGATACCTGGCTGGCTGAATGTCGCTGAGAAGCTCACAGAGACCGCCATAAGCAACAGTTTAACAGAATGCCACAGACTAATCAACCAAACTTTTTGGGTTGGGTTCTCTTTTATAGTCTGCAGGCATTAAATGAAAGAAGTCAGTGTTCCAGCAGAAGGAGACAACGTTTCAGGAAAGGCATTGTAGCAAACCAAAAAAGAAATTTTAAGCGCAGCAGAGTAACCAGCGCACATACCTGTTAGCTCAGGTGAGTTTAAAAGGCTGCTGTTGATAACAAGGGCATTTGCTAAATAGATGGTGTGTGTGCAACAATATACTGAAAGGTCAATTATATTGTGCAGCTTATCTCACCACCTGTAGTTATTTAGGTGAAAGCTCCAAAATGCTTGCCTAATATGTCTGTTTATCCAAAAGGAAGTAAAAAGGGAGAGCTAGAAAGATAGCATTGCATCACATTACATGGCAATGCAATGCACAGTTGCTGAAGTTGAACCAAAATGAGCTTGTAATCTGGCTTCTGCAACTTTGAACATGAAAAATCCAATGAGGAGAAGAAAAGCAAAGCCAAAGAGTCCATCCCAAAATCCGACAAACAAGCAAAATGAACAAAAAACATTGAATTCAATTCTTTCTGATTTTAGAAACTGCATTAAAGAAGGGGTGCACCGGTCCTGGAGATACTGCAATACCAGGTCAATGCGTGGAGTGGACAGAGCAAGCTCTTTTTCCATCTCCCTGTTCTAAAAATCCATTTAATATATGGTCCCCAGATAGGGGACGTATCAGATATTAAACTGATAAGAACAGATACTACACTTGATCTTAGCCAAAAGGCCGAGAAGCGATAACCAGAATTGGTTTCAAACTACGGAGCCACCCAAGGATCCTGAAAAGTCCATTTGTGGAGATGAGCTCCTGGACTCCCGTTAAGAAGACATGTTGTCAACCTCTAGATCCCTTACATGCCTGCACTTTTCGGCTTGCTGCTGCTGCAATCCACGCGTTTTAGATCTGCATAACTCCACCTCTTTAAACACAGCACCTTCACCCCCTGCTGTTCCCACCCGCCTCAACACCGTTGGAAGGGAGGAGAACCAATTAAGGCGGGGGGGTGGGGTGGAACGAGCAGCTGTCTACCCTTAGCAGGAGGGCTCCTGATTACATACCTCTCCTGCTGCTGCTGCTGCTGGCTGTCCAGCAGCAGACTGAAGGTGGCTGCTGCTGTGCACAGGTATATAAAGGCTCAGAGCCTATTATGACACGCGCAGCCAGCGTTCCATTGCCACATTCCATCTACTGCAGGCAGGATACCTGGCTGGCTGAATGTCGCTGAGAAGCTCACAGAGACCGCCATAAGCAACAGTTTAACAGAATGCCACAGACTAATCAACCAAACTTTTTGGGTTGGGTTCTCTTTTATAGTCTGCAGGCATTAAATGAAAGAAGTCAGTGTTCCAGCAGAAGGAGACAACGTTTCAGAAAAGGCATTGTAGCAAACCAAAAAAGAAATTTTAAGCGCAGCAGAGTAACCAGCGCACATACCTGTTAGCTCAGGTGAGTTTAAAAGGCTGCTGTTGATAACAAGGGCATTTGCTAAATAGATGGTGTGTGTGCAACAATATACTGAAAGGTCAATTATATTGTGCAGCTTATCTCACCACCTGTAGTTATTTAGGTGAAAGCTCCAAAATGCTTGCCTAATATGTCTGTTTATCCAAAAGGAAGTAAAAAGGGAGAGCTAGAAAGATAGCATTGCATCACATTACATGGCAATGCAATGCACAGTTGCTGAAGTTGAACCAAAATGAGCTTGTAATCTGGCTTCTGCAACTTTGAACATGAAAAATCCAATGAGGAGAAGAAAAGCAAAGCCAAAGAGTCCATCCCAAAATCCGACAAACAAGCAAAATGAACAAAAAACATTGAATTCAATTCTTTCTGATTTTAGAAACTGCATTAAAGAAGGGGTGCACCGGTCCTGGAGATACTGCAATACCAGGTCAATGCGTGGAGTGGACAGAGCAAGCTCTTTTTCCATCTCCCTGTTCTAAAAATCCATTTAATATATGGTCCCCAGATAGGGGACGTATCAGATATTAAACTGATAAGAACAGATACTACACTTGATCTTAGCCAAAAGGCCGAGAAGCGATAACCAGAATTGGTTTCAAACTACGGAGCCACCCAAGGATCCTGAAAAGTCCATTTGTGGAGATGAGCTCCTGGACTCCCGTTAAGAAGACATGTTGTCAACCTCTAGATCCTTTACATGCCTGCACTTTTCGGCTTGCTGCTGCTGCAATCCACGCGTTTTAGATCTACATAACTCCACCTCTTTAAACACAGCACCTTCACCCCCTGCTGTTCCCACCCGCCTCAACACCGTTGGAAGGGAGGAGAACCAATTAAGGCGGGGGGTGGGGTGGAACGAGCAGCTGTCTACCCTTAGCAGGAGGGCTCCTGATTACATACCTCTGCTGCTGCTGCTGCTTCTGGCTGTCCAGCAGCAGACTGAAGGTGGCTGCTGCTGTGCACAGGTATATAAAGGCTCAGAGCCTATTATGACACGCGCAGCCAGCGTTCCATTGCCACATTCCATCTACTGCAGGCAGGATACCTGGCTGGCTGAATGTCGCTGAGAAGCTCACAGAGACCGCCATAAGCAACAGTTTAACAGAATGCCACAGACTAATCAACCAAACTTTTTGGGTTGGGTTCTCTTTTATAGTCTGCAGGCATTAAATGAAAGAAGTCAGTGTTCCAGCAGAAGGAGACAACGTTTCAGAAAAGGCATTGTAGCAAACCAAAAAAGAAATTTTAAGCGCAGCAGAGTAACCAGCGCACATACCTGTTAGCTCAGGTGAGTTTAAAAGGCTGCTGTTGATAACAAGGGCATTTGCTAAATAGATGGTGTGTGTGCAACAATATACTGAAAGGTCAATTATATTGTGCAGCTTATCTCACCACCTGTAGTTATTTAGGTGAAAGCTCCAAAATGCTTGCCTAATATGTCTGTTTATCCAAAAGGAAGTAAAAAGGGAGAGCTAGAAAGATAGCATTGCATCACATTACATGGCAATGCAATGCACAGTTGCTGAAGTTGAACCAAAATGAGCTTGTAATCTGGCTTCTGCAACTTTGAACATGAAAAATCCAATGAGGAGAAGAAAAGCAAAGCCAAAGAGTCCATCCCAAAATCCGACAAACAAGCAAAATGAACAAAAAACATTGAATTCAATTCTTTCTGATTTTAGAAACTGCATTAAAGAAGGGGTGCACCGGTCCTGGAGATACTGCAATACCAGGTCAATGCGTGGAGTGGACAGAGCAAGCTCTTTTTCCATCTCCCTGTTCTAAAAATCCATTTAATATATGGTCCCCAGATAGGGGACGTATCAGATATTAAACTGATAAGAACAGATACTACACTTGATCTTAGCCAAAAGGCCGAGAAGCGATAACCAGAATTGGTTTCAAACTACGGAGCCACCCAAGGATCCTGAAAAGTCCATTTGTGGAGATGAGCTCCTGGACTCCCGTTAAGAAGACATGTTGTCAACCTCTAGATCCCTTACATGCCTGCACTTTTCGGCTTGCTGCTGCTGCAATCCACGCGTTTTAGATCTGCATAACTCCACCTCTTTAAACACAGCACCTTCACCCCCTGCTGTTCCCACCCGCCTCAACACCGTTGGAAGGGAGGAGAACCAATTAAGGCGGGGGGGTGGGGTGGAACGAGCAGCTGTCTACCCTTAGCAGGAGGGCTCCTGATTACATACCTCTCCTGCTGCTGCTGCTGCTGGCTGTCCAGCAGCAGACTGAAGGTGGCTGCTGCTGTGCACAGGTATATAAAGGCTCAGAGCCTATTATGACACGCGCAGCCAGCGTTCCATTGCCACATTCCATCTACTGCAGGCAGGATACCTGGCTGGCTGAATGTCGCTGAGAAGCTCACAGAGACCGCCATAAGCAACAGTTTAACAGAATGCCACAGACTAATCAACCAAACTTTTTGGGTTGGGTTCTCTTTTATAGTCTGCAGGCATTAAATGAAAGAAGTCAGTGTTCCAGCAGAAGGAGACAACGTTTCAGAAAAGGCATTGTAGCAAACCAAAAAAGAAATTTTAAGCGCAGCAGAGTAACCAGCGCACATACCTGTTAGCTCAGGTGAGTTTAAAAGGCTGCTGTTGATAACAAGGGCATTTGCTAAATAGATGGTGTGTGTGCAACAATATACTGAAAGGTCAATTATATTGTGCAGCTTATCTCACCACCTGTAGTTATTTAGGTGAAAGCTCCAAAATGCTTGCCTAATATGTCTGTTTATCCAAAAGGAAGTAAAAAGGGAGAGCTAGAAAGATAGCATTGCATCACATTACATGGCAATGCAATGCACAGTTGCTGAAGTTGAACCAAAATGAGCTTGTAATCTGGCTTCTGCAACTTTGAACATGAAAAATCCAATGAGGAGAAGAAAAGCAAAGCCAAAGAGTCCATCCCAAAATCCGACAAACAAGCAAAATGAACAAAAAACATTGAATTCAATTCTTTCTGATTTTAGAAACTGCATTAAAGAAGGGGTGCACCGGTCCTGGAGATACTGCAATACCAGGTCAATGCGTGGAGTGGACAGAGCAAGCTCTTTTTCCATCTCCCTGTTCTAAAAATCCATTTAATATATGGTCCCCAGATAGGGGACGTATCAGATATTAAACTGATAAGAACAGATACTACACTTGATCTTAGCCAAAAGGCCGAGAAGCGATAACCAGAATTGGTTTCAAACTACGGAGCCACCCAAGGATCCTGAAAAGTCCATTTGTGGAGATGAGCTCCTGGACTCCCGTTAAGAAGACATGTTGTCAACCTCTAGATCCCTTACATGCCTGCACTTTTCGGCTTGCTGCTGCTGCAATCCACGCATTTTAGATCTGCATAACTCCACCTCTTTAAACACAGCACCTTCACCCCCTGCTGTTCCCACCCGCCTCAACACCGTTGGAAGGGAGGAGAACCAATTAAGGCGGGGGGGTGGGGTGGAACGAGCAGCTGTCTACCCTTAGCAGGAGGGCTCCTGATTACATACCTCTCCTGCTGCTGCTGCTGGCTGTCCAGCAGCAGACTGAAGGTGGCTGCTGCTGTGCACAGGTATATAAAGGCTCAGAGCCTATTATGACACGCGCAGCCAGCGTTCCATTGCCACATTCCATCTACTGCAGGCAGGATACCTGGCTGGCTGAATGTCGCTGAGAAGCTCACAGAGACCGCCATAAGCAACAGTTTAACAGAATGCCACAGACTAATCAACCAAACTTTTTGGGTTGGGTTCTCTTTTATAGTCTGCAGGCATTAAATGAAAGAAGTCAGTGTTCCAGCAGAAGGAGACAACGTTTCAGAAAAGGCATTGTAGCAAACCAAAAAAGAAATTTTAAGCGCAGCAGAGTAACCAGCGCACATACCTGTTAGCTCAGGTGAGTTTAAAAGGCTGCTGTTGATAACAAGGGCATTTGCTAAATAGATGGTGTGTGTGCAACAATATACTGAAAGGTCAATTATATTGTGCAGCTTATCTCACCACCTGTAGTTATTTAGGTGAAAGCTCCAAAATGCTTGCCTAATATGTCTGTTTATCCAAAAGGAAGTAAAAAGGGAGAGCTAGAAAGATAGCATTGCATCACATTACATGGCAAAGCAATGCACAGTTGCTGAAGTTGAACCAAAATGAGCTTGTAATCTGGCTTCTGCAACTTTGAACATGAAAAATCCAATGAGGAGAAGAAAAGCAAAGCCAAAGAGTCCATCCCAAAATCCGACAAACAAGCAAAATGAACAAAAAACATTGAATTCAATTCTTTCTGATTTTAGAAACTGCATTAAAGAAGGGGTGCACCGGTCCTGGAGATACTGCAATACCAGGTCAATGCGTGGAGTGGACAGAGCAAGCTCTTTTTCCATCTCCCTGTTCTAAAAATCCATTTAATATATGGTCCCCAGATAGGAGACGTATCAGATATTAAACTGATAAGAACAGATTTTTTTTTTTTTTATCGAAAGCCCGAATTCGTGTACAAAACCCGAGTGCGCTTAAAAAAGTGACAAGTGCCACAAAAAAAGTGCACTAGGATGCTGGTCTAATTGAAACCCTCTCCAAAAGGAGAAGGGTCCCCCAAACCATTCCCCGTCCCTCCGAGCCAAAAGGCTACAGCGAGGAACAGGGACAAAAAGCCACCTCCAGCCGAAGCCAGAGGCGACCCAATCTTACCCCCAGCACCTGCCCGAGTTCTCACCCGAGCAAGGCACTGGGAGCCAAAGACTGTGCTCCCCTCCCGGAAGAGGGGAGCCAACAACACTCTCCTCCCGAAAGAGGAGAGCCAGGGGGGTTCAGGGGGGAGCGGAACCTGATGGCCACACACTCCCCCCCTAGACCTGCCAAGAGAGGAACCCGTAAGGGAACCGCATCCCGACAAAATCCTAGTAGGACGTGACACACGTGAATAAGTGGACACACAGTGACAAAGAAATTAAATAAATAGTGAAGGTTTCACAGTATAATACTGCCCGGACCTTCGACCGGGAATTGAAAAATTCCCCATCCTAAGGCCAGAAGGCCCGGAATAAGGGTGTGTGCGAAGAAAGAAAATTTGAAGTGCTTGTGCAAATGTGCCATAAACTCAAGTGGGGTTCCCAATCCCAGTGAGTTAAGGCACCCCAGGGTCACCACTCCTGGGGCACTTCACACTTCGGGCTTTCGATCTTCCCCGGCCCAATGGCGTCGATCCTGGGGGGCCATGCTTTCCATCAGATGACTATATTAGCCACCTGGGGTACTAACAAGCGCCTAAACCCCAGTGTGCATAATGTATCAATCTACTAGGGCGGCCAACATCCAAAACCGCCTTTTCGAAAGATACTACACTTGATCTTAGCCAAAAGGCCGAGAAGCGATAACCAGAATTGGTTTCAAACTACGGAGCCACCCAAGGATCCTGAAAAGTCCATTTGTGGAGATGAGCTCCTGGACTCCCGTTAAGAAGACATGTTGTCAACCTCTAGATCCCTTACATGCCTGCACTTTTCGGCTTGCTGCTGCTGCAATCCACGCGTTTTAGATCTGCATAACTCCACCTCTTTAAACACAGCACCTTCACCCCCTGCTGTTCCCACCCGCCTCAACACCGTTGGAAGGGAGGAGAACCAATTAAGGCGGGGGGTGGGGTGGAACGAGCAGCTGTCTACCCTTAGCAGGAGGGCTCCTGATTACATACCTCTCCTGCTGCTGCTGCTGCTGGCTGTCCAGCAGCAGACTGAAGG
This sequence comes from Phyllobates terribilis, assembly GCF_046119375.1. Taxonomy (NCBI): domain Eukaryota; kingdom Metazoa; phylum Chordata; class Amphibia; order Anura; family Dendrobatidae; genus Phyllobates; species Phyllobates terribilis. The sequence continues at coordinate 653,913,237 of NW_027362765.1, forward strand.
TGGCTGCTGCTGTGCACAGGTATATAAAGGCTCAGAGCCTATTATGACACACGCAGCCAGCGTTCCATTGCCACATTCCATCTACTGCAGGCAGGATACCTGGCTGGCTGAATGTCGCTGAGAAGCTCACAGAGACCGCCATAAGCAACAGTTTAACAGAATGCCACAGACTAATCAACCAAACTTTTTAGGTTGGGTTCTCTTTTATAGTCTGCAGGCATTAAATGAAAGAAGTCAGTGTTCCAGCAGAAGGAGACAACGTTTCAGAAAAGGCATTGTAGCAAACCAAAAAAGAAATTTTAAGCGCAGCAGAGTAACCAGCGCACATACCTGTTAGCTCAGGTGAGTTTAAAAGGCTGCTGTTGATAACAAGGGCATTTGCTAAATAGATGGTGTGTGTGCAACAATATACTGAAAGGTCAATTATATTGTGCAGCTTATCTCACCACCTGTAGTTATTTAGGTGAAAGCTCCAAAATGCTTGCCTAATATGTCTGTTTATCCAAAAGGAAGTAAAAAGGGAGAGCTAGAAAGATAGCATTGCATCACATTACATGGCAATGCAATGCACAGTTGCTGAAGTTGAACCAAAATGAGCTTGTAATCTGGCTTCTGCAACTTTGAACATGAAAAATCCAATGAGGAGAAGAAAAGCAAAGCCAAAGAGTCCATCCCAAAATCCGACAAACAAGCAAAATGAACAAAAAACATTGAATTCAATTCTTTCTGATTTTAGAAACTGCATTAAAGAAGGGGTGCACCGGTCCTGGAGATACTGCAATACCAGGTCAATGCGTGGAGTGGACAGAGCAAGCTCTTTTTCCATCTCCCTGTTCTAAAAATCCATTTAATATATGGTCCCCAGATAGGGGACGTATCAGATATTAAACTGATAAGAACAGATACTACACTTGATCTTAGCCAAAAGGCCGAGAAGCGATAACCAGAATTGGTTTCAAACTACGGAGCCACCCAAGGATCCTGAAAAGTCCATTTGTGGAGATGAGCTCCTGGACTCCCGTTAAGAAGACATGTTGTCAACCTCTAGATCCCTTACATGCCTGCACTTTTCGGCTTGCTGCTGCTGCAATCTACGCGTTTTAGATCTGCATAACTCCACCTCTTTAAACACAGCACCTTCACCCCCTGCTGTTCCCACCCGCCTCAACACCGTTGGAAGGGAGGAGAACCAATTAAGGCGGGGGGTGGGGTGGAACGAGCAGCTGTCTACCCTTAGCAGGAGGGCTCCTGATTACATACCTCTCCTGCTGCTGCTGCTGCTGGCTGTCCAGCAGCAGACTGAAGGTGGCTGCTGCTGTGCACAGGTATATAAAGGCTCAGAGCCTATTATGACACGCGCAGCCAGCGTTCCATTGCCACATTCCATCTACTGCAGGCAGGATACCTGGCTGGCTGAATGTCGCTGAGAAGCTCACAGAGACCGCCATAAGCAACAGTTTAACAGAATGCCACAGACTAATCAACCAAACTTTTTGGGTTGGGTTCTCTTTTATAGTCTGCAGGCATTAAATGAAAGAAGTCAGTGTTCCAGCAGAAGGAGACAACGTTTCAGAAAAGGCATTGTAGCAAACCAAAAAAGAAATTTTAAGCGCAGCAGAGTAACCAGCGCACATACCTGTTAGCTCAGGTGAGTTTAAAAGGCTGCTGTTGATAACAAGGGCATTTGCTAAATAGATGGTGTGTGTGCAACAATATACTGAAAGGTCAATTATATTGTGCAGCTTATCTCACCACCTGTAGTTATTTAGGTGAAAGCTCCAAAATGCTTGCCTAATATGTCTGTTTATCCAAAAGGAAGTAAAAAGGGAGAGCTAGAAAGATAGCATTGCATCACATTACATGGCAATGCAATGCACAGTTGCTGAAGTTGAACCAAAATGAGCTTGTAATCTGGCTTCTGCAACTTTGAACATGAAAAATCCAATGAGGAGAAGAAAAGCAAAGCCAAAGAGTCCATCCCAAAATCCGACAAACAAGCAAAATGAACAAAAAACATTGAATTCAATTCTTTCTGATTTTAGAAACTGCATTAAAGAAGGGGTGCACCGGTCCTGGAGATACTGCAATACCAGGTCAATGCGTGGAGTGGACAGAGCAAGCTCTTTTTCCATCTCCCTGTTCTAAAAATCCATTTAATATATGGTCCCCAGATAGGGGACGTATCAGATATTAAACTGATAAGAACAGATACTACACTTGATCTTAGCCAAAAGGCCGAGAAGCGATAACCAGAATTGGTTTCAAACTACGGAGCCACCCAAGGATCCTGAAAAGTCCATTTGTGGAGATGAGCTCCTGGACTCCCGTTAAGAAGACATGTTGTCAACCTCTAGATCCCTTACATGCCTGCACTTTTCGGCTTGCTGCTGCTGCAATCCACGCGTTTTAGATCTGCATAACTCCACCTCTTTAAACACAGCACCTTCACCCCCTGCTGTTCCCACCCGCCTCAACACCGTTGGAAGGGAGGAGAACCAATTAAGGCGGGGGGTGGGGTGGAACGAGCAGCTGTCTACCCTTAGCAGGAGGGCTCCTGATTACATACCTCTCCTGCTGCTGCTGCTGCTGGCTGTCCAGCAGCAGACTGAAGGTGGCTGCTGCTGTGCACAGGTATATAAAGGCTCAGAGCCTATTATGACACGCGCAGCCAGCGTTCCATTGCCACATTCCATCTACTGCAGGCAGGATACCTGGCTGGCTGAATGTCGCTGAGAAGCTCACAGAGACCGCCATAAGCAACAGTTTAACAGAATGCCACAGACTAATCAACCAAACTTTTTGGGTTGGGTTCTCTTTTATAGTCTGCAGGCATTAAATGAAAGAAGTCAGTGTTCCAGCAGAAGGAGACAACGTTTCAGAAAAGGCATTGTAGCAAACCAAAAAAGAAATTTTAAGCGCAGCAGAGTAACCAGCGCACATACCTGTTAGCTCAGGTGAGTTTAAAAGGCTGCTGTTGATAACAAGGGCATTTGCTAAATAGATGGTGTGTGTGCAACAATATACTGAAAGGTCAATTATATTGTGCAGCTTATCTCACCACCTGTAGTTATTTAGGTGAAAGCTCCAAAATGCTTGCCTAATATGTCTGTTTATCCAAAAGGAAGTAAAAAGGGAGAGCTAGAAAGATAGCATTGCATCACATTACATGGCAATGCAATGCACAGTTGCTGAAGTTGAACCAAAATGAGCTTGTAATCTGGCTTCTGCAACTTTGAACATGAAAAATCCAATGAGGAGAAGAAAAGCAAAGCCAAAGAGTCCATCCCAAAATCCGACAAACAAGCAAAATGAACAAAAAACATTGAATTCAATTCTTTCTGATTTTAGAAACTGCATTAAAGAAGGGGTGCACCGGTCCTGGAGATACTGCAATACCAGGTCAATGCGTGGAGTGGACAGAGCAAGCTCTTTTTCCATCTCCCTGTTCTAAAAATCCATTTAATATATGGTCCCCAGATAGGGGACGTATCAGATATTAAACTGATAAGAACAGATACTACACTTGATCTTAGCCAAAAGGCCGAGAAGCGATAACCAGAATTGGTTTCAAACTACGGAGCCACCCAAGGATCCTGAAAAGTCCATTTGTGGAGATGAGCTCCTGGACTCCCGTTAAGAAGACATGTTGTCAACCTCTAGATCCCTTACATGCCTGCACTTTTCGGCTTGCTGCTGCTGCAATCCACGCGTTTTAGATCTGCATAACTCCACCTCTTTAAACACAGCACCTTCACCCCCTGCTGTTCCCACCCGCCTCAACACCGTTGGAAGGGAGGAGAACCAATTAAGGCGGGGGGTGGGGTGGAACGAGCAGCTGTCTACCCTTAGCAGGAGGGCTCCTGATTACATACCTCTCCTGCTGCTGCTGCTGCTGGCTGTCCAGCAGCAGACTGAAGGTGGCTGCTGCTGTGCACAGGTATATAAAGGCTCAGAGCCTATTATGACACGCGCAGCCAGCGTTCCATTGCCACATTCCATCTACTGCAGGCAGGATACCTGGCTGGCTGAATGTCGCTGAGAAGCTCACAGAGACCGCCATAAGCAACAGTTTAACAGAATGCCACAGACTAATCAACCAAACTTTTTGGGTTGGGTTCTCTTTTATAGTCTGCAGGCATTAAATGAAAGAAGTCAGTGTTCCAGCAGAAGGAGACAACGTTTCAGAAAAGGCATTGTAGCAAACCAAAAAAGAAATTTTAAGCGCAGCAGAGTAACCAGCGCACATACCTGTTAGCTCAGGTGAGTTTAAAAGGCTGCTGTTGATAACAAGGGCATTTGCTAAATAGATGGTGTGTGTGCAACAATATACTGAAAGGTCAATTATATTGTGCAGCTTATCTCACCACCTGTAGTTATTTAGGTGAAAGCTCCAAAATGCTTGCCTAATATGTCTGTTTATCCAAAAGGAAGTAAAAAGGGAGAGCTAGAAAGATAGCATTGCATCACATTACATGGCAATGCAATGCACAGTTGCTGAAGTTGAACCAAAATGAGCTTGTAATCTGGCTTCTGCAACTTTGAACATGAAAAATCCAATGAGGAGAAGAAAAGCAAAGCCAAAGAGTCCATCCCAAAATCCGACAAACAAGCAAAATGAACAAAAAACATTGAATTCAATTCTTTCTGATTTTAGAAACTGCATTAAAGAAGGGGTGCACCGGTCCTGGAGATACTGCAATACCAGGTCAATGCGTGGAGTGGACAGAGCAAGCTCTTTTTCCATCTCCCTGTTCTAAAAATCCATTTAATATATGGTCCCCAGATAGGGGACGTATCAGATATTAAACTGATAAGAACAGATACTACACTTGATCTTAGCCAAAAGGCCGAGAAGCGATAACCAGAATTGGTTTCAAACTACGGAGCCACCCAAGGATCCTGAAAAGTCCATTTGTGGAGATGAGCTCCTGGACTCCCGTTAAGAAGACATGTTGTCAACCTCTAGATCCCTTACATGCCTGCACTTTTCGGCTTGCTGCTGCTGCAATCCACGCGTTTTAGATCTGCATAACTCCACCTCTTTAAACACAGCACCTTCACCCCCTGCTGTTCCCACCCGCCTCAACACCGTTGGAAGGGAGGAGAACCAATTAAGGCGGGGGGTGGGGTGGAAAGAGCAGCTGTCTACCCTTAGCAGGAGGGCTCCTGATTACATACCTCTCCTGCTGCTGCTGCTGCTGGCTGTCCAGCAGCAGACTGAAGGTGGCTGCTGCTGTGCACAGGTATATAAAGGCTCAGAGCCTATTATGACACGCGCAGCCAGCGTTCCATTGCCACATTCCATCTACTGCAGGCAGGATACCTGGCTGGCTGAATGTCGCTGAGAAGCTCACAGAGACCGCCATAAGCAACAGTTTAACAGAATGCCACAGACTAATCAACCAAACTTTTTGGGTTGGGTTCTCTTTTATAGTCTGCAGGCATTAAATGAAAGAAGTCAGTGTTCCAGCAGAAGGAGACAACGTTTCAGAAAAGGCATTGTAGCAAACCAAAAAAGAAATTTTAAGCGCAGCAGAGTAACCAGCGCACATACCTGTTAGCTCAGGTGAGTTTAAAAGGCTGCTGTTGATAACAAGGGCATTTGCTAAATAGATGGTGTGTGTGCAACAATATACTGAAAGGTCAATTATATTGTGCAGCTTATCTCACCACCTGTAGTTATTTAGGTGAAAGCTCCAAAATGCTTGCCTAATATGTCTGTTTATCCAAAAGGAAGTAAAAAGGGAGAGCTAGAAAGATAGCATTGCATCACATTACATGGCAATGCAATGCACAGTTGCTGAAGTTGAACCAAAATGAGCTTGTAATCTGGCTTCTGCAACTTTGAACATGAAAAATCCAATGAGGAGAAGAAAAGCAAAGCCAAAGAGTCCATCCCAAAATCCGACAAACAAGCAAAATGAACAAAAAACATTGAATTCAATTCTTTCTGATTTTAGAAACTGCATTAAAGAAGGGGTGCACCGGTCCTGGAGATACTGCAATACCAGGTCAATGCATGGAGTGGACAGAGCAAGCTCTTTTTCCATCTCCCTGTTCTAAAAATCCATTTAATATATGGTCCCCAGATAGGGGACGTATCAGATATTAAACTGATAAGAACAGATACTACACTTGATCTTAGCCAAAAGGCCGATAAGCGATAACCAGAATTGGTTTCAAACTACGGAGCCACCCAAGGATCCTGAAAAGTCCATTTGTGGAGATGAGCTCCTGGACTCCCGTTAAGAAGACATGTTGTCAACCTCTAGATCCCTTACATGCCTGCACTTTTCGGCTTGCTGCTGCTGCAATCCACGCGTTTTAGATCTGCATAACTCCACCTCTTTAAACACAGCACCTTCACCCCCTGCTGTTCCCACCCGCCTCAACACCGTTGGAAGGGAGGAGAACCAATTAAGGCGGGGGGTGGGGTGGAACGAGCAGCTGTCTACCCTTAGCAGGAGGGCTCCTGATTACATACCTCTCCTGCTGCTGCTGCTGCTGGCTGTCCAGCAGCAGACTGAAGGTGGCTGCTGCTGTGCACAGGTATATAAAGGCTCAGAGCCTATTATGACACGCGCAGCCAGCGTTCCATTGCCACATTCCATCTACTGCAGGCAGGATACCTGGCTGGCTGAATGTCGCTGAGAAGCTCACAGAGACCGCCATAAGCAACAGTTTAACAGAATGCCACAGACTAATCAACCAAACTTTTTGGGTTGGGTTCTCTTTTATAGTCTGCAGGCATTAAATGAAAGAAGTCAGTGTTCCAGCAGAAGGAGACAACGTTTCAGAAAAGGCATTGTAGCAAACCAAAAAAGAAATTTTAAGCGCAGCAGAGTAACCAGCGCACATACCTGTTAGCTCAGGTGAGTTTAAAAGGCTGCTGTTGATAACAAGGGCATTTGCTAAATAGATGGTGTGTGTGCAACAATATACTGAAAGGTCAATTATATTGTGCAGCTTATCTCACCACCTGTAGTTATTTAGGTGAAAGCTCCAAAATGCTTGCCTAATATGTCTGTTTATCCAAAAGGAAGTAAAAAGGGAGAGCTAGAAAGATAGCATTGCATCACATTACATGGCAATGCAATGCACAGTTGCTGAAGTTGAACCAAAATGAGCTTGTAATCTGGCTTCTGCAACTTTGAACATGAAAAATCCAATGAGGAGAAGAAAAGCAAAGCCAAAGAGTCCATCCCAAAATCCGACAAACAAGCAAAATGAACAAAAAACATTGAATTCAATTCTTTCTGATTTTAGAAACTGCATTAAAGAAGGGGTGCACCGGTCCTGGAGATACTGCAATACCAGGTCAGTGCGTGGAGTGGACAGAGCAAGCTCTTTTTCCATCTCCCTGTTCTAAAAATCCATTTAATATATGGTCCCCAGATAGGGGACGTATCAGATATTAAACTGATAAGAACAGATACTACTCTTGATCTTAGCCAAAAGGCCGAGAAGCGATAACCAGAATTGGTTTCAAACTACGGAGCCACCCAAGGATCCTGAAAAGTCCATTTGTGGAGATGAGCTCCTGGACTCCCGTTAAGAAGACATGTTGTCAACCTCTAGATCCCTTACATGCCTGCACTTTTCGGCTTGCTGCTGCTGCAATCCACGCGTTTTAGATCTGCATAACTCCACCTCTTTAAACACAGCACCTTCACCCCCTGCTGTTCCCACCCGCCTCAACACCGTTGGAAGGGAGGAGAACCAATTAAGGCGGGGGGTGGGGTGGAACGAGCAGCTGTCTACCCTTAGCAGGAGGGCTCCTGATTACATACCTCTCCTGCTGCTGCTGCTGCTGGCTGTCCAGCAGCAGACTGAAGGTGGCTGCTGCTGTGCACAGGTATATAAAGGCTCAGAGCCTATTATGACACGCGCAGCCAGCGTTCCATTGCCACATTCCATCTACTGCAGGCAGGATACCTGGCTGGCTGAATGTCGCTGAGAAGCTCACAGAGACCGCCATAAGCAACAGTTTAACAGAATGCCACAGACTAATCAACCAAACTTTTTGGGTTGGGTTCTCTTTTATAGTCTGCAGGCATTAAATGAAAGAAGTCAGTGTTCCAGCAGAAGGAGACAACGTTTCAGAAAAGATATTGTAGCAAACCAAAAAAGAAATTTTAAGCGCAGCAGAGTAACCAGCGCACATACCTGTTAGCTCAGGTGAGTTTAAAAGGCTGCTGTTGATAACAAGGGCATTTGCTAAATAGATGGTGTGTGTGCAACAATATACTGAAAGGTCAATTATATTGTGCAGCTTATCTCACCACCTGTAGTTATTTAGGTGAAAGCTCCAAAATGCTTGCCTAATATGTCTGTTTATCCAAAAGGAAGTAAAAAGGGAGAGCTAGAAAGATAGCATTGCATCACATTACATGGCAATGCAATGCACAGTTGCTGAAGTTGAACCAAAATGAGCTTGTAATCTGGCTTCTGCAACTTTGAACATGAAAAATCCAATGAGGAGAAGAAAAGCAAAGCCAAAGAGTCCATCCCAAAATCCGACAAACAAGCAAAATGAACAAAAAACATTGAATTCAATTCTTTCTGATTTTAGAAACTGCATTAAAGAAGGGGTGCACCGGTCCTGGAGATACTGCAATACCAGGTCAATGCGTGGAGTGGACAGAGCAAGCTCTTTTTCCATCTCCCTGTTCTAAAAATCCATTTAATATATGGTCCCCAGATAGGGGACGTATCAGATATTAAACTGATAAGAACAGATACTACACTTGATCTTAGCCAAAAGGCCGAGAAGCGATAACCAGAATTGGTTTCAAACTACGGAGCCACCCAAGGATCCTGAAAAGTCCATTTGTGGAGATGAGCTCCTGGACTCCCGTTAAGAAGACATGTTGTCAACCTCTAGATCCCTTACATGCCTGCACTTTTCGGCTTGCTGCTGCTGCAATCCACGCGTTTTAGATCTGCATAACTCCACCTCTTTAAACACAGCACCTTCACCCCCTGCTGTTCCCACCCGCCTCAACACCGTTGGAAGGGAGGAGAACCAATTAAGGCGGGGGGTGGGGTGGAACGAGCAGCTGTCTACCCTTAGCAGGAGGGCTCCTGATTACATACCTCTCCTGCTGCTGCTGCTGCTGGCTGTCCAGCAGCAGACTGAAGGTGGCTGCTGCTGTGCACAGGTATATAAAGGCTCAGAGCCTATTATGACACGCGCAGCCAGCGTTCCATTGCCACATTCCAACTACTGCAGGCAGGATACCTGGCTGGCTGAATGTCGCTGAGAAGCTCACAGAGACCGCCATAAGCAACAGTTTAACAGAATGCCACAGACTAATCAACCAAACTTTTTGGGTTGGGTTCTCTTTTATAGTCTGCAGGCATTAAATGAAAGAAGTCAGTGTTCCAGCAGAAGGAGACAACGTTTCAGAAAAGGCATTGTAGCAAACCAAAAAAGAAATTTTAAGCGCAGCAGAGTAACCAGCGCACATACCTGTTAGCTCAGGTGAGTTTAAAAGGCTGCTGTTGATAACAAGGGCATTTGCTAAATAGATGGTGTGTGTGCAACAATATACTGAAAGGTCAATTATATTGTGCAGCTTATCTCACCACCTGTAGTTATTTAGGTGAAAGCTCCAAAATGCTTGCCTAATATGTCTGTTTATCCAAAAGGAAGTAAAAAGGGAGAGCTAGAAAGATAGCATTGCATCACATTACATGGCAATGCAATGCACAGTTGCTGAAGTTGAACCAAAATGAGCTTGTAATCTGGCTTCTGCAACTTTGAACATGAAAAATCCAATGAGGAGAAGAAAAGCAAAGCCAAAGAGTCCATCCCAAAATCTGACAAACAAGCAAAATGAACAAAAAACAATGAATTCAATTCTTTCTGATTTTAGAAACTGCATTAAAAAAGGGGTGCACCGGTCCTGGAGATACTGCAATACCAGGTCAATGCGTGGAGTGGACAGAGCAAGCTCTTTTTCCATCTCCCTGTTCTAAAAATCCATTTAATATATGGTCCCCAGATAGGGGACGTATCAGATATTAAACTGATAAGAACAGATACTACACTTGATCTTAGCCAAAAGGCCGAGAAGCGATAACCAGAATTGGTTTCAAACTACGGAGCCACCCAAGGATCCTGAAAAGTCCATTTGTGGAGATGAGCTCCTGGACTCCCGTTAAGAAGACATGTTGTCAACCTCTAGATCCCTTACATGCCTGCACTTTTCGGCTTGCTGCTGCTGCAATCCACGCGTTTTAGATCTGCATAACTCCACCTCTTTAAACACAGCACCTTCACCCCCTGCTGTTCCCACCCGCCTCAACACCGTTGGAAGGGAGGAGAACCAATTAAGGCGGGGGGTGGGGTGGAACGAGCAGCTGTCTACCCTTAGCAGGAGGGCTCCTGATTACATACCTCTCCTGCTGCTGCTGCTGCTGGCTGTCCAGCAGCAGACTGAAGGTGGCTGCTGCTGTGCACAGGTATATAAAGGCTCAGAGCCTATTATGACACGCGCAGCCAGCGTTCCATTGCCACATTCCATCTACTGCAGGCAGGATACCTGGCTGGCTGAATGTCGCTGAGAAGCTCACAGAGACCGCCATAAGCAACAGTTTAACAGAATGCCACAGACTAATCAACCAAACTTTTTGGGTTGGGTTCTCTTTTATAGTCTGCAGGCATTAAATGAAAGAAGTCAGTGTTCCAGCAGAAGGAGACAACGTTTCAGAAAAGGCATTGTAGCAAACCAAAAAAGAAATTTTAAGCGCAGCAGAGTAACCAGCGCACATACCTGTTAGCTCAGGTGAGTTTAAAAGGCTGCTGTTGATAACAAGGGCATTTGCTAAATAGATGGTGTGTGTGCAACAATATACTGAAAGGTCAATTATATTGTGCAGCTTATCTCACCACCTGTAGTTATTTAGGTGAAAGCTCCAAAATGCTTGCCTAATATGTCTGTTTATCCAAAAGGAAGTAAAAAGGGAGAGCTAGAAAGATAGCATTGCATCACATTACATGGCAATGCAATGCACAGTTGCTGAAGTTGAACCAAAATGAGCTTGTAATCTGGCTTCTGCAACTTTGAACATGAAAAATCCAATGAGGAGAAGAAAAGCAAAGCCAAAGAGTCCATCCCAAAATCCGACAAACAAGCAAAATGAACAAAAAACATTGAATTCAATTCTTTCTGATTTTAGAAACTGCATTAAAGAAGGGGTGCACCGGTCCTGGAGATACTGCAATACCAGGTCAATGCGTGGAGTGGACAGAGCAAGCTCTTTTTCCATCTCCCTGTTCTAAAAATCCATTTAATATATGGTCCCCAGATAGGGGACGTATCAGATATTAAACTGATAAGAACAGATACTACACTTGATCTTAGCCAAAAGGCCGAGAAGCGATAACCAGAATTGGTTTCAAACTACGGAGCCACCCAAGGATCCTGAAAAGTCCATTTGTGGAGATGAGCTCCTGGACTCCCGTTAAGAAGACATGTTGTCAACCTCTAGATCCCTTACATGCCTGCACTTTTCGGCTTGCTGCTGCTGCAATCCACGCGTTTTAGATCTGCATAACTCCACCTCTTTAAACACAGCACCTTCACCCCCTGCTGTTCCCACCCGCCTCAACACCGTTGGAAGGGAGGAGAACCAATTAAGGCGGGGGGTGGGGTGGAACGAGCAGCTGTCTACCCTTAGCAGGAGGGCTCCTGATTACATACCTCTCCTGCTGCTGCTGCTGCTGGCTGTCCAGCAGCAGACTGAAGGTGGCTGCTGCTGTGCACAGGTATATAAAGGCTCAGAGCCTATTATGACACGCGCAGCCAGCGTTCCATTGCCACATTCCATCTACTGCAGGCAGGATACCTGGCTGGCTGAATGTCGCTGAGAAGCTCACAGAGACCGCCATAAGCAACAGTTTAACAGAATGCCACAGACTAATCAACCAAACTTTTTGGGTTGGGTTCTCTTTTATAGTCTGCAGGCATTAAATGAAAGAAGTCAGTGTTCCAGCAGAAGGAGACAACGTTTCAGAAAGGGCATTGTAGCAAACCAAAAAAGAAATTTTAAGCGCAGCAGAGTAACCAGCGCACATACCTGTTAGCTCAGGTGAGTTTAAAAGGCTGCTGTTGATAACAAGGGCATTTGCTAAATAGATGGTGTGTGTGCAACAATATACTGAAAGGTCAATTATATTGTGCAGCTTATCTCACCACCTGTAGTTATTTAGGTGAAAGCTCCAAAATGCTTGCCTAATATGTCTGTTTATCCAAAAGGAAGTAAAAAGGGAGAGCTAGAAAGATAGCATTGCATCACATTACATGGCAATGCAATGCACAGTTGCTGAAGTTGAACCAAAATGAGCTTGTAATCTGGCTTCTGCAACTTTGAACATGAAAAATCCAATGAGGAGAAGAAAAGCAAAGCCAAAGAGTCCATCCCAAAATCCGACAAACAAGCAAAATGAACAAAAAACATTGAATTCAATTCTTTCTGATTTTAGAAACTGCATTAAAGAAGGGGTGCACCGGTCCTGGAGATACTGCAATACCAGGTCAATGCGTGGAGTGGACAGAGCAAGCTCTTTTTCCATCTCCCTGTTCTAAAAATCCATTTAATATATGGTCCCCAGATAGGGGACGTATCAGATATTAAACTGATAAGAACAGATACTACACTTGATCTTAGCCAAAAGGCCGAGAAGCGATAACCAGAATTGGTTTCAAACTACGGAGCCACCCAAGGATCCTGAAAAGTCCATTTGTGGAGATGAGCTCCTGGACTCCCGTTAAGAAGACATGTTGTCAACCTCTAGATCCCTTACATGCCTGCACTTTTCGGCTTGCTGCTGCTGCAATCCACGCGTTTTAGATCTGCATAACTCCACCTCTTTAAACACAGCACCTTCACCCCCTGCTGTTCCCACCCGCCTCAACACCGTTGGAAGGGAGGAGAACCAATTAAGGCGGGGGGTGGGGTGGAACGAGCAGCTGTCTACCCTTAGCAGGAGGGCTCCTGATTACATACCTCTCCTGCTGCTGCTGCTGCTGGCTGTCCAGCAGCAGACTGAAGGTGGCTGCTGCTGTGCACAGGTATATAAAGGCTCAGAGCCTATTATGACACGCGCAGCCAGCGTTCCATTGCCACATTCCATCTACTGCAGGCAGGATACCTGGCTGGCTGAATGTCGCTGAGAAGCTCACAGAGACCGCCATAAGCAACAGTTTAACAGAATGCCACAGACTAATCAACCAAACTTTTTGGGTTGGGTTCTCTTTTATAGTCTGCAGGCATTAAATGAAAGAAGTCAGTGTTCCAGCAGAAGGAGACAACGTTTCAGAAAAGGCATTGTAGCAAACCAAAAAAGAAATTTTAAGCGCAGCAGAGTAACCAGCGCACATACCTGTTAGCTCAGGTGAGTTTAAAAGGCTGCTGTTGATAACAAGGGCATTTGCTAAATAGATGGTGTGTGTGCAACAATATACTGAAAGGTCAATTATATTGTGCAGCTTATCTCACCACCTGTAGTTATTTAGGTGAAAGCTCCAAAATGCTTGCCTAATATGTCTGTTTATCCAAAAGGAAGTAAAAAGGGAGAGCTAGAAAGATAGCATTGCATCACATTACATGGCAATGCAATGCACAGTTGCTGAAGTTGAACCAAAATGAGCTTGTAATCTGGCTTCTGCAACTTTGAACATGAAAAATCCAATGAGGAGAAGAAAAGCAAAGCCAAAGAGTCCATCCCAAAATCCGACAAACAAGCAAAATGAACAAAAAACATTGAATTCAATTCTTTCTGATTTTAGAAACTGCATTAAAGAAGGGGTGCACCGGTCCTGGAGATACTGCAATACCAGGTCAATGCGTGGAGTGGACAGAGCAAGCTCTTTTTCCATCTCCCTGTTCTAAAAATCCATTTAATATATGGTCCCCAGATAGGGGACATATCAGATATTAAACTGATAAGAACAGATACTACACTTGATCTTAGCCAAAAGGCCGAGAAGCGATAACCAGAATTGGTTTCAAACTACGGAGCCACCCAAGGATCCTGAAAAGTCCATTTGTGGAGATGAGCTCCTGGACTCCCGTTAAGAAGACATGTTGTCAACCTCTAGATCCCTTACATGCCTGCACTTTTCGGCTTGCTGCTGCTGCAATCCACGCGTTTTAGATCTGCATAACTCCACCTCTTTAAACACAGCACCTTCACCCCCTGCTGTTCCCACCCGCCTCAACACCGTTGGAAGGGAGGAGAACCAATTAAGGCGGGGGGTGGGGTGGAACGAGCAGCTGTCTACCCTTAGCAGGAGGGCTCCTGATTACATACCTCTCCTGCTGCTGCTGCTGCTGGCTGTCCAGCAGCAGACTGAAGGTGGCTGCTGCTGTGCACAGGTATATAAAGGCTCAGAGCCTATTATGACACGCGCAGCCAGCGTTCCATTGCCACATTCCATCTACTGCAGGCAGAATACCTGGCTGGCTGAATGTCGCTGAGAAGCTCACAGAGACCGCCATAAGCAACAGTTTAACAGAATGCCACAGACTAATCAACCAAACTTTTTGGGTTGGGTTCTCTTTTATAGTCTGCAGGCATTAAATGAAAGAAGTCAGTGTTCCAGCAGAAGGAGACAACGTTTCAGAAAAGGCATTGTAGCAAACCAAAAAAGAAATTTTAAGCGCAGCAGAGTAACCAGCGCACATACCTGTTAGCTCAGGTGAGTTTAAAAGGCTGCTGTTGATAACAAGGGCATTTGCTAAATAGATGGTGTGTGTGCAACAATATACTGAAAGGTCAATTATATTGTGCAGCTTATCTCACCACCTGTAGTTATTTAGGTGAAAGCTCCAAAATGCTTGCCTAATATGTCTGTTTATCCAAAAGGAAGTAAAAAGGGAGAGCTAGAAAGATAGCATTGCATCACATTACATGGCAATGCAATGCACAGTTGCTGAAGTTGAACCAAAATGAGCATGTAATCTGGCTTCTGCAACTTTGAACATGAAAAATCCAATGAGGAGAAGAAAAGCAAAGCCAAAGAGTCCATCCCAAAATCCGACAAACAAGCAAAATGAACAAAAAACATTGAATTCAATTCTTTCTGATTTTAGAAACTGCATTAAAGAAGGGGTGCACCGGTCCTGGAGATACTGCAATACCAGGTCAATGCGTGGAGTGGACAGAGCAAGCTCTTTTTCCATCTCCCTGTTCTAAAAATCCATTTAATATATGGTCCCCAGATAGGGGACGTATCAGATATTAAACTGATAAGAACAGATACTACACTTGATCTTAGCCAAAAGGCCGAGAAGCGATAACCAGAATTGGTTTCAAACTACGGAGCCACCCAAGGATCCTGAAAAGTCCATTTGTGGAGATGAGCTCCTGGACTCCCGTTAAGAAGACATGTTGTCAACCTCTAGATCCCTTACATGCCTGCACTTTTCGGCTTGCTGCTGCTGCAATCCACGCGTTTTAGATCTGCATAACTCCACCTCTTTAAACACAGCACCTTCACCCCCTGCTGTTCCCACCCGCCTCAACACCGTTGGAAGGGAGGAGAACCAATTAAGGCGGGGGGTGGGGTGGAACGAGCAGCTGTCTACCCTTAGCAGGAGGGCTCCTGATTTCATACCTCTCCTGCTGCTGCTGCTGCTGGCTGTCCAGCAGCAGACTGAAGGTGGCTGCTGCTGTGCACAGGTATATAAAGGCTCAGAGCCTATTATGACACGCGCAGCCAGCGTTCCATTGCCACATTCCATCTACTGCAGGCAGAATACCTGGCTGGCTGAATGTCGCTGAGAAGCTCACAGAGACCGCCATAAGCAACAGTTTAACAGAATGCCACAGACTAATCAACCAAACTTTTTGGGTTGGGTTCTCTTTTATAGTCTGCAGGCATTAAATGAAAGAAGTCAGTGTTCCAGCAGAAGGAGACAACGTTTCAGAAAAGGCATTGTAGCAAACCAAAAAAGAAATTTTAAGCGCAGCAGAGTAACCAGCGCACATACCTGTTAGCTCAGGTGAGTTTAAAAGGCTGCTGTTGATAACAAGGGCATTTGCTAAATAGATGGTGTGTGTGCAACAATATACTGAAAGGTCAATTATATTGTGCAGCTTATCTCACCACCTGTAGTTATTTAGGTGAAAGCTCCAAAATGCTTGCCTAATATGTCTGTTTATCCAAAAGGAAGTAAAAAGGGAGAGCTAGAAAGATAGCATTGCATCACATTACATGGCAATGCAATGCACAGTTGCTGAAGTTGAACCAAAATGAGCTTGTAATCTGGCTTCTGCAACTTTGAACATGAAAAATCCAATGAGGAGAAGAAAAGCAAAGCCAAAGAGTCCATCCCAAAATCCGACAAACAAGCAAAATGAACAAAAAACATTGAATTCAATTCTTTCTGATTTTAGAAACTGCATTAAAGAAGGGGTGCACCGGTCCTGGAGATACTGCAATACCAGGTCAATGCGTGGAGTGGACAGAGCAAGCTCTTTTTCCATCTCCCTGTTCTAAAAATCCATTTAATATATGGTCCCCAGATAGGGGACGTATCAGATATTAAACTGATAAGAACAGATACTACACTTGATCTTAGCCAAAAGGCCGAGAAGCGATAACCAGAATTGGTTTCAAACTACGGAGCCACCCAAGGATCCTGAAAAGTCCATTTGTGGAGATGAGCTCCTGGACTCCCGTTAAGAAGACATGTTGTCAACCTCTAGATCCCTTACATGCCTGCACTTTTCGGCTTGCTGCTGCTGCAATCCACGCGTTTTAGATCTGCATAACTCCACCTCTTTAAACACAGCACCTTCACCCCCTGCTGTTCCCACCCGCCTCAACACCGTTGGAAGGGAGGAGAACCAATTAAGGCGGGGGGTGGGGTGGAACGAGCAGCTGTCTACCCTTAGCAGGAGGGCTCCTGATTACATACCTCTCCTGCTGCTGCTGCTGCTGGCTGTCCAGCAGCAGACTGAAGGTGGCTGCTGCTGTGCACAGGTATATAAAGGCTCAGAGCCTATTATGACACGCGCAGCCAGCGTTCCATTGCCACATTCCATCTACTGCAGGCAGGATACCTGGCTGGCTGAATGTCGCTGAGAAGCTCACAGAGACCGCCATAAGCAACAGTTTAACAGAATGCCACAGACTAATCAACCAAACTTTTTGGGTTGGGTTCTCTTTTATAGTCTGCAGGCATTAAATGAAAGAAGTCAGTGTTCCAGCAGAAGGAGACAACGTTTCAGAAAAGGCATTGTAGCAAACCAAAAAAGAAATTTTAAGCGCAGCAGAGTAACCAGCGCACATACCTGTTAGCTCAGGTGAGTTTAAAAGGCTGCTGTTGATAACAAGGGCATTTGCTAAATAGATGGTGTGTGTGCAACAATATACTGAAAGGTCAATTATATTGTGCAGCTTATCTCACCACCTGTAGTTATTTAGGTGAAAGCTCCAAAATGCTTGCCTAATATGTCTGTTTATCCAAAAGGAAGTAAAAAGGGAGAGCTAGAAAGATAGCATTGCATCACATTACATGGCAATGCAATGCACAGTTGCTGAAGTTGAACCAAAATGAGCTTGTAATCTGGCTTCTGCAACTTTGAACATGAAAAATCCAATGAGGAGAAGAAAAGCAAAGCCAAAGAGTCCATCCCAAAATCCGACAAACAAGCAAAATGAACAAAAAACATTGAATTCAATTCTTTCTGATTTTAGAAACTGCATTAAAGAAGGGGTGCACCGGTCCTGGAGATACTGCAATACCAGGTCAATGCGTGGAGTGGACAGAGCAAGCTCTTTTTCCATCTCCCTGTTCTAAAAATCCATTTAATATATGGTCCCCAGATAGGGGACGTATCAGATATTAAACTGATAAGAACAGATACTACACTTGATCTTAGCCAAAAGGCCGAGAAGCGATAACCAGAATTGGTTTCAAACTACGGAGCCACCCAAGGATCCTGAAAAGTCCATTTGTGGAGATGAGCTCCTGGACTCCCGTTAAGAAGACATGTTGTCAACCTCTAGATCCCTTACATGCCTGCACTTTTCGGCTTGCTGCTGCTGCAATCCACGCGTTTTAGATCTGCATAACTCCACCTCTTTAAACACAGCACCTTCACCCCCTGCTGTTCCCACCCGCCTCAACACCGTTGGAAGGGAGGAGAACCAATTAATGCGGGGGGTGGGGTGGAACGAGCAGCTGTCTACCCTTAGCAGGAGGGCTCCTGATTACATACCTCTCCTGCTGCTGCTGCTGCTGCTGGCTGTCCAGCAGCAGACTGAAGGTGGCTGCTGCTGTGCACAGGTATATAAAGGCTCAGAGCCTATTATGACACGCGCAGCCAGCGTTCCATTGCCACATTCCATCTACTGCAGGCAGGATACCTGGCTGGCTGAATGTCGCTGAGAAGCTCACAGAGACCGCCATAAGCAACAGTTTAACAGAATGCCACAGACTAATCAACCAAACTTTTTGGGTTGGGTTCTCTTTTATAGTCTGCAGGCATTAAATGAAAGAAGTCAGTGTTCCAGCAGAAGGAGACAACGTTTCAGAAAAGGCATTGTAGCAAACCAAAAAAGAAATTTTAAGCGCAGCAGAGTAACCAGCGCACATACCTGTTAGCTCAGGTGAGTTTAAAAGGCTGCTGTTGATAACAAGGGCATTTGCTAAATAGATGGTGTGTGTGCAACAATATACTGAAAGGTCAATTATATTGTGCAGCTTATCTCACCACCTGTAGTTATTTAGGTGAAAGCTCCAAAATGCTTGCCTAATATGTCTGTTTATCCAAAAGGAAGTAAAAAGGGAGAGCTAGAAAGATAGCATTGCATCACATTACATGGCAATGCAATGCACAGTTGCTGAAGTTGAACCAAAATGAGCTTGTAATCTGGCTTCTGCAACTTTGAACATGAAAAATCCAATGAGGAGAAGAAAAGCAAAGCCAAAGAGTCCATCCCAAAATCCGACAAACAAGCAAAATGAACAAAAAACATTGAATTCAATTCTTTCTGATTTTAGAAACTGCATTAAAGAAGGGGTGCACCGGTCCTGGAGATACTGCAATACCAGGTCAATGCGTGGAGTGGACAGAGCAAGCTCTTTTTCCATCTCCCTGTTCTAAAAATCCATTTAATATATGGTCCCCAGATAGGGGACGTATCAGATATTAAACTGATAAGAACAGATTTTTTTTTTTTTTTTTTTTTCTTTTTCATAACACTCAGATTACAAGTACCATCTCGATTCCATACTTCTGAAAACGGTGATGGACCAAATCCATCATCGTGTCATTTTAAAACAAAAAAACATTATTTAATGCATATACAAAAAAAACAAAACAACAACCAGTATTTCCTCTCAGACACATAATATATAGAGGAAGGAAACAAAACACATTACTGCATTCCTCCCTTCAACGCATAATATGTTAGATACTCCAACAGTCCTTTCTCTTGCGAGAAAGATTCAAAGTTTGTATTCACATAATCTATCCATGTCCTTCCCACCTTATAGGTTTCAAAAAACCTCTCTTTATTTGCCTTCACACTTGCGATTACCTTTAAAAAAAAAGCTTCAAAACACACACCACTTCCCTTCATTTCCGCAATTCCTTTTTTAACTTTGTCCATTTCTTTATCAGCTTCCTCCTCTTCTGTTTGCCTCTGAACCTCTACCGTCTTCTTTTTTTCTTTCTTTTCCGCCTTTGCACTTTCCATCTTCTCCTTATTACTCTTTCTCTTTGGGCATTCCTTAAACCTATGCCCAATTTCCATACACAGGTTACACTTATTCCTTTCTACTGGACATGATTTAGAAACATGTCCTTCCGCTTTACACTTCCAACACTTTTCTGCAGTACAGTCTTCACGTTTATGACCATATACCTCACAAATTGAACAAAAGGAATCCATCCCATTAAAGAATAAATTCCCACTTACTTTACCAAGCTTAAACCTTTGAGGCGGGTAGGAAAAACTCCTATCCTTGTTCATGTTAAATTCCACAAAAAATTTCCACTTTCCCGTCCATACTCCGAATTCATTTATTACTTTACCTTTTGATACTACAGACTTGGCAAAACCACTCAAAAACGTGACAATGTCCTCTTCTGGAACCAGTGGTGAAAACATCTTCACTGTCACCATCTTTTCACTACTAAATACGTGACGTTGAAACCGAATTCCAACAAACTTCTCATGTCTCAATTCATCAAAAGAATCCATATAGTTCTCCAAAATCTTCCTAGACTCAAAAAACACGTCATAGACACCCTTTTGGGGATAATCCATAACTGCCACGATGTCTTCTTTTTTCACCTTTGCGACACCCAAGATGATCTCCTTCATAATAAACCGAAAGTCCTTAACCTTCTGACAGTCTCTCCGGACAAAAATCCGGAAAGCGGTCTCCACACGTGCATGTTCTGGAACCTCCAACTTCGGCCACAACTCCGCCTCTGTTGCCATGATTCTCCAACAGAATGAGCGTAATCTCCACTCCAACACACAGAAGGAGCGAGTATGATCGCTTCCCGTTGTCTGGGGACTAAGCCGACACGCCTATAGCAGCAAGGGGGTGAAGTCCCCACAATTAAGTAAGGACGTTCCCCCAAGGCCGTCGAGCCAGGTACCCCAGACACCTCCAACCAAAACCAAGGCAGCAATCGCTAAATCACTGCACTTGATCTTAGCCAAAAGGCCGAGAAGCGATAACCAGAATTGGTTTCAAACTACGGAGCCACCCAAGGATCCTGAAAAGTCCATTTGTGGAGATGAGCTCCTGGACTCCCGTTAAGAAGACATGTTGTCAACCTCTAGATCCCTTACATGCCTGCACTTTTCGGCTTGCTGCTGCTGCAATCCACGCGTTTTAGATCTGCATAACTCCACCTCTTTAAACACAGCACCTTCACCCCCTGCTGTTCCCACCCGCCTCAACACCGTTGGAAGGGAGGAGAACCAATTAAGGCGGGGGGTGGGGTGGAACGAGCAGCTGTCTACCCTTAGCAGGAGGGCTCCTGATTACATACCTCTCCTGCTGCTGCTGCTGCTGGCTGTCCAGCAGCAGACTGAAGGTGGCTGCTGCTGTGCACAGGTATATAAAGGCTCAGAGCCTATTATGACACGCGCAGCCAGCGTTCCATTGCCACATTCCATCTACTGCAGGCAGGATACCTGGCTGGCTGAATGTCGCTGAGAAGCTCACAGAGACCGCCATAAGCAACAGTTTAACAGAATGCCACAGACTAATCAACCAAACTTTTTGGGTTGGGTTCTCTTTTATAGTCTGCAGGCATTAAATGAAAGAAGTCAGTGTTCCAGCAGAAGGAGACAACGTTTCAGAAAAGGCATTGTAGCAAACCAAAAAAGAAATTTTAAGCGCAGCAGAGTAACCAGCGCACATACCTGTTAGCTCAGGTGAGTTTAAAAGGCTGCTGTTGATAACAAGGGCATTTGCTAAATAGATGGTGTGTGTGCAACAATATACTGAAAGGTCAATTATATTGTGCAGCTTATCTCACCACCTGTAGTTATTTAGGTGAAAGCTCCAAAATGCTTGCCTAATATGTCTGTTTATCCAAAAGGAAGTAAAAAGGGAGAGTTAGAAAGATAGCATTGCATCACATTACATGGCAATGCAATGCACAGTTGCTGAAGTTGAACCAAAATGAGCTTGTAATCTGGCTTCTGCAACTTTGAACATGAAAAATCCAATGAGGAGAAGAAAAGCAAAGCCAAAGAGTCCATCCCAAAATCCGACAAACAAGCAAAATGAACAAAAAACATTGAATTCAATTCTTTCTGATTTTAGAAACTGCATTAAAGAAGGGGTGCACCGGTCCTGGAGATACTGCAATACCAGGTCAATGCGTGGAGTGGACAGAGCAAGCTCTTTTTCCATCTCCCTGTTCTAAAAATCCATTTAATATATGGTCCCCAGATAGGGGACGTATCAGATATTAAACTGATAAGAACAGATACTACACTTGATCTTAGCCAAAAGGCCGAGAAGCGATAACCAGAATTGGTTTCAAACTACGGAGCCACCCAAGGATCCTGAAAAGTCCATTTGTGGAGATGAGCTCCTGGACTCCCGTTAAGAAGACATGTTGTCAACCTCTAGATCCCTTACATGCCTGCACTTTTCGGCTTGCTGCTGCTGCAATCCACGCGTTTTAGATCTGCATAACTCCACCTCTTTAAACACAGCACCTTCACCCCCTGCTGTTCCCACCCGCCTCAACACCGTTGGAAGGGAGGAGAACCAATTAAGGCGGGGGGTGGGGTGGAACGAGCAGCTGTCTACCCTTAGCAGGAGGGCTCCTGATTACATACCTCTCCTGCTGCTGCTGCTGCTGGCTGTCCAGCAGCAGACTGAAGGTGGCTGCTGCTGTGCACAGGTACATAAAGGCTCAGAGCCTATTATGACACGCGCAGCCAGCGTTCCATTGCCACATTCCATCTACTGCAGGCAGGATACCTGGCTGGCTGAATGTCGCTGAGAAGCTCACAGAGACCGCCATAAGCAACAGTTTAACAGAATGCCACAGACTAATCAACCAAACTTTTTGGGTTGGGTTCTCTTTTATAGTCTGCAGGCATTAAATGAAAGAAGTCAGTGTTCCAGCAGAAGGAGACAACGTTTCAGAAAAGGCATTGTAGCAAACCAAAAAAGAAATTTTAAGCGCAGCAGAGTAACCAGCGCACATACCTGTTAGCTCAGGTGAGTTTAAAAGGCTGCTGTTGATAACAAGGGCATTTGCTAAATAGATGGTGTGTGTGCAACAATATACTGAAAGGTCAATTATATTGTGCAGCTTATCTCACCACCTGTAGTTATTTAGGTGAAAGCTCCAAAATGCTTGCCTAATATGTCTGTTTATCCAAAAGGAAGTAAAAAGGGAGAGTTAGAAAGATAGCATTGCATCACATTACATGGCAATGCAATGCACAGTTGCTGAAGTTGAACCAAAATGAGCTTGTAATCTGGCTTCTGCAACTTTGAACATGAAAAATCCAATGAGGAGAAGAAAAGCAAAGCCAAAGAGTCCATCCCAAAATCCGACAAACAAGCAAAATGAACAAAAAACATTGAATTCAATTCTTTCTGATTTTAGAAACTGCATTAAAGAAGGGGTGCACCGGTCCTGGAGATACTGCAATACCAGGTCAATGCGTGGAGTGGACAGAGCAAGCTCTTTTTCCATCTCCCTGTTCTAAAAATCCATTTAATATATGGTCCCCAGATAGGGGACGTATCAGATATTAAACTGATAAGAACAGATACTACACTTGATCTTAGCCAAAAGGCCGAGAAGCGATAACCAGAATTGGTTTCAAACTACGGAGCCACCCAAGGATCCTGAAAAGTCCATTTGTGGAGATGAGCTCCTGGACTCCCGTTAAGAAGACATGTTGTCAACCTCTAGATCCCTTACATGCCTGCACTTTTCGGCTTGCTGCTGCTGCAATCCACGCGTTTTAGATCTGCATAACTCCACCTCTTTAAACACAGCACCTTCACCCCCTGCTGTTCCCACCCACCTCAACACCGTTGGAAGGGAGGAGAACCAATTAAGGCGGGGGGTGGGGTGGAACGAGCAGCTGTCTACCCTTAGCAGGAGGGCTCCTGATTACATACCTCTCCTGCTGCTGCTGCTGCTGGCTGTCCAGCAGCAGACTGAAGGTGGCTGCTGCTGTGCACAGGTACATAAAGGCTCAGAGCCTATTATGACACGCGCAGCCAGCGTTCCATTGCCACATTCCATCTACTGCAGGCAGGATACCTGGCTGGCTGAATGTCGCTGAGAAGCTCACAGAGACCGCCATAAGCAACAGTTTAACAGAATGCCACAGACTAATCAACCAAACTTTTTGGGTTGGGTTCTCTTTTATAGTCTGCAGGCATTAAATGAAAGAAGTCAGTGTTCCAGCAGAAGGAGACAACGTTTCAGAAAAGGCATTGTAGCAAACCAAAAAAGAAATTTTAAGCGCAGCAGAGTAACCAGCGCACATACCTGTTAGCTCAGGTGAGTTTAAAAGGCTGCTGTTGATAACAAGGGCATTTGCTAAATAGATGGTGTGTGTGCAACAATATACTGAAAGGTCAATTATATTGTGCAGCTTATCTCACCACCTGTAGTTATTTAGGTGAAAGCTCCAAAATGCTTGCCTAATATGTCTGTTTATCCAAAAGGAAGTAAAAATGGAGAGCTAGAAAGATAGCATTGCATCACATTACATGGCAATGCAATGCACAGTTGCTGAAGTTGAACCAAAATGAGCTTGTAATCTGGCTTCTGCAACTT
This sequence comes from Phyllobates terribilis, assembly GCF_046119375.1. Taxonomy (NCBI): domain Eukaryota; kingdom Metazoa; phylum Chordata; class Amphibia; order Anura; family Dendrobatidae; genus Phyllobates; species Phyllobates terribilis. The sequence goes on from NW_027362765.1 coordinate 653,937,550, forward strand.
TGAACATGAAAAATCCAATGAGGAGAAGAAAAGCAAAGCCAAAGAGTCCATCCCAAAATCCGACAAACAAGCAAAATGAACAAAAAACATTGAATTCAATTCTTTCTGATTTTAGAAACTGCATTAAAGAAGGGGTGCACCGGTCCTGGAGATACTGCAATACCAGGTCAATGCGTGGAGTGGACAGAGCAAGCTCTTTTTCCATCTCCCTGTTCTAAAAATCCATTTAATATATGGTCCCCAGATAGGGGACGTATCAGATATTAAACTGATAAGAACAGATACTACACTTGATCTTAGCCAAAAGGCCGAGAAGCGATAACCAGAATTGGTTTCAAACTACGGAGCCACCCAAGGATCCTGAAAAGTCCATTTGTGGAGATGAGCTCCTGGACTCCCGTTAAGAAGACATGTTGTCAACCTCTAGATCCCTTACATGCCTGCACTTTTCGGCTTGCTGCTGCTGCAATCCACGCGTTTTAGATCTGCATAACTCCACCTCTTTAAACACAGCACCTTCACCCCCTGCTGTTCCCACCCGCCTCAACACCGTTGGAAGGGAGGAGAACCAATTAAGGCGGGGGGTGGGGTGGAACGAGCAGCTGTCTACCCTTAGCAGGAGGGCTCCTGATTACATACCTCTCCTGCTGCTGCTGCTGCTGGCTGTCCAGCAGCAGACTGAAGGTGGCTGCTGCTGTGCACAGGTATATAAAGGCTCAGAGCCTATTATGACACGCGCAGCCAGCGTTCCATTGCCACATTCCATCTACTGCAGGCAGGATACCTGGCTGGCTGAATGTCGCTGAGAAGCTCACAGAGACCGCCATAAGCAACAGTTTAACAGAATGCCACAGACTAATCAACCAAACTTTTTGGGTTGGGTTCTCTTTTATAGTCTGCAGGCATTAAATGAAAGAAGTCAGTGTTCCAGCAGAAGGAGACAACGTTTCAGAAAAGGCATTGTAGCAAACCAAAAAAGAAATTTTAAGCGCAGCAGAGTAACCAGCGCACATACCTGTTAGCTCAGGTGAGTTTAAAAGGCTGCTGTTGATAACAAGGGCATTTGCTAAATAGATGGTGTGTGTGCAACAATATACTGAAAGGTCAATTATATTGTGCAGCTTATCTCACCACCTGTAGTTATTTAGGTGAAAGCTCCAAAATGCTTGCCTAATATGTCTGTTTATCCAAAAGGAAGTAAAAAGGGAGAGCTAGAAAGATAGCATTGCATCACATTACATGGCAATGCAATGCACAGTTGCTGAAGTTGAACCAAAATGAGCTTGTAATCTGGCTTCTGCAACTTTGAACATGAAAAATCCAATGAGGAGAAGAAAAGCAAAGCCAAAGAGTCCATCCCAAAATCCGACAAACAAGCAAAATGAACAAAAAACATTGAATTCAATTCTTTCTGATTTTAGAAACTGCATTAAAGAAGGGGTGCACCGGTCCTGGAGATACTGCAATACCAGGTCAATGCGTGGAGTGGACAGAGCAAGCTCTTTTTCCATCTCCCTGTTCTAAAAATCCATTTAATATATGGTCCCCAGATAGGGGACGTATCAGATATTAAACTGATAAGAACAGATACTACACTTGATCTTAGCCAAAAGGCCGAGAAGCGATAACCAGAATTGGTTTCAAACTACGGAGCCACCCAAGGATCCTGAAAAGTCCATTTGTGGAGATGAGCTCCTGGACTCCCGTTAAGAAGACATGTTGTCAACCTCTAGATCCCTTACATGCCTGCACTTTTCGGCTTGCTGCTGCTGCAATCCACGCGTTTTAGATCTGCATAACTCCACCTCTTTAAACACAGCACCTTCACCCCCTGCTGTTCCCACCCGCCTCAACACCGTTGGAAGGGAGGAGAACCAATTAAGGCGGGGGGTGGGGTGGAACGAGCAGCTGTCTACCCTTAGCAGGAGGGCTTCTGATTACATACCTCTCCTGCTGCTGCTGCTGCTGGCTGTCCAGCAGCAGACTGAAGGTGGCTGCTGCTGTGCACAGGTATATAAAGGCTCAGAGCCTATTATGACACGCGCAGCCAGCGTTCCATTGCCACATTCCATCTACTGCAGGCAGGATACCTGGCTGGCTGAATGTCGCTGAGAAGCTCACAGAGACCGCCATAAGCAACAGTTTAACAGAATGCCACAGACTAATTAACCAAACTTTTTGGGTTGGGTTCTCTTTTATAGTCTGCAGGCATTAAATGAAAGAAGTCAGTGTTCCAGCAGAAGGAGACAACGTTTCAGAAAAGGCATTGTAGCAAACCAAAAAAGAAATTTTAAGCGCAGCAGAGTAACCAGCGCACATACCTGTTAGCTCAGGTGAGTTTAAAAGGCTGCTGTTGATAACAAGGGCATTTGCTAAATAGATGGTGTGTGTGCAACAATATACTGAAAGGTCAATTATATTGTGCAGCTTATCTCACCACCTGTAGTTATTTAGGTGAAAGCTCCAAAATGCTTGCCTAATATGTCTGTTTATCCAAAAGGAAGTAAAAAGGGAGAGCTAGAAAGATAGCATTGCATCACATTACATGGCAATGCAATGCACAGTTGCTGAAGTTGAACCAAAATGAGCTTGTAATCTGGCTTCTGCAACTTTGAACATGAAAAATCCAATGAGGAGAAGAAAAGCAAAGCCAAAGAGTCCATCCCAAAATCCGACAAACAAGCAAAATGAACAAAAAACATTGAATTCAATTCTTTCTGATTTTAGAAACTGCATTAAAGAAGGGGTGCACCGGTCCTGGAGATACTGCAATACCAGGTCAATGCGTGGAGTGGACAGAGCAAGCTCTTTTTCCATCTCCCTGTTCTAAAAATCCATTTAATATATGGTCCCCAGATAGGGGACGTATCAGATATTAAACTGATAAGAACAGATTTTTTGATTGAAGCTGCATCCAAGGCACTGAAAAATGTGACCGAAGTCACACCAAAACAGCGCACGAGGCGAGGATTCATGTGGACCCTTCCCGGAGGAGAGGGTCCCCAATAAACCATCCCCATCCCTCCGAGCCAGAAGGCCACAGCGAGGGTCAGGGATCTCCGATGCTCTCCCTAGCCGAAGCCGGAGAAGAGCCGTTTTCGTGCTCCCAGCTTCCATCTAGGCTGCCACCCTAGTGGAGCTGGAGCCTGTGTTGGTTTCTCAGCCCAAAGCTGACCGGACCTCCGACCGGGTTTATAAAAATTCCCCTTCCTAGCCCGGAGGCCAGGAATAGGGGGGGTTGCTCAGAAAGTATGATTGGCAAAGGTGCGGCGTGCAACGAAGCCAAGTCTTTCTGGGGTTCCCAGTCCCAGTAAGCTTGGACTCCCACCAGGGCGCCTACTCCTGGGGCACATTGCTCCAAAGCCCTCACACTTACCCAGCCTAGTGACTTCGATCCTGGAGGGCCATGTTTTCCATCAGATAACTCTATGAGCCACCTGGCGTACTAACAAGTGCACCAAACCAGTGTGTAATATGCATCAATTTACTAGGGCAGCCCAAGGACAAAACTGCCTTTTCAAAAGATACTACACTTGATCTTAGCCAAAAGGCCGAGAAGCGATAACCAGAATTGGTTTCAAACTACGGAGCCACCCAAGGATCCTGAAAAGTCCATTTGTGGAGATGAGCTCCTGGACTCCCGTTAAGAAGACATGTTGTCAACCTCTAGATCCCTTACATGCCTGCACTTTTCGGCTTGCTGCTGCTGCAATCCACGCGTTTTAGATCTGCATAACTCCACCTCTTTAAACACAGCACCTTCACCCCCTGCTGTTCCCACCCGCCTCAACACCGTTGGAAGGGAGGAGAACCAATTAAGGCGGGGGGTGGGGTGGAACGAGCAGCTGTCTACCCTTAGCAGGAGGGCTCCTGATTACATATCTCTCCTGCTGCTGTTGCTGCTGGCTGTCCAGCAGCAGACTGAAGGTGGCTGCTGCTGTGCACAGGTATATAAAGTCTCAGAGCCTATTATGACACGCGCAGCCAGCGTTCCATTGCCACATTCCATCTACTGCAGGCAGGATACCTGGCTGGCTGAATGTCGCTGAGAAGCTCACAGAGACCGCCATAAGCAACAGTTTAACAGAATGCCACAGACTAATCAACCAAACTTTTTGGGTTGGGTTCTCTTTTATAGTCTGCAGGCATTAAATGAAAGAAGTCAGTGTTCCAGCAGAAGGAGACAACGTTTCAGAAAAGGCATTGTAGCAAACCAAAAAAGAAATTTTAAGCGCAGCAGAGTAACCAGCGCACATACCTGTTAGCTCAGGTGAGTTTAAAAGGCTGCTGTTGATAACAAGGGCATTTGCTAAATAGATGGTGTGTGTGCAACAATATACTGAAAGGTCAATTATATTGTGCAGCTTATCTCACCACCTGTAGTTATTTAGGTGAAAGCTCCAAAATGCTTGCCTAATATGTCTGTTTATCCAAAAGGAAGTAAAAAGGGAGAGCTAGAAAGATAGCATTGCATCACATTACATGGCAATGCAATGCACAGTTGCTGAAGTTGAACCAAAATGAGCTTGTAATCTGGTTTCTGCAACTTTGAACATGAAAAATCCAATGAGGAGAAGAAAAGCAAAGCCAAAGAGTCCATCCCAAAATCCGACAAACAAGCAAAATGAACAAAAAACATTGAATTCAATTCTTTCTGATTTTAGAAACTGCATTAAAGAAGGGGTGCACCGGTCCTGGAGATACTGCAATACCAGGTCAATGCGTGGAGTGGACAGAGCAAGCTCTTTTTCCATCTCCCTGTTCTAAAAATCCATTTAATATATGGTCCCCAGATAGGGGACGTATCAGATATTAAACTGATAAGAACAGATACTACACTTGATCTTAGCCAAAAGGCCGAGAAGCGATAACCAGAATTGGTTTCAAACTACGGAGCCACCCAAGGATCCTGAAAAGTCCATTTGTGGAGATGAGCTCCTGGACTCCCGTTAAGAAGACATGTTGTCAACCTCTAGATCCCTTACATGCCTGCACTTTTCGGCTTGCTGCTGCTGCAATCCACGCGTTTTAGATCTGCATAACTCCACCTCTTTAAACACAGCACCTTCACCCCCTGCTGTTCCCACCCGCCTCAACACCGTTGGAAGGGAGGAGAACCAATTAAGGCGGGGGGTGGGGTGGAACGAGCAGCTGTCTACCCTTAGCAGGAGGGCTCCTGATTACATACCTCTCCTGCTGCTGCTGCTGCTGGCTGTCCAGCAGCAGACTGAAGGTGGCTGCTGCTGTGCACAGGTATATAAAGGCTCAGAGCCTATTATGACACGCGCAGCCAGCGTTCCATTGCCACATTCCATCTACTGCAGGCAGGATACCTGGCTGGCTGAATGTCGCTGAGAAGCTCACAGAGACCGCCATAAGCAACAGTTTAACAGAATGCCACAGACTAATCAACCAAACTTTTTGGGTTGGGTTCTCTTTTATAGTCTGCAGGCATTAAATGAAAGAAGTCAGTGTTCCAGCAGAAGGAGACAACGTTTCAGAAAAGGCATTGTAGCAAACCAAAAAAGAAATTTTAAGCGCAGCAGAGTAACCAGCGCACATACCTGTTAGCTCAGGTGAGTTTAAAAGGCTGCTGTTGATAACAAGGGCATTTGCTAAATAGATGGTGTGTGTGCAACAATATACTGAAAGGTCAATTATATTGTGCAGCTTATCTCACCACCTGTAGTTATTTAGGTGAAAGCTCCAAAATGCTTGCCTAATATGTCTGTTTATCCAAAAGGAAGTAAAAAGGGAGAGCTAGAAAGATAGCATTGCATCACATTACATGGCAATGCAATGCACAGTTGCTGAAGTTGAACCAAAATGAGCTTGTAATCTGGCTTCTGCAACTTTGAACATGAAAAATCCAATGAGGAGAAGAAAAGCAAAGCCAAAGAGTCCATCCCAAAATCCGACAAACAAGCAAAATGAACAAAAAACATTGAATTCAATTCTTTCTGATTTTAGAAACTGCATTAAAGAAGGGGTGCACCGGTCCTGGAGATACTGCAATACCAGGTCAATGCGTGGAGTGGACAGAGCAAGCTCTTTTTCCATCTCCCTGTTCTAAAAATCCATTTAATATATGGTCCCCAGATAGGGGACGTATCAGATATTAAACTGATAAGAACAGATACTACACTTGATCTTAGCCAAAAGGCCGAGAAGCGATAACCAGAATTGGTTTCAAACTACGGAGCCACCCAAGGATCCTGAAAAGTCCATTTGTGGAGATGAGCTCCTGGACTCCCGTTAAGAAGACATGTTGTCAACCTCTAGATCCCTTACATGCCTGCACTTTTCGGCTTGCTGCTGCTGCAATCCACGCGTTTTAGATCTGCATAACTCCACCTCTTTAAACACAGCACCTTCACCCCCTGCTGTTCCCACCTGCCTCAACACCGTTGGAAGGGAGGAGAACCAATTAAGGCGGGGGGTGGGGTGGAACGAGCAGCTGTCTACCCTTAGCAGGAGGGCTCCTGATTACATACCTCTCCTGCTGCTGCTGCTGCTGGCTGTCCAGCAGCAGACTGAAGGTGGCTGCTGCTGTGCACAGGTATATAAAGGCTCAGAGCCTATTATGACACGCGCAGCCAGCGTTCCATTGCCACATTCCATCTACTGCAGGCAGGATACCTGGCTGGCTGAATGTCGCTGAGAAGCTCACAGAGACCGCCATAAGCAACAGTTTAACAGAATGCCACAGACTAATCAACCAAACTTTTTGGGTTGGGTTCTCTTTTATAGTCTGCAGGCATTAAATGAAAGAAGTCAGTGTTCCAGCAGAAGGAGACAACGTTTCAGAAAAGGCATTGTAGCAAACCAAAAAAGAAATTTTAAGCGCAGCAGAGTAACCAGCGCACATACCTGTTAGCTCAGGTGAGTTTAAAAGGCTGCTGTTGATAACAAGGGCATTTGCTAAATAGATGGTGTGTGTGCAACAATATACTGAAAGGTCAATTATATTGTGCAGCTTATCTCACCACCTGTAGTTATTTAGGTGAAAGCTCCAAAATGCTTGCCTAATATGTCTGTTTATCCAAAAGGAAGTAAAAAGGGAGAGCTAGAAAGATAGCATTGCATCACATTACATGGCAATGCAATGCACAGTTGCTGAAGTTGAAGCAAAATGAGCTTGTAATCTGGCTTCTGCAACTTTGAACATGAAAAATCCAATGAGGAGAAGAAAAGCAAAGCCAAAGAGTCCATCCCAAAATCCGACAAACAAGCAAAATGAACAAAAAACATTGAATTCAATTCTTTCTGATTTTAGAAACTGCATTAAAGAAGGGGTGCACCGGTCCTGGAGATACTGCAATACCAGGTCAATGCGTGGAGTGGACAGAGCAAGCTCTTTTTCCATCTCCCTGTTCTAAAAATCCATTTAATATATGGTCCCCAGATAGGGGACGTATCAGATATTAAACTGATAAGAACAGATTTTTTTGATTGAAGCTGCATCCAAGGCACTGAAAAATGTGACCGAAGTCACACCAAAACAGCGCACGAGGCGAGGATTCATGTGGACCCTTCCCGGAGGAGAGGGTCCCCAATAAACCATCCCCATCCCTCCGAGCCAGAAGGCCACAGCGAGGGTCAGGGATCTCCGATGCTCTCCCTAGCCGAAGCCGGAGAAGAGCCGTTTTCGTGCTCCCAACTTCCATCTAGGCTGCCACCCTAGTGGAGCTGGAGCCTGTGTTGGTTTCTCAGCCCAAAGCTGACCGGACCTCCGACCGGGTTTATAAAAATTCCCCTTCCTAGCCCGGAGGCCAGGAATAGGGGGGGTTGCTCAGAAAGTATGATTGGCAAAGGTGCGGCGTGCAACGAAGCCAAGTCTTTCTGGGGTTCCCAGTCCCAGTAAGCTTGGACTCCCACCAGGGCGCCTACTCCTGGGGCACATTGCTCCAAAGCCCTCACACTTACCCAGCCTAGTGACTTCGATCCTGGAGGGCCATGTTTTCCATCAGATAACTCTATGAGCCACCTGGCGTACTAACAAGTGCACCAAACCAGTGTGTAATATGCATCAATTTACTAGGGCAGCCCAAGGACAAAACTGCCTTTTCAAAAGATACTACACTTGATCTTAGCCAAAAGGCCGAGAAGCGATAACCAGAATTGGTTTCAAACTACGGAGCCACCCAAGGATCCTGAAAAGTCCATTTGTGGAGATGAGCTCCTGGACTCCCGTTAAGAAGACATGTTGTCAACCTCTAGATCCCTTACATGCCTGCACTTTTCGGCTTGCTGCTGCTGCAATCCACGCGTTTTAGATCTGCATAACTCCACCTCTTTAAACACAGCACCTTCACCCCCTGCTGTTCCCACCCGCCTCAACACCGTTGGAAGGGAGGAGAACCAATTAAGGCGGGGGGTGGGGTGGAACGAGTAGCTGTCTACCCTTAGCAGGAGGGCTCCTGATTACATACCTCTCCTGCTGCTGCTGCTGCTGGCTGTCCAGCAGCAGACTGAAGGTGGCTGCTGCTGTGCACAGGTATATAAAGGCTCAGAGCCTATTATGACACGCGCAGCCAGCGTTCCATTGCCACATTCCATCTACTGCAGGCAGGATACCTGGCTGGCTGAATGTCGCTGAGAAGCTCACAGAGACCGCCATAAGCAACAGTTTAACAGAATGCCACAGACTAATCAACCAAACTTTTTGGGTTGGGTTCTCTTTTATAGTCTGCAGGCATTAAATGAAAGAAGTCAGTGTTCCAGCAGAAGGAGACAACGTTTCAGAAAAGGCATTGTAGCAAACCAAAAAAGAAATTTTAAGCGCAGCAGAGTAACCAGCGCACATACCTGTTAGCTCAGGTGAGTTTAAAAGGCTGCTGTTGATAACAAGGGCATTTGCTAAATAGATGGTGTGTGTGCAACAATATACTGAAAGGTCAATTATATTGTGCAGCTTATCTCACCACCTGTAGTTATTTAGGTGAAAGCTCCAAAATGCTTGTCTAATATGTCTGTTTATCCAAAAGGAAGTAAAAAGGGAGAGCTAGAAAGATAGCATTGCATCACATTACATGGCAATGCAATGCACAGTTGCTGAAGTTGAACCAAAATGAGCTTGTAATCTGGCTTCTGCAACTTTGAACATGAAAAATCCAATGAGGAGAAGAAAAGCAAAGCCAAAGAGTCCATCCCAAAATCCGACAAACAAGCAAAATGAACAAAAAACATTGAATTCAATTCTTTCTGATTTTAGAAACTGCATTAAAGAAGGGGTGCACCGGTCCTGGAGATACTGCAATACCAGGTCAATGCGTGGAGTGGACAGAGCAAGCTCTTTTTCCATCTCCCTGTTCTAAAAATCCATTTAATATATGGTCCCCAGATAGGGGACGTATCAGATATTAAACTGATAAGAACAGATACTACACTTGATCTTAGCCAAAAGGCCGAGAAGCGATAACCAGAATTGGTTTCAAACTACGGAGCCACCCAAGGATCCTGAAAAGTCCATTTGTGGAGATGAGCTCCTGGACTCCCGTTAAGAAGACATGTTGCCAACCTCTAGATCCCTTACATGCCTGCACTTTTCGGCTTGCTGCTGCTGCAATCCACGCGTTTTAGATCTGCATAACTCCACCTCTTTAAACACAGCACCTTCACCCCCTGCTGTTCCCACCCGCCTCAACACCGTTGGAAGGGAGGAGAACCAATTAAGGCGGGGGGTGGGGTGGAACGAGCAGCTGTCTACCCTTAGCAGGAGGGCTCCTGATTACATACCTCTCCTGCTGCTGCTGCTGCTGGCTGTCCAGCAGCAGACTGAAGGTGGCTGCTGCTGTGCACAGGTATATAAAGGCTCAGAGCCTATTATGACACGCGCAGCCAGCGTTCCATTGCCACATTCCATCTACTGCAGGCAGGATACCTGGCTGGCTGAATGTCGCTGAGAAGCTCACAGAGACCGCCATAAGCAACAGTTTAACAGAATGCCACAGACTAATCAACCAAACTTTTTGGGTTGGGTTCTCTTTTATAGTCTGCAGGCATTAAATGAAAGAAGTCAGTGTTCCAGCAGAAGGAGACAACGTTTCAGAAAAGGCATTGTAGCAAACCAAAAAAGAAATTTTAAGCGCAGCAGAGTAACCAGCGCACATACCTGTTAGCTCAGGTGAGTTTAAAAGGCTGCTGTTGATAACAAGGGCATTTGCTAAATAGATGGTGTGTGTGCAACAATATACTGAAAGGTCAATTATATTGTGCAGCTTATCTCACCACCTGTAGTTATTTAGGTGAAAGCTCCAAAATGCTTGCCTAATATGTCTGTTTATCCAAAAGGAAGTAAAAAGGGAGAGCTAGAAAGATAGCATTGCATCACATTACATGGCAATGCAATGCACAGTTGCTGAAGTTGAACCAAAATGAGCTTGTAATCTGGCTTCTGCAACTTTGAACATGAAAAATCCAATGAGGAGAAGAAAAGCAAAGCCAAAGAGTCCATCCCAAAATCCGACAAACAAGCAAAATGAACAAAAAACATTGAATTCAATTCTTTCTGATTTTAGAAACTGCATTAAAGAAGGGGTGCACCGGTCCTGGAGATACTGCAATACCAGGTCAATGCGTGGAGTGGACAGAGCAAGCTCTTTTTCCATCTCCCTGTTCTAAAAATCCATTTAATATATGGTCCCCAGATAGGGGACGTATCAGATATTAAACTGATAAGAACAGATTTTTTTTTTTTAATTTGGCTATCCCCTGCAGAGGGATAAAACCGTTTATTAAAACTTTAACAAATTACAAGCATAATTAAACAAATACCAAACGTTAAAAGACAAATGAAATTTACAAAACAAAAAAATACAAAGATTTTAAATAATTAGGTTCCATTGGTCAACAAGCCATTTTTTGGAAATATGTACATTCTTCTTTTTGTCAATTAAATAATAAGTATACATTTCACATAAACATAAACTTAAAACATCATTCACTGATAAAACATCTTGTTTAAAAATAGCAATGTTGCGCGCTTTCCAGAGAGATGACTTGGCGCAGTTCACTGTCTTCCAAGCCATTGTGTACTGGTCCATTGTGGGGCATTCCATAAGTCCGTATAGCACAGTTTTATATGTAAAGTCCTTGAGGTCTGCCACCCTTTCCAGTAGGGGGAGCAGTCTTCTCCAGAAATCCTTTGCAAAATTACATGTCCATAATAGATGTTCCACCGTTTCCTCGTCTTGGCATCCGGTTCTTGGTGGCAGACCTCACAAATCCTCTTCTGTATTGGAATGCCCGGCAAGGAAGACAGCGGTGCATGCACCTCCAAGCCAGATCTCTCTGTTCATTAAAAAGATAAAAAACGTTAATCATTTTCCAGATAGACATAGATTTGTCATCATCATATCTGTCAACATTACATATTTCCTCACTTTTACGTATTTCTTTAATTAGTTTCTTACTATTTCTTAATTCCTCTATTTTCTTAGTCCCTAAATTAAAATCGGACACTATTTTCCTTAAAATCTCATAATGCGTCGACAAATTAAAAGCATGGGGCACAGATATATTAACTTCATACCATCCAAACTTTCTCATAAAAAATCCTGTATTAAAACGCATAAAAAAGGACCAATAGTGATTCTTAAAAAGGGCATTAAAACAGTAAACGAACAGATGGATTAAAAGAAACCTATTAAAATCTGGAAAATCTTTACCACCTTTTACTTTTGATTTCATCACGATTTCTCTTTTCAGCTTTTCCATTTTTGAATTCCAAAAGAAGGTAAAGCAGGTTTTGGTTATCTTTTTTAAAACATTAACAGGCGGGGGGAAAACCATGCTAAGATACAATAAAAGAGGTAAAATCACCATCTTTAAAACCAATACTTTACCCTCCATTGTAAGTCTCCTCATGTTCCACATACATATTTTCGTATTTACTTTCTGTGTAACTGTTTCCCAACTATTATAACCATCATTATTTTCAGTGAATGATATACCTAAAATGGAAATGGATTCGGAGACATTAATTGGTACATCACGTAAAATCATCCCCCCAACACTTAAAATGTTACACTTATTAAAATTGATTTTAAAACCAGAAGCTAGACAAAAGGATTGCACTTGATGGAGAGTGGCCGTAAGTGATGGTGCATCTGTACACAAGACCGCCACGTCATCCATGTAGCCTACAACCTTGGCCTCCAAACCACCTCTTCGAGGCAGAGGGACACCGCATATCTGTTTATTTTGGCGTATTGCACATAACATTGGTTCCAGTGCACAGATAAACAGTAGGGGGGACAGAGGGCATCCCTGTTTCACCCCTGACCGTAAAAATACCTCTTGTGTCTTAAAACCATTCACTAAAATCTTACTTGTACAATCCTTGTAAAATGCTTTAAGCGATAGTAAAAACCCTTCTGGTATGCCCATTTTCTCTAAAACTTTAAAAAGATAAAAGTGTGAGACACGGTCAAATGCTTTTTCAAAATCAATAGATAAAATCGCCATTTTCCCCTTTCTGTCTTTTACATCCTCAATACAGTCTTTCACTAAATTCAGATTGTCCCATATACTGCGCCCCGGCACCCCACACACTTGATTAGAATGAATAACTTTGCTGATGACTTCTTTTAGACGATTTGCACAAATTTTAGCCATTATTTTATAGTCACAATTTAAAAGTGTTATTGGTCTCCAGTTTTCTAATTTTGATTTATCACCTTTTTTGTATAGGAGGGAGACTTCACCTTTCTTCCAGGAATTTAATAAAACCTTATTATTAAAAACCTCAGTAAACAAATAAAACAAATCATCTTTTAAAATATCATAAAAACATACATAAAATTCTATTGGGATGCCATCAGGACCAGGGACCTTTCCAGTTTTAAAACTTTTAATAGTTTTTAACACTTCTTGTTCCGTTAAAACTTGGGATAAAAACTCTTGGGATGCGGTATCTAAAACAGCTGTTAGTCCTTGCAGCGAATCATCCATTAATTTATTATCTATATTTTTTCCATTAAAAAGATTAGAAAAAAAAACCTCAACTTTACCCAGCATATTTTTTATATTATTCTCACCATCTATATGGTCAATTATCACTTTTTCTTTTTTATTTTTCCTAAAAAAATATCTGGAACACTTTTCATTTTCTTCTATATGTTGTACTCTAGAACGAAAAATTATCTCTTTTCCTTTTTGTTCTAGCCATTTTGAAATCTCTTCTTTTAAGTTTGAAATATCAACTTGTACATCTATCCCATTGTCTCTGAGCTTAAATAATGTTTGTAGGCGGGTATTTAAAATTCTATATTCTTCATATTTTTCTTTGGCTCTACATATACTCTTTTTAATAAAAAAGTCTTTTATTTTTACTTTCATTCTATCCCACCATACACTCATAGTCTCATTTGTTTTTTTCCCTTTTCTACATTTCCTATAAAACTCAATAAAATCTGATAAAATCTGCGGGTCGGTTAAAAGGGATACGTTCATTTTCCAGCTTTTCTTACCACATTTTTTGTTGTCATTTACTTTTATGGTAAAGGATAAAAGTTTATGGTCTGAAAATATATTAGTTAAAACTTCACATTTGGCAGGTATTGTTTTATCTGAACCAAAAATAAAATCAATCCTAGAGCTACAATTAGCATTGCTCCAAGTGAAACCGGCATCCTCTGGGCTGTCACTATGACACTCTTTATATATGTCTATCAATTTAGCATCTTTGACTATATCATGTAGCATACCTGAGGTTTTATCGTAGTTCCTGCTTACAGAGCTGGAGCGCCGGTTTTCACCTTTTAAAACACAATTAAAATCCCCTGCTAAGATAAAAGGTTCAGAGTTATTAATAAATAATGGTAAAAGATCAAGCATTTCGGCTCTTTCATTTTTCTCTGGGGATCCATAAAAATTTAAAAACTGCCATCTAATACCATCAATAAAAGCTTTTACTAATAAAATACGACCTGGTAAAATTTCCTGAATAAAATCAATTAAAACGTTCCCTTTAAAAAGTATGGCTACACCCGCTGATCCTGCAGCATTCGATCCGGACCAGACAGATGGCCCACACTTCCACTCATCTTTATATTTTTGATATGACATTTCATGTGGGATATTACATTCTTGCAGAAAAAATACAGATGCAGTAAAACACGTAAAAAAATTAAAAAGAGCAGTTCTTCTCGTGTTAGATTTTATGCCTCTCACGTTGAGGGAAATATCTTTCAGTTCAGCCATCATTAGAAAATGTAGAAATTTTACTTAGGTAACTAAGAGCAACGGATTTACCTGTCCGATGAACCTGATCAGACCACTGGGCTTGCGCCTCCCTCCTCATCTGATAGTATCGTCACGAGAGTCTCCGTGGAGGAGGAAAGATTACCACATTTATATAAACCCGACGCTACACTGGCATAGCTCGGAGGGCTGGCTGGCAGAACCCGCTGGGTCTCCATTGGCTGGCCATGCAGTTCCTCATCAGGTGGGTCCCCGAGGGGTTCCGCCGCCCCTGTTTGACCTGTAGACGGTCGTCCTATAGGAGGAGGTTGCGCACAAGGCAGAGCCTCTGACTCTTCAGAGGCAGCAAGATCCCGGTCCCCACCTGTAGCAGCGGAGACCGAAACCCCTGAGGGTCCAGCGTCCACGTCCCCTTCTGGAGAAGTGTCCATCTGTTCACCTCCTGCTGCCTCCTCCGAACCACCCTTTTTCTTTTTCTTAGGACCCACCTTTATCCACTCAGCGCCCTCAGCACTAGGAGACCCAGACTGGGCATGGGCTTCTGTGTCGGCCTTTTGCCGGTCCCTTTTGACCTTACCAGTAGTGCCCTTCTGCTCCTTCTCAGCCCTCCTTTTGGACTCCCGCAGGTCCTGCAGCCAGGTTTTGGGATTTGGTATTTTACCTGTCATAGACTCTGGAGACACTTCACTATTTGGTACGCCCTTATTGTCTCCAGAGGCTCCAGGTTGTTGTTCCTCCTCCTGAGGGGTGGTCTGATCTTTTGGTCCTTGGTCGGACGTCTTGGACTTCCCCTTTTGCTCATCTTCCCGAAATCTGTGAGGGCAAGAAAAATAAAAGTGACCTGGAGTCTGGCAAAAACTGCATTTCTTTTCCTTAGGGCATTCTTTTGTCTCATGTTCTTCACTAGCACAATTTCTACATGATACATGACAGTTTTCTTTTGAATGACCATAGCGCCCACAATTTCTGCAATATACTGGCATCCCAGAAAAGAAGAAATCCCCATTTGTTTGCCCAATTTTGAAACGGGCAGGGGGGAGCCGTATACCACCTGGTGTATTTGGATCTCTTGTACACTTCACAAGGAATTTCCACTTAGATGTCCATATGTTATATTCGTTTAATATCTTCCCAATACATTTAACACTTTTAAAATAAATTGCTAGAAATGACATTACTTCTGGAGCAGAAACAAAGGGCGAAAATATTTTTACAATAACCAGTCTTACCTCATCCAGGACGTGCTCAACAATTTGTATCCCTTTCAAAACAGGACTATTTTCAACTTTTTTTAACTTTTCTAGTACATCTCTAAAAATACCTTCTCCGGTGAATGTGATGTCATAGTCACCTCTTCTGGGATAATCCTGGATGGAGAGAATTTCATTCCTTTGTACGCCAAGAAGGTTCCTGAGCACGTCCTGGACTACATACCCTAATTTCCTCATATCCGAGCCACCCGCCGTGAAGTGAACTCGGATAGAGTTTTTTAGCCTCGCATAAAGAGGCACGAGGTTAGGGTCAACCTCCATGGAAAAACGCAACAAGGTTGCAAATTGCAGCCGCTTGCAATCTGCGCTCCCAGTGTTCTTGCAGCGAAAAACACCTGGAAGCTGGGGGATCGCAACTCGTTACCCTGGGACTAAGCCCTCTCCCTAATAGCAGCAAGCAGGCTAAGTCCACCAAAGTGGACGATCCTGCCAGGCCAAGGAGAGGGGTACCCGAGTGCCCTTTAACCACAATCTCCTGCAATAAAGCACTTGATCTTAGCCAAAAGGCCGAGAAGCGATGACCAGAATTGGTTTCAAACTACGGAGCCACCCAAGGATCCTGAAAAGTCCATTTGTGGAGATGAGCTCCTGGACTCCCGTTAAGAAGACATGTTGTCAACCTCTAGATCCCTTACATGCCTGCACTTTTCGGCTTGCTGCTGCTGCAATCCACGCGTTTTAGATCTGCATAACTCCACCTCTTTAAACACAGCACCTTCACCCCCTGCTGTTCCCACCCGCCTCAACACCGTTGGAAGGGAGGAGAACCAATTAAGGCGGGGGGTGGGGTGGAACGAGCAGCTGTCTACCCTTAGCAGGAGGGCTCCTGATTACATACCTCTCCTGCTGCTGCTGCTGCTGGCTGTCCAGCAGCAGACTGAAGGTGGCTGCTGCTGTGCACAGGTATATAAAGGCTCAGAGCCTATTATGACACGCGCAGCCAGCGTTCCATTGCCACATTCCATCTACTGCAGGCAGGATACCTGGCTGGCTGAATGTCGCTGAGAAGCTCACAGAGACCGCCATAAGCAACAGTTTAACAGAATGCCACAGACTAATCAACCAAACTTTTTGGGTTGGGTTCTCTTTTATAGTCTGCAGGCATTAAATGAAAGAAGTCAGTGTTCCAGCAGAAGGAGACAACGTTTCAGAAAAGGCATTGTAGCAAACCGAAAAAGAAATTTTAAGCGCAGCAGAGTAACCAGCGCACATACCTGTTAGCTCAGGTGAGTTTAAAAGGCTGCTGTTGATAACAAGGGCATTTGCTAAATAGATGGTGTGTGTGCAACAATATACTGAAAGGTCAATTATATTGTGCAGCTTATCTCACCACCTGTAGTTATTTAGGTGAAAGCTCCAAAATGCTTGCCTAATATGTCTGTTTATCCAAAAGGAAGTAAAAAGGGAGAGCTAGAAAGATAGCATTGCATCACATTACATGGCAATGCAATGCACAGTTGCTGAAGTTGAACCAAAATGAGCTTGTAATCTGGCTTCTGCAACTTTGAACATGAAAAATCCAATGAGGAGAAGAAAAGCAAAGCCAAAGAGTCCATCCCAAAATCCGACAAACAAGCAAAATGAACAAAAAACATTGAATTCAATTCTTTCTGATTTTAGAAACTGCATTAAAGAAGGGGTGCACCGGTCCTGGAGATACTGCAATACCAGGTCAATGCGTGGAGTGGACAGAGCAAGCTCTTTTTCCATCTCCCTGTTCTAAAAATCCATTTAATATATGGTCCCCAGATAGGGGACGTATCAGATATTAAACTGATAAGAACAGATACTACACTTGATCTTAGCCAAAAGGCCGAGAAGCGATAACCAGAATTGGTTTCAAACTACGGAGCCACCCAAGGATCCTGAAAAGTCCATTTGTGGAGATGAGCTCCTGGACTCCCGTTAAGAAGACATGTTGTCAACCTCTAGATCCCTTACATGCCTGCACTTTTCGGCTTGCTGCTGCTGCAATCCACGCGTTTTAGATCTGCATAACTCCACCTCTTTAAACACAGCACCTTCACCCCCTGCTGTTCCCACCCGCCTCAACACCGTTGGAAGGGAGGAGAACCAATTAAGGCGGGGGGTGGGGTGGAACGAGCAGCTGTCTACCCTTAGCAGGAGGGCTCCTGATTACATACCTCTCCTGCTGCTGCTGCTGCTGGCTGTCCAGCAGCAGACTGAAGGTGGCTGCTGCTGTGCACAGGTATATAAAGGCTCAGAGCCTATTATGACACGCGCAGCCAGCGTTCCATTGCCACATTCCATCTACTGCAGGCAGGATACCTGGCTGGCTGAATGTCGCTGAGAAGCTCACAGAGACCGCCATAAGCAACAGTTTAACAGAATGCCACAGACTAATCAACCAAACTTTTTGGGTTGGGTTCTTTTTTATAGTCTGCAGGCATTAAATGAAAGAAGTCAGTGTTCCAGCAGAAGGAGACAACGTTTCAGAAAAGGCATTGTAGCAAACCAAAAAAGAAATTTTAAGCGCAGCAGAGTAACCAGCGCACATACCTGTTAGCTCAGGTGAGTTTAAAAGGCTGCTGTTGATAACAAGGGCATTTGCTAAATAGATGGTGTGTGTGCAACAATATACTGAAAGGTCAATTATATTGTGCAGCTTATCTCACCACCTGTAGTTATTTAGGTGAAAGCTCCAAAATGCTTGCCTAATATGTCTGTTTATCCAAAAGGAAGTAAAAAGGGAGAGCTAGAAAGATAGCATTGCATCACATTACATGGCAATGCAATGCACAGTTGCTGAAGTTGAACCAAAATGAGCTTGTAATCTGGCTTCTGCAACTTTGAACATGAAAAATCCAATGAGGAGAAGAAAAGCAAAGCCAAAGAGTCCATCCCAAAATCCGACAAACAAGCAAAATGAACAAAAAACATTGAATTCAATTCTTTCTGATTTTAGAAACTGCATTAAAGAAGGGGTGCACCGGTCCTGGAGATACTGCAATACCAGGTCAATGCGTGGAGTGGACAGAGCAAGCTCTTTTTCCATCTCCCTGTTCTAAAAATCCATTTAATATATGGTCCCCAGATAGGGGACATATCAGATATTAAACTGATAAGAACAGATTTTTTTTTTTTTTTTTTTTTTTTTTTTTTTTTTTTAAGCCCGAATTCGTGTACAAAACCCGAGTGCGCTTAAAAAAGTGACAAGTGCCACAAAAAAAGTGCACTAGGATGCTGGTCTTCTTGAAACCCTCTCCAAAAGGAGAAGGGTCCCCCAAACCATTCCCCGTCCCTCCGAGCCAAAAGGCCACAGCGAGGAACAGGGACAAAAAGCCACCTCCAGCCGAAGCCAGAGGCGACCCAATCTTACCCCCAGCACCTGCCCGAGTTCTCACCCGAGCAAGGCACTGGGAGCCAAAGACTGTGCTCCCCTCCCGGAAGAGGGGAGCCAACAACGCTCTCCTCCCGAAAGAGGAGAGCCAGGGGGGTTCAGGGGGGAGCGGAACCTGATGGCCACACACTCCCCCCCTAGACCTGCCAAGAGAGGAACCCGTAAGGGAACCGCATCCCGACAAAATCCTAGTAGGACGTGACACACGTGAATAAGTGGACACACAGTGACAAAGAAATTAAATAAATAGTGAAGGTTTCACAGTATAATACTGCCCGGACCTTCGACCGGGAATTGAAAAATTCCCCATCCTAAGGCCAGGAGGCCCGGAATAAGGGTGTGTGCGAAGAAAGAAAATTTGAAGTGCTTGTGCAAATGTGCCATAAACTCAAGTGGGGTTCCCAATCCCAGTGAGTTAAGGCACCCCAGGGTCACCACTCCTGGGGCACTTCACACTTCGGGCTTTCGATCTTCCCCGGCCCAATGGCGTCGATCCTGGGGGGCCATGCTTTCCACCAGATGACTATATTAGCCACCTGGCGTACTAACAAGCGCCTAAACCCCAGTGTGCATAATGTATCAATCTACTAGGGCGGCCAACATCCAAAACCGCCTTTTCGAAAGATACTACACTTGATCTTAGCCAAAAGGCCGAGAAGCGATAACCAGAATTGGTTTCAAACTACGGAGCCACCCAAGGATCCTGAAAAGTCCATTTGTGGAGATGAGCTCCTGGACTCCCGTTAAGAAGACATGTTGTCAACCTCTAGATCCCTTACATGCCTGCACTTTTCGGCTTGCTGCTGCTGCAATCCACGCGTTTTAGATCTGCATAACTCCACCTCTTTAAACACAGCACCTTCACCCCCTGCTGTTCCCACCCGCCTCAACACCGTTGGAAGGGAGGAGAACCAATTAAGGGGGGGGGTGGGGTGGAACGAGCAGCTGTCTACCCTTAGCAGGAGGGCTCCTGATTACATACCTCTCCTGCTGCTGCTGCTGCTGGCTGTCCAGCAGCAGACTGAAGGTGGCTGCTGCTGTGCACAGGTATATAAAGGCTCAGAGCCTATTATGACACGCGCAGCCAGCGTTCCATTGCCACATTCCATCTACTGCAGGCAGGATACCTGGCTGGCTGAATGTCGCTGAGAAGCTCACAGAGACCGCCATAAGCAACAGTTTAACAGAATGCCACAGACTAATCAACCAAACTTTTTGGGTTGGGTTCTCTTTTATAGTCTGCAGGCATTAAATGAAAGAAGTCAGTGTTCCAGCAGAAGGAGACAACGTTTCAGAAAAGGCATTGTAGCAAACCAAAAAAGAAATTTTAAGCGCAGCAGAGTAACCAGCGCACATACCTGTTAGCTCAGGTGAGTTTAAAAGGCTGCTGTTGATAACAAGGGCATTTGCTAAATAGATGGTGTGTGTGCAACAATATACTGAAAGGTCAATTATATTGTGCAGCTTATCTCACCACCTGTAGTTATTTAGGTGAAAGCTCCAAAATGCTTGCCTAATATGTCTGTTTATCCAAAAGGAAGTAAAAAGGGAGAGCTAGAAAGATAGCATTGCATCACATTACATGGCAATGCAATGCACAGTTGCTGAAGTTGAACCAAAATGAGCTTGTAATCTGGCTTCTGCAACTTTGAACATGAAAAATCCAATGAGGAGAAGAAAAGCAAAGCCAAAGAGTCCATCCCAAAATCCGACAAACAAGCAAAATGAACAAAAAACATTGAATTCAATTCTTTCTGATTTTAGAAACTGCATTAAAGAAGGGGTGCACCGGTCCTGGAGATACTGCAATACCAGGTCAATGCGTGGAGTGGACAGAGCAAGCTCTTTTTCCATCTCCCTGTTCTAAAAATCCATTTAATATATGGTCCCCAGATAGGGGACGTATCAGATATTAAACTGATAAGAACAGATACTACACTTGATCTTAGCCAAAAGGCCGAGAAGCGATAACCAGAATTGGTTTCAAACTACGGAGCCACCCAAGGATCCTGAAAAGTCCATTTGTGGAGATGAGCTCCTGGACTCCCGTTAAGAAGACATGTTGTCAACCTCTAGATCCCTTACATGCCTGCACTTTTCGGCTTGCTGCTGCTGCAATCCACGCGTTTTAGATCTGCATAACTCCACCTCTTTAAACACAGCACCTTCACCCCCTGCTGTTCCCACCCGCCTCAACACCGTTGGAAGGGAGGAGAACCAATTAAGGCGGGGGGTGGGGTGGAACGAGCAGCTGTCTACCCTTAGCAGGAGGGCTCCTGATTACATACCTCTCCTGCTGCTGCTGCTGCTGGCTGTCCAGCAGCAGACTGAAGGTGGCTGCTGCTGTGCACAGGTATATAAAGGCTCAGAGCCTATTATGACACGCGCAGCCAGCGTTCCATTGCCACATTCCATCTACTGCAGGCAGGATACCTGGCTGGCTGAATGTCGCTGAGAAGCTCACAGAGACCGCCATAAGCAACAGTTTAACAGAATGCCACAGACTAATCAACCAAACTTTTTGGGTTGGGTTCTCTTTTATAGTCTGCAGGCATTAAATGAAAGAAGTCAGTGTTCCAGCAGAAGGAGACAACGTTTCAGAAAAGGCATTGTAGCAAACCAAAAAAGAAATTTTAAGCGCAGCAGAGTAACCAGCGCACATACCTGTTAGCTCAGGTGAGTTTAAAAGGCTGCTGTTGATAACAAGGGCATTTGCTAAATAGATGGTGTGTGTGCAACAATATACTGAAAGGTCAATTATATTGTGCAGCTTATCTCACCACCTGTAGTTATTTAGGTGAAAGCTCCAAAATGCTTGCCTAATATGTCTGTTTATCCAAAAGGAAGTAAAAAGGGAGAGCTAGAAAGATAGCATTGCATCACATTACATGGCAATGCAATGCACAGTTGCTGAAGTTGAACCAAAATGAGCTTGTAATCTGGCTTCTGCAACTTTGAACATGAAAAATCCAATGAGGAGAAGAAAAGCAAAGCCAAAGAGTCCATCCCAAAATCCGACAAACAAGCAAAATGAACAAAAAACATTGAATTCAATTCTTTCTGATTTTAGAAACTGCATTAAAGAAGGGGTGCACCGGTCCTGGAGATACTGCAATACCAGGTCAATGCGTGGAGTGGACAGAGCAAGCTCTTTTTCCATCTCCCTGTTCTAAAAATCCATTTAATATATGGTCCCCAGATAGGGGACGTATCAGATATTAAACTGATAAGAACAGATACTACACTTGATCTTAGCCAAAAGGCCGAGAAGCGATAACCAGAATTGGTTTCAAACTACGGAGCCACCCAAGGATCCTGAAAAGTCCATTTGTGGAGATGAGCTCCTGGACTCCCGTTAAGAAGACATGTTGTCAACCTCTAGATCCCTTACATGCCTGCACTTTTCGGCTTGCTGCTGCTGCAATCCACGCGTTTTAGATCTGCATAACTCCACCTCTTTAAACACAGCACCTTCACCCCCTGCTGTTCCCACCCGCCTCAACACCGTTGGAAGGGAGGAGAACCAATTAAGGCGGGGGGTGGGGTGGAACGAGCAGCTGTCTACCCTTAGCAGGAGGGCTCCTGATTACATACCTCTCCTGCTGCTGCTGCTGCTGGCTGTCCAGCAGCAGACTGAAGGTGGCTGCTGCTGTGCACAGGTATATAAAGGCTCAGAGCCTATTATGACACGCGCAGCCAGCGTTCCATTGCCACATTCCATCTACTGCAGGCAGGATACCTGGCTGGCTGAATGTCGCTGAGAAGCTCACAGAGACCGCCATAAGCAACAGTTTAACAGAATGCCACAGACTAATCAACCAAACTTTTTGGGTTGGGTTCTCTTTTATAGTCTGCAGGCATTAAATGAAAGAAGTCAGTGTTCCAGCAGAAGGAGACAACGTTTCAGAAAAGGCATTGTAGCAAACCAAAAAAGAAATTTTAAGCGCAGCAGAGTAACCAGCGCACATACCTGTTAGCTCAGGTGAGTTTAAAAGGCTGCTGTTGATAACAAGGGCATTTGCTAAATAGATGGTGTGTGTGCAACAATATACTGAAAGGTCAATTATATTGTGCAGCTTATCTCACCACCTGTAGTTATTTAGGTGAAAGCTCCAAAATGCTTGCCTAATATGTCTGTTTATCCAAAAGGAAGTAAAAAGGGAGAGCTAGAAAGATAGCATTGCATCACATTACATGGCAATGCAATGCACAGTTGCTGAAGTTGAACCAAAATGAGCTTGTAATCTGGCTTCTGCAACTTTGAACATGAAAAATCCAATGAGGAGAAGAAAAGCAAAGCCAAAGAGTCCATCCCAAAATCCGACAAACAAGCAAAATGAACAAAAAACATTGAATTCAATTCTTTCTGATTTTAGAAACTGCATTAAAGAAGGGGTGCACCGGTCCTGGAGATACTGCAATACCAGGTCAATGCGTGGAGTGGACAGAGCAAGCTCTTTTTCCATCTCCCTGTTCTAAAAATCCATTTAATATATGGTCCCCAGATAGGAGACGTATCAGATATTAAACTGATAAGAACAGATACTACACTTGATCTTAGCCAAAAGGCCGAGAAGCGATAACCAGAATTGGTTTCAAACTACGGAGCCACCCAAGGATCCTGAAAAGTCCATTTGTGGAGATGAGCTCCTGGACTC
Source organism: Phyllobates terribilis (assembly GCF_046119375.1). Lineage (NCBI taxonomy): Eukaryota > Metazoa > Chordata > Amphibia > Anura > Dendrobatidae > Phyllobates > Phyllobates terribilis. The sequence goes on from NW_027362765.1 coordinate 653,961,045, forward strand.
CCGTTAAGAAGACATGTTGTCAACCTCTAGATCCCTTACATGCCTGCACTTTTCGGCTTGCTGCTGCTGCAATCCACGCGTTTTAGATCTGCATAACTCCACCTCTTTAAACACAGCACCTTCACCCCCTGCTGTTCCCACCCGCCTCAACACCGTTGGAAGGGAGGAGAACCAATTAAGGCGGGGGGTGGGGTGGAACGAGCAGCTGTCTACCCTTAGCAGGAGGGCTCCTGATTACATACCTCTCCTGCTGCTGCTGCTGCTGGCTTTCCAGCAGCAGACTGAAGGTGGCTGCTGCTGTGCACAGGTATATAAAGGCTCAGAGCCTATTATGACACGCGCAGCCAGCGTTCCATTGCCACATTCCATCTACTGCAGGCAGGATACCTGGCTGGCTGAATGTCGCTGAGAAGCTCACAGAGACCGCCATAAGCAACAGTTTAACAGAATTCCACAGACTAATCAACCAAACTTTTTGGGTTGGGTTCTCTTTTATAGTCTGCAGGCATTAAATGAAAGAAGTCAGCGTTCCAGCAGAAGGAGACAACGTTTCAGAAAAGGCATTGTAGCAAACCAAAAAAGAAATTTTAAGCGCAGCAGAGTAACCAGCGCACATACCTGTTAGCTCAGGTGAGTTTAAAAGGCTGCTGTTGATAACAAGGGCATTTGCTAAATAGATGGTGTGTGTGCAACAATATACTGAAAGGTCAATTATATTGTGCAGCTTATCTCACCACCTGTAGTTATTTAGGTGAAAGCTCCAAAATGCTTGCCTAATATGTCTGTTTATCCAAAAGGAAGTAAAAAGGGAGAGCTAGAAAGATAGCATTGCATCACATTACATGGCAATGCAATGCACAGTTGCTGAAGTTGAACCAAAATGAGCTTGTAATCTGGCTTCTGCAACTTTGAACATGAAAAATCCAATGAGGAGAAGAAAAGCAAAGCCAAAGAGTCCATCCCAAAATCCGACAAACAAGCAAAATGAACAAAAAACATTGAATTCAATTCTTTCTGATTTTAGAAACTGCATTAAAGAAGGGGTGCACCGGTCCTGGAGATACTGCAATACCAGGTCAATGCGTGGAGTGGACAGAGCAAGCTCTTTTTCCATCTCCCTGTTCTAAAAATCCATTTAATATATGGTCCCCAGATAGGGGACGTATCAGATATTAAACTGATAAGAACAGATACTACACTTGATCTTAGCCAAAAGGCCGAGAAGCGATAACCAGAATTGGTTTCAAACTACGGAGCCACCCAAGGATCCTGAAAAGTCCATTTGTGGAGATGAGCTCCTGGACTCCCGTTAAGAAGACATGTTGTCAACCTCTAGATCCCTTACATGCCTGCACTTTTCGGCTTGCTGCTGCTGCAATCCACGCGTTTTAGATCTGCATAACTCCACCTCTTTAAACACAGCACCTTCACCCCCTGCTGTTCCCACCCGCCTCAACACCGTTGGAAGGGAGGAGAACCAATTAAGGCGGGGGGTGGGGTGGAACGAGCAGCTGTCTACCCTTAGCAGGAGGGCTCCTGATTACATACCTCTCCTGCTGCTGCTGCTGCTGGCTGTCCAGCAGCAGACTGAAGGTGGCTGCTGCTGTGCACAGGTATATAAAGGCTCAGAGCCTATTATGACACGCGCAGCCAGCGTTCCATTGCCACATTCCATCTACTGCAGGCAGGATACCTGGCTGGCTGAATGTCGCTGAGAAGCTCACAGAGACCGCCATAAGCAACAGTTTAACAGAATGCCACAGACTAATCAACCAAACTTTTTGGGTTGGGTTCTCTTTTATAGTCTGCAGGCATTAAATGAAAGAAGTCAGTGTTCCAGCAGAAGGAGACAACGTTTCAGAAAAGGCATTGTAGCAAACCAAAAAAGAAATTTTAAGCGCAGCAGAGTAACCAGCGCACATACCTGTTAGCTCAGGTGAGTTTAAAAGGCTGCTGTTGATAACAAGGGCATTTGCTAAATAGATGGTGTGTGTGCAACAATATACTGAAAGGTCAATTATATTGTGCAGCTTATCTCACCACCTGTAGTTATTTAGGTGAAAGCTCCAAAATGCTTGCCTAATATGTCTGTTTATCCAAAAGGAAGTAAAAAGGGAGAGCTAGAAAGATAGCATTGCATCACATTACATGGCAATGCAATGCACAGTTGCTGAAGTTGAACCAAAATGAGCTTGTAATCTGGCTTCTGCAACTTTTAACATGAAAAATCCAATGAGGAGAAGAAAAGCAAAGCCAAAGAGTCCATCCCAAAATCCGACAAACAAGCAAAATGAACAAAAAACATTGAATTCAATTCTTTCTGATTTTAGAAACTGCATTAAAGAAGGGGTGCACCGGTCCTGGAGATACTGCAATACCAGGTCAATGCGTGGAGTGGACAGAGCAAGCTCTTTTTCCATCTCCCTGTTCTAAAAATCCATTTAATATATGGTCCCCAGATAGGGGACGTATCAGATATTAAACTGATAAGAACAGATACTACACTTGATCTTAGCCAAAAGGCCGAGAAGCGATAACCAGAATTGGTTTCAAACTACGGAGCCACCCAAGGATCCTGAAAAGTCCATTTGTGGAGATGAGCTCCTGGACTCCCGTTAAGAAGACATGTTGTCAACCTCTAGATCCCTTACATGCCTGCACTTTTCGGCTTGCTGCTGCTGCAATCCACGCGTTTTAGATCTGCATAACTCCACCTCTTTAAACACAGCACCTTCACCCCCTGCTGTTCCCACCCGCCTCAACACCGTTGGAAGGGAGGAGAACCAATTAAGGCGGGGGGTGGGGTGGAACGAGCAGCTGTCTACCCTTAGCAGGAGGGCTCCTGATTACATACCTCTCCTGCTGCTGCTGCTGCTGGCTGTCCAGCAGCAGACTGAAGGTGGCTGCTGCTGTGCACAGGTATATAAAGGCTCAGAGCCTATTATGACACGCGCAGCCAGCGTTCCATTGCCACATTCCATCTACTGCAGGCAGGATACCTGGCTGGCTGAATGTCGCTGAGAAGCTCACAGAGACCGCCATAAGCAACAGTTTAACAGAATGCCACAGACTAATCAACCAAACTTTTTGGGTTGGGTTCTCTTTTATAGTCTGCAGGCATTAAATGAAAGAAGTCAGTGTTCCAGCAGAAGGAGACAACGTTTCAGAAAAGGCATTGTAGCAAACCAAAAAAGAAATTTTAAGCGCAGCAGAGTAACCAGCGCACATACCTGTTAGCTCAGGTGAGTTTAAAAGGCTGCTGTTGATAACAAGGGCATTTGCTAAATAGATGGTGTGTGTGCAACAATATACTGAAAGGTCAATTATATTGTGCAGCTTATCTCACCACCTGTAGTTATTTAGGTGAAAGCTCCAAAATGCTTGCCTAATACGTCTGTTTATCCAAAAGGAAGTAAAAAGGGAGAGCTAGAAAGATAGCATTGCATCACATTACATGGCAATGCAATGCACAGTTGCTGAAGTTGAACCAAAATGAGCTTGTAATCTGGCTTCTGCAACTTTGAACATGAAAAATCCAATGAGGAGAAGAAAAGCAAAGCCAAAGAGTCCATCCCAAAATCCGACAAACAAGCAAAATGAACTAAAAACATTGAATTCAATTCTTTCTGATTTTAGAAACTGCATTAAAGAAGGGGTGCACCGGTCCTGGAGATACTGCAATACCAGGTCAATGCGTGGAGTGGACAGAGCAAGCTCTTTTTCCATCTCCCTGTTCTAAAAATCCATTTAATATATGGTCCCCAGATAGGGGACGTATCAGATATTAAACTGATAAGAACAGATACTACACTTGATCTTAGCCAAAAGGCCGAGAAGCGATAACCAGAATTGGTTTCAAACTACGGAGCCACCCAAGGATCCTGAAAAGTCCATTTGTGGAGATGAGCTCCTGGACTCCCGTTAAGAAGACATGTTGTCAACCTCTAGATCCCTTACATGCCTGCACTTTTCGGCTTGCTGCTGCTGCAATCCACGCGTTTTAGATCTGCATAACTCCACCTCTTTAAACACAGCACCTTCACCCCCTGCTGTTCCCACCCGCCTCAACACCGTTGGAAGGGAGGAGAACCAATTAAGGCGGGGGGTGGGGTGGAACGAGCAGCTGTCTACCCTTAGCAGGAGGGCTCCTGATTACATACCTCTCCTGCTGCTGCTGCTGCTGGCTGTCCAGCAGCAGACTGAAGGTGGCTGCTGCTGTGCACAGGTATATAAAGGCTCAGAGCCTATTATGACACGCGCAGCCAGCGTTCCATTGCCACATTCCATCTACTGCAGGCAGGATACCTGGCTGGCTGAATGTCGCTGAGAAGCTCACAGAGACCGCCATAAGCAACAGTTTAACAGAATGCCACAGACTAATCAACCAAACTTTTTGGGTTGGGTTCTCTTTTATAGTCTGCAGGCATTAAATGAAAGAAGTCAGTGTTCCAGCAGAAGGAGACAACGTTTCAGAAAAGGCATTGTAGCAAACCAAAAAAGAAATTTTAAGCGCAGCAGAGTAACCAGCGCACATACCTGTTAGCTCAGGTGAGTTTAAAAGGCTGCTGTTGATAACAAGGGCATTTGCTAAATAGATGGTGTGTGTGCAACAATATACTGAAAGGTCAATTATATTGTGCAGCTTATCTCACCACCTGTAGTTATTTAGGTGAAAGCTCCAAAATGCTTGCCTAATATGTCTGTTTATCCAAAAGGAAGTAAAAAGGGAGAGCTAGAAAGATAGCATTGCATCACATTACATGGCAATGCAATGCACAGTTGCTGAAGTTGAACCAAAATGAGCTTGTAATCTGGCTTCTGCAACTTTGAACATGAAAAATCCAATGAGGAGAAGAAAAGCAAAGCCAAAGAGTCCATCCCAAAATCCGACAAACAAGCAAAATGAACAAAAAACATTGAATTCAATTCTTTCTGATTTTAGAAACTGCATTAAAGAAGGGGTGCACCGGTCCTGGAGATACTGCAATACCAGGTCAATGCGTGGAGTGGACAGAGCAAGCTCTTTTTCCATCTCCCTGTTCTAAAAATCCATTTAATATATGGTCCCCAGATAGGGGACGTATCAGATATTAAACTGATAAGAACAGATACTACACTTGATCTTAGCCAAAAGGCCGAGAAGCGATAACCAGAATTGGTTTCAAACTACGGAGCCACCCAAGGATCCTGAAAAGTCCATTTGTGGAGATGAGCTCCTGGACTCCCGTTAAGAAGACATGTTGTCAACCTCTAGATCCCTTACATGCCTGCACTTTTCGGCTTGCTGCTGCTGCAATCCACGCGTTTTAGATCTGCATAACTCCACCTCTTTAAACACAGCACCTTCACCCCCTGCTGTTCCCACCCGCCTCAACACCGTTGGAAGGGAGGAGAACCAATTAAGGCGGGGGGTGGGGTGGAACGAGCAGCTGTCTACCCTTAGCAGGAGGGCTCCTGATTACATACCTCTCCTGCTGCTGCTGCTGCTGCTGGCTGTCCAGCAGCAGACTGATGGTGGCTGCTGCTGTGCACAGGTATATAAAGGCTCAGAGCCTATTATGACACGCGCAGCCAGCGTTCCATTGCCACATTCCATCTACTGCAGGCAGGATACCTGGCTGGCTGAATGTCGCTGAGAAGCTCACAGAGACCGCCATAAGCAACAGTTTAACAGAATGCCACAGACTAATCAACCAAACTTTTTGGGTTGGGTTCTCTTTTATAGTCTGCAGGCATTAAATGAAAGAAGTCAGTGTTCCAGCAGAAGGAGACAACGTTTCAGAAAAGGCATTGTAGCAAACCAAAAAAGAAATTTTAAGCGCAGCAGAGTAACCAGCGCACATACCTGTTAGCTCAGGTGAGTTTAAAAGGCTGCTGTTGATAACAAGGGCATTTGCTAAATAGATGGTGTGTGTGCAACAATATACTGAAAGGTCAATTATATTGTGCAGCTTATCTCACCACCTGTAGTTATTTAGGTGAAAGCTCCAAAATGCTTGCCTAATATGTCTGTTTATCCAAAAGGAAGTAAAAAGGGAGAGCTAGAAAGATAGCATTGCATCACATTACATGGCAATGCAATGCACAGTTGCTGAAGTTGAACCAAAATGAGCTTGTAATCTGGCTTCTGCAACTTTGAACATGAAAAATCCAATGAGGAGAAGAAAAGCAAAGCCAAAGAGTCCATCCCAAAATCCGACAAACAAGCAAAATGAACAAAAAACATTGAATTCAATTCTTTCTGATTTTAGAAACTGCATTAAAGAAGGGGTGCACCGGTCCTGGAGATACTGCAATACCAGGTCAATGCGTGGAGTGGACAGAGCAAGCTCTTTTTCCATCTCCCTGTTCTAAAAATCCATTTAATATATGGTCCCCAGATAGGGGACGTATCAGATATTAAACTGATAAGAACAGATACTACACTTGATCTTAGCCAAAAGGCCGAGAAGCGATAACCAGAATTGGTTTCAAACTACGGAGCCACCCAAGGATCCTGAAAAGTCCATTTGTGGAGATGAGCTCCTGGACTCCCGTTAAGAAGACATGTTGTCAACCTCTAGATCCCTTACATGCCTGCACTTTTCGGCTTGCTGCTGCTGCAATCCACGCGTTTTAGATCTGCATAACTCCACCTCTTTAAACACAGCACCTTCACCCCCTGCTGTTCCCACCCGCCTCAACACCATTGGAAGGGAGGAGAACCAATTAAGGCGGGGGGTGGGGTGGAACGAGCAGCTGTCTACCCTTATCAGGAGGGCTCCTGATTACATACCTCTCCTGCTGCTGCTGCTGCTGCTGCTGGCTGTCCAGCAGCAGACTGAAGGTGGCTGCTGCTGTGCACAGGTATATAAAGGCTCAGAGCCTATTATGACACGCGCAGCCAGCGTTCCATTGCCACATTCCATCTACTGCAGGCAGGATACCTGGCTGGCTGAATGTCGCTGAGAAGCTCACAGAGACCGCCATAAGCAACAGTTTAACAGAATGCCACAGACTAATCAACCAAACTTTTTGGGTTGGGTTCTCTTTTATAGTCTGCAGGCATTAAATGAAAGAAGTCAGTGTTCCAGCAGAAGGAGACAACGTTTCAGAAAAGGCATTGTAGCAAACCAAAAAAGAAATTTTAAGCGCAGCAGAGTAACCAGCGCACATACCTGTTAGCTCAGGTGAGTTTAAAAGGCTGCTGTTGATAACAAGGGCATTTGCTAAATAGATGGTGTGTGTGCAACAATATACTGAAAGGTCAATTATATTGTGCAGCTTATCTCACCACCTGTAGTTATTTAGGTGAAAGCTCCAAAATGCTTGCCTAATATGTCTGTTTATCCAAAAGGAAGTAAAAAGGGAGAGCTAGAAAGATAGCATTGCATCACATTACATGGCAATGCAATGCACAGTTGCTGAAGTTGAACCAAAATGAGCTTGTAATCTGGCTTCTGCAACTTTGAACATGAAAAATCCAATGAGGAGAAGAAAAGCAAAGCCAAAGAGTCCATCCCAAAATCCGACAAACAAGCAAAATGAACAAAAAACATTGAATTCAATTCTTTCTGATTTTAGAAACTGCATTAAAGAAGGGGTGCACCGGTCCTGGAGATACTGCAATACCAGGTCAATGCGTGGAGTGGACAGAGCAAGCTCTTTTTCCATCTCCCTGTTCTAAAAATCCATTTAATATATGGTCCCCAGATAGGGGACGTATCAGATATTAAACTGATAAGAACAGATACTACACTTGATCTTAGCCAAAAGGCCGAGAAGCGATAACCAGAATTGGTTTCAAACTACGGAGCCACCCAAGGATCCTGAAAAGTCCATTTGTGGAGATGAGCTCCTGGACTCCCGTTAAGAAGACATGTTGTCAACCTCTAGATCCCTTACATGCCTGCACTTTTCGGCTTGCTGCTGCAATCCACGCGTTTTAGATCTGCATAACTCCACCTCTTTAAACACAGCACCTTCACCCCCTGCTGTTCCCACCCGCCTCAACACCGTTGGAAGGGAGGAGAACCAATTAAGGCGGGGGGTGGGGTGGAACGAGCAGCTGTCTACCCTTAGCAGTTGGGCTCCTGATTACATACCTCTCCTGCTGCTGCTGCTGCTGGCTGTCCAGCAGCAGACTGAAGGTGGCTGCTGCTGTGCACAGGTATATAAAGGCTCAGAGCCTATTATGACATGCGCAGCCAGCGTTCCATTGCCACATTCCATCTACTGCAGGCAGGATACCTGGCTGGCTGAATGTCGCTGAGAAGCTCACAGAGACCGCCATAAGCAACAGTTTAACAGAATGCCACAGACTAATCAACCAAACTTTTTGGGTTGGGTTCTCTTTTATAGTCTGCAGGCATTAAATGAAAGAAGTCAGTGTTCCAGCAGAAGGAGACAACGTTTCAGAAAAGGCATTGTAGCAAACCAAAAAAGAAATTTTAAGCGCAGCAGAGTAACCAGCGCACATACCTGTTAGCTCAGGTGAGTTTAAAAGGCTGCTGTTGATAACAAGGGCATTTGCTAAATAGATGGTGTGTGTGCAACAATATACTGAAAGGTCAATTATATTGTGCAGCTTATCTCACCACCTGTAGTTATTTAGGTGAAAGCTCCAAAATGCTTGCCTAATATGTCTGTTTATCCAAAAGGAAGTAAAAAGGGAGAGCTAGAAAGATAGCATTGCATCACATTACATGGCAATGCAATGCACAGTTGCTGAAGTTGAACCAAAATGAGCTTGTAATCTGGCTTCTGCAACTTTGAACATGAAAAATCCAATGAGGAGAAGAAAAGCAAAGCCAAAGAGTCCATCCCAAAATCCGACAAACAAGCAAAATGAACAAAAAACATTGAATTCAATTCTTTCTGATTTTAGAAACTGCATTAAAGAAGGGGTGCACCGGTCCTGGAGATACTGCAATACCAGGTCAATGCGTGGAGTGGACAGAGCAAGCTCTTTTTCCATCTCCCTGTTCTAAAAATCCATTTAATATATGGTCCCCAGATAGGGGACGTATCAGATATTAAACTGATAAGAACAGATACTACACTTGATCTTAGCCAAAAGGCCGAGAAGCGATAACCAGAATTGGTTTCAAACTACGGAGCCACCCAAGGATCCTGAAAAGTCCATTTGTGGAGATGAGCTCCTGGACTCCCGTTAAGAAGACATGTTGTCAACCTCTAGATCCCTTACATGCCTGCACTTTTCGGCTTGCTGCTGCTGCAATCCACGCGTTTTAGATCTGCATAACTCCACCTCTTTAAACACAGCACCTTCACCCCCTGCTGTTCCCACCCGCCTCAACATCGTTGGAAGGGAGGAGAACAAATTAAGGCGGGGGGTGGGGTGGAACGAGCAGCTGTCTACCCTTAGCAGGAGGGCTCCTGATTACATACCTCTCCTGCTGCTGCTGGCTGTCCAGCAGCAGACTGAAGGTGGCTGCTGCTGTGCACAGGTATATAAAGGCTCAGAGCCTATTATGACACGCGCAGCCAGCGTTCCATTGCCACATTCCATCTACTGCAGGCAGGATACCTGGCTGGCTGAATGTCGCTGAGAAGCTCACAGAGACCGCCATAAGCAACAGTTTAACAGAATGCCACAGACTAATCAACCAAACTTTTTGGGTTGGGTTCTCTTTTATAGTCTGCAGGCATTAAATGAAAGAAGTCAGTGTTCCAGCAGAAGGAGACAACGTTTCAGAAAAGGCATTGTAGCAAACCAAAAAAGAAATTTTAAGCGCAGCAGAGTAACCAGCGCACATACCTGTTAGCTCAGGTGAGTTTAAAAGGCTGCTGTTGATAACAAGGGCATTTGCTAAATAGATGGTGTGTGTGCAACAATATACTGAAAGGTCAATTATATTGTGCAGCTTATCTCACCACCTGTAGTTATTTAGGTGAAAGCTCCAAAATGCTTGCCTAATATGTCTGTTTATCCAAAAGGAAGTAAAAAGGGAGAGCTAGAAAGATAGCATTGCATCACATTACATGGCAATGCAATGCACAGTTGCTGAAGTTGAACCAAAATGAGCTTGTAATCTGGCTTCTGCAACTTTGAACATGAAAAATCCAATGAGGAGAAGAAAAGCAAAGCCAAAGAGTCCATCCCAAAATCCGACAAACAAGCAAAATGAACAAAAAACATTGAATTCAATTCTTTCTGATTTTAGAAACTGCATTAAAGAAGGGGTGCACCGGTCCTGGAGATACTGCAATACCAGGTCAATGCGTGGAGTGGACAGAGCAAGCTCTTTTTCCATCTCCCTGTTCTAAAAATCCATTTAATATATGGTCCCCAGATAGGGGACGTATCAGATATTAAACTGATAAGAACAGATACTACACTTGATCTTAGCCAAAAGGCCGAGAAGCGATAACCAGAATTGGTTTCAAACTACGGAGCCACCCAAGGATCCTGAAAAGTCCATTTGTGGAGATGAGCTCCTGGACTCCCGTTAAGAAGACATGTTGTCAACCTCTAGATCCCTTACATGCCTGCACTTTTCGGCTTGCTGCTGCTGCAATCCACGCGTTTTAGATCTGCATAACTCCACCTCTTTAAACACAGCACCTTCACCCCCTGCTGTTCCCACCCGCCTCAACACCGTTGGAAGGGAGGAGAACCAATTAAGGCGGGGGGTGGGGTGGAACGAGCAGCTGTCTACCCTTAGCAGGAGGGCTCCTGATTACATACCTCTCCTGCTGCTGCTGCTGCTGGCTGTCCAGCAGCAGACTGAAGGTGGCTGCTGCTGTGCACAGGTATATAAAGGCTCAGAGCCTATTATGACACGCGCAGCCAGCGTTCCATTGCCACATTCCATCTACTGCAGGCAGGATACCTGGCTGGCTGAATGTCGCTGAGAAGCTCACAGAGACCGCCATAAGCAACAGTTTAACAGAATGCCACAGACTAATCAACCAAACTTTTTGGGTTGGGTTCTCTTTTATAGTCTGCAGGCATTAAATGAAAGAAGTCAGTGTTCCAGCAGAAGGAGACAACGTTTCAGAAAAGGCATTGTAGCAAACCAAAAAAGAAATTTTAAGCGCAGCAGAGTAACCAGCGCACATACCTGTTAGCTCAGGTGAGTTTAAAAGGCTGCTGTTGATAACAAGGGCATTTGCTAAATAGATGGTGTGTGTGCAACAATATACTGAAAGGTCAATTATATTGTGCAGCTTATCTCACCACCTGTAGTTATTTAGGTGAAAGCTCCAAAATGCTTGCCTAATATGTCTGTTTATCCAAAAGGAAGTAAAAAGGGAGAGCTAGAAAGATAGCATTGCATCACATTACATGGCAATGCAATGCACAGTTGCTGAAGTTGAACCAAAATGAGCTTGTAATCTGGCTTCTGCAACTTTGAACATGAAAAATCCAATGAGGAGAAGAAAAGCAAAGCCAAAGAGTCCATCCCAAAATCCGACAAACAAGCAAAATGAACAAAAAACATTGAATTCAATTCTTTCTGATTTTAGAAACTGCATTAAAGAAGGGGTGCACCGGTCCTGGAGATACTGCAATACCAGGTCAATGCGTGGAGTGGACAGAGCAAGCTCTTTTTCCATCTCCCTGTTCTAAAAATCCATTTAATATATGGTCCCCAGATAGGGGACGTATCAGATATTAAACTGATAAGAACAGATACTACACTTGATCTTAGCCAAAAGGCCGAGAAGCGATAACCAGAATTGGTTTCAAACTACGGAGCCACCCAAGGATCCTGAAAAGTCCATTTGTGGAGATGAGCTCCTGGACTCCCGTTAAGAAGACATGTTGTCAACCTCTAGATCCCTTACATGCCTGCACTTTTCGGCTTGCTGCTGCTGCAATCCACGCGTTTTAGATCTGCATAACTCCACCTCTTTAAACACAGCACCTTCACCCCCTGCTGTTCCCACCCGCCTCAACACCGTTGGAAGGGAGGAGAACCAATTAAGGCGGGGGGTGGGGTGGAACGAGCAGCTGTCTACCCTTAGCAGGAGGGCTCCTGATTACATACCTCTCCTGCTGCTGCTGCTGCTGCTGGCTGTCCAGCAGCAGACTGAAGGTGGCTGCTGCTGTGCACAGGTATATAAAGGCTCAGAGCCTATTATGACACGCGCAGCCAGCGTTCCATTGCCACATTCCATCTACTGCAGGCAGGATACCTGGCTGGCTGAATGTCGCTGAGAAGCTCACAGAGACCGCCATAAGCAACAGTTTAACAGAATGCCACAGACTAATCAACCAAACTTTTTGGGTTGGGTTCTCTTTTATAGTCTGCAGGCATTAAATGAAAGAAGTCAGTGTTCCAGCAGAAGGAGACAACGTTTCAGAAAAGGCATTGTAGCAAACCAAAAAAGAAATTTTAAGCGCAGCAGAGTAACCAGCGCACATACCTGTTAGCTCAGGTGAGTTTAAAAGGCTGCTGTTGATAACAAGGGCATTTGCTAAATAGATGGTGTGTGTGCAACAATATACTGAAAGGTCAATTATATTGTGCAGCTTATCTCACCACCTGTAGTTATTTATGTGAAAGCTCCAAAATGCTTGCCTAATATGTCTGTTTATCCAAAAGGAAGTAAAAAGGGAGAGCTAGAAAGATAGCATTGCATCACATTACATGGCAATGCAATGCACAGTTGCTGAAGTTGAACCAAAATGAGCTTGTAATCTGGCTTCTGCAACTTTGAACATGAAAAATCCAATGAGGAGAAGAAAAGCAAAGCCAAAGAGTCCATCCCAAAATCCGACAAACAAGCAAAATGAACAAAAAACATTGAATTCAATTCTTTCTGATTTTAGAAACTGCATTAAAGAAGGGGTGCACCGGTCCTGGAGATACTGCAATACCAGGTCAATGCGTGGAGTGGACAGAGCAAGCTCTTTTTCCATCTCCCTGTTCTAAAAATCCATTTAATATATGGTCCCCAGATAGGGGACGTATCAGATATTAAACTGATAAGAACAGATACTACACTTGATCTTAGCCAAAAGGCCGAGAAGCGATAACCAGAATTGGTTTCAAACTACGGAGCCACCCAAGGATCCTGAAAAGTCCATTTGTGGAGATGAGCTCCTGGACTCCCGTTAAGAAGACATGTTGTCAACCTCTAGATCCCTTACATGCCTGCACTTTTCGGCTTGCTGCTGCTGCAATCCACGCGTTTTAGATCTGCATAACTCCACCTCTTTAAACACAGCACCTTCACCCCCTGCTGTTCCCACCCGCCTCAACACCGTTGGAAGGGAGGAGAACCAATTAAGGCGGGGGGTGGGGTGGAACGAGCAGCTGTCTACCCTTAGCAGGAGGGCTCCTGATTACATACCTCTCCTGCTGCTGCTGCTGCTGGCTGTCCAGCAGCAGACTGAAGGTGGCTGCTGCTGTGCACAGGTATATAAAGGCTCAGAGCCTATTATGACACGCGCAGCCAGCGTTCCATTGCCACATTCCATCTACTGCAGGCAGGATACCTGGCTGGCTGAATGTCGCTGAGAAGCTCACAGAGACCGCCATAAGCAACAGTTTAACAGAATGCCACAGACTAATCAACCAAACTTTTTGGGTTGGGTTCTCTTTTATAGTCTGCAGGCATTAAATGAAAGAAGTCAGTGTTCCAGCAGAAGGAGACAACGTTTCAGAAAAGGCATTGTAGCAAACCAAAAAAGAAATTTTAAGCTCAGCAGAGTAACCAGCGCACATACCTGTTAGCTCAGGTGAGTTTAAAAGGCTGCTGTTGATAACAAGGGCATTTGCTAAATAGATGGTGTGTGTGCAACAATATACTGAAAGGTCAATTATATTGTGCAGCTTATCTCACCACCTGTAGTTATTTAGGTGAAAGCTCCAAAATGCTTGCCTAATATGTCTGTTTATCCAAAAGGAAGTAAAAAGGGAGAGCTAGAAAGATAGCATTGCATCACATTACATGGCAATGCAATGCACAGTTGCTGAAGTTGAACCAAAATGAGCTTGTAATCTGGCTTCTGCAACTTTGAACATGAAAAATCCAATGAGGAGAAGAAAAGCAAAGCCAAAGAGTCCATCCCAAAATCCGACAAACAAGCAAAATGAACAAAAAACATTGAATTCAATTCTTTCTGATTTTAGAAACTGCATTAAAGAAGGGGTGCACCGGTCCTGGAGATACTGCAATACCAGGTCAATGCGTGGAGTGGACAGAGCAAGCTCTTTTTCCATCTCCCTGTTCTAAAAATCCATTTAATATATGGTCCCCAGATAGGGGACGTATCAGATATTAAACTGATAAGAACAGATACTACACTTGATCTTAGCCAAAAGGCCGAGAAGAGATAACCAGAATTGGTTTCAAACTACGGAGCCACCCAAGGATCCTGAAAAGTCCATTTGTGGAGATGAGCTCCTGGACTCCCGTTAAGAAGACATGTTGTCAACCTCTAGATCCCTTACATGCCTGCACTTTTCGGCTTGCTGCTGCTGCAATCCACGCGTTTTAGATCTGCATAACTCCACTTCTTTAAACACAGCACCTTCACCCCCTGCTGTTCCCACCCGCCTCAACACCGTTGGAAGGGAGGAGAACCAATTAAGGCGGGGGGTGGGGTGGAACGAGCAGCTGTCTACCCTTAGCAGGAGGGCTCCTGATTACATACCTCTCCTGCTGCTGCTGCTGCTGGCTGTCCAGCAGCAGACTGAAGGTGGCTGCTGCTGTGCACAGGTATATAAAGGCTCAGAGCCTATTATGACACGCGCAGCCAGCGTTCCATTGCCACATTCCATCTACTGCAGGCAGGATACCTGGCTGGCTGAATGTCGCTGAGAAGCTCACAGAGACCGCCATAAGCAACAGTTTAACAGAATGCCACAGACTAATCAACCAAACTTTTTGGGTTGGGTTCTCTTTTATAGTCTGCAGGCATTAAATGAAAGAAGTCAGTGTTCCAGCAGAAGGAGGCAACGTTTCAGAAAAGGCATTGTAGCAAACCAAAAAAGAAATTTTAAGCGCAGCAGAGTAACCAGCGCACATACCTGTTAGCTCAGGTGAGTTTAAAAGGCTGCTGTTGATAACAAGGGCATTTGCTAAATAGATGGTGTGTGTGCAACAATATACTGAAAGGTCAATTATATTGTGCAGCTTATCTCACCACCTGTAGTTATTTAGGTGAAAGCTCCAAAATGCTTGCCTAATATGTCTGTTTATCCAAAAGGAAGTAAAAAGGGAGAGCTAGAAAGATAGCATTGCATCACATTACATGGCAATGCAATGCACAGTTGCTGAAGTTGAACCAAAATGAGCTTGTAATCTGGCTTCTGCAACTTTGAACATGAAAAATCCAATGAGGAGAAGAAAAGCAAAGCCAAAGAGTCCATCCCAAAATCCGACAAACAAGCAAAATGAACAAAAAACATTGAATTCAATTCTTTCTGATTTTAGAAACTGCATTAAAGAAGGGGTGCACCGGTCCTGGAGATACTGCAATACCAGGTCAATGCGTGGAGTGGACAGAGCAAGCTCTTTTTCCATCTCCCTGTTCTAAAAATCCATTTAATATATGGTCCCCAGATAGGGGACGTATCAGATATTAAACTGATAAGAACAGATACTACACTTGATCTTAGCCAAAAGGCCGAGAAGCGATAACCAGAATTGGTTTCAAACTACGGAGCCACCCAAGGATCCTGAAAAGTCCATTTGTGGAGATGAGCTCCTGGACTCCCGTTAAGAAGACATGTTGTCAACCTCTAGATCCCTTACATGCCTGCACTTTTCGGCTTGCTGCTGCTGCAATCCACGCGTTTTAGATCTGCATAACTCCACCTCTTTAAACACAGCACCTTCACCCCCTGCTGTTCCCACCCGCCTCAACACCGTTGGAAGGGAGGAGAACCAATTAAGGCGGGGGGTGGGGTGGAACGAGCAGCTGTCTACCCTTAGCAGGAGGGCTCCTGATTACATACCTCTCCTGCTGCTGCTGCTGCTGGCTGTCCAGCAGCAGACTGAAGGTGGCTGCTGCTGTGCACAGGTATATAAAGGCTCAGAGCCTATTATGACACGCGCAGCCAGCGTTCCATTGCCACATTCCATCTACTGCAGGCAGGATACCTGGCTGGCTGAATGTCGCTGAGAAGCTCACAGAGACCGCCATAAGCAACAGTTTAACAGAATGCCACAGACTAATCAACCAAACTTTTTGGGTTGGGTTCTCTTTTATAGTCTGCAGGCATTAAATGAAAGAAGTCAGTGTTCCAGCAGAAGGAGACAACGTTTCAGAAAAGGCATTGTAGCAAACCAAAAAAGAAATTTTAAGCGCAGCAGAGTAACCAGCGCACATACCTGTTAGCTCAGGTGAGTTTAAAAGGCTGCTGTTGATAACAAGGGCATTTGCTAAATAGATGGTGTGTGTGCAACAATATACTGAAAGGTCAATTATATTGTGCAGCTTATCTCACCACCTGTAGTTATTTAGGTGAAAGCTCCAAAATGCTTGCCTAATATGTCTGTTTATCCAAAAGGAAGTAAAAAGGGAGAGCTAGAAAGATAGCATTGCATCACATTACATGGCAATGCAATGCACAGTTGCTGAAGTTGAACCAAAATGAGCTTGTAATCTGGCTTCTGCAACTTTGAACATGAAAAATCCAATGAGGAGAAGAAAAGCAAAGCCAAAGAGTCCATCCCAAAATCCGACAAACAAGCAAAATGAACAAAAAACATTGAATTCAATTCTTTCTGATTTTAGAAACTGCATTAAAGAAGGGGTGCACCGGTCCTGGAGATACTGCAATACCAGGTCAATGCGTGGAGTGGACAGAGCAAGCTCTTTTTCCATCTCCCTGTTCTAAAAATCCATTTAATATATGGTCCCCAGATAGGGGACGTATCAGATATTAAACTGATAAGAACAGATACTACACTTGATCTTAGCCAAAAGGCCGAGAAGCGATAACCAGAATTGGTTTCAAACTACGGAGCCACCCAAGGATCCTGAAAAGTCCATTTGTGGAGATGAGCTCCTGGACTCCCGTTAAGAAGACATGTTGTCAACCTCTAGATCCCTTACATGCCTGCACTTTTCGGCTTGCTGCTGCTGCAATCCACGCGTTTTAGATCTGCATAACTCCACCTCTTTAAACACAGCACCTTCACCCCCTGCTGTTCCCACCCGCCTCAACACCGTTGGAAGGGAGGAGAACCAATTAAGGCGGGGGGTGGGGTGGAACGAGCAGCTGTCTACCCTTAGCAGGAGGGCTCCTGATTACATACCTCTCCTGCTGCTGCTGCTGCTGCTGGCTGTCCAGCAGCAGACTGAAGGTGGCTGCTGCTGTGCACAGGTATATAAAGGCTCAGAGCCTATTATGACACGCGCAGCCAGCGTTCCATTGCCACATTCCATCTACTGCAGGCAGGATACCTGGCTGGCTGAATGTCGCTGAGAAGCTCACAGAGACCGCCATAAGCAACAGTTTAACAGAATGCCACAGACTAATCAACCAAACTTTTTGGGTTGGGTTCTCTTTTATAGTCTGCAGGCATTAAATGAAAGAAGTCAGTGTTCCAGCAGAAGGAGACAACGTTTCAGAAAAGGCATTGTAGCAAACCAAAAAAGAAATTTTAAGCGCAGCAGAGTAACCAGAGCACATACCTGTTAGCTCAGGTGAGTTTAAAAGGCTGCTGCTGTTGATAACAAGGGCATTTGCTAAATAGATGGTGTGTGTGCAACAATATACTGAAAGGTCAATTATATTGTGCAGCTTATCTCACCACCTGTAGTTATTTATGTGAAAGATCCAAAATGCTTGCCTAATATGTCTGTTTATCCAAAAGGAAGTAAAAAGGGAGAGCTAGAAAGATAGCATTGCATCACATTACATGGCAATGCAATGCACAGTTGCTGAAGTTGAACCAAAATGAGCTTGTAATCTGGCTTCTGCAACTTTGAACATGAAAAATCCAATGAGGAGAAGAAAAGCAAAGCCAAAGAGTCCATCCCAAAATCCCACAAACAAGCAAAATGAACAAAAAACATTGAATTCAATTCTTTCTGATTTTAGAAACTGCATTAAAGAAGGGGTGCACCGGTCCTGGAGATACTGCAATACCAGGTCAATGCGTGGAGTGGACAGAGCAAGCTCTTTTTCCATCTCCCTGTTCTAAAAATCCATTTAATATATGGTCCCCAGATAGGGGACGTATCAGATATTAAACTGATAAGAACAGATACTACACTTGATCTTAGCCAAAAGGCCGAGAAGCGATAACCAGAATTGGTTTCAAACTACGGAGCCACCCAAGGATCCTGAAAAGTCCATTTGTGGAGATGAGCTCCTGGACTCCCGTTAAGAAGACATGTTGTCAACCTCTAGATCCCTTACATGCCTGCACTTTTCGGCTTGCTGCTGCTGCAATCCACGCGTTTTAGATCTGCATAACTCCACCTCTTTAAACACAGCACCTTCACCCCCTGCTGTTCCCACCCGCCTCAACACCGTTGGAAGGGAGGAGAACCAATTAAGGCGGGGGGTGGGGTGGAACGAGCAGCTGTCTACCCTTAGCAGGAGGGCTCCTGATTACATACCTCTCCTGCTGCTGCTGCTGCTGCTGGCTGTCCAGCAGCAGACTGAAGGTGGCTGCTGCTGTGCACAGGTATATAAAGGCTCAGAGCCTATTATGACACGCGCAGCCAGCGTTCCATTGCCACATTCCATCTACTGCAGGCAGGATACCTGGCTGGCTGAATGTCGCTGAGAAGCTCACAGAGACCGCCATAAGCAACAGTTTAACAGAATGCCACAGACTAATCAACCAAACTTTTTGGGTTGGGTTCTCTTTTATAGTCTGCAGGCATTAAATGAAAGAAGTCAGTGTTCCAGCAGAAGGAGACAACGTTTCAGAAAAGGCATTGTAGCAAACCAAAAAAGAAATTTTAAGCGCAGCAGAGTAACCAGCGCACATACCTGTTAGCTCAGGTGAGTTTAAAAGGCTGCTGTTGATAACAAGGGCATTTGCTAAATAGATGGTGTGTGTGCAACAATATACTGAAAGGTCAATTATATTGTGCAGCTTATCTCACCACCTGTAGTTATTTATGTGAAAGCTCCAAAATGCTTGCCTAATATGTCTGTTTATCCAAAAGGAAGTAAAAAGGGAGAGCTAGAAAGATAGCATTGCATCACATTACATGGCAATGCAATGCACAGTTGCTGAAGTTGAACCAAAATGAGCTTGTAATCTGGCTTCTGCAACTTTGAACATGAAAAATCCAATGAGGAGAAGAAAAGCAAAGCCAAAGAGTCCATCCCAAAATCCGACAAACAAGCAAAATGAACAAAAAACATTGAATTCAATTCTTTCTGATTTTAGAAACTGCATTAAAGAAGGGGTGCACCGGTCCTGGAGATACTGCAATACCAGGTCAATGCGTGGAGTGGACAGAGCAAGCTCTTTTTCCATCTCCCTGTTCTAAAAATCCATTTAATATATGGTCCCCAGATAGGGGACGTATCAGATATTAAACTGATAAGAACAGATACTACACTTGATCTTAGCCAAAAGGCCGAGAAGCGATAACCAGAATTGGTTTCAAACTACGGAGCCACCCAAGGATCCTGAAAAGTCCATTTGTGGAGATGAGCTCCTGGACTCCCGTTAAGAAGACATGTTGTCAACCTCTAGATCCCTTACATGCCTGCACTTTTCGGCTTGCTGCTGCTGCAATCCACGCGTTTTAGATCTGCATAACTCCACCTCTTTAAACACAGCACCTTCACCCCCTGCTGTTCCCACCCGCCTCAACACCGTTGGAAGGGAGGAGAACCAATTAAGGCGGGGGGTGGGGTGGAACGAGCAGCTGTCTACCCTTAGCAGGAGGGCTCCTGATTACATACCTCTCCTGCTGCTGCTGCTGCTGGCTGTCCAGCAGCAGACTGAAGGTGGCTGCTGCTGTGCACAGGTATATAAAGGCTCAGAGCCTATTATGACACGCGCAGCCAGCGTTCCATTGCCACATTCCATCTACTGCAGGCAGGATACCTGGCTGGCTGAATGTCGCTGAGAAGCTCACAGAGACCGCCATAAGCAACAGTTTAACAGAATGCCACAGACTAATCAACCAAACTTTTTGGGTTGGGTTCTCTTTTATAGTCTGCAGGCATTAAATGAAAGAAGTCAGTGTTCCAGCAGAAGGAGACAACGTTTCAGAAAAGGCATTGTAGCAAACCAAAAAAGAAATTTTAAGCTCAGCAGAGTAACCAGCGCACATACCTGTTAGCTCAGGTGAGTTTAAAAGGCTGCTGTTGATAACAAGGGCATTTGCTAAATAGATGGTGTGTGTGCAACAATATACTGAAAGGTCAATTATATTGTGCAGCTTATCTCACCACCTGTAGTTATTTAGGTGAAAGCTCCAAAATGCTTGCCTAATATGTCTGTTTATCCAAAAGGAAGTAAAAAGGGAGAGCTAGAAAGATAGCATTGCATCACATTACATGGCAATGCAATGCACAGTTGCTGAAGTTGAACCAAAATGAGCTTGTAATCTGGCTTCTGCAACTTTGAACATGAAAAATCCAATGAGGAGAAGAAAAGCAAAGCCAAAGAGTCCATCCCAAAATCCGACAAACAAGCAAAATGAACAAAAAACATTGAATTCAATTCTTTCTGATTTTAGAAACTGCATTAAAGAAGGGGTGCACCGGTCCTGGAGATACTGCAATACCAGGTCAATGCGTGGAGTGGACAGAGCAAGCTCTTTTTCCATCTCCCTGTTCTAAAAATCCATTTAATATATGGTCCCCAGATAGGGGACGTATCAGATATTAAACTGATAAGAACAGATACTACACTTGATCTTAGCCAAAAGGCCGAGAAGAGATAACCAGAATTGGTTTCAAACTACGGAGCCACCCAAGGATCCTGAAAAGTCCATTTGTGGAGATGAGCTCCTGGACTCCCGTTAAGAAGACATGTTGTCAACCTCTAGATCCCTTACATGCCTGCACTTTTCGGCTTGCTGCTGCTGCAATCCACGCGTTTTAGATCTGCATAACTCCACTTCTTTAAACACAGCACCTTCACCCCCTGCTGTTCCCACCCGCCTCAACACCGTTGGAAGGGAGGAGAACCAATTAAGGCGGGGGGTGGGGTGGAACGAGCAGCTGTCTACCCTTAGCAGGAGGGCTCCTGATTACATACCTCTCCTGCTGCTGCTGCTGCTGGCTGTCCAGCAGCAGACTGAAGGTGGCTGCTGCTGTGCACAGGTATATAAAGGCTCAGAGCCTATTATGACACGCGCAGCCAGCGTTCCATTGCCACATTCCATCTACTGCAGGCAGGATACCTGGCTGGCTGAATGTCGCTGAGAAGCTCACAGAGACCGCCATAAGCAACAGTTTAACAGAATGCCACAGACTAATCAACCAAACTTTTTGGGTTGGGTTCTCTTTTATAGTCTGCAGGCATTAAATGAAAGAAGTCAGTGTTCCAGCAGAAGGAGGCAACGTTTCAGAAAAGGCATTGTAGCAAACCAAAAAAGAAATTTTAAGCGCAGCAGAGTAACCAGCGCACATACCTGTTAGCTCAGGTGAGTTTAAAAGGCTGCTGTTGATAACAAGGGCATTTGCTAAATAGATGGTGTGTGTGCAACAATATACTGAAAGGTCAATTATATTGTGCAGCTTATCTCACCACCTGTAGTTATTTAGGTGAAAGCTCCAAAATGCTTGCCTAATATGTCTGTTTATCCAAAAGGAAGTAAAAAGGGAGAGCTAGAAAGATAGCATTGCATCACATTACATGGCAATGCAATGCACAGTTGCTGAAGTTGAACCAAAATGAGCTTGTAATCTGGCTTCTGCAACTTTGAACATGAAAAATCCAATGAGGAGAAGAAAAGCAAAGCCAAAGAGTCCATCCCAAAATCCGACAAACAAGCAAAATGAACAAAAAACATTGAATTCAATTCTTTCTGATTTTAGAAACTGCATTAAAGAAGGGGTGCACCGGTCCTGGAGATACTGCAATACCAGGTCAATGCGTGGAGTGGACAGAGCAAGCTCTTTTTCCATCTCCCTGTTCTAAAAATCCATTTAATATATGGTCCCCAGATAGGGGACGTATCAGATATTAAACTGATAAGAACAGATACTACACTTGATCTTAGCCAAAAGGCCGAGAAGCGATAACCAGAATTGGTTTCAAACTACGGAGCCACCCAAGGATCCTGAAAAGTCCATTTGTGGAGATGAGCTCCTGGACTCCCGTTAAGAAGACATGTTGTCAACCTCTAGATCCCTTACATGCCTGCACTTTTCGGCTTGCTGCTGCTGCAATCCACGCGTTTTAGATCTGCATAACTCCACCTCTTTAAACACAGCACCTTCACCCCCTGCTGTTCCCACCCGCCTCAACACCGTTGGAAGGGAGGAGAACCAATTAAGGCGGGGGGTGGGGTGGAACGAGCAGCTGTCTACCCTTAGCAGGAGGGCTCCTGATTACATACCTCTCCTGCTGCTGCTGCTGCTGCTGGCTGTCCAGCAGCAGACTGAAGGTGGCTGCTGCTGTGCACAGGTATATAAAGGCTCAGAGCCTATTATGACACGCGCAGCCAGCGTTCCATTGCCACATTCCATCTACTGCAGGCAGGATACCTGGCTGGCTGAATGTCGCTGAGAAGCTCACAGAGACCGCCATAAGCAACAGTTTAACAGAATGCCACAGACTAATCAACCAAACTTTTTGGGTTGGGTTCTCTTTTATAGTCTGCAGGCATTAAATGAAAGAAGTCAGTGTTCCAGCAGAAGGAGACAACGTTTCAGAAAAGGCATTGTAGCAAACCAAAAAAGAAATTTTAAGCGCAGCAGAGTAACCAGCGCACATACCTGTTAGCTCAGGTGAGTTTAAAAGGCTGCTGTTGATAACAAGGGCATTTGCTAAATAGATGGTGTGTGTGCAACAATATACTGAAAGGTCAATTATATTGTGCAGCTTATCTCACCACCTGTAGTTATTTAGGTGAAAGCTCCAAAATGCTTGCCTAATATGTCTGTTTATCCAAAAGGAAGTAAAAAGGGAGAGCTAGAAAGATAGCATTGCATCACATTACATGGCAATGCAATGCACAGTTGCTGAAGTTGAACCAAAATGAGCTTGTAATCTGGCTTCTGCAACTTTGAACATGAAAAATCCAATGAGGAGAAGAAAAGCAAAGCCAAAGAGTCCATCCCAAAATCCGACAAACAAGCAAAATGAACAAAAAACATTGAATTCAATTCTTTCTGATTTTAGAAACTGCATTAAAGAAGGGGTGCACCGGTCCTGGAGATACTGCAATACCAGGTCAATGCGTGGAGTGGACAGAGCAAGCTCTTTTTCCATCTCCCTGTTCTAAAAATCCATTTAATATATGGTCCCCAGATAGGGGACGTATCAGATATTAAACTGATAAGAACAGATACTACACTTGATCTTAGCCAAAAGGCCGAGAAGCGATAACCAGAATTGGTTTCAAACTACGGAGCCACCCAAGGATCCTGAAAAGTCCATTTGTGGAGATGAGCTCCTGGACTCCCGTTAAGAAGACATGTTGTCAACCTCTAGATCCCTTACATGCCTGCACTTTTCGGCTTGCTGCTGCTGCAATCCACGCGTTTTAGATCTGCATAACTCCACCTCTTTAAACACAGCACCTTCACCCCCTGCTGTTCCCACCCGCCTCAACACCGTTGGAAGGGAGGAGAACCAATTAAGGCGGGGGGTGGGGTGGAACGAGCAGCTGTCTACCCTTAGCAGGAGGGCTCCTGATTACATACCTCTCCTGCTGCTGCTGCTGCTGCTGGCTGTCCAGCAGCAGACTGAAGGTGGCTGCTGCTGTGCACAGGTATATAAAGGCTCAGAGCCTATTATGACACGCGCAGCCAGTGTTCCATTGCCACATTCCATCTACTGCAGGCAGGATACCTGGCTGGCTGAATGTCGCTGAGAAGCTCACAGAGACCGCCATAAGCAACAGTTTAACAGAATGCCACAGACTAATCAACCAAACTTTTTGGGTTGGGTTCTCTTTTATAGTCTGCAGGCATTAAATGAAAGAAGTCAGTGTTCCAGCAGAAGGAGACAACGTTTCAGAAAAGGCATTGTAGCAAACCAAAAAAGAAATTTTAAGCGCAGCAGAGTAACCAGCGCACATACCTGTTAGCTCAGGTGAGTTTAAAAGGCTGCTGTTGATAACAAGGGCATTTGCTAAATAGATGGTGTGTGTGCAACAATATACTGAAAGGTCAATTATATTGTGCAGCTTATCTCACCACCTGTAGTTATTTAGGTGAAAGCTCCAAAATGCTTGCCTAATATGTCTGTTTATCCAAAAGGAAGTAAAAAGGGAGAGCTAGAAAGATAGCATTGCATCACATTACATGGCAATGCAATGCACAGTTGCTGAAGTTGAACCAAAATGAGCTTGTAATCTGGCTTCTGCAACTTTGAACATGAAAAATCCAATGAGGAGAAGAAAAGCAAAGCCAAAGAGTCCATCCCAAAATCCGACAAACAAGCAAAATGAACAAAAAACATTGAATTCAATTCTTTCTGATTTTAGAAACTGCATTAAAGAAGGGGTGCACCGGTCCTGGAGATACTGCAATACCAGGTCAATGCGTGGAGTGGACAGAGCAAGCTCTTTTTCCATCTCCCTGTTCTAAAAATCCATTTAATATATGGTCCCCAGATAGGGGACGTATCAGATATTAAACTGATAAGAACAGATACTACACTTGATCTTAGCCAAAAGGCCGAGAAGCGATAACCAGAATTGGTTTCAAACTACGGAGCCACCCAAGGATCCTGAAAAGTCCATTTGTGGAGATGAGCTCCTGGACTCCCGTTAAGAAGACATGTTGTCAACCTCTAGATCCCTTACATGCCTGCACTTTTCGGCTTGCTGCTGCTGCAATCCACGCGTTTTAGATCTGCATAACTCCACCTCTTTAAACACAGCACCTTCACCCCCTGCTGTTCCCACCCGCCTCAACACCGTTGGAAGGGAGGAGAACCAATTAAGGCGGGGGGTGGGGTGGAACGAGCAGCTGTCTACCCTTAGCAGGAGGGCTCCTGATTACATACCTCTCCTGCTGCTGCTGCTGCTGCTGGCTGTCCAGCAGCAGACTGAAGGTGGCTGCTGCTGTGCACAGGTATATAAAGGCTCAGAGCCTATTATGACACGCGCAGCCAGCGTTCCATTGCCACATTCCATCTACTGCAGGCAGGATACCTGGCTGGCTGAATGTCGCTGAGAAGCTCACAGAGACCGCCATAAGCAACAGTTTAACAGAATGCCACAGACTAATCAACCAAACTTTTTGGGTTGGGTTCTCTTTTATAGTCTGCAGGCATTAAATGAAAGAAGTCAGTGTTCCAGCAGAAGGAGACGTTTCAGAAAAGGCATTGTAGCAAACCAAAAAAGAAATTTTAAGCGCAGCAGAGTAACCAGCGCACATACCTGTTAGCTCAGGTGAGTTTAAAAGGCTGCTGTTGATAACAAGGGCATTTGCTAAATAGATGGTGTGTGTGCAACAATATACTGAAAGGTCAATTATATTGTGCAGCTTATCTCACCACCTGTAGTTATTTAGGTGAAAGCTCCAAAATGCTTGCCTAATATGTCTGTTTATCCAAAAGGAAGTAAAAAGGGAGAGCTAGAAAGATAGCATTGCATCACATTACATGGCAATGCAATGCACAGTTGCTGAAGTTGAACCAAAATGAGCTTGTAATCTGGCTTCTGCAACTTTGAACATGAAAAATCCAATGAGGAGAAGAAAAGCAAAGCCAAAGAGTCCATCCCAAAATCCGACAAACAAGCAAAATGAACAAAAAACATTGAATTCAATTCTTTCTGATTTTAGAAACTGCATTAAAGAAGGGGTGCACCGGTCCTGGAGATACTGCAATACCAGGTCAATGCGTGGAGTGGACAGAGCAAGCTCTTTTTCCATCTCCCTGTTCTAAAAATCCATTTAATATATGGTCCCCAGATAGGGGACGTATCAGATATTAAACTGATAAGAACAGATACTACACTTGATCTTAGCCAAAAGGCCGAGAAGCGATAACCAGAATTGGTTTCAAACTACGGAGCCACCCAAGGATCCTGAAAAGTCCATTTGTGGAGATGAGCTCCTGGACTCCCATTAAGAAGACATGTTGTCAACCTCTAGATCCCTTACATGCCTGCACTTTTCGGCTTGCTGCTGCTGCAATCCACGCGTTTTAGATCTGCATAACTCCACCTCTTTAAACACAGCACCTTCACCCCCTGCTGTTCCCACCCGCCTCAACACCGTTGGAAGGGAGGAGAACCAATTAAGGTGGGGGGTGGGGTGGAACGAGCAGCTGTCTACCCTTAGCAGGAGGGCTCCTGATTACATACCTCTCCTGCTGCTGCTGCTGCTGGCTGT
The DNA here is from genome assembly GCF_046119375.1 of Phyllobates terribilis. Classification (NCBI taxonomy): domain Eukaryota; kingdom Metazoa; phylum Chordata; class Amphibia; order Anura; family Dendrobatidae; genus Phyllobates; species Phyllobates terribilis. The sequence continues at coordinate 653,987,453 of NW_027362765.1, forward strand.
CCAGCAGCAGACTGAAGGTGGCTGCTGCTGTGCACAGGTATATAAAGGCTCAGAGCCTATTATGACACGCGCAGCCAGCGTTCCATTGCCACATTCCATCTACTGCAGGCAGGATACCTGGCTGGCTGAATGTCGCTGAGAAGCTCACAGAGACCGCCATAAGCAACAGTTTAACAGAATGCCACAGACTAATCAACCAAACTTTTTGGGTTGGGTTCTCTTTTATAGTCTGCAGGCATTAAATGAAAGAAGTCAGTGTTCCAGCAGAAGGAGACAACGTTTCAGAAAAGGCATTGTAGCAAACCAAAAAAGAAATTTTAAGCGCAGCAGAGTAACCAGCGCACATACCTGTTAGCTCAGGTGAGTTTAAAAGGCTGCTGTTGATAACAAGGGCATTTGCTAAATAGATGGTGTGTGTGCAACAATATACTGAAAGGTCAATTATATTGTGCAGCTTATCTCACCACCTGTAGTTATTTAGGTGAAAGCTCCAAAATGCTTGCCTAATATGTCTGTTTATCCAAAAGGAAGTAAAAAGGGAGAGCTAGAAAGATAGCATTGCATCACATTACATGGCAATGCAATGCACAGTTGCTGAAGTTGAACCAAAATGAGCTTGTAATCTGGCTTCTGCAACTTTGAACATGAAAAATCCAATGAGGAGAAGAAAAGCAAAGCCAAAGAGTCCATCCCAAAATCCGACAAACAAGCAAAATGAACAAAAAACATTGAATTCAATTCTTTCTGATTTTAGAAACTGCATTAAAGAAGGGGTGCACCGGTCCTGGAGATACTGCAATACCAGGTCAATGCGTGGAGTGGACAGAGCAAGCTCTTTTTCCATCTCCCTGTTCTAAAAATCCATTTAATATATGGTCCCCAGATAGGGGACGTATCAGATATTAAACTGATAAGAACAGATACTACACTTGATCTTAGCCAAAAGGCCGAGAAGCGATAACCAGAATTGGTTTCAAACTACGGAGCCACCCAAGGATCCTGAAAAGTCCATTTGTGGAGATGAGCTCCTGGACTCCCGTTAAGAAGACATGTTGTCAACCTCTAGATCCCTTACATGCCTGCACTTTTCGGCTTGCTGCTGCTGCAATCCACGCGTTTTAGATCTGCATAACTCCACCTCTTTAAACACAGCACCTTCACCCCCTGCTGTTCCCACCCGCCTCAACACCGTTGGAAGGGAGGAGAACCAATTAAGGCGGGGGGTGGGGTGGAACGAGCAGCTGTCTACCCTTAGCAGGAGGGCTCCTGATTACATACCTCTCCTGCTGCTGCTGCTGCTGGCTGTCCAGCAGCAGACTGAAGGTGGCTGCTGCTGTGCACAGGTATATAAAGGCTCAGAGCCTATTATGACACGCGCAGCCAGCGTTCCATTGCCACATTCCATCTACTGCAGGCAGGATACCTGGCTGGCTGAATGTCGCTGAGAAGCTCACAGAGACCGCCATAAGCAACAGTTTAACAGAATGCCACAGACTAATCAACCAAACTTTTTGGTTTGGGTTCTCTTTTATAGTCTGCAGGCATTAAATGAAAGAAGTCAGTGTTCCAGCAGAAGGAGACAACGTTTCAGAAAAGGCATTGTAGCAAACCAAAAAAGAAATTTTAAGCGCAGCAGAGTAACCAGCGCACATACCTGTTAGCTCAGGTGAGTTTAAAAGGCTGCTGTTGATAACAAGGGCAATTGCTAAATAGATGGTGTGTGTGCAACAATATACTGAAAGGTCAATTATATTGTGCAGCTTATCTCACCACCTGTAGTTATTTAGGTGAAAGCTCCAAAATGCTTGCCTAATATGTCTGTTTATCCAAAAGGAAGTAAAAAGGGAGAGCTAGAAAGATAGCATTGCATCACATTACATGGCAATGCAATGCACAGTTGCTGAAGTTGAACCAAAATGAGCTTGTAATCTGGCTTCTGCAACTTTGAACATGAAAAATCCAATGAGGAGAAGAAAAGCAAAGCCAAAGAGTCCATCCCAAAATCCGACAAACAAGCAAAATGAACAAAAAACATTGAATTCAATTCTTTCTGATTTTAGAAACTGCATTAAAGAAGGGGTGCACCGGTCCTGGAGATACTGCAATACCAGGTCAATGCGTGGAGTGGACAGAGCAAGCTCTTTTTCCATCTCCCTGTTCTAAAAATCCATTTAATATATGGTCCCCAGATAGGGGACGTATCAGATATTAAACTGATAAGAACAGATACTACACTTGATCTTAGCCAAAAGGCCGAGAAGCGATAACCAGAATTGGTTTCAAACTACGGAGCCACCCAAGGATCCTGAAAAGTCCATTTGTGGAGATGAGCTCCTGGACTCCCGTTAAGAAGACATGTTGTCAACCTCTAGATCCCTTACATGCCTGCACTTTTCGGCTTGCTGCTGCTGCAATCCACGCGTTTTAGATCTGCATAACTCCACCTCTTTAAACACAGCACCTTCACCCCCTGCTGTTCCCACCCGCCTCAACACCGTTGGAAGGGAGGAGAACCAATTAAGGCGGGGGGTGGGGTGGAACGAGCAGCTGTCTACCATTAGCAGGAGGGCTCCTGATTACATACCTCTCCTGCTGCTGCTGCTGCTGGCTGTCCAGCAGCAGACTGAAGGTGGCTGCTGCTGTGCACAGGTATATAAAGGCTCAGAGCCTATTATGACACGCGCAGCCAGCGTTCCATTGCCACATTCCATCTACTGCAGGCAGGATACCTGGCTGGCTGAATGTCGCTGAGAAGCTCACAGAGACCGCCATAAGCAACAGTTTAACAGAATGCCACAGACTAATCAACCAAACTTTTTGGGTTGGGTTCTCTTTTATAGTCTGCAGGCATTAAATGAAAGAAGTCAGTGTTCCAGCAGAAGGAGACAACGTTTCAGAAAAGGCATTGTAGCAAACCAAAAAAGAAATATTAAGCGCAGCAGAGTAACCAGCGCACATACCTGTTAGCTCAGGTGAGTTTAAAAGGCTGCTGTTGATAACAAGGGCATTTGCTAAATAGATGGTGTGTGTGCAACAATATACTGAAAGGTCAATTATATTGTGCAGCTTATCTCACCACCTGTAGTTATTTAGGTGAAAGCTCCAAAATGCTTGCCTAATATGTCTGTTTATCCAAAAGGAAGTAAAAAGGGAGAGCTAGAAAGATAGCATTGCATCACATTACATGGCAATGCAATGCACAGTTGCTGAAGTTGAACCAAAATGAGCTTGTAATCTGGCTTCTGCAACTTTGAACATGAAAAATCCAATGAGGAGAAGAAAAGCAAAGCCAAAGAGTCCATCCCAAAATCCGACAAACAAGCAAAATGAACAAAAAACATTGAATTCAATTCTTTCTGATTTTAGAAACTGCATTAAAGAAGGGGTGCACCGGTCCTGGAGTTACTGCAATACCAGGTCAATGCGTGGAGTGGACAGAGCAAGCTCTTTTTCCATCTCCCTGTTCTAAAAATCCATTTAATATATGGTCCCCAGATAGGGGACGTATCAGATATTAAACTGATAAGAACAGATTTTTTTTTTTTGATTGAATATATCTTTTATTAGCACAAAAAATAAGTTAACAGACAGTGTACAGTGCCGCAGCCCAGTACACACAGAATTCTACATCATATTTACATAACATGAGGATACGACGCACTAACTAGACACATCACACCCCTATGCTACACAAAACACTCAATCTGAAAGAAAAAGCATGTCAATCAATACAGTACGACGAACCGTGATAAGGGATGGGGATTGGGAAAAAGGGGATGGGGAGGGGAAAATCACAGGCCCGAAGCTTTATTGAAAGACAAGACACATAAGGGGAGAGGGGGAGGAGGGGTTTAGTCCTCGTCCTCGTCCTCCGGACCGTCCATGATGGAATAGTCTCTGAGCAGGCTGTGGATCAGCCTGCGGCAGTCCTGGATGGACATCCTCTCCCTCCTCAAGATGAGCCGGTTCCTGGCGACCCAAACGGCATCCTTGAAGCAGTTCATAAGGCGCCAAGCCTCCTGGATGGCTCCGACGGTATGAACCCCAGGGAAGAGTCCGAAAAGCACAGAATGGTGCGATAGGCTCGCCCTGGGGACAGAGTTCCTCAGGTCGTCCTCAAGTGCAGTCAATAGGCGCTGTGCAAATCCGCAGTCCCAAAAAGTGTGCAAAGATGTTTCCTCCACGAAGGGGCACCTTGGGCAGTACCGGGTCTTGCACAGGTTCCGGGCATGCATGAATGACCGGACGGGCAGTCCGCCCTGAATCGCCATCCACGACAAGTCCTTGTGCCCGTTGGTCAGCCTGTCAGACGACACATTTGTCCACACAGTCTCCAGCGTGTCCTGGTGAAGTCCTGTGATGTTCTCCACGTCATCCTTGGCTCTGATTAGCTTGTGGATAGTTTTGGGCTTCCACAAGTCGGGCTTGAGTCCCTCCAGTTGATGCTCCCCCACAAATCGAACGACGTCTCCGTAGAACCATGGCGTCGTCCAGTTGTAGGGGAAGGAGCTGTCCCACTTGTCCCAGCCGAGTCGCCTCCAAAGAGGAAGCAGGAAGAAGCGAGACATGGACCTGCCCGCGGAGCCATTCTTGACTTGCAAAGTCCGGCGGACACAATCACACACAAAAGAGGATCGCAGGAGGGTGGGGATATCTGGAACGCCCTTCCCACCCTTGCGAGGCTCCTTGTACATGACGGCCCGCCTGACTCTGTCCATCTTGGATCCCCAGACAAAGTGAAACACTGTCCTGGTAATGGCCCTGCACACAGTGACTTGTGGGGGCCAGGCCTGCGCCGTGTACTGCAAGACGGGCAGGACCTCATTACGCAGGATGAGTGCCTTACCCTCACAAGTGAGGTGTCAGAGGCTCCAGAGTCCGATCCGTTGCTTCACCTTGGCCAAGCGTTCTTGCCAGGACTTGAGGGCCGCTCCTTCCTTCCCGAACCAGACTCCCAGCACCTTGAGGAAATCCGGTTGAATGTTGAAGGGGAAGGGGGCGGAGGAGGCCGGCTGCCAATCCCCGAAGAGCATGGCTTCCGACTTCCTGCAGTTGACTTTGGCCCCTGAAGCCCGGCCGAACCTCTCACACGTCTGGACGAGGGCGTCGACTGAACCACGATCAGCGCAGAAGACGGTGACGTCGTCCATGTAGAGCGAGCACTTGACCTCGTGTCGTCCCGGACCCGGTGCGGTGATCCCTCTGATCTCTCCATTCTGCCGGATAGCCTCTGCGAAGAGTTCTATAACACAAACAAAAAGAAGAGGTGATAGAGGGCAGCCTTGTCTGACCCCAGAGAGGACAGGGAAGGGGTCAGTCTTCCAGCCGTTCACCAACACCGAGCTGTGGATATCAAAATACATCAGACGGACATACGAACAAAACATGTTACCCAAACCTAACCGGTGCAGAGCTCGGCCCATGAACTCGTGGGAAACCCGGTCGAAGGCCTTCTCCTGATCCAAGGAGACCAGGGCCGCGTGTGCGCGGCGGACCTTGATGTACTCGACCATGTCCCGCACGAGAGCGAGGCTGTCTGCGATGCGACGTCCAGGGATGCCGCAGGTCTGGTCCGGGTGGATGATCCGTCCGATGACCGTCTTAAGTCGTGTCGCCATCGTCTTGGCCAGGATCTTGTAGTCCACGTTGAGCAGAGTGATGGGACGCCAATTCCTCAGGTCGCACCTCTCTCCCTTCCGCTTGTACAGGATCGTGACCATTCCTTCCCTCAAAGATGGAGGCATTCTACCCTCCACCACCATCTCCTCGTACAGGTCCAACAGGTCCGGACAGATGAGGTCTCCCAGTGCTACATAGAGCTCCGCTGGAAGACCATCACTGCCCGGGGTCCTGCCGGTCCTAAAGGATTTAGCGGCAGAGAGCAATTCGCCCACCATCAGAGGTTTGTCCAAGGCTGCCGTGCCTGCAGGATCAAGATGGTTAGTGATACCTGACAGGAACTTATCAGCAGCGTCGGGGTCGGTAGTCTTGTGGGAGTAGAGTTCGCTGTAGAAGTCGCTGACGACCCTCATCACGTCCTCCTTCCCACGTCGCATGTTTCCGCTCTCGTCTCGCAGCTCGTTCAGGGGCGTGTGACCGGCATGAAGTTTCCTGAAAAAGAATGAGTTACATTTCTCACCCTTCTCCAGATTCTCCACTTTGGAACGGAAGATGATTCGCTTGGACTCCTCCTCAAAGTGCCTTTTCAGGCTCTTCTTGGTCTCCTCCAGCTCCTCCCTCACGTCCCAGCCGCAGTGAAGAAGGTCCTGCAGCGACCGCAGCTCGCGCTGCAGCTCTCTGAAGTCCCTCCTCTTCTCACACGCCTGTTGTCGACCCTTGGCCTGAAAGAAACAGCGAAACTCAAGTTTAACATATTCCCACCAATCAGAGACTGTTTGGAAGCTACCCTTGTAGGACTGCCACATTGCGTAGGCTGCTCTCAGCTCCTCCACGACTTCATCCTGAGCCAGCAGAGCACAATTCAGCTTCCAGGAGCCGGGGCCGGACGGAAAACCGTCGCCGAGGACACCTTGTAAGTGAATGGCTCTGTGGTCGGAGAAGAAGCAGGAGACCATCGAGTGCCTACTCTGCCTGACTGCCCGAGAGGTGAACACAAAGTCAATCCTGGAGCGGAGTGAGCCATCGGGTCGGCTCCACGAATAGTTCGTGGAGCCTCTCCCCATGGAGCCCACCACGTCCTGAAGAGAGGCCTCGGTTACCATCTCGATGAGCAGCTTGGACGTGATGTCCAACTTGGCAGATGTGCCAGAACTACAACCGTCCTCCTCGATGGGGCAGTTGAAATCCCCGGCCATCACTAAGGTCCTGGTGGTGGCAAGCTGAAGCCGCAGGGTCTGGAAAAGCTCCAAACGCTCATTCTTCAGTGGGGACGCATACACGTTGATGAACCTGACAGGTTCTCCCGCCCAGTTGCCATCTACAACAAGAGCCCTGCCGCAGATGAGCTCCTGGACGGACTCAAGCGTGAATGCGCCCCCCCTGATCAGAATTGCGACCCCCGCAGACTTGCAGTCACCCCCACCGGACCAGTAGGATGGACCGTGGGACCACTCCCTGGCCAGATGTTTGAAGGACCTAGAGGAGGGAAGGGAACATTCCTGCAACATATAAACATCACACAACTGGGAAGTAAGGAAGGCATAAATAGTCTGACGTCTGAACTTGTCCTTGATGCTCCTGACATTAATGGAAAATAAGTTAATATTAGCCATCATGTAGGGAAAAAAGAAAAAGTTAGCGCAGGCAATACACCTTAGTTACCACTCCGGTCGGGTGGTCCCTCGTCGGTGTTGACTGCTGGTGACGGGATCACCAGCAGGCCCTCTTCCTCCATCTGGTCAAGCAGCGCGGCCTCGATCTCGGCGACCACCAGTTCCTCCTCTTCTGGCTCGGCCACCAGGGTCTCAACCATGTGCTCCATCTCTTCTGGCTCAGGGAGGGTATCCTCCTTTTCGCCTACGAAATCCAGAATCTTCTTTTTGGAGGATTCAGTAGCAGGGCTGTCCTCCACCTTCCTCTTTCCCCGGGTTGGAACTGGGGAGACAAGAAGGGGAAAATCCTCCTCGGAATAGATAGCGGCGGGTGGAGGAAAGGTTAATTCCACCGCTACCATGGTCTGGGGAGGGAGAGTGGCTGCCGGGGCAGGGGAAAGGACACCTGCTGAGGAGTAGGGGAAGGAGGAAGAGGAAGTGGAATCCTCAGCAGGGGTGGCCGGGGTGGGGGGGAATTGGACGGGGGTGGCAGGGGGAGGGATCGAGAGAGGGGTGACAGAACTCTTACCCTCCTTTGACTTTTTCTTCTGCTTCGGAGCTGCTGGGACCGTCGCTGGGGCTTTGGCCACCGACTCCTTGACCGCTTTGGTCTTGGTCGTCTCGGCCTTGGCCGCTGGGGCCTTGGTCGTCGCGTCCTTGACCTTCACAGGCCTGGTCGTCGGGGCCTTGTCCTCCGTAGCTGGGGTCGTCGCAACCACCGATGCCCAGGATCTCTCACGCCTGGGGCAATCCTTGTACAGATGAGCCGCCAGCCCACACAGGTTGCAGGACGTCTTCTTCGGGCAGTCCTTCGAGCTGTGTCCCATCACTCGACAAATCCTGCAGGCATCCTCCTTGCAGTCCTTCATCTCGTGGCCGTTCTTGCCGCATCTCCTGCAGTTCCGCGGCATGTCCGGGTAATAGATGAGGCCGTAGGAGTTGCCCAGGGAGAATGTCGGGGGCAGGTGCCGAAGTCCGTCTGAGTACGCCAGGTCCCTGTGAAGTCTAACGGTCACCGACCACTTACCTGTCCAGAAGCCGAGTCCATTCAGGATGTGAGAGGGTTCCTTCACAACCAAACAGAAGCGTCTCAGGAAGGTACAGATGTCTTGGCCTGGGGTGTGCGGGTTGCGCATGGAGACCGTGATCCTCCTTTCATCCCTCTGGATAGGGCAGCTACCTGTAAAGGCAGAGAAAGAATTATCCGGTCCTTTTGCGCTTACCATTTCCCAGAACCTCCTGCAGGTGTTCACAGTGGCGAAGGTGACGAAGAAGATCCCCGTCAAGAAGGTCTGGATGCTGAGGGTGTCCGACCTGGAGAAGCCTCGATCCAGCAGCATCTTCTGGCAGAACACGTCCGAGGACATGTCCGGCACCCTCCCATCCACTTCCTTCAGCTTCAGGGCCACCGTCTGCCGCATCCATGGCTCCAGGGCTGGAGCTTCGTGGCGGGGCTTCTGGGGTCCCTTCTGCTGGCCAGTCGTGGAGGCAGAGTCCTTGGGGTCAGAATCGGCTCCTGGCTGGGCCCTCCTGGCTGTCCCCAGCTCCAGGCTCTTCTTTTCGGCCTTCCTCGCAGCGCTTGCCATGGCTTTCCTCCTGCAGTTACTTCTTGGAGCTGGATCTGGAACTCTTCCCGGAATGGGTGGAGCTATGCAGATTCTTCTCCCGTCGTGTTCTGGACAAATTCCCCGAAAGGTCTTTGTCTCGATGATTTGCTTCCTCGAAGATTCCACAGGACAGCCGGATTCTTCTCCGAGTCTTCGTCTTCTTCTGGATTCTTTAGAGCTTCTTCCTCCCACCGATATCCGCCTTCATTCTCCGATGTCAGCTGGGCTCCGAAGCTGTTCTCCTTCCGAGTTCGATCGCTCTCGTCAAGTGTAGATCGTAGCTCTTGTGTTCTTAAAAGAACAGATACTACACTTGATCTTAGCCAAAAGGCCGAGAAGCAATAACCAGAATTGGTTTCAAACTACGGAGCCACCCAAGGATCCTGAAAAGTCCATTTGTGGAGATGAGCTCCTGGACTCCCGTTAAGAAGACATGTTGTCAACCTCTAGATCCCTTACATGCCTGCACTTTTCGGCTTGCTGCTGCTGCAATCCACGCATTTTAGATCTGCATAACTCCACCTCTTTAAACACAGCACCTTCACCCCCTGCTGTTCCCACCCGCCTCAACACCGTTGGAAGGGAGGAGAACCAATTAAGGCGGGGGGTGGGGTGGAACGAGCAGCTGTCTACCCTTAGCAGGAGGGCTCCTGATTACATACCTCTCCTGCTGCTGCTGCTGCTGCTGGCTGTCCAGCAGCAGACTGAAGGTGGCTGCTGCTGTGCACAGGTATATAAAGGCTCAGAGCCTATTATGACACGCGCAGCCAGCGTTCCATTGCCACATTCCATCTACTGCAGGCAGGATACCTGGCTGGCTGAATGTCGCTGAGAAGCTCACAGAGACCGCCATAAGCAACAGTTTAACAGAATGCCACAGACTAATCAACCAAACTTTTTGGGTTGGGTTCTCTTTTATAGTCTGCAGGCATTAAATGAAAGAAGTCAGTGTTCCAGCAGGAGACAACGTTTCAGAAAAGGCATTGTAGCAAACCAAAAAAGAAATTTTAAGCGCAGCAGAGTAACCAGCGCACATACCTGTTAGCTCAGGTGAGTTTAAAAGGCTGCTGTTGATAACAAGGGCATTTGCTAAATAGATGGTGTGTGTGCAACAATATACTGAAAGGTCAATTATATTGTGCAGCTTATCTCACCACCTGTAGTTATTTAGGTGAAAGCTCCAAAATGCTTGCCTAATATGTCTGTTTATCCAAAAGGAAGTAAAAAGGGAGAGCTAGAAAGATAGCATTGCATCACATTACATGGCAATGCAATGCACAGTTGCTGAAGTTGAACCAAAATGAGCTTGTAATCTGGCTTCTGCAACTTTGAACATGAAAAATCCAATGAGGAGAAGAAAAGCAAAGCCAAAGAGTCCATCCCAAAATCCGACAAACAAGCAAAATGAACAAAAAACATTGAATTCAATTCTTTCTGATTTTAGAAACTGCATTAAAGAAGGGGTGCACCGGTCCTGGAGATACTGCAATACCAGGTCAATGCGTGGAGTGGACAGAGCAAGCTCTTTTTCCATCTCCCTGTTCTAAAAATCCATTTAATATATGGTCCCCAGATAGGGGACGTATCAGATATTAAACTGATAAGAACAGATACTACACTTGATCTTAGCCAAAAGGCCGAGAAGCGATAACCAGAATTGGTTTCAAACTACGGAGCCACCCAAGGATCCTGAAAAGTCCATTTGTGGAGATGAGCTCCTGGACTCCCGTTAAGAAGACATGTTGTCAACCTCTAGATCCCTTACATGCCTGCACTTTTCGGCTTGCTGCTGCTGCAATCCACGCGTTTTAGATCTGCATAACTCCACCTCTTTAAACACAGCACCTTCACCCCCTGCTGTTCCCACCCGCCTCAACACCGTTGGAAGGGAGGAGAACCAATTAAGGCGGGGGGTGGGGTGGAACGAGCAGCTGTCTACCCTTAGCAGGAGGGCTCCTGATTACATACCTCTCCTGCTGCTGCTGCTGCTGGCTGTCCAGCAGCAGACTGAAGGTGGCTGCTGCTGTGCACAGGTATATAAAGGCTCAGAGCCTATTATGACACGCGCAGCCAGCGTTCCATTGCCACATTCCATCTACTGCAGGCAGGATACCTGGCTGGCTGAATGTCGCTGAGAAGCTCACAGAGACCGCCATAAGCAACAGTTTAACAGAATGCCACAGACTAATCAACCAAACTTTTTGGGTTGGGTTCTCTTTTATAGTCTGCAGGCATTAAATGAAAGAAGTCAGTGTTCCAGCAGAAGGAGACAACGTTTCAGAAAAGGCATTGTAGCAAACCAAAAAAGAAATTTTAAGCGCAGCAGAGTAACCAGCGCACATACCTGTTAGCTCAGGTGAGTTTAAAAGGCTGCTGTTGATAACAAGGGCATTTGCTAAATAGATGGTGTGTGTGCAACAATATACTGAAAGGTCAATTATATTGTGCAGCTTATCTCACCACCTGTAGTTATTTAGGTGAAAGCTCCAAAATGCTTGCCTAATATGTCTGTTTATCCAAAAGGAAGTAAAAAGGGAGAGCTAGAAAGATAGCATTGCATCACATTACATGGCAATGCAATGCACAGTTGCTGAAGTTGAACCAAAATGAGCTTGTAATCTGGCTTCTGCAACTTTGAACATGAAAAATCCAATGAGGAGAAGAAAAGCAAAGCCAAAGAGTCCATCCCAAAATCCGACAAACAAGCAAAATGAACAAAAAACATTGAATTCAATTCTTTCTGATTTTAGAAACTGCATTAAAGAAGGGGTGCACCGGTCCTGGAGATACTGCAATACCAGGTCAATGCGTGGAGTGGACAGAGCAAGCTCTTTTTCCATCTCCCTGTTCTAAAAATCCATTTAATATATGGTCCCCAGATAGGGGACGTATCAGATATTAAACTGATAAGAACAGATACTACACTTGATCTTAGCCAAAAGGCCGAGAAGCGATAACCAGAATTGGTTTCAAACTACGGAGCCACCCAAGGATCCTGAAAAGTCCATTTGTGGAGATGAGCTCCTGGACTCCCGTTAAGAAGACATGTTGTCAACCTCTAGATCCCTTACATGCCTGCACTTTTCGGCTTGCTGCTGCTGCAATCCACGCGTTTTAGATCTGCATAACTCCACCTCTTTAAACACAGCACCTTCACCCCCTGCTGTTCCCACCCGCCTCAACACCGTTGGAAGGGAGGAGAACCAATTAAGGCGGGGGGTGGGGTGGAACGAGCAGCTGTCTACCCTTAGCAGGAGGGCTCCTGATTACATACCTCTCCTGCTGCTGCTGCTGCTGGCTGTCCAGCAGCAGACTGAAGGTGGCTGCTGCTGTGCACAGGTATATAAAGGCTCAGAGCCTATTATGACACGCGCAGCCAGCGTTCCATTGCCACATTCCATCTACTGCAGGCAGGATACCTGGCTGGCTGAATGTCGCTGAGAAGCTCACAGAGACCGCCATAAGCAACAGTTTAACAGAATGCCACAGACTAATCAACCAAACTTTTTGGGTTGGGTTCTCTTTTATAGTCTGCAGGCATTAAATGAAAGAAGTCAGTGTTCCAGCAGAAGGAGACAACGTTTCAGAAAAGGCATTGTAGCAAACCAAAAAAGAAATTTTAAGCGCAGCAGAGTAACCAGCGCACATACCTGTTAGCTCAGGTGAGTTTAAAAGGCTGCTGTTGATAACAAGGGCATTTGCTAAATAGATGGTGTGTGTGCAACAATATACTGAAAGGTCAATTATATTGTGCAGCTTATCTCACCACCTGTAGTTATTTAGGTGAAAGCTCCAAAATGCTTGCCTAATATGTCTGTTTATCCAAAAGGAAGTAAAAAGGGAGAGCTAGAAAGATAGCATTGCATCACATTACATGGCAATGCAATGCACAGTTGCTGAAGTTGAACCAAAATGAGCTTGTAATCTGGCTTCTGCAACTTTGAACATGAAAAATCCAATGAGGAGAAGAAAAGCAAAGCCAAAGAGTCCATCCCAAAATCCGACAAACAAGCAAAATGAACAAAAAACATTGAATTCAATTCTTTCTGATTTTAGAAACTGCATTAAAGAAGGGGTGCACCGGTCCTGGAGATACTGCAATACCAGGTCAATGCGTGGAGTGGACAGAGCAAGCTCTTTTTCCATCTCCCTGTTCTAAAAATCCAATTAATATATGGTCCCCAGATAGGGGACGTATCAGATATTAAACTGATAAGAACAGATACTACACTTGATCTTAGCCAAAAGGCCGAGAAGCGATAACCAGAATTGGTTTCAAACTACGGAGCCACCCAAGGATCCTGAAAAGTCCATTTGTGGAGATGAGCTCCTGGACTTCCGTTAAGAAGACATGTTGTCAACCTCTAGATCCCTTACATGCCTGCACTTTTCGGCTTGCTGCTGCTGCAATCCACGCGTTTTAGATCTGCATAACTCCACCTCTTTAAACACAGCACCTTCACCCCCTGCTGTTCCCACCCGCCTCAACACCGTTGGAAGGGAGGAGAACCAATTAAGGCGGGGGGTGGGGTGGAACGAGCAGCTGTCTACCCTTAGCAGGAGGGCTCCTGATTACATACCTCTCCTGCTGCTGCTGCTGCTGGCTGTCCAGCAGCAGACTGAAGGTGGCTGCTGCTGTGCACAGGTATATAAAGGCTCAGAGCCTATTATGACACGCGCAGCCAGCGTTCCATTGCCACATTCCATCTACTGCAGGCAGGATACCTGGCTGGCTGAATGTCGCTGAGAAGCTCACAGAGACCGCCATAAGCAACAGTTTAACAGAATGCCACAGACTAATCAACCAAACTTTTTGGGTTGGGTTCTCTTTTATAGTCTGCAGGCATTAAATGAAAGAAGTCAGTGTTCCAGCAGAAGGAGACAACGTTTCAGAAAAGGCATTGTAGCAAACCAAAAAAGAAATTTTAAGCGCAGCAGAGTAACCAGCGCACATACCTGTTAGCTCAGGTGAGTTTAAAAGGCTGCTGTTGATAACAAGGGCATTTGCTAAATAGATGGTGTGTGTGCAACAATATACTGAAAGGTCAATTATATTGTGCAGCTTATCTCACCACCTGTAGTTATTTAGGTGAAAGCTCCAAAATGCTTGCCTAATATGTCTGTTTATCCAAAAGGAAGTAAAAAGGGAGAGCTAGAAAGATAGCATTGCATCACATTACATGGCAATGCAATGCACAGTTGCTGAAGTTGAACCAAAATGAGCTTGTAATCTGGCTTCTGCAACTTTGAACATGAAAAATCCAATGAGGAGAAGAAAAGCAAAGCCAAAGAGTCCATCAAAAAATCCGACAAACAAGCAAAATGAACAAAAAACATTGAATTCAATTCTTTCTGATTTTAGAAACTGCATTAAAGAAGGGGTGCACCGGTCCTGGAGATACTGCAATACCAGGTCAACGCGTGGAGTGGACAGAGCAAGCTCTTATTCCATCTCCCTGTTCTAAAAATCCATTTAATATATGGTCCCCAGATAGGGGACGTATCAGATATTAAACTGATAAGAACAGATACTACACTTGATCTTAGCCAAAAGGCCGAGAAGCGATAACCAGAATTGGTTTCAAACTACGGAGCCACCCAAGGATCCTGAAAAGTCCATTTGTGGAGATGAGCTCCTGGACTCCCGTTAAGAAGACATGTTGTCAACCTCTAGATCCCTTACATGCCTGCACTTTTCGGCTTGCTGCTGCTGCAATCCACGTGTTTTAGATCTGCATAACTCCACCTCTTTAAACACAGCACCTTCACCCCCTGCTGTTCCCACCCGCCTCAACACCGTTGGAAGGGAGGAGAACCAATTAAGGCGGGGGGTGGGGTGGAACGAGCAGCTGTCTACCCTTAGCAGGAGGGCTCCTGATTACATACCTCTCCTGCTGCTGCTGCTGCTGGCTGTCCAGCAGCAGACTGAAGGTGGCTGCTGCTGTGCACAGGTATATAAAGGCTCAGAGCCTATTATGACACGCGCAGCCAGCGTTCCATTACCACATTCCATCTACTGCAGGCAGGATACCTGGCTGGCTGAATGTCGCTGAGAAGCTCACAGAGACCGCCATAAGCAACAGTTTAACAGAATGCCACAGACTAATCAACCAAACTTTTTGGGTTGGGTTCTCTTTTATAGTCTGCAGGCATTAAATGAAAGAAGTCAGTGTTCCAGCAGAAGGAGACAACGTTTCAGAAAAGGCATTGTAGCAAACCAAAAAAGAAATTTTAAGCGCAGCAGAGTAACCAGTGCACATACCTGTTAGCTCAGGTGAGTTTAAAAGGCTGCTGTTGATAACAAGGGCATTTGCTAAATAGATGGTGTGTGTGCAACAATATACTGAAAGGTCAATTATATTGTGCAGCTTATCTCACCACCTGTAGTTATTTAGGTGAAAGCTCCAAAATGCTTGCCTAATATGTCTGTTTATCCAAAAGGAAGTAAAAAGGGAGAGCTAGAAAGATAGCATTGCATCACATTACATGGCAATGCAATGCACAGTTGCTGAAGTTGAACCAAAATGAGCTTGTAATCTGGCTTCTGCAACTTTGAACATGAAAAATCCAATGAGGAGAAGAAAAGCAAAGCCAAAGAGTCCATCCCAAAATCCGACAAACAAGCAAAATGAACAAAAAACATTGAATTCAATTCTTTCTGATTTTAGAAACTGCATTAAAGAAGGGGTGCACCGGTCCTGGAGATACTGCAATACCAGGTCAATGCGTGGAGTGGACAGAGCAAGCTCTTTTTCCATCTCCCTGTTCTAAAAATCCATTTAATATATGGTCCCCAGATAGGGGACGTATCAGATATTAAACTGATAAGAACAGATTTTTTTTTTTTTTTTTTTAGAACCTATTCAGGTTAAAATTAAAGTCCACTCCACAGTCCTCTTCTCCCCAAAGGAAGACAAGACGTGGACTCCAACTTAAATCATCATCAGGTTTTGGTACTTTTAATGTCAGAAAAAAAAATTACAAAAATACAACAATACTTACAAAGAAAGAAATGTTTCAGAACCTGAATGGATACCAAAAAAATAAAAATTAAATTATAACTGTATTAACAACAGTAATAACATCAAGTAAAATACTTGTAACCATTATCAAAAGCATGAACCCCAACCCAACTCAGAACCTTAAGGGACAAATCTTCAAACCTTGATGCTGAAAAAACTTGTTTCGATACACCATCTGGTATTCTATATTTCACACAAAAAACATTTTTATCTCTTATTAGTTCTTTCCTAACATTCTCTATAAGATAGTCCAAACGTTTCTCATCATACAACTTACGGTACAACCGGTTAAAATATTCTGCATTCTTTATAAACATAGGTTGTTGAAAAACAACTATATTTTCTTCCATTGCCACCTCCACTTCCTGTTCCTTTCTCTTTTCTTGCTTTTTAACCTTACCACGGCCAGTTCCCTGACTTACACCTCCCATTTCACTCTCTACCCTATCCCCCCAATCTACTCTTGTTTTCTCCATCTCCCTCTGCACTCCTACAGGTTTGCTTTCTTTTCCCTTTACCACCAACACCTTTTCTACACTTTCCTCCTTTCTCTCTACCAAAACCTTTTTAACCACTACCTCCTTCTCTTTATTTCTTTTCCTCTTTGGGCAATTCTTAAAAACATGCGTATCTTCCTGACACAAGTTGCACTTCCTCCGATCTTTACAATCCTTTGACTCATGATCACCTTTTTTGCAAAAACCACATACACCACCCGAACAATTTTCCTTTCCATGCCCGTATTGACGACAAACTCGACAAAAAGTGGGTATACCACTGAAAAAAATATCACCATTTATATTACCCAACTTAAACCTAGCTGGGGGAAGCAACACAGTCCCCTGCTCATCTTCTTTGAAACGGACCAAAAATTTCCACTTCGAAGTCCAAAAACCAAATTCATTATAAATCTTCCCTTTTGGTGTTACTGACAAACAAAAAAACTCCAAAAATGTAAGAACATCCTCTTCGTCCACCAATGGAGAGTACATTTTAACAATGATCCATTTATCTCTAACGGGGAAGTGTGGCATTACACTTATCCCCTCCATTCTTTTATCCTGGCTTGCAGTCATTTTCCTTAGATATCCTTCAAAAAAAACTTTGTCAACAAAAACTATATCATAAACACCCCTCCTGGGGTAGTCCATTATCGCCAACACTTCTTCTGTCTTCAAACCAAAAAGATCCACAAGAACTTGACTCATCACATACCTAAAATCCTTTTGATCTCGAAAGTTCTCCTGAACAACCAAACGAATAGAATTCTGCACCTTAGCGAATTCAGGCACATGATCTTCCTCTCCTTCATGTGATGCTGCAGACATCTTCTTCACAAACAGGTTCTCCTCTTCTCAATAGAAACCTTCAACACCGAAGTGCCAGGTAGATGATCGCCTCCCGTTGCCCGGGGACTAATCCGACTCCCTAATAGAAGCAGGGAGGTGAAGCCCTGCTGAAAAACAGAGCGATCCCCCCAGGCCAAGGAGCCGGGTACCCCGAGCACCTCTCAGCCAAGACCAAGGCAGCAGCCGCTAGATCACTGCACTTGATCTTAGCCAAAAGGCCGAGAAGCGATAACCAGAATTGGTTTCAAACTACGGAGCCACCCAAGGATCCTGAAAAGTCCATTTGTGGAGATGAGCTCCTGGACTCCCGTTAAGAAGACATGTTGTCAACCTCTAGATCCCTTACATGCCTGCACTTTTCGGCTTGCTGCTGCTGCAATCCACGCGTTTTAGATCTGCATAACTCCACCTCTTTAAACACAGCACCTTCACCCCCTGCTGTTCCCACCCGCCTCAACACCGTTGGAAGGGAGGAGAACCAATTAAGGCGGGGGGTGGGGTGGAACGAGCAGCTGTCTACCCTTAGCAGGAGGGCTCCTGATTACATACCTCTCCTGCTGCTGCTGCTGCTGGCTGTCCAGCAGCAGACTGAAGGTGGCTGCTGCTGTGCACAGGTATATAAAGGCTCAGAGCCTATTATGACACGCGCAGCCAGCGTTCCATTGCCACATTCCATCTACTGCAGGCAGGATACCTGGCTGGCTGAATGTCGCTGAGAAGCTCACAGAGACCGCCATAAGCAACAGTTTAACAGAATGCCACAGACTAATCAACCAAACTTTTTGGGTTGGGTTCTCTTTTATAGTCTGCAGGCATTAAATGAAAGAAGTCAGTGTTCCAGCAGAAGGAGACAACGTTTCAGAAAAGGCATTGTAGCAAACCAAAAAAGAAATTTTAAGCGCAGCAGAGTAACCAGCGCACATACCTGTTAGCTCAGGTGAGTTTAAAAGGCTGCTGTTGATAACAAGGGCATTTGCTAAATAGATGGTGTGTGTGCAACAATATACTGAAAGGTCAATTATATTGTGCAGCTTATCTCACCACCTGTAGTTATTTAGGTGAAAGCTCCAAAATGCTTGCCTAATATGTCTGTTTATCCAAAAGGAAGTAAAAAGGGAGAGCTAGAAAGATAGCATTGCATCACATTACATGGCAATGCAATGCACAGTTGCTGAAGTTGAACCAAAATGAGCTTGTAATCTGGCTTCTGCAACTTTGAACATGAAAAATCCAATGAGGAGAAGAAAAGCAAAGCCAAAGAGTCCATCCCAAAATCCGACAAACAAGCAAAATGAACAAAAAACATTGAATTCAATTCTTTCTGATTTTAGAAACTGCATTAAAGAAGGGGTGCACCGGTCCTGGAGATACTGCAATACCAGGTCAATGCGTGGAGTGGACAGAGCAAGCTCTTTTTCCATCTCCCTGTTCTAAAAATCCATTTAATATATGGTCCCCAGATAGGGGACGTATCAGATATTAAACTGATAAGAACAGATTTTTTTTTGATTGAAGCTGCATCCAAGGCACTGAAAAATGTGACCGAAGTCACACCAAAACAGCGCACGAGGCGAGGATTCTTGTGGACCCTTCCCGGAGGAGAGGGTCCCCAATAAACCATCCCCATCCCTCCGAGCCAGAAGGCCACAGCGAGGGTCAGGGATCTCCGATGCTCTCCTTAGCCGAAGCCGGAGAAGAGCCGTTTTCGTGCTCCCAGCTTCCATCTAGGCTGCCACCCTAGTGGAGCTGGAGCCTGTGTTGGTTTCTCAGCCCAAAGCTGACCGGACCTCCGACCGGTTTTATAAAAATTCCCCTTCCTAGCCCGGAGGCCAGGAATAGGGGGGGGTTGCTCAGAAAGTATGATTGGCAAAGGTGCGGCGTGCTACGAAGCCAAGTCTTTCTGGGGTTCCCAGTCCCAGTAAGCTTGGACTCCCACCAGGGCGCCTACTCCTGGGGCACATTGCTCCAAAGCCCTCACACTTACCCAGCCTAGTGACTTCGATCCTGGAGGGCCATGTTTTCCATCAGATAACTCTATGAGACACCTGGCGTACTAACAAGTGCACCAAACCAGTGTGTAATATGCATCAATTTAGTAGGGCAGCCCAAGGACAAAACTGCCTTTTCAAAAGATACTACACTTGATCTTAGCCAAAAGGCCGAGAAGCGATAACCAGAATTGGTTTCAAACTACGGAGCCACCCAAGGATCCTGAAAAGTCCATTTGTGGAGATGAGCTCCTGGACTCCCGTTAAGAAGACATGTTGTCAACCTCTAGATCCCTTACATGCCTGCACTTTTCGGCTTGCTGCTGCTGCAATCCACGCGTTTTAGATCTGCATAACTCCACCTCTTTAAACACAGCACCTTCACCCCCTGCTGTTCCCACCCGCCTCAACACCGTTGGAAGGGAGGAGAACCAATTAAGGCGGGGGGTGGGGTGGAACGAGCAGCTGTCTACCCTTAGCAGGAGGGCTCCTGATTACATACCTCTCCTGCTGCTGCTGCTGCTGGCTGTCCAGCAGCAGACTGAAGGTGGCTGCTGCTGTGCACAGGTATATAAAGGCTCAGAGCCTATTATGACACGCGCAGCCAGCGTTCCATTGCCACATTCCATCTACTGCAGGCAGGATACCTGGCTGGCTGAATGTCGCTGAGAAGCTCACAGAGACCGCCATAAGCAACAGTTTAACAGAATGCCACAGACTAATCAACCAAACTTTTTGGGTTGGGTTCTCTTTTATAGTCTGCAGGCATTAAATGAAAGAAGTCAGTGTTCCAGCAGAAGGAGACAACGTTTCAGAAAAGGCATTGTAGCAAACCAAAAAAGAAATTTTAAGCGCAGCAGAGTAACCAGCGCACATACCTGTTAGCTCAGGTGAGTTTAAAAGGCTGCTGTTGATAACAAGGGCATTTGCTAAATAGATGGTGTGTGTGCAACAATATACTGAAAGGTCAATTATATTGTGCAGCTTATCTCACCACCTGTAGTTATTTAGGTGAAAGCTCCAAAATGCTTGCCTAATATGTCTGTTTATCCAAAAGGAAGTAAAAAGGGAGAGCTAGAAAGATAGCATTGCATCACATTACATGGCAATGCAATGCACAGTTGCTGAAGTTGAACCAAAATGAGCTTGTAATCTGGCTTCTGCAACTTTGAACATGAAAAATCCAATGAGGAGAAGAAAAGCAAAGCCAAAGAGTCCATCCCAAAATCCGACAAACAAGCAAAATGAACAAAAAACATTGAATTCAATTCTTTCTGATTTTAGAAACTGCATTAAAGAAGGGGTGCACCGGTCCTGGAGATACTGCAATACCAGGTCAATGCGTGGAGTGGACAGAGCAAGCTCTTTTTCCATCTCCCTGTTCTAAAAATCCATTTAATATATGGTCCCCAGATAGGGGACGTATCAGATATTAAACTGATAAGAACAGATACTACACTTGATCTTAGCCAAAAGGCCGAGAAGCGATAACCAGAATTGGTTTCAAACTACGGAGCCACCCAAGGATCCTGAAAAGTCCATTTGTGGAGATGAGCTCCTGGACTCCCGTTAAGAAGACATGTTGTCAACCTCTAGATCCCTTACATGCCTGCACTTTTCGGCTTGCTGCTGCTGCAATCCACGCGTTTTAGATCTGCATAACTCCACCTCTTTAAACACAGCACCTTCACCCCCTGCTGTTCCCACCCGCCTCAACACCGTTGGAAGGGAGGAGAACCAATTAAGGCGGGGGGTGGGGTGGAACGAGCAGCTGTCTACCCTTAGCAGGAGGGCTCCTGATTACATACCTCTCCTGCTGCTGCTGCTGCTGGCTGTCCAGCAGCAGACTGAAGGTGGCTGCTGCTGTGCACAGGTATATAAAGGCTCAGAGCCTATTATGACACGCGCAGCCAGCGTTCCATTGCCACATTCCATCTACTGCAGGCAGGATACCTGGCTGGCTGAATGTCGCTGAGAAGCTCACAGAGACCGCCATAAGCAACAGTTTAACAGAATGCCACAGACTAATCAACCAAACTTTTTGGGTTGGGTTCTCTTTTATAGTCTGCAGGCATTAAATGAAAGAAGTCAGTGTTCCAGCAGAAGGAGACAACGTTTCAGAAAAGGCATTGTAGCAAACCAAAAAAGAAATTTTAAGCGCAGCAGAGTAACCAGCGCACATACCTGTTAGCTCAGGTGAGTTTAAAAGGCTGCTGTTGATAACAAGGGCATTTGCTAAATAGATGGTGTGTGTGCAACAATATACTGAAAGGTCAATTATATTGTGCAGCTTATCTCACCACCTGTAGTTATTTAGGTGAAAGCTCCAAAATGCTTGCCTAATATGTCTGTTTATCCAAAAGGAAGTAAAAAGGGAGAGCTAGAAAGATAGCATTGCATCACATTACATGGCAATGCAATGCACAGTTGCTGAAGTTGAACCAAAATGAGCTTGTAATCTGGCTTCTGCAACTTTGAACATGAAAAATCCAATGAGGAGAAGAAAAGCAAAGCCAAAGAGTCCATCCCAAAATCCGACAAACAAGCAAAATGAACAAAAAACATTGAATTCAATTCTTTCTGATTTTAGAAACTGCATTAAAGAAGGGGTGCACCGGTCCTGGAGATACTGCAATACCAGGTCAATGCGTGGAGTGGACAGAGCAAGCTCTTTTTCCATCTCCCTGTTCTAAAAATCCATTTAATATATGGTCCCCAGATAGGGGACGTATCAGATATTAAACTGATAAGAACAGATACTACACTTGATCTTAGCCAAAAGGCCGAGAAGCGATAACCAGAATTGGTTTCAAACTACGGAGCCACCCAAGGATCCTGAAAAGTCCATTTGTGGAGATGAGCTCCTGGACTCCCGTTAAGAAGACATGTTGTCAACCTCTAGATCCCTTACATGCCTGCACTTTTCGGCTTGCTGCTGCTGCAATCCACGCGTTTTAGATCTGCATAACTCCACCTCTTTAAACACAGCACCTTCACCCCCTGCTGTTCCCACCCGCCTCAACACCGTTGGAAGGGAGGAGAACCAATTAAGGCGGGGGGTGGGGTGGAACGAGCAGCTGTCTACCCTTAGCAGGAGGGCTCCTGATTACATACCTCTCCTGCTGCTGCTGCTGCTGGCTGTCCAGCAGCAGACTGAAGGTGGCTGCTGCTGTGCACAGGTATATAAAGGCTCAGAGCCTATTATGACACGCGCAGCCAGCGTTCCATTACCACATTCCATCTACTGCAGGCAGGATACCTGGCTGGCTGAATGTCGCTGAGAAGCTCACAGAGACCGCCATAAGCAACAGTTTAACAGAATGCCACAGACTAATCAACCAAACTTTTTGGGTTGGGTTCTCTTTTATAGTCTGCAGGCATTAAATGAAAGAAGTCAGTGTTCCAGCAGAAGGAGACAACGTTTCAGAAAAGGCATTGTAGCAAACCAAAAAAGAAATTTTAAGCGCAGCAGAGTAACCAGCGCACATACCTGTTAGCTCAGGTGAGTTTAAAAGGCTGCTGTTGATAACAAGGGCATTTGCTAAATAGATGGTGTGTGTGCAACAATATACTGAAAGGTCAATTATATTGTGCAGCTTATCTCACCACCTGTAGTTATTTAGGTGAAAGCTCCAAAATGCTTGCCTAATATGTCTGTTTATCCAAAAGGAAGTAAAAAGGGAGAGCTAGAAAGATAGCATTGCATCACATTACATGGCAATGCAATGCACAGTTGCTGAAGTTGAACCAAAATGAGCTTGTAATCTGGCTTCTGCAACTTTGAACATGAAAAATCCAATGAGGAGAAGAAAAGCAAAGCCAAAGAGTCCATCCCAAAATCCGACAAACAAGCAAAATGAACAAAAAACATTGAATTCAATTCTTTCTGATTTTAGAAACTGCATTAAAGAAGGGGTGCACCGGTCCTGGAGATACTGCAATACCAGGTCAATGTGTGGAGTGGACAGAGCAAGCTCTTTTTCCATCTCCCTGTTCTAAAAATCCATTTAATATATGGTCCCCAGATAGGGGACGTATCAGATATTAAACTGATAAGAACAGATACTACACTTGATCTTAGCCAAAAGGCCGAGAAGCGATAACCAGAATTGGTTTCAAACTACGGAGCCACCCAAGGATCCTGAAAAGTTCATTTGTGGAGATGAACTCCTGGACTCCCGTTAAGAAGACATGTTGTCAACCTCTAGATCCCTTACATGCCTGCACTTTTCGGCTTGCTGCTGCTGCAATCCACGCGTTTTAGATCTGCATAACTCCACCTCTTTAAACACAGCACCTTCACCCCCTGCTGTTCCCACCCGCCTCAACACCGTTGGAAGGGAGGAGAACCAATTAAGGCGGGGGGTGGGGTGGAACGAGCAGCTGTCTACCCTTAGCAGGAGGGCTCCTGATTACATACCTCTCCTGCTGCTGCTGCTGCTGGCTGTCCAGCAGCAGACTGAAGGTGGCTGCTGCTGTGCACAGGTATATAAAGGCTCAGAGCCTATTATGACACGCGCAGCCAGCGTTCCATTGCCACATTCCATCTACTGCAGGCAGGATACCTGGCTGGCTGAATGTCGCTGAGAAGCTCACAGAGACCGCCATAAGCAACAGTTTAACAGAATGCCACAGACTAATCAACCAAACTTTTTGGGTTGGGTTCTCTTTTATAGTCTGCAGGCATTAAATGAAAGAAGTCAGTGTTCCAGCAGAAGGAGACAACGTTTCAGAAAAGGCATTGTAGCAAACCAAAAAAGAAATTTTAAGCGCAGCAGAGTAACCAGCGCACATACCTGTTAGCTCAGGTGAGTTTAAAAGGCTGCTGTTGATAACAAGGGCATTTGCTAAATAGATGGTGTGTGTGCAACAATATACTGAAAGGTCAATTATATTGTGCAGCTTATCTCACCACCTGTAGTTATTTAGGTGAAAGCTCCAAAATGCTTGCCTAATATGTCTGTTTATCCAAAAGGAAGTAAAAAGGGAGAGCTAGAAAGATAGCATTGCATCACATTACATGGCAATGCAATGCACAGTTGCTGAAGTTGAACCAAAATGAGCTTGTAATCTGGCTTCTGCAACTTTGAACATGAAAAATCCAATGAGGAGAAGAAAAGCAAAGCCAAAGAGTCCATCCCAAAATCCGACAAACAAGCAAAATGAACAAAAAACATTGAATTCAATTCTTTCTGATTTTAGAAACTGCATTAAAGAAGGGGTGCACCGGTCCTGGAGATACTGCAATACCAGGTCAATGCGTGGAGTGGACAGAGCAAGCTCTTTTTCCATCTCCCTGTTCTAAAAATCCATTTAATATATGGTCCCCAGATAGGGGACGTATCAGATATTAAACTGATAAGAACAGATACTACACTTGATCTTAGCCAAAAGGCCGAGAAGCGATAACCAGAATTGGTTTCAAACTACGGAGCCACCCAAGGATCCTGAAAAGTCCATTTGTGGAGATGAGCTCCTGGACTCCCGTTAAGAAGACATGTTGTCAACCTCTAGATCCCTTACATGCCTGCACTTTTCGGCTTGCTGCTGCTGCAATCCACGCGTTTTAGATCTGCATAACTCCACCTCTTTAAACACAGCACCTTCACCCCCTGCTGTTCCCACCCGCCTCAACACCGTTGGAAGGGAGGAGAACCAATTAAGGCGGGGGGTGGGGTGGAACGAGCAGCTGTCTACCCTTAGCAGGAGGGCTCCTGATTACATACCTCTCCTGCTGCTGCTGCTGCTGGCTGTCCAGCAGCAGACTGAAGGTGGCTGCTGCTGTGCACAGGTATATAAAGGCTCAGAGCCTATTATGACACGCGCAGCCAGCGTTCCATTACCACATTCCATCTACTGCAGGCAGGATACCTGGCTGGCTGAATGTCGCTGAGAAGCTCACAGAGACCGCCATAAGCAACAGTTTAACAGAATGCCACAGACTAATCAACCAAACTTTTTGGGTTGGGTTCTCTTTTATAGTCTGCAGGCATTAAATGAAAGAAGTCAGTGTTCCAGCAGAAGGAGACAACGTTTCAGAAAAGGCATTGTAGCAAACCAAAAAAGAAATTTTAAGCGCAGCAGAGTAACCAGCGCACATACCTGTTAGCTCAGGTGAGTTTAAAAGGCTGCTGTTGATAACAAGGGCATTTGCTAAATAGATGGTGTGTGTGCAACAATATACTGAAAGGTCAATTATATTGTGCAGCTTATCTCACCACCTGTAGTTATTTAGGTGAAAGCTCCAAAATGCTTGCCTAATATGTCTGTTTATCCAAAAGGAAGTAAAAAGGGAGAGCTAGAAAGATAGCATTGCATCACATTACATGGCAATGCAATGCACAGTTGCTGAAGTTGAACCAAAATGAGCTTGTAATCTGGCTTCTGCAACTTTGAACATGAAAAATCCAATGAGGAGAAGAAAAGCAAAGCCAAAGAGTCCATCCCAAAATCCGACAAACAAGCAAAATGAACAAAAAACATTGAATTCAATTCTTTCTGATTTTAGAAACTGCATTAAAGAAGGGGTGCACCGGTCCTGGAGATACTGCAATACCAGGTCAATGCGTGGAGTGGACAGAGCAAGCTCTTTTTCCATCTCCCTGTTCTAAAAATCCATTTAATATATGGTCCCCAGATAGGGGACGTATCAGATATTAAACTGATAAGAACAGATACTACACTTGATCTTAGCCAAAAGGCCGAGAAGCGATAACCAGAATTGGTTTCAAACTACGGAGCCACCCAAGGATCCTGAAAAGTTCATTTGTGGAGATGAACTCCTGGACTCCCGTTAAGAAGACATGTTGTCAACCTCTAGATCCCTTACATGCCTGCACTTTTCGGCTTGCTGCTGCTGCAATCCACGCGTTTTAGATCTGCATAACTCCACCTCTTTAAACACAGCACCTTCACCCCCTGCTGTTCCCACCCGCCTCAACACCGTTGGAAGGGAGGAGAACCAATTAAGGCGGGGGGTGGGGTGGAACGAGCAGCTGTCTACCCTTAGCAGGAGGGCTCCTGATTACATACCTCTCCTGCTGCTGCTGCTGCTGGCTGTCCAGCAGCAGACTGAAGGTGGCTGCTGCTGTGCACAGGTATATAAAGGCTCAGAGCCTATTATGACACGCGCAGCCAGCGTTCCATTACCACATTCCATCTACTGCAGGCAGGATACCTGGCTGGCTGAATGTCGCTGAGAAGCTCACAGAGACCGCCATAAGCAACAGTTTAACAGAATGCCACAGACTAATCAACCAAACTTTTTGGGTTGGGTTCTCTTTTATTGTCTGCAGGCATTAAATGAAAGAAGTCAGTGTTCCAGCAGAAGGAGACAACGTTTCAGAAAAGGCATTGTAGCAAACCAAAAAAGAAATTTTAAGCGCAGCAGAGTAACCAGCGCACATACCTGTTAGCTCAGGTGAGTTTAAAAGGCTGCTGTTGATAACAAGGGCATTTGCTAAATAGATGGTGTGTGTGCAACAATATACTGAAAGGTCAATTATATTGTGCAGCTTATCTCACCACCTGTAGTTATTTAGGTGAAAGCTCCAAAATGCTTGCCTAATATGTCTGTTTATCCAAAAGGAAGTAAAAAGGGAGAGCTAGAAAGATAGCATTGCATCACATTACATGGCAATGCAATGCACAGTTGCTGAAGTTGAACCAAAATGAGCTTGTAATCTGGCTTCTGCAACTTTGAACATGAAAAATCCAATGAGGAGAAGAAAAGCAAAGCCAAAGAGTCCATCCCAAAATCCGACAAACAAGCAAAATGAACAAAAAACATTGAATTCAATTCTTTCTGATTTTAGAAACTGCATTAAAGAAGGGGTGCACCGGTCCTGGAGATACTGCAATACCAGGTCAATGCGTGGAGTGGACAGAGCAAGCTCTTTTTCCATCTCCCTGTTCTAAAAATCCATTTAATATATGGTCCCCAGATAGGGGACGTATCAGATATTAAACTGATAAGAACAGATACTACACTTGATCTTAGCCAAAAGGCCGAGAAGCGATAACCAGAATTGGTTTCAAACTACGGAGCCACCCAAGGATCCTGAAAAGTTCATTTGTGGAGATGAACTCCTGGACTCCCGTTAAGAAGACATGTTGTCAACCTCTAGATCCCTTACATGCCTGCACTTTTCGGCTTGCTGCTGCTGCAATCCACGCGTTTTAGATCTGCATAACTCCACCTCTTTAAACACAGCACCTTCACCCCCTGCTGTTCCCACCCGCCTCAACACCGTTGGAAGGGAGGAGAACCAATTAAGGCGGGGGGTGGGGTGGAACGAGCAGCTGTCTACCCTTAGCAGGAGGGCTCCTGATTACATACCTCTCCTGCTGCTGCTGCTGCTGGCTGTCCAGCAGCAGACTGAAGGTGGCTGCTGCTGTGCACAGGTATATAAAGGCTCAGAGCCTATTATGACACGCGCAGCCAGCGTTCCATTGCCACATTCCATCTACTGCAGGCAGGATACCTGGCTGGCTGAATGTCGCTGAGAAGCTCACAGAGACCGCCATAAGCAACAGTTTAACAGAATGCCACAGACTAATCAACCAAACTTTTTGGGTTGGGTTCTCTTTTATAGTCTGCAGGCATTAAATGAAAGAAGTCAGTGTTCCAGCAGAAGGAGACAACGTTTCAGAAAAGGCATTGTAGCAAACCAAAAAAGAAATTTTAAGCGCAGCAGAGTAACCAGCGCACATACCTGTTAGCTCAGGTGAGTTTAAAAGGCTGCTGTTGATAACAAGGGCATTTGCTAAATAGATGGTGTGTGTGCAACAATATACTGAAAGGTCAATTATATTGTGCAGCTTATCTCACCACCTGTAGTTATTTAGGTGAAAGCTCCAAAATGCTTGCCTAATATGTCTGTTTATCCAAAAGGAAGTAAAAAGGGAGAGCTAGAAAGATAGCATTGCATCACATTACATGGCAATGCAATGCACAGTTGCTGAAGTTGAACCAAAATGAGCTTGTAATCTGGCTTCTGCAACTTTGAACATGAAAAATCCAATGAGGAGAAGAAAAGCAAAGCCAAAGAGTCCATCCCAAAATCCGACAAACAAGCAAAATGAACAAAAAACATTGAATTCAATTCTTTCTGATTTTAGAAACTGCATTAAAGAAGGGGTGCACCGGTCCTGGAGATACTGCAATACCAGGTCAATGCGTGGAGTGGACAGAGCAAGCTCTTTTTCCATCTCCCTGTTCTAAAAATCCATTTAATATATGGTCCCCAGATAGGGGACGTATCAGATATTAAACTGATAAGAACAGATTTTTTTTTTTTTTTTTTTTTTTTTTTTTTTTTTTTTTTTTTTCCACTCAGATTACAAGTCCCATATTTACCATTTCATGCTTTGCAATGATTTCCAAATGGTATTAGGTTGTTATCCATCATTGTGGGTCATATATCAATTTTTCCAATCTTATTTTATATATATACGTTTATATTATCACAATACAGTTATTCCATATTCTTTACATCACAACATTACAATCTTTACCATTACGATTTAAGGCAACATTCCTCTCTTCAGGCCATATGCTGCCAAGGCATTCAAAAGCCTTCCATCCAGAAACCGACCATCCCAAGCTTCTTCTACCTCTTTAGCCAACGACTGAGGTATTCTGTAAGTTGAAAAAAAACGATGCATATCGCTATAAATGTTATTCCACACTTTGCGCCTTAGACTAGCCTGACTCCCCCCTTCACAACTATTTAGCATTTTCAACACTTCTTGTCTCTCCTCCATCTCCCTCATATTTTTTTCTGAAACATCCTTTGCTTTACTAGAGTCCTTCCCAGATGACAAAACTCCTTCAATTTCTTCTCTGGCTTCACATGCGACATCCTCTCTTTCTTCTTCACTAGTTTCTTCACCCTCCTCCTCCTCTTCCATATTACTTACAGCACCTTCCTTTTCATCCTGACTGGAGGACTCACTTTCCTCCTGATCTTCTGACTCCCTATCCACCTCCACTTCTTCTTCCAAGCTAGTATTTTCAATCTCAACGTCTGTGATATCACTCTCAGTATCTTCTTCCATATGATCACCTTCTTTTCTTATATCTCTTATTTGTTCCTCCTTCTTTTGAGATATGTTCTCTTCCGTTTCATCATGGGGGGCAGTTTCAGACTCTTCTTCTTTTCCATCTTCCTTGTCAACTGACTTCTCCTCCCTTTTATTGACAGGACAGCAATCATATAAATGACCACTGCCACCACATAGATTACATTTCTTACTTTTTTCACAATTCTCTGCCTTATGTCCCACTTCTTCACACTTGGCACACCACTGTAATGTACAGGAATCCTTTTCATGGCCATACTGTTTACAACGCCTACAAAACTTCGGCATACCTGTAAAGAACATATCTCCATTAACTGTCCCGATTTTGAATCTACTTGGTGGGAGTACCACAACACCATCCGAACTTTCCTTGAACTTGACCAGGAACCTCCACCTCGTGGTCCAAAAACCATATCGGTTAAACATTTTGCCAGCAGAACTCACTTTCTCACAGTACCGGGATAAAAAGGTCATGATCTCTTCTTCCAATATGAAAGGACTATACATCCTTATTACTATTAGCCTTTCCTTCCTAGGAAAATGCGACACAAAAAAAACACCTTCAAGTATCGAATCTTCCTTCACTAGATCCATTCTCTTCCAAAAGTCAGAAAAGATATCTTCTGAACAAAAAATAACATCATATATCCCTCTCTTCGGGAACTCCAACATAGACAAAACTTGTTCCATTTGAACTTCCAATAGTCCAAACAAAATCTTCTCTACCAAAAAAAACAAGCCAGACTTCTTCTTCTCTGGATCCAAAAAAAATAAACCGCACTGCATTCTTCAATCTTGCAAAAACTGGGACCTCTTCACAGGTCAGCATATTTGGGCTTCTCCCGTCCATATCTTCACACCAAAGGTGGCAAAAATCCTCCTCGCCTACTTAAAAAAAGCAGGCAGGCTGATCGCCCCTCGTTGCCCCGGGACTAATCCGGCTCCCCAAAAGCAGCAAGGGGGTGAAGCCGCACTGCTACATGCAGCGATCCCCCGAGGCCAAGGAGCCGGGTACCCAAGGCACCTCTCAGCCAAGACCAAGGCAGCAACCGGTAGATCACTGCACTTGATCTTAGCCAAAAGGCCGAGAAGCGATAACCAGAATTGGTTTCAAACTACGGAGCCACCCAAGGATCCTGAAAAGTCCATTTGTGGAGATGAGCTCCTGGACTCCCGTTAAGAAGACATGTTGTCAACCTCTAGATCCCTTACATGCCTGCACTTTTCGGCTTGCTGCTGCTGCAATCCACGCGTTTTAGATCTGCATAACTCCACCTCTTTAAACACAGCACCTTCACCCCCTGCTGTTCCCACCCGCCTCAACACCGTTGGAAGGGAGGAGAACCAATTAAGGCGGGGGGTGGGGTGGAACGAGCAGCTGTCTACCCTTAGCAGGAGGGCTCCTGATTACATACCTCTCCTGCTGCTGCTGCTGCTGGCTGTCCAGCAGCAGACTGAAGGTGGCTGCTGCTGTGCACAGGTATATAAAGGCTCAGAGCCTATTATGACACGCGCAGCCAGCGTTCCATTGCCACATTCCATCTACTGCAGGCAGGATACCTGGCTGGCTGAATGTCGCTGAGAAGCTCACAGAGACCGCCATAAGCAACAGTTTAACAGAATGCCACAGACTAATCAACCAAACTTTTTGGGTTGGGTTCTCTTTTATAGTCTGCAGGCATTAAA
Source organism: Phyllobates terribilis (assembly GCF_046119375.1). Lineage (NCBI taxonomy): Eukaryota > Metazoa > Chordata > Amphibia > Anura > Dendrobatidae > Phyllobates > Phyllobates terribilis. Next base: position 654,018,459 of record NW_027362765.1, read on the forward strand.
TGAAAGAAGTCAGTGTTCCAGCAGAAGGAGACAACGTTTCAGAAAAGGCATTGTAGCAAACCAAAAAAGAAATTTTAAGCGCAGCAGAGTAACCAGCGCACATACCTGTTAGCTCAGGTGAGTTTAAAAGGCTGCTGTTGATAACAAGGGCATTTGCTAAATAGATGGTGTGTGTGCAACAATATACTGAAAGGTCAATTATATTGTGCAGCTTATCTCACCACCTGTAGTTATTTAGGTGAAAGCTCCAAAATGCTTGCCTAATATGTCTGTTTATCCAAAAGGAAGTAAAAAGGGAGAGCTAGAAAGATAGCATTGCATCACATTACATGGCAATGCAATGCACAGTTGCTGAAGTTGAACCAAAATGAGCTTGTAATCTGGCTTCTGCAACTTTGAACATGAAAAATCCAATGAGGAGAAGAAAAGCAAAGCCAAAGAGTCCATCCCAAAATCCGACAAACAAGCAAAATGAACAAAAAACATTGAATTCAATTCTTTCTGATTTTAGAAACTGCATTAAAGAAGGGGTGCACCGGTCCTGGAGATACTGCAATACCAGGTCAATGCGTGGAGTGGACAGAGCAAGCTCTTATTCCATCTCCCTGTTCTAAAAATCCATTTAATATATGGTCCCCAGATAGGGGACGTATCAGATATTAAACTGATAAGAACAGATACTACACTTGATCTTAGCCAAAAGGCCGAGAAGCGATAACCAGAATTGGTTTCAAACTACGGAGCCACCCAAGGATCCTGAAAAGTCCATTTGTGGAGATGAGCTCCTGGACTCCCGTTAAGAAGACATGTTGTCAACCTCTAGATCCCTTACATGCCTGCACTTTTCGGCTTGCTGCTGCTGCAATCCACGCGTTTTAGATCTGCATAACTCCACCTCTTTAAACACAGCACCTTCACCCCCTGCTGTTCCCACCCGCCTCAACACCGTTGGAAGGGAGGAGAACCAATTAAGGCGGGGGGTGGGGTGGAACGAGCAGCTATCTACCCTTAGCAGGAGGGCTCCTGATTACATACCTCTCCTGCTGCTGCTGCTGCTGGCTGTCCAGCAGCAGACTGAAGGTGGCTGCTGCTGTGCACAGGTATATAAAGGCTCAGAGCCTATTATGACACGCGCAGCCAGCGTTCCATTGCCACATTCCATCTACTGCAGGCAGGATACCTGGCTGGCTGAATGTCGCTGAGAAGCTCACAGAGACCGCCATAAGCAACAGTTTAACAGAATGCCACAGACTAATCAACCAAACTTTTTGGGTTGGGTTCTCTTTTATAGTCTGCAGGCATTAAATGAAAGAAGTCAGTGTTCCAGCAGAAGGAGACAACGTTTCAGAAAAGGCATTGTAGCAAACCAAAAAAGAAATTTTAAGCGCAGCAGAGTAACCAGCGCACATACCTGTTAGCTCAGGTGAGTTTAAAAGGCTGCTGTTGATAACAAGGGCATTTGCTAAATAGATGGTGTGTGTGCAACAATATACTGAAAGGTCAATTATATTGTGCAGCTTATCTCACCACCTGTAGTTATTTAGGTGAAAGCTCCAAAATGCTTGCCTAATATGTCTGTTTATCCAAAAGGAAGTAAAAAGGGAGAGCTAGAAAGATAGCATTGCATCACATTACATGGCAATGCAATGCACAGTTGCTGAAGTTGAACCAAAATGAGCTTGTAATCTGGCTTCTGCAACTTTGAACATGAAAAATCCAATGAGGAGAAGAAAAGCAAAGCCAAAGAGTCCATCCCAAAATCCGACAAACAAGCAAAATGAACAAAAAACATTGAATTCAATTCTTTCTGATTTTAGAAACTGCATTAAAGAAGGGGTGCACCGGTCCTGGAGATACTGCAATACCAGGTCAATGCGTGGAGTGGACAGAGCAAGCTCTTTTTCCATCTCCCTGTTCTAAAAATCCATTTAATATATGGTCCCCAGATAGGGGACGTATCAGATATTAAACTGATAAGAACAGATACTACACTTGATCTTAGCCAAAAGGCCGAGAAGCGATAACCAGAATTGGTTTCAAACTACGGAGCCACCCAAGGATCCTGAAAAGTCCATTTGTGGAGATGAGCTCCTGGACTCCCGTTAAGAAGACATGTTGTCAACCTCTAGATCCCTTACATGCCTGCACTTTTCAGCTTGCTGCTGCTGCAATCCACGCGTTTTAGATCTGCATAACTCCACCTCTTTAAACACAGCACCTTCACCCCCTGCTGTTCCCACCCGCCTCAACACCGTTGGAAGGGAGGAGAACCAATTAAGGCGGGGGGTGGGGTGGAACGAGCAGCTGTCTACCCTTAGCAGGAGGGCTCCTGATTACATACCTCTCCTGCTGCTGCTGCTGGCTGTCCAGCAGCAGACTGAAGGTGGCTGCTGCTGTGCACAGGCATATAAAGGCTCAGAGCCTATTATGACACGCGCAGCCAGCGTTCCATTGCCACATTCCATCTACTGCAGGCAGGATACCTGGCTGGCTGAATGTCGCTGAGAAGCTCACAGAGACCGCCATAAGCAACAGTTTAACAGAATGCCACAGACTAATCAACCAAACTTTTTGGGTTGGGTTCTCTTTTATAGTCTGCAGGCATTAAATGAAAGAAGTCAGTGTTCCAGCAGAAGGAGACAACGTTTCAGAAAAGGCATTGTAGCAAACCAAAAAAGAAATTTTAAGCGCAGCAGAGTAACCAGCGCACATACCTGTTAGCTCAGGTGAGTTTAAAAGGCTGCTGTTGATAACAAGGGCATTTGCTAAATAGATGGTGTGTGTGCAACAATATACTGAAAGGTCAATTATATTGTGCAGCTTATCTCACCACCTGTAGTTATTTAGGTGAAAGCTCCAAAATGCTTGCCTAATATGTCTGTTTATCCAAAAGGAAGTAAAAAGGGAGAGCTAGAAAGATAGCATTGCATCACATTACATGGCAATGCAATGCACAGTTGCTGAAGTTGAACCAAAATGAGCTTGTAATCTGGCTTCTGCAACTTTGAACATGAAAAATCCAATGAGGAGAAGAAAAGCAAAGCCAAAGAGTCCATCCCAAAATCCGACAAACAAGCAAAATGAACAAAAAACATTGAATTCAATTCTTTCTGATTTTAGAAACTGCATTAAAGAAGGGGTGCACCGGTCCTGGAGATACTGCAATACCAGGTCAATGCGTGGAGTGGACAGAGCAAGCTCTTTTTCCATCTCCCTGTTCTAAAAATCCATTTAATATATGGTCCCCAGATAGGGGACGTATCAGATATTAAACTGATAAGAACAGATACTACACTTGATCTTAGCCAAAAGGCCGAGAAGCGATAACCAGAATTGGTTTCAAACTACGGAGCCACCCAAGGATCCTGAAAAGTTCATTTGTGGAGATGAACTCCTGGACTCCCGTTAAGAAGACATGTTGTCAACCTCTAGATCCCTTACATGCCTGCACTTTTCGGCTTGCTGCTGCTGCAATCCACGCGTTTTAGATCTGCATAACTCCACCTCTTTAAACACAGCACCTTCACCCCCTGCTGTTCCCACCCGCCTCAACACCGTTGGAAGGGAGGAGAACCAATTAAGGCGGGGGGTGGGGTGGAACGAGCAGCTGTCTACCCTTAGCAGGAGGGCTCCTGATTACATACCTCTCCTGCTGCTGCTGCTGCTGGCTGTCCAGCAGCAGACTGAAGGTGGCTGCTGCTGTGCACAGGTATATAAAGGCTCAGAGCCTATTATGACACGCGCAGCCAGCGTTCCATTGCCACATTCCATCTACTGCAGGCAGGATACCTGGCTGGCTGAATGTCGCTGAGAAGCTCACAGAGACCGCCATAAGCAACAGTTTAACAGAATGCCACAGACTAATCAACCAAACTTTTTGGGTTGGGTTCTCTTTTATAGTCTGCAGGCATTAAATGAAAGAAGTCAGTGTTCCAGCAGAAGGAGACAACGTTTCAGAAAAGGCATTGTAGCAAACCAAAAAAGAAATTTTAAGCGCAGCAGAGTAACCAGCGCACATACCTGTTAGCTCAGGTGAGTTTAAAAGGCTGCTGTTGATAACAAGGGCATTTGCTAAATAGATGGTGTGTGTGCAACAATATACTGAAAGGTCAATTATATTGTGCAGCTTATCTCACCACCTGTAGTTATTTAGGTGAAAGCTCCAAAATGCTTGCCTAATATGTCTGTTTATCCAAAAGGAAGTAAAAAGGGAGAGCTAGAAAGATAGCATTGCATCACATTACATGGCAATGCAATGCACAGTTGCTGAAGTTGAACCAAAATGAGCTTGTAATCTGGCTTCTGCAACTTTGAACATGAAAAATCCAATGAGGAGAAGAAAAGCAAAGCCAAAGAGTCCATCCCAAAATCCGACAAACAAGCAAAATGAACAAAAAACATTGAATTCAATTCTTTCTGATTTTAGAAACTGCATTAAAGAAGGGGTGCACCGGTCCTGGAGATACTGCAATACCAGGTCAATGCGTGGAGTGGACAGAGCAAGCTCTTTTTCCATCTCCCTGTTCTAAAAATCCATTTAATATATGGTCCCCAGATAGGGGACGTATCAGATATTAAACTGATAAGAACAGATACTACACTTGATCTTAGCCAAAAGGCCGAGAAGCGATAACCAGAATTGGTTTCAAACTACGGAGCCACCCAAGGATCCTGAAAAGTCCATTTGTGGAGATGAGCTCCTGGACTCCCGTTAAGAAGACATGTTGTCAACCTCTAGATCCCTTACATGCCTGCACTTTTCGGCTTGCTGCTGCTGCAATCCACGCGTTTTAGATCTGCATAACTCCACCTCTTTAAACACAGCACCTTCACCCCCTGCTGTTCCCACCCGCCTCAACACCGTTGGAAGGGAGGAGAACCAATTAAGGCGGGGGGTGGGGTGGAACGAGCAGCTGTCTACCCTTAGCAGGAGGGCTCCTGATTACATACCTCTCCTGCTGCTGCTGCTGCTGGCTGTCCAGCAGCAGACTGAAGGTGGCTGCTGCTGTGCACAGGTATATAAAGGCTCAGAGCCTATTATGACACACGCAGCCAGCGTTCCATTGCCACATTCCATCTACTGCAGGCAGGATACCTGGCTGGCTGAATGTCGCTGAGAAGCTCACAGAGACCGCCATAAGCAACAGTTTAACAGAATGCCACAGACTAATCAACCAAACTTTTTGGGTTGGGTTCTCTTTTATAGTCTGCAGGCATTAAATGAAAGAAGTCAGTGTTCCAGCAGAAGGAGACAACGTTTCAGAAAAGGCATTGTAGCAAACCAAAAAAGAAATTTTAAGCGCAGCAGAGTAACCAGCGCACATACCTGTTAGCTCAGGTGAGTTTAAAAGGCTGCTGTTGATAACAAGGGCATTTGCTAAATAGATGGTGTGTGTGCAACAATATACTGAAAGGTCAATTATATTGTGCAGCTTATCTCACCACCTGTAGTTATTTAGGTGAAAGCTCCAAAATGCTTGCCTAATATGTCTGTTTATCCAAAAGTAAGTAAAAAGGGAGAGCTAGAAAGATAGCATTGCATCACATTACATGGCAATGCAATGCACAGTTGCTGAAGTTGAACCAAAATGAGCTTGTAATCTGGCTTCTGCAACTTTGAACATGAAAAATCCAATGAGGAGAAGAAAAGCAAAGCCAAAGAGTCCATCCCAAAATCCGACAAACAAGCAAAATGAACAAAAAACATTGAATTCAATTCTTTCTGATTTTAGAAACTGCATTAAAGAAGGGGTGCACCGGTCCTGGAGATACTGCAATACCAGGTCAATGCGTGGAGTGGACAGAGCAAGCTCTTTTTCCATCTCCCTGTTCTAAAAATCCATTTAATATATGGTCCCCAGATAGGGGACGTATCAGATATTAAACTGATAAGAACAGATACTACACTTGATCTTAGCCAAAAGGCTGAGAAGCGATAACCAGAATTGGTTTCAAACTACGGAGCCACCCAAGGATCCTGAAAAGTCCATTTGTGGAGATGAGCTCCTGGACTCCCGTTAAGAAGACATGTTGTCAACCTCTAGATCCCTTACATGCCTGCACTTTTCGGCTTGCTGCTGCTGCAATCCACGCGTTTTAGATCTGCATAACTCCACCTCTTTAAACACAGCACCTTCACCCCCTGCTGTTCCCACCCGCCTCAACACCGTTGGAAGGGAGGAGAACCAATTAAGGCGGGGGGTGGGGTGGAACGAGCAGCTGTCTACCCTTAGCAGGAGGGCTCCTGATTACATACCTCTCCTGCTGCTGCTGCTGCTGGCTGTCCAGCAGCAGACTGAAGGTGGCTGCTGCTGTGCACAGGTATATAAAGGCTCAGAGCCTATTATGACACGCGCAGCCAGCGTTCCATTGCCACATTCCATCTACTGCAGGCAGGATACCTGGCTGGCTGAATGTCGCTGAGAAGCTCACAGAGACCGCCATAAGCAACAGTTTAACAGAATGCCACAGACTAATCAACCAAACTTTTTGGGTTGGGTTCTCTTTTATAGTCTGCAGGCATTAAATGAAAGAAGTCAGTGTTCCAGCAGAAGGAGACAACGTTTCAGAAAAGGCATTGTAGCAAACCAAAAAAGAAATTTTAAGCGCAGCAGAGTAACCAGCGCACATACCTGTTAGCTCAGGTGAGTTTAAAAGGCTGCTGTTGATAACACGGGCATTTGCTAAATAGATGGTGTGTGTGCAACAATATACTGAAAGGTCAATTATATTGTGCAGCTTATCTCACCACCTGTAGTTATTTAGGTGAAAGCTCCAAAATGCTTGCCTAATATGTCTGTTTATCCAAAAGGAAGTAAAAAGGGAGAGCTAGAAAGATAGCATTGCATCACATTACATGGCAATGCAATGCACAGTTGCTGAAGTTGAACCAAAATGAGCTTGTAATCTGGCTTCTGCAACTTTGAACATGAAAAATCCAATGAGGAGAAGAAAAGCAAAGCCAAAGAGTCCATCCCAAAATCCGACAAACAAGCAAAATGAACAAAAAACATTGAATTCAATTCTTTCTGATTTTAGAAACTGCATTAAAGAAGGGGTGCACCGGTCCTGGAGATACTGCAATACCAGGTCAATGCGTGGAGTGGACAGAGCAAGCTCTTTTTCCATCTCCCTGTTCTAAAAATCCATTTAATATATGGTCCCCAGATAGGGGACGTATCAGATATTAAACTGATAAGAACAGATACTACACTTGATCTTAGCCAAAAGGCCGAGAAGCGATAACCAGAATTGGTTTCAAACTACGGAGCCACCCAAGGATCCTGAAAAGTCCATTTGTGGAGATGAGCTCCTGGACTCCCGTTAAGAAGACATGTTGTCAACCTCTAGATCCCTTACATGCCTGCACTTTTCGGCTTGCTGCTGCTGCAATCCACGCGTTTTAGATCTGCATAACTCCACCTCTTTAAACACAGCACCTTCACCCCCTGCTGTTCCCACCCGCCTCAACACCGTTGGAAGGGAGGAGAACCAATTAAGGCGGGGGGTGGGGTGGAACGAGCAGCTGTCTACCCTTAGCAGGAGGGCTCCTGATTACATACCTCTCCTGCTGCTGCTGCTGCTGGCTGTCCAGCAGCAGACTGAAGGTGGCTGCTGCTGTGCACAGGTATATAAAGGCTCAGAGCCTATTATGACACGCGCAGCCAGCGTTCCATTGCCACATTCCATCTACTGCAGGCAGGATACCTGGCTGGCTGAATGTCGCTGAGAAGCTCACAGAGACCGCCATAAGCAACAGTTTAACAGAATGCCACAGACTAATCAACCAAACTTTTTGGGTTGGGTTCTCTTTTATAGTCTGCAGGCATTAAATGAAAGAAGTCAGTGTTCCAGCAGAAGGAGACAACGTTTCAGAAAAGGCATTGTAGCAAACCAAAAAAGAAATTTTAAGCGCAGCAGAGTAACCAGCGCACATACCTGTTAGCTCAGGTGAGTTTAAAAGGCTGCTGTTGATAACAAGGGCATTTGCTAAATAGATGGTGTGTGTGCAACAATATACTGAAAGGTCAATTATATTGTGCAGCTTATCTCACCACCTGTAGTTATTTAGGTGAAAGCTCCAAAATGCTTGCCTAATATGTCTGTTTATCCAAAAGGAAGTAAAAAGGGAGAGCTAGAAAGATAGCATTGCATCACATTACATGGCAATGCAATGCACAGTTGCTGAAGTTGAACCAAAATGAGCTTGTAATCTGGCTTCTGCAACTTTGAACATGAAAAATCCAATGAGGAGAAGAAAAGCAAAGCCAAAGAGTCCATCCCAAAATCTGACAAACAAGCAAAATGAACAAAAAACATTGAATTCAATTCTTTCTGATTTTAGAAACTGCATTAAAGAAGGGGTGCACCGGTCCTGGAGATACTGCAATACCAGGTCAATGCGTGGAGTGGACAGAGCAAGCTCTTTTTCCATCTCCCTGTTCTAAAAATCCATTTAATATATGGTCCCCAGATAGGGGACGTATCAGATATTAAACTGATAAGAACAGATACTACACTTGATCTTAGCCAAAAGGCCGAGAAGCGATAACCAGAATTGGTTTCAAACTACGGAGCCACCCAAGGATCCTGAAAAGTCCATTTGTGGAGATGAGCTCCTGGACTCCCGTTAAGAAGACATGTTGTCAACCTCTAGATCCCTTACATGCCTGCACTTTTCGGCTTGCTGCTGCTGCAATCCACGCGTTTTAGATCTGCATAACTCCACCTCTTTAAACACAGCACCTTCACCCCCTGCTGTTCCCACCCGCCTCAACACCGTTGGAAGGGAGGAGAACCAATTAAGGCGGGGGGTGGGGTGGAACGAGCAGCTGTCTACCCTTAGCAGGAGGGCTCCTGATTACATACCTCTCCTGCTGCTGCTGCTGCTGCTGGCTGTCCAGCAGCAGACTGAAGGTGGCTGCTGCTGTGCACAGGTATATAAAGGCTCAGAGCCTATTATGACACGCGCAGCCAGCGTTCCATTGCCACATTCCATCTACTGCAGGCAGGATACCTGGCTGGCTGAATGTCGCTGAGAAGCTCACAGAGACCGCCATAAGCAACAGTTTAACAGAATGCCACAGACTAATCAACCAAACTTTTTGGGTTGGGTTCTCTTTTATAGTCTGCAGGCATTAAATGAAAGAAGTCAGTGTTCCAGCAGAAGGAGACAACGTTTCAGAAAAGGCATTGTAGCAAACCAAAAAAGAAATTTTAAGCGCAGCAGAGTAACCAGCGCACATACCTGTTAGCTCAGGTGAGTTTAAAAGGCTGCTGTTGATAACAAGGGCATTTGCTTAATAGATGGTGTGTATGCAACAATATACTGAAAGGTCAATTATATTGTGCAGCTTATCTCACCACCTGTAGTTATTTAGGTGAAAGCTCCAAAATGCTTGCCTAATATGTCTGTTTATCCAAAAGGAAGTAAAAAGGGAGAGCTAGAAAGATAGCATTGCATCACATTACATGGCAATGCAATGCACAGTTGCTGAAGTTGAACCAAAATGAGCTTGTAATCTGGCTTCTGCAACTTTGAACATGAAAAATCCAATGAGGAGAAGAAAAGCAAAGCCAAAGAGTCCATCCCAAAATCCGACAAACAAGCAAAATGAACAAAAAACATTGAATTCAATTCTTTCTGATTTTAGAAACTGCATTAAAGAAGGGGTGCACCGGTCCTGGAGATACTGCAATACCAGGTCAATGCGTGGAGTGGACAGAGCAAGCTCTTTTTCCATCTCCCTGTTCTAAAAATCCATTTAATATATGGTCCCCAGATAGGGGACGTATCAGATATTAAACTGATAAGAACAGATACTACACTTGATCTTAGCCAAAAGGCCGAGAAGCGATAACCAGAATTGGTTTCAAACTACGGAGCCACCCAAGGATCCTGAAAAGTCCATTTGTGGAGATGAGCTCCTGGACTCCCGTTAAGAAGACATGTTGTCAACCTCTAGATCCCTTACATGCCTGCACTTTTCGGCTTGCTGCTGCTGCAATCCACGCGTTTTAGATCTGCATAACTCCACCTCTTTAAACACAGCACCTTCACCCCCTGCTGTTCCCACCCGCCTCAACACCGTTGGAAGGGAGGAGAACCAATTAAGGCGGGGGGTGGGGTGGAACGAGCAGCTGTCTACCCTTAGCAGGAGGGCTCCTGATTACATACCTCTCCTGCTGCTGCTGCTGCTGGCTGTCCAGCAGCAGACTGAAGGTGGCTGCTGCTGTGCACAGGTATATAAAGGCTCAGAGCCTATTATGACACGCGCAGCCAGCGTTCCATTGCCACATTCCATCTACTGCAGGCAGGATACCTGGCTGGCTGAATGTCGCTGAGAAGCTCACAGAGACCGCCATAAGCAACAGTTTAACAGAATGCCACAGACTAATCAACCAAACTTTTTGGGTTGGGTTCTCTTTTATAGTCTGCAGGCATTAAATGAAAGAAGTCAGTGTTCCAGCAGAAGGAGACAACGTTTCAGAAAAGGCATTGTAGCAAACCAAAAAAGAAATTTTAAGCGCAGCAGAGTAACCAGCGCACATACCTGTTAGCTCAGGTGAGTTTAAAAGGCTGCTGTTGATAACAAGGGCATTTGCTAAATAGATGGTGTGTGTGCAACAATATACTGAAAGGTCAATTATATTGTGCAGCTTATCTCACCACCTGTAGTTATTTAGGTGAAAGCTCCAAAATGCTTGCCTAATATGTCTGTTTATCCAAAAGGAAGTAAAAAGGGAGAGCTAGAAAGATAGCATTGCATCACATTACATGGCAATGCAATGCACAGTTGCTGAAGTTGAACCAAAATGACCTTGTAATCTGGCTTCTGCAACTTTGAACATGAAAAATCCAATGAGGAGAAGAAAAGCAAAGCCAAAGAGTCCATCCCAAAATCCGACAAACAAGCAAAATGAACAAAAAACATTGAATTCAATTCTTTCTGATTTTAGAAACTGCATTAAAGAAGGGGTGCACCGGTCCTGGAGATACTGCAATACCAGGTCAATGCGTGGAGTGGACAGAGCAAGCTCTTTTTCCATCTCCCTGTTCTAAAAATCCATTTAATATATGGTCCCCAGATAGGGGACGTATCAGATATTAAACTGATAAGAACAGATACTACACTTGATCTTAGCCAAAAGGCCGAGAAGCGATAACCAGAATTGGTTTCAAACTACGGAGCCACCCAAGGATCCTGAAAAGTCCATTTGTGGAGATGAGCTCCTGGACTCCCGTTAAGAAGACATGTTGTCAACCTCTAGATCCCTTACATGCCTGCACTTTTCGGCTTGCTGCTGCTGCAATCCACGCGTTTTAGATCTGCATAACTCCACCTCTTTAAACACAGCACCTTCACCCCCTGCTGTTCCCACCCGCCTCAACACCGTTGGAAGGGAGGAGAACCAATTAAGGCGGGGGGTGGGGTGGAACGAGCAGCTGTCTACCCTTAGCAGGAGGGCTCCTGATTACATACCTCTCCTGCTGCTGCTGCTGCTGGCTGTCCAGCAGCAGACTGAAGGTGGCTGCTGCTGTGCACAGGTATATAAAGGCTCAGAGCCTATTATGACACGCGCAGCCAGCGTTCCATTGCCACATTCCATCTACTGCAGGCAGGATACCTGGCTGGCTGAATGTCGCTGAGAAGCTCACAGAGACCGCCATAAGCAACAGTTTAACAGAATGCCACAGACTAATCAACCAAACTTTTTGGGTTGGGTTCTCTTTTATAGTCTGCAGGCATTAAATGAAAGAAGTCAGTGTTCCAGCAGAAGGAGACAACGTTTCAGAAAAGGCATTGTAGCAAACCAAAAAAGAAATTTTAAGCGCAGCAGAGTAACCAGCGCACATACCTGTTAGCTCAGGTGAGTTTAAAAGGCTGCTGTTGATAACAAGGGCATTTGCTAAATAGATGGTGTGTGTGCAACAATATACTGAAAGGTCAATTACATTGTGCAGCTTATCTCACCACCTGTAGTTATTTAGGTGAAAGCTCCAAAATGCTTGCCTAATATGTCTGTTTATCCAAAAGGAAGTAAAAAGGGAGAGCTAGAAAGATAGCATTGCATCACATTACATGGCAATGCAATGCACAGTTGCTGAAGTTGAACCAAAATGAGCTTGTAATCTGGCTTCTGCAACTTTGAACATGAAAAATCCAATGAGGAGAAGAAAAGCAAAGCCAAAGAGTCCATCCCAAAATCCGACAAACAAGCAAAATGAACAAAAAACATTGAATTCAATTCTTTCTGATTTTAGAAACTGCATTAAAGAAGGGGTGCACCGGTCCTGGAGATACTGCAATACCAGGTCAATGCGTGGAGTGGACAGAGCAAGCTCTTTTTCCATCTCCCTGTTCTAAAAATCCATTTAATATATGGTCCCCAGATAGGGGACGTATCAGATATTAAACTGATAAGAACAGATACTACACTTGATCTTAGCCAAAAGGCCGAGAAGCGATAACCAGAATTGGTTTCAAACTACGGAGCCACCCAAGGATCCTGAAAAGTCCATTTGTGGAGATGAGCTCCTGGACTCCCGTTAAGAAGACATGTTGTCAACCTCTAGATCCCTTACATGCCTGCACTTTTCGGCTTGCTGCTGCTGCAATCCACGCGTTTTAGATCTGCATAACTCCACCTCTTTAAACACAGCACCTTCACCCCCTGCTGTTCCCACCCGCCTCAACACCGTTGGAAGGGAGGAGAACCAATTAAGGCGGGGGGTGGGGTGGAACGAGCAGCTGTCTACCCTTAGCAGGAGGGCTCCTGATTACATACCTCTCCTGCTGCTGCTGCTGCTGGCTGTCCAGCAGCAGACTGAAGGTGGCTGCTGCTGTGCACAGGTATATAAAGGCTCAGAGCCTATTATGACACGCGCAGCCAGCGTTCCATTGCCACATTCCATCTACTGCAGGCAGGATACCTGGCTGGCTGAATGTCGCTGAGAAGCTCACAGAGACCGCCATAAGCAACAGTTTAACAGAATGCCACAGACTAATCAACCAAACTTTTTGGGTTGGGTTCTCTTTTATAGTCTGCAGGCATTAAATGAAAGAAGTCAGTGTTCCAGCAGAAGGAGACAACGTTTCAGAAAAGGCATTGTAGCAAACCAAAAAAGAAATTTTAAGCGCAGCAGAGTAACCAGCGCACATACCTGTTAGCTCAGGTGAGTTTAAAAGGCTGCTGTTGATAACAAGGGCATTTGCTAAATAGATGGTGTGTGTGCAACAATATACTGAAAGGTCAATTATATTGTGCAGCTTATCTCACCACCTGTAGTTATTTAGGTGAAAGCTCCAAAATGCTTGCCTAATATGTCTGTTTATCCAAAAGGAAGTAAAAAGGGAGAGCTAGAAAGATAGCATTGCATCACATTACATGGCAATGCAATGCACAGTTGCTGAAGTTGAACCAAAATGAGCTTGTAATCTGGCTTCTGCAACTTTGAACATGAAAAATCCAATGAGGAGAAGAAAAGCAAAGCCAAAGAGTCCATCCCAAAATCCGACAAACAAGCAAAATGAACAAAAAACATTGAATTCAATTCTTTCTGATTTTAGAAACTGCATTAAAGAAGGGGTGCACCGGTCCTGGAGATACTGCAATACCAGGTCAATGCGTGGAGTGGACAGAGCAAGCTCTTTTTCCATCTCCCTGTTCTAAAAATCCATTTAATATATGGTCCCCAGATAGGGGACGTATCAGATATTAAACTGATAAGAACAGATTTTTTTTCTTTTTTTTTTTCTTTTCATCGAAAGCCCGAATTCGTGTACAAAACCCGAGTGCGCTTAAAAAAGTGACAAGTGCCACAAAAAAAGTGCACTAGGATGCTGGTCTTCTTGAAACCCTCTCCAAAAGGAGAAGGGTCCCCCAAACCATTCCCCGTCCCTCCGAGCCAAAAGGCCACAGCGAGGAACAGGGACAAAAAGCCACCTCCAGCCGAAGCCAGAGGCGACCCAATCATACCCCCAGCACCTGCCCGAGTTCTCACCCGAGCAAGGCACTGGGAGCCAAAGACTGTGCTCCCCTCCCGGAAGAGGGGAGCCAACAACGCTCTCCTCCCGAAAGAGGAGAGCCAGGGGGGTTCAGGGGGGAGCGGAACCTGATGGCCACACACTCCCCCCCTAGACCTGCCAAGAGAGGAACCCGTAAGGGAACCGCATCCCGACAAAATCCTAGTAGGACGTGACACACGTGAATAAGTGGACACACAGTGACAAAGAAATTAAATAAATAGTGAAGGTTTCACAGTATAATACTGCCCGGACCTTCAACCGGGAATTGAAAAATTCCCCATCCTAAGGCCAGAAGGCCCGGAATAAGGGTGTGTGCGAAGAAAGAAAATTTGAAGTGCTTGTGCAAATGTGCCATAAACTCAAGTGGGGTTCCCAATCCCAGTGAGTTAAGGCACCCCAGGGTCACCACTCCTGGGGCACTTCACACTTCGAGCTTTCGATCTTCCCCGGCCCAATGGCGTCGATCCTGGGGGGCCATGCTTTCCACCAGATGACTATATTAGCCACCTGGCGTACTAACAAGCGCCTAAACCCCAGTGTGCATAATGTATCAATCTACTAGGGCGGCCAACATCCAAAACCGCCTTTTCGAAAGATACTACACTTGATCTTAGCCAAAAGGCCGAGAAGCGATAACCAGAATTGGTTTCAAACTACGGAGCCACCCAAGGATCCTGAAAAGTCCATTTGTGGAGATGAGCTCCTGGACTCCCGTTAAGAAGACATGTTGTCAACCTCTAGATCCCTTACATGCCTGCACTTTTCGGCTTGCTGCTGCTGCAATCCACGCGTTTTAGATCTGCATAACTCCACCTCTTTAAACACAGCACCTTCACCCCCTGCTGTTCCCACCCGCCTCAACACCGTTGGAAGGGAGGAGAACCAATTAAGGCGGGGGGTGGGGTGGAACGAGCAGCTGTCTACCCTTAGCAGGAGGGCTCCTGATTACATACCTCTCCTGCTGCTGCTGCTGCTGGCTGTCCAGCAGCAGACTGAAGGTGGCTGCTGCTGTGCACAGGTATATAAAGGCTCAGAGCCTATTATGACACGCGCAGCCAGCGTTCCATTGCCACATTCCATCTACTGCAGGCAGGATACCTGGCTGGCTGAATGTCGCTGAGAAGCTCACAGAGACCGCCATAAGCAACAGTTTAACAGAATACCACAGACTAATCAACCAAACTTTTTGGGTTGGGTTCTCTTTTATAGTCTGCAGGCATTAAATGAAAGAAGTCAGTGTTCCAGCAGAAGGAGACAACGTTTCAGAAAAGGCATTGTAGCAAACCAAAAAAGAAATTTTAAGCGCAGGAGAGTAACCAGCGCACATACCTGTTAGCTCAGGTGAGTTTAAAAGGCTGCTGTTGATAACAAGGGCATTTGCTAAATAGATGGTGTGTGTGCAACAATATACTGAAAGGTCAATTATATTGTGCAGCTTATCTCACCACCTGTAGTTATTTAGGTGAAAGCTCCAAAATGCTTGCCTAATATGTCTGTTTATCCAAAAGGAAGTAAAAAGGGAGAGCTAGAAAGATAGCATTGCATCACATTACATGGCAATGCAATGCACAGTTGCTGAAGTTGAACCAAAATGAGCTTGTAATCTGGCTTCTGCAACTTTGAACATGAAAAATCCAATGAGGAGAAGAAAAGCAAAGCCAAAGAGTCCATCCCAAAATCCGACAAACAAGCAAAATGAACAAAAAACATTGAATTCAATTCTTTCTGATTTTAGAAACTGCATTAAAGAAGGGGTGCACCGGTCCTGGAGATACTGCAATACCAGGTCAATGCGTGGAGTGGACAGAGCAAGCTCTTTTTCCATCTCCCTGTTCTAAAAATCCATTTAATATATGGTCCCCAGATAGGGGACGTATCAGATATTAAACTGATAAGAACAGATTTTTTTTTTTTTTTTTCTCCTCAGACGAGGAAATTCCACAGTCTATGGAAACCAGACAAAGGAAAATTCCATCAAAACAGCTGCGTCAAATCCAATACGCAATTTGCTGTCCCCATCATCATCGGAAATATTTATTTCATATTTCAAAACAACAATAACAAAAATCAAGAGGTACTAACAATATATCTCCACTTTTTAACTTTCCATATTCCCTCCGCATCCACTTCCCCTCTCCTCTTTTTGTCCCATAGGAAACACACATACATCTTCCCCAAAATCACCTTCACACTATCCTTTACAGCAATTTCCTTCCTTTTAAACACATACACATTCCTCACATCCCATAACACTTCCTTTATACATGCAAGCATCAACCACAAGACTCTTTCCTTCGTCCCATCACATATTCCCAAACCAAACATAAACAACTCAAAAGACAACAAATTCACACCACACAATTCTTTACACAAAGGCCCCATTCTCCCAATCACATCTCTAGCATACTGGCAATTCCAAAAAACATGCAACACACTTTCCCTTCCACCACAGCCATTTCTTGGACACATTTCACTCCTCACCAAACCTCTATTCCTCTGAAACTCTCTCACAGGTAATACTCCATGTAAAGACTGCCACACAACTTCACTCTGTTTGTTGGTCATACCACTCATCCGCACTTTCTTCCAAACCTTCTGCACATCACCACCCCTAACCATATTTATTCCACATTCTACCTCTCTACATTCAATCATCCTATACACAGCCTTCTTATTCTCCAGCAATCTCACATCTGCATCACACAGTTCATACCTCACCAAAAACTTATAAACCCACACATACCATACAGGCACCTCAAAAGCAATCGGACATCGCAAATCCCTTTCTTGCCACTTTAAACGAAACAAATACGCTCCAAATAAATACCTACACATAGATGAAAACTTTCCATCCGCCCTAATCACTTTCAAAACAAACACAACGATATTCACACCAAAAAACACGTCCAAATTCGGAAAACCCAAACCACCTTTTTCCACTCTTTTAACCAAAATTTCTCTCCTAGCTCTCTCCATTTTCGAGTTCCACAAAAAAACAAATAAAATTCTATTCAAGCTTCTCATACACATATATCCTGGTGGAAATACTACCGCAATATATAAAAATATTGGCAACACCACACTCTTAACAATTAAAATCTTCCCAAAAAAGGATAAACTCCTCAATTTCCAAAAATTCAACTTCTGCTCAACTTTTCCTTTCGCATCATCCCAACTTTCTTTCCCATCCAAACTCTCTGAAAACTTCACACCCAAAACTTTAATAGGTCCATTCACTACATTCACACCTACATCCCTACTTAAACTTCCGCCTCCAAAACCCTTACACTCACTCTTTTCCCAATTCACTTTAAACGCAGATGCACCACAAAAAATAGACACTAACAACTTCACCCGCCTCACCGAACATTCAGAATCACATAATACACACACGTCATCCATATAACCACTCACCTTCCATTCTTTTCCTCCACCTCCCGGCACTTGCACACCACGAATTACCTTATCTTTCCTCAGCATACACAACAATGGCTCAATTGCACAAATAAATGCTACAGGGGACAAAGGACACCCCTGTCGCACACCCGAAAACACATTCACTTTCCTACCCACATACCCATTCATTAAAACACAGCTATAAACACGCGCATACAAACTTCTCACTCGCCCAACAAAATCAGCCGGAAAACCCATTTTTAACAACACTCTGAACAAAAAACCATGCGACAACCTATCATAAGCCTTTTCAAAATCCAAACTTAACAAAAATACACTCTTCTTACGACCCATGCAATCCCATAGACAATCTCTTAACATACACACACACTCATGAATCCGCCTCCCAGGTACCGCACAACACTGCTCATCCCCAATCACACTCTCTATCACATCACGCATCCTATTAGCCATAAGTTTTGCATAGATTTTATAATCACAATTAAGTAACGTTATTGGCCTCCAATTCCTCAGACTTTTCAAATCCCCTTTCTTAGGAATTAACACAACCATACCTGCACGCATACTCTCAGTCACCTCCATGTTTCCCCACATATACTTACATACATCCACAAAGTCCTTACCAATCACACCCCACATCACACGATAAAATTCTACTGGGAGGCCATCCTCCCCCGGCGTCTTATTCAAAGCCATACTACACATAACCTTCCATACCTCATCACCAGTCACCTCACCCATCACTCTCTCTCTTTCTGCTTCACTCAACTTACTCTCTAACACACTCAAAACATCATTCTCCAAACATTCATCCCTCTGTTTCACTGCATACAGATCCTCATAAAACTTAGCCACCTCTTCACACATATCCTCTCCACTCACCTCACTTCCATCTGCTCCATACACCACGCTCATACTCTGTTTCTTTCCAAAAACTTTTTTAAAGAAAAACCGAGAACATTTCTCATCCTGCTCCATCTTATCAATCTTTGCCCTAAACACTATGCTTCTCCCTCTCTCCAACAAAAACTCACTAATCTCCTTTTTTACCTCTAAAATATCCTCCTCCACCTCAACTCCTCCTTCCCTTAACTTATACAAAACGCTCAACCGCGCGTTCAGTTTAACAAAACTCTCTCTTTTAATTGCTGCATACTTGTATCCTAAATTTTTAAAGAACATTTTTGCTTGTTTCTTCACCCAGTCCCACCACTCACAAACATTCCCAAACTCATTTTTATGCTTACACCATTCTTCATACCGCCTTTCATACTCCTTTCTCACATCTTCATTCTCTAACAGTTTAACATTTAACTTCCACAATCCTCTCCCAAACACTCCATCAACTTTTATATCCAACTCACACAACATACACACATGATCTGAAAAAAGAACGTTTTCCTGCCTATAATTAACAGAAACCATATTTTTAGAAATAAAACAATAATCCAATCTGGATTGTACCCTACCACTCTCAGAAAAGAAAGTGTTCAACAAAGGATTCATGTTACACACGCGCTGCATATCACACAACCCAAAATCATTCACTAACTCCAATAATGCTTTCCCAGACACATCCACATTCACTCTCCCCACATCACAGTTCATATCACCCACAATTACCACAGGTATTCTTCCTGGAACAAAAAGCTTAATTTTTTCAAATAAATTTTTGCGCTCATTTTTTTCAACTGGCGCATAAACATTAATAACACAAAACTTTACATTCTTGTAT
This sequence comes from Phyllobates terribilis, assembly GCF_046119375.1. Taxonomy (NCBI): domain Eukaryota; kingdom Metazoa; phylum Chordata; class Amphibia; order Anura; family Dendrobatidae; genus Phyllobates; species Phyllobates terribilis. Next base: position 654,037,641 of record NW_027362765.1, read on the forward strand.
ACAAAATTAGCAAGGATACATCTCCCCACCTCAATAACCAAATAATCACTCAAAACAACCTCCCTTCCTTTAACCAAAATACCCACACCATCATTCTTATTACATGCACTCCCCGACCACACAGACGCTCCATAAGACCATTCATCCCCTTTCACACCATCCACTACCCCACATTCTTGTAAACAAAAAATAGATGCATTTTGCATAGCTAAAAACTCAAAAATAGCAGCTCTTCTTACTTTACTTTTAAACACTCTTACGTTTTGGGACACTATGGTAAATCCCATAATACTTCTACTCCTTCACCAATTACACAAAGAAATAGCCTTTGGCCTAAACCAAAGCTCACAAGAGGACAAAAAGAAAAAACATTTACAATATTATATGGTGACACTATCCAGCACCACCACTATCCTCCTCCGCCATCAGAACAGAACAGCTGGTTTCCGACCCGCTGGCTTCACCAGCCACACTCCTCATTCTGGCAGTTCTGATCTTCCTCTGAGGCTCACTAAAATCTGCATCATCACTGCCCCCACCATCCTCCCTACGACTCTTCTTTGCACCCCTATCATCCTCCGAAGAAAAATCTTCAATGTTTTCAGGACCCGAAGGGTGTTCAGGACTGTCGGGTTCCGAGATTTGCACTTCACATCCTGTTGCGTCCATTGCCTCTCCAAAAGTCATCATCTCAGGCAGCTCTGCTTCCACCACTTTCCTAGATATTCTCGCAGACACTGCCTTTTTCTCCACCTTTGCCACTTCCCTCCAGAACTCCTTTTCTTCCCTCCGCTTCTTCCTCATTTCTTCAGCAGAAGAAGAACATGGTCTCAGGGACACCTCCTCTGGCGCCGTAGAGGGAGAGGCTCTACCAGTTTCCCGCCTCCTTCCCTCTCTCTCCTCCCTCTCCAATCTTTCCAGCACTTTCAGTGCGCTTGCCATCTGCCTCCTCTCCAGCTCCTCCTCCTTCTGTTCTTTATCAGAACGTCTAGGTGCACTCATAGGACAGTCCTTATACATGTGATCACTACTCCCACAGACATCACAGGACTTGGCCTCTGGACACTGGTTGGCCATATGCCCCTCCTTTCTGCAATTTCGGCAACACTGCCCTTTAAGGCATGTTACCATGGTATGCCCGAAAGAAAAGCATCTACGGCAAAACATGGGCTGGCCTGGGTAAAAGAGGAAACCTCTATGGCCTGCAACGGAAAAATTTGATGGAGGGTGTCTAAAGCCCCCCACACTGTCAGGATCCCTTTTCAATTTCACACGGAATTTATACTGACAGTTAAAGATTCCTAGACAATTGACTTGCTTCACTCCCTTCTGCACATATTCACAGTAGCGAGAGTGGAAGCACTCCAGCAGCTCAGGGTCTGTAAAAGGGTTATAGACAGTCACAGTCACCTCCTTTTCTTGCAGACCAAACAAAGGTTCCCATCTAACTCCTTCCAAGCAGGGGTCACTAGAGTGACCACGGAGCCATTCAAAGACATTAAGGCAAACATCCTGGTCCATAAAGGTAACGTCATAATTACCTTGACGTGAAAATTCGTTGACACTGAAGATCTCAGAACGTCTTGCTCCAGCTTTGCCTTCAACGATGTCTTGGACAATGAAAACCACGTTGTTCTTGTTCTGGTCAGATGGATCCACGGACAAACGAATGGTGTTCTTCACAAAAGACATCTTGGATTCTGTCGGTATGGAATACCACAGGAAAAAGCAGAAAATCCTCCACAAAAGGGTCCGGATTCCTCCAGGAGACTCGCACCAATCAAGGTACAGTCATACGATCGCAGCCAAAAGGCCGAGAAGCGATAACCAGAATTGGTTTCAAACTACGGAGCCACCCAAGGATCCTGAAAAGTCCATTTGTGGAGATGAGCTCCTGGACTCCCGTTAAGAAGACATGTTGTCAACCTCTAGATCCCTTACATGCCTGCACTTTTCGGCTTGCTGCTGCTGCAATCCACGCGTTTTAGATCTGCATAACTCCACCTCTTTAAACACAGCACCTTCACCCCCTGCTGTTCCCACCCGCCTCAACACCGTTGGAAGGGAGGAGAACCAATTAAGGCGGGGGTGGGGTGGAACGAGCAGCTGTCTACCCTTAGCAGGAGGGCTCCTGATTACATACCTCTCCTGCTGCTGCTGCTGCTGGCTGTCCAGCAGCAGACTGAAGGTGGCTGCTGCTGTGCACAGGTATATAAAGGCTCAGAGCCTATTATGACACGCGCAGCCAGCGTTCCATTGCCACATTCCATCTACTGCAGGCAGGATACCTGGCTGGCTGAATGTCGCTGAGAAGCTCACAGAGACCGCCATAAGCAACAGTTTAACAGAATGCCACAGACTAATCAACCAAACTTTTTGGGTTGGGTTCTCTTTTATAGTCTGCAGGCATTAAATGAAAGAAGTCAGTGTTCCAGCAGAAGGAGACAACGTTTCAGAAAAGGCATTGTAGCAAACCAAAAAAGAAATTTTAAGCGCAGCAGAGTAACCAGTGCACATACCTGTTAGCTCAGGTGAGTTTAAAAGGCTGCTGTTGATAACAAGGGCATTTGCTAAATAGATGGTGTGTGTGCAACAATATACTGAAAGGTCAATTATATTGTGCAGCTTATCTCACCACCTGTAGTTATTTAGGTGAAAGCTCCAAAATGCTTGCCTAATATGTCTGTTTATCCAAAAGGAAGTAAAAAGGGAGAGCTAGAAAGATAGCATTGCATCACATTACATGGCAATGCAATGCACAGTTGCTGAAGTTGAACCAAAATGAGCTTGTAATCTGGCTTCTGCAACTTTGAACATGAAAAATCCAATGAGGAGAAGAAAAGCAAAGCCAAAGAGTCCATCCCAAAATCCGACAAACAAGCAAAATGAACAAAAAACATTGAATTCAATTCTTTCTGATTTTAGAAACTGCATTAAAGAAGGGGTGCACCGGTCCTGGAGATACTGCAATACCAGGTCAATGCGTGGAGTGGACAGAGCAAGCTCTTTTTCCATCTCCCTGTTCTAAAAATCCATTTAATATATGGTCCCCAGATAGGGGACGTATCAGATATTAAACTGATAAGAACAGATACTACACTTGATCTTAGCCAAAAGGCCGAGAAGCGATAACCAGAATTGGTTTCAAACTACGGAGCCACCCAAGGATCCTGAAAAGTCCATTTGTGGAGATGAGCTCCTGGACTCCCGTTAAGAAGACATGTTGTCAACCTCTAGATCCCTTACATGCCTGCACTTTTCGGCTTGCTGCTGCTGCAATCCACGCGTTTTAGATCTGCATAACTCCACCTCTTTAAACACAGCACCTTCACCCCCTGCTGTTCCCACCCGCCTCAACACCGTTGGAAGGGAGGAGAACCAATTAAGGCGGGGGGTGGGGTGGAACGAGCAGCTGTCTACCCTTAGCAGGAGGGCTCCTGATTACATACCTCTCCTGCTGCTGCTGCTGCTGGCTGTCCAGCAGCAGACTGAAGGTGGCTGCTGCTGTGCACAGGTATATAAAGGCTCAGAGCCTATTATGACACGCGCAGCCAGCGTTCCATTGCCACATTCCATCTACTGCAGGCAGGATACCTGGCTGGCTGAATGTCGCTGAGAAGCTCACAGAGACCGCCATAAGCAACAGTTTAACAGAATGCCACAGACTAATCAACCAAACTTTTTGGGTTGGGTTCTCTTTTATAGTCTGCAGGCATTAAATGAAAGAAGTCAGTGTTCCAGCAGAAGGAGACAACGTTTCAGAAAAGGCATTGTAGCAAACCAAAAAAGAAATTTTAAGCGCAGCAGAGTAACCAGCGCACATACCTGTTAGCTCAGGTGAGTTTAAAAGGCTGCTGTTGATAACAAGGGCATTTGCTAAATAGATGGTGTGTGTGCAACAATATACTGAAAGGTCAATTATATTGTGCAGCTTATCTCACCACCTGTAGTTATTTAGGTGAAAGCTCCAAAATGCTTGCCTAATATGTCTGTTTATCCAAAAGGAAGTAAAAAGGGAGAGCTAGAAAGATAGCATTGCATCACATTACATGGCAATGCAATGCACAGTTGCTGAAGTTGAACCAAAATGAGCTTGTAATCTGGCTTCTGCAACTTTGAACATGAAAAATCCAATGAGGAGAAGAAAAGCAAAGCCAAAGAGTCCATCCCAAAATCCGACAAACAAGCAAAATGAACAAAAAACATTGAATTCAATTCTTTCTGATTTTAGAAACTGCATTAAAGAAGGGGTGCACCGGTCCTGGAGATACTGCAATACCAGGTCAATGTGTGGAGTGGACAGAGCAAGCTCTTTTTCCATCTCCCTGTTCTAAAAATCCATTTAATATATCGTCCCCAGATAGGGGACGTATCAGATATTAAACTGATAAGAACAGATACTACACTTGATCTTAGCCAAAAGGCCGAGAAGCGATAACCAGAATTGGTTTCAAACTACGGAGCCACCCAAGGATCCTGAAAAGTCCATTTGTGGAGATGAGCTCCTGGACTCCCGTTAAGAAGACATGTTGTCAACCTCTAGATCCCTTACATGCCTGCACTTTTCGGCTTGCTGCTGCTGCAATCCACGCGTTTTAGATCTGCATAACTCCACCTCTTTAAACACAGCACCTTCACCCCCTGCTGTTCCCACCCGCCTCAACACCGTTGGAAGGGAGGAGAACCAATTAAGGCGGGGGGTGGGGTGGAACGAGCAGCTGTCTACCCTTAGCAGGAGGGCTCCTGATTACATACCTCTCCTGCTGCTGCTGCTGCTGGCTGTCCAGCAGCAGACTGAAGGTGGCTGCTGCTGTGCACAGGTATATAAAGGCTCAGAGCCTATTATGACACGCGCAGCCAGCGTTCCATTGCCACATTCCATCTACTGCAGGCAGGATACCTGGCTGGCTGAATGTCGCTGAGAAGCTCACAGAGACCGCCATAAGCAACAGTTTAACAGAATGCCACAGACTAATCAACCAAACTTTTTGGGTTGGGTTCTCTTTTATAGTCTGCAGGCATTAAATGAAAGAAGTCAGTGTTCCAGCAGAAGGAGACAACGTTTCAGAAAAGGCATTGTAGCAAACCAAAAAAGAAATTTTAAGCGCAGCAGAGTAACCAGCGCACATACCTGTTAGCTCAGGTGAGTTTAAAAGGCTGCTGTTGATAACAAGGGCATTTGCTAAATAGATGGTGTGTGTGCAACAATATACTGAAAGGTCAATTATATTGTGCAGCTTATCTCACCACCTGTAGTTATTTAGGTGAAAGCTCCAAAATGCTTGCCTAATATGTCTGTTTATCCAAAAGGAAGTAAAAAGGGAGAGCTAGAAAGATAGCATTGCATCACATTACATGGCAATGCAATGCACAGTTGCTGAAGTTGAACCAAAATGAGCTTGTAATCTGGCTTCTGCAACTTTGAACATGAAAAATCCAATGAGGAGAAGAAAAGCAAAGCCAAAGAGTCCATCCCAAAATCCGACAAACAAGCAAAATGAACAAAAAACATTGAATTCAATTCTTTCTGATTTTAGAAACTGCATTAAAGAAGGGGTGCACCGGTCCTGGAGATACTGCAATACCAGGTCAATGCGTGGAGTGGACAGAGCAAGCTCTTTTTCCATCTCCCTGTTCTAAAAATCCATTTAATATATGGTCCCCAGATAGGGGACGTATCAGATATTAAACTGATAAGAACAGATTTTTTTTTTTTTTTTTTCCACTCAGATTACAAGTCCCATATTTACCATTTCATGCTTTGCAATGATTTCCAAATGGTATTAGGTTGTTATCCATCATTGTGGGTCATATATCCATTTTTCCAATCTTATTTTATATATATACGTTTATATTATCACAATACAGTTATTCCATATTCTTTACATCACAACATTACAATCTTTACCATTACGATTTAAGGCAACATTCCTCTCTTCAGGCCATATGCTGCCAAGGCATTCAAAAGCCTTCCATCCAGAAACCGACCATCCCAAGCTTCTTCTACCTCTTTAGCCAACGACTGAGGTATTCTGTAAGTTGAAAAAAAACGATGCATATCGCTATAAATGTTATTCCACACTTTGCGCCTTAGACTAGCCTGACTCCCCCCTTCACAACTATTTAGCATTTTCAACACTTCTTGTCTCTCCTCCATCTCCCTCATATTTTTTTCTGAAACATCCTTTGCTTTACTAGAGTCCTTCCCAGATGACAAAACTCCTTCAATTTCTTCTCTGGCTTCACATGCGACATCCTCTCTTTCTTCTTCACTAGTTTCTTCACCCTCCTCCTCCTCTTCCATATTACTTACAGCACCTTCCTTTTCATCCTGACTGGAGGACTCACTTTCCTCCTGATCTTCTGACTCCCTATCCACCTCCACTTCTTCTTCCAAGCTAGTATTTTCAATCTCAACGTCTGTGATATCACTCTCAGTATCTTCTTCCATATGATCACCTTCTTTTCTTATATCTCTTATTTGTTCCTCCTTCTTTTGAGATATGTTCTCTTCCGTTTCATCATGGGGGGCAGCTTCAGACTCTTCTTCTTTTCCATCTTCCTTGTCAACTGACTTCTCCTCCCTTTTATTGACAGGACAGCAATCATATAAATGACCACTGCCACCACATAGATTACATTTCTTACTTTTTTCACAATTCTCTGCCTTATGTCCCACTTCTTCACACTTGGCACACCACTGTAATGTACAGGAATCCTTTTCATGGCCATACTGTTTACAACGCCTACAAAACTTCGGCATACCTGTAAAGAACATATCTCCATTAACTGTCCCGATTTTGAATCTACTTGGTGGGAGTACCACAACACCATCCGAACTTTCCTTGAACTTGACCAGGAACCTCCACCTCGTGGTCCAAAAACCATATCGGTTAAACATTTTGCCAGCAGAACTCACTTTCTCACAGTACCGGGATAAAAAGGTCATGATCTCTTCTTCCAATATGAAAGGACTATACATCCTTATTACTATTAGCCTTTCCTTCCTAGGAAAATGCGACACAAAAAAAACACCTTCAAGTATCGAATCTTCCTTCACTAGATCCATTCTCTTCCAAAAGTCAGAAAAGATATCTTCTGAACAAAAAATAACATCATATATCCCTCTCTTCGGGAACTCCAACATAGACAAAACTTGTTCCATTTGAACTTCCAATAGTCCAAACAAAATCTTCTCTACCAAAAAAAACAAGCCAGACTTCTTCTTCTCTGGATCCAAAAAAATAAACCGCACTGCATTCTTCAATCTTGCAAAAACTGGGACCTCTTCACAGGTCAGCATATTTGGGCTTCTCCCGTCCATATCTTCACACCAAAGGTGGCAAAAATCCTCCTCGCCTACTTAAAAAAAGCAGGCAGGCTGATCGCCCCTCGTTGCCCCGGGACTAATCCGGCTCCCCAAAAGCAGCAAGGGGGTGAAGCCGCACTGCTACATGCAGCGATCCCCCGAGGCCAAGGAGCCGGGTACCCAAGGCACCTCTCAGCCAAGACCAAGGCAGCAACCGGTAGATCACTGCACTTGATCTTAGCCAAAAGGCCGAGAAGCGATAACCAGAATTGGTTTCAAACTACGGAGCCACCCAAGGATCCTGAAAAGTCCATTTGTGGAGATGAGCTCCTGGACTCCCGTTAAGAAGACATGTTGTCAACCTCTAGATCCCTTACATGCCTGCACTTTTCGGCTTGCTGCTGCTGCAATCCACGCGTTTTAGATCTGCATAACTCCACCTCTTTAAACACAGCACCTTCACCCCCTGCTGTTCCCACCCGCCTCAACACCGTTGGAAGGGAGGAGAACCAATTAAGGCGGGGGGTGGGGTGGAACGAGCAGCTGTCTACCCTTAGCAGGAGGGCTCCTGATTACATACCTCTCCTGCTGCTGCTGCTGCTGGCTGTCCAGCAGCAGACTGAAGGTGGCTGCTGCTGTGCACAGGTATATAAAGGCTCAGAGCCTATTATGACACGCGCAGCCAGCGTTCCATTGCCACATTCCATCTACTGCAGGCAGGATACCTGGCTGGCTGAATGTCGCTGAGAAGCTCACAGAGACCGCCATAAGCAACAGTTTAACAGAATGCCACAGACTAATCAACCAAACTTTTTGGGTTGGGTTCTCTTTTATAGTCTGCAGGCATTAAATGAAAGAAGTCAGTGTTCCAGCAGAAGGAGACAACGTTTCAGAAAAGGCATTGTAGCAAACCAAAAAAGAAATTTTAAGCGCAGCAGAGTAACCAGCGCACATACCTGTTAGCTCAGGTGAGTTTAAAAGGCTGCTGTTGATAACAAGGGCATTTGCTAAATAGATGGTGTGTGTGCAACAATACACTGAAAGGTCAATTATATTGTGCAGCTTATCTCACCACCTGTAGTTATTTAGGTGAAAGCTCCAAAATGCTTGCCTAATATGTCTGTTTATCCAAAAGGAAGTAAAAAGGGAGAGCTAGAAAGATAGCATTGCATCACATTACATGGCAATGCAATGCACAGTTGCTGAAGTTGAACCAAAATGAGCTTGTAATCTGGCTTCTGCAACTTTGAACATGAAAAATCCAATGAGGAGAAGAAAAGCAAAGCCAAAGAGTCCATCCCAAAATCCGACAAACAAGCAAAATGAACCAAAAACATTGAATTCAATTCTTTCTGATTTTAGAAACTGCATTAAAGAAGGGGTGCACCGGTCCTGGAGATACTGCAATACCAGGTCAATGCGTGGAGTGGACAGAGCAAGCTCTTTTTCCATCTCCCTGTTCTAAAAATCCATTTAATATATGGTCCCCAGATAGGGGACGTATCAGATATTAAACTGATAAGAACAGATACTACACTTGATCTTAGCCAAAAGGCCGAGAAGCGATAACCAGAATTGGTTTCAAACTACGGAGCCACCCAAGGATCCTGAAAAGTCCATTTGTGGAGATGAGCTCCTGGACTCCCGTTAAGAAGACATGTTGTCAACCTCTAGATCCCTTACATGCCTGCACTTTTCGGCTTGCTGCTGCTGCAATCCACGCGTTTTAGATCTGCATAACTCCTCCTCTTTAAACACAGCACCTTCACCCCCTGCTGTTCCCACCCGCCTCAACACCGTTGGAAGGGAGGAGAACCAATTAAGGCGGGGGGTGGGGTGGAACGAGCAGCTGTCTACCCTTAGCAGGAGGGCTCCTGATTACATACCTCTCCTGCTGCTGCTGCTGCTGGCTGTCCAGCAGCAGACTGAAGGTGGCTGCTGCTGTGCACAGGTATATAAAGGCTCAGAGCCTATTATGACACGCGCAGCCAGCGTTCCATTGCCACATTCCATCTTCTGCAGGCAGGATACCTGGCTGGCTGAATGTCGCTGAAAAGCTCACAGAGACCGCCATAAGCAACAGTTTAACAGAATGCCACAGACTAATCAACCAAACTTTTTGGGTTGGGTTCTCTTTTATAGTCTGCAGGCATTAAATGAAAGAAGTCAGTGTTCCAGCAGAAGGAGACAACGTTTCAGAAAAGGCATTGTAGCAAACCAAAAAAGAAATTTTAAGCGCAGCAGAGTAACCAGCGCACATACCTGTTAGCTCAGGTGAGTTTAAAAGGCTGCTGTTGATAACAAGGGCATTTGCTAAATAGATGGTGTGTGTGCAACAATATACTGAAAGGTCAATTATATTGTGCAGCTTATCTCACCACCTGTAGTTATTTAGGTGAAAGCTCCAAAATGCTTGCCTAATATGTCTGTTTATCCAAAAGGAAGTAAAAAGGGAGAGCTAGAAAGATAGCATTGCATCACATTACATGGCAATGCAATGCACAGTTGCTGAAGTTGAACCAAAATGAGCTTGTAATCTGGCTTCTGCAACTTTGAACATGAAAAATCCAATGAGGAGAAGAAAAGCAAAGCCAAAGAGTCCATCCCAAAATCCGACAAACAAGCAAAATGAACCAAAAACATTGAATTCAATTCTTTCTGATTTTAGAAACTGCATTAAAGAAGGGGTGCACCGGTCCTGGAGATACTGCAATACCAGGTCAATGCGTGGAGTGGACAGAGCAAGCTCTTTTTCCATCTCCCTGTTCTAAAAATCCATTTAATATATGGTCCCCAGATAGGGGACGTATCAGATATTAAACTGATAAGAACAGATACTACACTTGATCTTAGCCAAAAGGCCGAGAAGCGATAACCAGAATTGGTTTCAAACTACGGAGCTACCCAAGGATCCTGAAAAGTCCATTTGTGGAGATGAGCTCCTGGACTCCCGTTAAGAAGACATGTTGTCAACCTCTAGATCCCTTACATGCCTGCACTTTTCGGCTTGCTGCTGCTGCAATCCACGCGTTTTAGATCTGCATAACTCCTCCTCTTTAAACACAGCACCTTCACCCCCTGCTGTTCCCACCCGCCTCAACACCGTTGGAAGGGAGGAGAACCAATTAAGGCGGGGGGTGGGGTGAAACGAGCAGCTGTCTACCCTTAGCAGGAGGGCTCCTGATTACATACCTCTCCTGCTGCTGCTGCTGCTGGCTGTCCAGCAGCAGACTGAAGGTGGCTGCTGCTGTGCACAGGTATATAAAGGCTCAGAGCCTATTATGACACGCGCAGCCAGCGTTCCATTGCCACATTCCATCTTCTGCAGGCAGGATACCTGGCTGGCTGAATGTCGCTGAAAAGCTCACAGAGACCGCCATAAGCAACAGTTTAACAGAATGCCACAGACTAATCAACCAAACTTTTTGGGTTGGGTTCTCTTTTATAGTCTGCAGGCATTAAATGAAAGAAGTCAGTGTTCCAGCAGAAGGAGACAACGTTTCAGAAAAGGCATTGTAGCAAACCAAAAAAGAAATTTTAAGCGCAGCAGAGTAACCAGCGCACATACCTGTTAGCTCAGGTGAGTTTAAAAGGCTGCTGTTGATAACAAGGGCATTTGCTAAATAGATGGTGTGTGTGCAACAATATACTGAAAGGTCAATTATATTGTGCAGCTTATCTCACCACCTGTAGTTATTTAGGTGAAAGCTCCAAAATGCTTGCCTAATATGTCTGTTTATCCAAAAGGAAGTAAAAAGGGAGAGCTAGAAAGATAGCATTGCATCACATTACATGGCAATGCAATGCACAGTTGCTGAAGTTGAACCAAAATGAGCTTGTAATCTGGCTTCTGCAACTTTGAACATGAAAAATCCAATGAGGAGAAGAAAAGCAAAGCCAAAGAGTAGATCCCAAAATCCGACAAACAAGCAAAATGAACAAAAAACATTGAATTCAATTCTTTCTGATTTTAGAAACTGCATTAAAGAAGGGGTGCACCGGTCCTGGAGATACTGCAATACCAGGTCAATGCGTGGAGTGGACAGAGCAAGCTCTTTTTCCATCTCCCTGTTCTAAAAATCCATTTAATATATGGTCCCCAGATAGGGGACGTATCAGATATTAAACTGATAAGAACAGATACTACACTTGATCTTAGCCAAAAGGCCGAGAAGCGATAACCAGAATTGGTTTCAAACTACGGAGCCACCCAAGGATCCTGAAAAGTCCATTTGTGGAGATGAGCTCCTGGACTCCCGTTAAGAAGACATGTTGTCAACCTCTAGATCCCTTACATGCCTGCACTTTTCGGCTTGCTGCTGCTGCAATCCACGCGTTTTAGATCTGCATAACTCCACCTCTTTAAACACAGCACCTTCACCCCCTGCTGTTCCCACCCGCCTCAACACCGTTGGAAGGGAGGAGAACCAATTAAGGCGGGGGGTGGGGTGGAACGAGCAGCTGTCTACCCTTAGCAGGAGGGCTCCTGATTACATACCTCTCCTGCTGCTGCTGCTGCTGGCTGTCCAGCAGCAGACTGAAGGTGGCTGCTGCTGTGCACAGGTATATAAAGGCTCAGAGCCTATTATGACACGCGCAGCCAGCGTTCCATTGCCACATTCCATCTACTGCAGGCAGGATACCTGGCTGGCTGAATGTCGCTGAGAAGCTCACAGAGACCGCCATAAGCAACAGTTTAACAGAATGCCACAGACTAATCAACCAAACTTTTTGGGTTGGGTTCTCTTTTATAGTCTGCAGGCATTAAATGAAAGAAGTCAGTGTTCCAGCAGAAGGAGACAACGTTTCAGAAAAGGCATTGTAGCAAACCAAAAAAGAAATTTTAGGCGCAGCAGAGTAACCAGCGCACATACCTGTTAGCTCAGGTGAGTTTAAAAGGCTGCTGTTGATAACAAGGGCATTTGCTAAATAGATGGTGTGTGTGCAACAATATACTGAAAGGTCAATTATATTGTGCAGCTTATCTCACCACCTGTAGTTATTTAGGTGAAAGCTCCAAAATGCTTGCCTAATATGTCTGTTTATCCAAAAGGAAGTAAAAAGGGAGAGCTAGAAAGATAGCATTGCATCACATTACATGGCAATGCAATGCACAGTTGCTGAAGTTGAACCAAAATGAGCTTGTAATCTGGCTTCTGCAACTTTGAACATGAAAAATCCAATGAGGAGAAGAAAAGCAAAGCCAAAGAGTCCATCCCAAAATCCGACAAACAAGCAAAATGAACAAAAAACATTGAATTCAATTCTTTCTGATTTTAGAAACTGCATTAAAGAAGGGGTGCAACGGTCCTGGAGATACTGCAATACCAGGTCAATGCGTGGAGTGGACAGAGCAAGCTCTTTTTCCATCTCCCTGTTCTAAAAATCCATTTAATATATGGTCCCCAGATAGGGGACGTATCAGATATTAAACTGATAAGAACAGATACTACACTTGATCTTAGCCAAAAGGCCGAGAAGAGATAACCAGAATTGGTTTCAAACTACGGAGCCACCCAAGGATCCTGAAAAGTCCATTTGTGGAGATGAGCTCCTGGACTCCCGTTAAGAAGACATGTTGTCAACCTCTAGATCCCTTACATGCCTGCACTTTTCGGCTTGCTGCTGCTGCAATCCACGCGTTTTAGATCTGCATAACTCCACCTCTTTAAACACAGCACCTTCACCCCCTGCTGTTCCCACCCGCCTCAACACCGTTGGAAGGGAGGAGAACCAATTAAGGCGGGGGGTGGGGTGGAACGAGCAGCTGTCTACCCTTAGCAGGAGGGCTCCTGATTACATACCTCTCCTGCTGCTGCTGCTGCTGGCTGTCCAGCAGCAGACTGAAGGTGGCTGCTGCTGTGCACAGGTATATAAAGGCTCAGAGCCTATTATGACACGCGCAGCCAGCGTTCCATTGCCACATTCCATCTACTGCAGGCAGGATACCTGGCTGGCTGAATGTCGCTGAGAAGCTCACAGAGACCGCCATAAGCAACAGTTTAACAGAATGCCACAGACTAATCAACCAAACTTTTTGGGTTGGGTTCTCTTTTATAGTCTGCAGGCATTAAATGAAAGAAGTCAGTGTTCCAGCAGAAGGAGACAACGTTTCAGAAAAGGCATTGTAGCAAACCAAAAAAGAAATTTTAAGCGCAGCAGAGTAACCAGCGCACATACCTGTTAGCTCAGGTGAGTTTAAAAGGCTGCTGTTGATAACAAGGGCATTTGCTAAATAGATGGTGTGTGTGCAACAATATACTGAAAGGTCAATTATATTGTGCAGCTTATCTCACCACCTGTAGTTATTTAGGTAAAAGCTCCAAAATGCTTGCCTAATATGTCTGTTTATCCAAAAGGAAGTAAAAAGGGAGAGCTAGAAAGATAGCATTGCATCACATTACATGGCAATGCAATGCACAGTTGCTGAAGTTGAACCAAAATGAGCTTGTAATCTGGCTTCTGCAACTTTGAACATGAAAAATCCAATGAGGAGAAGAAAAGCAAAGCCAAAGAGTCCATCCCAAAATCCGACAAACAAGCAAAATGAACAAAAAACATTGAATTCAATTCTTTCTGATTTTAGAAACTGCATTAAAGAAGGGGTGCACCGGTCCTGGAGATACTGCAATACCAGGTCAATGCGTGGAGTGGACAGAGCAAGCTCTTTTTCCATCTCCCTGTTCTAAAAATCCATTTAATATATGGTCCCCAGATAGGGGACGTATCAGATATTAAACTGATAAGAACAGATACTACACTTGATCTTAGCCAAAAGGCCGAGAAGCGATAACCAGAATTGGTTTCAAACTACGGAGCCACCCAAGGATCCTGAAAAGTCCATTTGTGGAGATGAGCTCCTGGACTCCCGTTAAGAAGACATGTTGTCAACCTCTAGATCCCTTACATGCCTGCACTTTTCGGCTTGCTGCTGCTGCAATCCACGCGTTTTAGATCTGCATAACTCCACCTCTTTAAACACAGCACCTTCACCCCCTGCTGTTCCCACCCGCCTCAACACCGTTGGAAGGGAGGAGAACCAATTAAGGCGGGGGGTGGGGTGGAACGAGCAGCTGTCTACCCTTAGCAGGAGGGCTCCTGATTACATACCTCTCCTGCTGCTGCTGCTGCTGGCTGTCCAGCAGCAGACTGAAGGTGGCTGCTGCTGTGCACAGGTATATAAAGGCTCAGAGCCTATTATGACACGCGCAGCCAGCGTTCCATTGCCACATTCCATCTACTGCAGGCAGGATACCTGGCTGGCTGAATGTCGCTGAGAAGCTCACAGAGACCGCCATAAGCAACAGTTTAACAGAATGCCACAGACTAATCAACCAAACTTTTTGGGTTGGGTTCTCTTTTATAGTCTGCAGGCATTAAATGAAAGAAGTCAGTGTTCCAGCAGAAGGAGACAACGTTTCAGAAAAGGCATTGTAGCAAACCAAAAAAGAAATTTTAAGCGCAGCAGAGTAACCAGCGCACATACCTGTTAGCTCAGGTGAGTTTAAAAGGCTGCTGTTGATAACAAGGGCATTTGCTAAATAGATGGTGTGTGTGCAACAATATACTGAAAGGTCAATTATATTGTGCAGCTTATCTCACCACCTGTAGTTATTTAGGTGAAAGCTCCAAAATGCTTGCCTAATATGTCTGTTTATCCAAAAGGAAGTAAAAAGGGAGAGCTAGAAAGATAGCATTGCATCACATTACATGGCAATGCAATGCACAGTTGCTGAAGTTGAACCAAAATGAGCTTGTAATCTGGCTTCTGCAACTTTGAACATGAAAAATCCAATGAGGAGAAGAAAAGCAAAGCCAAAGAGTCCATCCCAAAATCCGACAAACAAGCAAAATGAACAAAAAACATTGAATTCAATTCTTTCTGATTTTAGAAACTGCATTAAAGAAGGGGTGCAACGGTCCTGGAGATACTGCAATACCAGGTCAATGCGTGGAGTGGACAGAGCAAGCTCTTTTTCCATCTCCCTGTTCTAAAAATCCATTTAATATATGGTCCCCAGATAGGGGACGTATCAGATATTAAACTGATAAGAACAGATACTACACTTGATCTTAGCCAAAAGGCCGAGAAGAGATAACCAGAATTGGTTTCAAACTACGGAGCCACCCAAGGATCCTGAAAAGTCCATTTGTGGAGATGAGCTCCTGGACTCCCGTTAAGAAGACATGTTGTCAACCTCTAGATCCCTTACATGCCTGCACTTTTCGGCTTGCTGCTGCTGCAATCCACGCGTTTTAGATCTGCATAACTCCACCTCTTTAAACACAGCACCTTCACCCCCTGCTGTTCCCACCCGCCTCAACACCGTTGGAAGGGAGGAGAACCAATTAAGGCGGGGGGTGGGGTGGAACGAGCAGCTGTCTACCCTTAGCAGGAGGGCTCCTGATTACATACCTCTCCTGCTGCTGCTGCTGCTGGCTGTCCAGCAGCAGACTGAAGGTGGCTGCTGCTGTGCACAGGTATATAAAGGCTCAGAGCCTATTATGACACGCGCAGCCAGCGTTCCATTGCCACATTCCATCTACTGCAGGCAGGATACCTGGCTGGCTGAATGTCGCTGAGAAGCTCACAGAGACCGCCATAAGCAACAGTTTAACAGAATGCCACAGACTAATCAACCAAACTTTTTGGGTTGGGTTCTCTTTTATAGTCTGCAGGCATTAAATGAAAGAAGTCAGTGTTCCAGCAGAAGGAGACAACGTTTCAGAAAAGGCATTGTAGCAAACCAAAAAAGAAATTTTAAGCGCAGCAGAGTAACCAGCGCACATACCTGTTAGCTCAGGTGAGTTTAAAAGGCTGCTGTTGATAACAAGGGCATTTGCTAAATAGATGGTGTGTGTGCAACAATATACTGAAAGGTCAATTATATTGTGCAGCTTATCTCACCACCTGTAGTTATTTAGGTGAAAGCTCCAAAATGCTTGCCTAATATGTCTGTTTATCCAAAAGGAAGTAAAAAGGGAGAGCTAGAAAGATAGCATTGCATCACATTACATGGCAATGCAATGCACAGTTGCTGAAGTTGAACCAAAATGAGCTTGTAATCTGGCTTCTGCAACTTTGAACATGAAAAATCCAATGAGGAGAAGAAAAGCAAAGCCAAAGAGTCCATCCCAAAATCCGACAAACAAGCAAAATGAACAAAAAACATTGAATTCAATTCTTTCTGATTTTAGAAACTGCATTAAAGAAGGGGTGCACCGGTCCTGGAGATACTGCAATACCAGGTCAATGCGTGGAGTGGACAGAGCAAGCTCTTTTTCCATCTCCCTGTTCTAAAAATCCATTTAATATATGGTCCCCAGATAGGGGACGTATCAGATATTAAACTGATAAGAACAGATACTACACTTGATCTTAGCCAAAAGGCCGAGAAGCGATAACCAGAATTGGTTTCAAACTACGGAGCCACCCAAGGATCCTGAAAAGTCCATTTGTGGAGATGAGCTCCTGGACTCCCGTTAAGAAGACATGTTGTCAACCTCTAGATCCCTTACATGCCTGCACTTTTCGGCTTGCTGCTGCTGCAATCCACGCGTTTTAGATCTGCATAACTCCACCTCTTTAAACACAGCACCTTCACCCCCTGCTGTTCCCACCCGCCTCAACACCGTTGGAAGGGAGGAGAACCAATTAAGGCGGGGGGTGGGGTGGAACGAGCAGCTGTCTACCCTTAGCAGGAGGGCTCCTGATTACATACCTCTCCTGCTGCTGCTGCTGCTGGCTGTCCAGCAGCAGACTGAAGGTGGCTGCTGCTGTGCACAGGTATATAAAGGCTCAGAGCCTATTATGACACGCGCAGCCAGCGTTCCATTGCCACATTCCATCTACTGCAGGCAGGATACCTGGCTGGCTGAATGTCGCTGAGAAGCTCACAGAGACCGCCATAAGCAACAGTTTAACAGAATGCCACAGACTAATCAACCAAACTTTTTGGGTTGGGTTCTCTTTTATAGTCTGCAGGCATTAAATGAAAGAAGTCAGTGTTCCAGCAGAAGGAGACAACGTTTCAGAAAAGGCATTGTAGCAAACCAAAAAAGAAATTTTAAGCGCAGCAGAGTAACCAGCGCACATACCTGTTAGCTCAGGTGAGTTTAAAAGGCTGCTGTTGATAACAAGGGCATTTGCTAAATAGATGGTGTGTGTGCAACAATATACTGAAAGGTCAATTATATTGTGCAGCTTATCTCACCACCTGTAGTTATTTAGGTGAAAGCTCCAAAATGCTTGCCTAATATGTCTGTTTATCCAAAAGGAAGTACAAAGGGAGAGCTAGAAAGATAGCATTGCATCACATTACATGGCAATGCAATGCACAGTTGCTGAAGTTGAACCAAAATGAGCTTGTAATCTGGCTTCTGCAACTTTGAACATGAAAAATCCAATGAGGAGAAGAAAAGCAAAGCCAAAGAGTCCATCCCAAAATCCGACAAACAAGCAAAATGAACAAAAAACATTGAATTCAATTCTTTCTGATTTTAGAAACTGCATTAAAGAAGGGGTGCACCGGTCCTGGAGATACTGCAATACCAGGTCAATGCGTGGAGTGGACAGAGCAAGCTCTTTTTCCATCTCCCTGTTCTAAAAATCCATTTAATATATGGTCCCCAGATAGGGGACGTATCAGATATTAAACTGATAAGAACAGATTTTTTTTTTATCGAAAGCCCGAATTCGTGTACAAAACCCGAGTGCGCTTAAAAAAGTGACAAGTGCCACAAAAAAAAAAGTGCACTAGGATGCTGGTCTTCTTGAAACCCTCTCCAAAAGGAGAAGGGTCCCCCAAACCATTCCCCGTCCCTCCGAGCCAGAAGGCCACAGCGAGGCACAGGGACAAATAGCCACCTCCAGCCGGAGCCAGAGGCGACCCAATCTTACCCTCAATACCTGCCCGAGTTCTCACCCGAGCAAGGCACTGGGAGCCAAAGACTGTGCTCCCCTCCCGGAAGAGGGGAGCCAACAACGCTCTCCTCCCGAAAGAGGAGAGCCAGGGGGGTTCAGGGGGGAGCGGAACCTGATGGCCACACACTCCCCCCCTAGACCTGCCAAGAGAGGAACCCGCAAGGGAACCGCATACCGACAAAATCCTAGTAAGGACGTGGACACACGTGAAAAAGTGGACACACAGTGACAAAAAAAAATTAAATAAATAGTGAAGGTTTCACAGTATAATACTGCCCGGACCTTCGACCGGGAATTGAAAAATTCCCCATCCTAAGGCCAGAAGGCCCGGAATAAGGGTGTGTGTGAAGAAAGAAATATTGAAGTGCTAGTGCAAATGTGCCATAAACTCAAGTGGGGTTCCCAATCCCAGTGAGTTAAGGCACCCCAGGGTCACCACTCCTGGGGCACTTCACACTTCGGGCTTTCGATCTTCCCCGGCCCAATGGCGTCGATCCTGGGGGGCCATGCTTTCCACCAGATGACTATATTAGCCACCTGGCGTACTAACAAGCGCCTAAACCCCAGTGTGCATAATGTATCAATCTACTAGGGCGGCAAACATCCAAAACCGCCTTTTCGAAAGATACTACACTTGATCTTAGCCAAAAGGCCGAGAAGCGATAACCAGAATTGGTTTCAAACTACGGAGCCACCCAAGGATCCTGAAAAGTCCATTTGTGGAGATGAGCTCCTGGACTCCCGTTAAGAAGACATGTTGTCAACCTCTAGATCCCTTACATGCCTGCACTTTTCGGCTTGCTGCTGCTGCAATCCACGCGTTTTAGATCTGCATAACTCCACCTCTTTAAACACAGCACCTTCACCCCCTGCTGTTCCCACCCGCCTCAACACCGTTGGAAGGGAGGAGAACCAATTAAGGCGGGGGGTGGGGTGGAACGAGCAGCTGTCTACCCTTAGCAGGAGGGCTCCTGATTACATACCTCTCCTGCTGCTGCTGGCTGTCCAGCAGCAGACTGAAGGTGGCTGCTGCTGTGCACAGGTATATAAAGGCTCAGAGCCTATTATGACACGCGCAGCCAGCGTTCCATTGCCACATTCCATCTACTGCAGGCAGGATACCTGGCTGGCTGAATGTCGCTGAGAAGCTCACAGAGACCGCCATAAGCAACAGTTTAACAGAATGCCACAGACTAATCAACCAAACTTTTTGGGTTGGGTTCTCTTTTATAGTCTGCAGGCATTAAATGAAAGAAGTCAGTGTTCCAGCAGAAGGAGACAACGTTTCAGAAAAAGCATTGTAGCAAACCAAAAAAGAAATTTTAAGCGCAGCAGAGTAACCAGCGCACATACCTGTTAGCTCAGGTGAGTTTAAAAGGCTGCTGTTGATAACAAGGGCATTTGCTAAATAGATGGTGTGTGTGCAACAATATACTGAAAGGTCAATTATATTGTGCAGCTTATCTCACCACCTGTAGTTATTTAGGTGAAAGCTCCAAAATGCTTGCCTAATATGTCTGTTTATCCAAAAGGAAGTAAAAAGGGAGAGCTAGAAAGATAGCATTGCATCACATTACATGGCAATGCAATGCACAGTTGCTGAAGTTGAACCAAAATGAGCTTGTAATCTGGCTTCTGCAACTTTGAACATGAAAAATCCAATGAGGAGAAGAAAAGCAAAGCCAAAGAGTCCATCCCAAAATCCGACAAACAAGCAAAATGAACAAAAAACATTGAATTCAATTCTTTCTGATTTTAGAAACTGCATTAAAGAAGGGGTGCACCGGTCCTGGAGATACTGCAATACCAGGTCAATGCGTGGAGTGGACAGAGCAAGCTCTTTTTCCATCTCCCTGTTCTAAAAATCCATTTAATATATGGTCCCCAGATAGGGGACGTATCAGATATTAAACTGATAAGAACAGATACTACACTTGATCTTAGCCAAAAGGCCGAGAAGCGATAACCAGAATTGGTTTCAAACTACGGAGCCACCCAAGGATCCTGAAAAGTCCATTTGTGGAGATGAGCTCCTGGACTCCCGTTAAGAAGACATGTTGTCAACCTCTAGATCCCTTACATGCCTGCACTTTTCGGCTTGCTGCTGCTGCAATCCACGCGTTTTAGATCTGCATAACTCCACCTCTTTAAACACAGCACCTTCACCCCCTGCTGTTCCCACCCGCCTCAACACCGTTGGAAGGGAGGAGAACCAATTAAGGCGGGGGGTGGGGTGGAACGAGCAGCTGTCTACCCTTAGCAGGAGGGCTCCTGATTACATACCTCTCCTGCTGCTGCTGCTGCTGGCTGTCCAGCAGCAGACTGAAGGTGGCTGCTGCTGTGCACAGGTATATAAAGGCTCAGAGCCTATTATGACACGCGCAGCCAGCGTTCCATTGCCACATTCCATCTACTGCAGGCAGGATACCTGGCTGGCTGAATGTCGCTGAGAAGCTCACAGAGACCGCCATAAGCAACAGTTTAACAGAATGCCACAGACTAATCAACCAACCTTTTTGGGTTGGGTTCTCTTTTATAGTCTGCAGGCATTAAATGAAAGAAGTCAGTGTTCCAGCAGAAGGAGACAACGTTTCAGAAAAGGCATTGTAGCAAACCAAAAAAGAAATTTTAAGCGCAGCAGAGTAACCAGCGCACATACCTGTTAGCTCAGGTGAGTTTAAAAGGCTGCTGTTGATAACAAGGGCATTTGCTAAATAGATGGTGTGTGTGCAACAATATACTGAAAGGTCAATTATATTGTGCAGCTTATCTCACCACCTGTAGTTATTTAGGTGAAAGCTCCAAAATGCTTGCCTAATATGTCTGTTTATCCAAAAGGAAGTAAAAAGGGAGAGCTAGAAAGATAGCATTGCATCACATTACATGGCAATGCAATGCACAGTTGCTGAAGTTGAACCAAAATGAGCTTGTAATCTGGCTTCTGCAACTTTGAACATGAAAAATCCAATGAGGAGAAGAAAAGCAAAGCCAAAGAGTCCATCCCAAAATCCGACAAACAAGCAAAATGAACAAAAAACATTGAATTCAATTCTTTCTGATTTTAGAAACTGCATTAAAGAAGGGGTGCAACGGTCCTGGAGATACTGCAATACCAGGTCAATGCGTGGAGTGGACAGAGCAAGCTCTTTTTCCATCTCCCTGTTCTAAAAATCCATTTAATATATGGTCCCCAGATAGGGGACGTATCAGATATTAAACTGATAAGAACAGATACTACACTTGATCTTAGCCAAAAGGCCGAGAAGCGATAACCAGAATTGGTTTCAAACTACGGAGCCACCCAAGGATCCTGAAAAGTCCATTTGTGGAGATGAGCTCCTGGACTCCCATTAAGAAGACATGTTGTCAACCTCTAGATCCCTTACATGCCTGCACTTTTCGGCTTGCTGCTGCTGCAATCCACGCGTTTTAGATCTGCATAACTCCACCTCTTTAAACACAGCACCTTCACCCCCTGCTGTTCCCAACCGCCTCAACACCGTTGGAAGGGAGGAGAACCAATTAAGGCGGGGGGTGGGGTGGAACGAGCAGCTGTCTACCCTTAGCAGGAGGGCTCCTGATTACATACCTCTCCTGCTGCTGCTGCTGCTGGCTGTCCAGCAGCAGACTGAAGGTGGCTGCTGCTGTGCACAGGTATATAAAGGCTCAGAGCCTATTACGACACGCGCAGCCAGCGTTCCATTGCCACATTCCATCTACTGCAGGCAGGATACCTGGCTGGCTGAATGTCGCTGAGAAGCTCACAGAGACCGCCATAAGCAACAGTTTAACAGAATGCCACAGACTAATCAACCAAACTTTTTGGGTTGGGTTCTCTTTTATAGTCTGCAGGCATTAAATGAAAGAAGTCAGTGTTCCAGCAGAAGGAGACAACGTTTCAGAAAAGGCATTGTAGCAAACCAAAAAAGAAATTTTAAGCGCAGCAGAGTAACCAGCGCACATACCTGTTAGCTCAGGTGAGTTTAAAAGGCTGCTGTTGATAACAAGGGCATTTGCTAAATAGATGGTGTGTGTGCAACAATATACTGAAAGGTCAATTATATTGTGCAGCTTATCTCACCACCTGTAGTTATTTAGGTGAAAGCTCCAAAATGCTTGCCTAATATGTCTGTTTATCCAAAAGGAAGTAAAAAGGGAGAGCTAGAAAGATAGCATTGCATCACATTACATGGCAATGCAATGCACAGTTGCTGAAGTTGAACCAAAATGAGCTTGTAATCTGGCTTCTGCAACTTTGAACATGAAAAATCCAATGAGGAGAAGAAAAGCAAAGCCAAAGAGTCCATCCCAAAATCCGACAAACAAGCAAAATGAACAAAAAACATTGAATTCAATTCTTTCTGATTTTAGAAACTGCATTAAAGAAGGGGTGCACCGGTCCTGGAGATACTGCAATACCAGGTCAATGCGTGGAGTGGACAGAGCAAGCTCTTTTTCCATCTCCCTGTTCTAAAAATCCATTTAATATATGGTCCCCAGATAGGGGACGTATCAGATATTAAACTGATAAGAACAGATTTTTTTTTTTATCGAAAGCCCGAATTCGTGTACAAAACCCGAGTGCGCTTAAAAAAGTGACAAGTGCCAAAAAAAAGTGCACTAGGATGCTGGTCTTCTTGAAACCCTCTCCAAAAGGAGAAGGGTCCCCCAAACCATTCCCCGTCCCTCCGAGCCAAAAGGCC
This sequence comes from Phyllobates terribilis, assembly GCF_046119375.1. Taxonomy (NCBI): domain Eukaryota; kingdom Metazoa; phylum Chordata; class Amphibia; order Anura; family Dendrobatidae; genus Phyllobates; species Phyllobates terribilis. The sequence goes on from NW_027362765.1 coordinate 654,060,577, forward strand.
ACAGCGAGGAACAGGGACAAAAAGCCACCTCCAGCCGAAGCCAGAGGCGACCCAATCTTACCCCCAGCACCTGCCCGAGTTCTCACCCGAGCAAGGCACTGGGAGCCAAAGACTGTGCTCCCCTCCCGGAAGAGGGGAGCCAACAACGCTCTCCTCCCGAAAGAGGAGAGCCAGGGGGGTTCAGGGGGGAGCGGAACCTGATGGCCACACACTCCCCCCCTAGACCTGCCAAGAGAGGAACCCGTAAGGGAACCGCATCCCGACAAAATCCTAGTAGGACGTGACACACGTGAATAAGTGGACACACAGTGACAAAGAAATTAAATAAATAGTGAAGGTTTCACAGTATAATACTGCCCGGACCTTCGACCGGGAATTGAAAAATTCCCCATCCTAAGGCCAGAAGGCCCGGAATAAGGGTGTGTGCGAAGAAAGAAAATTTGAAGTGCTTGTGCAAATGTGCCATAAACTCAAGTGGGGTTCCCAATCCCAGTGAGTTAAGGCACCCCAGGGTCACCACTCCTGGGGCACTTCACACTTCGGGCTTTCGATCTATCCCCCCCGGCCCAATGGCGTCGATCCTGGGGGGCCATGCTTTCCACCAGATGACTATATTAGCCACCTGGCGTACTAACAAGCGCCTAAACCCCAGTGTGCATAATGTATCAATCTACTAGGGCGGCCAACATCCAAAACCGCCTTTTCGAAAGATACTACACTTGATCTTAGCCAAAAGGCCGAGAAGCGATAACCAGAATTGGTTTCAAACTACGGAGCCACCCAAGGATCCTGAAAAGTCCATTTGTGGAGATGAGCTCCTGGACTCCCGTTAAGAAGACATGTTGTCAACCTCTAGATCCCTTACATGCCTGCACTTTTCGGCTTGCTGCTGCTGCAATCCACGCGTTTTAGATCTGCATAACTCCACCTCTTTAAACACAGCACCTTCACCCCCTGCTGTTCCCACCCGCCTCAACACCGTTGGAAGGGAGGAGAACCAATTAAGGCGGGGGGTGGGGTGGAACGAGCAGCTGTCTACCCTTAGCAGGAGGGCTCCTGATTACATACCTCTCCTGCTGCTGCTGGCTGTCCAGCAGCAGACTGAAGGTGGCTGCTGCTGTGCACAGGTATATAAAGGCTCAGAGCCTATTATGACACGCGCAGCCAGCGTTCCATTGCCACATTCCATCTACTGCAGGCAGGATACCTGGCTGGCTGAATGTCGCTGAGAAGCTCACAGAGACCGCCATAAGCAACAGTTTAACAGAATGCCACAGACTAATCAACCAAACTTTTTGGGTTGGGTTCTCTTTTATAGTCTGCGGGCATTAAATGAAAGAAGTCAGTGTTCCAGCAGAAGGAGACAACGTTTCAGAAAAGGCATTGTAGCAAACCAAAAAAGAAATTTTAAGCGCAGCAGAGTAACCAGCGCACATACCTGTTAGCTCAGGTGAGTTTAAAAGGCTGCTGTTGATAACAAGGGCATTTGCTAAATAGATGGTGTGTGTGCAACAATATACTGAAAGGTCAATTATATTGTGCAGCTTATCTCACCACCTGTAGTTATTTAGGTGAAAGCTCCAAAATGCTTGCCTAATATGTCTGTTTATCCAAAAGGAAGTAAAAAGGGAGAGCTAGAAAGATAGCATTGCATCACATTACATGGCAATGCAATGCACAGTTGCTGAAGTTGAACCAAAATGAGCTTGTAATCTGGCTTCTGCAACTTTGAACATGAAAAATCCAATGAGGAGAAGAAAAGCAAAGCCAAAGAGTCCATCCCAAAATCCGACAAACAAGCAAAATGAACAAAAAACATTGAATTCAATTCTTTCTGATTTTAGAAACTGCATTAAAGAAGGGGTGCACCGGTCCTGGAGATACTGCAATACCAGGTCAATGCGTGGAGTGGACAGAGCAAGCTCTTTTTCCATCTCCCTGTTCTAAAAATCCATTTAATATATGGTCCCCAGATAGGGGACGTATCAGATATTAAACTGATAAGAACAGATACTACACTTGATCTTAGCCAAAAGGCCGAGAAGCGATAACCAGAATTGGTTTCAAACTACGGAGCCACCCAAGGATCCTGAAAAGTCCATTTGTGGAGATGAGCTCCTGGACTCCCGTTAAGAAGACATGTTGTCAACCTCTAGATCCCTTACATGCCTGCACTTTTCGGCTTGCTGCTGCTGCAATCCACGCGTTTTAGATCTGCATAACTCCACCTCTTTAAACACAGCACCTTCACCCCCTGCTGTTCCCACCCGCCTCAACACCGTTGGAAGGGAGGAGAACTAATTAAGGCGGGGGGTGGGGTGGAACGAGCAGCTGTCTACCCTTAGCAGGAGGGCTCCTGATTACATACCTCTCCTGCTGCTGCTGCTGCTGGCTGTCCAGCAGCAGACTGAAGGTGGCTGCTGCTGTGCACAGGTATATAAAGGCTCAGAGCCTATTATGACACGCGCAGCCAGCGTTCCATTGCCACATTCCATCTACTGCAGGCAGGATACCTGGCTGGCTGAATGTCGCTGAGAAGCTCACAGAGACCGCCATAAGCAACAGTTTAACAGAATGCCACAGACTAATCAACCAAACTTTTTGGGTTGGGTTCTCTTTTATAGTCTGCAGGCATTAAATGAAAGAAGTCAGTGTTCCAGCAGAAGGAGACAACGTTTCAGAAAAGGCATTGTAGCAAACCAAAAAAGAAATTTTAAGCGCAGCAGAGTAACCAGCGCACATACCTGTTAGCTCAGGTGAGTTTAAAAGGCTGCTGTTGATAACAAGGGCATTTGCTAAATAGATGGTGTGTGTGCAACAATATACTGAAAGGTCAATTATATTGTGCAGCTTATCTCACCACCTGTAGTTATTTAGGTGAAAGCTCCAAAATGCTTGCCTAATATGTCTGTTTATCCAAAAGGAAGTAAAAAGGGAGAGCTAGAAAGATAGCATTGCATCACATTACATGGCAATGCAATGCACAGTTGCTGAAGTTGAACCAAAATGAGCTTGTAATCTGGCTTCTGCAACTTTGAACATGAAAAATCCAATGAGGAGAAGAAAAGCAAAGCCAAAGAGTCCATCCCAAAATCCGACAAACAAGCAAAATGAACAAAAAACATTGAATTCAATTCTTTCTGATTTTAGAAACTGCATTAAAGAAGGGGTGCACCGGTCCTGGAGATACTGCAATACCAGGTCAATGCGTGGAGTGGACAGAGCAAGCTCTCTTTCCATCTCCCTGTTCTAAAAATCCATTTAATATATGGTCCCCAGATAGGGGACGTATCAGATATTAAACTGATAAGAACAGATACTACACTTGATCTTAGCCAAAAGGCCGAGAAGCGATAACCAGAATTGGTTTCAAACTACGGAGCCACCCAAGGATCCTGAAAAGTCCATTTGTGGAGATGAGCTCCTGGACTCCCGTTAAGACGACATGTTGTCAACCTCTAGATCCCTTACATGCCTGCACTTTTCGGCTTGCTGCTGCTGCAATCCACGCGTTTTAGATCTGCATAACTCCACCTCTTTAAACACAGCACCTTCACCCCCTGCTGTTCCCACCCGCCTCAACACCGTTGGAAGGGAGGAGAACCAATTAAGGCGGGGGGTGGGGTGGAACGAGCAGCTGTCTACCCTTAGCAGGAGGGCTCCTGATTACATACCTCTCCTGCTGCTGCTGCTGCTGGCTGTCCAGCAGCAGACTGAAGGTGGCTGCTGCTGTGCACAGGTATATAAAGGCTCAGAGCCTATTATGACACGCGCAGCCAGCGTTCCATTGCCACATTCCATCTACTGCAGGCAGGATACCTGGCTGGCTGAATGTCGCTGAGAAGCTCACAGAGACCGCCATAAGCAACAGTTTAACAGAATGCCACAGACTAATCAACCAACCTTTTTGGGTTGGGTTCTCTTTTATAGTCTGCAGGCATTAAATGAAAGAAGTCAGTGTTCCAGCAGAAGGAGACAACGTTTCAGAAAAGGCATTGTAGCAAACCAAAAAATAAATTTTAAGCGCAGCAGAGTAACCAGCGCACATACCTGTTAGCTCAGGTGAGTTTAAAAGGCTGCTGTTGATAACAAGGGCATTTGCTAAATAGATGGTGTGTGTGCAACAATATACTGAAAGGTCAATTATATTGTGCAGCTTATCTCACCACCTGTAGTTATTTAGGTGAAAGCTCCAAAATGCTTGCCTAATATGTCTGTTTATCCAAAAGGAAGTAAAAAGGGAGAGCTAGAAAGATAGCATTGCATCACATTACATGGCAATGCAATGCACAGTTGCTGAAGTTGAACCAAAATGAGCTTGTAATCTGGCTTCTGCAACTTTGAACGTGAAAAATCCAATGAGGAGAAGAAAAGCAAAGCCAAAGAGTCCATCCCAAAATCCGACAAACAAGCAAAATGAACAAAAAACATTGAATTCAATTCTTTCTGATTTTAGAAACTGCATTAAAGAAGGGGTGCACCGGTCCTGGAGATACTGCAATACCAGGTCAATGCGTGGAGTGGACAGAGCAAGCTCTTTTTCCATCTCCCTGTTCTAAAAATCCATTTAATATATGGTCCCCAGATAGGGGACGTATCAGATATTAAACTGATAAGAACAGATTTTTTTTTAATTTGGCTATCCCCCACATGGGGATAAAAACCGTTTATTTAAAATTTAACAAATTACAGAAATAAAACCATTACATCCACATTACACTTTCGGGACTTCAAAGAAAAATAAAAATTCCATCACAGCAAATTTTACAAGACTTCAAATATTCCATAGGTTAAAAAGCCATTTGCCTGCCAATGTTACATTCTTTTTCCTGTCCAATAAATAGTATATGTACATTTCACTTTTACAAAAGGCTAAAACATCATCTACTGGTAACATTTCATGTTTAAAAACAGCAATATTTCTAGCATTCCAGAGCGCTATCTTGGCACAATTCACTGTCTTCCACGCCATTATTTTTTGGTCCATTGTTGGGCATTCCAGAAGACCATATAACACTGATGCAAAATTAAAGTCCTTGAGGTCCACCATTTTCTCCAGCAGGGGGATTAGTCTTCTCCAGAACTCTTTAGCAAAAGCACAAGTCCATAAAAGATGCTTCACTGTCTCTTCTTCTTGACAGCCTTCTCTTGGGCAGATGGCAGACCTCACAAAACCTCTTCTGTACTGGAATGCCCGGCAAGGAAGACAGTGGTGTGCGCAGCTCCAAGACATGTCTTTCTGTACATTAAAAAGATAAGGGGCGTTAATCATTTTCCATATGTGTACAGTTTTGTCATCATCATAACGTTCAATATCACACAACGTCACATCAGTACTAATTTGTTTGAGTAGTGTCTTGCTGTTACATAGATCCCCTGTCTGTTTCTTATTCAAATTAAAATCAAGAATAATTTTCTTTAAAATCTCATAATGTGCAGGCAGGTTAAAAGCATAAGGAGAGGATAAAACCGTTTCAAACCAACCAAACCTTCTCATGAGAAAACCAGTGTTAAAACGCATAAAATAGGAAAGGTAATTATCTTTAAAAAGGGTTTTTAAACAGAAACAGAAAAAATGTATTAAAAGAAACTTATCTAAAACAGGGAAATCTTTCCCACCTTTAACCTTTGGCTTTGTCACAATTTCTCTTTTGAGTTTCTCCATTTTTGAGCCCCAAAAAAAGGTAAAACATACTTTTGTAATTCGTTTCAACAAATTTGTAGGAGGGGGGAACACCAAACTAAGATATAACAGGATAGGTAATATCACCATTTTTACAATCAGAACTTTACCTTCCATTGACAGCTTTCTCATATTCCACATGCAGATTTTCTGATTAATTTTCTGTGCTGCCGCATCCCAGCTATTAAAACCATTATTAGATTCATTAAAAGAAACACCTAAAATAGTAATGGAATCTGTAACTGCAATTGGTACATCATGTAAACTCATTCCCCCGACATTTAAAATATTACATTTAGTAAGATTAATTTTAAAACCGGAAACTGTACAAAAAGACTGAATTTGGCTTATCGTTTTTTGTATTGAAGGTACATCACATCCAAACACTGCTACATCATCCATATAGCTTACAACTTTAACTTGTAGACCGTTCCCTCCGGGTAAGGGTACTCCACATATTTGCTTATCCAGGCGTATTGTACATAAAAGGGGTTCTATAGCACATATAAAAAGCAGGGGGGACAAAGGGCAACCCTGCTTCACCCCTGATTTTAAAACTACCTCTTTTGTTTTAAAACCATTAACTAAAATCTTACTCGTACAATCATTATAAAAAGCTTTAAGAGACAATAAAAACCCACCCGGAATGCCCATTTTTTCTAAAACTTTAAAAAGATAAAAATTAGACACGCGGTCAAAAGCTTTCTCAAAATCCACCGCTAGGATTGACATCTTTGTCTTTCTGGTTTTTACATCTTCAATACAATCTTTCACCAGGTTTAAATTGTCCCAGATACTACGCCCAGGTACCCCGCATACCTGATTTGCATGAATTACTTTATGTATCACTTTTTTCAACCGATTTGCACAGATCTTAGCCATAATTTTGTAATCACTATTTAAAAGAGTTATCGGCCTCCAGTTTTTAAGATCCGTTTTGTCACCTTTTTTGTATAGTAGTGATACCTCACCTTTCTTCCATGAGTTGAGTAAAACCTTATTATTAAAAACTTCGGAAAACAAATTAAACAAATCATCTTTTAAAATATCATAAAAACTTATATAAAACTCTATGGGGATACCATCAGGGCCGGGCACTTTACCATTTTTAAAACTCTTCATGGTTTCTAAAATCTCTTCCTCACATAGAGGTTGGGATAAAAAACTTTGGGCATCAGCATCTAGGGTGGACTTGATCTCCCCCAGGAAAGTGTGTATTAAATCATGGTCTACAGTTTTTACATTAAAAAGATCATTAAAATAGACATTTACCTTATCCAATATAACGTTGATATTATTATCTCCATCTATGTTATCAATTATTGTTTTCGCCTGTTTGTTTTTCTTAAAAAAATACCTGGAACAAGTCTCATCCTCTTCTACGTGTTTTACCTTTGAACGAAAAATCAGTTCTTTTCCTTTTTGTTCCAACCACTTTGAAATTTCTCCTTTAAGACTCAATATATCATTACCTACATCCAGACCATTGTCTTTGAATTTGTACAATGTCTGTAACCTGATATTAAGAAAATTATAGATCTCAAACTTTTCTTTAGCTTTTTGTATGCTTTTCTTTATAAAGAAATCTTTAATGCTTATTTTCATTCTATCCCACCAGGAGCTAAAAGAAATATTGGGGTTTTTCCTTTTTCTACAGTTTACATAAAACTCAATAAAATCCGATAAAATTTGTGGATCTTTTAAAAGGGACACATTCAATTTCCAAGATTTCTTACCACATTTCTTCTTTCCATAAATCCTCACTCTAAAAGATAAAACCTTGTGATCTGAGAGAATATTAGTTAAAACTTCACATTTCACTGGCAGTATTTTTTCTGAACCTAAAACAAAATCTATCCTGGAGCTACATGTAGAATTGCTCCAGGTGAAACCAGCGTCTATAGGGCTATCCTTGTTACATTCTTTATACACATCAGTTAATTTACAATCATTTATAATATTGCTTAACATTCCAGACGTTTTGTCATAATTTCTACTCACGGAACCGGAGCGTCGGCTTTCGCCTTTTAAAATACAATTAAAATCACCTGCCAGGATAAAAGGTTCTGAAATGTTAATAAATAAAGGTAAAATTTCCAGCATATCAGCCCTTTCATTTTTATCAGGTGACCCATAAAAATTTAAAAACTGCCATCTTGTCCCATCAATAAAAGCCTTAACTAAAAGAATACGACCCGGTAAAATATCTTGGATAAAATCAATAGACACATTTCCCTTAAAAAGTATAGCTACCCCGGCTGATCCGGTTGCATTTGATCCAGACCAGACCGATGGACCATGTTTCCACTCTTCCTTATATTTTTTGTAAGAAATCTTATGAGGGATATGACATTCTTGTAAAAAGAAAACAGAAGCTGTAAAACAGGTTAAAAAATGTAAAACAGTAGCTCTTCTGGTCTTGGATCCTATGCCTCTCACATTGAGGGAAACACCACTAATGTCAGCCATCATAACAAATGGTTAGGAAGAAACAAAAACTGGACTTTACCTATCCGATGGACGGATCAGACCACTTGGACTTTCACCAATGCCCTCTTCTGAATCCACCGTTATCAAAGAGTCTTCATCATCGGAGAAGGAACATTCACTTAAATTAAGACCCGACGCTACTGGGGTGTAGCTCGGAAGGATATTGTGAGAAAGGTTACACTGGGTCTCCATAGGCTGACCATTTAGGTCCTCGTCAGGTGGGTCTCCGAGAGGCTCCGCACTCCCCTGCTGACCCGCAGAGGGTCGTAACACAGGGGCAGGCTGCGCACATGGCGGAGCCTCAGAGTCCCCGGAGGCAGCCAGGTTCGGGGCCCCACCTGGGGCAGCAGAGCCCCGAGACCTCGGGATTCCAGAGTCTACACCCCCGTGAGGGGATGTATCCATCTCCTCCCTATTAGCCACCTCCACGGAACCATTCTTTTTCTTATTATGAGACCTCACCAAATGCCACGTACCGCCCTCGCTCTCGTGAGACCCAGTGGGAATTTTGGGCTCGGTGTCAGCCTTTTGGCGTTCTTTTTTGGCCTTACCGACCGCCCCTTTATGATCTTTCTCAGCCTTCCTTTTAGCCTCCTTATGGTCTTTCAGCCAGCTCCTGGGCTCCTGTGAGTTACCTGTCATTGACTCGGAGGGATTGTTACTAGTCGAAGCGCCCTTATCACCTCCCGAGGCTCCAGGTTGCTGTTCCTCCTCCTGAGGGGTGGTCTGATTGGCCCGTCCATTCCCGGATGTCTTGGACTTCTCCTTTTGTTTTTGTTCATCCTCTCTGAACCTGTGAGGGCAAGAAAAATAGAAATGACCAGGTGTCCGACAAAAAGAGCATTTTTTTTCATTTGGGCACTCCTTTGTGTCATGTTCAGTACTGGCACAATTTCTACAAGTGGCACCACAACTATCCTTAGAGTGCCCATAGAGACCACAATACCTACAGAAAAGTGGCATTCCTGAGAAAAAAAAATCCCCATTAGTTTGCCCTATTTTAAATCGAGCTGGAGGAAGTCTCACACCTCCAGGGAATTTAGGGTCTCTTTCACATTTTACTAAAAACTTCCATTTTGAGGTCCAGATGTTAAACTCATTCAACACTTTCCCAATCAATTTCACACTTTTAAAATAAACTGACAAAAAGGAAATAACCTCTGGTGCTGTTATGAAGGGTGAGAAGATTTTCACAACCACCATCTTTACCTCATCCAGGACGTGCTCGATGATCTGAATCCCTTTTAGACCAGGGCTATTTTCTACCGACTTAACTCTGGACAAAACATCTTTGAAAATACCTTCGCCAGTAAAGGTTACATCATAATCTCCACGTCGAGGATAATCCTGGATAGAAAGGATTTCGTTGGTTCTGACGTGGAGCAGTTTCTCAAGCACGTCCTGGACTACATATCCCAGATTCCGCATATCGGAACCACCAGCCGTAAAGCGGACCCTTATGGTGTTCTTAAGCCTCGCATATAGAGGCACGAGGTTGGGGTCAACCTCCATGGTATGGCGCAACAAAATGCAAATTGCAACCGCCTGCAATCTGCGCCTTCAGAGCTTTGAGATAAAGCACCTGAAGGCTGGGGGATCGCTGCCCGTTACCCTAGGACTAATCCCTCTCCCTAATAGCAGCAGGCAGGTGAAGCCCACCGAAGTGGACGATCCTGCCAGGCCAAGGAGAGGGGTACCTGAGTGCCCTTCAACTGAAACCTCCTGCTGTGAAGCACTTGGTCTCAGCCAAAAGGCCGAGAAGCGATAACCAGAATTGGTTTCAAACTACGGAGCCACCCAAGGATCCTGAAAAGTCCATTTGTGGAGATGAGCTCCTGGACTCCCGTTAAGAAGACATGTTGTCAACCTCTAGATCCCTTACATGCCTGCACTTTTCGGCTTGCTGCTGCTGCAATCCACGCGTTTTAGATCTGCATAACTCCACCTCTTTAAACACAGCACCTTCACCCCCTGCTGTTCCCACCCGCCTCAACACCGTTGGAAGGGAGGAGAACCAATTAAGGCGGGGGGTGGGGTGGAACGAGCAGCTGTCTACCCTTAGCAGGAGGGCTCCTGATTACATACCTCTCCTGCTGCTGCTGCTGCTGGCTGTCCAGCAGCAGACTGAAGGTGGCTGCTGCTGTGCACAGGTATATAAAGGCTCAGAGCCTATTATGACACGCGCAGCCAGCGTTCCATTGCCACATTCCATCTACTGCAGGCAGGATACCTGGCTGGCTGAATGTCGCTGAGAAGCTCACAGAGACCGCCATAAGCAACAGTTTAACAGAATGCCACAGACTAATCAACCAAACTTTTTGGGTTGGGTTCTCTTTTATAGTCTGCAGGCATTAAATGAAAGAAGTCAGTGTTCCAGCAGAAGGAGACAACGTTTCAGAAAAGGCATTGTAGCAAACCAAAAAAGAAATTTTAAGTGCAGCAGAGTAACCAGCGCACATACCTGTTAGCTCAGGTGAGTTTAAAAGGCTGCTGTTGATAACAAGGGCATTTGCTAAATAGATGGTGTGTGTGCAACAATATACTGAAAGGTCAATTATATTGTGCAGCTTATCTCACCACCTGTAGTTATTTAGGTGAAAGCTCCAAAATGCTTGCCTAATATGTCTGTTTATCCAAAAGGAAGTAAAAAGGGAGAGCTAGAAAGATAGCATTGCATCACATTACATGGCAATGCAATGCACAGTTGCTGAAGTTGAACCAAAATGAGCTTGTAATCTGGCTTCTGCAACTTTGAACATGAAAAATCCAATGAGGAGAAGAAAAGCAAAGCCAAAGAGTCCATTCCAAAATCCGACAAACAAGCAAAATGAACAAAAAACATTGAATTCAATTCTTTCTGATTTTAGAAACTGCATTAAAGAAGGGGTGCACCGGTCCTGGAGATACTGCAATACCAGGTCAATGCGTGGAGTGGACAGAGCAAGCTCTTTTTCCATCTCCCTGTTCTAAAAATCCATTTAATATATGGTCCCCAGATAGGGGACGTATCAGATATTAAACTGATAAGAACAGATACTACACTTGGTCTTAGCCAAAAGGCCGAGAAGCGATAACCAGAATTGGTTTCAAACTACGGAGCCACCCAAGGATCCTGAAAAGTCCATTTGTGGAGATGAGCTCCTGGACTCCCGTTAAGAAGACATGTTGTCAACCTCTAGATCCCTTACATGCCTGCACTTTTCGGCTTGCTGCTGCTGCAATCCACGCGTTTTAGATCTGCATAACTCCACCTCTTTAAACACAGCACCTTCACCCCCTGCTGTTCCCACCCGCCTCAACACCGTTGGAAGGGAGGAGAACCAATTAAGGCGGGGGGTGGGGTGGAACGAGCAGCTGTCTACCCTTAGCAGGAGGGCTCCTGATTACATACCTCTCCTGCTGCTGCTGCTGCTGGCTGTCCAGCAGCAGACTGAAGGTGGCTGCTGCTGTGCACAGGTATATAAAGGCTCAGAGCCTATTATGACACGCGCAGCCAGCGTTCCATTGCCACATTCCATCTACTGCAGGCAGGATACCTGGCTGGCTGAATGTCGCTGAGAAGCTCACAGAGACCGCCATAAGCAACAGTTTAACAGAATGCCACAGACTAATCAACCAAACTTTTTGGGTTGGGTTCTCTTTTATAGTCTGCAGGCATTAAATGAAAGAAGTCAGTGTTCCAGCAGAAGGAGACAACGTTTCAGAAAAGGCATTGTAGCAAACCAAAAAAGAAATTTTAAGCGCAGCAGAGTAACCAGCGCACATACCTGTTAGCTCAGGTGAGTTTAAAAGGCTGCTGTTGATAACAAGGGCATTTGCTAAATAGATGGTGTGTGTGCAACAATATACTGAAAGGTCAATTATATTGTGCAGCTTATCTCACCACCTGTAGTTATTTAGGTGAAAGCTCCAAAATGCTTGCCTAATATGTCTGTTTATCCAAAAGGAAGTAAAAAGGGAGAGCTAGAAAGATAGCATTGCATCACATTACATGGCAATGCAATGCACAGTTGCTGAAGTTGAACCAAAATGAGCTTGTAATCTGGCTTCTGCAACTTTGAACATGAAAAATCCAATGAGGAGAAGAAAAGCAAAGCCAAAGAGTCCATCCCAAAATCCGACAAACAAGCAAAATGAACAAAAAACATTGAATTCAATTCTTTCTGATTTTAGAAACTGCATTAAAGAAGGGGTGCACCGGTCCTGGAGATACTGCAATACCAGGTCAATGCGTGGAGTGGACAGAGCAAGCTCTTTTTCCATCTCCCTGTTCTAAAAATCCATTTAATATATGGTCCCCAGATAGGGGACGTATCAGATATTAAACTGATAAGAACAGATACTACACTTGATCTTAGCCAAAAGGCCGAGAAGCGATAACCAGAATTGGTTTCAAACTACGGAGCCACCCAAGGATCCTGAAAAGTCCATTTGTGGAGATGAGCTCCTGGACTCCCGTTAAGAAGACATGTTGTCAACCTCTAGATCCCTTACATGCCTGCACTTTTCGGCTTGCTGCTGCTGCAATCCACGCGTTTTAGATCTGCATAACTCCACCTCTTTAAACACAGCACCTTCACCCCCTGCTGTTCCCACCCGCCTCAACACCGTTGGAAGGGAGGAGAACCAATTAAGGCGGGGGGTGGGGTGGAACGAGCAGCTGTCTACCCTTAGCAGGAGGGCTCCTGATTACATACCTCTCCTGCTGCTGCTGCTGCTGGCTGTCCAGCAGCAGACTGAAGGTGGCTGCTGCTGTGCACAGGTATATAAAGGCTCAGAGCCTATTATGACACGCGCAGCCAGCGTTCCATTGCCACATTCCATCTACTGCAGGCAGGATACCTGGCTGGCTGAATGTCGCTGAGAAGCTCACAGAGACCGCCATAAGCAACAGTTTAACAGAATGCCACAGACTAATCAACCAAACTTTTTGGGTTGGGTTCTCTTTTATAGTCTGCAGGCATTAAATGAAAGAAGTCAGTGTTCCAGCAGAAGGAGACAACGTTTCAGAAAAGGCATTGTAGCAAACCAAAAAAGAAATTTTAAGCGCAGCAGAGTAACCAGCGCACATACCTGTTAGCTCAGGTGAGTTTAAAAGGCTGCTGTTGATAACAAGGGCATTTGCTAAATAGATGGTGTGTGTGCAACAATATACTGAAAGGTCAATTATATTGTGCAGCTTATCTCACCACCTGTAGTTATTTAGGTGAAAGCTCCAAAATGCTTGCCTAATATGTCTGTTTATCCAAAAGGAAGTAAAAAGGGAGAGCTAGAAAGATAGCATTGCATCACATTACATGGCAATGCAATGCACAGTTGCTGAAGTTGAACCAAAATGAGCTTGTAATCTGGCTTCTGCAACTTTGAACATGAAAAATCCAATGAGGAGAAGAAAAGCAAAGCCAAAGAGTCCATCCCAAAATCCGACAAACAAGCAAAATGAACAAAAAACATTGAATTCAATTCTTTCTGATTTTAGAAACTGCATTAAAGAAGGGGTGCACCGGTCCTGGAGATACTGCAATACCAGGTCAATGCGTGGAGTGGACAGAGCAAGCTCTTTTTCCATCTCCCTGTTCTAAAAATCCATTTAATATATGGTCCCCAGATAGGGGACGTATCAGATATTAAACTGATAAGAACAGATACTACACTTGATCTTAGCCAAAAGGCCGAGAAGCGATAACCAGAATTGGTTTCAAACTACGGAGCCACCCAAGGATCCTGAAAAGTCCATTTGTGGAGATGAGCTCCTGGACTCCCGTTAAGAAGACATGTTGTCAACCTCTAGATCCCTTACATGCCTGCACTTTTCGGCTTGCTGCTGCTGCAATCCACGCGTTTTAGATCTGCATAACTCCACCTCTTTAAACACAGCACCTTCACCCCCTGCTGTTCCCACCCGCCTCAACACCGTTGGAAGGGAGGAGAACCAATTAAGGCGGGGGGTGGGGTGGAACGAGCAGCTGTCTACCCTTAGCAGGAGGGCTCCTGATTACATACCTCTCCTGCTGCTGCTGCTGCTGGCTGTCCAGCAGCAGACTGAAGGTGGCTGCTGCTGTGCACAGGTATATAAAGGCTCAGAGCCTATTATGACACGCGCAGCCAGCGTTCCATTGCCACATTCCATCTACTGCAGGCAGGATACCTGGCTGGCTGAATGTCGCTGAGAAGCTCACAGAGACCGCCATAAGCAACAGTTTAACAGAATGCCACAGACTAATCAACCAAACTTTTTGGGTTGGGTTCTCTTTTATAGTCTGCAGGCATTAAATGAAAGAAGTCAGTGTTCCAGCAGAAGGAGACAACGTTTCAGAAAAGGCATTGTAGCAAACCAAAAAAGAAATTTTAAGCGCAGCAGAGTAACCAGCGCACATACCTGTTAGCTCAGGTGAGTTTAAAAGGCTGCTGTTGATAACAAGGGCATTTGCTAAATAGATGGTGTGTGTGCAACAATATACTGAAAGGTCAATTATATTGTGCAGCTTATCTCACCACCTGTAGTTATTTAGGTGAAAGCTCCAAAATGCTTGCCTAATATGTCTGTTTATCCAAAAGGAAGTAAAAAGGGAGAGCTAGAAAGATAGCATTGCATCACATTACATGGCAATGCAATGCACAGTTGCTGAAGTTGAACCAAAATGAGCTTGTAATCTGGCTTCTGCAACTTTGAACATGAAAAATCCAATGAGGAGAAGAAAAGCAAAGCCAAAGAGTCCATCCCAAAATCCGACAAACAAGCAAAATGAACAAAAAACATTGAATTCAATTCTTTCTGATTTTAGAAACTGCATTAAAGAAGGGGTGCACCGGTCCTGGAGATACTGCAATACCAGGTCAATGCGTGGAGTGGACAGAGCAAGCTCTTTTTCCATCTCCCTGTTCTAAAAATCCATTTAATATATGGTCCCCAGATAGGGGACGTATCAGATATTAAACTGATAAGAACAGATACTACACTTGATCTTAGCCAAAAGGCCGAGAAGCGATAACCAGAATTGGTTTCAAACTACGGAGCCACCCAAGGATCCTGAAAAGTCCATTTGTGGAGATGAGCTCCTGGACTCCCGTTAAGAAGACATGTTGTCAACCTCTAGATCCCTTACATGCCTGCACTTTTCGGCTTGCTGCTGCTGCAATCCACGCGTTTTAGATCTGCATAACTCCACCTCTTTAAACACAGCACCTTCACCCCCTGCTGTTCCCACCCGCCTCAACACCGTTGGAAGGGAGGAGAACCAATTAAGGCGGGGGGTGGGGTGGAACGAGCAGCTGTCTACCCTTAGCAGGAGGGCTCCTGATTACATACCTCTCCTGCTGCTGCTGCTGCTGGCTGTCCAGCAGCAGACTGAAGGTGGCTGCTGCTGTGCACAGGTATATAAAGGCTCAGAGCCTATTATGACACGCGCAGCCAGCGTTCCATTGCCACATTCCATCTACTGCAGGCAGGATACCTGGCTGGCTGAATGTCGCTGAGAAGCTCACAGAGACCGCCATAAGCAACAGTTTAACAGAATGCCACAGACTAATCAACCAAACTTTTTGGGTTGGGTTCTCTTTTATAGTCTGCAGGCATTAAATGAAAGAAGTCAGTGTTCCAGCAGAAGGAGACAACGTTTCAGAAAAGGCATTGTAGCAAACCAAAAAAGAAATTTTAAGCGCAGCAGAGTAACCAGCGCACATACCTGTTAGCTCAGGTGAGTTTAAAAGGCTGCTGTTGATAACAAGGGCATTTGCTAAATAGATGGTGTGTGTGCAACAATATACTGAAAGGTCAATTATATTGTGCAGCTTATCTCACCACCTGTAGTTATTTAGGTGAAAGCTCCAAAATGCTTGCCTAATATGTCTGTTTATCCAAAAGGAAGTAAAAAGGGAGAGCTAGAAAGATAGCATTGCATCACATTACATGGCAATGCAATGCACAGTTGCTGAAGTTGAACCAAAATGAGCTTGTAATCTGGCTTCTGCAACTTTGAACATGAAAAATCCAATGAGGAGAAGAAAAGCAAAGCCAAAGAGTCCATCCCAAAATCCGACAAACAAGCAAAATGAACAAAAAACATTGAATTCAATTCTTTCTGATTTTAGAAACTGCATTAAAGAAGGGGTGCACCGGTCCTGGAGATACTGCAATACCAGGTCAATGCGTGGAGTGGACAGAGCAAGCTCTTTTTCCATCTCCCTGTTCTAAAAATCCATTTAATATATGGTCCCCAGATAGGGGACGTATCAGATATTAAACTGATAAGAACAGATACTACACTTGATCTTAGCCAAAAGGCCGAGAAGCGATAACCAGAATTGGTTTCAAACTACGGAGCCACCCAAGGATCCTGAAAAGTCCATTTGTGGAGATGAGCTCCTGGACTCCCGTTAAGAAGACATGTTGTCAACCTCTAGATCCCTTACATGCCTGCACTTTTCGGCTTGCTGCTGCTGCAATCCACGCGTTTTAGATCTGCATAACTCCACCTCTTTAAACACAGCACCTTCACCCCCTGCTGTTCCCACCCGCCTCAACACCGTTGGAAGGGAGGAGAACCAATTAAGGCGGGGGGTGGGGTGGAACGAGCAGCTGTCTACCCTTAGCAGGAGGGCTCCTGATTACATACCTCTCCTGCTGCTGCTGCTGCTGCTGGCTGTCCAGCAGCAGACTGAAGGTGGCTGCTGCTGTGCACAGGTATATAAAGGCTCAGAGCCTATTATGACACGCGCAGCCAGCGTTCCATTGCCACATTCCATCTACTGCAGGCAGGATACCTGGCTGGCTGAATGTCGCTGAGAAGCTCACAGAGACCGCCATAAGCAACAGTTTAACAGAATGCCACAGACTAATCAACCAAACTTTTTGGGTTGGGTTCTCTTTTATAGTCTGCAGGCATTAAATGAAAGAAGTCAGTGTTCCAGCAGAAGGAGACAACGTTTCAGAAAAGGCATTGTAGCAAACCAAAAAAGAAATTTTAAGCGCAGCAGAGTAACCAGCGCACATACCTGTTAGCTCAGGTGAGTTTAAAAGGCTGCTGTTGATAACAAGGGCATTTGCTAAATAGATGGTGTGTGTGCAACAATATACTGAAAGGTCAATTATATTGTGCAGCTTATCTCACCACCTGTAGTTATTTAGGTGTAAGCTCCAAAATGCTTGCCTAATATGTCTGTTTATCCAAAAGGAAGTAAAAAGGGAGAGCTAGAAAGATAGCATTGCATCACATTACATGGCAATGCAATGCACAGTTGCTGAAGTTGAACCAAAATGAGCTTGTAATCTGGCTTCTGCAACTTTGAACATGAAAAATCCAATGAGGAGAAGAAAAGCAAAGCCAAAGAGTCCATCCCAAAATCCGACAAACAAGCAAAATGAACAAAAAACATTGAATTCAATTCTTTCTGATTTTAGAAACTGCATTAAAGAAGGGTGCACCGGTCCTGGAGATACTGCAATACCAGGTCAATGCGTGGAGTGGACAGAGCAAGCTCTTTTTCCATCTCCCTGTTCTAAAAATCCATTTAATATATGGTCCCCAGATAGGGGACGTATCAGATATTAAACTGATAAGAACAGATACTACACTTGATCTTAGCCAAAAGGCCGAGAAGCGATAACCAGAATTGGTTTCAAACTACGGAGCCACCCAAGGATCCTGAAAAGTCCATTTGTGGAGATGAGCTCCTGGACTCCCGTTAAGAAGACATGTTGTCAACCTCTAGATCCCTTACATGCCTGCACTTTTCGGCTTGCTGCTGCTGCAATCCACGCGTTTTAGATCTGCATAACTCCACCTCTTTAAACACAGCACCTTCACCCCCTGCTGTTCCCACCCGCCTCAACACCGTTGGAAGGGAGGAGAACCAATTAAGGCGGGGGGTGGGGTGGAACGAGCAGCTGTCTACCCTTAGCAGGAGGGCTCCTGATTACATACCTCTCCTGCTGCTGCTGCTGCTGGCTGTCCAGCAGCAGACTGAAGGTGGCTGCTGCTGTGCACAGGTATATAAAGGCTCAGAGCCTATTATGACACGCGCAGCCAGCGTTCCATTGCCACATTCCATCTACTGCAGGCAGGATACCTGGCTGGCTGAATGTCGCTGAGAAGCTCACAGAGACCGCCATAAGCAACAGTTTAACAGAATGCCACAGACTAATCAACCAAACTTTTTGGGTTGGGTTCTCTTTTATAGTCTGCAGGCATTAAATGAAAGAAGTCAGTGTTCCAGCAGAAGGAGACAACGTTTCAGAAAAGGCATTGTAGCAAACCAAAAAAGAAATTTTAAGCGCAGCAGAGTAACCAGCGCACATACCTGTTAGCTCAGGTGAGTTTAAAAGGCTGCTGTTGATAACAAGGGCATTTGCTAAATAGATGGTGTGTGTGCAACAATATACTGAAAGGTCAATTATATTGTGCAGCTTATCTCACCACCTGTAGTTATTTAGGTGAAAGCTCCAAAATGCTTGCCTAATATGTCTGTTTATCCAAAAGGAAGTAAAAAGGGAGAGCTAGAAAGATAGCATTGCATCACATTACATGGCAATGCAATGCACAGTTGCTGAAGTTGAACCAAAATGAGCTTGTAATCTGGCTTCTGCAACTTTGAACATGAAAAATCCAATGAGGAGAAGAAAAGCAAAGCCAAAGAGTCCATCCCAAAATCCGACAAACAAGCAAAATGAACCAAAAACATTGAATTCAATTCTTTCTGATTTTAGAAACTGCATTAAAGAAGGGGTGCACCGGTCCTGGAGATACTGCAATACCAGGTCAATGCGTGGAGTGGACAGAGCAAGCTCTTTTTCCATCTCCCTGTTCTAAAAATCCATTTAATATATGGTCCCCAGATAGGGGACGTATCAGATATTAAACTGATAAGAACAGATTTTTTTTTGATTGAATATATCTTTTATTAGCACAAAAAATAAGTTAACAGACAGTGTACAGTGCCGCAGCCCAGTACACACAGAATTCTACATCATATTTACATAGCATGAGGATACGACGCACTAACTAGACACATCACACCCCTATGCTACACAAAACACTTAATCTGAAAGAAAAAGCATGTCAATCAATACAGTACGACGAACCGTGATAAGGGATGGGGATTGGGAAAAAGGGGATGGGGAGGGGAAAATCACAGGCCCGAAGCTTTATTGAAAGACAAGACACATAAGGGGAGAGGGGGAGGAGGGGTTTAGTCCTCGTCCTCGTCCTCCGGACCGTCCATGATGGAATAGTCTCTGAGCAGGCTGTGGATCAGCCTGCGGCAGTCCTGGATGGACATCCTCTCCCTCCTCAAGATGAGCCGGTTCCTGGCGACCCAAACGGCATCCTTGAAGCAGTTCATAAGGCGCCAAGCCTCCTGGATGGCTCCGATGGTATGAACCCCAGGGAAGAGTCCGTAAAGCACAGAATGGTGCGATAGGCTCGCCCTGGGGACAGAGTTCCTCAGGTCGTCCTCAAGTGCAGTCAATAGGCGCTGTGCAAATCCGCAGTCCCAAAAAGTGTGCAAAGATGTTTCCTCCACGAAGGGGCACCTTGGGCAGTTCCGGGTCTTGCACAGGTTCCGGGCATGCATGAATGACCGGACGGGCAGTCCGCCCTGAATCGCCATCCACGACAAGTCCTTGTGCCCGTTGGTCAGCCTGTCAGACGACACATTTGTCCACACAGTCTCCAGTGTGTCCTGGTGAAGTCCTGTGATGTTCTCCACGTCATCCTTGGCTCTGATTAGCTTGTGGATAGTTTTGGGCTTCCACAAGTCGGGCTTGAGTCCCTCCAGTTGATGCTCCCCCACAAATCGAACGACGTCTCCGTAGAACCATGGCGTCGTCCAGTTGTAGGGGAAGGAGCTGTCCCACTTGTCCCAGCCGAGTCGCCTCCAAAGAGGAAGCAGGAAGAAGTGAGACATGGACCTGCCCACGGAGCCATTCTTGACTTGCAAAGTCCGGCGGACACAATCACACACAAAAGAGGATCGCAGGAGGGTGGGGATATCTGGAACGCCCTTCCCACCCTTGCGAGGCTCCTTGTACATGACGGCCCGCCTGACTCTGTCCATCTTGGATCCCCAGACAAAGTGAAACACTGTCCTGGTAATGGCCCTGCACACAGTGACGTGTGGGGGCCAGGCCTGCGCCGTGTACTGCAAGACGGGCAGGACCTCATTACACAGGACGAGTGCCTTACCCTCACAAGTGAGGTGTCTGAGGCTCCAGAGTCCGATCCGTTGCTTCACCTTGGCCAAGCGTTCTTGCCAGGACTTGAGGGCCGCTCCTTCCTTCCCGAACCAGACTCCCAGCACCTTGAGGAAATCCGGTTGAATGTTGAAGGGGAAGGGGGCGGAGGAGGCCGGCTGCCAATCCCCGAAGAGCATGGCTTCCGACTTCCTGCAGTTGACTTTGGCCCCTGAAGCCCGGCCGAACCTCTCACACGTCTGGACGAGGGCGTCGACTGAACCACGATCAGCGCAGAAGACGGTGACGTCGTCCATGTAGAGCGAGCACTTGACCTCGTGTCGTCCCGGACCCGGTGCGGTGATCCCTCTGATCTCTCCATTCTGCCGGATAGCCTCTGCGAAGAGTTCTATAACACAAACAAAAAGAAGAGGTGATAGAGGGCAGCCTTGTCTGACCCCAGAGAGGACAGGGAAGGGGTCAGTCTTCCAGCCGTTCACCAACACCGAGCTGTGGATATCAAAATACATCAGACGGACATACGAACAAAACATGTTACCCAAACCTAACCGGTGCAGAGCTCGGCCCATGAACTCGTGGGAAACCCGGTCGAAGGCCTTCTCCTGATCCAAGGAGACCAGGGCCGCGTGTGCGCGGCGGACCTTGATGTACTCGACCGTGTCCCGCACGAGAGCGAGGCTGTCTGCGATGCGACGTCCAGGGATGCCGCAGGTCTGGTCCGGGTGGATGATCCGTCCGATGACCGTCTTAAGTCGTGTCGCCATCGTCTTGGCCAGGATCTTGTAGTCCACGTTGAGCAGAGTGATGGGACGCCAATTCCTCAGGTCGCACCTCTCTCCCTTCCGCTTGTACAGGATCATGACCATTCCTTCCCTCAAAGATGGAGGCATTCTACCCTCCACCACCATCTCCTCGTACAGGTCCAACAGGTCCGGACAGATGAGGTCTCCCAGCGCTACATAGAGCTCCGCTGGAAGACCATCACTGCCCGGGGTCCTGCCGGTCCTAAAGGATTTAGCGGCAGAGAGCAATTCGCCCACCATCAGAGGTTTGTCCAAGGCTGCCGTGCCTGCAGGATCAAGATGGTTAGTGATACCTGACAGGAACTTATCAGCAGCGTCGGGGTCGGTAGTCTTGTGGGAGTAGAGTTCGCTGTAGAAGTCGCTGACGACCCTCATCACGTCCTCCTTCCCACGTCGCATGTTTCCGCTCTCGTCTCGCAGCTCGTTCAGGGGCGTGTGACCGGCATGAAGTTTCCTGAAAAAGAATGAGTTACATTTCTCACCCTTCTCCAGATTCTCCACTTTGGAACGGAAGATGATTCGCTTGGACTCCTCCTCAAAGTGCCTTTTCAGGCTCTTCTTGGTCTCCTCCAGCTCCTCCCTCACGTCCCAGCCGCAGTGAAGAAGGTCCTGCAGCGACCGCAGCTCGCGCTGCAGCCCTCTGAAGTCCCTCCTCTTCTCACACGCCTGTTGTCGACCCTTGGCCTGAAAGAAACAGCGAAACTCAAGTTTAACATATTCCCACCAATCAGAGACTGTTTGGAAGCTACCCTTGTAGGACTGCCACATTGCGTAGGCTGCTCTCAGCTCCTCCACGACTTCATCCTGAGCCAGCAGAGCACAATTCAGCTTACAGGAGCCGGGGCCGGACGGAAAACCGTTGCCGATGACACCTTGTAAGTGAATGGCTCTGTGGTCGGAGAAGAAGCAGGAGACCATCGAGTGCCTACTCTGCCTGACTGCCCGAGAGGTGAACACAAAGTCAATCCTGGAGCGGAGTGAGCCATCAGGTCGGCTCCACGAATAGTTCGTGGAGCCTCTCCCCATGGAGCCCACCACGTCCTGAAGAGAGGCCTCGGTTACCATCTCGATGAGCAGCTTGGACGTGATGTCCAACTTGGCAGATGTGCCAGAACTACGACCGTCCTCCTCGATGGGGCAGTTGAAATCCCCGGCCATCACTAAGGTCCTGGTGGTGGCAAGCTGAAGCTGCAGGGTCTGGAAAAGCTCCAAACGCTCATTCTTCAGTGGGGACGCATACACGTTGATGAACCTGACAGGTTCTCCCGCCCAGTTGCCATCTACAACAAGAGCCCTGCCGCAGATGAGCTCCTGGACGGACTCAAGCGTGAATGCGCCCCCCCTGATCAGAATTGCGACCCCCGCAGACTTGCAGTCACCCCCACCGGACCAGTAGGATGGACCGTGGGACCACTCCCTGGCCAGATGTTTGAAGGACCTAGAGGAGGGAAGGGAACATTCCTGCAACATATAAACATCACACAACTGGGAAGTAAGGAAGGCATAAATAGTCTGACGTCTGAACTTGTCCTTGATGCTCCTGACATTAATGGAAAATAAGTTAATATTAGCCATCATGTAGGGAAAAAAGAAAAAGTTAGCGCAGGCAATACACCTTAGTTACCACTCCGGTCGGGTGGTCCCTCGTCGGTGTTGACTGCTGGTGACGGGATCATCAGCAGGCCCTCTTCCTCCATCTGGTCAAGCAGCGCGGCCTCGATCTCGGCGACCACCAGTTCCTCCTCTTCTGGCTCGGCCACCAGGGTCTCAACCATGTGCTCCATCTCTTCTGGCTCAGGGAGGGTATCCTCCTTTTCGCCTACGAAATCCAGAATCTTCTTTTTGGAGGATTCAGTAGCAGGGCTGTCCTCCACCTTCCTCTTTCCCCGGGTTGGAACTGGGGAGACAAGAAGGGGAAAATCCTCCTCGGAATAGATAGCGGCGGGTGGAGGAAAGGTTAATTCCACCGCTACCATGGTCTGGGGAGGGAGAGTGGCTGCCGGGGCAGGGGAAAGGACACCTGCTGAGGAGTAGGGGAAGGAGGAAGAGGAAGTGGAATCCTCAGCAGGGGTGGCCGGGGTGGGGGGGGATTGGACGGGGGTGGCAGGGGGAGGGATCGAGAGAGGGGTGACAGAACTCTTACCCTCCTTTGACTTTTTCTTCTGCTTCGGAGCTGCTGGGACCGTCGCTGGGGCTTTGGCCACCGACTCCTTGACCGCTTTGGCCTTGGTCGTCTCGGCCTTGGCCGCTGGGGCCTTGGTCGTCGCGTCCTTGACCTTCACAGGCCTGGTCGTCGGGGCCTTGTCCTCCGTAGCTGGGGTCGTCGCAACCACCGATGCCCAGGATCTCTCACGCCTGGGGCAATCCTTGTACAGATGAGCCGCCAGCCCACACAGGTTGCAGGACGTCTTCTTCGGGCAGTCCTTCGAGCTGTGTCCCGTCACTCGACAAATCCTGCAGGCATCCTCCTTGCAGTCCTTCATCTCGTGGCCGTTCTTGCCGCATCTCCTGCAGTTCCGCGGCATGTCCGGGTAATAGATGAGGCCGTAGGAGTTGCCCAGGGAGAATGTCGGGGGCAGGTGCCGAAGTCCGTCTGAGTACGCCAGGTCCCTGTGAAGTCTAACGGTCACCGACCACTTACCTGTCCAGAAGCCGAGTCCATTCAGGATGTGAGAGGGTTCCTTCACAACCAAACAGAAGCGTCTCACGAAGGTACAGATGTCTTGGCCTGGGGTGTGCGGGTTGCGCATGGAGACCGTGATCCTCCTTTCATCCCTCTGGATAGGGCAGCTACCTGTAAAGGCAGAGAAAGAATTATCCGGTCCTTTTGCGCTTACCATTTCCCAGAACCTCCTGCAGGTGTTCACAGTGGCGAAGGTGACGAAGAAGATCCCCGTCAAGAAGGTCTGGATGCTGAGGGTGTCCGACCTGGAGAAGCCTCGATCCAGCAGCATCTTCTGGCAGAACACGTCCGAGGACATGTCCGGCACCCTCCCATCCACTTCCTTCAGCTTCAGGGCCACCGTCTGCCGCATCCATGGCTCCAGGGCTGGAGCTTCGTGGCGGGGCTTCTGGGGTCCCTTCTGCTGGCCAGTCGTGGAGGCAGAGTCCTTGGGGTCAGAATCGGCTCCTGGCTGGGCCCTCCTGGCTGTCCCCAGCTCCAGGCTCTTCTTTTCGGCCTTCCTCGCAGCGCTTGCCATGGCTTTCCTACTGCAGTTACTTCTTGGAGCTGGATCTGGAACTCTTCCCGGAATGGGTGGAGCTATGCAGATTCTTCTCCCGTCGTGTTCTGGACAAATTCCCCGAAAGGTCTTTGTCTCGATGATTTTCTTCCTCGAAGATTCCACAGGACAGCCCGATTCTTCTCCGAGTCTTCGTCTTCTTCTGGATTCTTTAGAGCTTCTTCCTCCCACCGATATCCGCCTTCGTTCTCTGATGTCAGCTGGGCTCCGAAGCTCTTCTCCTTCCGAGTTCGATCGCTCTCGTCAAGTGTAGATCGTAGCTCTTGTGTTCTTAAAAGAACAGATACTACACTTGATCTTAGCCAAAAGGCCGAGAAGCGATAACCAGAATTGGTTTCAAACTACGGAGCCACCCAAGGATCCTGAAAAGTCCATTTGTGGAGATGAGCTCCTGGACTCCCGTTAAGAAGACATGTTGTCAACCTCTAGATCCCTTACATGCCTGCACTTTTCGGCTTGCTGCTGCTGCAATCCACGCGTTTTAGATCTGCATAACTCCACCTCTTTAAACACAGCACCTTCACCCCCTGCTGTTCCCACCCGCCTCAACACCGTTGGAAGGGAGGAGAACCAATTAAGGCGGGGGGTGGGGTGGAACGAGCAGCTGTCTACCCTTAGCAGGAGGGCTCCTGATTACATACCTCTCCTGCTGCTGCTGCTGCTGGCTGTCCAGCAGCAGACTGAAGGTGGCTGCTGCTGTGCACAGGTATATAAAGGCTCAGAGCCTATTATGACACGCGCAGCCAGCGTTCCATTGCCACATTCCATCTACTGCAGGCAGGATACCTGGCTGGCTGAATGTCGCTGAGAAGCTCACAGAGACCGCCATAAGCAACAGTTTAACAGAATGCCACAGACTAATCAACCAAACTTTTTGGGCTGGGTTCTCTTTTATAGTCTGCAGGCATTAAATGAAAGAAGTCAGTGTTCCAGCAGAAGGAGACAACGTTTCAGAAAAGGCATTGTAGCAAACCAAAAAAGACATTTTAAGCGCAGCAGAGTAACCAGCGCACATACCTGTTAGCTCAGGTGAGTTTAAAAGGCTGCTGTTGATAACAAGGGCATTTGCTAAATAGATGGTGTGTGTGCAACAATATACTGAAAGGTCAATTATATTGTGCAGCTTATCTCACCACCTGTAGTTATTTAGGTGAAAGCTCCAAAATGCTTGCCTAATATGTCTGTTTATCCAAAAGGAAGTAAAAAGGGAGAGCTAGAAAGATAGCATTGCATCACATTACATGGCAATGCAATGCACAGTTGCTGAAGTTGAACCAAAATGAGCTTGTAATCTGGCTTCTGCAACTTTGAACATGAAAAATCCAATGAGGAGAAGAAAAGCAAAGCCAAAGAGTCCATCCCAAAATCCGACAAACAAGCAAAATGAACAAAAAACATTGAATTCAATTCTTTCTGATTTTAGAAACTGCATTAAAGAAGGGGTGCACCGGTCCTGGAGATACTGCAATACCAGGTCAATGCGTGGAGTGGACAGAGCAAGCTCTTTTTCCATCTCCCTGTTCTAAAAATCCATTTAATATATGGTCCCCAGATAGGGGACGTATCAGATATTAAACTGATAAGAACAGATACTACACTTGATCTTAGCCAAAAGGCCGAGAAGCGATAACCAGAATTGGTTTCAAACTACGGAGCCACCCAAGGATCCTGAAAAGTCCATTTGTGGAGATGAGCTCCTGGACTCCCGTTAAGAAGACATGTTGTCAACCTCTAGATCCCTTACATGCCTGCACTTTTCGGCTTGCTGCTGCTGCAATCCACGCGTTTTAGATCTGCATAACTCCACCTCTTTAAACACAGCACCTTCACCCCCTGCTGTTCCCACCCGCCTCAACACCGTTGGAAGGGAGGAGAACCAATTAAGGCGGGGGGTGGGGTGGAACGAGCAGCTGTCTACCCTTAGCAGGAGGGCTCCTGATTACATACCTCTCCTGCTGCTGCTGCTGCTGGCTGTCCAGCAGCAGACTGAAGGTGGCTGCTGCTGTGCACAGGTATATAAAGGCTCAGAGCCTATTATGACACGCGCAGCCAGCGTTCCATTGCCACATTCCATCTACTGCAGGCAGGATACCTGGCTGGCTGAATGTCGCTGAGAAGCTCACAGAGACCGCCATAAGCAACAGTTTAACAGAATGCCACAGACTAATCAACCAAACTTTTTGGGTTGGGTTCTCTTTTATAGTCTGCAGGCATTAAATGAAAGAAGTCAGTGTTCCAGCAGAAGGAGACAACGTTTCAGAAAAGGCATTGTAGCAAACCAAAAAAGAAATTTTAAGCGCAGCAGAGTAACCAGCGCACATACCTGTTAGCTCAGGTGAGTTTAAAAGGCTGCTGTTGATAACAAGGGCATTTGCTAAATAGATGGTGTGTGTGCAACAATATACTGAAAGGTCAATTATATTGTGCAGCTTATCTCACCACCTGTAGTTATTTAGGTGAAAGCTCCAAAATGCTTGCCTAATATGTCTGTTTATCCAAAAGGAAGTAAAAAGGGAGAGCTAGAAAGATAGCATTGCATCACATTACATGGCAATGCAATGCACAGTTGCTGAAGTTGAACCAAAATGAGCTTGTAATCTGGCTTCTGCAACTTTGAACATGAAAAATCCAATGAGGAGAAGAAAAGCAAAGCCAAAGAGTCCATCCCAAAATCCGACAAACAAGCAAAATGAACAAAAAACATTGAATTCAATTCTTTCTGATTTTAGAAACTGCATTAAAGAAGGGGTGCACCGGTCCTGGAGATACTGCAATACCAGGTCAATGCGTGGAGTGGACAGAGCAAGCTCTTTTTCCATCTCCCTGTTCTAAAAATCCATTTAATATATGGTCCCCAGATAGGGGACGTATCAGATATTAAACTGATAAGAACAGATTTTTGATTGAAGCTGCATCCAAGGCACTGAAAAATGTGACCGAAGTCACACCAAAACAGCGCACGAGGCGAGGATTCATGTGGACCCTTCCCGGAGGAGAGGGTCCCCAATAAACCATCCCCATCCCTCCGAGCCAGAAGGCCACAGCGAGGGTCAGGGATCTCCGATGCTCTCCCTAGCCGAAGCCGGAGAAGAGCCGTTTTCGTTCTCCCAGCATCCAGCTAGGCTGCCACCCTAGTGGAGCTGGAGCCTGTGTTGGTTTCTCAGCCCAAAGCTGACCGGACCTCCGACCGGGTTTATAAAAATTCCCCTTCCTAGCCCGGAGGCCAGGAATAGGGGGGGTTGCTCAGAAAGTATGATTGGCAAAGGTGCGGCGTGCTACGAAGCCCAAGTCTTTCTGGGGTTCCCAGTCCCAGTAAGCTTGGACTCCCACCAGGGCGCCTACTCCTGGGGCACATTGCTCCAAAGCCCTCACACTTACCCAGCCTAGTGACTTCGATCCTGGAGGGCCATGTTTTCCATCAGATGACTCTATGAGCCACCTGGCGTACTAACAAGTGCACCAAACCAGTGTGTAATGTGCATCAATTTACTAGAGCAGCCCAAGGACAAAACCGCCTTTTCAAAAGATACTACACTTGATCTTAGCCAAAAGGCCGAGAAGCGATAACCAGAATTGGTTTCAAACTACGGAGCCACCCAAGGATCCTGAAAAGTCCATTTGTGGAGATGAGCTCCTGGACTCCCGTTAAGAAGACATGTTGTCAACCTCTAGATCCCTTACATGCCTGCACTTTTCGGCTTGCTGCTGCTGCAATCCACGCGTTTTAGATCTGCATAACTCCACCTCTTTAAACACAGCACCTTCACCCCCTGCTGTTCCCACCCGCCTCAACACCGTTGGAAGGGAGGAGAACCAATTAAGGTGGGGGGTGGGGTGGAACGAGCAGCTGTCTACCCTTAGCAGGAGGGCTCCTGATTACATACCTCTCCTGCTGCTGCTGCTGCTGGCTGTCCAGCAGCAGACTGAAGGTGGCTGCTGCTGTGCACAGGTATATAAAGGCTCAGAGCCTATTATGACACGCGCAGCCAGCGTTCCATTGCCACATTCCATCTACTGCAGGCAGGATACCTGGCTGGCTGAATGTCGCTGAGAAGCTCACAGAGACCGCCATAAGCAACAGTTTAACAGAATGCCACAGACTAATCAACCAAACTTTTTGGGTTGGGTTCTCTTTTATAGTCTGCAGGCATTAAATGAAAGAAGTCAGTGTTCCAGCAGAAGGAGACAACGTTTCAGAAAAGGCATTGTAGCAAACCAAAAAAGAAATTTTAAGCGCAGCAGAGTAACCAGCGCACATACCTGTTAGCTCAGGTGAGTTTAAAAGGCTGCTGTTGATAACAAGGGCATTTGCTAAATAGATGGTGTGTGTGCAACAATATACTGAAAGGTCAATTATATTGTGCAGCTTATCTCACCACCTGTAGTTATTTAGGTGAAAGCTCCAAAATGCTTGCCTAATATGTCTGTTTATCCAAAAGGAAGTAAAAAGGGAGAGCTAGAAAGATAGCATTGCATCACATTACATGGCAATGCAATGCACAGTTGCTGAAGTTGAACCAAAATGAGCTTGTAATCTGGCTTCTGCAACTTTGAACATGAAAAATCCAATGAGGAGAAGAAAAGCAAAGCCAAAGAGTCCATCCCAAAATCCGACAAACAAGCAAAATGAACAAAAAACATTGAATTCAATTCTTTCTGATTTTAGAAACTGCATTAAAGAAGGGGTGCACCGGTCCTGGAGATACTGCAATACCAGGTCAATGCGTGGAGTGGACAGAGCAAGCTCTTTTTCCATCTCCCTGTTCTAAAAATCCATTTAATATATGGTCCCCAGATAGGGGACGTATCAGATATTAAACTGATAAGAACAGATTTTTGATTGAAGCTGCATCCAAGGCACTGAAAAATGTGACCGAAGTCACACCAAAACAGCGCACGAGGCGAGGATTCATGTGGACCCTTCCCGGAGGAGAGGGTCCCCAATAAACCATCCCCATCCCTCCGAGCCAGAAGGCCACAGCGAGGGTCAGGGATCTCCGATGCTCTCCCTAGCCGAAGCCGGAGAAGAGCCGTTTTCGTGCTCCCAGCATCCAGCTAGGCTGCCACCCTAGTGGAGCTGGAGCCTGTGTTGGTTTCTCAGCCCAAAGCTGACCGGACCTCCGACCGGGTTTATAAAAATTCCCCTTCCTAGCCCGGAGGCCAGGAATAGGGGGGGTTGCTCAGAAAGTATGATTGGCAAAGGTGCGGCGTGCTACGAAGCCCAAGTCTTTCTGGGGTTCCCAGTCCCAGTAAGCTTGGACTCCCACCAGGGCGCCTACTCCTGGGGCACATTGCTCCAAAGCCCTCACACTTACCCAGCCTAGTGACTTCGATCCTGGAGGGCCATGTTTTCCATCAGATGACTCTATGAGCCACCTGGCGTACTAACAAGTGCACCAAACCAGTGTGTAATGTGCATCAATTTACTAGAGCAGCCCAAGGACAAAACCGCCTTTTCAAAAGATACTACACTTGATCTTAGCCAAAAGGCCGAGAAGCGATAACCAGAATTGGTTTCAAACTACGGAGCCACCCAAGGATCCTGAAAAGTCCATTTGTGGAGATGAGCTCCTGGACTCCCGTTAAGAAGACATGTTGTCAACCTCTAGATCCCTTACATGCCTGCACTTTTCGGCTTGCTGCTGCTGCAATCCACGCGTTTTAGATCTGCATAACTCCACCTCTTTAAACACAGCACCTTCACCCCCTGCTGTTCCCACCCGCCTCAACACCGTTGGAAGGGAGGAGAACCAATTAAGGCGGGGGGTGGGGTGGAACGAGCAGCTGTCTACCCTTAGCAGGAGGGCTCCTGATTACATACCTCTCCTGCTGCTGCTGCTGCTGGCTGTCCAGCAGCAGACTGAAGGTGGCTGCTGCTGTGCACAGGTATATAAAGGCTCAGAGCCTATTATGACACGCGCAGCCAGCGTTCCATTGCCACATTCCATCTACTGCAGGCAGGATACCTGGCTGGCTGAATGTCGCTGAGAAGCTCACAGAGACCGCCATAAGCAACAGTTTAAGAGAATGCCACAGACTAATCAACCAAACTTTTTGGGTTGGGTTCTCTTTTATAGTCTGCAGGCATTAAATGAAAGAAGTCAGTGTTCCAGCAGAAGGAGACAACGTTTCAGAAAAGGCATTGTAGCAAACCAAAAAAGAAATTTTAAGCGCAGCAGAGTAACCAGCGCACATACCTGTTAGCTCAGGTGAGTTTAAAAGGCTGCTGTTGATAACAAGGGCATTTGCTAAATAGATGGTGTGTGTGCAACAATATACTGAAAGGTCAATTATATTGTGCAGCTTATCTCACCACCTGTAGTTATTTAGGTGAAAGCTCCAAAATGCTTGCCTAATATGTCTGTTTATCCAAAAGGAAGTAAAAAGGGAGAGCTAGAAAGATAGCATTGCATCACATTACATGGCAATGCAATGCACAGTTGCTGAAGTTGAACCAAAATGAGCTTGTAATCTGGCTTCTGCAACTTTGAACATGAAAAATCCAATGAGGAGAAGAAAAGCAAAGCCAAAGAGTCCATCCCAAAATCCGACAAACAAGCAAAATGAACAAAAAACATTGAATTCAATTCTTTCTGATTTTAGAAACTGCATTAAAGAAGGGGTGCACCGGTCCTGGAGATACTGCAATACCAGGTCAATGCGTGGAGTGGACAGAGCAAGCTCTTTTTCCATCTCCCTGTTCTAAAAATCCATTTAATATATGGTCCCCAGATAGGGGACGTATCAGATATTAAACTGATAAGAACAGATTTTTGATTGAAGCTGCATCCAAGGCACTGAAAAATGTGACCGAAGTCACACCAAAACAGCGCACGAGGCGAGGATTCATGTGGACCCTTCCCGGAGGAGAGGGTCCCCAATAAACCATCCCCATCCCTCCGAGCCAGAAGGCCACAGCGAGGGTCAGGGATCTCCGATGCTCTCCCTAGCCGAAGCCGGAGAAGAGCCGTTTTCGTGCTCCCAGCATCCAGCTAGGCTGCCACCCTAGTGGAGCTGGAGCCTGTGTTGGTTTCTCAGCCCAAAGCTGACCGGACCTCCGACCGGGTTTATAAAAATTCCCCTTCCTAGCCCGGAGGCCAGGAATAGGGGGGGTTGCTCAGAAAGTATGATTGGGAAAGGTGCGGCGTGCTACGAAGCCCAAGTCTTTCTGGGGTTCCCAGTCCCAGTAAGCTTGGACTCCCACCAGGGCGCCTACTCCTGGGGCACATTGCTCCAAAGCCCTCACACTTACCCAGCCTAGTGACTTCGATCCTGGAGGGCCATGTTTTCCATCAGATGACTCTATGAGCCACCTGGCGTACTAACAAGTGCACCAAACCAGTGTGTAATGTGCATCAATTTACTAGAGCAGCCCAAGGACAAAACCGCCTTTTCAAAAGATACTACACTTGATCTTAGCCAAAAGGCCGAGAAGCGATAACCAGAATTGGTTTCAAACTACGGAGCCACCCAAGGATCCTGAAAAGTCCATTTGTGGAGATGAGCTCCTGGACTCCCGTTAAGAAGACATGTTGTCAACCTCTAGATCCCTTACATGCCTGCACTTTTCGGCTTGCTGCTGCTGCAATCCACGCGTTTTAGATCTGCATAACTCCACCTCTTTAAACACAGCACCTTCACCCCCTGCTGTTCCCACCCGCCTCAACACCGTTGGAAGGGAGGAGAACCAATTAAGGCGGGGGGTGGGGTGGAACGAGCAGCTGTCTACCCTTAGCAGGAGGGCTCCTGATTACATACCTCTCCTGCTGCTGCTGCTGCTGGCTGTCCAGCAGCAGACTGAAGGTGGCTGCTGCTGTGCACAGGTATATAAAGGCTCAGAGCCTATTATGACACGCGCAGCCAGCGTTCCATTGCCACATTCCATCTACTGCAGGCAGGATACCTGGCTGGCTGAATGTCGCTGAGAAGCTCACAGAGACCGCCATAAGCAACAGTT
This sequence comes from Phyllobates terribilis, assembly GCF_046119375.1. Lineage (NCBI taxonomy): Eukaryota > Metazoa > Chordata > Amphibia > Anura > Dendrobatidae > Phyllobates > Phyllobates terribilis. The sequence goes on from NW_027362765.1 coordinate 654,092,942, forward strand.
TAACAGAATGCCACAGACTAATCAACCAAACTTTTTGGGTTGGGTTCTCTTTTATAGTCTGCAGGCATTAAATGAAAGAAGTCAGTGTTCCAGCAGAAGGAGACAACGTTTCAGAAAAGGCATTGTAGCAAACCAAAAAAGAAATTTTAAGCGCAGCAGAGTAACCAGCGCACATACCTGTTAGCTCAGGTGAGTTTAAAAGGCTGCTGTTGATAACAAGGGCATTTGCTAAATAGATGGTGTGTGTGCAACAATATACTGAAAGGTCAATTATATTGTGCAGCTTATCTCACCACCTGTAGTTATTTAGGTGAAAGCTCCAAAATGCTTGCCTAATATGTCTGTTTATCCAAAAGGAAGTAAAAAGGGAGAGCTAGAAAGATAGCATTGCATCACATTACATGGCAATGCAATGCACAGTTGCTGAAGTTGAACCAAAATGAGCTTGTAATCTGGCTTCTGCAACTTTGAACATGAAAAATCCAATGAGGAGAAGAAAAGCAAAGCCAAAGAGTCCATCCCAAAATCCGACAAACAAGCAAAATGAACCAAAAACATTGAATTCAATTCTTTCTGATTTTAGAAACTGCATTAAAGAAGGGGTGCACCGGTCCTGGAGATACTGCAATACCAGGTCAATGCGTGGAGTGGACAGAGCAAGCTCTTTTTCCATCTCCCTGTTCTAAAAATCCATTTAATATATGGTCCCCAGATAGGGGACGTATCAGATATTAAACTGATAAGAACAGATACTACACTTGATCTTAGCCAAAAGGCCGAGAAGCGATAACCAGAATTGGTTTCAAACTACGGAGCCACCCAAGGATCCTGAAAAGTCCATTTGTGGAGATGAGCTCCTGGACTCCCGTTAAGAAGACATGTTGTCAACCTCTAGATCCCTTACATGCCTGCACTTTTCGGCTTGCTGCTGCTGCAATCCACGCGTTTTAGATCTGCATAACTCCACCTCTTTAAACACAGCACCTTCACCCCCTGCTGTTCCCACCCGCCTCAACACCGTTGGAAGGGAGGAGAACCAATTAAGGCGGGGGGTGGGGTGGAACGAGCAGCTGTCTACCTTTAGCAGGAGGGCTCCTGATTACATACCTCTCCTGCTGCTGCTGCTGGCTGTCCAGCAGCAGACTGAAGGTGGCTGCTGCTGTGCACAGGTATATAAAGGCTCAGAGCCTATTATGACACACGCAGCCAGCGTTCCATTGCCACATTCCATCTACTGCAGGCAGGATACCTGGCTGGCTGAATGTCGCTGAGAAGCTCACAGAGACCGCCATAAGCAACAGTTTAACAGAATGCCACAGACTAATCAACCAAACTTTTTGGGTTGGGTTCTCTTTTATAGTCTGCAGGCATTAAATGAAAGAAGTCAGTGTTCCAGCAGAAGGAGACAACGTTTCAGAAAAGGCATTGTAGCAAACCAAAAAAGAAATTTTAAGCGCAGCAGAGTAACCAGCGCACATACCTGTTAGCTCAGGTGAGTTTAAAAGGCTGCTGTTGATAACAAGGGCATTTGCTAAATAGATGGTGTGTGTGCAACAATATACTGAAAGGTCAATTATATTGTGCAGCTTATCTCACCACCTGTAGTTATTTAGGTGAAAGCTCCAAAATGCTTGCCTAATATGTCTGTTTATCCAAAAGGAAGTAAAAAGGGAGAGCTAGAAAGATAGCATTGCATCACATTACATGGCAATGCAATGCACAGTTGCTGAAGTTGAACCAAAATGAGCTTGTAATCTGGCTTCTGCAACTTTGAACATGAAAAATCCAATGAGGAGAAGAAAAGCAAAGCCAAAGAGTCCATCCCAAAATCCGACAAACAAGCAAAATGAACAAAAAACATTGAATTCAATTCTTTCTGATTTTAGAAACTGCATTAAAGAAGGGGTGCACCGGTCCTGGAGATACTGCAATACCAGGTCAATGCGTGGAGTGGACAGAGCAAGCTCTTTTTCCATCTCCCTGTTCTAAAAATCCATTTAATATATGGTCCCCAGATAGGGGACGAATCAGATATTAAACTGATAAGAACAGATACTACACTTGATCTTAGCCAAAAGGCCGAGAAGCGATAACCAGAATTGGTTTCAAACTACGGAGCCACCCAAGGATCCTGAAAAGTCCATTTGTGGAGATGAGCTCCTGGACTCCCGTTAAGAAGACATGTTGTCAACCTCTAGATCCCTTACATGCCTGCACTTTTCGGCTTGCTGCTGCTGCAATCCACGCGTTTTAGATCTGCATAACTCCACCTCTTTAAACACAGCACCTTCACCCCCTGCTGTTCCCACCCGCCTCAACACCGTTGGAAGGGAGGAGAACCAATTAAGGCGGGGGGTGGGGTGGAACGAGCAGCTGTCTACCCTTAGCAGGAGGGCTCCTGATTACATACCTCTCCTGCTGCTGCTGCTGCTGGCTGTCCAGCAGCAGACTGAAGGTGGCTGCTGCTGTGCACAGGTATATAAAGGCTCAGAGCCTATTATGACACGCGCAGCCAGCGTTCCATTGCCACATTCCATCTACTGCAGGCAGGATACCTGGCTGGCTAAATGTCGCTGAGAAGCTCACAGAGACCGCCATAAGCAACAGTTTAACAGAATGCCACAGACTAATCAAGCAAACTTTTTGGGTTGGGTTCTCTTTTATAGTCTGCAGGCATTAAATGAAAGAAGTCAGTGTTCCAGCAGAAGGAGACAACGTTTCAGAAAAGGCATTGTAGCAAACCAAAAAAGAAATTTTAAGCGCAGCAGAGTAACCAGCGCACATACCTGTTAGCTCAGGTGAGTTTAAAAGGCTGCTGTTGATAACAAGGGCATTTGCTAAATAGATGGTGTGTGTGCAACAATATACTGAAAGGTCAATTATATTGTGCAGCTTATCTCACCACCTGTAGTTATTTAGGTGAAAGCTCCAAAATGCTTGCCTAATATGTCTGTTTATCCAAAAGGAAGTAAAAAGGGAGAGCTAGAAAGATAGCATTGCATCACATTACATGGCAATGCAATGCACAGTTGCTGAAGTTGAACCAAAATGAGCTTGTAATCTGGCTTCTGCAACTTTGAACATGAAAAATCCAATGAGGAGAAGAAAAGCAAAGCCAAAGAGTCCATCCCAAAATCCGACAAACAAGCAAAATGAACAAAAAACATTGAATTCAATTCTTTCTGATTTTAGAAACTGCATTAAAGAAGGGGTGCACCGGTCCTGGAGATACTGCAATACCAGGTCAATGCGTGGAGTGGACAGAGCAAGCTCTTTTTCCATCTCCCTGTTCTAAAAATCCATTTAATATATGGTCCCCAGATAGGGGATGTATCAGATATTAAACTGATAAGAACAGATACTACACTTGATCTTAGCCAAAAGGCCGAGAAGCGATAACCAGAATTGGTTTCAAACTACGGAGCCACCCAAGGATCCTGAAAAGTCCATTTGTGGAGATGAGCTCCTGGACTCCCGTTAAGAAGACATGTTGTCAACCTCTAGATCCCTTACATGCCTGCACTTTTCGGCTTGCTGCTGCTGCAATCCACGCGTTTTAGATCTGCATAACTCCACCTCTTTAAACACAGCACCTTCACCCCCTGCTGTTCCCACCCGCCTCAACACCGTTGGAAGGGAGGAGAACCAATTAAGGCGGGGGGTGGGGTGGAACGAGCAGCTGTCTACCCTTAGCAGGAGGGCTCCTGATTACATACCTCTCCTGCTGCTGCTGCTGCTGGCTGTCCAGCAGCAGACTGAAGGTGGCTGCTGCTGTGCACAGGTATATAAAGGCTCAGAGCCTATTATGACACGCGCAGCCAGCGTTCCATTGCCACATTCCATCTACTGCAGGCAGGATACCTGGCTGGCTGAATGTCGCTGAGAAGCTCACAGAGACCGCCATAAGCAACAGTTTAACAGAATGCCACAGACTAATCAACCAAACTTTTTGGGTTGGGTTCTCTTTTATAGTCTGCAGGCATTAAATGAAAGAAGTCAGTGTTCCAGCAGAAGGAGACAACGTTTCAGAAAAGGCATTTTAGAAAACCAAAAAAGAAATTTTAAGCGCAGCAGAGTAACCAGCGCACATACCTGTTAGCTCAGGTGAGTTTAAAAGGCTGCTGTTGATAACAAGGGCATTTGCTAAATAGATGGTGTGTGTGCAACAATATACTGAAAGGTCAATTATATTGTGCATCTTATCTCACCACCTGTAGTTATTTAGGTGAAAGCTCCAAAATGCTTGCCTAATATGTCTGTTTATCCAAAAGGAAGTAAAAAGGGAGAGCTAGAAAGATAGCATTGCATCACATTACATGGCAATGCAATGCACAGTTGCTGAAGTTGAACCAAAATGAGCTTGTAATCTGGCTTCTGCAACTTTGAACATGAAAAATCCAATGAGGAGAAGAAAAGCAAAGCCAAAGAGTCCATCCCAAAATCCGACAAACAAGCAAAATGAACAAAAAACATTGAATTCAATTCTTTCTGATTTTAGAAACTGCATTAAAGAAGGGGTGCACCGGTCCTGGAGATACTGCAATACCAGGTCAATGCGTGGAGTGGACAGAGCAAGCTCTTTTTCCATCTCCCTGTTCTAAAAATCCATTTAATATATGGTCCCCAGATAGGGGACGTATCAGATATTAAACTGATAAGAACAGATACTACACTTGATCTTAGCCAAAAGGCCGAGAAGCGATAACCAGAATTGGTTTCAAACTACGGAGCCACCCAAGGATCCTGAAAAGTCCATTTGTGGAGATGAGCTCCTGGACTCCCGTTAAGAAGACATGTTGTCAACCTCTAGATCCCTTACATGCCTGCACTTTTCGGCTTGCTGCTGCTGCAATCCACGCGTTTTAGATCTGCATAACTCCACCTCTTTAAACACAGCACCTTCACCCCCTGCTGTTCCCACCCGCCTCAACACCGTTGGAAGGGAGGAGAACCAATTAAGGCGGGGGGTGGTTTGGAACGAGCAGCTGTCTACCCTTAGCAGGAGGGCTCCTGATTACATACCTCTCCTGCTGCTGCTGCTGCTGGCTGTCCAGCAGCAGACTGAAGGTGGCTGCTGCTGTGCACAGGTATATAAAGGCTCAGAGCCTATTATGACACGCGCAGCCAGCGTTCCATTGCCACATTCCATCTACTGCAGGCAGGATACCTGGCTGGCTGAATGTCGCTGAGAAGCTCACAGAGACCGCCATAAGCAACAGTTTAACAGAATGCCACAGACTAATCAACCAAACTTTTTGGGTTGGGTTCTCTTTTATAGTCTGCAGGCAATGAAAGAAGTCAGTGTTCCAGCAGAAGGAGACAACGTTTCAGAAAAGGCATTGTAGCAAACCAAAAAAGAAATTTTAAGCGCAGCAGAGTAACCAGCGCACATACCTGTTAGCTCAGGTGAGTTTAAAAGGCTGCTGTTGATAACAAGGGCATTTGCTAAATAGATGGTGTGTGTGCAACAATATACTGAAAGGTCAATTATATTGTGCAGCTTATCTCACCACCTGTAGTTATTTAGGTGAAAGCTCCAAAATGCTTGCCTAATATGTCTGTTTATCCAAAAGGAAGTAAAAAGGGAGAGCTAGAAAGATAGCATTGCATCACATTACATGGCAATGCAATGCACAGTTGCTGAAGTTGAACCAAAATGAGCTTGTAATCTGGCTTCTGCAACTTTGAACATGAAAAATCCAATGAGGAGAAGAAAAGCAAAGCCAAAGAGTCCATCCCAAAATCCGACAAACAAGCAAAATGAACAAAAAACATTGAATTCACTTCTTTCTGATTTTAGAAACTGCATTAAAGAAGGGGTGCACCGGTCCTGGAGATACTGCAATACCAGGTCAATGCGTGGAGTGGACAGAGCAAGCTCTTTTTCCATCTCCCTGTTCTAAAAATCCATTTAATATATGGTCCCCAGATAGGGGACGTATCAGATATTAAACTGATAAGAACAGATACTACACTTGATCTTAGCCAAAAGGCCGAGAAGCGATAACCAGAATTGGTTTCAAACTACGGAGCCACCCAAGGATCCTGAAAAGTCCATTTGTGGAGATGAGCTCCTGGACTCCCGTTAAGAAGACATGTTGTCAACCTCTAGATCCCTTACATGCCTGCACTTTTCGGCTTGCTGCTGCTGCAATCCACGCGTTTTAGATCTGCATAACTCCACCTCTTTAAACACAGCACCTTCACCCCCTGCTGTTCCCACCCGCCTCAACACCGTTGGAAGGGAGGAGAACCAATTAAGGCGGGGGGTGGGGTGGAACGAGCAGCTGTCTACCCTTAGCAGGAGGGCTCCTGATTACATACCTCTCCTGCTGCTGCTGCTGCTGGCTGTCCAGCAGCAGACTGAAGGTGGCTGCTGCTGTGCACAGGTATATAAAGGCTCAGAGCCTATTATGACACGCGCAGCCAGCGTTCCATTGCCACATTCCATCTACTGCAGGCAGGATACCTGGCTGGCTGAATGTCGCTGAGAAGCTCACAGAGACCGCCATAAGCAACAGTTTAACAGAATGCCACAGACTAATCAAGCAAACTTTTTGGGTTGGGTTCTCTTTTATAGTCTGCAGGCATTAAATGAAAGAAGTCAGTGTTCCAGCAGAAGGAGACAACGTTTCAGAAAAGGCATTGTAGCAAACCAAAAAAGAAATTTTAAGCGCAGCAGAGTAACCAGCGCACATACCTGTTAGCTCAGGTGAGTTTAAAAGGCTGCTGTTGATAACAAGGGCATTTGCTAAATAGATGGTGTGTGTGCAACAATATACTGAAAGGTCAATTATATTGTGCAGCTTATCTCACCACCTGTAGTTATTTAGGTGAAAGCTCCAAAATGCTTGCCTAATATGTCTGTTTATCCAAAAGGAAGTAAAAAGGGAGAGCTAGAAAGATAGCATTGCATCACATTACATGGCAATGCAATGCACAGTTGCTGAAGTTGAACCAAAATGAGCTTGTAATCTGGCTTCTGCAACTTTGAACATGAAAAATCCAATGAGGAGAAGAAAAGCAAAGCCAAAGAGTCCATCCCAAAATCCGACAAACAAGCAAAATGAACCAAAAACATTGAATTCAATTCTTTCTGATTTTAGAAACTGCATTAAAGAAGGGGTGCACCGGTCCTGGAGAAACTGCAATACCAGGTCAATGCGTGGAGTGGACAGAGCAAGCTCTTTTTCCATCTCCCTGTTCTAAAAATCCATTTAATATATGGTCCCCAGATAGGGGACGTATCAGATATTAAACTGATAAGAACAGATACTACACTTGATCTTAGCCAAAAGGCCGAGAAGCGATAACCAGAATTGGTTTCAAACTACGGAGCCACCCAAGGATCCTGAAAAGTCCATTTGTGGAGATGAGCTCCTGGACTCCCGTTAAGAAGACATGTTGTCAACCTCTAGATCCCTTACATGCCTGCACTTTTCGGCTTGCTGCTGCTGCAATCCACGCGTTTTAGATCTGCATAACTCCACCTCTTTAAACACAGCACCTTCACCCCCTGCTGTTCCCACCCGCCTCAACACCGTTGGAAGGGAGGAGAACCAATTAAGGCGGGGGGTGGTTTGGAACGAGCAGCTGTCTACCCTTAGCAGGAGGGCTCCTGATTACATACCTCTCCTGCTGCTGCTGCTGCTGGCTGTCCAGCAGCAGACTGAAGGTGGCTGCTGCTGTGCACAGGTATATAAAGGCTCAGAGCCTATTATGACACGCGCAGCCAGCGTTCCATTGCCACATTCCATCTACTGCAGGCAGGATACCTGGCTGGCTGAATGTCGCTGAGAAGCTCACAGAGACCGCCATAAGCAACAGTTTAACAGAATGCCACAGACTAATCAACCAAACTTTTTGGGTTGGGTTCTCTTTTATAGTCTGCAGGCATTAAATGAAAGAAGTCAGTGTTCCAGCAGAAGGAGACAACGTTTCAGAAAAGGCATTGTAGCAAACCAAAAAAGAAATTTTAAGCGCAGCAGAGTAACCAGCGCACATACCTGTTAGCTCAGGTGAGTTTAAAAGGCTGCTGTTGATAACAAGGGCATTTGCTAAATAGATGGTGTGTGTGCAACAATATACTGAAAGGTCAATTATATTGTGCAGCTTATCTCACCACCTGTAGTTATTTAGGTGAAAGCTCCAAAATGCTTGCCTAATATGTCTGTTTATCCAAAAGGAAGTAAAAAGGGAGAGCTAGAAAGATAGCATTGCATCACATTACATGGCAATGCAATGCACAGTTGCTGAAGTTGAACCAAAATGAGCTTGTAATCTGGCTTCTGCAACTTTGAACATGAAAAATCCAATGAGGAGAAGAAAAGCAAAGCCAAAGAGTCCATCCCAAAATCCGACAAACAAGCAAAATGAACAAAAAACATTGAATTCACTTCTTTCTGATTTTAGAAACTGCATTAAAGAAGGGGTGCACCGGTCCTGGAGATACTGCAATACCAGGTCAATGCGTGGAGTGGACAGAGCAAGCTCTTTTTCCATCTCCCTGTTCTAAAAATCCATTTAATATATGGTCCCCAGATAGGGGACGTATCAGATATTAAACTGATAAGAACAGATACTACACTTGATCTTAGCCAAAAGGCCGAGAAGCGATAACCAGAATTGGTTTCAAACTACGGAGCCACCCAAGGATCCTGAAAAGTCCATTTGTGGAGATGAGCTCCTGGACTCCCGTTAAGAAGACATGTTGTCAACCTCTAGATCCCTTACATGCCTGCACTTTTCGGCTTGCTGCTGCTGCAATCCACGCGTTTTAGATCTGCATAACTCCACCTCTTTAAACACAGCACCTTCACCCCCTGCTGTTCCCACCCGCCTCAACACCGTTGGAAGGGAGGAGAACCAATTAAGGCGGGGGGTGGGGTGGAACGAGCAGCTGTCTACCCTTAGCAGGAGGGCTCCTGATTACATACCTCTCCTGCTGCTGCTGCTGCTGGCTGTCCAGCAGCAGACTGAAGGTGGCTGCTGCTGTGCACAGGTATATAAAGGCTCAGAGCCTATTATGACACGCGCAGCCAGCGTTCCATTGCCACATTCCATCTACTGCAGGCAGGATACCTGGCTGGCTGAATGTCGCTGAGAAGCTCACAGAGACCGCCATAAGCAACAGTTTAACAGAATGCCACAGACTAATCAAGCAAACTTTTTGGGTTGGGTTCTCTTTTATAGTCTGCAGGCATTAAATGAAAGAAGTCAGTGTTCCAGCAGAAGGAGACAACGTTTCAGAAAAGGCATTGTAGCAAACCAAAAAAGAAATTTTAAGCGCAGCAGAGTAACCAGCGCACATACCTGTTAGCTCAGGTGAGTTTAAAAGGCTGCTGTTGATAACAAGGGCATTTGCTAAATAGATGGTGTGTGTGCAACAATATACTGAAAGGTCAATTATATTGTGCAGCTTATCTCACCACCTGTAGTTATTTAGGTGAAAGCTCCAAAATGCTTGCCTAATATGTCTGTTTATCCAAAAGGAAGTAAAAAGGGAGAGCTAGAAAGATAGCATTGCATCACATTACATGGCAATGCAATGCACAGTTGCTGAAGTTGAACCAAAATGAGCTTGTAATCTGGCTTCTGCAACTTTGAACATGAAAAATCCAATGAGGAGAAGAAAAGCAAAGCCAAAGAGTCCATCCCAAAATCCGACAAACAAGCAAAATGAACAAAAAACATTGAATTCAATTCTTTCTGATTTTAGAAACTGCATTAAAGAAGGGGTGCACCGGTCCTGGAGATACTGCAATACCAGGTCAATGCGTGGAGTGGACAGAGCAAGCTCTTTTTCCATCTCCCTGTTCTAAAAATCCATTTAATATATGGTCCCCAGATAGGGGACGTATCAGATATTAAACTGATAAGAACAGATACTACACTTGATCTTAGCCAAAAGGCCGAGAAGCGATAACCAGAATTGGTTTCAAACTACGGAGCCACCCAAGGATCCTGAAAAGTCCATTTGTGGAGATGAGCTCCTGGACTCCCGTTAAGAAGACATGTTGTCAACCTCTAGATCCCTTACATGCCTGCACTTTTCGGCTTGCTGCTGCTGCAATCCACGCGTTTTAGATCTGCATAACTCCACCTCTTTAAACACAGCACCTTCACCCCCTGCTGTTCCCACCCGCCTCAACACCGTTGGAAGGGAGGAGAACCAATTAAGGCGGGGGGTGGGGTGGAACGAGCAGCTGTCTACCCTTAGCAGGAGGGCTCCTGATTACATACCTCTCCTGCTGCTGCTGCTGCTGGCTGTCCAGCAGCAGACTGAAGGTGGCTGCTGCTGTGCACAGGTATATAAAGGCTCAGAGCCTATTATGACACGCGCAGCCAGCGTTCCATTGCCACATTCCATCTACTGCAGGCAGGATACCTGGCTGGCTGAATGTCGCTGAGAAGCTCACAGAGACCGCCATAAGCAACAGTTTAACAGAATGCCACAGACTAATCAACCAAACTTTTTGGGTTGGGTTCTCTTTTATAGTCTGCAGGCATTAAATGAAAGAAGTCAGTGTTCCAGCAGAAGGAGACAACGTTTCAGAAAAGGCATTGTAGCAAACCAAAAAAGAAATTTTAAGCGCAGCAGAGTAACCAGCGCACATACCTGTTAGCTCAGGTGAGTTTAAAAGGCTGCTGTTGATAACAAGGGCATTTGCTAAATAGATGGTGTGTGTGCAACAATATACTGAAAGGTCAATTATATTGTGCAGCTTATCTCACCACCTGTAGTTATTTAGGTGAAAGCTCCAAAATGCTTGCCTAATATGTCTGTTTATCCAAAAGGAAGTAAAAAGGGAGAGCTAGAAAGATAGCATTGCATCACATTACATGGCAATGCAATGCACAGTTGCTGAAGTTGAACCAAAATGAGCTTGTAATCTGGCTTCTGCAACTTTGAACATGAAAAATCCAATGAGGAGAAGAAAAGCAAAGCCAAAGAGTCCATCCCAAAATCCGACAAACAAGCAAAATGAACAAAAAACATTGAATTCACTTCTTTCTGATTTTAGAAACTGCATTAAAGAAGGGGTGCACCGGTCCTGGAGATACTGCAATACCAGGTCAATGCGTGGAGTGGACAGAGCAAGCTCTTTTTCCATCTCCCTGTTCTAAAAATCCATTTAATATATGGTCCCCAGATAGGGGACGTATCAGATATTAAACTGATAAGAACAGATACTACACTTGATCTTAGCCAAAAGGCCGAGAAGCGATAACCAGAATTGGTTTCAAACTACGGAGCCACCCAAGGATCCTGAAAAGTCCATTTGTGGAGATGAGCTCCTGGACTCCCGTTAAGAAGACATGTTGTCAACCTCTAGATCCCTTACATGCCTGCACTTTTCGGCTTGCTGCTGCTGCAATCCACGCGTTTTAGATCTGCATAACTCCACCTCTTTAAACACAGCACCTTCACCCCCTGCTGTTCCCACCCGCCTCAACACCGTTGGAAGGGAGGAGAACCAATTAAGGCGGGGGGTGGGGTGGAACGAGCAGCTGTCTACCCTTAGCAGGAGGGCTCCTGATTACATACCTCTCCTGCTGCTGCTGCTGCTGGCTGTCCAGCAGCAGACTGAAGGTGGCTGCTGCTGTGCACAGGTATATAAAGGCTCAGAGCCTATTATGACACGCGCAGCCAGCGTTCCATTGCCACATTCCATCTACTGCAGGCAGGATACCTGGCTGGCTGAATGTCGCTGAGAAGCTCACAGAGACCGCCATAAGCAACAGTTTAACAGAATGCCACAGACTAATCAACCAAACTTTTTGGGTTGGGTTCTCTTTTATAGTCTGCAGGCATTAAATGAAAGAAGTCAGTGTTCCAGCAGAAGGAGACAACGTTTCAGAAAAGGCATTGTAGCAAACCAAAAAAGAAATTTTAAGCGCAGCAGAGTAACCAGCGCACATACCTGTTAGCTCAGGTGAGTTTAAAAGGCTGCTGTTGATAACAAGGGCATTTGCTAAATAGATGGTGTGTGTGCAACAATATACTGAAAGGTCAATTATATTGTGCAGCTTATCTCACCACCTGTAGTTATTTAGGTGAAAGCTCCAAAATGCTTGCCTAATATGTCTGTTTATCCAAAAGGAAGTAAAAAGGGAGAGCTAGAAAGATAGCATTGCATCACATTACATGGCAATGCAATGCACAGTTGCTGAAGTTGAACCAAAATGAGCTTGTAATCTGGCTTCTGCAACTTTGAACATGAAAAATCCAATGAGGAGAAGAAAAGCAAAGCCAAAGAGTCCATCCCAAAATCCGACAAACAAGCAAAATGAACAATAAACATTGAATTCAATTCTTTCTGATTTTAGAAACTGCATTAAAGAAGGGGTGCACCGGTCCTGGAGATACTGCAATACCAGGTCAATGCGTGGAGTGGACAGAGCAAGCTCTTTTTCCATCTCCCTGTTCTAAAAATCCATTTAATATATGGTCCCCAGATAGGGGACGTATCAGATATTAAACTGATAAGAACAGATACTACACTTGATCTTAGCCAAAAGGCCGAGAAGCGATAACCAGAATTGGTTTCAAACTACGGAGCCACCCAAGGATCCTGAAAAGTCCATTTGTGGAGATGAGCTCCTGGACTCCCGTTAAGAAGACATGTTGTCAACCTCTAGATCCCTTACATGCATGCACTTTTCGGCTTGCTGCTGCTGCAATCCACGCGTTTTAGATCTGCATAACTCCACCTCTTTAAACACAGCACCTTCACCCCCTGCTGTTACCACCCGCCTCAACACCGTTGGAAGGGAGGAGAACAAATTAAGGCGGGGGGTGGGGTGGAACGAGCAGCTGTCTACCCTTAGCAGGAGGCCTCCTGATTACATACCTCTCCTGCTGCTGCTGCTGCTGGCTGTCCAGCAGCAGACTGAAGGTGGCTGCTGCTGTGCACAGGTATATAAAGGCTCAGAACCTATTATGACACGCGCAGCCAGCGTTCCATTGCCACATTCCATCTACTGCAGGCAGGATACCTGGCTGGCTGAATGTCGCTGAGAAGCTCACAGAGACCGCCATAAGCAACAGTTTAACAGAATGCCACAGACTAATCAACCAAACTTTTTGGGTTGGGTTCTCTTTTATAGTCTGCAGGCATTAAATGAAAGAAGTCAGTGTTCCAGCAGAAGGAGACAACGTTTCAGAAAAGGCATTGTAGCAAACCAAAAAAGAAATTTTAAGCGCAGCAGAGTAACCAGCGCACATACCTGTTAGCTCAGGTGAGTTTAAAAGGCTGCTGTTGATAACAAGGGCATTTGCTAAATAGATGGTGTGCGTGCAACAATATACTGAAAGGTCAATTATATTGTGCAGCTTATCTCACCACCTGTAGTTATTTAGGTGAAAGCTCCAAAATGCTTGCCTAATATGTCTGTTTATCCAAAAGGAAGTAAAAAGGGAGAGCTAGAAAGATAGCATTGCATCACATTACATGGCACTGCAATGCACAGTTGCTGAAGTTGAACCAAAATGAGCTTGTAATCTGGCTTCTGCAACTTTGAACATGAAAAATCCAATGAGGAGAAGAAAAGCAAAGCCAAAGAGTCCATCCCAAAATCCGACAAACAAGCAAAATGAACAATAAACATTGAATTCAATTCTTTCTGATTTTAGAAACTGCATTAAAGAAGGGGTGCACCGGTCCTGGAGATACTGCAATACCAGGTCAATGCGTGGAGTGGACAGAGCAAGCTCTTTTTCCATCTCCCTGTTCTAAAAATCCATTTAATATATGGTCCCCAGATAGGGGACGTATCAGATATTAAACTGATAAGAACAGATTTTTTTTTTTTTTTTCGAAAGCCCGAATTCGTGTACAAAACCCGAGTGCGCTTAAAAAAAGTGACAAGTGCCACAAAAAAAGTGCACTAGGATGCTGGTCTTCTTGAAACCCTCTCCAAAAGGAGAAGGGTCCCCCAAACCATTCCCCGTCTCTCCGAGCCAGAAGGCCACAGCGAGGAACAGGGACAAATAGCCACCTCCAGCCGGAGCCAGAGGCGACCCAATCTTACCCCCAGCACCTGCCCGAGTTCTCACCCGAGCAAGGCACTGGGAGCCAAAGACTGTGCTCCCCTCCCGGAAGAGGGGAGCCAACAACGCTCTCCTCCTGAAAGAGGAGAGCCAGGGGGGTTCAGGGGGGAGCGGAACCTGATGGCCACACACTCCCCCCCTAGACCTGCCAAGAGAGGAACCCGTAAGGGAACCGCATCCCGACAAAATCCTAGTAGGACGTGACACACGTGAATAAGTGGACACACAGTGACAAAGAAATTAAATAAATAGTGAAGGATTCACAGTATAATACTGCCCGGACCTTCGACCGGGAATTGAAAAATTCCCCATCCTAAGGCCAGAAGGCCCGGAATAAGGGTGTGTGCGAAGAAAGAAAATTTGAAGTGCTTGTGCAAATGTGCCATAAACTCAAGTGGGGTTCCCAATCCCAGTGAGTTAAGGCACCCCAGGGTCACCACTCCTGGGGCACTTCACACTTCGGGCTTTCGATCTTCCCCGGCCCAATGGCGTCGATCCTGGGGGGCCATGCTTTCCACCAGATGACTATATTAGCCACCTGGCGTACTAACAAGCGCCTAAACCCCAGTGTGCATAATGTATCAATCTACTAGGGCGGCCAACATCCAAAACCGCCTTTTCGAAAGATACTACACTTGATCTTAGCCAAAAGGCCGAGAAGCGATAACCAGAATTGGTTTCAAACTACGGAGCCACCCAAGGATCCTGAAAAGTCCATTTGTGGAGATGAGCTCCTGGACTCCCGTTAAGAAGACATGTTGTCAACCTCTAGATCCCTTACATGCCTGCACTTTTCGGCTTGCTGCTGCTGCAATCCACGCGTTTTAGATCTGCATAACTCCACCTCTTTAAACACAGCACCTTCACCCCCTGCTGTTCCCACCCGCCTCAACACCGTTGGAAGGGAGGAGAACCAATTAAGGCGGGGGGTGGGGTGGAACGAGCAGCTGTCTACCCTTAGCAGGAGGCCTCCTGATTACATACCTCTCCTGCTGCTGCTGCTGCTGGCTGTCCAGCAGCAGACTGAAGGTGGCTGCTGCTGTGCACAGGTATATAAAGGCTCAGAGCCTATTATGACACGCGCAGCCAGCGTTCCATTGCCACATTCCATCTACTGCAGGCAGGATACCTGGCTGGCTGAATGTCGCTGAGAAGCTCACAGAGACCGCCATAAGCAACAGTTTAACAGAATGCCACAGACTAATCAACCAAACTTTTTGGGTTGGGTTCTCTTTTATAGTCTGCAGGCATTAAATGAAAGAAGTCAGTGTTCCAGCAGAAGGAGACAACGTTTCAGAAAAGGCATTGTAGCAAACCAAAAAAGAAATTTTAAGCGCAGCAGAGTAACCAGCGCACATACCTGTTAGCTCAGGTGAGTTTAAAAGGCTGCTGTTGATAACAAGGGCATTTGCTAAATAGATGGTGTGTGTGCAACAATATACTGAAAGGTCAATTATATTGTGCAGCTTATCTCACCACCTGTAGTTATTTAGGTGAAAGCTCCAAAATGCTTGCCTAATATGTCTGTTTATCCAAAAGGAAGTAAAAAGGGAGAGCTAGAAAGATAGCATTGCATCACATTACATGGCAATGCAATGCACAGTTGCTGAAGTTGAACCAAAATGAGCTTGTAATCTGGCTTCTGCAACTTTGAACATGAAAAATCCAATGAGGAGAAGAAAAGCAAAGCCAAAGAGTCCATCCCAAAATCCGACAAACAAGCAAAATGAACAAAAAACATTGAATTCAATTCTTTCTGATTTTAGAAACTGCATTAAAGAAGGGGTGCACCGGTCCTGGAGATACTGCAATACCAGGTCAATGCGTGGAGTGGACAGAGCAAGCTCTTTTTCCATCTCCCTGTTCTAAAAATCCATTTAATATATGGTCCCCAGATAGGGGACGTATCAGATATTAAACTGATAAGAACAGATACTACACTTGATCTTAGCCAAAAGGCCGAGAAGCGATAACCAGAATTGGTTTCAAACTACGGAGCCACCCAAGGATCCTGAAAAGTCCATTTGTGGAGATGAGCTCCTGGACTCCCGTTAAGAAGACATGTTGTCAACCTCTAGATCCCTTACATGCCTGCACTTTTCTGCTTGCTGCTGCTGCAATCCACGCGTTTTAGATCTGCATAACTCCACCTCTTTAAACACAGCACCTTCACCCCCTGCTGTTCCCACCCGCCTCAACACCGTTGGAAGGGAGGAGAACCAATTAAGGCGGGGGGTGGGGTGGAACGAGCAGCTGTCTACCCTTAGCAGGAGGGCTCCTGATTACATACCTCTCCTGCTGCTGCTGCTGGCTGTCCAGCAGCAGACTGAAGGTGGCTGCTGCTGTGCACAGGTATATAAAGGCTCAGAACCTATTATGACACGCGCAGCCAGCGTTCCATTGCCACATTCCATCTACTGCAGGCAGGATACCTGGCTGGCTGAATGTCGCTGAGAAGCTCACAGAGACCGCCATAAGCAACAGTTTAACAGAATGCCACAGACTAATCAACCAAACTTTTTGGGTTGGGTTCTCTTTTATAGTCTGCAGGCATTAAATGAAAGAAGTCAGTGTTCCAGCAGAAGGAGACAACGTTTCAGAAAAGGCATTGTAACAAACCAAAAAAGAAATTTTAAGCGCAGCAGAGTAACCAGCGCACATACCTGTTAGCTCAGGTGAGTTTAAAAGGCTGCTGTTGATAACAAGGGCATTTGCTAAATAGATGGTGTGTGTGCAACAATATACTGAAAGGTCAATTATATTGTGCAGCTTATCTCACCACCTGTAGTTATTTAGGTGAAAGCTCCAAAATGCTTGCCTAATATGTCTGTTTATCCAAAAGGAAGTAAAAAGGGAGAGCTAGAAAGATAGCATTGCATCACATTACATGGCAATGCAATGCACAGTTGCTAAAGTTGAACCAAAATGAGCTTGTAATCTGGCTTCTGCAACTTTGAACATGAAAAATCCAATGAGGAGAAGAAAAGCAAAGCCAAAGAGTCCATCCCAAAATCCGACAAACAAGCAAAATGAACAAAAAACATTGAATTCAATTCTTTCTGATTTTAGAAACTGCATTAAAGAAGGGGTGCACCGGTCCTGGAGATACTGCAATACCAGGTCAATGCGTGGAGTGGACAGAGCAAGCTCTTTTTCCATCTCCCTCTTCTAAAAATCCATTTAATATATGGTCCCCAGATAGGGGACGTATCAGATATTAAACTGATAAGAACAGATACTACACTTGATCTTAGCCAAAAGGCCGAGAAGCGATAACCAGAATTGGTTTCAATCTACGGAGCCACCCAAGGATCCTGAAAAGTCCATTTGTGGAGATGAGCTCCTGGACTCCCGTTAAGAAGACATGTTGTCAACCTCTAGATCCCTTACATGCCTGCACTTTTCGGCTTGCTGCTGCTGCAATCCACGCGTTTTAGATCTGCATAACTCCACCTCTTTAAACACAGCACCTTCACCCCCTGCTGTTCCCACCCGCCTCAACACCGTTGGAAGGGAGGAGAACCAATTAAGGCGGGGGGTGGGGTGGAACGAGCAGCTGTCTACCCTTAGCAGGAGGCCTCCTGATTACATACCTCTCCTGCTGCTGCTGCTGCTGGCTGTCCAGCAGCAGACTGAAGGTGGCTGCTGCTGTGCACAGGTATATAAAGGCTCAGAGCCTATTATGACACGCGCAGCCAGCGTTCCATTGCCACATTCCATCTACTGCAGGCAGGATACCTGGCTGGCTGAATGTCGCTGAGAAGCTCACAGAGACCGCCATAAGCAACAGTTTAACAGAATGCCACAGACTAATCAACCAAACTTTTTGGGTTGGGTTCTCTTTTATAGTCTGCAGGCATTAAATGAAAGAAGTCAGTGTTCCAGCAGAAGGAGACAACGTTTCAGAAAAGGCATTGTAGCAAACCAAAAAAGAAATTTTAAGCGCAGCAGAGTAACCAGCGCACATACCTGTTAGCTCAGGTGAGTTTAAAAGGCTGCTGTTGATAACAAGGGCATTTGCTAAATAGATGGTGTGTGTGCAACAATATACTGAAAGGTCAATTATATTGTGCAGCTTATCTCACCACCTGTAGTTATTTAGGTGAAAGCTCCAAAATGCTTGCCTAATATGTCTGTTTATCCAAAAGGAAGTAAAAAGGGAGAGCTAGAAAGATAGCATTGCATCACATTACATGGCAATGCAATGCACAGTTGCTGAAGTTGAACCAAAATGAGCTTGTAATCTGGCTTCTGCAACTTTGAACATGAAAAATCCAATGAGGAGAAGAAAAGCAAAGCCAAAGAGTCCATCCCAAAATCCGACAAACAAGCAAAATGAACAAAAAACATTGAATTCAATTCTTTCTGATTTTAGAAACTGCATTAAAGAAGGGGTGCACCGGTCCTGGAGATACTGCAATACCAGGTCAATGCGTGGAGTGGACAGAGCAAGCTCTTTTTCCATCTCCCTGTTCTAAAAATCCATTTAATATATGGTCCCCAGATAGGGGACGTATCAGATATTAAACTGATAAGAACAGATACTACACTTGATCTTAGCCAAAAGGCCGAGAAGCGATAACCAGAATTGGTTTCAAACTACGGAGCCACCCAAGGATCCTGAAAAGTCCATTTGTGGAGATGAGCTCCTGGACTCCCGTTAAGAAGACATGTTGTCAACCTCTAGATCCCTTACATGCCTGCACTTTTCTGCTTGCTGCTGCTGCAATCCACGCGTTTTAGATCTGCATAACTCCACCTCTTTAAACACAGCACCTTCACCCCCTGCTGTTCCCACCCGCCTCAACACCGTTGGAAGGGAGGAGAACCAATTAAGGCGGGGGGTGGGGTGGAACGAGCAGCTGTCTACCCTTAGCAGGAGGGCTCCTGATTACATACCTCTCCTGCTGCTGCTGCTGGCTGTCCAGCAGCAGACTGAAGGTGGCTGCTGCTGTGCACAGGTATATAAAGGCTCAGAACCTATTATGACACGCGCAGCCAGCGTTCCATTGCCACATTCCATCTACTGCAGGCAGGATACCTGGCTGGCTGAATGTCGCTGAGAAGCTCACAGAGACCGCCATAAGCAACAGTTTAACAGAATGCCACAGACTAATCAACCAAACTTTTTGGGTTGGGTTCTCTTTTATAGTCTGCAGGCATTAAATGAAAGAAGTCAGTGTTCCAGCAGAAGGAGACAACGTTTCAGAAAAGGCATTGTAACAAACCAAAAAAGAAATTTTAAGCGCAGCAGAGTAACCAGCGCACATACCTGTTAGCTCAGGTGAGTTTAAAAGGCTGCTGTTGATAACAAGGGCATTTGCTAAATAGATGGTGTGTGTGCAACAATATACTGAAAGGTCAATTATATTGTGCAGCTTATCTCACCACCTGTAGTTATTTAGGTGAAAGCTCCAAAATGCTTGCCTAATATGTCTGTTTATCCAAAAGGAAGTAAAAAGGGAGAGCTAGAAAGATAGCATTGCATCACATTACATGGCAATGCAATGCACAGTTGCTAAAGTTGAACCAAAATGAGCTTGTAATCTGGCTTCTGCAACTTTGAACATGAAAAATCCAATGAGGAGAAGAAAAGCAAAGCCAAAGAGTCCATCCCAAAATCCGACAAACAAGCAAAATGAACAAAAAACATTGAATTCAATTCTTTCTGATTTTAGAAACTGCATTAAAGAAGGGGTGCACCGGTCCTGGAGATACTGCAATACCAGGTCAATGCGTGGAGTGGACAGAGCAAGCTCTTTTTCCATCTCCCTCTTCTAAAAATCCATTTAATATATGGTCCCCAGATAGGGGACGTATCAGATATTAAACTGATAAGAACAGATACTACACTTGATCTTAGCCAAAAGGCCGAGAAGCGATAACCAGAATTGGTTTCAAACTACGGAGCCACCCAAGGATCCTGAAAAGTCCATTTGTGGAGATGAGCTCCTGGACTCCCGTTAAGAAGACATGTTGTCAACCTCTAGATCCCTTACAAGCCTGCACTTTTCGGCTTGCTGCTGCTGCAATCCACGCGTTTTAGATCTGCATAACTCCACCTCTTTAAACACAGCACCTTCACCCCCTGCTGTTCCCACCCGCCTCAACACCGTTGGAAGGGAGGAGAACCAATTAAGGCGGGGGGTGGGGTGGAACGAGCAGCTGTCTACCCTTAGCAGGAGGGCTCCTGATTACATACCTCTCCTGCTGCTGCTGCTGCTGGCTGTCCAGCAGCAGACTGAAGGTGGCTGCTGCTGTGCACAGGTATATAAAGGCTCAGAGCCTATTATGACACGCGCAGCCAGCGTTCCATTGCCACATTCCATCTACTGCAGGCAGGATACCTGGCTGGCTGAATGTCGCTGAGAAGCTCACAGAGACCGCCATAAGCAACAGTTTAACAGAATGCCACAGACTAATCAACCAAACTTTTTGGGTTGGGTTCTCTTTTATAGTCTGCAGGCATTAAATGAAAGAAGTCAGTGTTCCAGCAGAAGGAGACAACGTTTCAGAAAAGGCATTGTAACAAACCAAAAAAGAAATTTTAAGCGCAGCAGAGTAACCAGCGCACATACCTGTTAGCTCAGGTGAGTTTAAAAGGCTGCTGTTGATAACAAGGGCATTTGCTAAATAGATGGTGTGTGTGCAACAATATACTGAAAGGTCAATTATATTGTGCAGCTTATCTCACCACCTGTAGTTATTTAGGTGAAAGCTCCAAAATGCTTGCCTAATATGTCTGTTTATCCAAAAGGAAGTTAAAAGGGAGAGCTAGAAAGATAGCATTGCATCACATTACATGGCAATGCAATGCACAGTTGCTGAAGTTGAACCAAAATGAGCTTGTAATCTGGCTTCTGCAACTTTGAACATGAAAAATCCAATGAGGAGAAGAAAAGCAAAGCCAAAGAGTCCATCCCAAAATCCGACAAACAAGCAAAATGAACAAAAAACATTGAATTCAATTCTTTCTGATTTTAGAAACTGCATTAAAGAAGGGGTGCACCGGTCCTGGAGATACTGCAATACCAGGTCAATGCGTGGAGTGGACAGAGCAAGCTCTTTTTCCATCTCCCTGTTCTAAAAATCCATTTAATATATGGTCCCCAGATAGGGGACGTATCAGATATTAAACTGATAAGAACAGATACTACACTTGATCTTAGCCAAAAGGCCGAGAAGCGATAACCAGAATTGGTTTCAAACTACGGAGCCACCCAAGGATCCTGAAAAGTCCATTTGTGGAGATGAGCTCCTGGACTCCCGTTAAGAAGACATGTTGTCAACCTCTAGATCCCTTACATGCCTGCACTTTTCGGCTTGCTGCTGCTGCAATCCACGCGTTTTAGATCTGCATAACTCCACCTCTTTAAACACAGCACCTTCACCCCCTGCTGTTCCCACCCGCCTCAACACCGTTGGAAGGGAGGAGAACCAATTAAGGCGGGGGGTGGGGTGGAACGAGCAGCTGTCTACCCTTAGCAGGAGGGCTCCTGATTACATACCTCTCCTGCTGCTGCTGCTGCTGGCTGTCCAGCAGCAGACTGAAGGTGGCTGCTGCTGTGCACAGGTATATAAAGGCTCAGAGCCTATTATGACACGCGCAGCCAGCGTTCCATTGCCACATTCCATCTACTGCAGGCAGGATACCTGGCTGGCTGAATGTCGCTGAGAAGCTCACAGAGACCGCCATAAGCAACAGTTTAACAGAATGCCACAGACTAATCAACCAAACTTTTTGGATTGGGTTCTCTTTTATAGTCTGCAGGCATTAAATGAAAGAAGTCAGTGTTCCAGCAGAAGGAGACAACGTTTCAGAAAAGGCATTGTAGCAAACCAAAAAAGAAATTTTAAGCGCAGCAGAGTAACCAGCGCACATACCTGTTAGCTCAGGTGAGTTTAAAAGGCTGCTGTTGATAACAAGGGCATTTGCTAAATAGATGGTGTGTGTGCAACAATATACTGAAAGGTCAATTATATTGTGCAGCTTATCTCACCACCTGTAGTTATTTAGGTGAAAGCTCCAAAATGCTTGCCTAATATGTCTGTTTATCCAAAAGGAAGTAAAAAGGGAGAGCTAGAAAGATAGCATTGCATCACATTACATGGCAATGCAATGCACAGTTGCTGAAGTTGAACCAAAATGAGCTTGTAATCTGGCTTCTGCAACTTTGAACATGAAAAATCCAATGAGGAGAAGAAAAGCAAAGCCAAAGAGTCCATCCCAAAATCCGACAAACAAGCAAAATGAACAAAAAACATTGAATTCAATTCTTTCTGATTTTAGAAACTGCATTAAAGAAGGGGTGCACCGGTCCTGGAGATACTGCAATACCAGGTCAATGCGTGGAGTGGACAGAGCAAGCTCTTTTTCCATCTCCCTGTTCTAAAAATCCATTTAATATATGGTCCCCAGATAGGGGACGTATCAGATATTAAACTGATAAGAACAGATACTACACTTGATCTTAGCCAAAAGGCCGAGAAGCGATAACCAGAATTGGTTTCAAACTACGGAGCCACCCAAGGATCCTGAAAAGTCCATTTGTGGAGATGAGCTCCTGGACTCCCGTTAAGAAGACATGTTGTCAACCTCTAGATCCCTTACATGCCTGCACTTTTCGGCTTGCTGCTGCTGCAATCCACGCGTTTTAGATCTGCATAACTCCACCTCTTTAAACACAGCACCTTCACCCCCTGCTGTTCCCACCCGCCTCAACACCGTTGGAAGGGAGGAGAACCAATTAAGGCGGGGGGTGGGGTGGAACGAGCAGCTGTCTACCCTTAGCAGGAGGGCTCCTGATTACATACCTCTCCTGCTGCTGCTGCTGCTGGCTGTCCAGCAGCAGACTGAAGGTGGCTGCTGCTGTGCACAGGTATATAAAGGCTCAGAGCCTATTATGACACGCGCAGCCAGCGTTCCATTGCCACATTCCATCTACTGCAGGCAGGATACCTGGCTGGCTGAATGTCGCTGAGAAGCTCACAGAGACCGCCATAAGCAACAGTTTAACAGAATGCCACAGACTAATCAACCAAACTTTTTGGGTTGGGTTCTCTTTTATAGTCTGCAGGCATTAAATGAAAGAAGTCAGTGTTCCAGCAGAAGGAGACAACGTTTCAGAAAAGGCATTGTAGCAAACCAAAAAAGAAATTTTAAGCGCAGCAGAGTAACCAGCGCACATACCTGTTAGCTCAGGTGAGTTTAAAAGGCTGCTGTTGATAACAAGGGCATTTGCTAAATAGATGGTGTGTGTGCAACAATATACTGAAAGGTCAATTATATTGTGCAGCTTATCTCACCACCTGTAGTTATTTAGGTGAAAGCTCCAAAATGCTTGCCTAATATGTCTGTTTATCCAAAAGGAAGTAAAAAGGGAGAGCTAGAAAGATAGCATTGCATCACATTACATGGCAATGCAATGCACAGTTGCTGAAGTTGAACCAAAATGAGCTTGTAATCTGGCTTCTGCAACTTTGAACATGAAAAATCCAATGAGGAGAAGAAAAGCAAAGCCAAAGAGTCCATCCCAAAATCCGACAAACAAGCAAAATGAACAAAAAACATTGAATTCAATTCTTTCTGATTTTAGAAACTGCATTAAAGAAGGGGTGCACCGGTCCTGGAGATACTGCAATACCAGGTCAATGCGTGGAGTGGACAGAGCAAGCTCTTTTTCCATCTCCCTGTTCTAAAAATCCATTTAATATATGGTCCCCAGATAGGGGACGTATCAGATATTAAACTGATAAGAACAGATACTACACTTGATCTTAGCCAAAAGGCCGAGAAGCGATAACCAGAATTGGTTTCAAACTACGGAGCCACCCAAGGATCCTGAAAAGTCCATTTGTGGAGATGAGCTCCTGGACTCCCGTTAAGAAGACATGTTGTCAACCTCTAGATCCCTTACATGCCTGCACTTTTCGGCTTGCTGCTGCTGCAATCCACGCGTTTTAGATCTGCATAACTCCACCTCTTTAAACACAGCACCTTCACCCCCTGCTGTTCCCACCCGCCTCAACACCGTTGGAAGGGAGGAGAACCAATTAAGGCGGGGGGTGGGGTGGAACGAGCAGCTGTCTACCCTTAGCAGGAGGGCTCCTGATTACATACCTCTCCTGCTGCTGCTGCTGCTGGCTGTCCAGCAGCAGACTGAAGGTGGCTGCTGCTGTGCACAGGTATATAAAGGCTCAGAGCCTATTATGACACGCGCAGCCAGCGTTCCATTGCCACATTCCATCTACTGCAGGCAGGATACCTGGCTGGCTGAATGTCGCTGAGAAGCTCACAGAGACCGCCATAAGCAACAGTTTAACAGAATGCCACAGACTAATCAACCAAACTTTTTGGGTTGGGTTCTCTTTTATAGTCTGCAGGCATTAAATGAAAGAAGTCAGTGTTCCAGCAGAAGGAGACAACGTTTCAGAAAAGGCATTGTAGCAAACCAAAAAAGAAATTTTAAGCGCAGCAGAGTAACCAGCGCACATACCTGTTAGCTCAGGTGAGTTTAAAAGGCTGCTGTTGATAACAAGGGCATTTGCTAAATAAATGGTGTGTGTGCAACAATATACTGAAAGGTCAATTATATTGTGCAGCTTATCTCACCACCTGTAGTTATTTAGGTGAAAGCTCCAAAATGCTTGCCTAATATGTCTGTTTATCCAAAAGGAAGTAAAAAGGGAGAGCTAGAAAGATAGCATTGCATCACATTACATGGCAATGCAATGCACAGTTGCTGAAGTTGAACCAAAATGAGCTTGTAATCTGGCTTCTGCAACTTTGAACATGAAAAATCCAATGAGGAGAAGAAAAGCAAAGCCAAAGAGTCCATCCCAAAATCCGACAAACAAGCAAAATGAACAAAAAACATTGAATTCAATTCTTTCTGATTTTAGAAACTGCATTAAAGAAGGGGTGCACCGGTCCTGGAGATACTGCAATACCAGGTCAATGCGTGGAGTGGACAGAGCAAGCTCTTTTTCCATCTCCCTGTTCTAAAAATCCATTTAATATATGGTCCCCAGATAGGGGACGTATCAGATATTAAACTGATAAGAACAGATACTACACTTGATCTTAGCCAAAAGGCCGAGAAGCGATAACCAGAATTGGTTTCAAACTACGGAGCCACCCAAGGATCCTGAAAAGTCCATTTGTGGAGATGAGCTCCTGGACTCCCGTTAAGAAGACATGTTGTCAACCTCTAGATCCCTTACATGCCTGCACTTTTCGGCTTGCTGCGGCTGCAATCCACGCGTTTTAGATCTGCATAACTCCACCTCTTTAAACACAGCACCTTCACCCCCTGCTGTTCCCACCCGCCTCAACACCGTTGGAAGGGAGGAGAACCAATTAAGGCGGGGGGTGGGGTGGAACGAGCAGCTGTCTACCCTTAGCAGGATTGCTCCTGATTACATACCTCTCCTGCTGCTGCTGCTGCTGGCTGTCCAGCAGCAGACTGAAGGTGGCTGATGCTGTGCACAGGTATATAAAGGCTCAGAGCCTATTATGACACGCGCAGCCAGCGTTCCATTGCCACATTCCATCTACTGCAGGCAGGATACCTGGCTGGCTGAATGTCGCTGAGAAGCTCACAGAGACCGCCATAAGCAACAGTTTAACAGAATGCCACAGACTAATCAACCAAACTTTTTGGGTTGGGTTCTCTTTTATAGTCTGCAGGCATTAAATGAAAGAAGTCAGTGTTCCAGCAGAAGGAGACAACGTTTCAGAAAAGGCATTGTAGCAAACCAAAAAAGAAATTTTAAGCGCAGCAGAGTAACCAGCGCACATACCTGTTAGCTCAGGTGAGTTTAAAAGGCTGCTGTTGATAACAAGGGCATTTGCTAAATAGATGGTGTGTGTGCAACAATATACTGAAAGGTCAATTATATTGTGCAGCTTATCTCACCACCTGTAGTTATTTAGGTGAAAGCTCCAAAATGCTTGCCTAATATGTCTGTTTATCCAAAAGGAAGTAAAAAGGGAGAGCTAGAAAGATAGCATTGCATCACATTACATGGCAATGCAATGCACAGTTGCTGAAGTTGAACCAAAATGAGCTTGTAATCTGGCTTCTGCAACTTTGAACATGAAAAATCCAATGAGGAGAAGAAAAGCAAAGCCAAAGAGTCCATCCCAAAATCCGACAAACAAGCAAAATGAACAAAAAACATTGAATTCAATTCTTTCTGATTTTAGAAACTGCATTAAAGAAGGGGTGCACCGGTCCTGGAGATACTGCAATACCAGGTCAATGCGTGGAGTGGACAGAGCAAGCTCTTTTTCCATCTCCCTGTTCTAAAAATCCATTTAATATATGGTCCCCAGATAGGGGACGTATCAGATATTAAACTGATAAGAACAGATACTACACTTGATCTTAGCCAAAAGGCCGAGAAGCGATAACCAGAATTGGTTTCAAACTACGGAGCCACCCAAGGATCCTGAAAAGTCCATTTGTGGAGATGAGCTCCTGGACTCCCGTTAAGAAGACATGTTGTCAACCTCTAGATCCCTTACATGCCTGCACTTTTCGGCTTGCTGCTGCTGCAATTCACGCGTTTTAGATCTGCATAACTCCACCTCTTTAAACACAGCACCTTCACCCCCTGCTGTTCCCACCCGCCTCAACACCGTTGGAAGGGAGGAGAACCAATTAAGGCGGGGGGTGGGGTGGAACGAGCAGCTGTCTACCCTTAGCAGGAGGGCTCCTGATTACATACCTCTCCTGCTGCTGCTGCTGCTGGCTGTCCAGCAGCAGACTGAAGGTGGCTGCTGCTGTGCACAGGTATATAAAGGCTCAGAGCCTATTATGACACGCGCAGCCAGCGTTCCATTGCCACATTCCATCTACTGCAGGCAGGATACCTGGCTGGCTGAATGTCGCTGAGAAGCTCACAGAGACCGCCATAAGCAACAGTTTAACAGAATGCCACAGACTAATCAACCAAACTTTTTGGGTTGGGTTCTCTTTTATAGTCTGCAGGCATTAAATGAAAGAAGTCAGTGTTCCAGCAGAAGGAGACAACGTTTCAGAAAAGGCATTGTAGCAAACCAAAAAAGAAATTTTAAGCGCAGCAGAGTAACCAGCGCACATACCTGTTAGCTCAGGTGAGTTTAAAAGGCTGCTGTTGATAACAAGGGCATTTGCTAAATAGATGGTGTGTGTGCAACAATATACTGAAAGGTCAATTATATTGTGCAGCTTATCTCACCACCTGTAGTTATTTAGGTGAAAGCTCCAAAATGCTTGCCTAATATGTCTGTTTATCCAAAAGGAAGTAAAAAGGGAGAGCTAGAAAGATAGCATTGCATCACATTACATGGCAATGCAATGCACAGTTGCTGAAGTTGAACCAAAATGAGCTTGTAATCTGGCTTCTGCAACTTTGAACATGAAAAATCCAATGAGGAGAAGAAAAGCAAAGCCAAAGAGTCCATCCCAAAATCCGACAAACAAGCAAAATGAACAAAAAACATTGAATTCAATTCTTTCTGATTTTAGAAACTGCATTAAAGAAGGGGTGCACCGGTCCTGGAGATACTGCAATACCAGGTCAATGCGTGGAGTGGACAGAGCAAGCTCTTTTTCCATCTCCCTGTTCTAAAAATCCATTTAATATATGGTCCCCAGATAGGGGACGTATCAGATATTAAACTGATAAGAACAGATACTACACTTGATCTTAGCCAAAAGGCCGAGAAGCGATAACCAGAATTGGTTTCAAACTACGGAGCCACCCAAGGATCCTGAAAAGTCCATTTGTGGAGATGAGCTCCTGGACTCCCGTTAAGAAGACATGTTGTCAACCTCTAGATCCCTTACATGCCTGCACTTTTCGGCTTGCTGCTGCTGCAATCCACGCGTTTTAGATCTGCATAACTCCACCTCTTTAAACACAGCACCTTCACCCCCTGCTGTTCCCACCCGCCTCAACACCGTTGGAAGGGAGGAGAACCAATTAAGGCGGGGGGTGGGGTGGAACGAGCAGCTGTCTACCCTTAGCAGGAGGGCTCCTGATTACATACCTCTCCTGCTGCTGCTGCTGCTGGCTGTCCAGCAGCAGACTGAAGGTGGCTGCTGCTGTGCACAGGTATATAAAGGCTCAGAGCCTATTATGACACGCGCAGCCAGCGTTCCATTGCCACATTCCATCTACTGCAGGCAGGATACCTGGCTGGCTGAATGTCGCTGAGAAGCTCACAGAGACCGCCATAAGCAACAGTTTAACAGAATGCCACAGACTAATCAACCAAACTTTTTGGGTTGGGTTCTCTTTTATAGTCTGCAGGCATTAAATGAAAGAAGTCAGTGTTCCAGCAGAAGGAGACAACGTTTCAGAAAAGGCATTGTAGCAAACCAAAAAAGAAATTTTAAGCGCAGCAGAGTAACCAGCGCACATACCTGTTAGCTCAGGTGAGTTTAAAAGGCTGCTGTTGATAACAAGGGCATTTGCTAAATAGATGGTGTGTGTGCAACAATATACTGAAAGGTCAATTATATTGTGCAGCTTATCTCACCACCTGTAGTTATTTAGGTGACAGCTCCAAAATGCTTGCCTAATATGTCTGTTTATCCAAAAGGAAGTAAAAAGGGAGAGCTAGAAAGATAGCATTGCATCACATTACATGGCAATGCAATGCACAGTTGCTGAAGTTGAACCAAAATGAGCTTGTAATCTGGCTTCTGCAACTTTGAACATGAAAAATCCAATGAGGAGAAGAAAAGCAAAGCCAAAGAGTCCATCCCAAAATCCGACAAACAAGCAAAATGAACAAAAAACATTGAATTCAATTCTTTCTGATTTTAGAAACTGCATTAAAGAAGGGGTGCACCGGTCCTGGAGATACTGCAATACCAGGTCAATGCGTGGAGTGGACAGAGCAAGCTCTTTTTCCATCTCCCTGTTCTAAAAATCCATTTAATATATGGTCCCCAGATAGGGGACGTATCAGATATTAAACTGATAAGAACAGATACTAAACTTGATCTTAGCCAAAAGGCCGAGAAGCGATAACCAGAATTGGTTTCAAACTACGGAGCCACCCAAGGATCCTGAAAAGTCCATTTGTGGAGATGAGCTCCTGGACTCCCGTTAAGAAGACATGTTGTCAACTTCTAGATCCCTTACATGCCTGCACTTTTCGGCTTGCTGCTGCTGCAATCCACGCGTTTTAGATCTGCATAACTCCACCTCTTTAAACACAGCACCTTCACCCCCTGCTGTTCCCACCCGCCTCAACACCGTTGGAAGGGAGGAGAACCAATTAAGGCGGGGGGTGGGGTGGAACGAGCAGCTGTCTACCCTTAGCAGGAGGGCTCCTGATTACATACCTCTCCTGCTGCTGCTGCTGCTGGCTGTCCAGCAGCAGACTGAAGGTGGCTGCTGCTGTGCACAGGTATATAAAGGCTCAGAGCCTATTATGACACGCGCAGCCAGCGTTCCATTGCCACATTCCATCTACTGCAATCAGGATACCTGGCTGGCTGAATGTCGCTGAGAAGCTCACAGAGACCGCCATAAGCAACAGTTTAACAGAATGCCACAGACTAATCAACCAAACTTTTTGGGTTGGGTTCTCTTTTATAGTCTGCAGGCATTAAATGAAAGAAGTCAGTGTTCCAGCAGAAGGAGACAACGTTTCAGAAAAGGCATTGTAGCAAACCAAAAAATAAATTTTAAGCGCAGCAGAGTAACCAGCGCACATACCTGTTAGCTCAGGTGAGTTTAAAAGGCTGCTGTTGATAACAAGGGCATTTGCTAAATAGATGGTGTGTGTGCAACAATATACTGAAAGGTCAATTATATTGTGCAGCTTATCTCACCACCTGTAGTTATTTAGGTGAAAGCTCCAAAATGCTTGCCTAATATGTCTGTTTATCCAAAAGGAAGTAAAAAGGGAGAGCTAGAAAGATAGCATTGCATCACATTACATGGCAATGCAATGCACAGTTGCTGAAGTTGAACCAAAATGAGCTTGTAATCTGGCTTCTGCAACTTTGAACATGAAAAATCCAATGAGGAGAAGAAAAGCAAAGCCAAAGAGTCCATCCCAAAATCCGACAAACAAGCAAAATGAACAAAAAACATTGAATTCAATTCTTTCTGATTTTAGAAACTGCATTAAAGAAGGGGTGCACCGGTCCTGGAGATACTGCAATACCAGGTCAATGCGTGGAGTGGACAGAGCAAGCTCTTTTTCCATCTCCCTGTTCTAAAAATCCATTTAATATATGGTCCCCAGATAGGGGACGTATCAGATATTAAACTGATAAGAACAGATACTACACTTGATCTTAGCCAAAAGGCCGAGAAGCGATAACCAGAATTGGTTTCAAACTACGGAGCCACCCAAGGATCCTGAAAAGTCCATTTGTGGAGATGAGCTCCTGGACTCCCGTTAAGAAGACATGTTGTCAACCTCTAGATCCCTTACATGCCTGCACTTTTCGGCTTGCTGCTGCTGCAATCCACGCGTTTTAGATCTGCATAACTCCACCTCTTTAAACACAGCACCTTCACCCCCTGCTGTTCCCACCCGCCTCAACACCGTTGGAAGGGAGGAGAACCAATTAAGGCGGGGGGTGGGGTGGAACGAGCAGCTGTCTACCCTTAGCAGGAGGGCTCCTGATTACATACCTCTCCTGCTGCTGCTGCTGCTGGCTGTCCAGCAGCAGACTGAAGGTGGCTGCTGCTGTGCACAGGTATATAAAGGCTCAGAGCCTATTATGACACGCGCAGCCAGCGTTCCATTGCCACATTCCATCTACTGCAGGCAGGATACCTGGCTGGCTGAATGTCGCTGAGAAGCTCACAGAGACCGCCATAAGCAACAGTTTAACAGAATGCCACAGACTAATCAACCAAACTTTTTGGGTTGGGTTCTCTTTTATAGTCTGCAGGCATTAAATGAAAGAAGTCAGTGTTCCAGCAGAAGGAGACAACGTTTCAGAAAAGGCATTGAAAAAAAAGCAAACCAAAAAAGAAATTTTAAGCGCAGCAGAGTAACCAGCGCACATACCTGTTAGCTCAGGTGAGTTTAAAAGGCTGCTGTTGATAACAAGGGCATTTGCTAAATAGATGGTGTGTGTGCAACAATATACTGAAAGGTCAATTATATTGTGCAGCTTATCTCACCACCTGTAGTTATTTAGGTGAAAGCTCCAAAATGCTTGCCTAATATGTCTGTTTATCCAAAAGGAAGTAAAAAGGGAGAGCTAGAAAGATAGCATTGCATCACATTACATGGCAATGCAATGCACAGTTGCTGAAGTTGAACCAAAATGAGCTTGTAATCTGGCTTCTGCAACTTTGAACATGAAAAATCCAATGAGGAGAAGAAAAGCAAAGCCAAAGAGTCCATCCCAAAATCCGACAAACAAGCAAAATGAACAAAAAACATTGAATTCAATTCTTTCTGATTTTAGAAACTGCATTAAAGAAGGGGTGCACCGGTCCTGGAGATACTGCAATACCAGGTCAATGCGTGGAGTGGACAGAGCAAGCTCTTTTTCCATCTCCCTGTTCTAAAAATCCATTTAATATATGGTCCCCAGATAGGGGACGTATCAGATATTAAACTGATAAGAACAGATACTACACTTGATCTTAGCCAAAAGGCCGAGAAGCGATAACCAGAATTGGTTTCAAACTACGGAGCCACCCAAGGATCCTGAAAAGTCCATTTGTGGAGATGAGCTCCTGGACTCCCGTTAAGAAGACATGTTGTCAACCTCTAGATCCCTTACATGCCTGCACTTTTCGGCTTGCTGCTGCTGCAATCCACGCGTTTTAGATCTGCATAACTCCACCTCTTTAAACACAGCACCTTCACCCCCTGCTGTTCCCACCCGCCTCAACACCGTTGGAAGGGAGGAGAACCAATTAAGGCGGGGGGTGGGGTGGAACGAGCAGCTGTCTACCCTTAGCAGGAGGGCTCCTGATTACATACCTCTCCTGCTGCTGCTGCTGCTGGCTGTCCAGCAGCAGACTGAAGGTGGCTGCTGCTGTGCACAGGTATATAAAGGCTCAGAGCCTATTATGACACGCGCAGCCAGCGTTCCATTGCCACATTCCATCTACTGCAGGCAGGATACCTGGCTGGCTGAATGTCGCTGAGAAGCTCACAGAGACCGCCATAAGCAACAGTTTAACAGAATGCCACAGACTAATCAACCAAACTTTTTGGGTTGGGTTCTCTTTTATAGTCTGCAGGCATTAAATGAAAGAAGTCAGTGTTCCAGCAGAAGGAGACAACGTTTCAGAAAAGGCATTGTAGCAAACCAAAAAAGAAATTTTAAGCGCAGCAGAGTAACCAGCGCACATACCTGTTAGCTCAGGTGAGTTTAAAAGGCTGCTGTTGATAACAAGGGCATTTGCTAAATAGATGGTGTGTGTGCAACAATATACTGAAAGGTCAATTATATTGTGCAGCTTATCTCACCACCTGTAGTTATTTAGGTGAAAGCTCCAAAATGCTTGCCTAATATGTCTGTTTATCCAAAAGGAAGTAAAAAGGGAGAGCTAGAAAGATAGCATTGCATCACATTACATGGCAATGCAATGCACAGTTGCTGAAGTTGAACCAAAATGAGCTTGTAATCTGGCTTCTGCAACTTTGAACATGAAAAATCCAATGAGGAGAAGAAAAGCAAAGCCAAAGAGTCCATCCCAAAATCCGACAAACAAGCAAAATGAACAAAAAACATTGAATTCAATTCTTTCTGATTTTAGAAACTGCATTAAAGAAGGGGTGCACCGGTCCTGGAGATACTGCAATACCAGGTCAATGCGTGGAGTGGACAGAGCAAGCTCTTTTTCCATCTCCCTGTTCTAAAAATCCATTTAATATATGGTCCCCAGATAGGGGACGTATCAGATATTAAACTGATAAGAACAGATACTACACTTGATCTTAGCCAAAAGGCCGAGAAGCGATAACCAGAATTGGTTTCAAACTACGGAGCCACCCAAGGATCCTGAAAAGTCCATTTGTGGAGATGAGCTCCTGGACTCCCGTTAAGAAGACATGTTGTCAACCTCTAGATCCCTTACATGCCTGCACTTTTCGGCTTGCTGCTGCTGCAATCCACGCGTTTTAGATCTGCATAACTCCACCTCTTTAAACACAGCACCTTCACCCCCTGCTGTTCCCACCCGCCTCAACACCGTTGGAAGGGAGGAGAACCAATTAAGGCGGGGGGTGGGGTGGAACGAGCAGCTGTCTACCCTTAGCAGGAGGGCTCCTGATTACATACCTCTCCTGCTGCTGCTGCTGCTGGCTGTCCAGCAGCAGACTGAAGGTGGCTGCTGCTGTGCACAGGTATATAAAGGCTCAGAGCCTATTATGACACGCGCAGCCAGCGTTCCATTGCCACATTCCATCTACTGCAGGCAGGATACCTGGCTGGCTGAATGTCGCTGAGAAGCTCACAGAGACCGCCATAAGCAACAGTTTAACAGAATGCCACAGACTAATCAACCAAACTTTTTGGGTTGGGTTCTCTTTTATAGTCTGCAGGCATTAAATGAAAGAAGTCAGTGTTCCAGCAGAAGGAGACAACGTTTCAGAAAAGGCATTGTAGCAAACCAAAAAAGAAATTTTAAGCGCAGCAGAGTAACCAGCGCACATACCTGTTAGCTCAGGTGAGTTTAAAAGGCTGCTGTTGATAACAAGGGCATTTGCTAAATAGATGGTGTGTGTGCAACAATATACTGAAAGGTCAATTATATTGTGCAGCTTATCTCACCACCTGTAGTTATTTAGGTGAAAGCTCCAAAATGCTTGCCTAATATGTCTGTTTATCCAAAAGGAAGTAAAAAGGGAGAGCTAGAAAGATAGCATTGCATCACATTACATGGCAATGCAATGCACAGTTGCTGAAGTTGAACCAAAATGAGCTTGTAATCTGGCTTCTGCAACTTTGAACATGAAAAATCCAATGAGGAGAAGAAAAGCAAAGCCAAAGAGTCCATCCCAAAATCCGACAAACAAGCAAAATGAACAAAAAACATTGAATTCAATTCTTTCTGATTTTAGAAACTGCATTAAAGAAGGGGTGCACCGGTCCTGGAGATACTGCAATACCAGGTCAATGCGTGGAGTGGACAGAGCAAGCTCTTTTTCCATCTCCCTGTTCTAAAAATCCATTTAATATATGGTCCCCAGATAGGGGACGTATCAGATATTAAACTGATAAGAACAGATACTACACTTGATCTTAGCCAAAAGGCCGAGAAGCGATAACCAGAATTGGTTTCAAACTACGGAGCCACCCAAGGATCCTGAAAAGTCCATTTGTGGAGATGAGCTCCTGGACTCCCGTTAAGAAGACATGTTGTCAACCTCTAGATCCCTTACATGCCTGCACTTTTCGGCTTGCTGCTGCTGCAATCCACGCGTTTTAGATCTGCATAACTCCACCTCTTTAAACACAGCACCTTCACCCCCTGCTGTTCCCACCCGCCTCAACACCGTTGGAAGGGAGGAGAACCAATTAAGGCGGGGGGTGGGGTGGAACGAGCAGCTGTCTACCCTTAGCAGGAGGGCTCCTGATTACATACCTCTCCTGCTGCTGCTGCTGCTGGCTGTCCAGCAGCAGACTGAAGGTGGCTGCTGCTGTGCACAGGTATATAAAGGCTCAGAGCCTATTATGACACGCGCAGCCAGCGTTCCATTGCCACATTCCATCTACTGCAGGCAGGATACCTGGCTGGCTGAATGTCGCTGAGAAGCTCACAGAGACCGCCATAAGCAACAGTTTAACAGAATGCCACAGACTAATCAACCAAACTTTTTGGGTTGGGTTCTCTTTTATAGTCTGCAGGCATTAAATGAAAGAAGTCAGTGTTCCAGCAGAAGGAGACAACGTTTCAGAAAAGGCATTGTAGCAAACCAAAAAAGAAATTTTAAGCGCAGCAGAGTAACCAGCGCACATACCTGTTAGCTCAGGTGAGTTTAAAAGGCTGCTGTTGATAACAAGGGCATTTGCTAAATAGATGGTGTGTGTGCAACAATATACTGAAAGGTCAATTATATTGTGCAGCTTATCTCACCACCTGTAGTTATTTAGGTGAAAGCTCCAAAATGCTTGCCTAATATGTCTGTTTATCCAAAAGGAAGTAAAAAGGGAGAGCTAGAAAGATAGCATTGCATCACATTACATGGCAATGCAATGCACAGTTGCTGAAGTTGAACCAAAATGAGCTTGTAATCTGGCTTCTGCAACTTTGAACATGAAAAATCCAATGAGGAGAAGAAAAGCAAAGCCAAAGAGTCCATCCCAAAATCCGACAAACAAGCAAAATGAACAAAAAACATTGAATTCAATTCTTTCTGATTTTAGAAACTGCATTAAAGAAGGGGTGCACCGGTCCTGGAGATACTGCAATACCAGGTCAATGCGTGGAGTGGACAGAGCAAGCTCTTTTTCCATCTCCCTGTTCTAAAAATCCATTTAATATATGGTCCCCAGATAGGGGACGTATCAGATATTAAACTGATAAGAACAGATACTACACTTGATCTTAGCCAAAAGGCCGAGAAGCGATAACCAGAATTGGTTTCAAACTACGGAGCCACCCAAGGATCCTGAAAAGTCCATTTGTGGAGATGAGCTCCTGGACTCCCGTTAAGAAGACATGTTGTCAACCTCTAGATCCCTTACATGCCTGCACTTTTCGGCTTGCTGCTGCTGCAATCCACGCGTTTTAGATCTGCATAACTCCACCTCTTTAAACACAGCACCTTCACCCCCTGCTGTTCCCACCCGCCTCAACACCGTTGGAAGGGAGGAGAACCAATTAAGGCGGGGGGTGGGGTGGAACGAGCAGCTGTCTACCCTTAGCAGGAGGGCTCCTGATTACATACCTCTCCTGCTGCTGCTGCTGCTGGCTGTCCAGCAGCAGACTGAAGGTGGCTGCTGCTGTGCACAGGTATATAAAGGCTCAGAGCCTATTATGACACGCGCAGCCAGCGTTCCATTGCCACATTCCATCTACTGCAGGCAGGATACCTGGCTGGCTGAATGTCGCTGAGAAGCTCACAGAGACCGCCATAAGCAACAGTTTAACAGAATGCCACAGACTAATCAACCAAACTTTTTGGGTTGGGTTCTCTTTTATAGTCTGCAGGCATTAAATGAAAGAAGTCAGTGTTCCAGCAGAAGGAGACAACGTTTCAGAAAAGGCATTGTAGCAAACCAAAAAAGAAATTTTAAGCGCAGCAGAGTAACCAGCGCACATACCTGTTAGCTCAGGTGAGTTTAAAAGGCTGCTGTTGATAACAAGGGCATTTGCTAAATAGATGGTGTGTGTGCAACAATATACTGAAAGGTCAATTATATTGTGCAGCTTATCTCACCACCTGTAGTTATTTAGGTGAAAGCTCCAAAATGCTTGCCTAATATGTCTGTTTATCCAAAAGGAAGTAAAAAGGGAGAGCTAGAAAGATAGCATTGCATCACATTACATGGCAATGCAATGCACAGTTGCTGAAGTTGAACCAAAATGAGCTTGTAATCTGGCTTCTGCAACTTTGAACATGAAAAATCCAATGAGGAGAAGAAAAGCAAAGCCAAAGAGTCCATCCCAAAATCCGACAAACAAGCAAAATGAACAAAAAACATTGAATTCAATTCTTTCTGATTTTAGAAACTGCATTAAAGAAGGGGTGCACCGGTCCTGGAGATACTGCAATACCAGGTCAATGCGTGGAGTGGACAGAGCAAGCTCTTTTTCCATCTCCCTGTTCTAAAAATCCATTTAATATATGGTCCCCAGATAGGGGACGTATCAGATATTAAACTGATAAGAACAGATACTACACTTGATCTTAGCCAAAAGGCCGAGAAGCGATAACCAGAATTGGTTTCAAACTACGGAGCCACCCAAGGATCCTGAAAAGTCCATTTGTGGAGATGAGCTCCTGGACTCCCGTTAAGAAGACATGTTGTCAACCTCTAGATCCCTTACATGCCTGCACTTTTCGGCTTGCTGCTGCTGCAATCCACGCGTTTTAGATCTGCATAACTCCACCTCTTTAAACACAGCACCTTCACCCCCTGCTGTTCCCACCCGCCTCAACACCGTTGGAAGGGAGGAGAACCAATTAAGGCGGGGGGTGGGGTGGAACGAGCAGCTGTCTACCCTTAGCAGGAGGGCTCCTGATTACATACCTCTCCTGCTGCTGCTGCTGCTGGCTGTCCAGCAGCAGACTGAAGGTGGCTGCTGCTGTGCACAGGTATATAAAGGCTCAGAGCCTATTATGACACGCGCAGCCAGCGTTCCATTGCCACATTCCATCTACTGCAGGCAGGATACCTGGCTGGCTGAATGTCGCTGAGAAGCTCACAGAGACCGCCATAAGCAACAGTTTAACAGAATGCCACAGACTAATCAACCAA
The DNA here is from genome assembly GCF_046119375.1 of Phyllobates terribilis. Lineage (NCBI taxonomy): Eukaryota > Metazoa > Chordata > Amphibia > Anura > Dendrobatidae > Phyllobates > Phyllobates terribilis. The sequence goes on from NW_027362765.1 coordinate 654,130,409, forward strand.
ACTTTTTGGGTTGGGTTCTCTTTTATAGTCTGCAGGCATTAAATGAAAGAAGTCAGTGTTCCAGCAGAAGGAGACAACGTTTCAGAAAAGGCATTGTAGCAAACCAAAAAAGAAATTTTAAGCGCAGCAGAGTAACCAGCGCACATACCTGTTAGCTCAGGTGAGTTTAAAAGGCTGCTGTTGATAACAAGGGCATTTGCTAAATAGATGGTGTGTGTGCAACAATATACTGAAAGGTCAATTATATTGTGCAGCTTATCTCACCACCTGTAGTTATTTAGGTGAAAGCTCCAAAATGCTTGCCTAATATGTCTGTTTATCCAAAAGGAAGTAAAAAGGGAGAGCTAGAAAGATAGCATTGCATCACATTACATGGCAATGCAATGCACAGTTGCTGAAGTTGAACCAAAATGAGCTTGTAATCTGGCTTCTGCAACTTTGAACATGAAAAATCCAATGAGGAGAAGAAAAGCAAAGCCAAAGAGTCCATCCCAAAATCCGACAAACAAGCAAAATGAACAAAAAACATTGAATTCAATTCTTTCTGATTTTAGAAACTGCATTAAAGAAGGGGTGCACCGGTCCTGGAGATACTGCAATACCAGGTCAATGCGTGGAGTGGACAGAGCAAGCTCTTTTTCCATCTCCCTGTTCTAAAAATCCATTTAATATATGGTCCCCAGATAGGGGACGTATCAGATATTAAACTGATAAGAACAGATACTACACTTGATCTTAGCCAAAAGGCCGAGAAGCGATAACCAGAATTGGTTTCAAACTACGGAGCCACCCAAGGATCCTGAAAATTCCATTTGTGGAGATGAGCTCCTGGACTCCCGTTAAGAAGACATGTTGTCAACCTCTAGATCCCTTACATGCCTGCACTTTTCGGCTTGCTGCTGCTGCAATCCACGCGTTTTAGATCTGCATAACTCCACCTCTTTAAACACAGCACCTTCACCCCCTGCTGTTCCCACCCGCCTCAACACCGTTGGAAGGGAGGAGAACCAATTAAGGCGGGGGGTGGGGTGGAACGAGCAGCTGTCTACCCTTAGCAGGAGGGCTCCTGATTACATACCTCTCCTGCTGCTGCTGCTGCTGGCTGTCCAGCAGCAGACTGAAGGTGGCTGCTGCTGTGCACAGGTATATAAAGGCTCAGAGCCTATTATGACACGCGCAGCCAGCGTTCCATTGCCACATTCCATCTACTGCAGGCAGGATACCTGGCTGGCTGAATGTCGCTGAGAAGCTCACAGAGACCGCCATAAGCAACAGTTTAACAGAATGCCACAGACTAATCAACCAAACTTTTTGGGTTGGGTTCTCTTTTATAGTCTGCAGGCATTAAATGAAAGAAGTCAGTGTTCCAGCAGAAGGAGACAACGTTTCAGAAAAGGCATTGTAGCAAACCAAAAAAGAAATTTTAAGCGCAGCAGAGTAACCAGCGCACATACCTGTTAGCTCAGGTGAGTTTAAAAGGCTGCTGTTGATAACAAGGGCATTTGCTAAATAGATGGTGTGTGTGCAACAATATACTGAAAGGTCAATTATATTGTGCAGCTTATCTCACCACCTGTAGTTATTTAGGTGAAAGCTCCAAAATGCTTGCCTAATATGTCTGTTTATCCAAAAGGAAGTAAAAAGGGAGAGCTAGAAAGATAGCATTGCATCACATTACATGGCAATGCAATGCACAGTTGCTGAAGTTGAACCAAAATGAGCTTGTAATCTGGCTTCTGCAACTTTGAACATGAAAAATCCAATGAGGAGAAGAAAAGCAAAGCCAAAGAGTCCATCCCAAAATCCGACAAACAAGCAAAATGAACAAAAAACATTGAATTCAATTCTTTCTGATTTTAGAAACTGCATTAAAGAAGGGGTGCACCGGTCCTGGAGATACTGCAATACCAGGTCAATGCGTGGAGTGGACAGAGCAAGCTCTTTTTCCATCTCCCTGTTCTAAAAATCCATTTAATATATGGTCCCCAGATAGGGGACGTATCAGATATTAAACTGATAAGAACAGATACTACACTTGATCTTAGCCAAAAGGCCGAGAAGCGATAACCAGAATTGGTTTCAAACTACGGAGCCACCCAAGGATCCTGAAAAGTCCATTTGTGGAGATGAGCTCCTGGACTCCCGTTAAGAAGACATGTTGTCAACCTCTAGATCCCTTACATGCCTGCACTTTTCGGCTTGCTGCTGCTGCAATCCACGCGTTTTAGATCTGCATAACTCCACCTCTTTAAACACAGCACCTTCACCCCCTGCTGTTCCCACCCGCCTCAACACCGTTGGAAGGGAGGAGAACCAATTAAGGCGGGGGGTGGGGTGGAACGAGCAGCTGTCTACCCTTAGCAGGAGGGCTCCTGATTACATACCTCTCCTGCTGCTGCTGCTGCTGGCTGTCCAGCAGCAGACTGAAGGTGGCTGCTGCTGTGCACAGGTATATAAAGGCTCAGAGCCTATTATGACACGCGCAGCCAGCGTTCCATTGCCACATTCCATCTACTGCAGGCAGGATACCTGGCTGGCTGAATGTCGCTGAGAAGCTCACAGAGACCGCCATAAGCAACAGTTTAACAGAATGCCACAGACTAATCAACCAAACTTTTTGGGTTGGGTTCTCTTTTATAGTCTGCAGGCATTAAATGAAAGAAGTCAGTGTTCCAGCAGAAGGAGACAACGTTTCAGAAAAGGCATTGTAGCAAACCAAAAAAGAAATTTTAAGCGCAGCAGAGTAACCAGCGCACATACCTGTTAGCTCAGGTGAGTTTAAAAGACTGCTGTTGATAACAAGGGCATTTGCTAAATAGATGGTGTGTGTGCAACAATATACTGAAAGGTCAATTATATTGTGCAGCTTATCTCACCACCTGTAGTTATTTAGGTGAAAGCTCCAAAATGCTTGCCTAATATGTCTGTTTATCCAAAAGGAAGTAAAAAGGGAGAGCTAGAAAGATAGCATTGCATCACATTACATGGCAATGCAATGCACAGTTGCTGAAGTTGAACCAAAATGAGCTTGTAATCTGGCTTCTGCAACTTTGAACATGAAAAATCCAATGAGGAGAAGAAAAGCAAAGCCAAAGAGTCCATCCCAAAATCCGACAAACAAGCAAAATGAACAAAAAACATTGAATTCAATTCTTTCTGATTTTAGAAACTGCATTAAAGAAGGGGTGCACCGGTCCTGGAGATACTGCAATACCAGGTCAATGCGTGGAGTGGACAGAGCAAGCTCTTTTTCCATCTCCCTGTTCTAAAAATCCATTTAATATATGGTCCCCAGATAGGGGACGTATCAGATATTAAACTGATTAGAACAGATACTACACTTGATCTTAGCCAAAAGGCCGAGAAGCGATAACCAGAATTGGTTTCAAACTACGGAGCCACCCAAGGATCCTGAAAAGTCCATTTGTGGAGATGAGCTCCTGGACTCCCGTTAAGAAGACATGTTGTCAACCTCTAGATCCCTTACATGCCTGCACTTTTCGGCTTGCTGCTGCTGCAATCCACGCGTTTTAGATCTGCATAACTCCACCTCTTTAAACACAGCACCTTCACCCCCTGCTGTTCCCACCCGCCTCAACACCGTTGGAAGGGAGGAGAACCAATTAAGGCGGGGGGTGGGGTGGAACGAGCAGCTGTCTACCCTTAGCAGGAGGGCTCCTGATTACATACCTCTCCTGCTGCTGCTGCTGCTGGCTGTCCAGCAGCAGACTGAAGGTGGCTGCTGCTGTGCACAGGTATATAAAGGCTCGGAGCCTATTATGACACGCGCAGCCAGCGTTCCATTGCCACATTCCATCTACTGCAGGCAGGATACCTGGCTGGCTGAATGTCGCTGAGAAGCTCACAGAGACCGCCATAAGCAACAGTTTAACAGAATGCCACAGACTAATCAACCAAACTTTTTGGGTTGGGTTCTCTTTTATAGTCTGCAGGCATTAAATGAAAGAAGTCAGTGTTCCAGCAGAAGGAGACAACGTTTCAGAAAAGGCATTGTAGCAAACCAAAAAAGAAATTTTAAGCGCAGCAGAGTAACCAGCGCACATACCTGTTAGCTCAGGTGAGTTTAAAAGGCTGCTGTTGATAACAAGGGCATTTGCTAAATAGATGGTGTGTGTGCAACAATATACTGAAAGGTCAATTATATTGTGCAGCTTATCTCACCACCTGTAGTTATTTAGGTGAAAGCTCCAAAATGCTTGCCTAATATGTCTGTTTATCCAAAAGGAAGTAAAAAGGGAGAGCTAGAAAGATAGCATTGCATCACATTACATGGCAATGCAATGCACAGTTGCTGAAGTTGAACCAAAATGAGCTTGTAATCTGGCTTCTGCAACTTTGAACATGAAAAATCCAATGAGGAGAAGAAAAGCAAAGCCAAAGAGTCCATCCCAAAATCCGACAAACAAGCAAAATGAACAAAAAACATTGAATTCAATTCTTTCTGATTTTAGAAACTGCATTAAAGAAGGGGTGCACCGGTCCTGGAGATACTGCAATACCAGGTCAATGCGTGGAGTGGACAGAGCAAGCTCTTTTTCCATCTCCCTGTTCTAAAAATCCATTTAATATATGGTCCCCAGATAGGGGACGTATCAGATATTAAACTGATAAGAACAGATACTACACTTGATCTTAGCCAAAAGGCCGAGAAGCGATAACCAGAATTGGTTTCAAACTACGGAGCCACCCAAGGATCCTGAAAAGTCCATTTGTGGAGATGAGCTCCTGGACTCCCGTTAAGAAGACATGTTGTCAACCTCTAGATCCCTTACATGCCTGCACTTTTCGGCTTGCTGCTGCTGCAATCCACGCGTTTTAGATCTGCATAACTCCACCTCTTTAAACATAGCACCTTCACCCCCTGCTGTTCCCACCCGCCTCAACACCGTTGGAAGGGAGGAGAACCAATTAAGGCGGGGGGTGGGGTGGAACGAGCAGCTGTCTACCCTTAGCAGGAGGGCTCCTGATTACATACCTCTCCTGCTGCTGCTGCTGCTGGCTGTCCAGCAGCAGACTGAAGGTGGCTGCTGCTGTGCACAGGTATATAAAGGCTCAGAGCCTATTATGACACGCGCAGCCAGCGTTCCATTGCCACATTCCATCTACTGCAGGCAGGATACCTGGCTGGCTGAATGTCGCTGAGAAGCTCACAGAGACCGCCATAAGCAACAGTTTAACAGAATGCCACAGACTAATCAACCAAACTTTTTGGGTTGGGTTCTCTTTTATAGTCTGCAGGCATTAAATGAAAGAAGTCAGTGTTCCAGCAGAAGGAGACAACGTTTCAGAAAAGGCATTGTAGCAAACCAAAAAAGAAATTTTAAGCGCAGCAGAGTAACCAGCGCACATACCTGTTAGCTCAGGTGAGTTTAAAAGGCTGCTGTTGATAACAAGGGCATTTGCTAAATAGATGGTGTGTGTGCAACAATATACTGAAAGGTCAATTATATTGTGCAGCTTATCTCACCACCTGTAGTTATTTAGGTGAAAGCTCCAAAATGCTTGCCTAATATGTCTGTTTATCCAAAAGGAAGTAAAAAGGGAGAGCTAGAAAGATAGCATTGCATCACATTACATGGCAATGCAATGCACAGTTGCTGAAGTTGAACCAAAATGAGCTTGTAATCTGGCTTCTGCAACTTTGAACATGAAAAATCCAATGAGGAGAAGAAAAGCAAAGCCAAAGAGTCCATCCCAAAATCCGACAAACAAGCAAAATGAACAAAAAACATTGAATTCAATTCTTTCTGATTTTAGAAACTGCATTAAAGAAGGGGTGCACCGGTCCTGGAGATACTGCAATACCAGGTCAATGCGTGGAGTGGACAGAGCAAGCTCTTTTTCCATCTCCCTGTTCTAAAAATCCATTTAATATATGGTCCCCAGATAGGGGACGTATCAGATATTAAACTGATAAGAACAGATACTACACTTGATCTTAGCCAAAAGGCCGAGAAGCAATAACCAGAATTGGTTTCAAACTACGGAGCCACCCAAGGATCCTGAAAAGTCCATTTGTGGAGATGAGCTCCTGGACTCCCGTTAAGAAGACATATTGTCAACCTCTAGATCCCTTACATGCCTGCACTTTTCGGCTTGCTGCTGCTGCAATCCACGCGTTTTAGATCTGCATAACTCCACCTCTTTAAACACAGCACCTTCACCCCCTGCTGTTCCCACCCGCCTCAACACCGTTGGAAGGGAGGAGAACCAATTAAGGCGGGGGGTGGGGTGGAACGAGCAGCTGTCTACCCTTAGCAGGAGGGCTCCTGATTACATACCTCTCCTGCTGCTGCTGCTGCTGGCTGTCCAGCAGCAGACTGAAGGTGGCTGCTGCTGTGCACAGGTATATAAAGGCTCAGAGCCTATTATGACACGCGCAGCCAGCGTTCCATTGCCACATTCCATCTACTGCAGGCAGGATACCTGGCTGGCTGAATGTCGCTGAGAAGCTCACAGAGACCGCCATAAGCAACAGTTTAACAGAATGCCACAGACTAATCAACCAAACTTTTTGGGTTGGGTTCTCTTTTATAGTCTGCAGGCATTAAATGAAAGAAGTCAGTGTTCCAGCAGAAGGAGACAACGTTTCAGAAAAGGCATTGTAGCAAACCAAAAAAGAAATTTTAAGCGCAGCAGAGTAACCAGCGCACATACCTGTTAGCTCAGGTGAGTTTAAAAGGCTGCTGTTGATAACAAGGGCATTTGCTAAATAGATGGTGTGTGTGCAACAATATACTGAAAGGTCAATTATATTGTGCAGCTTATCTCACCACCTGTAGTTATTTAGGTGAAAGCTCCAAAATGCTTGCCTAATATGTCTGTTTATCCAAAAGGAAGTAAAAAGGGAGAGCTAGAAAGATAGCATTGCATCACATTACATGGCAATGCAATGCACAGTTGCTGAAGTTGAACCAAAATGAGCTTGTAATCTGGCTTCTGCAACTTTGAACATGAAAAATCCAATGAGGAGAAGAAAAGCAAAGCCAAAGAGTCCATCCCAAAATCCGACAAACAAGCAAAATGAACAAAAAACATTGAATTCAATTCTTTCTGATTTTAGAAACTGCATTAAAGAAGGGGTGCACCGGTCCTGGAGATACTGCAATACCAGGTCAATGCGTGGAGTGGACAGAGCAAGCTCTTTTTCCATCTCCCTGTTCTAAAAATCCATTTAATATATGGTCCCCAGATAGGGGACGTATCAGATATTAAACTGATAAGAACAGATACTACACTTGATCTTAGCCAAAAGGCCGAGAAGCGATAACCAGAATTGGTTTCAAACTACGGAGCCACCCAAGGATCCTGAAAAGTCCATTTGTGGAGATGAGCTCCTGGACTCCCGTTAAGAAGACATGTTGTCAACCTCTAGATCCCTTACATGCCTGCACTTTTCGGCTTGCTGCTGCTGCAATCCACGCGTTTTAGATCTGCATAACTCCACCTCTTTAAACATAGCACCTTCACCCCCTGCTGTTCCCACCCGCCTCAACACCGTTGGAAGGGAGGAGAACCAATTAAGGCGGGGGGTGGGGTGGAACGAGCAGCTGTCTACCCTTAGCAGGAGGGCTCCTGATTACATACCTCTCCTGCTGCTGCTGCTGCTGGCTGTCCAGCAGCAGACTGAAGGTGGCTGCTGCTGTGCACAGGTATATAAAGGCTCAGAGCCTATTATGACACGCGCAGCCAGCGTTCCATTGCCACATTCCATCTACTGCAGGCAGGATACCTGGCTGGCTGAATGTCGCTGAGAAGCTCACAGAGACCGCCATAAGCAACAGTTTAACAGAATGCCACAGACTAATCAACCAAACTTTTTGGGTTGGGTTCTCTTTTATAGTCTGCAGGCATTAAATGAAAGAAGTCAGTGTTCCAGCAGAAGGAGACAACGTTTCAGAAAAGGCATTGTAGCAAACCAAAAAAGAAATTTTAAGCGCAGCAGAGTAACCAGCGCACATACCTGTTAGCTCAGGTGAGTTTAAAAGGCTGCTGTTGATAACAAGGGCATTTGCTAAATAGATGGTGTGTGTGCAACAATATACTGAAAGGTCAATTATATTGTGCAGCTTATCTCACCACCTGTAGTTATTTAGGTGAAAGCTCCAAAATGCTTGCCTAATATGTCTGTTTATCCAAAAGGAAGTAAAAAGGGAGAGCTAGAAAGATAGCATTGCATCACATTACATGGCAATGCAATGCACAGTTGCTGAAGTTGAACCAAAATGAGCTTGTAATCTGGCTTCTGCAACTTTGAACATGAAAAATCCAATGAGGAGAAGAAAAGCAAAGCCAAAGAGTCCATCCCAAAATCCGACAAACAAGCAAAATGAACAAAAAACATTGAATTCAATTCTTTCTGATTTTAGAAACTGCATTAAAGAAGGGGTGCACCGGTCCTGGAGATACTGCAATACCAGGTCAATGCGTGGAGTGGACAGAGCAAGCTCTTTTTCCATCTCCCTGTTCTAAAAATCCATTTAATATATGGTCCCCAGATAGGGGACGTATCAGATATTAAACTGATAAGAACAGATACTACACTTGATCTTAGCCAAAAGGCCGAGAAGCAATAACCAGAATTGGTTTCAAACTACGGAGCCACCCAAGGATCCTGAAAAGTCCATTTGTGGAGATGAGCTCCTGGACTCCCGTTAAGAAGACATATTGTCAACCTCTAGATCCCTTACATGCCTGCACTTTTCGGCTTGCTGCTGCTGCAATCCACGCGTTTTAGATCTGCATAACTCCACCTCTTTAAACACAGCACCTTCACCCCCTGCTGTTCCCACCCGCCTCAACACCGTTGGAAGGGAGGAGAACCAATTAAGGCGGGGGGTGGGGTGGAACGAGCAGCTGTCTACCCTTAGCAGGAGGGCTCCTGATTACATACCTCTCCTGCTGCTGCTGCTGCTGGCTGTCCAGCAGCAGACTGAAGGTGGCTGCTGCTGTGCACAGGTATATAAAGGCTCAGAGCCTATTATGACACGCGCAGCCAGCGTTCCATTGCCACATTCCATCTACTGCAGGCAGGATACCTGGCTGGCTGAATGTCGCTGAGAAGCTCACAGAGACCGCCATAAGCAACAGTTTAACAGAATGCCACAGACTAATCAACCAAACTTTTTGGGTTGGGTTCTCTTTTATAGTCTGCAGGCATTAAATGAAAGAAGTCAGTGTTCCAGCAGAAGGAGACAACGTTTCAGAAAAGGCATTGTAGCAAACCAAAAAAGAAATTTTAAGCGCAGCAGAGTAACCAGCGCACATACCTGTTAGCTCAGGTGAGTTTAAAAGGCTGCTGTTGATAACAAGGGCATTTGCTAAATAGATGGTGTGTGTGCAACAATATACTGAAAGGTCAATTATATTGTGCAGCTTATCTCACCACCTGTAGTTATTTAGGTGAAAGCTCCAAAATGCTTGCCTAATATGTCTGTTTATCCAAAAGGAAGTAAAAAGGGAGAGCTAGAAAGATAGCATTGCATCACATTACATGGCAATGCAATGCACAGTTGCTGAAGTTGAACCAAAATGAGCTTGTAATCTGGCTTCTGCAACTTTGAACATGAAAAATCCAATGAGGAGAAGAAAAGCAAAGCCAAAGAGTCCATCCCAAAATCCGACAAACAAGCAAAATGAACAAAAAACATTGAATTCAATTCTTTCTGATTTTAGAAACTGCATTAAAGAAGGGGTGCACCGGTCCTGGAGATACTGCAATACCAGGTCAATGCGTGGAGTGGACAGAGCAAGCTCTTTTTCCATCTCCCTGTTCTAAAAATCCATTTAATATATGGTCCCCAGATAGGGGACGTATCAGATATTAAACTGATAAGAACAGATACTACACTTGATCTTAGCCAAAAGGCCGAGAAGTGATAACCAGAATTGGTTTCAAACTACGGAGCCACCCAAGGATCCTGAAAAGTCCATTTGTGGAGATGAGCTCCTGGACTCCCGTTAAGAAGACATGTTGTCAACCTCTAGATCCCTTACATGCCTGCACTTTTCAGCTTGCTGCTGCTGCAATCCACGCGTTTTAGATCTGCATAACTCCACCTCTTTAAACACAGCACCTTCACCCCCTGCTGTTCCCACCCGCCTCAACACCATTGGAAGGGAGGAGAACCAATTAAGGCGGGGGGTGGGGTGGAACGAGCAGCTGTCTACCCTTAGCAGGAGGGCTCCTGATTACATACCTCTCCTGCTGCTGCTGCTGCTGGCTGTCCAGCAGCAGACTGAAGGTGGCTGCTGCTGTGCACAGGTATATAAAGGCTCAGAGCCTATTATGACACGCGCAGACAGCGTTCCATTGCCACATTCCATCTACTGCAGGCAGGATACCTGGCTGGCTGAATGTCGCTGAGAAGCTCACAGAGACCGCCATAAGCAACAGTTTAACAGAATGCCACAGACTAATCAACCAAACTTTTTGGGTTGGGTTCTCTTTTATAGTCTGCAGGCATTAAATGAAAGAAGTCAGTGTTCCAGCAGAAGGAGACAACGTTTCAGAAAAGGCATTGTAGCAAACCAAAAAAGAAATTTTAAGCGCAGCAGAGTAACCAGCGCACATACCTGTTAGCTCAGGTGAGTTTAAAAGGCTGCTGTTGATAACAAGGGCATTTGCTAAATAGATGGTGTGTGTGCAACAATATACTGAAAGGTCAATTATATTGTGCAGCTTATCTCACCACCTGTAGTTATTTAGGTGAAAGCTCCAAAATGCTTGCCTAATATGTCTGTTTATCCAAAAGGAAGTAAAAAGGGAGAGCTAGAAAGATAGCATTGCATCACATTACATGGCAATGCAATGCACAGTTGCTGAAGTTGAACCAAAATGAGCTTGTAATCTGGCTTCTGCAACTTTGAACATGAAAAATCCAATGAGGAGAAGAAAAGCAAAGCCAAAGAGTCCATCCCAAAATCCGACAAACAAGCAAAATGAACAAAAAACATTGAATTCAATTCTTTCTGATTTTAGAAACTGCATTAAAGAAGGGGTGCACCGGTCCTGGAGATACTGCAATACCAGGTCAATGCGTGGAGTGGACAGAGCAAGCTCTTTTTCCATCTCCCTGTTCTAAAAATCCATTTAATATATGGTCCCCAGATAGGGGACGTATCAGATATTAAACTGATAAGAACAGATTTTTTTGATTGAAGCTGCATCCAAGGCACTGAAAAATGTGACCGAAGTCACACCAAAACAGCGCACGAGGCGAGGATTCATGTGGACCCTTCCCGGAGGAGAGGGTCCCCAATAAACCATCCCCATCCCTCCGAGCCAGAAGGCCACAGCGAGGGTCAGGGATCTCCGATGTTCTCCCTAGCCGAAGCCGGAGAAGAGCCGTTTTCGTGCTCCCAGCTTCCATCTAGGCTGCCACCCTAGTGGAGCTGGAGCCTGTGTTGGTTTCTCAGCCCAAAGCTGACCGGACCTCCGACCGGGTTTATAAAAATTCCCCTTCCTAGCCCGGAGGCCAGGAATAGGGGGGGTTGCTCAGAAAGTATGATTGGCAAAGGTGCGGCGTGCTACGAAGCCAAGTCTTTCTGGGGTTCCCAGTCTCAGTAAGCTTGGACTCCCACCAGGGCGCCTACTCCTGGGGCACATTGCTCCAAAGCCCTCACACTTACCCAGCCTAGTGACTTCGATCCTGGAGGGCCATGTTTTCCATCAGATAACTCTATGAGCCACCAGCCGTACTAACAAGTGCACCAAACCAGTGTGTAATATGCATCAATTTACTAGGGCAGCCCAAGGACAAAACTGCCTTTTCAAAAGATACTACACTTGATCTTAGCCAAAAGGCCGAGAAGCAATAACCAGAATTGGTTTCAAACTACGGAGCCACCCAAGGATCCTGAAAAGTCCATTTGTGGAGATGAGCTCCTGGACTCCCGTTAAGAAGACATGTTGTCAACCTCTAGATCCCTTACATGCCTGCACTTTTCGGCTTGCTGCTGCTGCAATCCACGCGTTTTAGATCTGCATAACTCCACCTCTTTAAACACAGCACCTTCACCCCCTGCTGTTCCCACCCGCCTCAACACCGTTGGAAGGGAGGAGAACCAATTAAGGCGGGGGGTGGGGTGGAACGAGCAGCTGTCTACCCTTAGCAGGAGGGCTCCTGATTACATACCTCTCCTGCTGCTGCTGCTGCTGGCTGTCCAGCAGCAGACTGAAGGTGGCTGCTGCTGTGCACAGGTATATAAAGGCTCAGAGCCTATTATGACACGCGCAGCCAGCGTTCCATTGCCACATTCCATCTACTGCAGGCAGGATACCTGGCTGGCTGAATGTCGCTGAGAAGCTCACAGAGACCGCCATAAGCAACAGTTTAACAGAATGCCACAGACTAATCAACCAAACTTTTTGGGTTGGGTTCTCTTTTATAGTCTGCAGGCATTAAATGAAAGAAGTCAGTGTTCCAGCAGAAGGAGACAACGTTTCAGAAAAGGCATTGTAGCAAACCAAAAAAGAAATTTTAAGCGCAGCAGAGTAACCAGCGCACATACCTGTTAGCTCAGGTGAGTTTAAAAGGCTGCTGTTGATAACAAGGGCATTTGCTAAATAGATGGTGTGTGTGCAACAATATACTGAAAGGTCAATTATATTGTGCAGCTTATCTCACCACCTGTAGTTATTTAGGTGAAAGCTCCAAAATGCTTGCCTAATATGTCTGTTTATCCAAAAGGAAGTAAAAAGGGAGAGCTAGAAAGATAGCATTGCATCACATTACATGGCAATGCAATGCACAGTTGCTGAAGTTGAACCAAAATGAGCTTGTAATCTGGCTTCTGCAACTTTGAACATGAAAAATCCAATGAGGAGAAGAAAAGCAAAGCCAAAGAGTCCATCCCAAAATCCGACAAACAAGCAAAATGAACAAAAAACATTGAATTCAATTCTTTCTGATTTTAGAAACTGCATTAAAGAAGGGGTGCACCGGTCCTGGAGATACTGCAATACCAGGTCAATGCGTGGAGTGGACAGAGCAAGCTCTTTTTCCATCTCCCTGTTCTAAAAATCCATTTAATATATGGTCCCCAGATAGGGGACGTATCAGATATTAAACTGATAAGAACAGATACTACACTTGATATTAGCCAAAAGGCCGAGAAGCGATAACCAGAATTGGTTTCAAACTACGGAGCCACCCAAGGATCCTGAAAAGTCCATTTGTGGAGATGAGCTCCTGGACTCCCGTTAAGAAGACATGTTGTCAACCTCTAGATCCCTTACATGCCTGCACTTTTCGGCTTGCTGCTGCTGCAATCCACGCGTTTTAGATCTGCATAACTCCACCTCTTTAAACACAGCACCTTCACCCCCTGCTGTTCCCACCCGCCTCAACACCGTTGGAAGGGAGGAGAACCAATTAAGGCGGGGGGTGGGGTGGAACGAGCAGCTGTCTACCCTTAGCAGGAGGGCTCCTGATTACATACCTCTCCTGCTGCTGCTGCTGCTGGCTGTCCAGCAGCAGACTGAAGGTGGCTGCTGCTGTGCACAGGTATATAAAGGCTCAGAGCCTATTATGACATGCGCAGCCAGCGTTCCATTGCCACATTCCATCTACTGCAGGCAGGATACCTGGCTGGCTGAATGTCGCTGAGAAGCTCACAGAGACCGCCATAAGCAACAGTTTAACAGAATGCCACAGACTAATCAACCAAACTTTTTGGGTTGGGTTCTCTTTTATAGTCTGCAGGCATTAAATGAAAGAAGTCAGTGTTCCAGCAGAAGGAGACAACGTTTCAGAAAAGGCATTGTAGCAAACCAAAAAAGAAATTTTAAGCGCAGCAGAGTAACCAGCGCACATACCTGTTAGCTCAGGTGAGTTTAAAAGGCTGCTGTTGATAACAAGGGCATTTGCTAAATAGATGGTGTGTGTGCAACAATATACTGAAAGGTCAATTATATTGTGCAGCTTATCTCACCACCTGTAGTTATTTAGGTGAAAGCTCCAAAATGCTTGCCTAATATGTCTGTTTATCCAAAAGGAAGTAAAAAGGGAGAGCTAGAAAGATAGCATTGCATCACATTACATGGCAATGCAATGCACAGTTGCTGAAGTTGAACCAAAATGAGCTTGTAATCTGGCTTCTGCAACTTTGAACATGAAAAATCCAATGAGGAGAAGAAAAGCAAAGCTAAAGAGTCCATCCCAAAATCCGACAAACAAGCAAAATGAACAAAAAACATTGAATTCAATTCTTTCTGATTTTAGAAACTGCATTAAAGAAGGGGTGCACCGGTCCTGGAGATACTGCAATACCAGGTCAATGCGTGGAGTGGACAGAGCAAGCTCTTTTTCCATCTCCCTGTTCTAAAAATCCATTTAATATATGGTCCCCAGATAGGGGACGTATCAGATATTAAACTGATAAGAACAGATACTACACTTGATCTTATCCAAAAGGCCGAGAAGCGATAACCAGAATTGGTTTCAAACTACGGAGCCACCCAAGGATCCTGAAAAGTCCATTTGTGGAGATGAGCTCCTGGACTCCCGTTAAGAAGACATGTTGTCAACCTCTAGATCCCTTACATGCCTGCACTTTTCGGCTTGCTGCTGCTGCAATCCACGCGTTTTAGATCTGCATAACTCCACCTCTTTAAACACAGCACCTTCACCCCCTGCTGTTCCCACCCGCCTCAACACCGTTGGAAGGGAGGAGAACCAATTAAGGCGGGGGGTGGGGTGGAACGAGCAGCTGTCTACCCTTAGCAGGAGGGCTCCTGATTACATACCTCTCCTGCTGCTGCTGCTGCTGGCTGTCCAGCAGCAGACTGAAGGTGGCTGCTGCTGTGCACAGGTATATAAAGGCTCAGAGCCTATTATGACACGCGCAGCCAGCGTTCCATTGCCACATTCCATCTACTGCAGGCAGGATACCTGGCTGGCTGAATGTCGCTGAGAAGCTCACAGAGACCGCCATAAGGAACAGTTTAACAGAATGCCACAGACTAATCAACCAAACTTTTTGGGTTGGGTTCTCTTTTATAGTCTGCAGGCATTAAATGAAAGAAGTCAGTGTTCCAGCAGAAGGAGACAACGTTTCAGAAAAGGCATTGTAGCAAACCAAAAAGAAATTTTAAGCGCAGCAGAGTAACCAGCGCACATACCTGTTAGCTCAGGTGAGTTTAAAAGGCTGCTGTTGATAACAAGGGCATTTGCTAAATAGATGGTGTGTGTGCAACAATATACTGAAAGGTCAATTATATTGTGCAGCTTATCTCACCACCTGTAGTTCTTTAGGTGAAAGCTCCAAAATGCTTGCCTAATATGTCTGTTTATCCAAAAGGAAGTAAAAAGGGAGAGCTAGAAAGATAGCATTGCATCACATTACATGGCAATGCAATGCACAGTTGCTGAAGTTGAACCAAAATGAGCTTGTAATCTGGCTTCTGCAACTTTGAACATGAAAAATCCAATGAGGAGAAGAAAAGCAAAGCCAAAGAGTCCATCCCAAAATCCAACAAACAAGCAAAATGAACAAAAAACATTGAATTCAATTCTTTCTGATTTTAGAAACTGCATTAAAGAAGGGGTGCACCGGTCCTGGAGATACTGCAATACCAGGTCAATGCGTGGAGTGGACAGAGCAAGCTCTTTTTCCATCTCCCTGTTCTAAAAATCCATTTAATATATGGTCCTCAGATAGGGGACGTATCAGATATTAAACTGATAAGAACAGATACTACACTTGATATTAGCCAAAAGGCCGAGAAGCGATAACCAGAATTGGTTTCAAACTACGGAGCCACCCAAGGATCCTGAAAAGTCCATTTGTGGAGATGAGCTCCTGGACTCCCGTTAAGAAGACATGTTGTCAACCTCTAGATCCCTTACATGCCTGCACTTTTCGGCTTGCTGCTGCTGCAATCCACGCGTTTTAGATCTGCATAACTCCACCTCTTTAAACACAGCACCTTCACCCCCTGCTGTTCCCACCCGCCTCAACACCGTTGGAAGGGAGGAGAACCAATTAAGGCGGGGGGTGGGGTGGAACGAGCAGCTGTCTACCCTTAGCAGGAGGGCTCCTGATTACATACCTCTCCTGCTGCTGCTGCTGCTGGCTGTCCAGCAGCAGACTGAAGGTGGCTGCTGCTGTGCACAGGTATATAAAGGCTCAGAGCCTATTATGACACGCGCAGCCAGCGTTCCATTGCCACATTCCATCTACTGCAGGCAGGATACCTGGCTGGCTGAATGTCGCTGAGAAGCTCACAGAGACCGCCATAAGCAACAGTTTAACAGAATGCCACAGACTAATCAACCAAACTTTTTGGGTTGGGTTCTCTTTTATAGTCTGCAGGCATTAAATGAAAGAAGTCAGTGTTCCAGCAGAAGGAGACAACGTTTCAGAAAAGGCATTGTAGCAAACCAAAAAAGAAATTTTAAGCGCAGCAGAGTAACCAGCGCACATACCTGTTAGCTCAGGTGAGTTTAAAAGGCTGCTGTTGATAACAAGGGCATTTGCTAAATAGATGGTGTGTGTGCAACAATATACTGAAAGGTCAATTATATTGTGCAGCTTATCTCACCACCTGTAGTTATTTAGGTGAAAGCTCCAAAATGCTTGCCTAATATGTCTGTTTATCCAAAAGGAAGTAAAAAGGGAGAGCTAGAAAGATAGCATTGCATCACATTACATGGCAATGCAATGCACAGTTGCTGAAGTTGAACCAAAATGAGCTTGTAATCTGGCTTCTGCAACTTTGAACATGAAAAATCCAATGAGGAGAAGAAAAGCAAAGCCAAAGAGTCCATCCCAAAATCCGACAAACAAGCAAAATGAACAAAAAACATTGAATTCAATTCTTTCTGATTTTAGAAACTGCATTAAAGAAGGGGTGCACCGGTCCTGGAGATACTGCAATACCAGGTCAATGCGTGGAGTGGACAGAGCAAGCTCTTTTTCCATCTCCCTGTTCTAAAAATCCATTTAATATATGGTCCCCAGATAGGGGACGTATCAGATATTAAACTGATAAGAACAGATACTACACTTGATCTTAGCCAAAAGGCCGAGAAGCGATAACCAGAATTGGTTTCAAACTACGGAGCCACCCAAGGATCCTGAAAAGTCCATTTGTGGAGATGAGCTCCTGGACTCCTGTTAAGAAGACATGTTGTCAACCTCTAGATCCCTTACATGCCTGCACTTTTCGGCTTGCTGCTGCTGCAATCCACGCGTTTTAGATCTGCATAACTCCACCTCTTTAAACACAGCACCTTCACCCCCTGCTGTTCCCACCCGCCTCAACAACGTTGGAAGGGAGGAGAACCAATTAAGGCGGGGGGTGGGGTGGAACGAGCAGCTGTCTACCCTTAGCAGGAGGGCTCCTGATTACATACCTCTCCTGCTGCTGCTGCTGCTGGCTGTCCAGCAGCAGACTGAAGGTGGCTGCTGCTGTGCACAGGTATATAAAGGCTCAGAGCCTATTATGACACGCGCAGCCAGCGTTCCATTGCCACATTCCATCTACTGCAGGCAGGATACCTGGCTGGCTGAATGTCGCTGAGAAGCTCACAGAGACCGCCATAAGCAACAGTTTAACAGAATGCCACAGACTAATCAACCAAACTTTTTGGGTTGGGTTCTCTTTTATAGTCTGCAGGCATTAAATGAAAGAAGTCAGTGTTCCAGCAGAAGGAGACAACGTTTCAGAAAAGGCATTGTAGCAAACCAAAAAAGAAATTTTAAGCGCAGCAGAGTAACCAGCGCACATACCTGTTAGCTCAGGTGAGTTTAAAAGGCTGCTGTTGATAACAAGGGCATTTGCTAAATAGATGGTGTGTGTGCAACAATATACTGAAAGGTCAATTATATTGTGCAGCTTATCTCACCACCTGTAGTTATTTAGGTGAAAGCTCCAAAATGCTTGCCTAATATGTCTGTTTATCCAAAAGGAAGTAAAAAGGGAGAGCTAGAAAGATAGCATTGCATCACATTACATGGCAATGCAATGCACAGTTGCTGAAGTTGAACCAAAATGAGCTTGTAATCTGGCTTCTGCAACTTTGAACATGAAAAATCCAATGAGGAGAAGAAAAGCAAAGCTAAAGAGTCCATCCCAAAATCCGACAAACAAGCAAAATGAACAAAAAACATTGAATTCAATTCTTTCTGATTTTAGAAACTGCATTAAAGAAGGGGTGCACCGGTCCTGGAGATACTGCAATACCAGGTCAATGCGTGGAGTGGACAGAGCAAGCTCTTTTTCCATCTCCCTGTTCTAAAAATCCATTTAATATATGGTCCCCAGATAGGGGACGTATCAGATATTAAACTGATAAGAACAGATACTACACTTGATCTTATCCAAAAGGCCGAGAAGCGATAACCAGAATTGGTTTCAAACTACGGAGCCACCCAAGGATCCTGAAAAGTCCATTTGTGGAGATGAGCTCCTGGACTCCCGTTAAGAAGACATGTTGTCAACCTCTAGATCCCTTACATGCCTGCACTTTTCGGCTTGCTGCTGCTGCAATCCACGCGTTTTAGATCTGCATAACTCCACCTCTTTAAACACAGCACCTTCACCCCCTGCTGTTCCCACCCGCCTCAACACCGTTGGAAGGGAGGAGAACCAATTAAGGCGGGGGGTGGGGTGGAACGAGCAGCTGTCTACCCTTAGCAGGAGGGCTCCTGATTACATACCTCTCCTGCTGCTGCTGCTGCTGGCTGTCCAGCAGCAGACTGAAGGTGGCTGCTGCTGTGCACAGGTATATAAAGGCTCAGAGCCTATTATGACACGCGCAGCCAGCGTTCCATTGCCACATTCCATCTACTGCAGGCAGGATACCTGGCTGGCTGAATGTCGCTGAGAAGCTCACAGAGACCGCCATAAGGAACAGTTTAACAGAATGCCACAGACTAATCAACCAAACTTTTTGGGTTGGGTTCTCTTTTATAGTCTGCAGGCATTAAATGAAAGAAGTCAGTGTTCCAGCAGAAGGAGACAACGTTTCAGAAAAGGCATTGTAGCAAACCAAAAAGAAATTTTAAGCGCAGCAGAGTAACCAGCGCACATACCTGTTAGCTCAGGTGAGTTTAAAAGGCTGCTGTTGATAACAAGGGCATTTGCTAAATAGATGGTGTGTGTGCAACAATATACTGAAAGGTCAATTATATTGTGCAGCTTATCTCACCACCTGTAGTTCTTTAGGTGAAAGCTCCAAAATGCTTGCCTAATATGTCTGTTTATCCAAAAGGAAGTAAAAAGGGAGAGCTAGAAAGATAGCATTGCATCACATTACATGGCAATGCAATGCACAGTTGCTGAAGTTGAACCAAAATGAGCTTGTAATCTGGCTTCTGCAACTTTGAACATGAAAAATCCAATGAGGAGAAGAAAAGCAAAGCCAAAGAGTCCATCCCAAAATCCAACAAACAAGCAAAATGAACAAAAAACATTGAATTCAATTCTTTCTGATTTTAGAAACTGCATTAAAGAAGGGGTGCACCGGTCCTGGAGATACTGCAATACCAGGTCAATGCGTGGAGTGGACAGAGCAAGCTCTTTTTCCATCTCCCTGTTCTAAAAATCCATTTAATATATGGTCCTCAGATAGGGGACGTATCAGATATTAAACTGATAAGAACAGATACTACACTTGATATTAGCCAAAAGGCCGAGAAGCGATAACCAGAATTGGTTTCAAACTACGGAGCCACCCAAGGATCCTGAAAAGTCCATTTGTGGAGATGAGCTCCTGGACTCCCGTTAAGAAGACATGTTGTCAACCTCTAGATCCCTTACATGCCTGCACTTTTCGGCTTGCTGCTGCTGCAATCCACGCGTTTTAGATCTGCATAACTCCACCTCTTTAAACACAGCACCTTCACCCCCTGCTGTTCCCACCCGCCTCAACACCGTTGGAAGGGAGGAGAACCAATTAAGGCGGGGGGTGGGGTGGAACGAGCAGCTGTCTACCCTTAGCAGGAGGGCTCCTGATTACATACCTCTCCTGCTGCTGCTGCTGCTGGCTGTCCAGCAGCAGACTGAAGGTGGCTGCTGCTGTGCACAGGTATATAAAGGCTCAGAGCCTATTATGACACGCGCAGCCAGCGTTCCATTGCCACATTCCATCTACTGCAGGCAGGATACCTGGCTGGCTGAATGTCGCTGAGAAGCTCACAGAGACCGCCATAAGCAACAGTTTAACAGAATGCCACAGACTAATCAACCAAACTTTTTGGGTTGGGTTCTCTTTTATAGTCTGCAGGCATTAAATGAAAGAAGTCAGTGTTCCAGCAGAAGGAGACAACGTTTCAGAAAAGGCATTGTAGCAAACCAAAAAAGAAATTTTAAGCGCAGCAGAGTAACCAGCGCACATACCTGTTAGCTCAGGTGAGTTTAAAAGGCTGCTGTTGATAACAAGGGCATTTGCTAAATAGATGGTGTGTGTGCAACAATATACTGAAAGGTCAATTATATTGTGCAGCTTATCTCACCACCTGTAGTTATTTAGGTGAAAGCTCCAAAATGCTTGCCTAATATGTCTGTTTATCCAAAAGGAAGTAAAAAGGGAGAGCTAGAAAGATAGCATTGCATCACATTACATGGCAATGCAATGCACAGTTGCTGAAGTTGAACCAAAATGAGCTTGTAATCTGGCTTCTGCAACTTTGAACATGAAAAATCCAATGAGGAGAAGAAAAGCAAAGCCAAAGAGTCCATCCCAAAATCCGACAAACAAGCAAAATGAACAAAAAACATTGAATTCAATTCTTTCTGATTTTAGAAACTGCATTAAAGAAGGGGTGCACCGGTCCTGGAGATACTGCAATACCAGGTCAATGCGTGGAGTGGACAAAGCAAGCTCTTTTTCCATCTCCCTGTTCTAAAAATCCATTTAATATATGGTCCCCAGATAGGGGACGTATCAGATATTAAACTGATAAGAACAGATACTACACTTGATCTTAGCCAAAAGGCCGAGAAGCGATAACCAGAATTGGTTTCAAACTACGGAGCCACCCAAGGATCCTGAAAAGTCCATTTGTGGAGATGAGCTCCTGGACTCCTGTTAAGAAGACATGTTGTCAACCTCTAGATCCCTTACATGCCTGCACTTTTCGGCTTGCTGCTGCTGCAATCCACGCGTTTTAGATCTGCATAACTCCACCTCTTTAAACACAGCACCTTCACCCCCTGCTGTTCCCACCCGCCTCAACAACGTTGGAAGGGAGGAGAACCAATTAAGGCGGGGGGTGGGGTGGAACGAGCAGCTGTCTACCCTTAGCAGGAGGGCTCCTGATTACATACCTCTCCTGCTGCTGCTGCTGCTGGCTGTCCAGCAGCAGACTGAAGGTGGCTGCTGCTGTGCACAGGTATATAAAGGCTCAGAGCCTATTATGACACGCGCAGCCAGCGTTCCATTGCCACATTCCATCTACTGCAGGCAGGATACCTGGCTGGCTGAATGTCGCTGAGAAGCTCACAGAGACCGCCATAAGCAACAGTTTAACAGAATGCCACAGACTAATCAACCAAACTTTTTGGGTTGGGTTCTCTTTTATAGTCTGCAGGCATTAAATGAAAGAAGTCAGTGTTCCAGCAGAAGGAGACAACATTTCAGAAAAGGCATTGTAGCAAACCAAAAAAGAAATTTTAAGCGCAGCAGAGTAACCAGCGCACATACCTGTTAGCTCAGGTGAGTTTAAAAGGCTGCTGTTGATAACAAGGGCATTTGCTAAATTGATGGTGTGTGTGCAACAATATACTGAAAGGTCAATTATATTGTGCAGCTTATCTCACCACCTGTAGTTATTTAGGTGAAAGCTCCAAAATGCTTGCCTAATATGTCTGTTTATCCAAAAGGAAGTAAAAAGGGAGAGCTAGAAAGATAGCATTGCATCACATTACATGGCAATGCAATGCACAGTTGCTGAAGTTGAACCAAAATGAGCTTGTAATCTGGCTTCTGCAACTTTGAACATGAAAAATCCAATGAGGAGAAGAAAAGCAAAGCCAAAGAGTCCATCCCAAAATCCGACAAACAAGCAAAATGAACAAAAAACATTGAATTCAATTCTTTCTGATTTTAGAAACTGCATTAAAGAAGGGGTGCACCGGTCCTGGAGATACTGCAATACCAGGTCAATGCGTGGAGTGGACAGAGCAAGCTCTTTTTCCATCTCCCTGTTCTAAAAATCCATTTAATATATGGTCCCCAGATAGGGGACGTATCAGATATTAAACTGATAAGAACAGATACTACACTTGATATTAGCCAAAAGGCCGAGAAGCGATAACCAGAATTGGTTTCAAACTACGGAGCCACCCAAGGATCCTGAAAAGTCCATTTGTGGAGATGAGCTCCTGGACTCCCGTTAAGAAGACATGTTGTCAACCTCTAGATCCCTTACATGCCTGCACTTTTCGGCTTGCTGCTGCTGCAATCCACGCGTTTTAGATCTGCATAACTCCACCTCTTTAAACACAGCACCTTCACCCCCTGCTGTTCCCACCCGCCTCAACACCGTTGGAAGGGAGGAGAACCAATTAAGGCGGGGGGTGGGGTGGAACGAGCAGCTGTCTACCCTTAGCAGGAGGGCTCCTGATTACATACCTCTCCTGCTGCTGCTGCTGCTGGCTGTCCAGCAGCAGACTGAAGGTGGCTGCTGCTGTGCACAGGTATATAAAGGCTCAGAGCCTATTATGACATGCGCAGCCAGCGTTCCATTGCCACATTCCATCTACTGCAGGCAGGATACCTGGCTGGCTGAATGTCGCTGAGAAGCTCACAGAGACCGCCATAAGCAACAGTTTAACAGAATGCCACAGACTAATCAACCAAACTTTTTGGGTTGGGTTCTCTTTTATAGTCTGCAGGCATTAAATGAAAGAAGTCAGTGTTCCAGCAGAAGGAGACAACGTTTCAGAAAAGGCATTGTAGCAAACCAAAAAAGAAATTTTAAGCGCAGCAGAGTAACCAGCGCACATACCTGTTAGCTCAGGTGAGTTTAAAAGGCTGCTGTTGATAACAAGGGCATTTGCTAAATAGATGGTGTGTGTGCAACAATATACTGAAAGGTCAATTATATTGTGCAGCTTATCTCACCACCTGTAGTTATTTAGGTGAAAGCTCCAAAATGCTTGCCTAATATGTCTGTTTATCCAAAAGGAAGTAAAAAGGGAGAGCTAGAAAGATAGCATTGCATCACATTACATGGCAATGCAATGCACAGTTGCTGAAGTTGAACCAAAATGAGCTTGTAATCTGGCTTCTGCAACTTTGAACATGAAAAATCCAATGAGGAGAAGAAAAGCAAAGCTAAAGAGTCCATCCCAAAATCCGACAAACAAGCAAAATGAACAAAAAACATTGAATTCAATTCTTTCTGATTTTAGAAACTGCATTAAAGAAGGGGTGCACCGGTCCTGGAGATACTGCAATACCAGGTCAATGCGTGGAGTGGACAGAGCAAGCTCTTTTTCCATCTCCCTGTTCTAAAAATCCATTTAATATATGGTCCCCAGATAGGGGACGTATCAGATATTAAACTGATAAGAACAGATACTACACTTGATCTTATCCAAAAGGCCGAGAAGCGATAACCAGAATTGGTTTCAAACTACGGAGCCACCCAAGGATCCTTAAAAGTCCATTTGTGGAGATGAGCTCCTGGACTCCCGTTAAGAAGACATGTTGTCAACCTCTAGATCCCTTACATGCCTGCACTTTTCGGCTTGCTGCTGCTGCAATCCACGCGTTTTAGATCTGCATAACTCCACCTCTTTAAACACAGCACCTTCACCCCCTGCTGTTCCCACCCGCCTCAACACCGTTGGAAGGGAGGAGAACCAATTAAGGCGGGGGGTGGGGTGGAACGAGCAGCTGTCTACCCTTAGCAGGAGGGCTCCTGATTACATACCTCTCCTGCTGCTGCTGCTGCTGGCTGTCCAGCAGCAGACTGAAGGTGGCTGCTGCTGTGCACAGGTATATAAAGGCTCAGAGCCTATTATGACACGCGCAGCCAGCGTTCCATTGCCACATTCCATCTACTGCAGGCAGGATACCTGGCTGGCTGAATGTCGCTGAGAAGCTCACAGAGACCGCCATAAGGAACAGTTTAACAGAATGCCACAGACTAATCAACCAAACTTTTTGGGTTGGGTTCTCTTTTATAGTCTGCAGGCATTAAATGAAAGAAGTCAGTGTTCCAGCAGAAGGAGACAACGTTTCAGAAAAGGCATTGTAGCAAACCAAAAAGAAATTTTAAGCTCAGCAGAGTAACCAGCGCACATACCTGTTAGCTCAGGTGAGTTTAAAAGGCTGCTGTTGATAACAAGGGCATTTGCTAAATAGATGGTGTGTGTGCAACAATATACTGAAAGGTCAATTATATTGTGCAGCTTATCTCACCACCTGTAGTTCT
The DNA here is from genome assembly GCF_046119375.1 of Phyllobates terribilis. Lineage (NCBI taxonomy): Eukaryota > Metazoa > Chordata > Amphibia > Anura > Dendrobatidae > Phyllobates > Phyllobates terribilis. The sequence continues at coordinate 654,154,823 of NW_027362765.1, forward strand.
TTAGGTGAAAGCTCCAAAATGCTTGCCTAATATGTCTGTTTATCCAAAAGGAAGTAAAAAGGGAGAGCTAGAAAGATAGCATTGCATCACATTACATGGCAATGCAATGCACAGTTGCTGAAGTTGAACCAAAATGAGCTTGTAATCTGGCTTCTGCAACTTTGAACATGAAAAATCCAATGAGGAGAAGAAAAGCAAAGCCAAAGAGTCCATCCCAAAATCCAACAAACAAGCAAAATGAACAAAAAACATTGAATTCAATTCTTTCTGATTTTAGAAACTGCATTAAAGAAGGGGTGCACCGGTCCTGGAGATACTGCAATACCAGGTCAATGCGTGGAGTGGACAGAGCAAGCTCTTTTTCCATCTCCCTGTTCTAAAAATCCATTTAATATATGGTCCCCAGATAGGGGACGTATCAGATATTAAACTGATAAGAACAGATACTACACTTGATATTAGCCAAAAGGCCGAGAAGCGATAACCAGAATTGGTTTCAAACTACGGAGCCACCCAAGGATCCTGAAAAGTCCATTTGTGGAGATGAGCTCCTGGACTCCCGTTAAGAAGACATGTTGTCAACCTCTAGATCCCTTACATGCCTGCACTTTTCGGCTTGCTGCTGCTGCAATCCACGCGTTTTAGATCTGCATAACTCCACCTCTTTAAACACAGCACCTTCACCCCCTGCTGTTCCCACCCGCCTCAACACCGTTGGAAGGGAGGAGAACCAATTAAGGCGGGGGGTGGGGTGGAACGAGCAGCTGTCTACCCTTAGCAGGAGGGCTCCTGATTACATACCTCTCCTGCTGCTGCTGCTGCTGGCTGTCCAGCAGCAGACTGAAGGTGGCTGCTGCTGTGCACAGGTATATAAAGGCTCAGAGCCTATTATGACACGCGCAGCCAGCGTTCCATTGCCACATTCCATCTACTGCAGGCAGGATACCTGGCTGGCTGAATGTCGCTGAGAAGCTCACAGAGACCGCCATAAGCAACAGTTTAACAGAATGCCACAGACTAATCAACCAAACTTTTTGGGTTGGGTTCTCTTTTATAGTCTGCAGGCATTAAATGAAAGAAGTCAGTGTTCCAGCAGAAGGAGACAACGTTTCAGAAAAGGCATTGTAGCAAACCAAAAAAGAAATTTTAAGCGCAGCAGAGTAACCAGCGCACATACCTGTTAGCTCAGGTGAGTTTAAAAGGCTGCTGTTGATAACAAGGGCATTTGCTAAATAGATGGTGTGTGTGCAACAATATACTGAAAGGTCAATTATATTGTGCAGCTTATCTCACCACCTGTAGTTATTTAGGTGAAAGCTCCAAAATGCTTGCCTAATATGTCTGTTTATCCAAAAGGAAGTAAAAAGGGAGAGCTAGAAAGATAGCATTGCATCACATTACATGGCAATGCAATGCACAGTTGCTGAAGTTGAACCAAAATGAGCTTGTAATCTGGCTTCTGCAACTTTGAACATGAAAAATCCAATGAGGAGAAGAAAAGCAAAGCCAAAGAGTCCATCCCAAAATCCGACAAACAAGCAAAATGAACAAAAAACATTGAATTCAATTCTTTCTGATTTTAGAAACTGCATTAAAGAAGGGGTGCACCGGTCCTGGAGATACTGCAATACCAGGTCAATGCGTGGAGTGGACAGAGCAAGCTCTTTTTCCATCTCCCTGTTCTAAAAATCCATTTAATATATGGTCCCCAGATAGGGGACGTATCAGATATTAAACTGATAAGAACAGATACTACACTTGATCTTAGCCAAAAGGCCGAGAAGCGATAACCAGAATTGGTTTCAAACTACGGAGCCACCCAAGGATCCTGAAAAGTCCATTTGTGGAGATGAGCTCCTGGACTCCCGTTAAGAAGACATGTTGTCAACCTCTAGATCCCTTACATGCCTGCACTTTTCGGCTTGCTGCTGCTGCAATCCACGCGTTTTAGATCTGCATAACTCCACCTCTTTAAACACAGCACCTTCACCCCCTGCTGTTCCCACCCGCCTCAACACCGTTGGAAGGGAGGAGAACCAATTAAGGCGGGGGGTGGGGTGGAACGAGCAGCTGTCTACCCTTAGCAGGAGGGCTCCTGATTACATACCTCTCCTGCTGCTGCTGCTGGCTGTCCAGCAGCAGACTGAAGGTGGCTGCTGCTGTGCACAGGTATATAAAGGCTCAGAGCCTATTATGACACGCGCAGCCAGCGTTCCATTGCCACATTCCATCTACTGCAGGCAGGATACCTGGCTGGCTGAATGTCGCTGAGAAGCTCACAGAGACCGCCATAAGCAACAGTTTAACAGAATGCCACAGACTAATCAACCAAACTTTTTGGGTTGGGTTCTCTTTTATAGTCTGCAGGCATTAAATGAAAGAAGTCAGTGTTCCAGCAGAAGGAGACAACGTTTCAGAAAAGGCATTGTAGCAAACCAAAAAAGAAATTTTAAGCGCAGCAGAGTAACCAGCGCACATACCTGTTAGCTCAGGTGAGTTTAAAAGGCTGCTGTTGATAACAAGGGCATTTGCTAAATAGATGGTGTGTGTGCAACAATATACTGAAAGGTCAATTATATTGTGCAGCTTATCTCACCACCTGTAGTTATTTAGGTGAAAGCTCCAAAATGCTTGCCTAATATGTCTGTTTATCCAAAAGGAAGTAAAAAGGGAGAGCTAGAAAGATAGCATTGCATCACATTACATGGCAATGCAATGCACAGTTGCTGAAGTTGAACCAAAATGAGCTTGTAATCTGGCTTCTGCAACTTTGAACATGAAAAATCCAATGAGGAGAAGAAAAGCAAAGCCAAAGAGTCCATCCCAAAATCCGACAAACAAGCAAAATGAACAAAAAACATTGAATTCAATTCTTTCTGATTTTAGAAACTGCATTAAAGAAGGGGTGCACCGGTCCTGGAGATACTGCAATACCAGGTCAATGCGTGGAGTGGACAGAGCAAGCTCTTTTTCCATCTCCCTGTTCTAAAAATCCATTTAATATATGGTCCCCAGATAGGGGACGTATCAGATATTAAACTGATAAGAACAGATACTACACTTGATCTTAGCCAAAAGGCCGAGAAGCGATAACCAGAATTGGTTTCAAACTACGGAGCCACCCAAGGATCCTGAAAAGTCCATTTGTGGAGATGAGCTCCTGGACTCCCGTTAAGAAGACATGTTGTCAACCTCTAGATCCCTTACATGCCTGCACTTTTCGGCTTGCTGCTGCTGCAATCCACGCGTTTTAGATCTGCATAACTCCACCTCTTTAAACACAGCACCTTCACCCCCTGCTGTTCCCACCCGCCTCAACACCGTTGGAAGGGAGGAGAACCAATTAAGGCGGGGGGTGGGGTGGAACGAGCAGCTGTCTACCCTTAGCAGGAGGGCTCCTGATTACATACCTCTCCTGCTGCTGCTGCTGCTGGCTGTCCAGCAGCAGACTGAAGGTGGCTGCTGCTGTGCACAGGTATATAAAGGCTCAGAGCCTATTATGACACGCGCAGCCAGCGTTCCATTGCCACATTCCATCTACTGCAGGCAGGATACCTGGCTGGCTGAATGTCGCTGAGAAGCTCACAGAGACCGCCATAAGCAACAGTTTAACAGAATGCCACAGACTAATCAACCAAACTTTTTGGGTTGGGTTCTCTTTTATAGTCTGCAGGCATTAAATGAAAGAAGTCAGTGTTCCAGCAGAAGGAGACAACGTTTCAGAAAAGGCATTGTAGCAAACCAAAAAAGAAATTTTAAGCGCAGCAGAGTAACCAGCGCACATACCTGTTAGCTCAGGTGAGTTTAAAAGGCTGCTGTTGATAACAAGGGCATTTGCTAAATAGATGGTGTGTGTGCAACAATATACTGAAAGGTCAATTATATTGTGCAGCTTATCTCACCACCTGTAGTTATTTAGGTGAAAGCTCCAAAATGCTTGCCTAATATGTCTGTTTATCCAAAAGGAAGTAAAAAGGGAGAGCTAGAAAGATAGCATTGCATCACATTACATGGCAATGCAATGCACAGTTGCTGAAGTTGAACCAAAATGAGCTTGTAATCTGGCTTCTGCAACTTTGAACATGAAAAATCCAATGAGGAGAAGAAAAGCAAAGCCAAAGAGTCCATCCCAAAATCCGACAAACAAGCAAAATGAACAATAAACATTGAATTCAATTCTTTCTGATTTTAGAAACTGCATTAAAGAAGGGGTGCACCGGTCCTGGAGATACTGCAATACCAGGTCAATGCATGGAGTGGACAGAGCAAGCTCTTTTTCCATCTCCCTGTTCTAAAAATCCATTTAATATATGGTCCCCAGATAGGGGACGTATCAGATATTAAACTGATAAAAACAGATTTTTTTTTTTTTTTTTTTTTTTTCCAAACACTCAGAAATTAAGTTTTATAATCTTAAATCATATATCACCAAACTCAAGATTGTAGTTCCATCATCGTGTTTAGATATTATATTTATATTTTTTAATTTGAATTAATATATATAAAGTTAAACATAACAATTCCTTTGCAGTTTCAACAGTTTCCAAACAAATCACAACTGACATTACTTCACCCGGTTTCCCAAACTAAATATCCCCTTTTTCTCTTTTACTTTCCTCCCAACAAAACCCCTTAACTTCTTTTCTTCCTCCTCATGCTCTAACCGCATCTGTTCCCAATCATACTCTTCCTCATCATCTCTGAAAGTCACCACCTTCTCCAACACTTTACCCTTTTCCTCTTTTACTTCTTTCTTTTCACCAGATACTTTCCTTGGTCCACAATTTTCCTGTACCGTTACCTTTTTCATCAATTTCACCTTTAAACTTTCAACTTCTTTTCCCTGCTTATTCTCCTCTATAATTATCGCATCAACTTCCTTCTTCATTGTATCACCAATATCTTCCTTTTGTCCTCCAAAGTTCTTTTCAAAAGTTCCTTTGCTGCTTTCCATGTAACAATACCCAGAAATCCCGTTTACCATAATCCTCCCATTATGCAAATTTTCTTCTCCTGTTGTCCACACCAAAAAACGTCTCTTTCCGTTCCAAATACCAACTTTGTTCCTGTATAATTTCTGAAACTTTACCATCTTACATTTAGATTCCAAAAAAAACATTATCTCCTCTATTTCCACAAACGGATTGTCCATGTAAATTATCACACTCTTCGGTTTCCCCATGAATGATGCACTTACTCCAATTTTCCCAGAATCCTCTTCACTCCAGCCTTTGAAAAAATGAATGCACTTTTCCTCAGAAACTAGAGTCACATCACAAACTTTACCTTGCTTTATTTCTTGCATACAGTAGATATCCTTCTCCAAAACTTCATATTTCCTCAAAATTTCCAGAATCCATTTTTCTTCCAAAAAAGTTTCTTCCGTCTCCCGTTTCACAAAAAAACGTAAGCATCTCTTCTTTTTCCAAAACTCCATCTCAACGATCCGTTTTCCTTCCGTTTTTTCCTTTTAATCCTCCAAATGTTGCCACCACAGCTATGTGTGGCGACAGTTGCCCCCCACAGCTATGTGTGGTGACAAGGTGATCGCCTCTCGTTGCCCAGGGACTAATCCGACTCCCTAATAGCAGCAGGGGGGTTTAGCTCCACCGATAAGTGTAGCGATTCCCCCAGGCCAAGGAGCCGGGTACCCCAAGCGCCTCCCAGCCAAGACCAAGGCAGAAACCGCTAGATCACTGCACTTGATCTTAGCCAAAAGGCCGAGAAGCGATAACCAGAATTGGTTTCAAACTACGGAGCCACCCAAGGATCCTGAAAAGTCCATTTGTGGAGATGAGCTCCTGGACTCCCGTTAAGAAGACATGTTGTCAACCTCTAGATCCCTTACATGCCTGCACTTTTCGGCTTGCTGCTGCTGCAATCCACGCGTTTTAGATCTGCATAACTCCACCTCTTTAAACACAGCACCTTCACCCCCTGCTGTTCCCACCCGCCTCAACACCGTTGGAAGGGAGGAGAACCAATTAAGGCGGGGGGTGGGGTGGAACGAGCAGCTGTCTACCCTTAGCAGGAGGGCTCCTGATTACATACCTCTCCTGCTGCTGCTGCTGCTGGCTGTCCAGCAGCAGACTGAAGGTGGCTGCTGCTGTGCACAGGTATATAAAGGCTCAGAGCCTATTATGACACGCGCAGCCAGCGTTCCATTGCCACATTCCATCTACTGCAGGCAGGATACCTGGCTGGCTGAATGTCGCTGAGAAGCTCACAGAGACCGCCATAAGCAACAGTTTAACAGAATGCCACAGACTAATCAACCAAACTTTTTGGGTTGGGTTCTCTTTTATAGTCTGCAGGCATTAAATGAAAGAAGTCAGTGTTCCAGCAGAAGGAGACAACGTTTCAGAAAAGGCATTGTAGCAAACCAAAAAAGAAATTTTAAGTGCAGCAGAGTAACCAGCGCACATACCTGTTAGCTCAGGTGAGTTTAAAAGGCTGCTGTTGATAACAAGGGCATTTGCTAAATAGATGGTGTGTGTGCAACAATATACTGAAAGGTCAATTATATTGTGCAGCTTATCTCACCACCTGTAGTTATTTAGGTGAAAGCTCCAAAATGCTTGCCTAATATGTCTGTTTATCCAAAAGGAAGTAAAAAGGGAGAGCTAGAAAGATAGCATTGCATCACATTACATGGCAATGCAATGCACAGTTGCTGAAGTTGAACCAAAATGAGCTTGTAATCTGGCTTCTGCAACTTTGAACATGAAAAATCCAATGAGGAGAAGAAAAGCAAAGCCAAAGAGTCCATCCCAAAATCCGACAAACAAGCAAAATGAACAAAAAACATTGAATTCAATTCTTTCTGATTTTAGAAACTGCATTAAAGAAGGGGTGCACCGGTCCTGGAGATACTGCAATCCCAGGTCAATGCGTGGAGTGGACAGAGCAAGCTCTTTTTCCATCTCCCTGTTCTAAAAATCCATTTAATATATGGTCCCCAGATAGGGGACGTATCAGATATTAAACTGATAAGAACAGATTTTTTTTTTTTTTTTTTAAAACCTATTCAGGTTAAAATTAAAGTCCACTCCACAGTCCTCTTCTCCCCAAAGGGAGACAAGACGTGGACTCCAACTTAAATCATCATCAGGTTTTGGTACTTTTAATGTCAGAAAAAAAAATTACAAAAATACAACAATACTTACAAAGAAAGAAATGTTTCAGAACCTGAATGGATACCAAAAAAATAAAAATTAAATTATAACTGTATTAACAACAGTAATAACATCAAGTAAAATACTTGTAACCATTATCAAAAGCATGAACCCCAACCCAACTCAGAACCTTAAGGGACAAATCTTCAACCCTTGATGCTGAAAAAACTTGTTTCGATACACCATCTGGTATTCTATATTTCACACAAAAAACATTTTTATCTCTTATTAGTTCTTTCCTAACATTCTCTATAAGATAGTCCAAACGTTTCTCATCATACAACTTACGGTACAACCGGTTAAAATATTCTGCATTCTTTATAAACATAGGTTGTTGAAAAACAACTATATTTTCTTCCATTGCCACCTCCACTTCCTGTTCCTTTCTCTTTTCTTGCTTTTTAACCTTACCACGGCCAGTTCCCTGACTTACACCTCCCATTTCACTCTCTACCCTATCCCCCCAATCTACTCTTGTTTTCTCCATCTCCCTCTGCACTCCTACAGGTTTGCTTTCTTTTCCCTTTACCACCAACACCTTTTCTACACTTTCCTCCTTTCTCTCTACCAAAACCTTTTTAACCACTACCTCCTTCTCTTTATTTCTTTTCCTCTTTGGGCAATTCTTAAAAACATGCGTATCTTCCTGACACAAGTTGCACTTCCTCCGATCTTTACAATCCTTTGACTCATGATCACCTTTTTTGCAAAAACCACATACACCACCCGAACAATTTTCCTTTCCATGCCCGTATTGACGACAAACTCGACAAAAAGTGGGTATACCACTGAAAAAAATATCACCATTTATATTACCCAACTTAAACCTAGCTGGGGGAAGCAACACAGTCCCCTGCTCATCTTCTTTGAAACGGACCAAAAATTTCCACTTCGAAGTCCAAAAACCAAATTCATTATAAATCTTCCCTTTTGGTGTTACTGACAAACAAAAAAACTCCAAAAATGTAAGAACATCCTCTTCGTCCACCAATGGAGAGTACATTTTAACAATGATCCATTTATCTCTAACGGGGAAGTGTGGCATTACACTTATCCCCTCCATTCTTTTATCCTGGCTTGCAGTCATTTTCCTTAGATATCCTTCAAAAAAAACTTTGTCAACAAAAACTATATCATAAACACCCCTCCTGGGGTAGTCCATTATCGCCAACACTTCTTCTGTCTTCAAACCAAAAAGATCCACAAGAACTTGACTCATCACATACCTAAAATCCTTTTGATCTCGAAAGTTCTCCTGAACAACCAAACGAATAGAATTCTGCACCTTAGCGAATTCAGGCACATGATCTTCCTCTCCTTCATGTGATGCTGCAGACATCTTCTTCACAAACAGGTTCTCCTCTTCTCAATAGAAACCTTCAACACCGAAGTGCCAGGTAGATGATCGCCTCCCGTTGCCCGGGGACTAATCCGACTCCCTAATAGCAGCAGGGAGGTGAAGCCCTGCTGAAAAACAGAGCGATCCCCCCAGGCCAAGGAGCCGGGTACCCCGAGCACCTCTCAGCCAAGACCAAGGCAGCAGCCGCTAGATCACTGCACTTGATCTTAGCCAAAAGGCCGAGAAGCGATAACCAGAATTGGTTTCAAACTACGGAGCCACCCAAGGATCCTGAAAAGTCCATTTGTGGAGATGAGCTCCTGGACTCCCGTTAAGAAGACATGTTGTCAACCTCTAGATCCCTTACATGCCTGCACTTTTCGGCTTGCTGCTGCTGCAATCCACGCGTTTTAGATCTGCATAACTCCACCTCTTTAAACACAGCACCTTCACCCCCTGCTGTTCCCACCCGCCTCAACACCGTTGGAAGGGAGGAGAACCAATTAAGGCGGGGGGTGGGGTGGAACGAGCAGCTGTCTACCCTTAGCAGGAGGGCTCCTGATTACATACCTCTCCTGCTGCTGCTGCTGCTGGCTGTCCAGCAGCAGACTGAAGGTGGCTGCTGCTGTGCACAGGTATATAAAGGCTCAGAGCCTATTATGACACGCGCAGCCAGCGTTCCATTGCCACATTCCATCTACTGCAGGCAGGATACCTGGCTGGCTGAATGTCGCTGAGAAGCTCACAGAGACCGCCATAAGCAACAGTTTAACAGAATGCCACAGACTAATCAACCAAACTTTTTGGGTTGGGTTCTCTTTTATAGTCTGCAGGCATTAAATGAAAGAAGTCAGTGTTCCAGCAGAAGGAGACAACGTTTCAGAAAAGGCATTGTAGCAAACCAAAAAAGAAATTTTAAGCGCAGCAGAGTAACCAGCGCACATACCTGTTAGCTCAGGTGAGTTTAAAAGGCTGCTGTTGATAACAAGGGCATTTGCTAAATAGATGGTGTGTGTGCAACAATATACTGAAAGGTCAATTATATTGTGCAGCTTATCTCACCACCTGTAGTTATTTAGGTGAAAGCTCCAAAATGCTTGCCTAATATGTCTGTTTATCCAAAAGGAAGTAAAAAGGGAGAGCTAGAAAGATAGCATTGCATCACATTACATGGCAATGCAATGCACAGTTGCTGAAGTTGAACCAAAATGAGCTTGTAATCTGGCTTCTGCAACTTTGAACATGAAAAATCCAATGAGGAGAAGAAAAGCAAAGCCAAAGAGTCAATCCCAAAATCCGACAAACAAGCAAAATGAACAAAAAACATTGAATTCAATTCTTTCTGATTTTAGAAACTGCATTAAAGAAGGGGTGCACCGGTCCTGGAGATACTGCAATACCAGGTCAATGCGTGGAGTGGACAGAGCAAGCTCTTTTTCCATCTCCCTGTTCTAAAAATCCATTTAATATATGGTCCCCAGATAGGGGACGTATCAGATATTAAACTGATAAGAACAGATACTACACTTGATCTTAGCCAAAAGGCCGAGAAGCGATAACCAGAATTGGTTTCAAACTACGGAGCCACCCAAGGATCCTGAAAAGTCCATTTGTGGAGATGAGCTCCTGGACTCCCGTTAAGAAGACATGTTGTCAACCTCTAGATCCCTTACATGCCTGCACTTTTCGGCTTGCTGCTGCTGCAATCCACGCGTTTTAGATCTGCATAACTCCACCTCTTTAAACACAGCACCTTCACCCCCTGCTGTTCCCACCCGCCTCAACACCGTTGGAAGGGAGGAGAACCAATTAAGGTGGGGGGTGGGGTGGAACGAGCAGCTGTCTACCCTTAGCAGGAGGGCTCCTGATTACATACCTCTCCTGCTGCTGCTGCTGCTGGCTGTCCAGCAGCAGACTGAAGGTGGCTGCTGCTGTGCACAGGTATATAAAGGCTCAGAGCCTATTATGACACGCGCAGCCAGCGTTCCATTGCCACATTCCATCTACTGCAGGCAGGATACCTGGCTGGCTGAATGTCGCTGAGAAGCTCACAGAGACCGCCATAAGCAACAGTTTAACAGAATGCCACAGACTAATCAACCAAACTTTTTGGGTTGGGTTCTCTTTTATAGTCTGCAGGCATTAAATGAAAGAAGTCAGTGTTCCAGCAGAAGGAGACAACGTTTCAGAAAAGGCATTGTAGCAAACCAAAAAAGAAATTTTAAGCGCAGCAGAGTAACCAGCGCACATACCTGTTAGCTCAGGTGAGTTTAAAAGGCTGCTGTTGATAACAAGGGCATTTGCTAAATAGATGGTGTGTGTGCAACAATATACTGAAAGGTCAATTATATTGTGCAGCTTATCTCACCACCTGTAGTTATTTAGGTGAAAGCTCCAAAATGCTTGCCTAATATGTCTGTTTATCCAAAAGGAAGTAAAAAGGGAGAGCTAGAAAGATAGCATTGCATCACATTACATGGCAATGCAATGCACAGTTGCTGAAGTTGAACCAAAATGAGCTTGTAATCTGGCTTCTGCAACTTTGAACTTGAAAAATCCAATGAGGAGAAGAAAAGCAAAGCCAAAGAGTCCATCCCAAAATCCGACAAACAAGCAAAATGAACAAAAAACATTGAATTCAATTCTTTCTGATTTTAGAAACTGCATTAAAGAAGGGGTGCACCGGTCCTGGAGATACTGCAATACCAGGTCAATGCGTGGAGTGGACAGAGCAAGCTCTTTTTCCATCTCCCTGTTCTAAAAATCCATTTAATATATGGTCCCCAGATAGGGGACGTATCAGATATTAAACTGATAAGAACAGATACTACACTTGATCTTAGCCAAAAGGCCGAGAAGCGATAACCAGAATTGGTTTCAAACTACTGAGCCACTCAAGGATCCTGAAAAGTCCATTTGTGGAGATGAGCTCCTGGACTCCCGTTAAGAAGACATGTTGTCAACCTCTAGATCCCTTACATGCCTGCACTTTTCGGCTTGCTGCTGCTGCAATCCACGCGTTTTAGATCTGCATAACTCCACCTCTTTAAACACAGCACCTTCACCCCCTGCTGTTCCCACCCGCCTCAACACCGTTGGAAGGGAGGAGAACCAATTAAGGCGGGGGGTGGGGTGGAACGAGCAGCTGTCTACCCTTAGCAGGAGGGCTCCTGATTACATACCTCTCCTGCTGCTGCTGCTGCTGGCTGTCCAGCAGCAGACTGAAGGTGGCTGCTGCTGTGCACAGGTATATAAAGGCTCAGAGCCTATTATGACACGCGCAGCCAGCGTTCCATTGCCACATTCCATCTACTGCAGGCAGGATACCTGGCTGGCTGAATGTCGCTGAGAAGCTCACAGAGACCGCCATAAGCAACAGTTTAACAGAATGCCACAGACTAATCAACCAAACTTTTTGGGTTGGGTTCTCTTTTATAGTCTGCAAGCATTAAATGAAAGAAGTCAGTGTTCCAGCAGAAGGAGACAACGTTTCAGAAAAGGCATTGTAGCAAACCAAAAAAGAAATTTTAAGCGCAGCAGAGTAACCAGCGCACATACCTGTTAGCTCAGGTGAGTTTAAAAGGCTGCTGTTGATAACAAGGGCATTTGCTAAATAGATGGTGTGTGTGCAACAATATACTGAAAGGTCAATTATATTGTGCAGCTTATCTCACCACCTGTAGTTATTTAGGTGAAAGCTCCAAAATGCTTGCCTAATATGTCTGTTTATCCAAAAGGAAGTAAAAAGGGAGAGCTAGAAAGATAGCATTGCATCACATTACATGGCAATGCAATGCACAGTTGCTGAAGTTGAACCAAAATGAGCTTGTAATCTGGCTTCTGCAACTTTGAACATGAAAAATCCAATGAGGAGAAGAAAAGCAAAGCCAAAGAGTCCATCCCAAAATCCGACAAACAAGCAAAATGAACAAAAAACATTGAATTCAATTCTTTCTGATTTTAGAAACTGCATTAAAGAAGGGGTGCACCGGTCCTGGAGATACTGCAATACCAGGTCAATGCGTGGAGTGGACAGAGCAAGCTCTTTTTCCATCTCCCTGTTCTAAAAATCCATTTAATATATGGTCCCCAGATAGGGGACGTATCAGATATTAAACTGATAAGAACAGATACTACACTTGATCTTAGCCAAAAGGCCGAGAAGCGATAACCAGAATTGGTTTCAAACTACGGAGCCACCCAAGGATCCTGAAAAGTCCATTTGTGGAGATGAGCTCCTGGACTCCCGTTAAGAAGACATGTTGTCAACCTCTAGATCCCTTACATGCCTGCACTTTTCGGCTTGCTGCTGCTGCAATCCACGCGTTTTAGTTCTGCATAACTCCACCTCTTTAAACACAGCACCTTCACCCCCTGCTGTTCCCACCCGCCTCAACACCGTTGGAAGGGAGGAGAACCAATTAAGGCGGGGGGTGGGGTGGAACGAGCAGCTGTCTACCCTTAGCAGGAGGGCTCCTGATTACATACCTCTCCTGCTGCTGCTGCTGCTGGCTGTCCAGCAGCAGACTGAAGGTGGCTGCTGCTGTGCACAGGTATATAAAGGCTCAGAGCCTATTATGACACGCGCAGCCAGCGTTCCATTGCCACATTCCATCTACTGCAGGCAGGATACCTGGCTGGCTGAATGTCGCTGAGAAGCTCACAGAGACCGCCATAAGCAACAGTTTAACAGAATGCCACAGACTAATCAACCAAACTTTTTGGGTTGGGTTCTCTTTTATAGTCTGCAGGCATTAAATGAAAGAAGTCAGTGTTCCAGCAGAAGGAGACAACGTTTCAGAAAAGGCATTGTAGCAAACCAAAAAAGAAATTTTAAGCGCAGCAGAGTAACCAGCGCACATACCTGCTAGCTCAGGTGAGTTTAAAAGGCTGCTGTTGATAACAAGGGCATTTGCTAAATAGATGGTGTGTGTGCAACAATATACTGAAAGGTCAATTATATTGTGCAGCTTATCTCACCACCTGTAGTTATTTAGGTGAAAGCTCCAAAATGCTTGCCTAATATGTCTGTTTATCCAAAAGGAAGTAAAAAGGGAGAGCTAGAAAGATAGCATTGCATCACATTACATGGCAATGCAGTGCACAGTTGCTGAAGTTGAACCAAAATGAGCTTGTAATCTGGCTTCTGCAACTTTGAACATGAAAAATCCAATGAGGAGAAGAAAAGCAAAGCCAAAGAGTCCATCCCAAAATCCGACAAACAAGCAAAATGAACAAAAAACATTGAATTCAATTCTTTCTGATTTTAGAAACTGCATTAAAGAAGGGGTGCACCGGTCCTGGAGATACTGCAATACCAGGTCAATGCGTGGAGTGGACAGAGCAAGCTCTTTTTCCATCTCCCTGTTCTAAAAATCCATTTAATATATGGTCCCCAGATAGGGGACGTATCAGATATTAAACTGATCAGAACAGATACTACACTTGATCTTAGCCAAAAGGCCGAGAAGCGATAACCAGAATTGGTTTCAAACTATGGAGCCACCCAAGGATCCTGAAAAGTCCATTTGTGGAGATGAGCTCCTGGACTCCCGTTAAGAAGACATGTTGTCAACCTCTAGATCCCTTACATGCCTGCACTTTTCGGCTTGCTGCTGCTGCAATCCACGCGTTTTAGATCTGCATAACTCCACCTCTTTAAACACAGCACCTTCACCCCCTGCTGTTCCCACCCGCCTCAACACCGTTGGAAGGGAGGAGAACCAATTAAGGCGGGGGGTGGGGTGGAACGAGCAGCTGTCTACCCTTAGCAGGAGGGCTCCTGATTACATACCTCTCCTGCTGCTGCTGCTGCTGGCTGTCCAGCAGCAGACTGAAGGTGGCTGCTGCTGTGCACAGGTATATAAAGGCTCAGAGCCTATTATGACACGCGCAGCCAGCGTTCCATTGCCACATTCCATCTACTGCAGGCAGGATACCTGGCTGGCTGAATGTCGCTGAGAAGCTCACAGAGACCGCCATAAGCAACAGTTTAACAGAATGCCACAGACTAATCAACCAAACTTTTTGGGTTGGGCTCTCTTTTATAGTCTGCAGGCATTAAATGAAAGAAGTCAGTGTTCCAGCAGAAGGAGACAACGTTTCAGAAAAGGCATTGTAGCAAACCAAAAAAGAAATTTTAAGCGCAGCAGAGTAACCAGCGCACATACCTGTTAGCTCAGGTGAGTTTAAAAGGCTGCTGTTGATAACAAGGGCATTTGCTAAATAGATGGTGTGTGTGCAACAATATACTGAAAGGTCAATTATATTGTGCAGCTTATCTCACCACCTGTAGTTATTTAGGTGAAAGCTCCAAAATGCTTGCCTAATATGTCTGTTTATCCAAAAGGAAGTAAAAAGGGAGAGCTAGAAAGATAGCATTGCATCACATTACATGGCAATGCAATGCACAGTTGCTGAAGTTGAACCAAAATGAGCTTGTAATCTGGCTTCTGCAACTTTGAACATGAAAAATCCAATGAGGAGAAGAAAAGCAAAGCCAAAGAGTCCATCCCAAAATCCGACAAACAAGCAAAATGAACAAAAAACATTGAATTCAATTCTTTCTGATTTTAGAAACTGCATTAAAGAAGGGGTGCACCGGTCCTGGAGATACTGCAATACCAGGTCAATGCGTGGAGTGGACAGAGCAAGCTCTTTTTCCATCTCCCTGTTCTAAAAATCCATTTAATATATGGTCCCCAGATAGGGGACGTATCAGATATTAAACTGATAAGAACAGATACTACACTTGATCTTAGCCAAAAGGCCGAGAAGCGATAACCAGAATTGGTTTCAAACTACGGAGCCACCCAAGGATCCTGAAAAGTCCATTTGTGGAGATGAGCTCCTGGACTCCCGTTAAGAAGACATGTTGTCAACCTCTAGATCCCTTACATGCCTGCACTTTTCGGCTTGCTGCTGCTGCAATCCACGCGTTTTAGATCTGCATAACTCCACCTCTTTAAACACAGCACCTTCACCCCCTGCTGTTCCCACCCGCCTCAACACCGTTGGAAGGGAGGAGAACCAATTAAGGCGGGGGGTGGGGTGGAACGAGCAGCTGTCTACCCTTAGCAGGAGGGCTCCTGATTACATACCTCTCCTGCTGCTGCTGCTGGCTGTCCAGCAGCAGACTGAAGGTGGCTGCTGCTGTGCACAGGTATATAAAGGCTCAGAGCCTATTATGGCACGCGCAGCCAGCGTTCCATTGCCACATTCCATCTACTGCAGGCAGGATACCTGGCTGGCTGAATGTCGCTGAGAAGCTCACAGAGACCGCCATAAGCAACAGTTTAACAGAATGCCACAGACTAATCAACCAAACTTTTTGGGTTGGGTTCTCTTTTATAGTCTGCAGGCATTAAATGAAAGAAGTCAGTGTTCCAGCAGAAGGAGACAACGTTTCAGAAAAGGCATTGTAGCAAACCAAAAAAGAAATTTTAAGCGCAGCAGAGTAACCAGCGCACATACCTGTTAGCTCAGGTGAGTTTAAAAGGCTGCTGTTGATAACAAGGGCATTTGCTAAGTAGATGGTGTGTGTGCAACAATATACTGAAAGGTCAATTATATTGTGCAGCTTATCTCACCACCTGTAGTTATTTAGGTGAAAGCTCCAAAATGCTTGCCTAATATGTCTGTTTATCCAAAAGGAAGTAAAAAGGGAGAGCTAGAAAGATAGCATTGCATCACATTACATGGCAATGCAATGCACAGTTGCTGAAGTTGAACCAAAATGAGCTTGTAATCTGGCTTCTGCAACTTTGAACATGAAAAATCCAATGAGGAGAAGAAAAGCAAAGCCAAAGAGTCCATCCCAAAATCCGACAAACAAGCAAAATGAACAAAAAACATTGAATTCAATTCTTTCTGATTTTAGAAACTGCATTAAAGAAGGGGTGCACCGGTCCTGGAGATACTGCAATACCAGGTCAATGCGTGGAGTGGACAGAGCAAGCTCTTTTTCCATCTCCCTGTTCTAAAAATCCATTTAATATATGGTCCCCAGATAGGGGACGTATCAGATATTAAACTGATAAGAACAGATACTACACTTGATCTTAGCCAAAAGGCCGAGAAGCGATAACCAGAATTGGTTTCAAACTACTGAGCCACTCAAGGATCCTGAAAAGTCCATTTGTGGAGATGAGCTCCTGGACTCCCGTTAAGAAGACATGTTGTCAACCTCTAGATCCCTTACATGCCTGCACTTTTCGGCTTGCTGCTGCTGCAATCCACGCGTTTTAGATCTGCATAACTCCACCTCTTTAAACACAGCACCTTCACCCCCTGCTGTTCCCACCCGCCTCAACACCGTTGGAAGGGAGGAGAACCAATTAAGGCGGGGGGTGGGGTGGAACGAGCAGCTGTCTACCCTTAGCAGGAGGGCTCCTGATTACATACCTCTCCTGCTGCTGCTGCTGCTGGCTGTCCAGCAGCAGACTGAAGGTGGCTGCTGCTGTGCACAGGTATATAAAGGCTCAGAGCCTATTATGACACGCGCAGCCAGCGTTCCATTGCCACATTCCATCTACTGCAGGCAGGATACCTGGCTGGCTGAATGTCGCTGAGAAGCTCACAGAGACCGCCATAAGCAACAGTTTAACAGAATGCCACAGACTAATCAACCAAACTTTTTGGGTTGGGTTCTCTTTTATAGTCTGCAGGCATTAAATGAAAGAAGTCAGTGTTCCAGCAGAAGGAGACAACGTTTCAGAAAAGGCATTGTAGCAAACCAAAAAAGAAATTTTAAGCGCAGCAGAGTAACCAGCGCACATACCTGTTAGCTCAGGTGAGTTTAAAAGGCTGCTGTTGATAACAAGGGCATTTGCTAAATAGATGGTGTGTGTGCAACAATATACTGAAAGGTCAATTATATTGTGCAGCTTATCTCACCACCTGTAGTTATTTAGGTGAAAGCTCCAAAATGCTTGCCTAATATGTCTGTTTATCCAAAAGGAAGTAAAAAGGGAGAGCTAGAAAGATAGCATTGCATCACATTACATGGCAATGCAATGCACAGTTGCTGAAGTTGAACCAAAATGAGCTTGTAATCTGGCTTCTGCAACTTTGAACATGAAAAATCCAATGAGGAGAAGAAAAGCAAAGCCAAAGAGTCCATCCCAAAATCCGACAAACAAGCAAAATGAACAAAAAACATTGAATTCAATTCTTTCTGATTTTAGAAACTGCATTAAAGAAGGGGTGCACCGGTCCTGGAGATACTGCAATACCAGGTCAATGCGTGGAGTGGACAGAGCAAGCTCTTTTTCCATCTCCCTGTTCTAAAAATCCATTTAATATATGGTCCCCAGATAGGGGACGTATCAGATATTAAACTGATAAGAACAGATACTACACTTGATCTTAGCCAAAAGGCCGAGAAGCGATAACCAGAATTGGTTTCAAACTACGGAGCCACCCAAGGATCCTGAAAAGTCCATTTGTGGAGATGAGCTCCTGGACTCCCGTTAAGAAGACATGTTGTCAACCTCTAGATCCCTTACATGCCTGCACTTTTCGGCTTGCTGCTGCTGCAATCCACGCGTTTTAGATCTGCATAACTCCACCTCTTTAAACACAGCACCTTCACCCCCTGCTGTTCCCACCCGCCTCAACACCGTTGGAAGGGAGGAGAACCAATTAAGGCGGGGGGTGGGGTGGAACGAGCAGCTGTCTACCCTTAGCAGGAGGGCTCCTGATTACATACCTCTCCTGCTGCTGCTGCTGCTGGCTGTCCAGCAGCAGACTGAAGGTGGCTGCTGCTGTGCACAGGTATATAAAGGCTCAGAGCCTATTATGACACGCGCAGCCAGCGTTCCATTGCCACATTCCATCTACTGCAGGCAGGATACCTGGCTGGCTGAATGTCGCTGAGAAGCTCACAGAGACCGCCATAAGCAACAGTTTAACAGAATGCCACAGACTAATCAACCAAACTTTTTGGGTTGGGCTCTCTTTTATAGTCTGCAGGCATTAAATGAAAGAAGTCAGTGTTCCAGCAGAAGGAGACAACGTTTCAGAAAAGGCATTGTAGCAAACCAAAAAAGAAATTTTAAGCGCAGCAGAGTAACCAGCGCACATACCTGTTAGCTCAGGTGAGTTTAAAAGGCTGCTGTTGATAACAAGGGCATTTGCTAAATAGATGGTGTGTGTGCAACAATATACTGAAAGGTCAATTATATTGTGCAGCTTATCTCACCACCTGTAGTTATTTAGGTGAAAGCTCCAAAATGCTTGCCTAATATGTCTGTTTATCCAAAAGGAAGTAAAAAGGGAGAGCTAGAAAGATAGCATTGCATCACATTACATGGCAATGCAATGCACAGTTGCTGAAGTTGAACCAAAATGAGCTTGTAATCTGGCTTCTGCAACTTTGAACATGAAAAATCCAATGAGGAGAAGAAAAGCAAAGCCAAAGAGTCCATCCCAAAATCCGACAAACAAGCAAAATGAACAAAAAACATTGAATTCAATTCTTTCTGATTTTAGAAACTGCATTAAAGAAGGGGTGCACCGGTCCTGGAGATACTGCAATACCAGGTCAATGCGTGGAGTGGACAGAGCAAGCTCTTTTTCCATCTCCTTGTTCTAAAAATCCATTTAATATATGGTCCCCAGATAGGGGACGTATCAGATATTAAACTGATAAGAACAGATACTACACTTGATCTTAGCCAAAAGGCCGAGAAGCGATAACCAGAATTGGTTTCAAACTACGGAGCCACCCAAGGATCCTGAAAAGTCCATTTGTGGAGATGAGCTCCTGGACTCCCGTTAAGAAGACATGTTGTCAACCTCTAGATCCCTTACATGCCTGCACTTTTCGGCTTGCTGCTGCTGCCATCCACGCGTTTTAGATCTGCATAACTCCACCTCTTTAAACACAGCACCTTCACCCCCTGCTGTTCCCACCCGCCTCAACACCGTTGGAAGGGAGGAGAACCAATTAAGGCGGGGGGTGGGGTGGAACGAGCAGCTGTCTACCCTTAGCAGGAGGGCTCCTGATTACATACCTCTCCTGCTGCTGCTGCTGCTGGCTGTCCAGCAGCAGACTGAAGGTGGCTGCTGCTGTGCACAGGTATATAAAGGCTCAGAGCCTATTATGACACGCGCAGCCAGCGTTCCATTGCCACATTCCATCTACTGCAGGCAGGATACCTGGCTGGCTGAATGTCGCTGAGAAGCTCACAGAGACCGCCATAAGCAACAGTTTAACAGAATGCCACAGACTAATCAACCAAACTTTTTGGGTTGGGTTCTCTTTTATAGTCTGCAGGCATTAAATGAAAGAAGTCAGTGTTCCAGCAGAAGGAGACAACGTTTCAGAAAAGGCATTGTAGCAAACCAAAAAAGAAATTTTAAGCGCAGCAGAGTAACCAGCGCACATACCTGTTAGCTCAGGTGAGTTTAAAAGGCTGCTGTTGATAACAAGGGCATTTGCTAAATAGATGGTGTGTGTGCAACAATATACTGAAAGGTCAATTATATTGTGCAGCTTATCTCACCACCTGTAGTTATTTAGGTGAAAGCTCCAAAATGCTTGCCTAATATGTCTGTTTATCCAAAAGGAAGTAAAAAGGGAGAGCTAGAAAGATAGCATTGCATCACATTACATGGCAATGCAATGCACAGTTGCTGAAGTTGAACCAAAATGAGCTTGTAATCTGGCTTCTGCAACTTTGAACATGAAAAATCCAATGAGGAGAAGAAAAGCAAAGCCAAAGAGTCCATCCCAAAATCCGACAAACAAGCAAAATGAACAAAAAACATTGAATTCAATTCTTTCTGATTTTAGAAACTGCATTAAAGAAGGGGTGCACCGGTCCTGGAGATGCTGCAATACCAGGTCAATGCGTGGAGTGGACAGAGCAAGCTCTTTATCCATCTCCCTGTTCTAAAAATCCATTTAATATATGGTCCCCAGATAGGGGACGTATCAGATATTAAACTGATAAGAACAGATACTACACTTGATCTTAGCCAAAAGGCCGAGAAGCGATAACCAGAATTGGTTTCAAACTACGGAGCCACCCAAGGATCCTGAAAAGTCCATTTGTGGAGATGAGCTCCTGGACTCCCGTTAAGAAGACATGTTGTCAACCTCTAGATCCCTTACATGCCTGCACTTTTCGGCTTGCTGCTGCTGCAATCCACGCGTTTTAGATCTGCATAACTCCACCTCTTTAAACACAGCACCTTCACCCCCTGCTGTTCCCACCCGCCTCAACACCGTTGGAAGGGAGGAGAACCAATTAAGGCGGGGGGTGGGGTGGAACGAGCAGCTGTCTACCCTTAGCAGGAGGGCTCCTGATTACATACCTCTCCTGCTGCTGCTGCTGCTGGCTGTCCAGCAGCAGACTGAAGGTGGCTGCTGCTGTGCACAGGTATATAAAGGCTCAGAGCCTATTATGACACGCGCAGCCAGCGTTCCATTGCCACATTCCATCTACTGCAGGCAGGATACCTGGCTGGCTGAATGTCGCTGAGAAGCTCACAGAGACCGCCATAAGCAACAGTTTAACAGAATGCCACAGACTAATCAACCAAACTTTTTGGGTTGGGTTCTCTTTTATAGTCTGCAGGCATTAAATGAAAGAAGTCAGTGTTCCAGCAGAAGGAGACAACGTTTCAGAAAAGGCATTGTAGCAAACCAAAAAAGAAATTTTAAGCGCAGCAGAGTAACCAGCGCACATACCTGTTAGCTCAGGTGAGTTTAAAAGGCTGCTGTTGATAACAAGGGCATTTGCTAAATAGATGGTGTGTGTGCAACAATATACTGAAAGGTCAATTATATTGTGCAGCTTATCTCACCACCTGTAGTTATTTAGGTGAAAGCTCCAAAATGCTTGCCTAATATGTCTGTTTATCCAAAAGGAAGTAAAAAGGGAGAGCTAGAAAGATAGCATTGCATCACATTACATGGCAATGCAATGCACAGTTGCTGAAGTTGAACCAAAATGAGCTTGTAATCTGGCTTCTGCAACTTTGAACATGAAAAATCCAATGAGGAGAAGAAAAGCAAAGCCAAAGAGTCCATCCCAAAATCCGACAAACAAGCAAAATGAACAAAAAACATTGAATTCAATTCTTTCTGATTTTAGAAACTGCATTAAAGAAG
Source organism: Phyllobates terribilis (assembly GCF_046119375.1). Classification (NCBI taxonomy): domain Eukaryota; kingdom Metazoa; phylum Chordata; class Amphibia; order Anura; family Dendrobatidae; genus Phyllobates; species Phyllobates terribilis. The sequence goes on from NW_027362765.1 coordinate 654,176,457, forward strand.
GGGTGCACCGGTCCTGGAGATACTGCAATACCAGGTCAATGCGTGGAGTGGACAGAGCAAGCTCTTTTTCCATCTCCCTGTTCTAAAAATCCATTTAATATATGGTCCCCAGATAGGGGACGTATCAGATATTAAACTGATAAGAACAGATTTTTTTTTTTTTTTTTTTTTTTTCTTTTTTTTTTTCCAAACACTCAGAAATTAAGTTTTATAATCTTAAATCGTATATCACCAAACTCAAGATTTTAGTTCCATCATCGTGTTTAGATATTATATTTATATTTTTTCATTTGAATTAATATATATAAAGTTAAACATAACAATTCCTTTGCAGTTTCAACAGTTTCCAAACAAATCACCACTGACATTACTTCACCCGGTTTCCCAAACTAAATATCCCCTTTTTCTCTTTTACTTTCCTCCCAACAAAACCCCTTAACTTCTTTTCTTCCTCCTCATGCTCTAACCGCATCTGTTCCCTATCATACTCTTCCTCATCATCTCTGAAAGTCACCACCTTCTCCAACACTTTACCCTTTTCCTCTTTTACTTCTTTCTTTTCACCAGATACTTTCCTTGATCCACAATTTTCCTGTACCGTTACCTTTTTCTTCAATTTCACCTTTAAACTTTCAACTTCTTTTCCCTGCTTATTCTCCTCTATAATTATGGCATCAACTTCCTTCTTCATTTTATCACCAATATCTTCCTTTTGTCCTCCAAAGTTCTTTTCAAAAGTTCCTTTGCTGCTTTCCATGTAACAATACCCAGAACTCCCGTTTACCATAATCCTCCCATTATGCAAATTTTCTTCTCCTGTTGTCCACACCAAAAAACGTCTCTTTCCATTCCAAATACCAACTTTGTTCCTGTATAATTTCTGAAACTTTACCATCTTACATTTAGATTCCAAAAAAACCATTATCTCCTCTATTTCCACAAACGGATTGTCCATGTAAATTATCACACTCTTCGGTTTCCCCATGAATGATGCACTTACTCCAATTTTCCCAGAATCCTCTTCACTCCAGCCTTTGAAAAAATGAATGCACTTTTCCTCAGAAACTAGAGTCACATCACAAACTTTACCTTGCTTTATTTCTTGCATACAGTAGATATCCTTCTCCAAAACTTCATATTTCCTCAAAATTTCCAGAATCCATTTTTCTTCCAAAAAAGTTTCTTCCATCTCCCGTTTCACAAAAAAACGTAAGCATCTCTTCTTTTTCCAAAACTCCATCTCAACGATCCGTTTTCCTTCCGTTTTTTCCTTTTAATCCTCCAAATGTTGCCACCACAGCTATGTGTGGCGACAGTTGCCCCCCACAGCTATGTGTGGTGACAAGGTGATCGCCTCTCGTTGCCCAGGGACTAATCCGACTCCCTAATAGCAGCAGGGGGGTTTAGCTCCACCGATAAGTGTAGCGATCCCCCCAGGCCAAGGAGCCGGGTACCCCAAGCGCCTCCCAGCCAAGACCAAGGCAGAAACCGCTAGATCACTGCACTTGATCTTAGCCAAAAGGCCGAGAAGCGATAACCAGAATTGGTTTCAAACTACGGAGCCACCCAAGGATCCTGAAAAGTCCATTTGTGGAGATGAGCTCCTGGACTCCCGTTAAGAAGACATGTTGTCAACCTCTAGATCCCTTACATGCCTGCACTTTTCGGCTTGCTGCTGCTGCAATCCACGCGTTTTAGATCTGCATAACTCCACCTCTTTAAACACAGCACCTTCACCCCCTGCTGTTCCCACCCGCCTCAACACCGTTGGAAGGGAGGAGAACCAATTAAGGCGGGGGGTGGGGTGGAACGAGCAGCTGTCTACCCTTAGCAGGAGGGCTCCTGATTACATACCTCTCCTGCTGCTGCTGCTGGCTGTCCAGCAGCAGACTGAAGGTGGCTGCTGCTGTGCACAGGTATATAAAGGCTCAGAGCCTATTATGACACGCGCAGCCAGCGTTCCATTGCCACATTCCATCTACTGCAGGCAGGATACCTGGCTGGCTGAATGTCGCTGAGAAGCTCACAGAGACCGCCATAAGCAACAGTTTAACAGAATGCCACAGACTAATCAACCAAACTTTTTGGGTTGGGTTCTCTTTTATAGTCTGCAGGCATTAAATGAAAGAAGTCAGTGTTCCAGCAGAAGGAGACAACGTTTCAGAAAAGGCATTGTAGCAAACCAAAAAAGAAATTTTAAGCGCAGCAGAGTAACCAGCGCACATACCTGTTAGCTCAGGTGAGTTTAAAAGGCTGCTGTTGATAACAAGGGCATTTGCTAAATAGATGGTGTGTGTGCAACAATATACTGAAAGGTCAATTATATTGTGCAGCTTATCTCACCACCTGTAGTTATTTAGGTGAAAGCTCCAAAATGCTTGCCTAATATGTCTGTTTATCCAAAAGGAAGTAAAAAGGGAGAGCTAGAAAGATAGCATTGCATCACATTACATGGCAATGCAATGCACAGTTGCTGAAGTTGAACCAAAATGAGCTTGTAATCTGGCTTCTGCAACTTTGAACATGAAAAATCCAATGAGGAGAAGAAAAGCAAAGCCAAAGAGTCCATCCCAAAATCCGACAAACAAGCAAAATGAACAAAAAACATTGAATTCAATTCTTTCTGATTTTAGAAACTGCATTAAAGAAGGGGTGCACCGGTCCTGGAGATACTGCAATACCAGGTCAATGCGTGGAGTGGACAGAGCAAGCTCTTTTTCCATCTCCCTGTTCTAAAAATCCATTTAATATATGGTCCCCAGATAGGGGACGTATCAGATATTAAACTGATAAGAACAGATTTTTTTTTGATTGAAGCTGCATCCAAGGCACTGAAAAATGTGACCGAAGTCACACCAAAACAGCGCACGAGGCGAGGATTCATGTGGACCCTTCCCGGAGGAGAGGATCCCCAATAAACCATCCCCATCCCTCCGAGCCAGAAGGCCACAGCGAGGGTCAGGGATCTCCGATGCTCTCCCTAGCCGAAGCCGGAGAAGAGCCGTTTTCGTGCTCCCAGCTTCCATCTAGGCTGCCACCCTAGTGGAGCTGGAGCCTGTGTTGGTTTCTCAGCCCAAAGCTGACCGGACCTCCGACCGGGTTTATAAAAATTCCCCTTCCTAGCCCGGAGGCCAGGAATAGGGGGGGTTGCTCAGAAAGTATGATTGGCAAAGGTGCGGCGTGCAACGAAGCCAAGTCTTTCTGGGGTTCCCAGTCCCAGTAAGCTTGGACTCCCACCAGGGCGCCTACTCCTGGGGCACATTGCTCCAAAGCCCTCACACTTACCCAGCCTAGTGACTTCGATCCTGGAGGGCCATGTTTTCCATCAGATAACTCTATGAGCCACCTGGCGTACTAACAAGTGCACCAAACCAGTGTGTAATATGCATCAATTTACTAGGGCAGCCCAAGGACAAAACTGCCTTTTCAAAAGATACTACACTTGATCTTAGCCAAAAGGCCGAGAAGCGATAACCAGAATTGGTTTCAAACTACGGAGCCACCCAAGGATCCTGAAAAGTCCATTTGTGGAGATGAGCTCCTGGACTCCCGTTAAGAAGACATGTTGTCAACCTCTAGATCCCTTACATGCCTGCACTTTTCGGCTTGCTGCTGCTGCAATCCACGCGTTTTAGATCTGCATAACTCCACCTCTTTAAACACAGCACCTTCACCCCCTGCTGTTCCCACCCGCCTCAACACCGTTGGAAGGGAGGAGAACCAATTAAGGCGGGGGGTGGGGTGGAACGAGCAGCTGTCTACCCTTAGCAGGAGGGCTCCTGATTACATACCTCTCCTGCTGCTGCTGCTGCTGGCTGTCCAGCAGCAGACTGAAGGTGGCTGCTGCTGTGCACAGGTATATAAAGGCTCAGAGCCTATTATGACACGCGCAGCCAGCGTTCCATTGCCACATTCCATCTACTGCAGGCAGGATACCTGGCTGGCTGAATGTCGCTGAGAAGCTCACAGAGACCGCCATAAGCAACAGTTTAACAGAATGCCACAGACTAATCAACCAAACTTTTTGGGTTGGGTTCTCTTTTATAGTCTGCAGGCATTAAATGAAAGAAGTCAGTGTTCCAGCAGAAGGAGACAACGTTTCAGAAAAGGCATTGTAGCAAACCAAAAAAGAAATTTTAAGCGCAGCAGAGTAACCAGCGCACATACCTGTTAGCTCAGGTGAGTTTAAAAGGCTGCTGTTGATAACAAGGGCATTTGCTAAATAGATGGTGTGTGTGCAACAATATACTGAAAGGTCAATTATATTGTGCAGCTTATCTCACCACCTGTAGTTATTTGGGTGAAAGCTCCAAAATGCTTGCCTAATATGTCTGTTTATCCAAAAGGAAGTAAAAAGGGAGAGCTAGAAAGATAGCATTGCATCACATTACATGGCAATGCAATGCACAGTTGCTGAAGTTGAACCAAAATGAGCTTGTAATCTGGCTTCTGCAACTTTGAACATGAAAAATCCAATGAGGAGAAGAAAAGCAAAGCCAAAGAGTCCATCCCAAAATCCCACAAACAAGCAAAATGAACAAAAAACATTGAATTCAATTCTTTCTGATTTTAGAAACTGCATTAAAGAAGGGGTGCACCGGTCCTGGAGATACTGCAATACCAGGTCAATGCGTGGAGTGGACAGAGCAAGCTCTTTTTCCATCTCCCTGTTCTAAAAATCCATTTAATATATGGTCCCCAGATAGGGGACGTATCAGATATTAAACTGATAAGAACAGATTTTTTTTTTTTTTCCAAACACTCAGAAATTAAGTTTTATAATCTTAAATCATATATCACTAAACTCAAGATTTTAGTTCCATCATCGTTTTTAGATATTATATTTATATTTTTTCATTTGAATTAATATATATAAAGTTAAACATAACAATTCCTTTACAGTTTCAACAGTTTCCAAACAAATCACAACTGACATTACTTCACCCGGTTTCCCAAACTAAATATCCCCTTTTTCCCTTTTACTTTCCTCCCAACAAAACCCCTTAACTTCTTTTCTTCCTCCTCATGCTCTAACCGCATCTGTTCCCAATCATACTCTTCCTCATCATCTCTGAAAGTCACCACCTTCTCCAAAACTTTACCCTTTTCCTCTTTTACTTCTTTCTTTTCACCAGATACTTTCCTTGATCCACAATTTTCCTGTACCGTTACCTATTTCTTCACCTTTAAACTTTCAACTTCTTTTCCCTGCTTATTCTCCTCTATAATTATCGCATCAACTTCCTTCTTCATTTTATCACCAATATCTTCCTTTTGTCCTCCAAAGTTCTTTTCAAAAGTTCCTTTGCTGCTTTCCATGTAACAATACCCAGAACTCCCGCTTACCATAATCCTCCCATTATGCAAATTTTCTTCTCCTGTTGTCCACACCAAAAAACGTCTCTTTCCGTTCCAAATACCAACTTTGTTCCTGTATAATTTCTGAAACTTTAACATCTTACATTTAGATTCCAAAAAAACCATTATCTCCTCTATTTCCACAAACGGATTGTCCATGTAAATTATCACACTCTTCGGTTTCCCCATGAATGATGCACTTACTCCAATTTTCCCAGAATCCTCTTCACTCCAGCATTTGAAAAAATGAATGCACTTTTCCTCAGAAACTAGAGTCACATCACAAACTTTACCTTGCTTTATTTCTTGCATACAGTAGATATCCTTCTCCAAAACTTCATGTTTCCTCAAAATTTCCAGAATCCATTTTTCTTCCAAAAAAGTTGCTTCCGTCTCCCGTTTCACAAAAAAACGTAAGCATCTCTTCTTTTTCCAAAACTCCATCTCAACAATCCGTTTTCCTTCCGTTTTTCCTTTTAATCCTCCAAATGTTGCCACCACAGCTATGTGTGGCGACAGTTGCCCCCCACAGCTATGTGTGGTGACAAGGTGATCGCCTCTCGTTGCCCAGGGACTAATCCGACTCCCTAATAGCAGCAGGGGGGTTTAGCTTCACCGAAGAGTGTAGCGATCCCCCCAGGCCAAGGAGCCGGGTACCCCAAGCACCTCCCAGTCAAGACCAATGCAGCAACCGCTAGATCACTGCACTTGATCTTAGCCAAAAGGCCGAGAAGCGATAACCAGAATTGGTTTCAAACTACGGAGCCACCCAAGGATCCTGAAAAGTCCATTTGTGGAGATGAGCTCCTGGACTCCCGTTAAGAAGACATGTTGTCAACCTCTAGATCCCTTACATGCCTGCACTTTTCGGCTTGCTGCTGCTGCAATCCACGCGTTTTAGATCTGCATAACTCCACCTCTTTAAACACAGCACCTTCACCCCCTGCTGTTCCCACCCGCCTCAACACCGTTGGAAGGGAGGAGAACCAATTAAGGCGGGGGGTGGGGTGGAACGAGCAGCTGTCTACCCTTAGCAGGAGGGCTCCTGATTACATACCTCTCCTGCTGCTGCTGCTGCTGCTGGCTGTCCAGCAGCAGACTGAAGGTGGCTGCTGCTGTGCACAGGTATATAAAGGCTCAGAGCCTATTATGACACGCGCAGCCAGCGTTCCATTGCCACATTCCATCTACTGCAGGCAGGATACCTGGCTGGCTGAATGTCGCTGAGAAGCTCACAGAGACCGCCATAAGCAACAGTTTAACAGAATGCCACAGACTAATCAACCAAACTTTTTGGGTTGGGTTCTCTTTTATAGTCTGCAGGCATTAAATGAAAGAAGTCAGTGTTCCAGCAGAAGGAGACAACGTTTCAGAAAAGGCATTGTAGCAAACCAAAAAAGAAATTTTAAGCGCAGCAGAGTAACCAGCGCACATACCTTTTAGCTCAGGTGAGTTTAAAAGGCTGCTGTTGATAACAAGGGCATTTGCTAAGTAGATGGTGTGTGTGCAACAATATACTGAAAGGTCAATTATATTGTGCAGCTTATCTCACCACCTGTAGTTATTTAGGTGAAAGCTCCAAAATGCTTGCCTAATATGTCTGTTTATCCAAAAGGAAGTAGAAAGGGAGAGCTAGAAAGATAGCATTGCATCACATTACATGGCAATGCAATGCACAGTTGCTGAAGTTGAACCAAAATGAGCTTGTAATCTGGCTTCTGCAACTTTGAACATGAAAAATCCAATGAGGAGAAGAAAAGCAAAGCCAAAGAGTCCATCCCAAAATCCAACAAACAAGCAAAATGAACAAAAAACATTGAATTCAATTCTTTCTGATTTTAGAAACTGCATTAAAGAAGGGGTGCACCGGTCCTGGAGATACTGCAATACCAGGTCAATGCGTGAGGTGGACAGAGCAAGCTCTTTTTCCATCTCCCTGTTCTAAAAATCCATTTAATATATGGTCCCCAGATAGGGGACGTATCAGATATTAAACTGATAAGAACAGATACTACACTTGATCTTAGCCAAAAGGCCGAGAAGCGATAACCAGAATTGGTTTCAAACTACGGAGCCACCCAAGGATCCTGAAAAGTCCATTTGTGGAGATGAGCTCCTGGACTCCCGTTAAGAAGACATGTTGTCAACCTCTAGATCCCTTACATGCCTGCACTTTTCGGCTTGCTGCTGCTGCTATCCACGCGTTTTAGATCTGCATAACTCCACCTCTTTAAACACAGCACCTTCACCCCCTGCTGTTCCCACCCGCCTCAACACCGTTGGAAGGGAGGAGAACCAATTAAGGCGGGGGGTGGGGTGGAACGAGCAGCTGTCTACCCTTAGCAGGAGGGCTCCTGATTACATACCTCTCCTGCTGCTGCTGCTGCTGCTGGCTGTCCAGCAGCAGACTGAAGGTGGCTGCTGCTGTGCACAGGTATATAAAGGCTCAGAGCCTATTATGACACGCGCAGCCAGCGTTCCATTGCCACATTCCATCTACTGCAGGCAGGATACCTGGCTGGCTGAATGTCGCTGAGAAGCTCACAGAGACCGCCATAAGCAACAGTTTAACAGAATGCCACAGACTAATCAACCAAACTTTTTGGGTTGGGCTCTCTTTTATAGTCTGCAGGCATTAAATGAAAGAAGTCAGTGTTCCAGCAGAAGGAGACAACGTTTCAGAAAAGGCATTGTAGCAAACCAAAAAAGAAATTTTAAGCGCAGCAGAGTAACCAGCGCACATACCTGTTAGCTCAGGTGAGTTTAAAAGGCTGCTGTTGATAACAAGGGCATTTGCTAAATAGATGGTGTGTGTGCAACAATATACTGAAAGGTCAATTATATTGTGCAGCTTATCTCACCACCTGTAGTTATTTAGGTGAAAGCTCCAAAATGCTTGCCTAATATGTCTGTTTATCCAAAAGGAAGTAAAAAGGGAGAGCTAGAAAGATAGCATTGCATCACATTACATGGCAATGCAATGCACAGTTGCTGAAGTTGAACCAAAATGAGCTTGTAATCTGGCTTCTGCAACTTTGAACATGAAAAATCCAATGAGGAGAAGAAAAGCAAAGCCAAAGAGTCCATCCCAAAATCCGACAAACAAGCAAAATGAACAAAAAACATTGAATTCAATTCTTTCTGATTTTAGAAACTGCATTAAAGAAGGGGTGCACCGGTCCTGGAGATACTGCAATACCAGGTCAATGCGTGGAGTGGACAGAGCAAGCTCTTTTTCCATCTCCCTGTTCTAAAAATCCATTTAATATATGGTCCCCAGATAGGGGACGTATCAGATATTAAACTGATAAGAACAGATACTACACTTGATCTTAGCCAAAAGGCCGAGAAGCGATAACCAGAATTGGTTTCAAACTACGGAGCCACCCAAGGATCCTGAAAAGTCCATTTGTGGAGATGAGCTCCTGGACTCCCGTTAAGAAGACATGTTGTCAACCTCTAGATCCCTTACATGCCTGCACTTTTCGGCTTGCTGCTGCTGCAATCCACGCGTTTTAGATCTGCATAACTCCACCTCTTTAAACACAGCACCTTCACCCCCTGCTGTTCCCACCCGCCTCAACACCGTTGGAAGGGAGGAGAACCAATTAAGGCGGCGGGAGGGGTGGAAGGAGCAGCTGTCTACCCTTAGCAGGAGGGCTCCTGATTACATACCTCTCCTGCTGCTGCTGCTGCTGCTGGCTGTCCAGCAGCAGACTGAAGGTGGCTGCTGCTGTGCACAGGTATATAAAGGCTCAGAGCCTATTATGACACGCGCAGCCAGCGTTCCATTGACACATTCCATCTACTGCAGGCAGGATACCTGGCTGGCTGAATGTCGCTGAGAAGCTCACAGAGACCGCCATAAGCAACAGTTTAACAGAATGCCACAGACTAATCAACCAAACTTTTTGGGTTGGGTTCTCTTTTATAGTCTGCAGGCATTAAATGAAAGAAGTCAGTGTTCCAGCAGAAGGAGACAACGTTTCAGAAAAGGCATTGTAGCAAACCAAAAAAGAAATTTTAAGCGCAGCAGAGTAACCAGCGCACATACCTGTTAGCTCAGGTGAGTTTAAAAGGCTGCTGTTGATAATAAGGGCATTTGCTAAATAGATGGTGTGTGTGCAACAATATACTGAAAGGTCAATTATATTGTGCAGCTTATCTCACCACCTGTAGTTATTTAGGTGAAAGCTCCAAAATGCTTGCCTAATATGTCTGTTTATCCAAAAGGAAGTAAAAAGGGAGAGCTAGAAAGATAGCATTGCATCACATTACATGGCAATGCAATGCACAGTTGCTGAAGTTGAACCAAAATGAGCTTGTAATCTGGCTTCTGCAACTTTGAACATGAAAAATCCAATGAGGAGAAGAAAAGCAAAGCCAAAGAGTCCATCCCAAAATCCGACAAACAAGCAAAATGAACAAAAAACATTGAATTCAATTCTTTCTGATTTTAGAAACTGCATTAAAGAAGGGGTGCACCGGTCCTGGAGATACTGCAATACCAGGTCAATGCGTGGAGTGGACAGAGCAAGCTCTTTTTCTATCTCCCTGTTCTAAAAATCCATTTAATATATGGTCCCCAGATAGGGGACGTATCAGATATTAAACTGATAAGAACAGATTCTACACTTGATCTTAGCCAAAAGGCCGAGAAGCGATAACCAGAATTGGTTTCAAACTACGGAGCCACCCAAGGATCCTGAAAAGTCCATTTGTGGAGATGAGCTCCTGGACTCCCGTTAAGAAGACATGTTGTCAACCTCTAGATCCCTTACATGCCTGCACTTTTCGGCTTGCTGCTGCTGCAATCCACGCGTTTTAGATCTGCATAACTCCACCTCTTTAAACACAGCACCTTCACCCCCTGCTGTTCCCACCCGCCTCAACACCGTTGGAAGGGAGGAGAACCAATTAAGGCGGGGGGTGGGGTGGAACGAGCAGCTGTCTACCCTTAGCAGGAGGGCTCCTGATTACATACCTCTCCTGCTGCTGCTGCTGCTGGCTGTCCAGCAGCAGACTGAAGGTGGCTGCTGCTGTGCACAGGTATATAAAGGCTCAGAGCCTATTATGACACGCGCAGCCAGCGTTCCATTGCCACATTCCATCTACTGCAGGCAGGATACCTGGCTGGCTGAATGTCGCTGAGAAGCTCACAGAGACCGCCATAAGCAACAGTTTAACAGAATGCCACAGACTAATCAACCAAACTTTTTGGGTTGGGTTCTCTTTTATAGTCTGCAGGCATTAAATGAAAGAAGTCAGTGTTCCAGCAGAAGGAGACAACGTTTCAGAAAAGGCATTGTAGCAAACCAAAAAAGAAATTTTAAGCGCAGCAGAGTAACCAGCGCACATACCTGTTAGCTCAGGTGAGTTTAAAAGGCTGCTGTTGATAACAAGGGCATTTGCTAAATAGATGGTGTGTGTGCAACAATATACTGAAAGGTCAATTATATTGTGCAGCTTATCTCACCACCTGTAGTTATTTAGGTGAAAGCTCCAAAATGCTTGCCTAATATGTCTGTTTATCGAAAAGGAAGTAAAAAGGGAGAGCTAGAAAGATAGCATTGCATCACATTACATGGCAATGCAATGCACAGTTGCTGAAGTTGAACCAAAATGAGCTTGTAATCTGGCTTCTGCAACTTTGAACATGAAAAATCCAATGAGGAGAAGAAAAGCAAAGCCAAAGAGTCCATCCCAAAATCCGACAAACAAGCAAAATGAACAAAAAACATTGAATTCAATTCTTTCTGATTTTAGAAACTGCATTAAAGAAGGGGTGCACCGGTCCTGGAGATACTGCAATACCAGGTCAATGCGTGGAGTGGACAGAGCAAGCTCTTTTTCCATCTCCCTGTTCTAAAAATCCATTTAATATATGGTCCCCAGATAGGGGACGTATCAGATATTAAACTGATAAGAACAGATACTACACTTGATCTTAGCCAAAAGGCCGAGAAGCGATAACCAGAATTGGTTTCAAACTACGGAGCCACCCAAGGATCCTGAAAAGTCCATTTGTGGAGATGAGCTCCTGGACTCCCGTTAAGAAGACATGTTGTCAACCTCTAGATCCCTTACATGCCTGCACTTTTCGGCTTGCTGCTGCTGCAATCCACGCGTTTTAGATCTGCATAACTCCACCTCTTTAAACACAGCACCTTCACCCCCTGCTGTTCCCACCCGCCTCAACACCGTTGGAAGGGAGGAGAACCAATTAAGGCGGGGGGTGGGGTGGAACGAGCAGCTGTCTACCCTTAGCAGGAGGGCTCCTGATTACATACCTCTCCTGCTGCTGCTGCTGCTGGCTGTCCAGCAGCAGACTGAAGGTGGCTGCTGCTGTGCACAGGTATATAAAGGCTCAGAGCCTATTATGACACGCGCAGCCAGCGTTCCATTGCCACATTCCATCTACTGCAGGCAGGATACCTGGCTGGCTGAATGTCGCTGAGAAGCTCACAGAGACCGCCATAAGCAACAGTTTAACAGAATGCCACAGACTAATCAACCAAACTTTTTGGGTTGGGTTCTCTTTTATAGTCTGCAGGCATTAAATGAAAGAAGTCAGTGTTCCAGCAGAAGGAGACAACGTTTCAGAAAAGGCATTGTAGCAAACCAAAAAAGAAATTTTAAGCGCAGCAGAGTAACCAGCGCACATACCTGTTAGCTCAGGTGAGTTTAAAAGGCTGCTGTTGATAACAAGGGCATTTGCTAAATAGATGGTGTGTGTGCAACAATATACTGAAAGGTCAATTATATTGTGCAGCTTATCTCACCACCTGTAGTTATTTAGGTGAAAGCTCCAAAATGCTTGCCTAATATGTCTGTTTATCCAAAAGGAAGTAAAAAGGGAGAGCTAGAAAGATAGCATTGCATCACATTACATGGCAATGCAATGCACAGTTGCTGAAGTTGAACCAAAATGAGCTTGTAATCTGGCTTCTGCAACTTTGAACATGAAAAATCCAATGAGGAGAAGAAAAGCAAAGCCAAAGAGTCCATCCCAAAATCCGACAAACAAGCAAAATGAACAAAAAACATTGAATTCAATTCTTTCTGATTTTAGAAACTGCATTAAAGAAGGGGTGCACCGGTCCTGGAGATACTGCAATACCAGGTCAATGCGTGGAGTGGACAGAGCAAGCTCTTTTTCCATCTCCCTGTTCTAAAAATCCATTTAATATATGGTCCCCAGATAGGGGACGTATCAGATATTAAACTGATAAGAACAGATACTACACTTGATCTTAGCCAAAAGGCCGAGAAGCGATAACCAGAATTGGTTTCAAACTACGGAGCCACCCAAGGATCCTGAAAAGTCCATTTGTGGAGATGAGCTCCTGGACTCCCGTTAAGAAGACATGTTGTCAACCTCTAGATCCCTTACATGCCTGCACTTTTCGGCTTGCTGCTGCTGCAATCCACGCGTTTTAGATCTGCATAACTCCACCTCTTTAAACACAGCACCTTCACCCCCTGCTGTTCCCACCCGCCTCAACACCGTTGGAAGGGAGGAGAACCAATTAAGGCGGGGGGTGGGGTGGAACGAGCAGCTGTCTACCCTTAGCAGGAGGGCTCCTGATTACATACCTCTCCTGCTGCTGCTGCTGCTGGCTGTCCAGCAGCAGACTGAAGGTGGCTGCTGCTGTGCACAGATATATAAAGGCTCAGAGCCTATTATGACACGCGCAGCCAGCGTTCCATTGCCACATTCCATCTACTGCAGGCAGGATACCTGGCTGGCTGAATGTCGCTGAGAAGCTCACAGAGACCGCCATAAGCAACAGTTTAACAGAATGCCACAGACTAATCAACCAAACTTTTTGGGTTGGGTTCTCTTTTATAGTCTGCAGGCATTAAATGAAAGAAGTCAGTGTTCCAGCAGAAGGAGACAACGTTTCAGAAAAGGCATTGTAGCAAACCAAAAAAGAAATTTTAAGCGCAGCAGAGTAACCAGCGCACATACCTGTTAGCTCAGGTGAGTTTAAAAGGCTGCTGTTGATAACAAGGGCATTTGCTAAATAGATGGTGTGTGTGCAACAATATACTGAAAGGTCAATTATATTGTGCAGCTTATCTCACCACCTGTAGTTATTTAGGTGAAAGCTCCAAAATGCTTGCCTAATATGTCTGTTTATCCAAAAGGAAGTAAAAAGGGAGAGCTAGAAAGATAGCATTGCATCACATTACATGGCAATGCAATGCACAGTTGCTGAAGTTGAACCAAAATGAGCTTGTAATCTGGCTTCTGCAACTTTGAACATGAAAAATCCAATGAGGAGAAGAAAAGCAAAGCCAAAGAGTCCATCCCAAAATCCGACAAACAAGCAAAATGAACAAAAAACATTGAATTCAATTCTTTCTGATTTTAGAAACTGCATTAAAGAAGGGGTGCACCGGTCCTGGAGATACTGCAATACCAGGTCAATGCGTGGAGTGGACAGAGCAAGCTCTTTTTCCATCTCCCTGTTCTAAAAATCCATTTAATATATGGTCCCCAGATAGGGGACGTATCAGATATTAAACTGATAAGAACAGATACTACACTTGATCTTAGCCAAAAGGCCGAGAAGCGATAACCAGAATTGGTTTCAAACTACGGAGCCACCCAAGGATCCTGAAAAGTCCATTTGTGGAGATGAGCTCCTGGACTCCCGTTAAGAAGACATGTTGTCAACCTCTAGATCCCTTACATGCCTGCACTTTTCGGCTTGCTGCTGCTGCAATCCACGCGTTTTAGATCTGCATAACTCCACCTCTTTAAACACAGCACCTTCACCCCCTGCTGTTCCCACCCGCCTCAACACCGTTGGAAGGGAGGAGAACCAATTAAGGCGGGGGGTGGGGTGGAACGAGCAGCTGTCTACCCTTAGCAGGAGGGCTCCTGATTACATACCTCTCCTGCTGCTGCTGCTGCTGGCTGTCCAGCAGCAGACTGAAGGTGGCTGCTGCTGTGCACAGGTATATAAAGGCTCAGAGCCTATTATGACACGCGCAGCCAGCGTTCCATTGCCACATTCCATCTACTGCAGGCAGGATACCTGGCTGGCTGAATGTCGCTGAGAAGCTCACAGAGACCGCCATAAGCAACAGTTTAACAGAATGCCACAGACTAATCAACCAAACTTTTTGGGTTGGGTTCTCTTTTATAGTCTGCAGGCATTAAATGAAAGAAGTCAGTGTTCCAGCAGAAGGAGACAACGTTTCAGAAAAGGCATTGTAGCAAACCAAAAAAGAAATTTTAAGCGCAGCAGAGTAACCAGCGCACATACCTGTTAGCTCAGGTGAGTTTAAAAGGCTGCTGTTGATAACAAGGGCATTTGCTAAATAGATGGTGTGTGTGCAACAATATACTGAAAGGTCAATTATATTGTGCAGCTTATCTCACCACCTGTAGTTATTTAGGTGAAAGCTCCAAAATGCTTGCCTAATATGTCTGTTTATCCAAAAGGAAGTAAAAAGGGAGAGCTAGAAAGATAGCATTGCATCACATTACATGGCAATGCAATGCACAGTTGCTGAAGTTGAACCAAAATGAGCTTGTAATCTGGCTTCTGCAACTTTGAACATGAAAAATCCAATGAGGAGAAGAAAAGCAAAGCCAAAGAGTCCATCCCAAAATCCGACAAACAAGCAAAATGAACAAAAAACATTGAATTCAATTCTTTCTGATTTTAGAAACTGCATTAAAGAAGGGGTGCACCGGTCCTGGAGATACTGCAATACCAGGTCAATGCGTGGAGTGGACAGAGCAAGCTCTTTTTCCATCTCCCTTTTCTAAAAATCCATTTAATATATGGTCCCCAGATAGGGGACGTATCAGATATTAAACTGATAAGAACAGATACTACACTTGATCTTAGCCAAAAGGCCGAGAAGCGATAACCAGAATTGGTTTCAAACTACGGAGCCACCCAAGGATCCTGAAAAGTCCATTTGTGGAGATGAGCTCCTGGACTCCCGTTAAGAAGACATGTTGTCAACCTCTAGATCCCTTACATGCCTGCTAAGGGTAGACAGCTGCTCGTTCCACCCCACCCCCCGCCTTAATTGGTTCTCCTCCCTTCCAACGGTGTTGAGGCGGGTGGGAACAGCAGGGGGTGAAGGTGCTGTGTTTAAAGAGGTGGAGTTATGCAGATCTAAAACGCGTGGATTGCAGCAGCAGCAAGCCGAAAAGTGCAGGCATGTAAGGGATCTAGAGGTTGACAACATGTCTTCTTAACGGGAGTCCAGGAGCTCATCTCCACAAATGGACTTTTCAGGATCCTTGGGTGGCTCCGTAGTTTGAAACCAATTCTGGTTATCGCTTCTCGGCCTTTTGGCTAAGATCAAGTGTAGTATCTGTTCTTATCAGTTTAATATCTGATACGTCCCCTATCTGGGGACCATATATTAAATGGATTTTTAGAACAGGGAGATGGAAAAAGAGCTTGCTCTGTCCACTCCACGCATTGACCTGGTATTGCAGTATCTCCAGGACCGGTGCACCCCTTCTTTAATGCAGTTTCTAAAATCAGAAAGAATTGAATTCAATGTTTTTTGTTCATTTTGCTTGTTTGTCGGATTTTGGGATGGACTCTTTGGCTTTGCTTTTCTTCTCCTCATTGGATTTTTCATGTTCAAAGTTGCAGAAGCCAGATTACAAGCTCATTTTGGTTCAACTTCAGCAACTGTGCATTGCATTGCCATGTAATGTGATGCAATGCTATCTTTCTAGCTCTCCCTTTTTACTTCCTTTTGGATAAACAGACATATTAGGCAAGCATTTTGGAGCTTTCACCTAAATAACTACAGGTGGTGAGATAAGCTGCACAATATAATTGACCTTTCAGTATATTGTTGCACACACACCATCTATTTAGCAAATGCCCTTGTTATCAACAGCAGCCTTTTAAACTCACCTGAGCTAACAGGTATGTGCGCTGGTTACTCTGCTGCGCTTAAAATTTCTTTTTTGGTTTGCTACAATGCCTTTTCTGAAACGTTGTCTCCTTCTGCTGGAACACTGACTTCTTTCATTTAATGCCCGCAGACTATAAAAGAGAACCCAACCCAAAAAGTTTGGTTGATTAGTCTGTGGCATTCTGTTAAACTGTTGCTAATGGCGGTCTCTGTGAGCTTCTCAGCGACATTCAGCCAGCCAGGTATCCTGCCTGCAGTAGATGGAATGTGGCAATGGAACGCTGGCTGCGCGTGTCATAATAGGCTCTGAGCCTTTATATACCTGTGCACAGCAGCAGCCACCTTCAGTCTGCTGCTGGACAGCCAGCAGCAGCAGCAGCAGGAGAGGTATGTAATCAGGAGCCCTCCTGCTAAGGGTAGACAGCTGCTCGTTCCACCCCACCCCCCGCCTTAATTGGTTCTCCTCCCTTCCAACGGTGTTGAGGCGGGTGGGAACAGCAGGGGGTGAAGGTGCTGTGTTTAAAGAGGTGGAGTTATGCAGATCTAAAACGCGTGGATTGCAGCAGCAGCAAGCCGAAAAGTGCAGGCATGTAAGGGATCTAGAGGTTGACAACATGTCTTCTTAACGGGAGTCCAGGAGCTCATCTCCACAAATGGACTTTTCAGGATCCTTGGGTGGCTCCGTAGTTTGAAACCAATTCTGGTTATCGCTTCTCGGCCTTTTGGCTAAGATCAAGTGTAGTATCTGTTCTTATCAGTTTAATATCTGATACGTCCCCTATCTGGGGACCATATATTAAATGGATTTTTAGAACAGGGAGATGGAAAAAGAGCTTGCTCTGTCCACTCCACGCATTGACCTGGTATTGCAGTATCTCCAGGACCGGTGCACCCCTTCTTTAATGCAGTTTCTAAAATCAGAAAGAATTGAATTCAATGTTTTTTGTTCATTTTGCTTGTTTGTCGGATTTTGGGATGGACTCTTTGGCTTTGCTTTTCTTCTCCTCATTGGATTTTTCATGTTCAAAGTTGCAGAAGCCAGATTACAAGCTCATTTTGGTTCAACTTCAGCAACTGTGCATTGCATTGCCATGTAATGTGATGCAATGCTATCTTTCTAGCTCTCCCTTTTTACTTCCTTTTGGATAAACAGACATATTAGGCAAGCATTTTGGAGCTTTCACCTAAATAACTACAGGTGGTGAGATAAGCTGCACAATAGAATTGACCTTTCAGTATATTGTTGCACACACACCATCTATTTAGCAAATGCCCTTGTTATCAACAGCAGCCTTTTAAACTCACCTGAGCTAACAGGTATGTGCGCTGGTTACTCTGCTGCGCTTAAAATTTCTTTTTTGGTTTGCTACAATGCCTTTTCTGAAACGTTGTCTCCTTCTGCTGGAACACTGACTTCTTTCATTTAATGCCCGCAGACTATAAAAGAGAACCCAACCCAAAAAGTTTGGTTGATTAGTCTGTGGCATTCTGTTAAACTGTTGCTTATGGCGGTCTCTGTGAGCTTCTCAGCGACATTCAGCCAGCCAGGTATCCTGCCTGCAGTAGATGGAATGTGGCAATGGAACGCTGGCTGCGCGTGTCATAATAGGCTCTGAGCCTTTATATACCTGTGCACAGCAGCAGCCACCTTCAGTCTGCTGCTGGACAGCCAGCAGCAGCAGCAGCAGGAGAGGTATGTAATCAGGAGCCCTCCTGCTAAGGGTAGACAGCTGCTCGTTCCACCCCACCCCCCGCCTTAATTGGTTCTCCTCCCTTCCAACGGTGTTGAGGCGGGTGGGAACAGCAGGGGGTGAAGGTGCTGTGTTTAAAGAGGTGGAGTTATGCAGATCTAAAACGCGTGGATTGCAGCAGCAGCAAGCCGAAAAGTGCAGGCATGTAAGGGATCTAGAGGTTGACAACATGTCTTCTTAACGGGAGTCCAGGAGCTCATCTCCACAAATGGACTTTTCAGGATCCTTGGGTGGCTCCGTAGTTTGAAACCAATTCTGGTTATCGCTTCTCGGCCTTTTGGCTAAGATACCACATCTTGCCAGAAGGATTCTAAGCCAATCGTGCCCTTGGCCTTGAGGCATCGGCGGTGTAAAAGCCGTCTTAAGCCTCATGCTGCTTTAGGGGGCAGATACGCAAAGAAACCAAGAAGGCGATCGACCCTATCTACCTTTTGAAGATGGCATCAGCAGTAGCGGCCGCAGTGCGCTATGCCAGAGCTGGTGACCTTCGCATCAAGAACTCTTTCAAGATCGAAGTGGACGATGCATCCAAGGAGAAGATGACCTTGAAGTTTTTCGTGAGGAGAGTGCTGCTGGAGATCCTAGGAGTAAAGAGGGAAGACATCCTGGCCCTTCAAGATCGCCCCGGTTCCTTCACTTTGACTCTGGAGTCGGAGTATGCGTGCCAGAACCTCTTCCGCCAGATTCACCTGCACCTTTCAGATGAGGATCTTAAAGGACTCACCTTTGTCATCCTTTACTCCGGTGGAGAGAAGCCGCTCGTGGTTCAGATGAGCAACCCTCATGTTCCCTTAGTTAATATTATTTGCTTTCTTCAAAACTATTTCCCAGAACTGCGGTATTCCCACAAGGTCATGAATGAGGAAAACCTCTGGACGGGAAAGCATAAATTTTTTGTTAAATTTTGTGAAGATCCAAATGGCATTGGTGGTCAGCGTCATCCTCCGTCAAGTTTCCTGATCGGTAGGGAGCGGGGGCGCCTCTTCTACCCGGACATGCCCCTCTTCTGCCGGAAATGCATGTGTTTCGGTCACACTTATGAGAACTGCAAGGAGGAGGTGGCAATCTGTAAGAAGTGCTACAAGCATGGACATGCCACAATGGACTGTACCAATGAGATGGTGTGCAACATCTGCCGGGTCCCAGGTCACTCCTTCCGGGAGTGTCCTTTGAAGAAAAAGGCGGAAACCTATGCTGAAACGCTGGCAAAGCAACCTGCCCGTGTGCCTCCATCTGCTCCCGGGGGGCAGAGGCAACCCTCTGCTGTTCCTGCTCCTGCGGGTGCGTCTACAGCGCGGGGGCAGTCTTCTAGCTCTCCAGTACCTGCTCCACAGACCAAGCCTGCTAGTACATCAGGTGGTACGTCTGCACCTGCTGCACAGAGGAAGCCAACCAACCCTCCTGCTCCTGCTGCTAAGGGGGGTCCCACCGGTGCTCCTGTATCTACTGTGCGAACACAACCCCCTGTAGGCGGGTCCACAAGCACTTCAGTGCCTGCTGCGCAGGGAAAACCTGCCAGTTCTCCTATTCCTGCTGCGCATAAGCCCACGTCTATGCAGAAACCTCCAGCTGAGAAACCTGTCCGTCCTGAGAGGAGGGAAGCTTCATCTAAGGACTGGGCTGCTGATTCTGATCCGGGTGATATGGTGGTGGAGGGGAGTCCCTCTGCTGAAATCGGGACATTTAGCTCAGAGGAAGAAGCAATGGAGCTGGAAACTCGTAGGAAAAGGAAAACAGATGATAGGTCTGATGAGAATGTGGCCAGGGAGACTTCCAAGAAGTGTCCATTAAAACCAAGTCTTCTGCAATACAAGCCAATGGCTCCCGCTGCCCCTCCTGAGGAGCCAAGGCCTTCAGACCCTATAAACATTTCTTTTTCGGACTCAGAAGTGCAGAGCCCGTTAACATCGGTGGGCTTTATGTCTGATTCTGACAGTAGTGTGACCTGAACTATCCTATCATGACCTCATCAATTAAAGTAGCCTCGCTCAATGTGAGGAGTATAAGGGGCTCTACAAGAAGGGCTGCTTTGTTTTCCTACCTGTCAACAGTGGACTGTGATGTCTTTTGTTTGCAAGAATGTAACATTGACTTTGATATGAATTATGCAGATTTAAGAAAAGATTGGCCTCATGGGCCCTCTATCTGGTCCGGAGATAATGAAAATCGTTCCTCTGGCATTGGAGTGCTGTTTAGGTCGCATGACTTTAAAATCAACTCTTTTGTGGACATTTCTTCTGGACGTGCTCTTTTCTTAAATATTAGTTTTAAAGGTGTGGACTTTAGACTTTTGAACATTTATGCTTCTCCGGTGAAGGAAGAGAGACATCAGTTGTTTGAAGATGTGCAATATTACCTACCTGGTTCATCGCCTCTGATGTTCTGTGGGGATTTCAATTGTGTCTTGCCTGGTGAAGGGAGAAGCGGGAGTTCCACCGTTCCTAAAAAAGACAAAACAGAGAAACAACTAAAGGATTTGTTAACTGATTTTTTTCTTAGAGACTCCTGGAAAGAGATCCGTAGTAATGATCCCGGTTATACTTGGGAGAACTCTTCTTCTAAATCTCGTATTGATTTTATTTTCATGTCCCAATATGTGAATGTCAAATCTGTTGTCTTAATCCCAAACATTTTTTCAGATCATAAGATGTTGCTATCAGAGTTAGAATTACCTGGGCTTGTCAAGGCAAGAGGAGTTTGGAGGCTAAATACAACATTGTTACAAGATCCTAAGGTAAGAACAGATTTTAAAGCGTTTTTTAATTATTTAAGAACAAAACAACAAAAATTTTTAACTCTGCTAGAATGGTGGGAATACAGCAAGATGAAGATAAAAAGTTTTTTTATCAAGGTCAGCATAGCCAATGCAAGAGAAAAGTCCGCTTGGCATAAAAGGCTTATTACTAAATTGCAGACCTGTTATCAACTAAGAGATGTGGGACTTGAAATGGACGATTTAATTGAAGCAACAAAAAAAGAAATTAAAAAGAGTATAGAGTCGAAGGGTAAGGAAATAATTTATAACTCAAAAATTGAAGTGATGGAGAAAAATGAAAAGTGCTCAAGATTTTTTTTTAAAAAAGTAGTTGCTGCTAAGGAAATGATAACAGAATTAGAGGGTGAAACTACAACTGAAGGTATGCTCAACCAAGCTCACCAGTTTTATCAGCAGCTTTTTAATGAGAAAACTATAGACCAGTCTTTTACTGAAGATGCCCTTAATTCATTAAAAAATAGTCTGAGCCGCGAAGACCAAGAATTGTTATGCACTGAAGTCACCTTGTCGGAAGTAGATGCTGCTATCAAAAGTTTTTCCTATGGGAAAACCCCTGGTTCTGACGGTTTGCCTGTTGAATTTTATCGTGAATTTTGGAATTTTTTAAAACCCGACTTGTTTTTAGTAATCAAAGAAGCTTTTAAGTGTGATATCCTGCCTATATCTTGGAGAAGTGGTCTGGTCTCCCTGATTTTTAAAAAAGGAGCCAAATCCCATCTGGCAAACTGGAGACCAATCACACTGTTGAATGTTGATTACAAGTTGATGTCCAAAATTTTAGTGAACCGTTTTAAAAAAGTTTTATCCAAAGTTATTTATGAAGACCAGGTATGTGGGGTGCCAGGAAGAGGAGTTGCGGAGCATCTCAATACCATCCGCGATGTCATATGGTACCAGCAATCCAGGAAGCAAGACTTAGCAATTTTATCGTTGGATTTTCAAAAGGCTTTTGATCGTGTCTCTCATTGTTTTTTATGGTTGGTTTTAAGAAAAATGGGCTTCCCTGAAATTTTTATCAAGCAAGTGGCACTTTTATATAAGAACTCTTTTAGTAAAATTTTAATCAATGGATTTTTGTCTAATGAAGTGTTTTTGCATTCAGGTGTGAAGCAAGGCTGCCCTTTGTCCCCAGTGCTATTTATATGTGCAATAGAGCCTCTTTTATCTATGCTACGAGAGGATAAAGTGATTAAAGGTGTCCCTATCCCTGGAGGACATGGAAGAGATGTGAAGGTAATGGGCTACATGGATGATATTACTATTTTTTGTTCATCACCTGCCGCTCTCAGGAGAGCTATAAGAACGACCAATTTTTTTTGTGAAGCCTCAGGTTTTAAGTTAAACATTGAGAAATGTGATTGTTTTGTCCGTGGCAATTGGGCGGATGTGTCCATCCCTGATCTCCCGATGCAGTCAGAGAAGATTAAAATTCTGGGTGTGATTTTTGATCGACAGAATGATGGAATGAAGAGCTGGGATGGAGTAAGGGACAAAATACAAAAGAAGATTGACTTTTGGAAATTAAGAAAATTAACAATCGAAGGTAAAGTTTTAATTATTAAGGCCCTTCTGCTTCCTGTCATGTTATATCTCAGTTATGTTTATCCCCCAAGTGACCTTACAGCGAGAAGATTACAGAGAATGCTGTTTGAATTTGTGTGGAACTCTAAGTTCGAAAAGGTGAAGAGAGAAACAATGTACAAGATGCACCACCTTGGTGGTAAGGATGTTCCCAACGTCAAACTGTTTTTATGCTCAAAGTTTTTTAGCCTCTGTTTTAAATATATGTTTGCTTCAAGCCCTTGGGCACATTTTTTAAGATATGCAGCTGGCCACATTTTTAGGAGGCGAAAGTGGATATCCATTTCTTTAACAAGCCCAGTGTTGTTATCCCCTCCACAACAATATGCCATCCTGGAGAAAGTTATCAGATTATATGGCCTAGATTCTTTTGAGATGGAGACATTGAAGAATGCAAGGAAGCTGCTGCAGCAATTAAAAAAGAAAGAAACTTTGACGCCCATAAGCCATTATTCATATAGCAGAGTCACTAAAATATGGAATTTAACAAATGCACCTTACCTGATGAATCAACATAAAGACTTAGCTTGGATGATTGTGCAGGAATGTTTACCGACTCGTGATTTCCAGTATAAAAGAAGACTTAGCACTATACAAACCTGCCCGAGGCATCAGTGCAATAATGATGAGACTACTATGCACCTTATTTGGAATTGTGATTTTGCACAGCAAGTGTGGAAAGACTGTGGTGAGCTTTTAAAATTTTTATCTGGTCTTAATTTTTTAAGCCATGAAGTGGTTTTATATGGGATTTTACCAAACATGACGAAAGAAAAAGAGAGAGTTTTATGGTGCACTTTGAGTTGTGTTAAAAGTGCTCTATGGAAGACCAGAAACATATTGTTGTTTAAAAGAGACTATATAGAAGTCAAGGATTGTATAAGACTGGCATTAAGTGAAATTTATATGTACTACCTAATGGATATGAAGAAGCTTGGAAAGAAAAGAGCCCTGAGTATATGGAACTATCACCTATGGAAGATGTTATTTTAAAGCTCTGAAGAAAAGATAAAGACTACGATATTTTAAATATAAACGCAAAATCTGTTCTTATCAGTTTAATATCTGATACGTCCCCTATCTGGGGACCATATATTAAATGGATTTTTAGAACAGGGAGATGGAAAAAGAGCTTGCTCTGTCCACTCCACGCATTGACCTGGTATTGCAGTATCTCCAGGACCGGTGCACCCCTTCTTTAATGCAGTTTCTAAAATCAGAAAGAATTGAATTCAATGTTTTTTGTTCATTTTGCTTGTTTGTCGGATTTTGGGATGGACTCTTTGGCTTTGCTTTTCTTCTCCTCATTGGATTTTTCATGTTCAAAGTTGCAGAAGCCAGATTACAAGCTCATTTTGGTTCAACTTCAGCAACTGTGCATTGCATTGCCATGTAATGTGATGCAATGCTATCTTTCTAGCTCTCCCTTTTTACTTCCTTTTGGATAAACAGACATATTAGGCAAGCATTTTGGAGCTTTCACCTAAATAACTACAGGTGGTGAGATAAGCTGCACAATATAATTGACCTTTCAGTATATTGTTGCACACACACCATCTATTTAGCAAATGCCCTTGTTATCAACAGCAGCCTTTTAAACTCACCTGAGCTAACAGGTATGTGCGCTGGTTACTCTGCTGCGCTTAAAATTTCTTTTTTGGTTTGCTACAATGCCTTTTCTGAAACGTTGTCTCCTTCTGCTGGAACACTGACTTCTTTCATTTAATGCCCGCAGACTATAAAAGAGAACCCAACCCAAAAAGTTTGGTTGATTAGTCTGTGGAATTCTGTTAAACTGTTGCTTATGGCGGTCTCTGTGAGCTTCTCAGCGACATTCAGCCAGCCAGGTATCCTGCCTGCAGTAGATGGAATGTGGCAATGGAACGCTGGCTGCGCGTGTCATAATAGGCTCTGAGCCTTTATATACCTGTGCACAGCAGCAGCCACCTTCAGTCTGCTGCTGGACAGCCAGCAGCAGCAGCAGCAGGAGAGGTATGTAATCAGGAGCCCTCCTGCTAAGGGTAGACAGCTGCTCGTTCCACCCCACCCCCCGCCTTAATTGGTTCTCCTCCCTTCCAACGGTGTTGAGGCGGGTGGGAACAGCAGGGGGTGAAGGTGCTGTGTTTAAAGAGGTGGAGTTATGCAGATCTAAAACGCGTGGATTGCAGCAGCAGCAAGCCGAAAAGTGCAGGCATGTAAGGGATCTAGAGGTTGACAACATGTCTTCTTAACGGGAGTCCAGGAGCTCATCTCCACAAATGGACTTTTCAGGATCCTTGGGTGGCTCCGTAGTTTGAAACCAATTCTGGTTATCGCTTCTCGGCCTTTTGGCTAAGATCAAGTGTAGTATCTGTTCTTATCAGTTTAATATCTGATACGTCCCCTATCTGGGGACCATATATTAAATGGATTTTTAGAACAGGGAGATGGAAAAAGAGCTTGCTCTGTCCACTCCACGCATTGACCTGGTATTGCAGTATCTCCAGGACCGGTGCACCCCTTCTTTAATGCAGTTTCTAAAATCAGAAAGAATTGAATTCAATGTTTTTTGTTCATTTTGCTTGTTTGTCGGATTTTGGGATGGACTCTTTGGCTTTGCTTTTCTTCTCCTCATTGGATTTTTCATGTTCAAAGTTGCAGAAGCCAGATTACAAGCTCATTTTGGTTCAACTTCAGCAACTGTGCATTGCATTGCCATGTAATGTGATGCAATGCTATCTTTCTAGCTCTCCCTTTTTACTTCCTTTTGGATAAACAGACATATTAGGCAAGCATTTTGGAGCTTTCACCTAAATAACTACAGGTGGTGAGATAAGCTGCACAATATAATTGACCTTTCAGTATATTGTTGCATACACACCATCTATTTAGCAAATGCCCTTGTTATCAACAGCAGCCTTTTAAACTCACCTGAGCTAACAGGTATGTGCGCTGGTTACTCTGCTGCGCTTAAAATTTCTTTTTCGGTTTGCTACAATGCCTTTTCTGAAACGTTGTCTCCTTCTGCTGGAACACTGACTTCTTTCATTTAATGCCTGCAGACTATAAAAGAGAACCCAACCCAAAAAGTTTGGTTGATTAGTCTGTGGCATTCTGTTAAACTGTTGCTTATGGCGGTCTCTGTGAGCTTCTCAGCGACATTCAGCCAGCCAGGTATCCTGCCTGCAGTAGATGGAATGTGGCAATGGAACGCTGGCTGCGCGTGTCATAATAGGCTCTGAGCCTTTATATACCTGTGCACAGCAGCAGCCACCTTCAGTCTGCTGCTGGACAGCCAGCAGCAGCAGCAGCAGCAGGAGAGGTATGTAATCAGGAGCCCTCCTGCTAAGGGTAGACAGCTGCTCGTTCCACCCCACCCCCCGCCTTAATTGGTTCTCTTCCCTTCCAACGGTGTTGAGGCGGGTGGGAACAGCAGGGGGTGAAGGTGCTGTGTTTAAAGAGGTGGAGTTATGCAGATCTAAAACGCGTGGATTGCAGCAGCAGCAAGCCGAAAAGTGCAGGCATGTAAGGGATCTAGAGGTTGACAACATGTCTTCTTAACGGGAGTCCAGGAGCTCATCTCCACAAATGGACTTTTCAGGATCCTTGGGTGGCTCCGTAGTTTGAAACCAATTCTGGTTATCGCTTCTCGGCCTTTTGGCTGAGACCAAGTGCTTCACAGCAGGAGGTTTCAGTTGAAGGGCACTCAGGTACCCCTCTCCTTGGCCTGGCAGGATCGTCCACTTCGGTGGGCTTCACCTGCCTGCTGCTATTAGGGAGAGGGATTAGTCCTAGGGTAACGGGCAGCGATCCCCCAGCCTTCAGGTGCTTTATCTCAAAGCTCTGAAGGCGCAGATTGCAGGCGGTTGCAATTTGCATTTTGTTGCGCCATACCATGGAGGTTGACCCCAACCTCGTGCCTCTATATGCGAGGCTTAAGAACACCATAAGGGTCCGATTTACGGCTGGTGGTTCCGATATACGGAATCTGGGATATGTAGTCCAGGACGTGCTTGAGAAACTGCTCCACGTCAGAACCAACGAAATCCTTTCTATCCAGGATTATCCTCGACGTGGAGATTATGATGTAACCTTTACTGGCGAAGGTATTTTCAAAGATGTTTTGTCCAGAGTTAAGTCGGTAGAAAATAGCCCTGGTCTAAAAGGGATTCAGATCATCGAGCACGTCCTGGATGAGGTAAAGATGGTGGTTGTGAAAATCTTCTCACCCTTCATAACAGCACCAGAGGTTATTTCCTTTTTGTCAGTTTATTTTAAAAGTGTGAAATTGATTGGGAAAGTGTTGAATGAGTTTAACATCTGGACCTCAAAATGGAAGTTTTTAGTAAAATGTGAAAGAGACCCTAAATTCCCTGGAGGTGTGAGACTTCCTCCAGCTCGATTTAAAATAGGGCAAACTAATGGGGATTTTTTTTTCTCAGGAATGCCACTTTTCTGTAGGTATTGTGGTCTCTATGGGCACTCTAAGGATAGTTGTGGTGCCACTTGTAGAAATTGTGCCAGTACTGAACATGACACAAAGGAGTGCCCAAATGAAAAAAAATGCTCTTTTTGTCGGACACCTGGTCATTTCTATTTTTCTTGCCCTCACAGGTTCAGAGAGGATGAACAAAAACAAAAGGAGAAGTCCAAGACATCCGGGAATGGACGGGCCAATCAGACCACCCCTCAGGAGGAGGAGCAACAACCTGGAGCCTCGGGAGGTGATAAGGGCGCTTCAACTAGTAACAATCCCTCCGAGTCAATGACAGGTAACTCACAGGAGCCCAGGAGCTGGCTGAAAGACCATAAGGAGGCTAAAAGGAAGGCTGAGAAAGATCATAAAGGGGCGGTCGGTAAGGCCAAAAAAGAGCGCCAAAAGGCTGACACCGAGCCCAAAATTCCCACTGGGTCTCACGAGAGCGAGGGCGGTACGTGGCATTTGGTGAGGTCTCATAATAAGAAAAAGAATGGTTCCGTGGAGGTGGCTAATAGGGAGGAGATGGATACATCCCCTCACGGGGGTGTAGACTCTGGAATCCCGAGGTCCCGGGGCTCTGCTGCTCCAGGTGGGGCCCCGAACCTGGCTGCCTCCGGGGACTCTGAGGCTCCGCCATGTGCGCAGCCTGCCCCTGTGTTACGACCCTCTGCGGGTCAGCAGGGGAGTGCGGAGCCTCTCGGAGACCCACCTGACGAGGACCTAAATGGTCAGCCTATGGAGACCCAGTGTAACCTTTCTCTCAATATCCTTCCGAGCTACACCCCAGTAGCGTCGGGTCTTAATTTAAGTGAATGTTCCTTCTCCGATGATGAAGACTCTTTGATAACGGTGGATTCAGAAGAGGGCGTTGGTGAAAGTCCAAGTGGTCTGATCCGTCCATCGGATAGGTAAAGTCCAGTTTTTGTTTCTTCCTAACCATTTGTTATGATGGCTGACATTAGTGGTGTTTCCCTCAATGTGAGAGGCATAGGATCCAAGACCAGAAGAGCTACTGTTTTACATTTTTTAACCTGTTTTACAGCTTCTGTTTTCTTTTTACAAGAATGTCATATCCCTCATAAGATTTCTTACAAAAAATATAAGGAAGAGTGGAAACATGGTCCATCGGTCTGGTCTGGATCAAATGCAACCGGATCAGCCGGGGTAGCTATACTTTTTAAGGGAAATGTGTCTATTGATTTTATCCAAGATATTTTACCGGGTCGTATTCTTTTAGTTAAGGCTTTTATTGATGGGACAAGATGGCAGTTTTTAAATTTTTATGGGTCACCTGATAAAAATGAAAGGGCTGATATGCTGGAAATTTTACCTTTATTTATTAACATTTCTGAACCTTTTATCCTGGCAGGTGATTTTAATTGTATTTTAAAAGGCGAAAGCCGACGCTCCGGTTCCGTGAGTAGAAATTATGACAAAACGTCTGGAATGTTAAGCAATATTATAAATGATTGTAAATTAACTGATGTGTATAAAGAATGTAACAAGGATAGCCCTATAGACGCTGGTTTCACCTGGAGCAATTCTACATGTAGCTCCAGGATAGATTTTGTTTTAGGTTCAGAAAAAATACTGCCAGTGAAATGTGAAGTTTTAACTAATATTCTCTCAGATCACAAGGTTTTATCTTTTAGAGTGAGGATTAATGGAAAGAAGAAATGTGGTAAGAAATCTTGGAAATTGAATGTGTCCCTTTTAAAAGATCCACAAATTTTATCGGATTTTATTGAGTTTTATGTAAACTGTAGAAAAAGGAAAAACCCCAATATTTCTTTTAGCTCCTGGTGGGATAGAATGAAAATAAACATTAAAGATTTCTTTATAAAGAAAAGCATACAAAAAGCTAAAGAAAAGTTTGAGATCTATAATTTTCTTAATATCAGGTTACAGACATTGTACAAATTCAAAGACAATGGTCTGGATGTAGGTAATGATATATTGAGTCTTAAAGGAGAAATTTCAAAGTGGTTGGAACAAAAAGGAAAAGAACTGATTTTTCGTTCAAAGGTAAAACACGTAGAAGAGGATGAGACTTGTTCCAGGTATTTTTTTAAGAAAAACAAACAGGCGAAAACAATAATTGATAACATAGATGGAGATAATAATATCAACGTTATATTGGATAAGGTAAATGTCTATTTTAATGATCTTTTTAATGTAAAAACTGTAGACCATGATTTAATACACACTTTCCTGGGGGAGATCAAGTCCACCCTAGATGCTGATGCCCAAAGTTTTTTATCCCAACCTCTAGTTGAGGAAGAGATTTTAGAAACCATGAAGAGTTTTAAAAATGGTAAAGTGCCCGGCCCTGATGGTATCCCCATAGAGTTTTATATAAGTTTTTATGATATTTTAAAAGATGATTTGTTTAATTTGTTTTCCGAAGTTTTTAATAATAAGGTTTTACTCAACTCATGGAAGAAAGGTGAGGTATCACTACTATACAAAAAAGGTGACAAAACGGATCTTAAAAACTGGAGGCCGATAACTCTTTTAAATAGTGATTACAAAATTATGGCTAAGATCTGTGCAAATCGGTTGAAAAAGGTGATACATAAAGTAATTCATGCAAATCAGGTATGCGGGGTACCTGGGCGTAGTATCTGGGACAATTTAAACCTGGTGAAAGATTGTATTGAAGATGTAAAAACCAGAAAGACAAAGATGTCAATCCTAGCGGTGGATTTTGAGAAAGCTTTTGACCGCGTGTCTCATTTTTATCTTTTTAAAGTTTTAGAAAAAATGGGCATTCCGGGTGGGTTTTTATTGTCTCTTAAAGCTTTTTATAATGATTGTACGAGTAAGATTTTAGTTAATGGTTTTAAAACAAAAGAGGTAGTTTTAAAATCAGGGGTGAAGCAGGGTTGCCCTTTGTCCCCCCTGCTTTTTATATGTGCTATAGAACCCCTTTTATGTACAATACGCCGGGATAAGCAAATATGTGGAGTACCCTTACCCGGAGGGAACGGTCTACAAGTTAAAGTTGTAAGCTATATGGATGATGTAGCAGTGTTTGGATGTGATGTACCTTCAATACAAAAAACGATAAGCCAAATTCAGTCTTTTTGTACAGTTTCCGGTTTTAAAATTAATCTTACTAAATGTAATATTTTAAATGTCGGGGGGATGAGTTTACATGATGTACCAATTGAAGTTACAGATTCCATTACTATTTTAGGTGTTTCTTTTAATGAATCTAATAATGGTTTTAATAGCTGGGATGCGGCAGCACAGAAAATTAATCAGAAAATCTGCATGTGGAATATGAGAAAGCTGTCAATGGAAGGTAAAGTTCTGATTGTAAAAATGGTGATATTACCTATCCTGTTATATCTTAGTTTGGTGTTCCCCCCTCCTACAAATTTGTTGAAACGAATTACAAAAGTATGTTTTACCTTTTTTTGGGGCTCAAAAATGGAGAAACTCAAAAGAGAAATTGTGACAAAGCCAAAGGTTAAAGGTGGGAAAGATTTCCCTGTTTTAGATAAGTTTCTTTTAATACATTTTTTCTGTTTCTGTTTTAAAACCCTTTTTAAAGATAATTACCTTTCCTATTTTATGCGTTTTAACACTGGTTTTCTCATGAGAAGGTTTGGTTGGTTTGAAACGGTTTTATCCTTTCCTTATGCTTTTAACCTACCTGCACATTATGAGATTTTAAAGAAAATTATTCTTGATTTTAATTTGAATAAGAAACAGACAGGGGATCTATGTAACAGCAAGACACTACTCAAACAAATTAGTACTGATGTGACGTTGTGTGATATTGAACGTTATGATGATGACAAAACTGTACACATATGGAAAATGATTAACGCCCCTTATCTTTTTAATGTACAGAAAGACATGTCTTGGAGCTGCGCACACCACTGTCTTCCTTGCCGGGCATTCCAGTACAGAAGAGGTTTTGTGAGGTCTGCCATCTGCCCAAGAGAAGGTTGTCAAGAAGAAGAGACAGTGAAGCATCTTTTATGGACTTGTGCTTTTGCTAAAGAGTTCTGGAGAAGATTAATCCCCCTGCTGGAGAAAATGGTGGACCTCAAGGACTTTAATTTTGCATCAGTGTTATATGGTCTTCTGGAATGCTCAACAATGGACCAAAAAATAATGGCGTGGAAGACAGTGAATTGTGCCAAGATAGCGCTCTGGAATGCTAGAAATATTGCTGTTTTTAAACATGAAATGTTACCAGTAGATGATGTTTTAGCCTTTTGTAAAAGTGAAATGTACATATACTATTTATTGGACAGGAAAAAGAATGTAACGTTGGCAGGCAAATGGCTTTTTAACCTATGGAATATTTGAAGTCTTGTAAAATTTGCTGTGATGGAATTTTTATTTTTCTTTGAAGTCCCGAAAGTGTAATGTGGATGTAATGGTTTTATTTCTGTAATTTGTTAAATTTTAAATAAACGGTTTTTATCCCCATGTGGGGGATAGCCAAATAAAAAAAAAAAAAAAAATCTGTTCTTATCAGTTTAATATCTGATACGTCCCCTATCTGGGGACCATATATTAAATGGATTTTTAGAACAGGGAGATGGAAAAAGAGCTTGCTCTGTCCACTCCACGCATTGACCTGGTATTGCAGTATCTCCAGGACCGGTGCACCCCTTCTTTAATGCAGTTTCTAAAATCAGAAAGAATTGAATTCAATGTTTTTTGTTCATTTTGCTTGTTTGTCGGATTTTGGGATGGACTCTTTGGCTTTGCTTTTCTTCTCCTCATTGGATTTTTCATGTTCAAAGTTGCAGAAGCCAGATTACAAGCTCATTTTGGTTCAACTTCAGCAACTGTGCATTGCATTGCCATGTAATGTGATGCAATGCTATCTTTCTAGCTCTCCCTTTTTACTTCCTTTTGGATAAACAGACATATTAGGCAAGCATTTTGGAGCTTTCACCTAAATAACTACAGGTGGTGAGATAAGCTGCACAATATAATTGACCTTTCAGTATATTGTTGCATACACACCATCTATTTAGCAAATGCCCTTGTTATCAACAGCAGCCTTTTAAACTCACCTGAGCTAACAGGTATGTGCGCTGGTTACTCTGCTGCGCTTAAAATTTCTTTTTTGGTTTGCTACAATGCCTTTTCTGAAACGTTGTCTCCTTCTGCTGGAACACTGACTTCTTTCATTTAATGCCTGCAGGCTATAAAAGAGAACCCAACCCAAAAAGTTTGGTTGATTAGTCTGTGGCATTCTGTTAAACTGTTGCTTATGGCGGTCTCTGTGAGCTTCTCAGCGACATTCAGCCAGCCAGGTATCCTGCCTGCAGTAGATGGAATGTGGCAATGGAACGCTGGCTGCGCGTGTCATAATAGGCTCTGAGCCTTTATATACCTGTGCACAGCAGCAGCCACCTTCAGTCTGCTGCTGGACAGCCAGCAGCAGCAGCAGCAGCAGGAGAGGTATGTAATCAGGAGCCCTCCTGCTAAGGGTAGACAGCTGCTCGTTCCACCCCACCCCCCGCCTTAATTGGTTCTCCTCCCTTCCAACGGTGTTGAGGCGGGTGGGAACAGCAGGGGGTGAAGGTGCTGTGTTTAAAGAGGTGGAGTTATGCAGATCTAAAACGCGTGGATTGCAGCAGCAGCAAGCCGAAAAGTGCAGGCATGTAAGGGATCTAGAGGTTGACAACATGTCTTCTTAACGGGAGTCCAGGAGCTCATCTCCACAAATGGACTTTTCAGGATCCTTGGGTGGCTCCGTAGTTTGAAACCAATTCTGGTTATCGCTTCTCGGCCTTTTGGCTAAGATCAAGTGTAGTATCTGTTCTTATCAGTTTAATATCTGATACGTCCCCTATCTGGGGACCATATATTAAATGGATTTTTAGAACAGGGAGATGGAAAAAGAGCTTGCTCTGTCCACTCCACGCATTGACCTGGTATTGCAGTATCTCCAGGACCGGTGCACCCCTTCTTTAATGCAGTTTCTAAAATCAGAAAGAATTGAATTCAATGTTTTTTGTTCATTTTGCTTGTTTGTCGGATTTTGGGATGGACTCTTTGGCTTTGCTTTTCTTCTCCTCATTGGATTTTTCATGTTCAAAGTTGCAGAAGCCAGATTACAAGCTCATTTTGGTTCAACTTCAGCAACTGTGCATTGCATTGCCATGTAATGTGATGCAATGCTATCTTTCTAGCTCTCCCTTTTTACTTCCTTTTGGATAAACAGACATATTAGGCAAGCATTTTGGAGCTTTCACCTAAATAACTACAGGTGGTGAGATAAGCTGCACAATATAATTGACCTTTCAGTATATTGTTGCACACACACCATCTATTTAGCAAATGCCCTTGTTATCAACAGCAGCCTTTTAAACTCACCTGAGCTAACAGGTATGTGCGCTGGTTACTCTGCTGCGCTTAAAATTTCTTTTTTGGTTTGCTACAATGCCTTTTCTGAAACGTTGTCTCCTTCTGCTGGAACACTGACTTCTTTCATTTAATGCCTGCAGACTATAAAAGAGAACCCAACCCAAAAAGTTTGGTTGATTAGTCTGTGGCATTCTGTTAAACTGTTGCTTATGGCGGTCTCTGTGAGCTTCTCAGCGACATTCAGCCAGCCAGGTATCCTGCCTGCAGTAGATGGAATGTGGCAATGGAACGCTGGCTGCGCGTGTCATAATAGGCTCTGAGCCTTTATATACCTGTGCACAGCAGCAGCCACCTTCAGTCTGCTGCTGGACAGCCAGCAGCAGCAGCAGCAGGAGAGGTATGTAATCAGGAGCCCTCCTGCTAAGGGTAGACAGCTGCTCGTTCCACCCCACCCCCCGCCTTAATTGGTTCTCCTCCCTTCCAACGGTGTTGAGGCGGGTGGGAACAGCAGGGGGTGAAGGTGCTGTGTTTAAAGAGGTGGAGTTATGCAGATCTAAAACGCGTGGATTGCAGCAGCAGCAAGCCGAAAAGTGCAGGCATGTAAGGGATCTAGAGGTTGACAACATGTCTTCTTAACGGGAGTCCAGGAGCTCATCTCCACAAATGGACTTTTCAGGATCCTTGGGTGGCTCCGTAGTTTGAAACCAATTCTGGTTATCGCTTCTCGGCCTTTTGGCTAAGATCAAGTGTAGTATCTGTTCTTATCAGTTTAATATCTGATACGTCCCCTATCTGGGGACCATATATTAAATGGATTTTTAGAACAGGGAGATGGAAAAAGAGCTTGCTCTGTCCACTCCACGCATTGACCTGGTATTGCAGTATCTCCAGGACCGGTGCACCCCTTCTTTAATGCAGTTTCTAAAATCAGAAAGAATTGAATTCAATGTTTTTTGTTCATTTTGCTTGTTTGTCGGATTTTGGGATGGACTCTTTGGCTTTGCTTTTCTTCTCCTCATTGGATTTTTCATGTTCAAAGTTGCAGAAGCCAGATTACAAGCTCATTTTGGTTCAACTTCAGCAACTGTGCATTGCATTGCCATGTAATGTGATGCAATGCTATCTTTCTAGCTCTCCCTTTTTACTTCCTTTTGGATAAACAGACATATTAGGCAAGCATTTTGGAGCTTTCACCTAAATAACTACAGGTGGTGAGATAAGCTGCACAATATAATTGACCTTTCAGTATATTGTTGCACACACACCATCTATTTAGCAAATGCCCTTGTTATCAACAGCAGCCTTTTAAACTCACCTGAGCTAACAGGTATGTGCGCTGGTTACTCTGCTGCGCTTAAAATTTCTTTTTTGGTTTGCTACAATGCCTTTTCTGAAACGTTGTCTCCTTCTGCTGGAACACTGACTTCTTTCATTTAATGCCTGCAGACTATAAAAGAGAACCCAACCCAAAAAGTTTGGTTGATTAGTCTGTGGCATTCTGTTAAACTGTTGCTTATGGCGGTCTCTGTGAGCTTCTCAGCGACATTCAGCCAGCCAGGTATCCTGCCTGCAGTAGATGGAATGTGGCAATGGAACGCTGGCTGCGCGTGTCATAATAGGCTCTGAGCCTTTATATACCTGTGCACAGCAGCAGCCACCTTCAGTCTGCTGCTGGACAGCCAGCAGCAGCAGCAGCAGGAGAGGTATGTAATCAGGAGCCCTCCTGCTAAGGGTAGACAGCTGCTCGTTCCACCCCACCCCCCGCCTTAATTGGTTCTCCTCCCTTCCAACGGTGTTGAGGCGGGTGGGAACAGCAGGGGGTGAAGGTGCTGTGTTTAAAGAGGTGGAGTTATGCAGATCTAAAACGCGTGGATTGCAGCAGCAGCAAGCCGAAAAGTGCAGGCATGTAAGGGATCTAGAGGTTGACAACATGTCTTCTTAACGGGAGTCCAGGAGCTCATCTCCACAAATGGACTTTTCAGGATCCTTGGGTGGCTCCGTAGTTTGAAACCAATTCTGGTTATCGCTTCTCGGCCTTTTGGCTAAGATCAAGTGTAGTATCTGTTCTTATCAGTTTAATATCTGATACGTCCCCTATCTGGGGACCATATATTAAATGGATTTTTAGAACAGGGAGATGGAAAAAGAGCTTGCTCTGTCCACTCCACGCATTGACCTGGTATTGCAGTATCTCCAGGACCGGTGCACCCCTTCTTTAATGCAGTTTCTAAAATCAGAAAGAATTGAATTCAATGTTTTTTGTTCATTTTGCTTGTTTGTCGGATTTTGGGATGGACTCTTTGGCTTTGCTTTTCTTCTCCTCATTGGATTTTTCATGTTCAAAGTTGCAGAAGCCAGATTACAAGCTCATTTTGGTTCAACTTCAGCAACTGTGCATTGCATTGCCATGTAATGTGATGCAATGCTATCTTTCTAGCTCTCCCTTTTTACTTCCTTTTGGATAAACAGACATATTAGGCAAGCATTTTGGAGCTTTCACCTAAATAACTACAGGTGGTGAGATAAGCTGCACAATATAATTGACCTTTCAGTATATTGTTGCACACACACCATCTATTTAGCAAATGCCCTTGTTATCAACAGCAGCCTTTTAAACTCACCTGAGCTAACAGGTATGTGCGCTGGTTACTCTGCTGCGCTTAAAATTTCTTTTTTGGTTTGCTACAATGCCTTTTCTGAAACGTTGTCTCCTTCTGCTGGAACACTGACTTCTTTCATTTAATGCCTGCAGACTATAAAAGAGAACCCAACCCAAAAAGTTTGGTTGATTAGTCTGTGGCATTCTGTTAAACTGTTGCTTATGGCGGTCTCTGTGAGCTTCTCAGCGACATTCAGCCAGCCAGGTATCCTGCCTGCAGTAGATGGAATGTGGCAATGGAACGCTGGCTGCGCGTGTCATAATAGGCTCTGAGCCTTTATATACCTGTGCACAGCAGCAGCCACCTTCAGTCTGCTGCTGGACAGCCAGCAGCAGCAGCAGCAGGAGAGGTATGTAATCAGGAGCCCTCCTGCTAAGGGTAGACAGCTGCTCGTTCCACCCCACCCCCCGCCTTAATTGGTTCTCCTCCCTTCCAACGGTGTTGAGGCGGGTGGGAACAGCAGGGGGTGAAGGTGCTGTGTTTAAAGAGGTGGAGTTATGCAGATCTAAAACGCGTGGATTGCAGCAGCAGCAAGCCGAAAAGTGCAGGCATGTAAGGGATCTAGAGGTTGACAACATGTCTTCTTAACGGGAGTCCAGGAGCTCATCTCCACAAATGGACTTTTCAGGATCCTTGGGTGGCTCCGTAGTTTGAAACCAATTCTGGTTATCGCTTCTCGGCCTTTTGGCTAAGATCAAGTGTAGTATCTGTTCTTATCAGTTTAATATCTGATACGTCCCCTATCTGGGGACCATATATTAAATGGATTTTTAGAACAGGGAGATGGAAAAAGAGCTTGCTCTGTCCACTCCACGCATTGACCTGGTATTGCAGTATCTCCAGGACTGGTGCACCCCTTCTTTAATGCAGTTTCTAAAATCAGAAAGAATTGAATTCAATGTTTTTTGTTCATTTTGCTTGTTTGTCGGATTTTGGGATGGACTCTTTGGCTTTGCTTTTCTTCTCCTCATTAGATTTTTCATGTTCAAAGTTGCAGAAGCCAGATTACAAGCTTATTTTGGTTCAACTTCAGCAACTGTGCATTGCATTGCCATGTAATGTGATGCAATGCTATCTTCCTAGCTCTCCCTTTTTACTTCCTTTTGGATAAACAGACATATTAGGCAAGCATTTTGGAGCTTTCACCTAAATAACTACAGGTGGTGAGATAAGCTGCACAATATAATTGACCTTTCAGTATATTGTTGCACACACACCATCTATTTAGCAAATGCCCTTGTTATCAACAGCAGCCTTTTAAACTCACCTGAGCTAACAGGTATGTGCGCTGGTTACTCTGCTGCGCTTAAAATTTCTTTTTTGGTTTGCTACAATGCCTTTTCTGAAACGTTGTCTCCTTCTGCTGGAACACTGACTTCTTTCATTTAATGCCTGCAGACTATAAAAGAGAACCCAACCCAAAAAGTTTGGTTGATTAGTCTGTGGCATTCTGTTAAACTGTTGCTTATGGCGGTCTCTGTGAGCTTCTCAGCGACATTCAGCCAGCCAGGTATCCTGCCTGCAGTAGATGGAATGTGGCAATGGAACGCTGGCTGCGCGTGTCATAATAGGCTCTGAGCCTTTATATACCTGTGCACAGCAGCAGCCACCTTCAGTCTGCTGCTGGACAGCCAGCAGCAGCAGCAGCAGGAGAGGTATGTAATCAGGAGCCCTCCTGCTAAGGGTAGACAGCTGCTCGTTCCACCCCACCCCCCGCCTTAATTGGTTCTCCTCCCTTCCAACGGTGTTGAGGCGGGTGGGAACAGCAGGGGGTGAAGGTGCTGTGTTTAAAGAGGTGGAGTTATGCAGATCTAAAACGCGTGGATTGCAGCAGCAGCAAGCCGAAAAGTGCAGGCATGTAAGGGATCTAGAGGTTGACAACATGTCTTCTTAACGGGAGTCCAGGAGCTCATCTCCACAAATGGACTTTTCAGGATCCTTGGGTGGCTCCGTAGTTTGAAACCAATTCTGGTTATCGCTTCTCGGCCTTTTGGCTAAGATCAAGTGTAGTATCTGTTCTTATCAGTTTAATATCTGATACGTCCCCTATCTGGGGACCATATATTAAATGGATTTTTAGAACAGGGAGATGGAAAAAGAGCTTGCTCTGTCCACTCCACGCATTGACCTGGTATTGCAGTATCTCCAGGACCGGTGCACCCCTTCTTTAATGCAGTTTCTAAAATCAGAAAGAATTGAATTCAATGTTTTTTGTTCATTTTGCTTGTTTGTCGGATTTTGGGATGGACTCTTTGGCTTTGCTTTTCTTCTCCTCATTGGATTTTTCATGTTCAAAGTTGCAGAAGCCAGATTACAAGCTCATTTTGGTTCAACTTCAGCAACTGTGCATTGCATTGCCATGTAATGTGATGCAATGCTATCTTTCTAGCTCTCCCTTTTTACTTCCTTTTGGATAAACAGACATATTAGGCAAGTATTTTGGAGCTTTCACCTAAATAACTACAGGTGGTGAGATAAGCTGCACAATATAATTGACCTTTCAGTATATTGTTGCACACACACCATCTATTTAGCAAATGCCCTTGTTATCAACAGCAGCCTTTTAAACTCACCTGAGCTAACAGGTATGTGCGCTGGTTACTCTGCTGCGCTTAAAATTTCTTTTTTGGTTTGCTACAATGCCTTTTCTGAAACGTTGTCTCCTTCTGCTGGAACACTAACTTCTTTCATTTAATGCCTGCAGACTATAAAAGAGAACCCAACCCAAAAAGTTTGGTTGATTAGTCTGTGGCATTCTGTTAAACTGTTGCTTATGGCGGTCTCTGTGAGCTTCTCAGCGACATTCAGCCAGCCAGGTATCCTGCCTGCAGTAGATGGAATGTGGCAATGGAACGCTGGCTGCGCGTGTCATAATAGGCTCTGAGCCTTTATATACCTGTGCACAGCAGCAGCCACCTTCAGTCTGCTGCTGGACAGCCAGCAGCAGCAGCAGCAGGAGAGGCATGTAATCAGGAGCCCTCCTGCTAAGGGTAGACAGCTGCTCGTTCCACCCCACCCCCCGCCTTAATTGGTTCTCCTCCCTTCCAACGGTGTTGAGGCGGGTGGGAACAGCAGGGGGTGAAGGTGCTGTGTTTAAAGAGGTGGAGTTATGCAGATCTAAAACGCGTGGATTGCAGCAGCAGCAAGCCGAAAAGTGCAGGCATGTAAGGGATCTAGAGGTTGACAACATGTCTTCTTAACGGGAGTCCAGGAGCTCATCTCCACAAATGGACTTTTCAGGATCCTTGGGTGGCTCCGTAGTTTGAAACCAATTCTGGTTATCGCTTCTCGGCCTTTTGGCTAAGATCAAGTGTAGTATCTGTTCTTATCAGTTTAATATCTGATACGTCCCCTATCTGGGGACCATATATTAAATGGATTTTTAGAACAGGGAGATGGAAAAAGAGCTTGCTCTGTCCACTCCACGCATTGACCTGGTATTGCAGTATCTCCAGGACCGGTGCACCCCTTCTTTAATGCAGTTTCTAAAATCAGAAAGAATTGAATTCAATGTTTTTTGTTCATTTTGCTTGTTTGTCGGATTTTGGGATGGACTCTTTGGCTTTGCTTTTCTTCTCCTCATTGGATTTTTCATGTTCAAAGTTGCAGAAGCCAGATTACAAGCTCATTTTGGTTCAACTTCAGCAACTGTGCATTGCATTGCCATGTAATGTGATGCAATGCTATCTTTCTAGCTCTCCCTTTTTACTTCCTTTTGGATAAACAGACATATTAGGCAAGCATTTTGGAGCTTTCACCTAAATAACTACAGGTGGTGAGATAAGCTGCACAATATAATTGACCTTTCAGTATATTGTTGCACACACACCATCTATTTAGCAAATGCCCTTGTTATCAACAGCAGCCTTTTAAACTCACCTGAGCTAACAGGTATGTGCGCTGGTTACTCTGCTGCGCTTAAAATTTCTTTTTTGGTTTGCTACAATGCCTTTTCTGAAACGTTGTCTCCTTCTGCTGGAACACTGACTTCTTTCATTTAATGCCTGCAGACTATAAAAGAGAACCCAACCCAAAAAGTTTGGTTGATTAGTCTGTGGCATTCTGTTAAACTGTTGCTTATGGCGGTCTCTGTGAGCTTCTCAGCGACATTCAGCCAGCCAGGTATCCTGCCTGCAGTAGATGGAATGTGGCAATGGAACGCTGGCTGCGCGTGTCATAATAGGCTCTGAGCCTTTATATACCTGTGCACAGCAGCAGCCACCTTCAGTCTGCTGCTGGACAGCCAGCAGCAGCAGCAGCAGGAGAGGTATGTAATCAGGAGCCCTCCTGCTAAGGGTAGACAGCTGCTCGTTCCACCCCACCCCCCGCCTTAATTGGTTCTCCTCCCTTCCAACGGTGTTGAGGCGGGTGGGAACAGCAGGGGGTGAAGGTGCTGTGTTTAAAGAGGTGGAGTTATGCAGATCTAAAACGCGTGGATTGCAGCAGCAGCAAGCCGAAAAGTGCAGGCATGTAAGGGATCTAGAGGTTGACAACATGTCTTCTTAACGGGAGTCCAGGAGCTCATCTCCACAAATGGACTTTTCAGGATCCTTGGGTGGCTCCGTAGTTTGAAACCAATTCTGGTTATCGCTTCTCGGCCTTTTGGCAAGATCAGTGGTGGTTTTCTGCTGCTGGTGTTGTTTGGAGGGCAGTTGTGACTGGGGTTCCCCCTTGTGGGGCTCTAGTGTGCGATTGAGCGGCGATTGTGTTTATCTGCTGTAAAAATGGTGGAGAAAACACGTGGATTAGAGGACTCGGTCCGTCTGAAGGTGGCTGCAGGTCATGAAGGAGAAATCGGTTTGGACCAAGTTTGCGTTGATGTCTTGAAGAACATTAATGGCTTGAAGGTAACGGATGTATTGGCACTGCAGGATTTTCAGAAACAAGGAATTTATGATATCACTTTTGTTTCTTTGAGTATTTGCCAGAGAGTCTACATGGAGTTGGTACGAATGAAGGAAGAAAAGGATTGAAATGCCTAGAGTTTATTGCACTGGAACCTCTGTTCCAGCAGACATATAAGTATGTGGTTGTGCACATGTATAACCCTAAAGTTCCGGATGAGACTGTTTCCAATTTTTTAGCTCGGTATTGTAGTGAGGTTAAATTTTTGGGAAGAATGAAGAACAAATACAATTATCTAAATGGCAAGAGGAGATATGTTGTAAAACTGAGACCGGATGATAGAGCTATTGGGGGTGCCAAGAGCATTCCTGCACAGTTTTCTATCGGAGGAGAAAGGGGATTTTGTTTTTATAATGGACAGATGGAATATTGTAGGAAGTGTCATGAGTTTGGACATGTTCAGAAAGATTGTCCAGTGCAAGGTGATGTTTGTAGAGGTTGTGGGAAATCTGGGCATGTTGCAAGTGGTTGCCCAATGAATAAGGTGTGTGATTTGTGTGGACATGCAGATCACCTTGCAAGGAAATGTAGATTGTGGGCTCAGATTCCTAGGTCACAGGTGGACGCTGAAGAGAGGCAGAAGAAGACTCGGCAGGAAAGTGGGGAGGAGGGCGAAGGCTCAGACTCAGAGGGGGAAAGCCAAAAACAAGATGGTGGTAGGGGAAGAGACCATGCGGTGCCCAAGATGGAGGAAAAGGGGCGGAGCCAGAAGAAAGTTGGTTTGAGGGAGGGGCTGGAAGTAATAAACAAAGTAGCTGATGTGCATGGCCCGGGTGATGGGATGGATTTGTCTAATATGGCGGAGTCAGTGAATCCTGTTTTGGGAAGAGATGGGGGTGAGGAAATGGAGGTTTTGGAGGAGGAGGATTCTGATTCGGATGGAACTATAACCCCTCAGCAGCGTGATAGGGTTAACAGTGATTGGAGTGAAAATGAGGAGGAAGATGATGGCAAGGAGGAGAGTTATGCCTCCGTGATTAAAAGAAGTAAGGTGGAGGGGTGTTGGTCTGGGGGGCAGGAAGATCCAGTCTCCCTAAGACCAGGTTATTCTAACAGGGACTCGAGTTCTGAGTCGCCTGATATACGTAGAAAAGTGGGTGGCAGGAGTGGGTTTTCTCCTGGTTCATGATGGATCGGGTATGGTGGAGATTTCTTCCTGTTGTTATGATGGCGTTGTGTGTTGCTTCTCTGAATGTACGAGGGATTGGTTCTGCTTGTAGGAGAGCAGGGATACTGGATTACATTGAGAGTGTGAATGCAGATATTGTCTGTCTGCAGGAATGTGTAATTAAATCTGCCCCGCATGAGAGTGAGTGGAATAAGGGGCAATCTTTTTGGTCCCCATGCTCAGAAAACAGGAATGAAGGGGTGGGCATTTTACTGTGTAATTCCAGTCTAAAGGTTTTAGAGTTTAAAGTAATCATACCTGGGAGATGTTTGTTTTTATTAGTGGATTTTTTAGGTCAGCGGGTACGGGTTTTTAATGTTTATGCCCCTGCTGATAAACAAGCAAGAGTTGGGTTTTTGGAGTCTCTAAAGTTGTTTTTACCAGGCAGAGACTTCACTATAGTGGCTGGAGATTTTAATTGTGTCAGATCCGCAAAAGATCGTAAGAGCTCTACGGAAGGTAGGACTGATGTTACGTCTAATATTTTAAATCAGATTGTGCAGGATTTACGCTACACGGATGCTGGTCTGATGGTTGGGCCAAGTGAAAAGTTCACATACATATCAGATAGTGGACGTAGTGTTTCCCGAATTGACTATGTTTTTATGTCTGAAGGGATTAAGGTGGCCAAGTGCAACCACGTGATGATGACTTTTTCTGACCACAAGATGATAGTGGTATATCTGTGTATAGCTGAGTCCCTGGCTTTTGGAAAGGGACTCTGGAAGCTGAACGTAAGCCTGCTGGAAGAGGAGAGTGTTAAGGTTGGTTTTAATAAAGTGTTTTTGTCTTGTGTGTCTGAACAGCACCTTTTTAAAGATTTGCTAGAGTGGTGGGACTGGGCTAAGGAGAAATTTGCATGTTATTTTAAAGGGGTGTGTTTTAG
Source organism: Phyllobates terribilis (assembly GCF_046119375.1). Classification (NCBI taxonomy): domain Eukaryota; kingdom Metazoa; phylum Chordata; class Amphibia; order Anura; family Dendrobatidae; genus Phyllobates; species Phyllobates terribilis. The sequence goes on from NW_027362765.1 coordinate 654,219,254, forward strand.
GAGAGCGAAAGCCAAAAGGGATCATGATGCTGCTGTTATTTCAAAATTGGAAGTACTCCATAAGTTTAAGAGAGTGGGGATGGAGGTGGATAAAGAGATTGCAGATTTGAAGGACGAACTGAAGAAGATACTTATTGAAAAAGGGAAGACTATTATGTTTAAGGCAAAAATAAAGCACATGGAGGAAAATGAGCAATGTTCGAGATACTTTTTTAAAAAATGTTTTAAACCTAAAGGGGTTTTTAAGTCTGTTTTTTCTCCTGCAGGGGAGGTATCTGGGGATGAGATGATTGGCAGTATTCTTTCCTTTTATGAAACACTCTTCTCTAACGATAGTAGAGCCAGTGATGCGGAAATTAATGATTATTGCAAAGTATTAACTAATAATATTCCTGAGGAGAAAATTGGGTTTTTAAGTGAGGAGGTTGGGAAAGATGAAATTAGACGGGCAGTGGATGGCTTGGCGAAAGGCAAGACGCCAGGCTGTGATGGTCTTCCTGCTGAATTTTATGTTAGATTTTGGGATATTATAGGTGTGGAGTTTTCCCGGGTGGTGCAATATGGTTTTACTCATGGGATTTTATCGGTTTCTATGCGTAGGGGGATTGTTACGCTGATTCATAAGAAAGGGGACATGAGGGATATTAAAAATTGGAGGCCCATAACATTGTTAAACAGTGATTACAAAATTATTTCTAAAATTGTGGCTGGTAGACTGGCAGATGTGATAGGTGATATGGTGGGGGAGTATCAGGCATGTGCAGTGCCTGGTAGGAAAATTTCAGATAATTTGCTGCTTCTAAGAGACTTAATTTATCAGGCTAATTTGAATAAGAATGCTCTTTTGTTACAGTCGGTGGACCTGGAGAAAGCCTTTGATAAAATATCACATAGATTTTTGTTCTCTGCTTTAAGTCACCTTGGTGTTCCGGATAAATTATTGATGGTCATTAAGAGTTTTTATTGTGGGGTCAGTAGCCAGATTTTAGTTAATGGGCATGTGAGTTCCAGTTTTAATATTTTATCGGGAGTTAGGCAGGGTTGTCCCCTGTCACCAATTCTTTTTATCTGTGTGGTGGAGGCCCTTTTAAAAAGTGTGCAAGTTGACAAGTGTGTGGCTGGTGTTTTTATTCCTGGGGGATCCGGGGGTCCAGTCAAGTCTTTAAGTTATATGGATGATATTGTTTTTACTTGTGGTTCACAGGCGGATCTCAATAGAGTGAATTTGCACGTAAGGATTTTTTGTTGTGTGGCTGGTATGGCGGTGAATTGGGGAAAGTGCCAGCTTTGTAACTTTGGGAGGCAGGTTGAGGTTAACGTGGCAGGAGTGGAGAGTAGGGAGGAAATTGAGGTTCTTGGTGTCATCTTTGAGAAGGAACTGAAAGGGAAAAGCAGCCTGAAGATTCTAGAAGACAAAATGGATCAGAAGTTGAACTTTTGGAAACTAAGGAACCTGTCGCTGAGAGGGAAAGTGCTGGTAATCAAGTCTGTGATTCTCCCGCTTCTGCTGTACACTGCTTTGATTTTCCCACCTGCTCTGCTTTGGACAAAGAGAGTGACAAGGAAACTGTTTGTGTTTTTTTGGGGATCCAAAATGGAGAAACTAAGAAGAGGAATGGTTATGTGTTCTGTGGAAAATGGGGGTTGTGATTTTCCTAACATTGACTTATTTTTAAGAATGCATTATTTTTTGAACATTTATAAATTATCCCAGTGCAATAACAGGACTGCGGACATGTGCAAATATTTAGCAGGACGGCTTTTCCAGAAATGGAGCTGGTGTGAGAAGGATTTAAGAAAACCAGTTTCGTTTGTGATACCGTTTTTTTATGTGGTGCTTAGGTCCTTCTATGATCAAAATGGGATAAGCTCCATGGTTAGACCGGACAAAAAACTGATTGTCTCAGGTATTAAGAAGAAGGAGATGTTATGTGATGTGCCGTTTTGTAATAATGCACAGTCTGGACAGGTGTGGAAGCTTTTTTTCATGCGTGGAATCAGCAACAGACAGAAGGATGTAACCTGGATGGCGTTGCATGGATGCTTGCCAACAAGGGCTTTTTTGAATGACCGGGGGATAAAGGTTCAAGAACTATGTCCTAGGGAAGGTTGCAATAAGGTGGAAACAATACAGCATATTTTTTGGGACTGTTTTTTTGCTAAAAAAGTTTTTACCTTGTTGTCACGTATGTTTGTTGCTTTAGTTGGTTTTCATTGTTTCGATTTTGAAAGGATTTTAATAGGTCAAGATTTTAAGTACTCGCAAAGGAAGCGGGCAAGCTGGATTATTTTTGTCATATATAAAGAGGTTTTATGGGACGTTCGGAATTTGGTGATTTTTAAAAAGATTGTTTTTTCCCCCATGGAATGCAGAAGGATTTTTCTTGCTAGACTGTTTTATGCCTATTTATTGGATAAAAAGAAGTATGGTGAGACAGCAGCAGAAGCACTCTGGAACTTTTCACATTGGACTTCTTACAGTAAGTAACAGTTAATTGCAGGGTTGTGTTTTTTGGGATTTTGTTTTTGTTTTTCCGAATGATGATTTGAGAACCCGTTATGTGAATATGCGCTATGATGCATAAATTAATGTGGGTCTTAATCTGAGGAAAAAAAAAAAAAAATCTGTTCTTATCAGTTTAATATCTGATACGTCCCCTATCTGGGGACCATATATTAAATGGATTTTTAGAACAGGGAGATGGAAAAAGAGCTTGCTCTGTCCACTCCACGCATTGACCTGGTATTGCAGTATCTCCAGGACCGGTGCACCCCTTCTTTAATGCAGTTTCTAAAATCAGAAAGAATTGAATTCAATGTTTTTTGTTCATTTTGCTTGTTTGTCGGATTTTGGGATGGACTCTTTGGCTTTGCTTTTCTTCTCCTCATTGGATTTTTCATGTTCAAAGTTGCAGAAGCCAGATTACAAGCTCATTTTGGTTCAACTTCAGCAACTGTGCATTGCATTGCCATGTAATGTGATGCAATGCTATCTTTCTAGCTCTCCCTTTTTACTTCCTTTTGGATAAACAGACATATTAGGCAAGCATTTTGGAGCTTTCACCTAAATAACTACAGGTGGTGAGATAAGCTGCACAATATAATTGACCTTTCAGTATATTGTTGCACACACACCATCTATTTAGCAAATGCCCTTGTTATCAACAGCAGCCTTTTAAACTCACCTGAGCTAACAGGTATGTGCGCTGGTTACTCTGCTGCGCTTAAAATTTCTTTTTTGGTTTGCTACAATGCCTTTTCTGAAACGTTGTCTCCTTCTGCTGGAACACTGACTTCTTTCATTTAATGCTTGCAGACTATAAAAGAGAACCCAACCCAAAAAGTTTGGTTGATTAGTCTGTGGCATTCTGTTAAACTGTTGCTTATGGCGGTCTCTGTGAGCTTCTCAGCGACATTCAGCCAGCCAGGTATCCTGCCTGCAGTAGATGGAATGTGGCAATGGAACGCTGGCTGCGCGTGTCATAATAGGCTCTGAGCCTTTATATACCTGTGCACAGCAGCAGCCACCTTCAGTCTGCTGCTGGACAGCCAGCAGCAGCAGCAGCAGGAGAGGTATGTAATCAGGAGCCCTCCTGCTAAGGGTAGACAGCTGCTCGTTCCACCCCACCCCCCGCCTTAATTGGTTCTCCTCCCTTCCAACGGTGTTGAGGCGGGTGGGAACAGCAGGGGGTGAAGGTGCTGTGTTTAAAGAGGTGGAGTTATGCAGATCTAAAACGCGTGGATTGCAGCAGCAGCAAGCCGAAAAGTGCAGGCATGTAAGGGATCTAGAGGTTGACAACATGTCTTCTTAACGGGAGTCCAGGAGCTCATCTCCACAAATGGACTTTTCAGGATCCTTGGGTGGCTCCGTAGTTTGAAACCAATTCTGGTTATCGCTTCTCGGCCTTTTGGCTAAGATCAAGTGTAGTATCTGTTCTTATCAGTTTAATATCTGATACGTCCCCTATCTGGGGACCATATATTAAATGGATTTTTAGAACAGGGAGATGGAAAAAGAGCTTGCTCTGTCCACTCCACGCATTGACCTGGTATTGCAGTATCTCCAGGACCGGTGCACCCCTTCTTTAATGCAGTTTCTAAAATCAGAAAGAATTGAATTCAATGTTTTTTGTTCATTTTGCTTGTTTGTCGGATTTTGGGATGGACTCTTTGGCTTTGCTTTTCTTCTCCTCATTGGATTTTTCATGTTCAAAGTTGCAGAAGCCAGATTACAAGCTCATTTTGGTTCAACTTCAGCAACTGTGCATTGCATTGCCATGTAATGTGATGCAATGCTATCTTTCTAGCTCTCCCTTTTTACTTCCTTTTGGATAAACAGACATATTAGGCAAGCATTTTGGAGCTTTCACCTAAATAACTACAGGTGGTGAGATAAGCTGCACAATATAATTGACCTTTCAGTATATTGTTGCACACACACCATCTATTTAGCAAATGCCCTTGTTATCAACAGCAGCCTTTTAAACTCACCTGAGCTAACAGGTATGTGCGCTGGTTACTCTGCTGCGCTTAAAATTTCTTTTTTGGTTTGCTACAATGCCTTTTCTGAAACGTTGTCTCCTTCTGCTGGAACACTGACTTCTTTCATTTAATGCCTGCAGACTATAAAAGAGAACCCAACCCAAAAAGTTTGGTTGATTAGTCTGTGGCATTCTGTTAAACTGTTGCTTATGGCGGTCTCTGTGAGCTTCTCAGCGACATTCAGCCAGCCAGGTATCCTGCCTGCAGTAGATGGAATGTGGCAATGGAACGCTGGCTGCGCGTGTCATAATAGGCTCTGAGCCTTTATATACCTGTGCACAGCAGCAGCCACCTTCAGTCTGCTGCTGGACAGCCAGCAGCAGCAGCAGCAGGAGAGGTATGTAATCAGGAGCCCTCCTGCTAAGGGTAGACAGCTGCTCGTTCCACCCCACCCCCCGCCTTAATTGGTTCTCCTCCCTTCCAACGGTGTTGAGGCGGGTGGGAACAGCAGGGGGTGAAGGTGCTGTGTTTAAAGAGGTGGAGTTATGCAGATCTAAAACGCGTGGATTGCAGCAGCAGCAAGCCGAAAAGTGCAGGCATGTAAGGGATCTAGAGGTTGACAACATGTCTTCTTAACGGGAGTCCAGGAGCTCATCTCCACAAATGGACTTTTCAGGATCCTTGGGTGGCTCCGTAGTTTGAAACCAATTCTGGTTATCGCTTCTCGGCCTTTTGGCTAAGATCAAGTGTAGTATCTGTTCTTATCAGTTTAATATCTGATACGTCCCCTATCTGGGGACCATATATTAAATGGATTTTTAGAACAGGGAGATGGAAAAAGAGCTTGCTCTGTCCACTCCACGCATTGACCTGGTATTGCAGTATCTCCAGGACCGGTGCACCCCTTCTTTAATGCAGTTTCTAAAATCAGAAAGAATTGAATTCAATGTTTTTTGTTCATTTTGCTTGTTTGTCGGATTTTGGGATGGACTCTTTGGCTTTGCTTTTCTTCTCCTCATTGGATTTTTCATGTTCAAAGTTGCAGAAGCCAGATTACAAGCTCATTTTGGTTCAACTTCAGCAACTGTGCATTGCATTGCCATGTAATGTGATGCAATGCTATCTTTCTAGCTCTCCCTTTTTACTTCCTTTTGGATAAACAGACATATTAGGCAAGCATTTTGGAGCTTTCACCTAAATAACTACAGGTGGTGAGATAAGCTGCACAATATAATTGACCTTTCAGTATATTGTTGCACACACACCATCTATTTAGCAAATGCCCTTGTTATCAACAGCAGCCTTTTAAACTCACCTGAGCTAACAGGTATGTGCGCTGGTTACTCTGCTGCGCTTAAAATTTCTTTTTTGGTTTGCTACAATGCCTTTTCTGAAACGTTGTCTCCTTCTGCTGGAACACTGACTTCTTTCATTTAATGCCTGCAGACTATAAAAGAGAACCCAACCCAAAAAGTTTGGTTGATTAGTCTGTGGCATTCTGTTAAACTGTTGCTTATGGCGGTCTCTGTGAGCTTCTCAGCGACATTCAGCCAGCCAGGTATCCTGCCTGCAGTAGATGGAATGTGGCAATGGAACGCTGGCTGCGCGTGTCATAATAGGCTCTGAGCCTTTATATACCTGTGCACAGCAGCAGCCACCTTCAGTCTGCTGCTGGACAGCCAGCAGCAGCAGCAGCAGGAGAGGTATGTAATCAGGAGCCCTCCTGCTAAGGGTAGACAGCTGCTCGTTCCACCCCACCCCCCGCCTTAATTGGTTCTCCTCCCTTCCAACGGTGTTGAGGCGGGTGGGAACAGCAGGGGGTGAAGGTGCTGTGTTTAAAGAGGTGGAGTTATGCAGATCTAAAACGCGTGGATTGCAGCAGCAGCAAGCCGAAAAGTGCAGGCATGTAAGGGATCTAGAGGTTGACAACATGTCTTCTTAACGGGAGTCCAGGAGCTCATCTCCACAAATGGACTTTTCAGGATCCTTGGGTGGCTCCGTAGTTTGAAACCAATTCTGGTTATCGCTTCTCGGCCTTTTGGCTAAGATCAAGTGTAGTATCTGTTCTTATCAGTTTAATATCTGATACGTCCCCTATCTGGGGACCATATATTAAATGGATTTTTAGAACAGGGAGATGGAAAAAGAGCTTGCTCTGTCCACTCCACGCATTGACCTGGTATTGCAGTATCTCCAGGACCGGTGCACCCCTTCTTTAATGCAGTTTCTAAAATCAGAAAGAATTGAATTCAATGTTTTTTGTTCATTTTGCTTGTTTGTCGGATTTTGGGATGGACTCTTTGGCTTTGCTTTTCTTCTCCTCATTGGATTTTTCATGTTCAAAGTTGCAGAAGCCAGATTACAAGCTCATTTTGGTTCAACTTCAGCAACTGTGCATTGCATTGCCATGTAATGTGATGCAATGCTATCTTTCTAGCTCTCCCTTTTTACTTCCTTTTGGATAAACAGACATATTAGGCAAGCATTTTGGAGCTTTCACCTAAATAACTACAGGTGGTGAGATAAGCTGCACAATATAACTGACCTTTCAGTATATTGTTGCACACACACCATCTATTTAGCAAATGCCCTTGTTATCAACAGCAGCCTTTTAAACTCACCTGAGCTAACAGGTATGTGCGCTGGTTACTCTGCTGCGCTTAAAATTTCTTTTTTGGTTTGCTACAATGCCTTTTCTGAAACGTTGTCTCCTTCTGCTGGAACACTGACTTCTTTCATTTAATGCCTGCAGACTATAAAAGAGAACCCAACCCAAAAAGTTTGGTTGATTAGTCTGTGGCATTCTGTTAAACTGTTGCTTATGGCGGTCTCTGTGAGCTTCTCAGCGACATTCAGCCAGCCAGGTATCCTGCCTGCAGTAGATGGAATGTGGCAATGGAACGCTGGCTGCGCGTGTCATAATAGGCTCTGAGCCTTTATATACCTGTGCACAGCAGCAGCCACCTTCAGTCTGCTGCTGGACAGCCAGCAGCAGCAGCAGCAGGAGAGGTATGTAATCAGGAGCCCTCCTGCTAAGGGTAGACAGCTGCTCGTTCCACCCCACCCCCCGCCTTAATTGGTTCTCCTCCCTTCCAACGGTGTTGAGGCGGGTGGGAACAGCAGGGGGTGAAGGTGCTGTGTTTAAAGAGGTGGAGTTATGCAGATCTAAAACGCGTGGATTGCAGCAGCAGCAAGCCGAAAAGTGCAGGCATGTAAGGGATCTAGAGGTTGACAACATGTCTTCTTAACGGGAGTCCAGGAGCTCATCTCCACAAATGGACTTTTCAGGATCCTTGGGTGGCTCCGTAGTTTGAAACCAATTCTGGTTATCGCTTCTCGGCCTTTTGGCTAAGATCAAGTGTAGTATCTGTTCTTATCAGTTTAATATCTGATACGTCCCCTATCTGGGGACCATATATTAAATGGATTTTTAGAACAGGGAGATGGAAAAAGAGCTTGCTCTGTCCACTCCACGCATTGACCTGGTATTGCAGTATCTCCAGGACCGGTGCACCCCTTCTTTAATGCAGTTTCTAAAATCAGAAAGAATTGAATTCAATGTTTTTTGTTCATTTTGCTTGTTTGTCGGATTTTGGGATGGACTCTTTGGCTTTGCTTTTCTTCTCCTCATTGGATTTTTCATGTTCAAAGTTGCAGAAGCCAGATTACAAGCTCATTTTGGTTCAACTTCAGCAACTGTGCATTGCATTGCCATGTAATGTGATGCAATGCTATCTTTCTAGCTCTCCCTTTTTACTTCCTTTTGGATAAACAGACATATTAGGCAAGCATTTTGGAGCTTTCACCTAAATAACTACAGGTGGTGAGATAAGCTGCACAATATAATTGACCTTTCAGTATATTGTTGCACACACACCATCTATTTAGCAAATGCCCTTGTTATCAACAGCAGCCTTTTAAACTCACCTGAGCTAACAGGTATGTGCGCTGGTTACTCTGCTGCGCTTAAAATTTCTTTTTTGGTTTGCTACAATGCCTTTTCTGAAACGTTGTCTCCTTCTGCTGGAACACTGACTTCTTTCATTTAATGCCTGCAGACTATAAAAGAGAACCCAACCCAAAAAGTTTGGTTGATTAGTCTGTGGCATTCTGTTAAACTGTTGCTTATGGCGGTCTCTGTGAGCTTCTCAGCGACATTCAGCCAGCCAGGTATCCTGCCTGCAGTAGATGGAATGTGGCAATGGAACGCTGGCTGCGCGTGTCATAATAGGCTCTGAGCCTTTATATACCTGTGCACAGCAGCAGCCACCTTCAGTCTGCTGCTGGACAGCCAGCAGCAGCAGCAGCAGCAGGAGAGGTATGTAATCAGGAGCCCTCCTGCTAAGGGTAGACAGCTGCTCGTTCCACCCCACCCCCCGCCTTAATTGGTTCTCCTCCCTTCCAACGGTGTTGAGGCGGGTGGGAACAGCAGGGGGTGAAGGTGCTGTGTTTAAAGAGGTGGAGTTATGCAGATCTAAAACGCGTGGATTGCAGCAGCAGCAAGCCGAAAAGTGCAGGCATGTAAGGGATCTAGAGGTTGACAACATGTCTTCTTAACGGGAGTCCAGGAGCTCATCTCCACAAATGGACTTTTCAGGATCCTTGGGTGGCTCCGTAGTTTGAAACCAATTCTGGTTATCGCTTCTCGGCCTTTTGGCTAAGATCAAGTGTAGTATCTGTTCTTATCAGTTTAATATCTGATACGTCCCCTATCTGGGGACCATATATTAAATGGATTTTTAGAACAGGGAGATGGAAAAAGAGCTTGCTCTGTCCACTCCACGCATTGACCTGGTATTGCAGTATCTCCAGGACCGGTGCACCCCTTCTTTAATGCAGTTTCTAAAATCAGAAAGAATTGAATTCAATGTTTTTTGTTCATTTTGCTTGTTTGTCGGATTTTGGGATGGACTCTTTGGCTTTGCTTTTCTTCTCCTCATTGGATTTTTCATGTTCAAAGTTGCAGAAGCCAGATTACAAGCTCATTTTGGTTCAACTTCAGCAACTGTGCATTGCATTGCCATGTAATGTGATGCAATGCTATCTTTCTAGCTCTCCCTTTTTACTTCCTTTTGGATAAACAGACATATTAGGCAAGCATTTTGGAGCTTTCACCTAAATAACTACAGGTGGTGAGATAAGCTGCACAATATAATTGACCTTTCAGTATATTGTTGCACACACACCATCTATTTAGCAAATGCCCTTGTTATCAACAGCAGCCTTTTAAACTCACCTGAGCTAACAGGTATGTGCGCTGGTTACTCTGCTGCGCTTAAAATTTCTTTTTTGGTTTGCTACAATGCCTTTTCTGAAACGTTGTCTCCTTCTGCTGGAACACTGACTTCTTTCATTTAATGCCTGCAGACTATAAAAGAGAACCCAACCCAAAAAGTTTGGTTGATTAGTCTGTGGCATTCTGTTAAACTGTTGCTTATGGCGGTCTCTGTGAGCTTCTCAGCGACATTCAGCCAGCCAGGTATCCTGCCTGCAGTAGATGGAATGTGGCAATGGAACGCTGGCTGCGCGTGTCATAATAGGCTCTGAGCCTTTATATACCTGTGCACAGCAGCAGCCACCTTCAGTCTGCTGCTGGACAGCCAGCAGCAGCAGCAGCAGGAGAGGTATGTAATCAGGAGCCCTCCTGCTAAGGGTAGACAGCTGCTCGTTCCACCCCACCCCCCGCCTTAATTGGTTCTCCTCCCTTCCAACGGTGTTGAGGCGGGTGGGAACAGCAGGGGGTGAAGGTGCTGTGTTTAAAGAGGTGGAGTTATGCAGATCTAAAACGCGTGGATTGCAGCAGCAGCAAGCCAAAAAGTGCAGGCATGTAAGGGATCTAGAGGTTGACAACATGTCTTCTTAACGGGAGTCCAGGAGCTCATCTCCACAAATGGACTTTTCAGGATCCTTGGGTGGCTCCGTAGTTTGAAACCAATTCTGGTTATCGCTTCTCGGCCTTTTGGCTAAGATCAAGTGTAGTATCTGTTCTTATCAGTTTAATATCTGATACGTCCCCTATCTGGGGACCATATATTAAATGGATTTTTAGAACAGGGAGATGGAAAAAGAGCTTGCTCTGTCCACTCCACGCATTGACCTGGTATTGCAGTATCTCCAGGACCGGTGCACCCCTTCTTTAATGCAGTTTCTAAAATCAGAAAGAATTGAATTCAATGTTTTTTGTTCATTTTGCTTGTTTGTCGGATTTTGGGATGGACTCTTTGGCTTTGCTTTTCTTCTCCTCATTGGATTTTTCATGTTCAAAGTTGCAGAAGCCAGATTACAAGCTCATTTTGGTTCAACTTCAGCAACTGTGCATTGCATTGCCATGTAATGTGATGCAATGCTATCTTTCTAGCTCTCCCTTTTTACTTCCTTTTGGATAAACAGACATATTAGGCAAGCATTTTGGAGCTTTCACCTAAATAACTACAGGTGGTGAGATAAGCTGCACAATATAATTGACCTTTCAGTATATTGTTGCACACACACCATCTATTTAGCAAATGCCCTTGTTATCAACAGCAGCCTTTTAAACTCACCTGAGCTAACAGGTATGTGCGCTGGTTACTCTGCTGCGCTTAAAATTTCTTTTTTGGTTTGCTACAATGCCTTTTCTGAAACGTTGTCTCCTTCTGCTGGAACACTGACTTCTTTCATTTAATGCCTGCAGACTATAAAAGAGAACCCAACCCAAAAAGTTTGGTTGATTAGTCTGTGGCATTCTGTTAAACTGTTGCTTATGGCGGTCTCTGTGAGCTTCTCAGCGACATTCAGCCAGCCAGGTATCCTGCCTGCAGTAGATGGAATGTGGCAATGGAACGCTGGCTGCGCGTGTCATAATAGGCTCTGAGCCTTTATATACCTGTGCACAGCAGCAGCCACCTTCAGTCTGCTGCTGGACAGCCAGCAGCAGCAGCAGCAGGAGAGGTATGTAATCAGGAGCCCTCCTGCTAAGGGTAGACAGCTGCTCGTTCCACCCCACCCCCCGCCTTAATTGGTTCTCCTCCCTTCCAACGGTGTTGAGGCGGGTGGGAACAGCAGGGGGTGAAGGTGCTGTGTTTAAAGAGGTGGAGTTATGCAGATCTAAAACGCGTGGATTGCAGCAGCAGCAAGCCGAAAAGTGCAGGCATGTAAGGGATCTAGAGGTTGACAACATGTCTTCTTAACGGGAGTCCAGGAGCTCATCTTCACAAATGGACTTTTCAGGATCCTTGGGTGGCTCCGTAGTTTGAAACCAATTCTGGTTATCGCTTCTCGGCCTTTTGGCTAAGATCAAGTGTAGTATCTGTTCTTATCAGTTTAATATCTGATACGTCCCCTATCTGGGGACCATATATTAAATGGATTTTTAGAACAGGGAGATGGAAAAAGAGCTTGCTCTGTCCACTCCACGCATTGACCTGGTATTGCAGTATCTCCAGGACCGGTGCACCCCTTCTTTAATGCAGTTTCTAAAATCAGAAAGAATTGAATTCAATGTTTTTTGTTCATTTTGCTTGTTTGTCGGATTTTGGGATGGACTCTTTGGCTTTGCTTTTCTTCTCCTCATTGGATTTTTCATGTTCAAAGTTGCAGAAGCCAGATTACAAGCTCATTTTGGTTCAACTTCAGCAACTGTGCATTGCATTGCCATGTAATGTGATGCAATGCTATCTTTCTAGCTCTCCCTTTTTACTTCCTTTTGGATAAACAGACATATTAGGCAAGCATTTTGGAGCTTTCACCTAAATAACTACAGGTGGTGAGATAAGCTGCACAATATAATTGACCTTTCAGTATATTGTTGCACACACACCATCTATTTAGCAAATGCCCTTGTTATCAACAGCAGCCTTTTAAACTCACCTGAGCTAACAGGTATGTGCGCTGGTTACTCTGCTGCGCTTAAAATTTCTTTTTTGGTTTGCTACAATGCCTTTTCTGAAACGTTGTCTCCTTCTGCTGGAACACTGACTTCTTTCATTTAATGCCTGCAGACTATAAAAGAGAACCCAACCCAAAAAGTTTGGTTGATTAGTCTGTGGCATTCTGTTAAACTGTTGCTTATGGCGGTCTCTGTGAGCTTCTCAGCGACATTCAGCCAGCCAGGTATCCTGCCTGCAGTAGATGGAATGTGGCAATGGAACGCTGGCTGCGCGTGTCATAATAGGCTCTGAGCCTTTATATACCTGTGCACAGCAGCAGCCACCTTCAGTCTGCTGCTGGACAGCCAGCAGCAGCAGCAGGAGAGGTATGTAATCAGGAGCCCTCCTGCTAAGGGTAGACAGCTGCTCGTTCCACCCCACCCCCCGCCTTAATTGGTTCTCCTCCCTTCCAACGGTGTTGAGGCGGGTGGGAACAGCAGGGGGTGAAGGTGCTGTGTTTAAAGAGGTGGAGTTATGCAGATCTAAAACGCGTGGATTGCAGCAGCAGCAAGCCGAAAAGTGCAGGCATGTAAGGGATCTAGAGGTTGACAACATGTCTTCTTAACGGGAGTCCAGGAGCTCATCTCCACAAATGGACTTTTCAGGATCCTTGGGTGGCTCCGTAGTTTGAAACCAATTCTGGTTATCGTTTCTCGGCCTTTTGGCTAAGATCAAGTGTAGTATCTGTTCTTATCAGTTTAATATCTGATACGTCCCCTATCTGGGGACCATATATTAAATGGATTTTTAGAACAGGGAGATGGAAAAAGAGCTTGCTCTGTCCACTCCACGCATTGACCTGGTATTGCAGTATCTCCAGGACCGGTGCACCCCTTCTTTAATGCAGTTTCTAAAATCAGAAAGAATTGAATTCAATGTTTTTTGTTCATTTTGCTTGTTTGTCGGATTTTGGGATGGACTCTTTGGCTTTGCTTTTCTTCTCCTCATTGGATTTTTCATGTTCAAAGTTGCAGAAGCCAGATTACAAGCTCATTTTGGTTCAACTTCAGCCACTGTGCATTGCATTGCCATGTAATGTGATGCAATGCTATCTTTTTAGCTCTCCCTTGTTACTTCCTTTTGGATAAACAGACATATTAGGCAAGCATTTTGGAGCTTTCACCTAAATAACTACAGGTGGTGAGATAAGCTGCACAATATAATTGACCTTTCAGTATATTGTTGCACACACACCATCTATTTAGCAAATGCCCTTGTTATCAACAGCAGCCTTTTAAACTCACCTGAGCTAACAGGTATGTGCGCTGGTTACTCTGCTGCGCTTAAAATTTATTTTTTGGTTTGCTACAATGCCTTTTCTGAAACGTTGTCTCCTTCTGCTGGAACACTGACTTCTTTCATTTAATGCCTGCAGACTATAAAAGAGAACCCAACCCAAAAAGTTTGGTTGATTAGTCTGTGGCATTCTGTTAAACTGTTGCTTATGGCGGTCTCTGTGAGCTTCTCAGTGACATTCAGCCAGCCAGGTATCCTGCCTGCAGTAGATGGAATGTGGCAATGGAACGCTGGCTGCGCGTGTCATAATAGGCTCTGAGCCTTTATATACCTGTGCACAGCAGCAGCCACCTTCAGTCTGCTGCTGGACAGCCAGCAGCAGCAGCAGCAGGAGAGGTATGTAATCAGGGGCCCTCCTGCTAAGGGTAGACAGCTGCTCGTTCCACCCCACCCCCCGCCTTAATTGGTTCTCCTCCCTTCCAACGGTGTTGAGGCGGGTGGGAACAGCAGGGGGTGAAGGTGCTGTGTTTAAAGAGGTGGAGTTATGCAGATCTAAAACGCGTGGATTGCAGCAGCAGCAAGCCGAAAAGTGCAGGCATGTAAGGGATCTAGAGGTTGACAACATGTCTTCTTAACGGGAGTCCAGGAGCTCATCTCCACAAATGGACTTTTCAGGATCCTTGGGTGGCTCCGTAGTTTGAAACCAATTCTGGTTATCGCTTCTCGGCCTTTTGGCTAAGATCAAGTGTAGTATCTGTTCTTATCAGTTTAATATCTGATACGTCCCCTATCTGGGGACCATATATTAAATGGATTTTTAGAACAGGGAGATGGAAAAAGAGCTTGCTCTGTCCACTCCACGCATTGACCTGGTATTGCAGTATCTCCAGGACCGGTGCACCCCTTCTTTAATGCAGTTTCTAAAATCAGAAAGAATTGAATTCAATGTTTTTTGTTCATTTTGCTTGTTTGTCGGATTTTGGGATGGACTCTTTGGCTTTGCTTTTCTTCTCCTCATTGGATTTTTCATGTTCAAAGTTGCAGAAGCCAGATTACAAGCTCATTTTGGTTCAACTTCAGCAACTGTGCATTGCATTGCCATGTAATGTGATGCAATGCTATCTTTCTAGCTCTCCCTTTTTACTTCCTTTTGGATAAACAGACATATTAGGCAAGCATTTTGGAGCTTTCACCTAAATAACTACAGGTGGTGAGATAAGCTGCACAATATAATTGACCTTTCAGTATATTGTTGCACACACACCATCTATTTAGCAAATGCCCTTGTTATCAACAGCAGCCTTTTAAACTCACCTGAGCTAACAGGTATGTGCGCTGGTTACTCTGCTGCGCTTAAAATTTCTTTTTTGGTTTGCTACAATGCCTTTTCTGAAACGTTGTCTCCTTCTGCTGGAACACTGACTTCTTTCATTTAATGCCTGCAGACTATAAAAGAGAACCCAACCCAAAAAGTTTGGTTGATTAGTCTGTGGCATTCTGTTAAACTGTTGCTTATGGCGGTCTCTGTGAGCTTCTCAGCGACATTCAGCCAGCCAGGTATCCTGCCTGCAGTAGATGGAATGTGGCAATGGAACGCTGGCTGCGCGTGTCATAATAGGCTCTGAGCCTTTATATACCTGTGCACAGCAGCAGCCACCTTCAGTCTGCTGCTGGACAGCCAGCAGCAGCAGGAGAGGTATGTAATCAGGGGCCCTCCTGCTAAGGGTAGACAGCTGCTCGTTCCACCCCACCCCCCGCCTTAATTGGTTCTCCTCCCTTCCAACGGTGTTGAGGCGGGTGGGAACAGCAGGGGGTGAAGGTGCTGTGTTTAAAGAGGTGGAGTTATGCAGATCTAAAACGCGTGGATTGCAGCAGCAGCAAGCCGAAAAGTGCAGGCATGTAAGGGATCTAGAGGTTGACAACATGTCTTCTTAACGGGAGTCCAGGAGCTCATCTCCACAAATGGACTTTTCAGGATCCTTGGGTGGCTCCGTAGTTTGAAACCAATTCTGGTTATCGCTTCTCGGCCTTTTGGCTAAGATCAAGTGTAGTATCTGTTCTTATCAGTTTAATATCTGATACGTCCCCTATCTGGGGACCATATATTAAATGGATTTTTAGAACAGGGAGATGGAAAAAGAGCTTGCTCTGTCCACTCCACGCATTGACCTGGTATTGCAGTATCTCCAGGACCGGTGCACCCCTTCTTTAATGCAGTTTCTAAAATCAGAAAGAATTGAATTCAATGTTTTTTGTTCATTTTGCTTGTTTGTCGGATTTTGGGATGGACTCTTTGGCTTTGCTTTTCTTCTCCTCATTGGATTTTTCATGTTCAAAGTTGCAGAAGCCAGATTACAAGCTCATTTTGGTTCAACTTCAGCAACTGTGCATTGCATTGCCATGTAATGTGATGCAATGCTATCTTTCTAGCTCTCCCTTTTTACTTCCTTTTGGATAAACAGACATATTAGGCAAGCATTTTGGAGCTTTCACCTAAATAACTACAGGTGGTGAGATAAGCTGCACAATATAATTGACCTTTCAGTATATTGTTGCACACACACCATCTATTTAGCAAATGCCCTTGTTATCAACAGCAGCCTTTTAAACTCACCTGAGCTAACAGGTATGTGCGCTGGTTACTCTGCTGCGCTTAAAATTTCTTTTTTGGTTTGCTACAATGCCTTTTCTGAAACGTTGTCTCCTTCTGCTGGAACACTGACTTCTTTCATTTAATGCCTGCAGACTATAAAAGAGAACCCAACCCAAAAAGTTTGGTTGATTAGTCTGTGGCATTCTGTTAAACTGTTGCTTATGGCGGTCTCTGTGAGCTTCTCAGCGACATTCAGCCAGCCAGGTATCCTGCCTGCAGTAGATGGAATGTGGCAATGGAACGCTGGCTGCGCGTGTCATAATAGGCTCTGAGCCTTTATATACCTGTGCACAGCAGCAGCCACCTTCAGTCTGCTGCTGGACAGCCAGCAGCAGCAGCAGCAGGAGAGGTATGTAATCAGGAGCCCTCCTGCTAAGGGTAGACAGCTGCTCGTTCCACCCCACCCCCCGCCTTAATTGGTTCTCCTCCCTTCCAACGGTGTTGAGGCGGGTGGGAACAGCAGGGGGTGAAGGTGCTGTGTTTAAAGAGGTGGAGTTATGCAGATCTAAAACGCGTGGATTGCAGCAGCAGCAAGCCGAAAAGTGCAGGCATGTAAGGGATCTAGAGGTTGACAACATGTCTTCTTAACAGGAGTCCAGGAGCTCATCTCCACAAATGGACTTTTCAGGATCCTTGGGTGGCTCCGTAGTTTGAAACCAATTCTGGTTATCGCTTCTCGGCCTTTTGGCTAAGATCAAGTGTAGTATCTGTTCTTATCAGTTTAATATCTGATACGTCCCCTATCTGGGGACCATATATTAAATGGATTTTTAGAACAGGGAGATGGAAAAAGAGCTTGCTCTGTCCACTCCACGCATTGACCTGGTATTGCAGTATCTCCAGGACCGGTGCACCCCTTCTTTAATGCAGTTTCTAAAATCAGAAAGAATTGAATTCAATGTTTTTTGTTCATTTTGCTTGTTTGTCGGATTTTGGGATGGACTCTTTGGCTTTGCTTTTCTTCTCCTCATTGGATTTTTCATGTTCAAAGTTGCAGAAGCCAGATTACAAGCTCATTTTGGTTCAACTTCAGCAACTGTGCATTGCATTGCCATGTAATGTGATGCAATGCTATCTTTCTAGCTCTCCCTTTTTACTTCCTTTTGGATAAACAGACATATTAGGCAAGCATTTTGGAGCTTTCACCTAAATAACTACAGGTGGTGAGATAAGCTGCACAATATAATTGACCTTTCAGTATATTGTTGCACACACACCATCTATTTAGCAAATGCCCTTGTTATCAACAGCAGCCTTTTAAACTCACCTGAGCTAACAGGTATGTGCGCTGGTTACTCTGCTGCGCTTAAAATTTCTTTTTTGGTTTGCTACAATGCCTTTTCTGAAACGTTGTCTCCTTCTGCTGGAACACTGACTTCTTTCATTTAATGCCTGCAGACTATAAAAGAGAACCCAACCCAAAAAGTTTGGTTGATTAGTCTGTGGCATTCTGTTAAACTGTTGCTTATGGCGGTCTCTGTGAGCTTCTCAGCGACATTCAGCCAGCCAGGTATCCTGCCTGCAGTAGATGGAATGTGGCAATGGAACGCTGGCTGCGCGTGTCATAATAGGCTCTGAGCCTTTATATACCTGTGCACAGCAGCAGCCACCTTCAGTCTGCTGCTGGACAGCCAGCAGCAGCAGCAGCAGGAGAGGTATGTAATCAGGAGCCCTCCTGCTAAGGGTAGACAGCTGCTCGTTCCACCCCACCCCCCGCCTTAATTGGTTCTCCTCCCTTCCAACGGTGTTGAGGCGGGTGGGAACAGCAGGGGGTGAAGGTGCTGTGTTTAAAGAGGTGGAGTTATGCAGATCTAAAACGCGTGGATTGCAGCAGCAGCAAGCCGAAAAGTGCAGGCATGTAAGGGATCTAGAGGTTGACAACATGTCTTCTTAACGGGAGTCCAGGAGCTCATCTCCACAAATGGACTTTTCAGGATCCTTGGGTGGCTCCGTAGTTTGAAACCAATTCTGGTTATCGCTTCTCGGCCTTTTGGCTAAGATCAAGTGTAGTATCTGTTCTTATCAGTTTAATATCTGATACGTCCCCTATCTGGGGACCATATATTAAATGGATTTTTAGAACAGGGAGATGGAAAAAGAGCTTGCTCTGTCCACTCCACGCATTGACCTGGTATTGCAGTATCTCCAGGACCGGTGCACCCCTTCTTTAATGCAGTTTCTAAAATCAGAAAGAATTGAATTCAATGTTTTTTGTTCATTTTGCTTGTTTGTCGGATTTTGGGATGGACTCTTTGGCTTTGCTTTTCTTCTCCTCATTGGATTTTTCATGTTCAAAGTTGCAGAAGCCAGATTACAAGCTCATTTTGGTTCAACTTCAGCAACTGTGCATTGCATTGCCATGTAATGTGATGCAATGCTATCTTTCTAGCTCTCCCTTTTTACTTCCTTTTGGATAAACAGACATATTAGGCAAGCATTTTGGAGCTTTCACCTAAATAACTACAGGTGGTGAGATAAGCTGCACAATATAATTGACCTTTCAGTATATTGTTGCACACACACCATCTATTTAGCAAATGCCCTTGTTATCAACAGCAGCCTTTTAAACTCACCTGAGCTAACAGGTATGTGCGCTGGTTACTCTGCTGCGCTTAAAATTTCTTTTTTGGTTTGCTACAATGCCTTTTCTGAAACGTTGTCTCCTTCTGCTGGAACACTGACTTCTTTCATTTAATGCCTGCAGACTATAAAAGAGAACCCAACCCAAAAAGTTTGGTTGATTAGTCTGTGGCATTCTGTTAAACTGTTGCTTATGGCGGTCTCTGTGAGCTTCTCAGCGACATTCAGCCAGCCAGGTATCCTGCCTGCAGTAGATGGAATGTGGCAATGGAACGCTGGCTGCGCGTGTCATAATAGGCTCTGAGCCTTTATATACCTGTGCACAGCAGCAGCCACCTTCAGTCTGCTGCTGGACAGCCAGCAGCAGCAGCAGCAGGAGAGGTATGTAATCAGGAGCCCTCCTGCTAAGGGTAGACAGCTGCTCGTTCCACCCCACCCCCCGCCTTAATTGGTTCTCCTCCCTTCCAACGGTGTTGAGGCGGGTGGGAACAGCAGGGGGTGAAGGTGCTGTGTTTAAAGAGGTGGAGTTATGCAGATCTAAAACGTGTGGATTGCAGCAGCAGCAAGCCGAAAAGTGCAGGCATGTAAGGGATCTAGAGGTTGACAACATGTCTTCTTAACAGGAGTCCAGGAGCTCATCTCCACAAATGGACTTTTCAGGATCCTTGGGTGGCTCCGTAGTTTGAAACCAATTCTGGTTATCGCTTCTCGGCCTTTTGGCTAAGATCAAGTGTAGTATCTGTTCTTATCAGTTTAATATCTGATACGTCCCCTATCTGGGGACCATATATTAAATGGATTTTTAGAACAGGGAGATGGAAAAAGAGCTTGCTCTGTCCACTCCACGCATTGACCTGGTATTGCAGTATCTCCAGGACCGGTGCACCCCTTCTTTAATGCAGTTTCTAAAATCAGAAAGAATTGAATTCAATGTTTTTTGTTCATTTTGCTTGTTTGTCGGATTTTGGGATGGACTCTTTGGCTTTGCTTTTCTTCTCCTCATTGGATTTTTCATGTTCAAAGTTGCAGAAGCCAGATTACAAGCTCATTTTGGTTCAACTTCAGCAACTGTGCATTGCATTGCCATGTAATGTGATGCAATGCTATCTTTCTAGCTCTCCCTTTTTACTTCCTTTTGGATAAACAGACATATTAGGCAAGCATTTTGGAGCTTTCACCTAAATAACTACAGGTGGTGAGATAAGCTGCACAATATAATTGACCTTTCAGTATATTGTTGCACACACACCATCTATTTAGCAAATGCCCTTGTTATCAACAGCAGCCTTTTAAACTCACCTGAGCTAACAGGTATGTGCGCTGGTTACTCTGCTGCGCTTAAAATTTCTTTTTTGGTTTGCTACAATGCCTTTTCTGAAACGTTGTCTCCTTCTGCTGGAACACTGACTTCTTTCATTTAATGCCTGCAGACTATAAAAGAGAACCCAACCCAAAAAGTTTGGTTGATTAGTCTGTGGCATTCTGTTAAACTGTTGCTTATGGCGGTCTCTGTGAGCTTCTCAGCGACATTCAGCCAGCCAGGTATCCTGCCTGCAGTAGATGGAATGTGGCAATGGAACGCTGGCTGCGCGTGTCATAATAGGCTCTGAGCCTTTATATACCTGTGCACAGCAGCAGCCACCTTCAGTCTGCTGCTGGACAGCCAGCAGCAGCAGCAGCAGGAGAGGTATGTAATCAGGAGCCCTCCTGCTAAGGGTAGACAGCTGCTCGTTCCACCCCACCCCCCGCCTTAATTGGTTCTCCTCCCTTCCAACGGTGTTGAGGCGGGTGGGAACAGCAGGGGGTGAAGGTGCTGTGTTTAAAGAGGTGGAGTTATGCAGATCTAAAACGCGTGGATTGCAGCAGCAGCAAGCCGAAAAGTGCAGGCATGTAAGGGATCTAGAGGTTGACAACATGTCTTCTTAACGGGAGTCCAGGAGCTCATCTCCACAAATGGACTTTTCAGGATCCTTGGGTGGCTCCGTAGTTTGAAACCAATTCTGGTTATCGCTTCTCGGCCTTTTGGCTAAGATCAAGTGTAGTATCTGTTCTTATCAGTTTAATATCTGATACGTCCCCTATCTGGGGACCATATATTAAATGGATTTTTAGAACAGGGAGATGGAAAAAGAGATTGCTCTGTCCACTCCACGCATTGACCTGGTATTGCAGTATCTCCAGGACCGGTGCACCCCTTCTTTAATGCAGTTTCTAAAATCAGAAAGAATTGAATTCAATGTTTTTTGTTCATTTTGCTTGTTTGTCGGATTTTGGGATGGACTCTTTGGCTTTGCTTTTCTTCTCCTCATTGGATTTTTCATGTTCAAAGTTGCAGAAGCCAGATTACAAGCTCATTTTGGTTCAACTTCAGCAACTGTGCATTGCATTGCCATGTAATGTGATGCAATGCTATCTTTCTAGCTCTCCCTTTTTACTTCCTTTTGGATAAACAGACATATTAGGCAAGCATTTTGGAGCTTTCACCTAAATAACTACAGGTGGTGAGATAAGCTGCACAATATAATTGACCTTTCAGTATATTGTTGCACACACACCATCTATTTAGCAAATGCCCTTGTTATCAACAGCAGCCTTTTAAACTCACCTGAGCTAACAGGTATGTGCGCTGGTTACTCTGCTGCGCTTAAAATTTCTTTTTTGGTTTGCTACAATGCCTTTTCTGAAACGTTGTCTCCTTCTGCTGGAACACTGACTTCTTTCATTTAATGCCTGCAGACTATAAAAGAGAACCCAACCCAAAAAGTTTGGTTGATTAGTCTGTGGCATTCT
The DNA here is from genome assembly GCF_046119375.1 of Phyllobates terribilis. Lineage (NCBI taxonomy): Eukaryota > Metazoa > Chordata > Amphibia > Anura > Dendrobatidae > Phyllobates > Phyllobates terribilis. The sequence continues at coordinate 654,240,902 of NW_027362765.1, forward strand.
GTTAAACTGTTGCTTATGGCGGTCTCTGTGAGCTTCTCAGCGACATTCAGCCAGCCAGGTATCCTGCCTGCAGTAGATGGAATGTGGCAATGGAACGCTGGCTGCGCTTGTCATAATAGGCTCTGAGCCTTTATATACCTGTGCACAGCAGCAGCCACCTTCAGTCTGCTGCTGGACAGCCAGCAGCAGCAGCAGCAGGAGAGGTATGTAATCAGGAGCCCTCCTGCTAAGGGTAGACAGCTGCTCGTTCCACCCCACCCCCCGCCTTAATTGGTTCTCCTCCCTTCCAACGGTGTTGAGGCGGGTGGGAACAGCAGGGGGTGAAGGTGCTGTGTTTAAAGAGGTGGAGTTATGCAGATCTAAAACGCGTGGATTGCAGCAGCAGCAAGCCGAAAAGTGCAGGCATGTAAGGGATCTAGAGGTTGACAACATGTCTTCTTAACGGGAGTCCAGGAGCTCATCTCCACAAATGGACTTTTCAGGATCCTTGGGTGGCTCCGTAGTTTGAAACCAATTCTGGTTATCGCTTCTCGGCCTTTTGGCTAAGATCAAGTGTAGTATCTGTTCTTATCAGTTTAATATCTGATACGTCCCCTATCTGGGGACCATATATTAAATGGATTTTTAGAACAGGGAGATGGAAAAAGAGCTTGCTCTGTCCACTCCACGCATTGACCTGGTATTGCAGTATCTCCAGGACCGGTGCACCCCTTCTTTAATGCAGTTTCTAAAATCAGAAAGAATTGAATTCAATGTTTTTTGTTCATTTTGCTTGTTTGTCGGATTTTGGGATGGACTCTTTGGCTTTGCTTTTCTTCTCCTCATTGGATTTTTCATGTTCAAAGTTGCAGAAGCCAGATTACAAGCTCATTTTGGTTCAACTTCAGCAACTGTGCATTGCATTGCCATGTAATGTGATGCAATGCTATCTTTCTAGCTCTCCCTTTTTACTTCCTTTTGGATAAACAGACATATTAGGCAAGCATTTTGGAGCTTTCACCTAAATAACTACAGGTGGTGAGATAAGCTGCACAATATAATTGACCTTTCAGTATATTGTTGCACACACACCATCTATTTAGCAAATGCCCTTGTTATCAACAGCAGCCTTTTAAACTCACCTGAGCTAACAGGTATGTGCGCTGGTTACTCTGCTGCGCTTAAAATTTCTTTTTTGGTTTGCTACAATGCCTTTTCTGAAACGTTGTCTCCTTCTGCTGGAACACTGACTTCTTTCATTTAATGCCTGCAGACTATAAAAGAGAACCCAACCCAAAAAGTTTGGTTGATTAGTCTGTGGCATTCTGTTAAACTGTTGCTTATGGCGGTCTCTGTGAGCTTCTCAGCGACATTCAGCCAGCCAGGTATCCTGCCTGCAGTAGATGGAATGTGGCAATGGAACGCTGGCTGCGCGTGTCATAATAGGCTCTGAGCCTTTATATACCTGTGCACAGCAGCAGCCACCTTCAGTCTGCTGCTGGACAGCCAGCAGCAGCAGCAGCAGGAGAGGTATGTAATCAGGAGCCCTCCTGCTAAGGGTAGACAGCTGCTCGTTCCACCCCACCCCCCGCCTTAATTGGTTCTCCTCCCTTCCAACGGTGTTGAGGCGGGTGGGAACAGCAGGGGGTGAAGGTGCTGTGTTTAAAGAGGTGGAGTTATGCAGATCTAAAACGCGTGGATTGCAGCAGCAGCAAGCCGAAAAGTGCAGGCATGTAAGGGATCTAGAGGTTGACAACATGTCTTCTTAACGGGAGTCCAGGAGCTCATCTCCACAAATGGACTTTTCAGGATCCTTGGGTGGCTCCGTAGTTTGAAACCAATTCTGGTTATCGCTTCTCGGCCTTTTGGCTAAGATCAAGTGTAGTATCTGTTCTTATCAGTTTAATATCTGATACGTCCCCTATCTGGGGACCATATATTAAATGGATTTTTAGAACAGGGAGATGGAAAAAGAGCTTGCTCTGTCCACTCCACGCATTGACCTGGTATTGCAGTATCTCCAGGACCGGTGCACCCCTTCTTTAATGCAGTTTCTAAAATCAGAAAGAATTGAATTCAATGTTTTTTGTTCATTTTGCTTGTTTGTCGGATTTTGGGATGGACTCTTTGGCTTTGCTTTTCTTCTCCTCATTGGATTTTTCATGTTCAAAGTTGCAGAAGCCAGATTACAAGCTCATTTTGGTTCAACTTCAGCAACTGTGCATTGCATTGCCATGTAATGTGATGCAATGCTATCTTTCTAGCTCTCCCTTTTTACTTCCTTTTGGATAAACAGACATATTAGGCAAGCATTTTGGAGCTTTCACCTAAATAACTACAGGTGGTGAGATAAGCTGCACAATATAATTGACCTTTCAGTATATTGTTGCACACACACCATCTATTTAGCAAATGCCCTTGTTATCAACAGCAGCCTTTTAAACTCACCTGAGCTAACAGGTATGTGCGCTGGTTACTCTGCTGCGCTTAAAATTTCTTTTTTGGTTTGCTACAATGCCTTTTCTGAAACGTTGTCTCCTTCTGCTGGAACACTGACTTCTTTCATTTAATGCCTGCAGACTATAAAAGAGAACCCAACCCAAAAAGTTTGGTTGATTAGTCTGTGGCATTCTGTTAAACTGTTGCTTATGGCGGTCTCTGTGAGCTTCTCAGCGACATTCAGCCAGCCAGGTATCCTGCCTGCAGTAGATGGAATGTGGCAATGGAACGCTGGCTGCGCGTGTCATAATAGGCTCTGAGCCTTTATATACCTGTGCACAGCAGCAGCCACCTTCAGTCTGCTGCTGGACAGCCAGCAGCAGCAGGAGAGGTATGTAATCAGGAGCCCTCCTGCTAAGGGTAGACAGCTGCTCGTTCCACCCCACCCCCCGCCTTAATTGGTTCTCCTCCCTTCCAACGGTGTTGAGGCGGGTGGGAACAGCAGGGGGTGAAGGTGCTGTGTTTAAAGAGGTGGAGTTATGCAGATCTAAAACGCGTGGATTGCAGCAGCAGCAAGCCGAAAAGTGCAGGCATGTAAGGGATCTAGAGGTTGACAACATGTCTTCTTAACGGGAGTCCAGGAGCTCATCTCCACAAATGGACTTTTCAGGATCCTTGGGTGGCTCCGTAGTTTGAAACCAATTCTGGTTATCGCTTCTCGGCCTTTTGGCTAAGATCAAGTGTAGTATCTGTTCTTATCAGTTTAATATCTGATACGTCCCCTATCTGGGGACCATATATTAAATGGATTTTTAGAACAGGGAGATGGAAAAAGAGCTTGCTCTGTCCACTCCACGCATTGACCTGGTATTGCAGTATCTCCAGGACCGGTGCACCCCTTCTTTAATGCAGTTTCTAAAATCAGAAATAATTGAATTCAATGTTTTTTGTTCATTTTGCTTGTTTGTCGGATTTTGGGATGGACTCTTTGGCTTTGCTTTTCTTCTCCTCATTGGATTTTTCATGTTCAAAGTTGCAGAAGCCAGATTACAAGCTCATTTTGGTTCAACTTCAGCAACTGTGCATTGCATTGCCATGTAATGTGATGCAATGCTATCTTTCTAGCTCTCCCTTTTTACTTCCTTTTGGATAAACAGACATATTAGGCAAGCATTTTGGAGCTTTCACCTAAATAACTACAGGTGGTGAGATAAGCTGCACAATATAATTGACCTTTCAGTATATTGTTGCACACACACCATCTATTTAGCAAATGCCCTTGTTATCAACAGCAGCCTTTTAAACTCACCTGAGCTAACAGGTATGTGCGCTGGTTACTCTGCTGCGCTTAAAATTTCTTTTTTGGTTTGCTACAATGCCTTTTCTGAAACGTTGTCTCCTTCTGCTGGAACACTGACTTCTTTCATTTAATGCCTGCAGACTATAAAAGAGAACCCAACCCAAAAAGTTTGGTTGATTAGTCTGTGGCATTCTGTTAAACTGTTGCTTATGGCGGTCTCTGTGAGCTTCTCAGCGACATTCAGCCAGCCAGGTATCCTGCCTGCAGTAGATGGAATGTGGCAATGGAACGCTGGCTGCGCGTGTCATAATAGGCTCTGAGCCTTTATATACCTGTGCACAGCAGCAGCCACCTTCAGTCTGCTGCTGGACAGCCAGCAGCAGCAGCAGCAGGAGAGGTATGTAATCAGGAGCCCTCCTGCTAAGGGTAGACAGCTGCTCGTTCCACCCCACCCCCCGCCTTAATTGGTTCTCCTCCCTTCCAACGGTGTTGAGGCGGGTGGGAACAGCAGGGGGTGAAGGTGCTGTGTTTAAAGAGGTGGAGTTATGCAGATCTAAAACGCGTGGATTGCAGCAGCAGCAAGCCGAAAAGTGCAGGCATGTAAGGGATCTAGAGGTTGACAACATGTCTTCTTAACGGGAGTCCAGGAGCTCATCTCCACAAATGGACTTTTCAGGATCCTTGGGTGGCTCCGTAGTTTGAAACCAATTCTGGTTATCGCTTCTCGGCCTTTTGGCTAAGATCAAGTGTAGTATCTGTTCTTATCAGTTTAATATCTGATACGTCCCCTATCTGGGGACCATATATTAAATGGATTTTTAGAACAGGGAGATGGAAAAAGAGCTTGCTCTGTCCACTTCACGCATTGACCTGGTATTGCAGTATCTCCAGGACCGGTGCACCCCTTCTTTAATGCAGTTTCTAAAATCAGAAAGAATTGAATTCAATGTTTTTTGTTCATTTTGCTTGTTTGTCGGATTTTGGGATGGACTCTTTGGCTTTGCTTTTCTTCTCCTCATTGGATTTTTCATGTTCAAAGTTGCAGAAGCCAGATTACAAGCTCATTTTGGTTCAACTTCAGCAACTGTGCATTGCATTGCCATGTAATGTGATGCAATGCTATCTTTCTAGCTCTCCCTTTTTACTTCCTTTTGGATAAACAGACATATTAGGCAAGCATTTTGGAGCTTTCACCTAAATAACTACAGGTGGTGAGATAAGCTGCACAATATAATTGACCTTTCAGTATATTGTTGCACACACACCATCTATTTAGCAAATGCCCTTGTTATCAACAGCAGCCTTTTAAACTCACCTGAGCTAACAGGTATGTGCGCTGGTTACTCTGCTGTGCTTAAAATTTCTTTTTTGGTTTGCTACAATGCCTTTTCTGAAACGTTGTCTCCTTCTGCTGGAACACTGACTTCTTTCATTTAATGCCTGCAGACTATAAAAGAGAACCCAACCCAAAAAGTTTGGTTGATTAGTCTGTGGCATTCTGTTAAACTGTTGCTTATGGCGGTCTCTGTGAGCTTCTCAGCGACATTCAGCCAGCCAGGTATCCTGCCTGCAGTAGATGGAATGTGGCAATGGAACGCTGGCTGCGCGTGTCATAATAGGCTCTGAGCCTTTATATACCTGTGCACAGCAGCAGCCACCTTCAGTCTGCTGCTGGACAGCCAGCAGCAGCAGCAGCAGGAGAGGTATGTAATCAGGAGCCCTCCTGCTAAGGGTAGACAGCTGCTCGTTCCACCCCACCCCCCGCCTTAATTGGTTCTCCTCCCTTCCAACGGTGTTGAGGCGGGTGGGAACAGCAGGGGGTGAAGGTGCTGTGTTTAAAGAGGTGGAGTTATGCAGATCTAAAACGCGTGGATTGCAGCAGCAGCAAGCCGAAAAGTGCAGGCATGTAAGGGATCTAGAGGTTGACAACATGTCTTCTTAACGGGAGTCCAGGAGCTCATCTCCACAAATGGACTTTTCAGGATCCTTGGGTGGCTCCGTAGTTTGAAACCAATTCTGGTTATCGCTTCTCGGCCTTTTGGCTAAGATCAAGTGTAGTATCTGTTCTTATCAGTTTAATATCTGATACGTCCCCTATCTGGGGACCATATATTAAATGGATTTTTAGAACAGGGAGATGGAAAAAGAGCTTGCTCTGTCCACTCCACGCATTGACCTGGTATTGCAGTATCTCCAGGACTGGTGCACCCCTTCTTTAATGCAGTTTCTAAAATCAGAAAGAATTGAATTCAATGTTTTTTGTTCATTTTGCTTGTTTGTCGGATTTTGGGATGGACTCTTTGGCTTTGCTTTTCTTCTCCTCATTGGATTTTTCATGTTCAAAGTTGCAGAAGCCAGATTACAAGCTCATTTTGGTTCAACTTCAGCAACTGTGCATTGCATTGCCATGTAATGTGATGCAATGCTATCTTTCTAGCTCTCCCTTTTTACTTCCTTTTGGATAAACAGACATATTAGGCAAGCATTTTGGAGCTTTCACCTAAATAACTACAGGTGGTGAGATAAGCTGCACAATATAATTGACCTTTCAGTATATTGTTGCACACACACCATCTATTTAGCAAATGCCCTTGTTATCAACAGCAGCCTTTTAAACTCACCTGAGCTAACAGGTATGTGCGCTGGTTACTCTGCTGCGCTTAAAATTTCTTTTTTGGTTTGCTACAATGCCTTTTCTGAAACGTTGTCTCCTTCTGCTGGAACACTGACTTCTTTCATTTAATGCCTGCAGACTATAAAAGAGAACCCAACCCAAAAAGTTTGGTTGATTAGTCTGTGGCATTCTGTTAAACTGTTGCTTATGGCGGTCTCTGTGAGCTTCTCAGCGACATTCAGCCAGCCAGGTATCCTGCCTGCAGTAGATGGAATGTGGCAATGGAACGCTGGCTGCGCGTGTCATAATAGGCTCTGAGCCTTTATATACCTGTGCACAGCAGCAGCCACATTCAGTCTGCTGCTGGACAGCCAGGAGCAGCAGCAGCAGGAGAGGTATGTAATCAGGAGCCCTCCTGCTAAGGGTAGACAGCTGCTCGTTCCACCCCACCCCCCGCCTTAATTGGTTCTCCTCCCTTCTAACGGTGTTGAGGCGGGTGGGAACAGCAGGGGGTGAAGGTGCTGTGTTTAAAGAGGTGGAGTTATGCAGATCTAAAACGCGTGGATTGCAGCAGCAGCAAGCCGAAAAGTGCAGGCATGTAAGGGATCTAGAGGTTGACAACATGTCTTCTTAACGGGAGTCCAGGAGCTCATCTCCACAAATGGACTTTTCAGGATCCTTGGGTGGCTCCGTAGTTTGAAACCAATTCTGGTTATCGCTTCTCGGCCTTTTGGCTAAGATCAAGTGTAGTATCTGTTCTTATCAGTTTAATATCTGATACGTCCCCTATCTGGGGACCATATATTAAATGGATTTTTAGAACAGGGAGATGGAAAAAGAGCTTGCTCTGTCCACTCCACGCATTGACCTGGTATTGCAGTATCTCCAGGACCGGTGCACCCCTTCTTTAATGCAGTTTCTAAAATCAGAAAGAATTGAATTCAATGTTTTTTGTTCATTTTGCTTGTTTGTCGGATTTTGGGATGGACTCTTTGGCTTTGCTTTTCTTCTCCTCATTGGATTTTTCATGTTCAAAGTTGCAGAAGCCAGATTACAAGCTCATTTTGGTTCAACTTCAGCAACTGTGCATTGCATTGCCATGTAATGTGATGCAATGCTATCTTTCTAGCTCTCCCTTTTTACTTCCTTTTGGATAAACAGACATATTAGGCAAGCATTTTGGAGCTTTCACCTAAATAACTACAGGTGGTGAGATAAGCTGCACAATATAATTGACCTTTCAGTATATTGTTGCACACACACCATCTATTTAGCAAATGCCCTTGTTATCAACAGCAGCCTTTTAAACTCACCTGAGCTAACAGGTATGTGCGCTGGTTACTCTGCTGCGCTTAAAATTTCTTTTTTGGTTTGCTACAATGCCTTTTCTGAAACGTTGTCTCCTTCTGCTGGAACACTGACTTCTTTCATTTAATGCCTGCAGACTACAAAAGAGAACCCAACCCAAAAAGTTTGGTTGATTAGTCTGTGGCATTCTGTTAAACTGTTGCTTATGGCGGTCTCTGTGAGCTTCTCAGCGACATTCAGCCAGCCAGGTATCCTGCCTGCAGTAGATGGAATGTGGCAATGGAACGCTGGCTGCGCGTGTCATAATAGGCTCTGAGCCTTTATATACCTGTGCACAGCAGCAGCCACCTTCAGTCTGCTGCTGGACAGCCAGCAGCAGCAGCAGCAGGAGAGGTATGTAATCAGGAGCCCTCCTGCTAAGGGTAGACAGCTGCTCGTTCCACCCCACCCCCCGCCTTAATTGGTTCTCCTCCCTTCCAACGGTGTTGAGGCGGGTGGGAACAGCAGGGGGTGAAGGTGCTGTGTTTAAAGAGGTGGAGTTATGCAGATCTAAAACGCGTGGATTGCAGCAGCAGCAAGCCGAAAAGTGCAGGCATGTAAGGGATCTAGAGGTTGACAACATGTCTTCTTAACAGGAGTCCAGGAGCTCATCTCCACAAATGGACTTTTCAGGATCCTTGGGTGCTCCGTAGTTTGAAACCAATTCTGGTTATCGCTTCTCGGCCTTTTGGCTAAGATCAAGTGTAGTATCTGTTCTTATCAGTTTAATATCTGATACGTCCCCTATCTGGGGACCATATATTAAATGGATTTTTAGAACAGGGAGATGGAAAAAGAGCTTGCTCTGTCCACTCCACGCATTGACCTGGTATTGCAGTATCTCCAGGACCGGTGCACCCCTTCTTTAATGCAGTTTCTAAAATCAGAAAGAATTGAATTCAATGTTTTTTGTTCATTTTGCTTGTTTGTCGGATTTTAGGATGGACTCTTTGGCTTTGCTTTTCTTCTCCTAATTGGATTTTTCATGTTCAAAGTTGCAGAAGCCAGATTACAAGCTCATTTTGGTTCAACTTCAGCAACTGTGCATTGCATTGCCATGTAATGTGATGCAATGCTATCTTTCTAGCTCTCCCTTTTTACTTCCTTTTGGATAAACAGACATATTAGGCAAGCATTTTGGAGCTTTCACCTAAATAACTACAGGTGGTGAGATAAGCTGCACAATATAATTGACCTTTCAGTATATTGTTGCACACACACCATCTATTTAGCAAATGCCCTTGTTATCAACAGCAGCCTTTTAAACTCACCTGAGCTAACAGGTATGTGCGCTGGTTACTCTGCTGTGCTTAAAATTTCTTTTTTGGTTTGCTACAATGCCTTTTCTGAAACGTTGTCTCCTTCTGCTGGAACACTGACTTCTTTCATTTAATGCCTGCAGACTATAAAAGAGAACCCAACCCAAAAAGTTTGGTTGATTAGTCTGTGGCATTCTGTTAAACTGTTGCTTATGGCGGTCTCTGTGAGCTTCTCAGCGACATTCAGCCAGCCAGGTATCCTGCCTGCAGTAGATGGAATGTGGCAATGGAACGCTGGCTGCGCGTGTCATAATAGGCTCTGAGCCTTTATATACCTGTGCACAGCAGCAGCCACCTTCAGTCTGCTGCTGGACAGCCAGCAGCAGCAGCAGCAGGAGAGGTATGTAATCAGGAGCCCTCCTGCTAAGGGTAGACAGCTGCTCGTTCCACCCCACCCCCCGCCTTAATTGGTTCTCCTCCCTTCCAACGGTGTTGAGGCGGGTGGGAACAGCAGGGGGTGAAGGTGCTGTGTTTAAAGAGGTGGAGTTATGCAGATCTAAAACGCGTGGATTGCAGCAGCAGCAAGCCGAAAAGTGCAGGCATGTAAGGGATCTAGAGGTTGACAACATGTCTTCTTAACGGGAGTCCAGGAGCTCATCTCCACAAATGGACTTTTCAGGATCCTTGGGTGGCTCCGTAGTTTGAAACCAATTCTGGTTATCGCTTCTCGGCCTTTTGGCTAAGATCAAGTGTAGTATCTGTTCTTATCAGTTTAATATCTGATACGTCCCCTATCTGGGGACCATATATTAAATGGATTTTTAGAACAGGGAGATGGAAAAAGAGCTTGCTCTGTCCACTCCACGCATTGACCTGGTATTGCAGTATCTCCAGGACCGGTGCACCCCTTCTTTAATGCAGTTTCTAAAATCAGAAAGAATTGAATTCAATGTTTTTTGTTCATTTTGCTTGTTTGTCGGATTTTGGGATGGACTCTTTGGCTTTGCTTTTCTTCTCCTCATTGGATTTTTCATGTTCAAAGTTGCAGAAGCCAGATTACAAGCTCATTTTGGTTCAACTTCAGCAACTGTGCATTGCATTGCCATGTAATGTGATGCAATGCTATCTTTCTAGCTCTCCCTTTTTACTTCCTTTTGGATAAACAGACATATTAGGCAAGCATTTTGGAGCTTTCACCTAAATAACTACAGGTGGTGAGATAAGCTGCACAATATAATTGACCTTTCAGTATATTGTTGCACACACACCATCTATTTAGCAAATGCCCTTGTTATCAACAGCAGCCTTTTAAACTCACCTGAGCTAACAGGTATGTGCGCTGGTTACTCTGCTGCGCTTAAAATTTCTTTTTTGGTTTGCTACAATGCCTTTTCTGAAACGTTGTCTCCTTCTGCTGGAACACTGACTTCTTTCATTTAATGCCTGCAGACAACAAAAGAGAACCCAACCCAAAAAGTTTGGTTGATTAGTCTGTGGCATTCTGTTAAACTGTTGCTTATGGCGGTCTCTGTGAGCTTCTCAGCGACATTCAGCCAGCCAGGTATCCTGCCTGCAGTAGATGGAATGTGGCAATGGAACGCTGGCTGCGCGTGTCATAATAGGCTCTGAGCCTTTATATACCTGTGCACAGCAGCAGCCACCTTCAGTCTGCTGCTGGACAGCCAGCAGCAGCAGCAGCAGGAGAGGTATGTAATCAGGAGCCCTCCTGCTAAAGGTAGACAGCTGCTCGTTCCACCCCACCCCCCGCCTTAATTGGTTCTCCTCCCTTCCAACGGTGTTGAGGCGGGTGGGAACAGCAGGGGGTGAAGGTGCTGTGTTTAAAGAGGTGGAGTTATGCAGATCTAAAACGCGTGGATTGCAGCAGCAGCAAGCCGAAAAGTGCAGGCATGTAAGGGATCTAGAGGTTGACAACATGTCTTCTTAACGGGAGTCCAGGAGCTCATCTCCACAAATGGACTTTTCAGGATCCTTGGGTGGCTCCGTAGTTTGAAACCAATTCTGGTTATCGCTTCTCGGCCTTTTGGCTAAGATCAAGTGTAGTATCTGTTCTTATCAGTTTAATATCTGATACGTCCCCTATCTGGGGACCATATATTAAATGGATTTTTAGAACAGGGAGATGGAAAAAGAGCTTGCTCTGTCCACTCCACGCATTGACCTGGTATTGCAGTATCTCCAGGACTGGTGCACCCCTTCTTTAATGCAGTTTCTAAAATCAGAAAGAATTGAATTCAATGTTTTTTGTTCATTTTGCTTGTTTGTCGGATTTTGGGATGGACTCTTTGGCTTTGCTTTTCTTCTCCTCATTGGATTTTTCATGTTCAAAGTTGCAGAAGCCAGATTACAAGCTCATTTTGGTTCAACTTCAGCAACTGTGCATTGCATTGCCATGTAATGTGATGCAATGCTATCTTTCTAGCTCTCCCTTTTTACTTCCTTTTGGATAAACAGACATATTAGGCAAGCATTTTGGAGCTTTCACCTAAATAACTACAGGTGGTGAGATAAGCTGCACAATATAATTGACCTTTCAGAACATTGTTGCACACACACCATCTATTTAGCAAATGCCCTTGTTATCAACAGCAGCCTTTTAAACTCACCTGAGCTAACAGGTATGTGCGCTGGTTACTCTGCTGCGCTTAAAATTTCTTTTTTGGTTTGCTACAATGCCTTTTCTGAAACGTTGTCTCCTTCTGCTGGAACACTGACTTCTTTCATTTAATGCCTGCAGACTATAAAAGAGAACCCAACCCAAAAAGTTTGGTTGATTAGTCTGTGGCATTCTGTTAAACTGTTGCTTATGGCGGTCTCTGTGAGCTTCTCAGCGACATTCAGCCAGCCAGGTATCCTGCCTGCAGTAGATGGAATGTGGCAATGGAACGCTGGCTGCGCGTGTCATAATAGGCTCTGAGCCTTTATATACCTGTGCACAGCAGCAGCCACGTTCAGTCTGCTGCTGGACAGCCAGCAGCAGCAGCAGCAGGAGAGGTATGTAATCAGGAGCCCTCCTGCTAAGGGTAGACAGCTGCTCGTTCCACCCCACCCCCCGCCTTAATTGGTTCTCCTCCCTTCTAACGGTGTTGAGGCGGGTGGGAACAGCAGGGGGTGAAGGTGCTGTGTTTAAAGAGGTGGAGTTATGCAGATCTAAAACGCGTGGATTGCAGCAGCAGCAAGCCGAAAAGTGCAGGCATGTAAGGGATCTAGAGGTTGACAACATGTCTTCTTAACGGGAGTCCAGGAGCTCATCTCCACAAATGGACTTTTCAGGATCCTTGGGTGGCTCCGTAGTTTGAAACCAATTCTGGTTATCGCTTCTCGGCCTTTTGGCTAAGATCAAGTGTAGTATCTGTTCTTATCAGTTTAATATCTGATACGTCCCCTATCTGGGGACCATATATTAAATGGATTTTTAGAACAGGGAGATGGAAAAAGAGCTTGCTCTGTCCACTCCACGCATTGACCTGGTATTGCAGTATCTCCAGGACCGGTGCACCCCTTCTTTAATGCAGTTTCTAAAATCAGAAAGAATTGAATTCAATGTTTTTTGTTCATTTTGCTTGTTTGTCGGATTTTGGGATGGACTCTTTGGCTTTGCTTTTCTTCTCCTCATTGGATTTTTCATGTTCAAAGTTGCAGAAGCCAGATTACAAGCTCATTTTGGTTCAACTTCAGCAACTGTGCATTGCATTGCCATGTAATGTGATGCAATGCTATCTTTCTAGCTCTCCCTTTTTACTTCCTTTTGGATAAACAGACATATTAGGCAAGCATTTTGGAGCTTTCACCTAAATAACTACAGGTGGTGAGATAAGCTGCACAATATAATTGACCTTTCAGTATATTGTTGCACACACACCATCTATTTAGCAAATGCCCTTGTTATCAACAGCAGCCTTTTAAACTCACCTGAGCTAACAGGTATGTGCGCTGGTTACTCTGCTGCGCTTAAAATTTCTTTTTTGGTTTGCTACAATGCCTTTTCTAAAACGTTGTCTCCTTCTGCTGGAACACTGACTTCTTTCATTTAATGCCTGCAGACTACAAAAGAGAACCCAACCCAAAAAGTTTGGTTGATTAGTCTGTGGCATTCTGTTAAACTGTTGCTTATGGCGGTCTCTGTGAGCTTCTCAGCGACATTCAGCCAGCCAGGTATCCTGCCTGCAGTAGATGGAATGTGGCAATGGAACGCTGGCTGCGCGTGTCATAATAGGCTCTGAGCCTTTATATACCTGTGCACAGCAGCAGCCACCTTCAGTCTGCTGCTGGACAGCCAGCAGCAGCAGCAGCAGGAGAGGTATGTAATCAGGAGCCCTCCTGCTAAGGGTAGACAGCTGCTCGTTCCACCCCACCCCCCGCCTTAATTGGTTCTCCTCCCTTCCAACGGTGTTGAGGCGGGTGGGAACAGCAGGGGGTGAAGGTGCTGTGTTTAAAGAGGTGGAGTTATGCAGATCTAAAACGCGTGGATTGCAGCAGCAGCAAGCCGAAAAGTGCAGGCATGTAAGGGATCTAGAGGTTGACAACATGTCTTCTTAACGGGAGTCCAGGAGCTCATCTCCACAAATGGACTTTTCAGGATCCTTGGGTGGCTCCGTAGTTTGAAACCAATTCTGGTTATCGCTTCTCGGCCTTTTGGCTAAGATCAAGTGTAGTATCTGTTCTTATCAGTTTAATATCTGATACGTCCCCTATCTGGGGACCATATATTAAATGGATTTTTAGAACAGGGAGATGGAAAAAGAGCTTGCTCTGTCCACTCCACGCATTGACCTGGTATTGCAGTATCTCCAGGACCGGTGCACCCCTTCTTTAATGCAGTTTCTAAAATCAGAAAGAATTGAATTCAATGTTTTTTGTTCATTTTGCTTGTTTGTCGGATTTTGGGATGGACTCTTTGGCTTTGCTTTTCTTCTCCTCATTGGATTTTTCATGTTCAAAGTTGCAGAAGCCAGATTACAAGCTCATTTTGGTTCAACTTCAGCAACTGTGCATTGCATTGCCATGTAATGTGATGCAATGCTATCTTTCTAGCTCTCCCTTTTTACTTCCTTTTGGATAAACAGACATATTAGGCAAGCATTTTGGAGCTTTCACCTAAATAACTACAGGTGGTGAGATAAGCTGCACAATATAATTGACCTTTCAGTATATTGTTGCACACACACCATCTATTTAGCAAATGCCCTTGTTATCAACAGCAGCCTTTTAAACTCACCTGAGCTAACAGGTATGTGCGCTGGTTACTCTGCTGCGCTTAAAATTTCTTTTTTGGTTTGCTACAATGCCTTTTCTGAAACGTTGTCTCCTTCTGCTGGAACACTGACTTCTTTCATTTAATGCCTGCAGACTATAAAAGAGAACCCAACCCAAAAAGTTTGGTTGATTAGTCTGTGGCATTCTGTTAAACTGTTGCTTATGGCGGTCTCTGTGAGCTTCTCAGCGACATTCAGCCAGCCAGGTATCCTGCCTGCAGTAGATGGAATGTGGCAATGGAACGCTGGCTGCGCGTGTCATAATAGGCTCTGAGCCTTTATATACCTGTGCACAGCAGCAGCCACCTTCAGTCTGCTGCTGGACAGCCAGCAGCAGCAGCAGCAGGAGAGGTATGTAATCAGGAGCCCTCCTGCTAAGGGTAGACAGCTGCTCGTTCCACCCCACCCCCCGCCTTAATTGGTTCTCCTCCCTTCCAACGGTGTTGAGGCGGGTGGGAACAGCAGGGGGTGAAGGTGCTGTGTTTAAAGAGGTGGAGTTATGCAGATCTAAAACGCGTGGATTGCAGCAGCAGCAAGCCGAAAAGTGCAGGCATGTAAGGGATCTAGAGGTTGACAACATGTCTTCTTAACGGGAGTCCAGGAGCTCATCTCCACAAATGGACTTTTCAGGATCCTTGGGTGGCTCCGTAGTTTGAAACCAATTCTGGTTATCGCTTCTCGGCCTTTTGGCTAAGATCAAGTGTAGTATCTGTTCTTTTAAGAACACAAGAGCTACGATCTACACTTGACGAGAGCGATCGAACTCGGAAGGAGAAGAGCTTCGGATCCCAGCTGACATCGGAGAACGAAGGCGGATATCGGTGGGAGGAAGAAGCTCTAAAGAATCCAGAAGAAGACGAAGACTCGGAGAAGAATCGGGCTGTCCTGTGGAATCTTCGAGGAAGAAAATCATCGAGACAAAGACCTTTCGGGGAATTTGTCCAGAACACGACGGGAGAAGAATCTGCATAGCTCCACCCATTCCGGGAAGAGTTCCAGATCCAGCTCCAAGAAGTAACTGCAGGAGGAAAGCCATGGCAAGCGCTGCGAGGAAGGCCGAAAAGAAGAGCCTGGAGCTGGGGACAGCCAGGAGGGCCCAGCCAGGAGCCGATTCTGACCCCAAGGACTCTGCCTCCACGACGGGCCAGCAGAAGGGACCCCAGAAGCCCCGCCACGAAGCTCCAGCCCTGGAGCCATGGATGCGGCAGACGGTGGCCCTGAAGCTGAAGGAAGTGGATGGGAGGGTGCCGGACATGTCCTCGGACGTGTTCTGCCAGAAGATGCTGCTGGATCGAGGCTTCTCCAGGTCGGACACCCTCAGCATCCAGACCTTCTTGACGGGGATCTTCTTCGTCACCTTCGCCACTGTGAACACCTGCAGGAGGTTCTGGGAAATGGTAAGCGCAAAAGGACCGGATAATTCTTTCTCTGCCTTTACAGGTAGCTGCCCTATCCAGAGGGATGAAAAGAGGATCACGGTCTCCATGCGCAACCCGCACACCCCAGGCCAAGACATCTGTACCTTCCTGAGACGCTTCTGTTTGGTTGTGAAGGAACCCTCTCACATCCTGAATGGACTCGGCTTCTGGACAGGTAAGTGGTCAGTGACCGTTAGACTTCACAGGGACCTGGCGTACTCAGACGGACTTCGGCACCTGCCCCCGACATTCTCCCTGGGCAACTCCTACGGCCTCATCTATTACCCGGACATGCCGCGGAACTGCAGGAGATGCGGCAAGAACGGCCACGAGATGAAGGACTGCAAGGAGGATGCCTGCAGGATTTGTCGAGTGACGGGACACAGCTCGAAGGACTGCCCGAAGAAGACGTCCTGCAACCTGTGTGGGCTGGCGGCTCATCTGTACAAGGATTGCCCCAGGCGTGAGAGATCCTGGGCATCGGTGGTTGCGACGACCCCAGCTACGGAGGACAAGGCCCCGACGACCAGGCCTGTGAAGGTCAAGGACGCGACGACCAAGGCCCCAGCGGCCAAGGCCGAGACGACCAAGGCCAAAGCGGTCAAGGAGTCGGTGGCCAAAGCCCCAGCGACGGTCCCAGCAGCTCCGAAGCAGAAGAAAAAGTCAAAGGAGGGTAAGAGTTCTGTCACCCCTCTCTCGATCCCTCCCCCTGCCACCCCCGTCCAATCCCCCCCCACCCCGGCCACCCCTGCTGAGGATTCCACTTCCTCTTCCTCCTTCCCCTACTCCTCAGCAGGTGTCCTTTCCCCTGCCCCGGCAGCCACTCTCCCTCCCCAGACCATGGTAGCGGTGGAATTAACCTTTCCTCCACCCGCCGCTATCTATTCCGAGGAGGATTTTCCCCTTCTTGTCTCCCCAGTTCCAACCCGGGGAAAGAGGAAGGTGGAGGACAGCCCTGCTACTGAATCCTCCAAAAAGAAGATTCTGGATTTCGTAGGCGAAAAGGAGGATACCCTCCCTGAGCCAGAAGAGATGGAGCACATGGTTGAGACCCTGGTGGCCAAGCCAGAAGAGGAGGAACTGGTGGTCGCCGAGATCGAGGCCGCGCTGCTTGACCAGATGGAGGAAGAGGGCCTGCTGGTGATCCCGTCACCAGCAGTCAACACCGACGAGGGACCACCCGACCGGAGTGGTAACTAAGGTGTATTGCCTGCGCTAACTTTTTCTTTTTTCCCTACATGATGGCTAATATTAACTTATTTTCCATTAATGTCAGGAGCATCAAGGACAAGTTCAGACGTCAGACTATTTATGCCTTCCTTACTTCCCAGTTGTGTGATGTTTATATGTTGCAGGAATGTTCCCTTCCCTCCTCTAGGTCCTTCAAACATCTGGCCAGGGAGTGGTCCCACGGTCCATCCTACTGGTCCGGTGGGGGTGACTGCAAGTCTGCGGGGGTCGCAATTCTGATCAGGGGGGGCGCATTCACGCTTGAGTCCGTCCAGGAGCTCATCTGCGGCAGGGCTCTTGTTGTAGATGGCAACTGGGCGGGAGAACCTGTCAGGTTCATCAACGTGTATGCGTCCCCACTGAAGAATGAGCGTTTGGAGCTTTTCCAGACCCTGCGGCTTCAGCTTGCCACCACCAGGACCTTAGTGATGGCCGGGGATTTCAACTGCCCCATCGAGGAGGACGGTCGTAGTTCTGGCACATCTGCCAAGTTGGACATCACGTCCAAGCTGCTCATCGAGATGGTAACCGAGGCCTCTCTTCAGGACGTGGTGGGCTCCATGGGGAGAGGCTCCACGAACTATTCGTGGAGCCGACCCGATGGCTCACTCCGCTCCAGGATTGACTTTGTGTTCACCTCTCGGGCAGTCAGGCAGAGTAGGCACTCGATGGTCTCCTGCTTCTTCTCCGACCACAGAGCCATTCACTTACAAGGTGTCCTCGGCGACGGTTTTCCGTCCGGCCCCGGCTCCTGGAAGCTGAATTGTGCTCTGCTGGCTCAGGATGAAGTCGTGGAGGAGCTGAGAGCAGCCTACGCAATGTGGCAGTCCTACAAGGGTAGCTTCCAAACAGTCTCTGATTGGTGGGAATATGTTAAACTTGAGTTTCGCTGTTTCTTTCAGGCCAAGGGTCGACAACAGGCGTGTGAGAAGAGGAGGGACTTCAGAGGGCTGCAGCGCGAGCTGCGGTCGCTGCAGGACCTTCTTCACTGCGGCTGGGACGTGAGGGAGGAGCTGGAGGAGACCAAGAAGAGCCTGAAAAGGCACTTTGAGGAGGAGTCCAAGCGAATCATCTTCCGTTCCAAAGTGGAGAATCTGGAGAAGGGTGAGAAATGTAACTCATTCTTTTTCAGGAAACTTCATGCCGGTCACACGCCCCTGAACGAGCTGCGAGACGAGAGCGGAAACATGAGACGTGGGAAGGAGGACGTGATGAGGGTCGTCAGCGACTTCTACAGCGAACTCTACTCCCACAAGACTACCGACCCCGACGCTGCTGATAAGTTCCTGTCAGGTATCACTAACCATCTTGATCCTGCAGGCACGGCAGCCTTGGACAAACCTCTGATGGTGGGCGAATTGCTCTCTGCCGCTAAATCCTTTAGGACCGGCAGGACCCCGGGCAGTGATGGTCTTCCAGCGGAGCTCTATGTAGCGCTGGGAGACCTCATCTGTCCGGACCTGTTGGACCTGTACGAGGAGATGGTGGTGGAGGGTAGAATGCCTCCATCTTTGAGGGAAGGAATGGTCACGATCCTGTACAAGCGGAAGGGAGAGAGGTGCGACCTGAGGAATTGGCGTCCCATCACTCTGCTCAACGTGGACTACAAGATCCTGGCCAAGACGATGGCGACACGACTTAAGACGGTCATCGGACGGATCATCCACCCGGACCAGACCTGCGGCATCCCTGGACGTCGCATCGCAGACAGCCTCGCTCTCGTGCGGGACACGGTCGAGTACATCAAGGTCCGCCGCGCACACGCGGCCCTGGTCTCCTTGGATCAGGAGAAGGCCTTCGACCGGGTTTCCCACGAGTTCATGGGCCGAGCTCTGCACCGGTTAGGTTTGGGTAACATGTTTTGTTCGTATGTCCGTCTGATGTATTTTGATATCCACAGCTCGGTGTTGGTGAACGGCTGGAAGACTGACCCCTTCCCTGTCCTCTCTGGGGTCAGACAAGGCTGCCCTCTATCACCTCTTCTTTTTGTTTGTGTTATAGAACTCTTCGCAGAGGCTATCCGGCAGAATGGAGAGATCAGAGGGATCACCGCACCGGGTCTGGGACGACACGAGGTCAAGTGCTCGCTCTACATGGACGACGTCACCGTCTTCTGCGCTGATCGTGGTTCAGTCGACGCCCTCGTCCAGACGTGTGAGAGGTTCGGCCGGGCTTCAGGGGCCAAAGTCAACTGCAGGAAGTCGGAAGCCATGCTCTTCGGGGATTGGCAGCCGGCCTCCTCCGCCCCCTTCCCCTTCAACATTCAACCGGATTTCCTCAAGGTGCTGGGAGTCTGGTTCGGGAAGGAAGGAGCGGCCCTCAAGTCCTGGCAAGAACGCTTGGCCAAGGTGAAGCAACGGATCGGACTCTGGAGCATCAGACACCTCACTTGTGAGGGTAAGGCACTCGTCCTTCGTAATGAGGTCCTGCCCGTCTTGCAGTACACGGCGCAGGCCTGGCCCCCACACGTCACTGTGTGCAGGGCCATTACCAGGACAGTGTTTCACTTTGTCTGGGGATCCAAGATGGACAGAGTCAGGCGGGCCGTCATGTACAAGGAGCCTCGCAAGGGTGGGAAGGGCGTTCCAGATATCCCCACCCTCCTGCGATCCTCTTTTGTGTGTGATTGTGTCCGCCGGACTTTGCAAGTCAAGAATGGCTCCGCGGGCAGGTCCATGTCTCGCTTCTTCCTGCTTCCTCTTTGGAGGCGACTCGGCTGGTACAAGTGGGACAGCTCCTTCCCCTACAACTGGACGACGCCATGGTTCTACGGAGACGTTGTTCGATTTGTGGGGGAGCATCAACTGGAGGGACTCAAGCCCGACTTGTGGAAGCCCAAAACTATCCACAAGCTAATCAGAGCCAAGGATGACGTGGAGAACATCACAGGACTTCACCAGGACACGCTGGAGACTGTGTGGACAAATGTGTCGTCTGACAGGCTGACCAACGGGCACAAGGACTTGTCGTGGATGGCGATTCAGGGCGGACTGCCCGTCCGGTCATTCATGCATGCCCGGAACCTGTGCAAGACCCGGTACTGCCCAAGGTGCCCCTTCGTGGAGGAAACATCTTTGCACACTTTTTGGGACTGCGGATTTGCACAGCGCCTATTGACTGCACTTGAGGACGACCTGAGGAACTCTGTCCCCAGGGCGAGCCTATCGCACCATTCTGTGCTTTACGGACTCTTCCCTGGGGTTCATACCGTCGGAGCCATCCAGGAGGCTTGGCGCCTTATGAACTGCTTCAAGGATGCCGTTTGGGTCGCCAGGAACCGGCTCATCTTGAGGAGGGAGAGGATGTCCATCCAGGACTGCCGCAGGCTGATCCACAGCCTGCTCAGAGACTATTCCATCATGGACGGTCCGGAGGACGAGGACGAGGACTAAACCCCTCCTCCCCCTCTCCCCTTATGTGTCTTGTCTTTCAATAAAGCTTCGGGCCTGTGATTTTCCCCTCCCCATCCCCTTTTTCCCAATCCCCATCCCTTATCACGGTTCGTCGTACTGTATTGATTGACATGCTTTTTCTTTCAGATTGAGTGTTTTGTGTAGCATAGGGGTGTGATGTGTCTAGTTTGTGCGTCGTATCCTCATGCTATGTAAATATGATGTAGAATTCTGTGTGTACTGGGCTGCGGCACTGTACACTGTCTGTTAACTTATTTTTTGTGCTAATAAAAGATATATTCTATCAAAAAAATCTGTTCTTATCAGTTTAATATCTGATACGTCCCCTATCTGGGGACCATATATTAAATGGATTTTTAGAACAGGGAGATGGAAAAAGAGCTTGCTCTGTCCACTCCACGCATTGACCTGGTATTGCAGTATCTCCAGGACCGGTGCACCCCTTCTTTAATGCAGTTTCTAAAATCAGAAAGAATTGAATTCAATGTTTTTTGTTCATTTTGCTTGTTTGTCGGATTTTGGGATGGACTCTTTGGCTTTGCTTTTCTTCTCCTCATTGGATTTTTCATGTTCAAAGTTGCAGAAGCCAGATTACAAGCTCATTTTGGTTCAACTTCAGCAACTGTGCATTGCATTGCCATGTAATGTGATGCAATGCTATCTTTCTAGCTCTCCCTTTTTACTTCCTTTTGGATAAACAGACATATTAGGCAAGCATTTTGGAGCTTTCACCTAAATAACTACAGGTGGTGAGATAAGCTGCACAATATAATTGACCTTTCAGTATATTGTTGCACACACACCATCTATTTAGCAAATGCCCTTGTTATCAACAGCAGCCTTTTAAACTCACCTGAGCTAACAGGTATGTGCGCTGGTTACTCTGCTGCGCTTAAAATTTCTTTTTTGGTTTGCTACAATGCCTTTTCTGAAACGTTGTCTCCTTCTGCTGGAACACTGACTTCTTTCATTTAATGCCTGCAGACTACAAAAGAGAACCCAACCCAAAAAGTTTGGTTGATTAGTCTGTGGCATTCTGTTAAACTGTTGCTTATGGCGGTCTCTGTGAGCTTCTCAGCGACATTCAGCCAGCCAGGTATCCTGCCTGCAGTAGATGGAATGTGGCAATGGAACGCTGGCTGCGCGTGTCATAATAGGCTCTGAGCCTTTATATACCTGTGCACAGCAGCAGCCACCTTCAGTCTGCTGCTGGACAGCCAGCAGCAGCAGCAGCAGGAGAGGTATGTAATCAGGAGCCCTCCTGCTAAGGGTAGACAGCTGCTCGTTCCACCCCACCCCCCGCCTTAATTGGTTCTCCTCCCTTCCAACGGTGTTGAGGCGGGTGGGAACAGCAGGGGGTGAAGGTGCTGTGTTTAAAGAGGTGGAGTTATGCAGATCTAAAACGCGTGGATTGCAGCAGCAGCAAGCCGAAAAGTGCAGGCATGTAAGGGATCTAGAGGTTGACAACATGTCTTCTTAACGGGTGTCCAGGAGCTCATCTCCACAAATGGACTTTTCAGGATCCTTGGGTGGCTCCGTAGTTTGAAACCAATTCTGGTTATCGCTTCTCGGCCTTTTGGCTAAGATCAGGTGCAGTGATCTACCAGTTGCTGCCTTGGCCTTGGCTAGGAGGTGCCCAGGGTACCCGGCTCCTTGGCCTGGGGGGATCGCTTTGTCTAACGGCAGGGCTTCACCCTACTGCTGCTATTGGGGAGTCGGATTAGTCCCTGGGCAACGAGAGGCGATCATCGTGTCACCACACATAGCTGTGGGGGGCAGTTCTTTTGGAGGAAGAAGATGGAGTTGACGAGGAAGAGGAACTGTTTACGGTTCTATGTGAAGACGGAGTTGGAGGATTTTTCGTTGGAGGAGAATCAGATCTTGGATATTCTGTTCAAGTATGGGACGATCATTGAAGAGGACATTTTTTGTATGCAAGAAATCAAGTTTAAAAAGGTATTTGACGTAACACTGAAGTCTGAAGAAAAGTGTATTTGTCTTCTCAAGAATTGGGAAGGAAAAGAAATTGGAGTTAATGCTCTTTTTGCTGGAAGGCCGAAAAAGGTGGTTATCTGTATGGATGACCCCTTTGTAGAGATGGAGGAAGTGATGGAGTTTTTGAAGCCATGGAGTATTTTGGTAAAATTCCAGAAGGACTACTTAAATAAAGTGGGAGTCTGGAATGGGAAGAGAAGTTTCCTAGTTTGGGAAAATGGACAAAATGAACTAAGTTTAGGAAGGATTGTTATAAATGGTAAATGTGGATTCAGTTATGTGGAAAATGGTAAAAGAAGAATTGATAATGGGGAACCTGGATTTTGTTATGAGGAAGGTGGGAAAAAAGAGGAGAAAGGGAAAAAGATATTTGAAGAATCGTTTGAAGATTGTAAAGAGAAAGAAGACAAAGATATACAAGTAGTTGAAAATAAGAAGGAGTTTGTGGGAGAGAAGCAGGAGTTCTCAGGAGTTGGGGACTCTATGTTTTGCAGACTGGAGAGAGTACCTAGAAGTAAAGACGTTAAGGAAAAAAGGAAGGTGGATGATAAGGGAAAAGAGAAAGTAATGCAGGATTGTGTTGATACCAGTGCTGAAGCTGAAGAAGATGAAAAGATTTTGCTGCAAGGTTTTGACTGGAAATTGTTGGACATGTCATGGAGGAAGAAGAAACGTGGAAGAAGAAAAATGTTGAGTTGATGTTTTTGTTGGAAGTTTTTTGTTGTTGATGTAAGGATATGTTATGTTATGTTTTATTTATTAATTATCATTAAATTTTCTTAAAAAAAACAAAAAGTTGAATTCGGATGATGAAGGCGTAGGCGACATTTTTTTGGTTATCCATGCAAATGGAATTTAATTTATGTCGCGTCTTCTGACGCATTCAATTAAAAAAAAAATCTGTTCTTATCAGTTTAATATCTGATACGTCCCCTATCTGGGGACCATATATTAAATGGATTTTTAGAACAGGGAGATGGAAAAAGAGCTTGCTCTGTCCACTCCACGCATTGACCTGGTATTGCAGTATCTCCAGGACCGGTGCACCCCTTCTTTAATGCAGTTTCTAAAATCAGAAAGAATTGAATTCAATGTTTTTTGTTCATTTTGCTTGTTTGTCGGATTTTGGGATGGACTCTTTGGCTTTGCTTTTCTTCTCCTCATTGGATTTTTCATGTTCAAAGTTGCAGAAGCCAGATTACAAGCTCATTTTGGTTCAACTTCAGCAACTGTGCATTGCATTGCCATGTAATGTGATGCAATGCTATCTTTCTAGCTCTCCCTTTTTACTTCCTTTTGGATAAACAGACATATTAGGCAAGCATTTTGGAGCTTTCACCTAAATAACTACAGGTGGTGAGATAAGCTGCACAATATAATTGACCTTTCAGTATATTGTTGCACACACACCATCTATTTAGCAAATGCCCTTGTTATCAACAGCAGCCTTTTAAACTCACCTGAGCTAACAGGTATGTGCGCTGGTTACTCTGCTGCGCTTAAAATTTCTTTTTTGGTTTGCTACAATGCCTTTTCTGAAACATTGTCTCCTTCTGCTGGAACACTGACTTCTTTCATTTAATGCCTGCAGACTATAAAAGAGAACCCAACCCAAAAAGTTTGGTTGATTAGTCTGTGGCATTCTGTTAAACTGTTGCTTATGGCGGTCTCTGTGAGCTTCTCAGCGACATTTAGCCAGCCAGGTATCCTGCCTGCAGTAGATGGAATGTGGCAATGGAACGCTGGCTGCGCGTGTCATAATAGGCTCTGAGCCTTTATATACCTGTGCACAGCAGCAGCCACCTTCAGTCTGCTGCTGGACAGCCAGCAGCAGCAGCAGCAGGAGAGGTATGTAATCAGGAGCCCTCCTGCTAAGGGTAGACAGCTGCTCGTTCCACCCCACCCCCCGCCTTAATTGGTTCTCCTCCCTTCCAACGGTGTTGAGGCGGGTGGGAACAGCAGGGGGTGAAGGTGCTGTGTTTAAAGAGGTGGAGTTATGCAGATCTAAAACGCGTGGATTGCAGCAGCAGCAAGCCGAAAAGTGCAGGCATGTAAGGGATCTAGAGGTTGACAACATGTCTTCTTAACGGGAGTCCAGGAGCTCATCTCCACAAATGGACTTTTCAGGATCCTTGGGTGGCTCCGTAGTTTGAAACCAATTCTGGTTATCGCTTCTCGGCCTTTTGGCTAAGATCAAGTGTAGTATCTGTTCTTATCAGTTTAATATCTGATACGTCCCCTATCTGGGGACCATATATTAAATGGATTTTTAGAACAGGGAGATGGAAAAAGAGCTTGCTCTGTCCACTCCACGCATTGACCTGGTATTGCAGTATCTCCAGGACCGGTGCACCCCTTCTTTAATGCAGTTTCTAAAATCAGAAAGAATTGAATTCAATGTTTTTTGTTCATTTTGCTTGTTTGTCGGATTTTGGGATGGACTCTTTGGCTTTGCTTTTCTTCTCCTCATTGGATTTTTCATGTTCAAAGTTGCAGAAGCCAGATTACAAGCTCATTTTGGTTCAACTTCAGCAACTGTGCATTGCATTGCCATGTAATGTGATGCAATGCTATCTTTCTAGCTCTCCCTTTTTACTTCCTTTTGGATAAACAGACATATTAGGCAAGCATTTTGGAGCTTTCACCTAAATAACTACAGGTGGTGAGATAAGCTGCACAATATAATTGACCTTTCAGTATATTGTTGCACACACACCATCTATTTAGCAAATGCCCTTGTTATCAACAGCAGCCTTTTAAACTCACCTGAGCTAACAGGTATGTGCGCTGGTTACTCTGCTGCGCTTAAAATTTCTTTTTTGGTTTGCTACAATGCCTTTTCTGAAACGTTGTCTCCTTCTGCTGGAACACTGACTTCTTTCATTTAATGCCTGCAGACTATAAAAGAGAACCCAACCCAAAAAGTTTGGTTGATTAGTCTGTGGCATTCTGTTAAACTGTTGCTTATGGCGGTCTCTGTGAGCTTCTCAGCGACATTCAGCCAGCCAGGTATCCTGCCTGCAGTAGATGGAATGTGGCAATGGAACGCTGGCTGCGCGTGTCATAATAGGCTCTGAGCCTTTATATACCTGTGCACAGCAGCAGCCACCTTCAGTCTGCTGCTGGACAGCCAGCAGCAGCAGCAGCAGGAGAGGTATGTAATCAGGAGCCCTCCTGCTAAGGGTAGACAGCTGCTCGTTCCACCCCACCCCCCGCCTTAATTGGTTCTCCTCCCTTCCAACGGTGTTGAGGCGGGTGGGAACAGCAGGGGGTGAAGGTGCTGTGTTTAAAGAGGTGGAGTTATGCAGATCTAAAACGCGTGGATTGCAGCAGCAGCAAGCCGAAAAGTGCAAGCATGTAAGGGATCTAGAGGTTGACAACATGTCTTCTTAACGGGAGTCCAGGAGCTCATCTCCACAAATGGACTTTTCAGGATCCTTGGGTGGCTCCGTAGTTTGAAACCAATTCTGGTTATCGCTTCTCGGCCTTTTGGCTAAGATCAAGTGTAGTATCTGTTCTTATCAGTTTAATATCTGATACGTCCCCTATCTGGGGACCATATATTAAATGGATTTTTAGAACAGGGAGATGGAAAAAGAGCTTGCTCTGTTCACTCCACGCATTGACCTGGTATTGCAGTATCTCCAGGACCGGTGCACCCCTTCTTTAATGCAGTTTCTAAAATCAGAAAGAATTGAATTCAATGTTTTTTGTTCATTTTGCTTGTTTGTCGGATTTTGGGATGGACTCTTTGGCTTTGCTTTTCTTCTCCTCATTGGATTTTTCATGTTCAAAGTTGCAGAAGCCAGATTACAAGCTCATTTTGGTTCAACTTCAGCAACTGTGCATTGCATTGCCATGTAATGTGATGCAATGCTATCTTTCTAGCTCTCCCTTTTTACTTCCTTTTGGATAAACAGACATATTAGGCAAGCATTTTGGAGCTTTCACCTAAATAACTACAGGTGGTGAGATAAGCTGCACAATATAATTGACCTTTCAGTATATTGTTGCACACACACCATCTATTTAGCAAATGCCCTTGTTATCAACAGCAGCCTTTTAAACTCACCTGAGCTAACAGGTATGTGCGCTGGTTACTCTGCTGCGCTTAAAATTTCTTTTTTGGTTTGCTACAATGCCTTTTCTGAAACATTGTCTCCTTCTGCTGGAACACTGACTTCTTTCATTTAATGCCTGCAGACTATAAAAGAGAACCCAACCCAAAAAGTTTGGTTGATTAGTCTGTGGCATTCTGTTAAACTGTTGCTTATGGCGGTCTCTGTGAGCTTCTCAGCGACATTCAGCCAGCCAGGTATCCTGCCTGCAGTAGATGGAATGTGGCAATGGAACGCTGGCTGCGCGTGTCATAATAGGCTCTGAGCCTTTATATACCTGTGCACAGCAGCAGCCACCTTCAGTCTGCTGCTGGACAGCCAGCAGCAGCAGCAGCAGGAGAGGTATGTAATCAGGAGCCCTCCTGCTAAGGGTAGACAGCTGCTCGTTCCACCCCACCCCCCGCCTTAATTGGTTCTCCTCCCTTCCAACGGTGTTGAGGCGGGTGGGAACAGCAGGGGGTGAAGGTGCTGTGTTTAAAGAGGTGGAGTTATGCAGATCTAAAACGCGTGGATTGCAGCAGCAGCAAGCCGAAAAGTGCAGGCATGTAAGGGATCTAGAGGTTGACAACATGTCTTCTTAACGGGAGTCCAGGAGCTCATCTCCACAAATGGACTTTTCAGGATCCTTGGGTGGCTCCGTAGTTTGAAACCAATTCTGGTTATCGCTTCTCGGCCTTTTGGCTAAGATCAAGTGTAGTATCTGTTCTTATCAGTTTAATATCTGATACGTCCCCTATCTGGGGACCATATATTAAATGGATTTTTAGAACAGGGAGATGGAAAAAGAGCTTGCTCTGTCCACTCCACGCATTGACCTGGTATTGCAGTATCTCCAGGACCGGTGCACCCCTTCTTTAATGCAGTTTCTAAAATCAGAAAGAATTGAATTCAATGTTTTTTGTTCATTTTGCTTGTTTGTCGGATTTTGGGATGGACTCTTTGGCTTTGCTTTTCTTCTCCTCATTGGATTTTTCATGTTCAAAGTTGCAGAAGCCAGATTACAAGCTCATTTTGGTTCAACTTCAGCAACTGTGCATTGCATTGCCATGTAATGTGATGCAATGCTATCTTTCTAGCTCTCCCTTTTTACTTCCTTTTGGATAAACAGACATATTAGGCAAGCATTTTGGAGCTTTCACCTAAATAACTACAGGTGGTGAGATAAGCTGCACAATATAATTGACCTTTCAGTATATTGTTGCACACACACCATCTATTTAGCAAATGCCCTTGTTATCAACAGCAGCCTTTTAAACTCACCTGAGCTAACAGGTATGTGCGCTGGTTACTCTGCTGCGCTTAAAATTTCTTTTTTGGTTTGCTACAATGCCTTTTCTGAAACGTTGTCTCCTTCTGCTGGAACACTGACTTCTTTCATTTAATGCCTGCAGACTATAAAAGAGAACCCAACCCAAAAAGTTTGGTTGATTAGTCTGTGGCATTCTGTTAAACTGTTGCTTATGGCGGTCTCTGTGAGCTTCTCAGCGACATTCAGCCAGCCAGGTATCCTGCCTGCAGTAGATGGAATGTGGCAATGGAACGCTGGCTGCGCGTGTCATAATAGGCTCTGAGCCTTTATATACCTGTGCACAGCAGCAGCCACCTTCAGTCTGCTGCTGGACAGCCAGCAGCAGCAGCAGCAGGAGAGGTATGTAATCAGGAGCCCTCCTGCTAAGGGTAGACAGCTGCTCGTTCCACCCCACCCCCCGCCTTAATTGGTTCTCCTCCCTTCCAACGGTGTTGAGGCGGGTGGGAACAGCAGGGGGTGAAGGTGCTGTGTTTAAAGAGGTGGAGTTATGCAGATCTAAAACGCGTGGATTGCAGCAGCAGCAAGCCGAAAAGTGCAAGCATGTAAGGGATCTAGAGGTTGACAACATGTCTTCTTAACGGGAGTCCAGGAGCTCATCTCCACAAATGGACTTTTCAGGATCCTTGGGTGGCTCCGTAGTTTGAAACCAATTCTGTTTATCGCTTCTCGGCCTTTTGGCTAAGATCAAGTGTAGTATCTGTTCTTATCAGTTTAATATCTGATACGTCCCCTATCTGGGGACCATATATTAAATGGATTTTTAGAACAGGGAGATGGAAAAAGAGCTTGCTCTGTTCACTCCACGCATTGACCTGGTATTGCAGTATCTCCAGGACCGGTGCACCCCTTCTTTAATGCAGTTTCTAAAATCAGAAAGAATTGAATTCAATGTTTTTTGTTCATTTTGCTTGTTTGTCGGATTTTGGGATGGACTCTTTGGCTTTGCTTTTCTTC
Source organism: Phyllobates terribilis (assembly GCF_046119375.1). Lineage (NCBI taxonomy): Eukaryota > Metazoa > Chordata > Amphibia > Anura > Dendrobatidae > Phyllobates > Phyllobates terribilis. The sequence continues at coordinate 654,269,550 of NW_027362765.1, forward strand.
TCCTCATTGGATTTTTCATGTTCAAAGTTGCAGAAGCCAGATTACAAGCTCATTTTGGTTCAACTTCAGCAACTGTGCATTGCATTGCCATGTAATGTGATGCAATGCTATCTTTCTAGCTCTCCCTTTTTACTTCCTTTTGGATAAACAGACATATTAGGCAAGCATTTTGGAGCTTTCACCTAAATAACTACAGGTGGTGAGATAAGCTGCACAATATAATTGACCTTTCAGTATATTGTTGCACACACACCATCTATTTAGCAAATGCCCTTGTTATCAACAGCAGCCTTTTAAACTCACCTGAGCTAACAGGTATGTGCGCTGGTTACTCTGCTGCGCTTAAAATTTCTTTTTTGGTTTGCTACAATGCCTTTTCTGAAACGTTGTCTCCTTCTGCTGGAACACTGACTTCTTTCATTTAATGCCTGCAGACTATAAAAGAGAACCCAACCCAAAAAGTTTGGTTGATTAGTCTGTGGCATTCTGTTAAACTGTTGCTTATGGCGGTCTCTGTGAGCTTCTCAGCGACATTCAGCCAGCCAGGTATCCTGCCTGCAGTAGATGGAATGTGGCAATGGAACGCTGGCTGCGCGTGTCATAATAGGCTCTGAGCCTTTATATACCTGTGCACAGCAGCAGCCACCTTCAGTCTGCTGCTGGACAGCCAGCAGCAGCAGCAGCAGGAGAGGTATGTAATCAGGAGCCCTCCTGCTAAGGGTAGACAGCTGCTCGTTCCACCCCACCCCCCGCCTTAATTGGTTCTCCTCCCTTCCAACGGTGTTGAGGCGGGTGGGAACAGCAGGGGGTGAAGGTGCTGTGTTTAAAGAGGTGGAGTTATGCAGATCTAAAACGCGTGGATTGCAGCAGCAGCAAGCCGAAAAGTGCAGGCATGTAAGGGATCTAGAGGTTGACAACATGTCTTCTTAACGGGAGTCCAGGAGCTCATCTCCACAAATGGACTTTTCAGGATCCTTGGGTGGCTCCGTAGTTTGAAACCAATTCTGGTTATCGCTTCTCGGCCTTTTGGCTAAGATCAAGTGTAGTATCTGTTCTTATCAGTTTAATATCTGATACGTCCCCTATCTGGGGACCATATATTAAATGGATTTTTAGAACAGGGAGATGGAAAAAGAGCTTGCTCTGTCCACTCCACGCATTGACCTGGTATTGCAGTATCTCCAGGACCGGTGCACCCCTTCTTTAATGCAGTTTCTAAAATCAGAAAGAATTGAATTCAATGTTTTTTGTTCATTTTGCTTGTTTGTCGGATTTTGGGATGGACTCTTTGGCTTTGCTTTTCTTCTTCTCATTGGATTTTTCATGTTCAAAGTTGCAGAAGCCAGATTACAAGCTCATTTTGGTTCAACTTCAGCAACTGTGCATTGCATTGCCATGTAATGTGATGCAATGCTATCTTTCTAGCTCTCCCTTTTTACTTCCTTTTGGATAAACAGACATATTAGGCAAGCATTTTGGAGCTTTCACCTAAATAACTACAGGTGGTGAGATAAGCTGCACAATATAATTGACCTTTCAGTATATTGTTGCACACACACCATCTATTTAGCAAATGCCCTTGTTATCAACAGCAGCCTTTTAAACTCACCTGAGCTAACAGGTATGTGCGCTGGTTACTCTGCTGCGCTTAAAATTTCTTTTTTGGTTTGCTACAATGCCTTTTCTGAAACGTTGTCTCCTTCTGCTGGAACACTGACTTCTTTCATTTAATGCCTGCAGACTATAAAAGAGAACCCAACCCAAAAAGTTTGGTTGATTAGTCTGTGGCATTCTGTTAAACTGTTGCTTATGGCGGTCTCTGTGAGCTTCTCAGCGACATTCAGCCAGCCAGGTATCCTGCCTGCAGTAGATGGAATGTGGCAATGGAACGCTGGCTGCGCGTGTCATAATAGGCTCTGAGCCTTTATATACCTGTGCACAGCAGCAGCCACCTTCAGTCTTCTGCTGGACAGCCAGCAGCAGCAGCAGCAGGAGAGGTATGTAATCAGGAGCCCTCCTGCTAAGGGTAGACAGCTGCTCGTTCCACCCCACCCCCCGCCTTAATTGGTTCTCCTCCCTTCCAACGGTGTTGAGGCGGGTGGGAACAGCAGGGGGTGAAGGTGCTGTGTTTAAAGAGGTGGAGTTATGCAGATCTAAAACGCGTGGATTGCAGCAGCAGCAAGCCGAAAAGTGCAGGCATGTAAGGGATCTAGAGGTTGACAACATGTCTTCTTAACGGGAGTCCAGGAGCTCATCTCCACAAATGGACTTTTCAGGATCCTTGGGTGGCTCCGTAGTTTGAAACCAATTCTGGTTATCGCTTCTCGGCCTTTTGGCTAAGACCAAGTGTCTTGTCTGGGGTCCTTGAGTGTTTTCCCTTGGCCTTCCGGCATCGCCATCTTGATGGCTTAAGCCGGTTGCTGCTTTAGGGGGAGAATGAGGAGGAACGAGAGAGTGATCATAATGGGCGTGAAGATACGCTATGCTGGGACCGATGACAATCGGGTTCGCAATGCATTCCGCATTGAAGTTGATGCTGCTGTCAGAGAGCGTTTCAATCTGTCGTATATGGTGCACGAGGTGATCTTCAAAATCCTGGAAGTGACAAGAGAAAACATTGTCTGCCTGCAGGAATCCCGGAAAGAAGGACGGTATGTCTTGGTGCTGCAATCTATGGCGGCTTGCCGGAACCTGTATAAGAAGTTGAGGGAGCAGGAGAAGAATCCAACCTTGCATGGTTTGACTTTTACAGTCTTGTACTCCAAAGGTGATGTTCCCCTAGTCATATTTATGTATAATCCCTTTGTGCACGAACATGACATTGCGACTTTTCTTAAGAGCCATTGTGACTTTGTGAGCAACAGTCACAAAATCATGAACGAGGAGAACTTATGGACTGGCAAATACAGATATTTTGTCAGATTTGGGGAAAGTTCTTCGGAGCCTGGAGGTGTTCATTACCCTCCCCAAAGTTTCTCTATCGGGAGAGATAGGGGTATTCTCTTCTTTCCTGAGGCCCCAGTTTTTTGCAGGAAATGTAAGAAGTACGGACACTTACAAGAGGTTTGTACTGCTGTGCCTGTTTGCTCCAAGTGCAACCAAAGTGGGCATGTTGCTAAGGACTGTACCAATCCAATTGTTTGCAATGCTTGTGGTATGGAGGGGCATGCCTTTAAGGATTGTACTCGTCGTGCGAATGAGGGCAAGGCAAGGGCATACTCTGAGTTGGTCTCGAACTCTCCGAGGCCTAAGAGTGTGGCACCTGAGGCCGCAGTTTCTTCCAGGGTGAAGGTAGTGGAACAGCGTGTGGAGACTGCTCCAGTGAGGGCGTCTGCTGACCTACTGGTGGAGCCCGGGAGAGTGGAAGAGGTTCTGGCAGCTGAGATGGACATTTCTTCCTATCAGGGGGGTTTCATTGACTCCTTTTGTGAAGAACGTGAGGGAGCCTTGGAAATCCCAGGGGACCCGGCTCTCAGTTGGAGCAGTGAAAGTATGGATGAAGAGGGAGCTGGAGGTCAAGGAGACTTCACTGAGACTGGGGTGAGGTCTTCTGAGGAACCGGACCGCGCTAAGAATAAAAGGGCCCGGTTGTCTGAACCATCAAGTAGCCAATGCGTGGCAAGTCCGGTGAGTGAGCGGGATTACCCAGTGGTTTCTCTTTCTCCTGCGTCAACGGCTTACCTGGAGGAGAATTTGGAGTCCACTATCTTTCAGCTAAGTGGGAGTTCGCCGGATGACAAAGGATAAGGAAGGCATGTTTTTTTGCTGAGACTGGTGTTTCTGGTTTTTGAGCCAAAGAATGGTCTCTAAACCAAATTGGGACATTGCGTCCCTTAATGTAAGACTTTTAAAGTCTAGAGTTAGAAGATCTGTGATTCTGGACTTCTTACATAACCATTCTTTTGATATTATGTGTCTACAGGAGTGTGGTATAGAAGAACCCCTGGAAGACGCTGATTGGCCATATGGCCAGCATATCTGGTCTGGCTCTAGTGGGAATAAAAATGATGGAGTTGGGATAGTATTAAATAATAGAAATTTTGTTTTTGAATATTATAAGGTAATAGAGGTGGGTCGTTGCATCTCTGCAGTTGTGTGTGGGAGGGGGTGGAAAGTTAAAATTATAAATATTTATGGTCCTACAAAAAAAGAAGACAGGTTAAGTTTATTAGATAAATTATGTTTAGAATTACCTGGTAGGATCCCTGTGATAGTAACAGGTGATTTTAACTGTGTAACTGAGGGGAAAGTTGATGCCTCAGGAAAAAAATTGGCAAACATTATTTCTGATTTTTTCTTTTTTGATGCTGCTGAGGTTTATTTGGGGAAGCCACCACCACCAACCTATAAAGCTGACAGGGGTGGGATAACATCTAGGATTGATAGGATGTTTTTTTCTAAAAATATAATATGTGATGGTTTTTCTCAATTTTCAGTTCCTTTTTCGGACCATGTGTGCCTGAAAGGTGAGTTTAGAGGGGATTTAAGGCGGGTGCATGGGAGAGGTGTGTGGAAATTGAATGTGAGTTTGCTTGAGGATGAGAGAATTGTGAATGATTTTAAGAAAAAATATAGTTGGTGTAAATCTCAAAAGAGTAAGTTTGAAAGTGTGTTGGTGTGGTGGGATTGGATGAAGTATGAAGTGCAAAAGTTTTTTCGTCGATGGGGCTATAAAAAGGCTGCCATGGTTAGGAGTCAATATAAAGATTTAATGATGAGGGTGGAATGGCTGGAGAAAATGAGGATGTGTGGTGTGGATGTGGATGATTTGTTAAGAAGTGCGAGAGAGGATTTGAAGAGGACTTTGGAGAGGAAGGGAAGGGAAATAATTTTTAGGTCAAAGGTGGTCCATCTTGATAAAGATGAAAAGTGTTCAAGATATTTCTTTAAAAAAATAAATGGTAAGAAGGAGGGTATGGAGGAGATTTTTGATGTGGATGGTGTTTGTGTGAGTGGGGAGGATGTAATGAAGGAAGTGGTCACGTTTTATGCTGAGTTGTTTGGCAGGAAGTGGGTGGATGAGAGTTTGAAAGAAGAAGTGCTTAAGACTTTGGATTGTAAGGTGGATAAGGATGGATGTTCTGGTCTATGTGAGGCAGTGATTGAGGAGGAAGTTAAGAAAGCGGTGTTTGGTGCAAGGAAAAATGTGACGCCTGGGAAGGATGGTTTGCCTGTGGAGCTATATGTTATGATGTGGGAAGTGATGGGTATGGATTTAGTGGAAGTGTGTCAGTTTATGTGGGAGAATGGGATGCTTGCGGGTTCAATGAAGGAATGAGTGGTGGTCTTAATCCATAAGAAAGGGGATAAAAGGTGTTTGAGTAATTGGAGGCCAATTACGCTTCTGAACGCCGATTACAAGGTATTCAGTAAAATTTTGGCGTGTCGGATGCGTGTGGTTGTAGCTGATGTGATTGGTAAAGATCAAGTGTGTGCAGTGCCTGGTAGATGTATGACGGATAATCTGTGTCTTTTAAGAGATGTGTTGTGGGATTGTAAAATAAGAAAGCAGAAGTGTATGGTGATGGCTGTTGACTTTGAAAAGGCGTTTGATCGCGTGTCTCATGTGTTTCTATTTGAGGTTTTGCGTAGAATGGGTTTTCCGGAGAAATTTGTGCATGCCGTGAGAGGATTGTATGGGGAGGTGGTGAGTGAATTTCTGGTGAATGGGTTTTTGAGTGAGAAAGTGTGTATTAGGTCTGGTGTGAGGCAAGGTTGTCCCATGTCACCGGTATTATTTGTGTGTGTGATTGAGCCACTGCTGTGTATGATTCGGAAAGAGAAAGTGATGCGTGGTTTGTTAGTGCCAGGGAGTGGTGGAATGACTGTGAAAGTCTTAGGATATATGGATGATGTAGTAGTGGTGAGTGAGAGTGTGGCCTCTATGGAGAGAGTAAAATTGTTGTTGAATTTTTTTTGTGGCGCGTCAGCGTTTCGTGTGAATTGGAACAAATGCATGTTTAAATGTTTTGGTGACAATAGGATTAAGATGGATGGTGTGGCTGGTGTGGATGGTGCAATTAAAGTGTTGGGAGTTTTTTTTAATGATGATTTGAAAGGTTATGAGAGTTGGGATGAATGTGGTGAGCGGATTGTGCGGAAGATGAATTTTTGGAAGTTACGTTCTTTGTCTTTGGTAGGGAAGGTTCTTATTATTAAGGCTGTTATTCTCCCTATTTTGCTTTATGTTTCTTGTATTTTTCCAGTGCCCTATAGGAAAATTAAAAAAGTGGAGAAACTAATTTTTGTGTTTTTTTGGGGCAGTAGGATGGAAAGACTTAAGAGAGAGATTTTGTTTAAGCAATATTTGTATGGGGGACTGAAGTTTCCGAATATTGAAGTGTTTCTAACATTGCATTTTATTAAGACTACGGTCATTTTGATTGGGAAGAATAATAAAGGGGCATTTATGTGTAAGTATTTGGCTGGATGGATGCTGTATGGTCTGAATTGGGTGAAGCGTGATAAGAATGTGCCTGTTGCTTTTAAGTGTCCTGAGTGGTATGGTTTGATTGAGAAGTTTGTGAGGAAGAATGATTTGTTAGCAGTTGCAATGAAAGACTTTATGTTGGTTAAGAAGGTGATGGGGAAGATGTGTGTGAATGAGTGTGAGAGTAATGTGGTGGGATTGCGTTCTATGGAAGTTGCGCGGGTATGGAAGAAGTTAAGCATTCAAGGTGTGTCGAATAGACAGCGAGATATAGTATGGATGGGCCTTCATAATATTTTGCCAGTGAGGGATTTTCAGAAGAAAAGAGATCTCATAAGATCTGCAGTATGTCCAAGGGAGGGTTGTGGAGCGAATGAGACGGTGAGGCACCTTATGTGGGATTGTAATTTTGCGTATGATGTGTGGAAAGGTGTGGGTGGACTGTGTAAAGGGGTTGCTGGTGTGAAGTTTATTGATTGGAGAGTGGCTATGTTTGGTTTTGGTGCTAGTCGTCGTGGCCTAGAAAGGATGATGTGGTTTATTATGGTGTGTGTGCAGGAGAGCTTGTGGGATGTGAGAAATTTGTGTGTGTTTAAAAGAGTAAATTTAACAGTAAATGATTGTATTAGGTTGATCTTAGCAAGACTATATGTAATCTATTTGTGGGATACAAGAGAAGGTGGTGGTGGTGGAACAGATTCTGAAGGTGTGTGGAAATACCTTAAGTGGCAGGATATGGTTAAATACCGTTGATATTTTTTCTGGAAATGTCTCTGGCATAGGATTACTTGTTTGTATTTTTGTTGAATAATACTTTAATAAAGAAACCACAATGATGTTTATGAAGTGGCAGTATAACTTATGACGAAGTCTGGTTAACTGTTTGCTTATATCTAAACCTGAGTGGTTTTAAAAAAAAAAAAAAAAAAAAAAAAAAATCTGTTCTTATCAGTTTAATATCTGATACGTCCCCTATCTGGGGACCATATATTAAATGGATTTTTAGAACAGGGAGATGGAAAAAGAGCTTGCTCTGTCCACTCCACGCATTGACCTGGTATTGCAGTATCTCCAGGACCGGTGCACCCCTTCTTTAATGCAGTTTCTAAAATCAGAAAGAATTGAATACAATGTTTTTTGTTCATTTTGCTTGTTTGTCGGATTTTGGGATGGACTCTTTGGCTTTGCTTTTCTTCTCCTCATTGGATTTTTCATGTTCAAAGTTGCAGAAGCCAGATTACAAGCTCATTTTGGTTCAACTTCATCAACTGTGCATTGCATTGCCATGTAATGTGATGCAATGCTATCTTTCTAGCTCTCCCTTTTTACTTCCTTTTGGATAAACAGACATATTAGGCAAGCATTTTGGAGCTTTCACCTAAATAACTACAGGTGGTGAGATAAGCTGCACAATATAATTGACCTTTCAGTATATTGTTGCACACACACCATCTATTTAGCAAATGCCCTTGTTATCAACAGCAGCCTTTTAAACTCACCTGAGCTAACAGGTATGTGCGCTGGTTACTCTGCTGCGCTTAAAATTTCTTTTTTGGTTTGCTACAATGCCTTTTCTGAAACGTTGTCTCCTTCTGCTGGAACACTGACTTCTTTCATTTAATGCCTGCAGACTATAAAAGAGAACCCAACCCAAAAAGTTTGGTTGATTAGTCTGTGGCATTCTGTTAAACTGTTGCTTATGGCGGTCTCTGTGAGCTTCTCAGCGACATTCAGCCAGCCAGGTATCCTGCCTGCAGTAGATGGAATGTGGCAATGGAACGCTGGCTGCGCGTGTCATAATAGGCTCTGAGCCTTTATATACCTGTGCACAGCAGCAGCCACCTTCAGTCTGCTGCTGGACAGCCAGCAGCAGCAGCAGCAGGAGAGGTATGTAATCAGGAGCCCTCCTGCTAAGGGTAGACAGCTGCTCGTTCCACCCCACCCCCCGCCTTAATTGGTTCTCCTCCCTTCCAACGGTGTTGAGGCGGGTGGGAACAGCAGGGGGTGAAGGTGCTGTGTTTAAAGAGGTGGAGTTATGCAGATCTAAAACGCGTGGATTGCAGAAGCAGCAAGCCGAAAAGTGCAGGCATGTAAGGGATCTAGAGGTTGACAACATGTCTTCTTAACGGGAGTCCAGGAGCTCATCTCCACAAATGGACTTTTCAGGATCCTTGGGTGGCTCCGTAGTTTGAAACCAATTCTGGTTATCGCTTCTCGGCCTTTTGGCTAAGATCAAGTGTAGTATCTGTTCTTATCAGTTTAATATCTGATACGTCCCCTATCTGGGTGACGCGCCCCCTGGGACATATTCCTTTTTGAGGGGAATACCCGGCACCGGATCAGATGGGGGGTTGTAGTCTTCCGAGCGGCTGTGACCCGGCTCGTGCCCAGGGCGTCAAACTCAGTGTTATGTGGCAGTCCTACAGATGTTATTAAGAGTTCTTTTGTGTCGACTACGCCACCCGTTGTGATGCGGTCACTGTGGCCGCCGCTGCAGCAGGGTCCGCTGAGGCTGATGGTGTAGGTGCAGCTTGTGATGGTATAACCCCCAACGGGTGGGGTATAACCTCAGGGGGGACAGGTGCAGAGGATGGGGGTTGTGGTGGTGCAGTGCAGACGGCAGTGAAGACAGAGTCAGGTTGTGCAGTTAAGGGTGTTTACTTACTGCAGATGTTGTACTGGTCACTCCAGCTTCGAGTGACCACCCGAGCCGTGCTGCGTCCACCAGGTCCTGGATCCAGCCAACCCCCAAACAAGTCCGGAGCGTGGCCCTGAGCTCTCCTTCTGTCCCGTTCTCTGGCCGTCCCCACCAGTGATCCACCTAGGTCCAGCTCCCTCGGGCCTTCTGTTGGGACACCCTTGGCCTTGGGTTCCCTGACCCTTCATGTGGTGTGCCTTCGGGGTGGATGTGGTGGGTGACCGTGGCAAACGCTGCCCACGGTCTCCGGTCTCTGGCTGGGGAATGTTTTTACCCCCACCAGCTTGGGTTCCGGTACCCTGATGCCGACTCTTCACCCGGGGATTTAAGTTGGGATCTTGGAGTCCTTTTCTGCTGTTTCCCCCTCTGGGTCTCTCTTTCTTCTCCTCTCTCACTCTGGGTCTTTCTTCTCCTCTGCTCCTGACTTGTTCTCTGCATCTGACCCTGTTCTTAGTTGGTGCCCACCTTATATACACCCTCTATGTGTGAGCTCAGGTGACCAGCACCCAATGAGCTCCTAACTTTACCCAGGCTGCTCCCCCTATCTGCCCCTACACTACTTGGGATGTACCACCCCCCTCCCACTCCAGCCAGGAACAGACTCGGTCGTACCTGCACATTTCTAAGTGGGAGTACCGTCGGTCTGCTCCTCGGAAATGGGATGTGTGTAGTGCATGCAGCCTACCGAGCTCAGTTCCACACTCCTTCCTTACCCGGGAGTGGAATATCACACCTCTGGTTTGAGGTGCAATACCCCTGTAGCAGCCGAATCCTCAGGGTGCTACATTCCCCCCTGGTAAATCACAGCACGTCCTCGGGCTGTAAGACATAAAACAACACCAAAACATACAAATTTTTGCATAACATATAAAACATATTAAAACAATATATATTAGAAACATTCTCGTCGCCTCTGGCTCCTCCTCCGGTCACTGTGCAACGTGTGACCGGGTAAAGTGCGACAGTCTCTCTGGAAAACTGGCTTTCCTATAAAACCAGTAGGGGGCGCTTTAGGACGCGCAACTATATACAGGGATATGGCCGCTCTCAGTCCTCGGCCAGGTAAAGGGAAGGGAATGGCTGCTCACAGTCCTCAGCCTGGTATGGATACGGAAACAGTTCACTCATGCTGGTCCCAACGGGGACTATATATATGTAGCAACAGTTTCTTTGGTACCCGGTCGGGTAACTATTTACATCTACTGCTCTGCCGCACTCAACGGCGTCTTCCTCCTGCTCTTTGCTTGTAGCTGGTTGTAACTTCAGACCCGTCCGGGTCCTCTTGCTCCTCCTCCTCGCACCGCAACTCCTCCTCCGTCAGGCGGTGTACGTGGAGGGCGTAAGGTCCTTTGGCACACTTGTGCCGGGTGAAGGTGACCTCGTCTCCGATGTAGAGGTCACGACCTCTGTGACCCTCCGGCAGATGGGACTCCACATCTCTGCGCGTGACAAAGACGTCGCCGGGGGTGTTGTGGTCTCTGATGAAGCCCCACCCATGCTGCTGGTTGAACTTGATCACTGTCCCGATGGTGCGGGGACAATGCGCTGCACGGGGGTCCCTCCTGGTCCGGCTCTTCTGCTCGGCACTCCGTACTTGGGCCTGTTGCTCCCGGACCCGCCTCTCTCTCCGCTCCCTCGCAAACTCTTCGAGCTGCTGTCGGCAACACTCAGCACGCTCCGCTGCAGCTGCCCTGGTTTCCTGAGTGAACCCCATTAGGTCTTCTCCGGTGGGGTCCCACTCAAATTGGGCTTCTTCCAGAGGAGGCGAGACCCGTGCCACGGGCTTCGGAGCCGGAATCAGGGGCTCACACAAGGGCCCTAGTCTCTGCTGCCGTTCCAGCTCATGGAATTCTTCGGGCCAGATGAAGGGCCGCCCGTCCGGCCATGTGAGCTGGCTGAACAAGTCCTCCCCCAGGTGTGGCACCCTTGGTTTTACGGGCGCGGGCGCGGTGTTGGTGGCGCCCGGATTGCCCAGGCCTTGCGGCCAGGCCTGGGGCACCTGGAAGGTGAAGGGCACCGTTAATACGGCGGCGCCCTGGGCTACCTGGCCTTGCGACCAGGCCGGAGGCTCCGCGGAGGTAGGGGGCGCTGTTGGTGATGCGGCGCCCGGGGGTACTAGGCCTTGCGACCAGGCTGGTGGTATTTCCTGCTTTGTCACGCTCCGGGTCGAGGCACGTGACGTCACAGGGGTCGCTGCGGCGGCTTCCGGTCGGGGCCTAGTCCATAGCGGTGACATGGCGGCTACGGGCACAGCAGGGGGACTTTCGGGCTCTGCGACGGGGAGCTGGGGCAGGTGGGCGGTTTCCCGGCTTGGGGTATAGGCGTCCCCTTTACCTGCCTCCTTGCGTCCGGCTCCCTTCTCGGCGCCGTCTCCGGCCTTTGGTCCTCCCGCGCCATCCTCAGAGGCGGTCTGTTTCCTCTTCCAGGGTAGCGTGCTCCGTTGACTGATCTCAGCTTGCTGGGCCATCTCCCGGCTCCATTCCGCCAATATCTCGCGCTGTACCCGGGCCATCCTCCGTGCGAGGCCCTCCAGGGCAGTCTGTGCACACTCCCGGTCTCGGGGGAGCTGTGCAAGGACCTCCACTAGGCCTAGTGGGGTCGTGGTGTCTAGCAGGCTCCTGACCAACGGGTCGGTGCTGCTCTGCTCTTCTTCCAGCAGGCTCCTGGCCAGCGGGCCGGTGCTGCTCTGCTTTCTCTCCATCTCCGGGTAAGTTCCTCCGCTACTCCTCTCCAGGCTTCTTGCCTCCGGGTGCGCTCGCTCCAGACCGCTCCAGGCGGCACCCATCTTCGTTCTCTCCTTTCGTCTCCTCCCACTTCGAGGGCGGTCCCGGGGCAACTCGGTGACTGTCAGCTCCAGGGGTAGTTCTTTCACGCTGACAGACACCTCCAGCATCACAGTCTCTGTTGGTGGGGGCGGTTTCCACTTTTGGCGCCATTTTCTGTCCCGGCCCACGATGGGAGGCGGCCTCTTGCCCTCCTTTGGCACGCCCATAATGGCGTCCGCTGCTCTTCCAAGGCGGGAAATCTTCGGATTTGGCGGGAAGCGTCGCCCAGTGGCGGGAAACTCTGCAGATGGCGGGAACAAGCTGGAAATGGCGGACAATCGGCGGGAAACGACCTGTGATGGGGTCCGATGGCGTGGACCCTCCGGAACCGGCGGGAGACTTCTTTCTGAGGTAAACTTGCACTTTTCTTCAGGCACGCAGTACCCGGGTGTTGCGGGCACGTAATCCTGCCGACTACGCCAAAGTTGACGCGCCCCCTGGGACATATTCCTTTTTGAGGGGAATACCCGGCACCGGATCAGATGGGGGGTTGTAGTCTTCCGAGCGGCTGTGACCCGGCTCGTGCCCAGGGCGTCAAACTCAGTGTTATGTGGCAGTCCTACAGATGTTATTAAGAGTTCTTTTGTGTCGACTACGCCACCCGTTGTGATGCGGTCACTGTGGCCGCCGCTGCAGCAGGGTCCGCTGAGGCTGATGGTGTAGGTGCAGCTTGTGATGGTATAACCCCCAACGGGTGGGGTATAACCTCAGGGGGGACAGGTGCAGAGGATGGGGGTTGTGGTGGTGCAGTGCAGACAGCAGTGAAGACAGAGTCGGGTTGTGCAGTTAAGGGTGTTTACTTACTGCAGATGTTGTACTGGTCACTCCAGCTTCGAGTGACCACCCGAGCCGTGCTGCGTCCACCAGGTCCTGGATCCAGCCAACCCCCAAACAAGTCCGGAGCGTGGCCCTGAGCTCTCCTTCTGTCCCGTTCTCTGGCCGTCCCCACCAGTGATCCACCTAGGTCCAGCTCCCTCGGGCCTTCTGTTGGGACACCCTTGGCCTTGGGTTCCCTGACCCTTCATGTGGTGAGCCTTCGGGGTGGATGTGGTGGGTGACCGTGGCAAACGCTGCCCACGGTCTCCGGTCTCTGGCTGGGGAATGTTTTTACCCCCACCAGCTTGGGTTCCGGTACCCTGATGCCGACTCTTCACCCGGGGATTTAAGTTGGGATCTTGGAGTCCTTTTCTGCTGTTTCCCCCTCTGGGTCTCTCTTTCTTCTCCTCTCTCACTCTGGGTCTTTCTTCTCCTCTGCTCCTGACTTGTTCTCTGCATCTGACCCTGTTCTTAGTTGGTGCCCACCTTATATACACCCTCTATGTGTGAGCTCAGGTGACCAGCACCCAATGAGCTCCTAACTTTACCCAGGCTGCTCCCCCTATCTGCCCCTACACTACTTGGGATGTACCACCCCCCTCCCACTCCAGCCAGGAACAGACTCGGTCGTACCTGCACATTTCTAAGTGGGAGTACCGTAGGTCTGCTCCTCGGAAATGGGATGTGTGTAGTGCATGCAGCCTACCGAGCTCAGTTCCACACTCCTTCCTTACCCGGGAGTGGAATATCACACCTCTGGTTTGAGGTGCAATTCCCCTGTAGCAGCCGAATCCTCAGGGTGCTACATGGGGACCATATATTAAATGGATTTTTAGAACAGGGAGATGGAAAAAGAGCTTGCTCTGTCCACTCCACGCATTGACCTGGTATTGCAGTATCTCCAGGACCGGTGCACCCCTTCTTTAATGCAGTTTCTAAAATCAGAAAGAATTGAATTTAATGTTTTTTGTTCATTTTGCTTGTTTGTCGGATTTTGGGATGGACTCTTTGGCTTTGCTTTTCTTCTCCTCATTGGATTTTTCATGTTCAAAGTTGCAGAAGCCAGATTACAAGCTCATTTTGGTTCAACTTCAGCAACTGTGCATTGCATTGCCATGTAATGTGATGCAATGCTATCTTTCTAGCTCTCCCTTTTTACTTGCTTTTGGATAAACAGACATATTAGGCAAGCATTTTGGAGCTTTCACCTAAATAACTACAGGTGGTGAGATAAGCTGCACAATATAATTGACCTTTCAGTATATTGTTGCACACACACCATCTATTTAGCAAATGCCCTTGTTATCAACAGCAGCCTTTTAAACTCACCTGAGCTAACAGGTATGTGCGCTGGTTACTCTGCTGCGCTTAAAATTTCTTTTTTGGTTTGCTACAATGCCTTTTCTGAAACGTTGTCTCCTTCTGCTGGAACACTGACTTCTTTCATTTAATGCCTGCAGACTATAAAAGAGAACCCAACCCAAAAAGTTTGGTTGATTAGTCTGTGGCATTCTGTTAAACTGTTGCTTATGGCGGTCTCTGTGAGCTTCTCAGCGACATTCAGCCAGCCAGGTATCCTGCCTGCAGTAGATGGAATGTGGCAATGGAACGCTGGCTGCGCGTGTCATAATAGGCTCTGAGCCTTTATATACCTGTGCACAGCAGCAGCCACCTTCAGTCTGCTGCTGGACAGCCAGCAGCAGCAGCAGCAGGAGAGGTATGTAATCAGGAGCCCTCCTGCTAAGGGTAGACAGCTGCTCGTTCCACCCCACCCCCCGCCTTAATTGGTTCTCCTCCCTTCCAACGGTGTTGAGGCGGGTGGGAACAGCAGGGGGTGAAGGTGCTGTGTTTAAAGAGGTGGAGTTATGCAGATCTAAAACACGTGGATTGCAGCAGCAGCAAGCCGAAAAGTGCAGGCATGTAAGGGATCTAGAGGTTGACAACATGTCTTCTTAACGGGAGTCCAGAAGCTCATCTCCACAAATGGACTTTTCAGGATCCTTGGGTGGCTCCGTAGTTTGAAACCAATTCTGGTTATCGCTTCTCGGCCTTTTGGCTAAGATCAAGTGTAGTATCTGTTCTTATCAGTTTAATATCTGATACGTCCCCTATCTGGGGACCATATATTAAATGGATTTTTAGAACAGGGAGATGGAAAAAGAGCTTGCTCTGTCCACTCCACGCATTGACCTGGTATTGCAGTATCTCCAGGACCGGTGCACCCCTTCTTTAATGCAGTTTCTAAAATCAGAAAGAATTGAATTCAATGTTTTTGTTCATTTTGCTTGTTTGTCGGATTTTGGGATGGACTCTTTGGCTTTGCTTTTCTTCTCCTCATTGGATTTTTCATGTTCAAAGTTGCAGAAGCCAGATTACAAGCTCATTTTGGTTCAACTTCAGCAACTGTGCATTGCATTGCCATGTAATGTGATGCAATGCTATCTTTCTAGCTCTCCCTTTTTACTTCCTTTTGGATAAACAGACATATTAGGCAAGCATTTTGGAGCTTTCACCTAAATAACTACAGGTGGTGAGATAAGCTGCACAATATAATTGACCTTTCAGTATATTGTTGCACACACACCATCTATTTAGCAAATGCCCTTGTTATCAACAGCAGCCTTTTAAACTCACCTGAGCTAACAGGTATGTGCGCTGGTTACTCTGCTGCGCTTAAAATTTCTTTTTTGGTTTGCTACAATGCCTTTTCTGAAACGTTGTCTCCTTCTGCTGGAACACTGACTTCTTTCATTTAATGCCTGCAGACTATAAAAGAGAACCCAACCCAAAAAGTTTGGTTGATTAGTCTGTGGCATTCTGTTAAACTGTTGCTTATGGCGGTCTCTGTGAGCTTCTCAGCGACATTCAGCCAGCCAGGTATCCTGCCTGCAGTAGATGGAATGTGGCAATGGAACGCTGGCTGCGCGTGTCATAATAGGCTCTGAGCCTTTATATACCTGTGCACAGCAGCAGCCACCTTCAGTCTGCTGCTGGACAGCCAGCAGCAGCAGCAGCAGGAGAGGTATGTAATCAGGAGCCCTCCTGCTAAGGGTAGACAGCTGCTCGTTCCACCCCACCCCCCGCCTTAATTGGTTCTCCTCCCTTCCAACGGTGTTGAGGCGGGTGGGAACAGCAGGGGGTGAAGGTGCTGTGTTTAAAGAGGTGGAGTTATGCAGATCTAAAACGCGTGGATTGCAGCAGCAGCAAGCCGAAAAGTGCAGGCATGTAAGGGATCTAGAGGTTGACAACATGTCTTCTTAACGGGAGTCCAGGAGCTCATCTCCACAAATGGACTTTTCAGGATCCTTGGGTGGCTCCGTAGTTTGAAACCAATTCTGGTTATCGCTTCTCGGCCTTTTGGCTAAGATCAAGTGTAGTATCTGTTCTTATCAGTTTAATATCTGATACGTCCCCTATCTGGGGACCATATATTAAATGGATTTTTAGAACAGGGAGATGGAAAAAGAGCTTGCTCTGTCCACTCCACGCATTGACCTGGTATTGCAGTATCTCCAGGACCGGTGCACCCCTTCTTTAATGCAGTTTCTAAAATCAGAAAGAATTGAATTCAATGTTTTTTGTTCATTTTGCTTGTTTGTCGGATTTTGGGATGGACTCTTTGGCTTTGCTTTTCTTCTCCTCATTGGATTTTTCATGTTCAAAGTTGCAGAAGCCAGATTACAAGCTCATTTTGGTTCAACTTCAGCAACTGTGCATTGCATTGCCATGTAATGTGATGCAATGCTATCTTTCTAGCTCTCCCTTTTTACTTCCTTTTGGATAAACAGACATATTAGGCAAGCATTTTGGAGCTTTCACCTAAATAACTACAGGTGGTGAGATAAGCTGCACAATATAATTGACCTTTCAGTATATTGTTGCACACACACCATCTATTTAGCAAATGCCCTTGTTATCAACAGCAGCCTTTTAAACTCACCTGAGCTAACAGGTATGTGCGCTGGTTACTCTGCTGCGCTTAAAATTTCTTTTTTGGTTTGCTACAATGCCTTTTCTGAAACGTTGTCTCCTTCTGCTGGAACACTGACTTCTTTCATTTAATGCCTGCAGACTATAAAAGAGAACCCAACCCAAAAAGTTTGGTTGATTAGTCTGTGGCATTCTGTTAAACTGTTGCTTATGGCGGTCTCTGTGAGCTTCTCAGCGACATTCAGCCAGCCAGGTATCCTGCCTGCAGTAGATGGAATGTGGCAATGGAACGCTGGCTGCGCGTGTCATAATAGGCTCTGAGCCTTTATATACCTGTGCACAGCAGCAGCCACCTTCAGTCTGCTGCTGGACAGCCAGCAGCAGCAGCAGCAGGAGAGGTATGTAATCAGGAGCCCTCCTGCTAAGGGTAGACAGCTGCTCGTTCCACCCCACCCCCCGCCTTAATTGGTTCTCCTCCCTTCCATCGGTGTTGAGGCGGGTGGGAACAGCAGGGGGTGAAGGTGCTGTGTTTAAAGAGGTGGAGTTATGCAGATCTAAAACGCGTGGATTGCAGCAGCAGCAAGCCGAAAAGTGCAGGCATGTAAGGGATCTAGAGGTTGACAACATGTCTTCTTAACGGGAGTCCAGGAGCTCATCTCCACAAATGGACTTTTCAGGATCCTTGGGTGGCTCCGTAGTTTGAAACCAATTCTGGTTATCGCTTCTCGGCCTTTTGGCTAAGAACAAGTGTAGTATCTGTTCTTATCAGTTTAATATCTGATACGTCCCCTATCTGGGGACCATATATTAAATGGATTTTTAGAACAGGGAGATGGAAAAAGAGCTTGCTCTGTCCACTCCACGCATTGACCTGGTATTGCAGTATCTCCAGGACCGGTGCACCCCTTCTTTAATGCAGTTTCTAAAATCAGAAAGAATTGAATTCAATGTTTTTTGTTCATTTTGCTTGTTTGTCGGATTTTGGGATGGACTCTTTGGCTTTGCTTTTCTTCTCCTCATTGGATTTTTCATGTTCAAAGTTGCAGAAGCCAGATTACAAGCTCATTTTGGTTCAACTTCAGCAACTGTGCATTGCATTGCCATGTAATGTGATGCAATGCTATCTTTCTAGCTCTCCCTTTTTACTTCCTTTTGGATAAACAGACATATTAGGCAAGCATTTTGGAGCATTCACCTAAATAACTACAGGTGGTGAGATAAGCTGCACAATATAATTGACCTTTCAGTATATTGTTGCACACACATCATCTATTTAGCAAATGCCCTTGTTATCAACAGCAGCCTTTTAAACTCACCTGAGCTAACAGGTATGTGCGCTGGTTACTCTGCTGCGCTTAAAATTTCTTTTTTGGTTTGCTACAATGCCTTTTCTGAAACGTTGTCTCCTTCTGCTGGAACACTGACTTCTTTCATTTAATGCCTGCAGACTATAAAAGAGAACCCAACCCAAAAAGTTTGGTTGATTAGTCTGTGGCATTCTGTTAAACTGTTGCTTATGGCGGTCTCTGTGAGCTTCTCAGCGACATTCAGCCAGCCAGGTATCCTGCCTGCAGTAGATGGAATGTGGCAATGGAACGCTGGCTGCGCGTGTCATAATAGGCTCTGAGCCTTTATATACCTGTGCACAGCAGCAGCCACCTTCAGTCTGCTGCTGGACAGCCAGCAGCAGCAGCAGCAGGAGAGGTATGTAATCAGGAGCCCTCCTGCTAAGGGTAGACAGCTGCTCGTTCCACCCCACCCCCCGCCTTAATTGGTTCTCCTCCCTTCCATCGGTGTTGAGGCGGGTGGGAACAGCAGGGGGTGAAGGTGCTGTGTTTAAAGAGGTGGAGTTATGCAGATCTAAAACGCGTGGATTGCAGCAGCAGCAAGCCGAAAAGTGCAGGCATGTAAGGGATCTAGAGGTTGACAACATGTCTTCTTAACGGGAGTCCAGGAGCTCATCTCCACAAATGGACTTTTCAGGATCCTTGGGTGGCTCCGTAGTTTGAAACCAATTCTGGTTATCGCTTCTCGGCCTTTTGGCTAAGATCAAGTGTAGTATCTGTTCTTATCAGTTTAATATCTGATACGTCCCCTATCTGGGGACCATATATTAAATGGATTTTTAGAACAGGGAGATGGAAAAAGAGCTTGCTCTGTCCACTCCACGCATTGACCTGGTATTGCAGTATCTCCAGGACCGGTGCACCCCTTCTTTAATGCAGTTTCTAAAATCAGAAAGAATTGAATTCAATGTTTTTTGTTCATTTTGCTTGTTTGTCGGATTTTGGGATGGACTCTTTGGCTTTGCTTTTCTTCTCCTCATTGGATTTTTCATGTTCAAAGTTGCAGAAGCCAGATTACAAGCTCATTTTGGTTCAACTTCAGCAACTGTGCATTGCATTGCCATGTAATGTGATGCAATGCTATCTTTCTAGCTCTCCCTTTTTACTTCCTTTTGGATAAACAGACATATTAGGCAAGCATTTTGGAGCATTCACCTAAATAACTACAGGTGGTGAGATAAGCTGCACAATATAATTGACCTTTCAGTATATTGTTGCACACACATCATCTATTTAGCAAATGCCCTTGTTATCAACAGCAGCCTTTTAAACTCACCTGAGCTAACAGGTATGTGCGCTGGTTACTCTGCTGCGCTTAAAATTTCTTTTTTGGTTTGCTACAATGCCTTTTCTGAAACGTTGTCTCCTTCTGCTGGAACACTGACTTCTTTCATTTAATGCCTGCAGACTATAAAAGAGAACCCAACCCAAAAAGTTTGGTTGATTAGTCTGTGGCATTCTGTTAAACTGTTGCTTATGGCGGTCTCTGTGAGCTTCTCAGCGACATTCAGCCAGCCAGGTATCCTGCCTGCAGTAGATGGAATGTGGCAATGGAACGCTGGCTGCGCGTGTCATAATAGGCTCTGAGCCTTTATATACCTGTGCACAGCAGCAGCCACCTTCAGTCTGCTGCTGGACAGCCAGCAGCAGCAGCAGCAGGAGAGGTATGTAATCAGGAGCCCTCCTGCTAAGGGTAGACAGCTGCTCGTTCCACCCCACCCCCCGCCTTAATTGGTTCTCCTCCCTTCCATCGGTGTTGAGGCGGGTGGGAACAGCTGGGGGTGAAGGTGCTGTGTTTAAAGAGGTGGAGTTATGCAGATCTAAAACGCGTGGATTGCAGCAGCAGCAAGCCGAAAAGTGCAGGCATGTAAGGGATCTAGAGGTTGACAACATGTCTTCTTAACGGGAGTCCAGGAGCTCATCTCCACAAATGGACTTTTCAGGATCCTTGGGTGGCTCCGTAGTTTGAAACCAATTCTGGTTATCGCTTCTCGGCCTTTTGGCTAAGATCAAGTGTAGTATCTGTTCTTTTAAGAACACAAGAGCTACGATCTACACTTGACGAGAGCGATCGAACTCGGAAGGAGAAGAGCTTCGGATCCCAGCTGACATCGGAGAACGAAGGCGGATATCGGTGGGAGGAAGAAGCTCTAAAGAATCCAGAAGAAGACGAAGACTCGGAGAAGAATCGGGCTGTCCTGTGGAATCTTCGAGGAAGAAAATCATCGAGACAAAGACCTTTCGGGGAATTTGTCCAGAACACAACGGGAGAAGAATCTGCATAGCTCCACCCATTCCGGGAAGAGTTCCAGATCCAGCTCCAAGAAGTAACTGCAGGAGGAAAGCCATGGCAAGCGCTGCGAGGAAGGCCGAAAAGAAGAGCCTGGAGCTGGGGACAGCCAGGAGGGCCCAGCCAGGAGCCGATTCTGACCCCAAGGACTCTGCCTCCACGACTGGCCAGCAGAAGGGACCCCAGAAGCCCCGCCACGAAGCTCCAGCCCTGGAGCCATGGATGCGGCAGACGGTGGCCCTGAAGCTGAAGGAAGTGGATGGGAGGGTGCCGGACATGTCCTCGGACGTGTTCTGCCAGAAGATGCTGCTGGATCGAGGCTTCTCCAGGTCGGACACCCTCAGCATCCAGACCTTCTTGACGGGGATCTTCTTCGTCACCTTCGCCACTGTGAACACCTGCAGGAGGTTCTGGGAAATGGTAAGCGCAAAAGGACCGGATAATTCTTTCTCTGCCTTTACAGGTAGCTGCCCTATCCAGAGGGATGAAAGGAGGATCACGGTCTCCATGCGCAACCCGCACACCCCAGGCCAAGACATCTGTACCTTCCTGAGACGCTTCTGTTTGGTTGTGAAGGAACCCTCTCACATCCTGAATGGACTCGGCTTCTGGACAGGTAAGTGGTCGGTGACCGTTAGACTTCACAGGGACCTGGCGTACTCAGACGGACTTCGGCACCTGCCCCCGACATTCTCCCTGGGCAACTCCTACGGCCTCATCTATTACCCGGACATGCCGCGGAACTGCAGGAGATGCGGCAAGAACGGCCACGAGATGAAGGACTGCAAGGAGGATGCCTGCAGGATTTGTCGAGTGACGGGACACAGCTCGAAGGACTGCCCGAAGAAGACGTCCTGCAACCTGTGTGGGCTGGCGGCTCATCTGTACAAGGATTGCCCCAGGCGTGAGAGATCCTGGGCATCGGTGGTTGCGACGACCCCAGCTACGGAGGACAAGGCCCCGACGACCAGGCCTGTGAAGGTCAAGGACGCGACGACCAAGGCCCCAGCGGCCAAGGCCGAGACGACCAAGGCCAAAGCGGTCAAGGAGTCGGTGGCCAAAGCCCCAGCGACGGTCCCAGCAGCTCCGAAGCAGAAGAAAAAGTCAAAGGAGGGTAAGAGTTCTGTCACCCCTCTCTCGATCCCTCCCCCTGCCACCCCCATCCAATCCCCCCCCACCCCGGCCACCCCTGCTGAGGATTCCACTTCCTCTTCCTCCTTCCCCTACTCCTCAGCAGGTGTCCTTTCCCCTGCCCCGGCAGCCACTCTCCCTCCCCAGACCATGGTAGCGGTGGAATTAACCTTTCCTCCACCCGCCGCTATCTATTCCGAGGAGGATTTTCCCCTTCTTGTCTCCCCAGTTCCAACCCGGGGAAAGAGGAAGGTGGAGGACAGCCCTGCTACTGAATCCTCCAAAAAGAAGATTCTGGATTTCGTAGGCGAAAAGGAGGATACCCTCCCTGAGCCAGAAGAGATGGAGCACATGGTTGAGACCCTGGTGGCCGAGCCAGAAGAGGAGGAACTGGTGGTCGCCGAGATCGAGGCCGCGCTGCTTGACCAGATGGAGGAAGAGGGCCTGCTGGTGATCCCGTCACCAGCAGTCAACACCGACGAGGGACCACCCGACCGGAGTGGTAACTAAGGTGTATTGCCTGCGCTAACTTTTTCTTTTTTCCCTACATGATGGCTAATAT
Organism: Phyllobates terribilis; assembly: GCF_046119375.1. NCBI lineage: Eukaryota > Metazoa > Chordata > Amphibia > Anura > Dendrobatidae > Phyllobates > Phyllobates terribilis. The sequence goes on from NW_027362765.1 coordinate 654,291,578, forward strand.
TAACTTATTTTCCATTAATGTCAGGAGCATCAAGGACAAGTTCAGACGTCAGACTATTTATGCCTTCCTTACTTCCCAGTTGTGTGATGTTTATATGTTGCAGGAATGTTCCCTTCCCTCCTCTAGGTCCTTCAAACATCTGGCCAGGGAGTGGTCCCACGGTCCATCCTACTGGTCCGGTGGGGGTGACTGCAAGTCTGCGGGGGTCGCAATTCTGATCAGGGGGGACGCATTCACGCTTGAGTCCGTCCAGGAGCTCATCTGCGGCAGGGCTCTTGTTGTAGATGGCAACTGGGCGGGAGAACCTGTCAGGTTCATCAACGTGTATGCGTCCCCACTGAAGAATGAGCGTTTGGAGCTTTTCCAGACCCTGCGGCTTCAGCTTGCCACCACCAGGACCTTAGTGATGGCCGGGGATTTCAACTGCCCCATCGAGGAGGACGGTCGTAGTTCTGGCACATCTGCCAAGTTGGACATCACGTCCAAGCTGCTCATCGAGATGGTAACTGAGGCCTCTCTTCAGGACGTGGTGGGCTCCATGGGGAGAGGCTCCACGAACTATTCGTGGAGCCGACCCGATGGCTCACTCCGCTCCAGGATTGACTTTGTGTTCACCTCTCGGGCAGTCAGGCAGAGTAGGCACTCGATGGTCTCCTGCTTCTTCTCCGACCACAGAGCCATTCACTTACAAGGTGTCCTCGGCGACGGTTTTCCGTCCGGCCCCGGCTCCTGGAAGCTGAATTGTGCTCTGCTGGCTCAGGATGAAGTCGTGGAGGAGCTGAGAGCAGCCTACGCAATGTGGCAGTCCTACAAGGGTAGCTTCCAAACAGTCTCTGATTGGTGGGAATATGTTAAACTTGAGTTTCGCTGTTTCTTTCAGGCCAAGGGTCGACAACAGGAGTGTGAGAAGAGGAGGGACTTCAGAGGGCTGCAGCGCGAGCTGCGGTCGCTGCAGGACCTTCTTCACTGCGGCTGGGACGTGAGGGAGGAGCTGGAGGAGACCAAGAAGAGCCTGAAAAGGCACTTTGAGGAGGAGTCCAAGCGAATCATCTTCCGTTCCAAAGTGGAGAATCTGGAGAAGGGTGAGAAATGTAACTCATTCTTTTTCAGGAAACTTCATGCCGGTCACACGCCCCTGAACGAGCTGCGAGACGAGAGCGGAAACATGCGACGTGGGAAGGAGGACGTGATGAGGGTCGTCAGCGACTTCTACAGCGAACTCTACTCCCACAAGACTACCGACCCCGACGCTGCTGATAAGTTCCTGTCAGGTATCACTAACCATCTTGATCCTGCAGGCACGGCAGCCTTGGACAAACCTCTGATGGTGGGCGAATTGCTCTCTGCCGCTAAATCCTTTAGGACCGGCAGGACCCCGGGCAGTGATGGTCTTCCAGCGGAGCTCTATGTAGCGCTGGGAGACCTCATCTGTCCGGACCTGTTGGACCTGTACGAGGAGATGGTGGTGGAGGGTAGAATGCCTCCATCTTTGAGGGAAGGAATGGTCACGATCCTGTACAAGCGGAAGGGAGAGAGGTGCGACCTGAGGAATTGGCGTCCCATCACTCTGCTCAACGTGGACTACAAGATCCTGGCCAAGACGATGGCGACACGACTTAAGACGGTCATCGGACGGATCATCCACCCGGACCAGACCTGCGGCATCCCTGGACGTCGCATCGCAGACAGCCTCGCTCTCGTGCGGGACACGGTCGAGTACATCAAGGTCCGCCGCGCACACGCGGCCCTGGTCTCCTTGGATCAGGAGAAGGCCTTCGACCGGGTTTCCCACGAGTTCATGGGCCGAGCTCTGCACCGGTTAGGTTTGGGTAACATGTTTTGTTCGTATGTCCGTCTGATGTATTTTGATATCCACAGCTCGGTGTTGGTGAACGGCTGGAAGACTGACCCCTTCCCTGTCCTCTCTGGGGTCAGACAAGGCTGCCCTCTATCACCTCTTCTTTTTGTTTGTGTTATAGAACTCTTCGCAGAGGCTATCCGGCAGAATGGAGAGATCAGAGGGATCACCGCACCGGGTCCGGGACGACACGAGGTCAAGTGCTCGCTCTACATGGACGACGTCACCGTCTTCTGCGCTGATCGTGGTTCAGTCGACGCCCTCGTCCAGACGTGTGAGAGGTTCGGCCGGGCTTCAGGGGCCAAAGTCAACTGCAGGAAGTCGGAAGCCATGCTCTTCGGGGATTGGCAGCCGGCCTCCTCCGCCCCCTTCCCCTTCAACATTCAACCGGATTTCCTCAAGGTGCTGGGAGTCTGGTTCGGGAAGGAAGGAGCGGCCCTCAAGTCCTGGCAAGAACGCTTGGCCAAGGTGAAGCAACGGATCGGACTCTGGAGCCTCAGACACCTCACTTGTGAGGGTAAGGCACTCATCCTGCGTAATGAGGTCCTGCCCGTCTTGCAGTACACGGCGCAGGCCTGGCCCCCACACGTCACTGTGTGCAGGGCCATTACCAGGACAGTGTTTCACTTTGTCTGGGGATCCAAGATGGACAGAGTCAGGCGGGCCGTCATGTACAAGGAGCCTCGCAAGGGTGGGAAGGGCGTTCCAGATATCCCCACCCTCCTGCGATCCTCTTTTGTGTGTGATTGTGTCCGCCGGACTTTGCAAGTCAAGAATGGCTCCGCGGGCAGGTCCATGTCTCGCTTCTTCCTGCTTCCTCTTTGGAGGCGACTCGGCTGGGACAAGTGGGACAGCTCCTTCCCCTACAACTGGACGACGCCATGGTTCTACGGAGACGTCGTTCGATTTGTGGGGGAGCATCAACTGGAGGGACTCAAGCCCGACTTGTGGAAGCCCAAAACTATCCACAAGCTAATCAGAGCCAAGGATGACGTGGAGAACATCACAGGACTTCACCAGGACACGCTGGAGACTGTGTGGACAAATGTGTCGTCTGACAGGCTGACCAACGGGCACAAGGACTTGTCGTGGATGGCGATTCAGGGCGGACTGCCCGTCCGGTCATTCATGCATGCCCGGAACCTGTGCAAGACCCGGTACTGCCCAAGGTGCCCCTTCGTGGAGGAAACATCTTTGCACACTTTTTGGGACTGCGGATTTGCACAGCGCCTATTGACTGCACTTGAGGACGACCTGAGGAACTCTGTCCCCAGGGCGAGCCTATCGCACCATTCTGTGCTTTACGGACTCTTCCCTGGGGTTCATACCGTCGGAGCCATCCAGGAGGCTTGGCGCCTTATGAACTGCTTCAAGGATGCCGTTTGGGTCGCCAGGAACCGGCTCATCTTGAGGAGGGAGAGGATGTCCATCCAGGACTGCCGCAGGCTGATCCACAGCCTGCTCAGAGACTATTCCATCATGGACGGTCCGGAGGACGAGGACGAGGACTAAACCCCTCCTCCCCCTCTCCCCTTATGTGTCTTGTCTTTCAATAAAGCTTCGGGCCTGTGATTTTCCCCTCCCCATCCCCTTTTTCCCAATCCCCATCCCTTATCACGGTTCGTCGTACTGTATTGATTGACATGCTTTTCTTTCAGATTGAGTGTTTTGTGTAGCATAGGGGTGTGATGTGTCTAGTTAGTGCGTCGTATCCTCATGCTATGTAAATATGATGTAGAATTCTGTGTGTACTGGGCTGCGGCACTGTACACTGTCTGTTAACTTATTTTTTGTGCTAATAAAAGATATATTCAATCAAAAAAATCTGTTCTTATCAGTTTAATATCTGATACGTCCCCTATCTGGGGACCATATATTAAATGGATTTTTAGAACAGGGAGATGGAAAAAGAGCTTGCTCTGTCCACTCCACGCATTGACCTGGTATTGCAGTATCTCCAGGACCGGTGCACCCCTTCTTTAATGCAGTTTCTAAAATCAGAAAGAATTGAATTCAATGTTTTTTGTTCATTTTGCTTGTTTGTCGGATTTTGGGATGGACTCTTTGGCTTTGCATTTCTTCTCCTCATTGGATTTTTCATGTTCAAAGTTGCAGAAGCCAGATTACAAGCTCATTTTGGTTCAACTTCAGCAACTGTGCATTGCATTGCCATGTAATGTGATGCAATGCTATCTTTCTAGCTCTCCCTTTTTACTTCCTTTTGGATAAACAGACATATTAGGCAAGCACTTTGGAGCTTTCACCTCTATAACTACAGGTGGTGAGATAAGCTGCACAATATAATTGACCTTTCAGTATATTGTTGCACACACACCATCTATTTAGCAAATGCCCTTGTTATCAACAGCAGCCTTTTAAACTCACCTGAGCTAACAGGTATGTGCGCTGGTTACTCTGCTGCGCTTAAAATTTCTGTTTTGGTTTGCTACAATGCCTTTTCTGAAACGTTGTCTCCTTCTGCTGGAACACTGACTTCTTTCATTTAATGCCTGCAGACTATAAAAGAGAACCCAACCCAAAAAGTTTGGTTGATTAGTCTGTGGCATTCTGTTAAACTGTTGCTTATGGCGGTCTCTGTGAGCTTCTCAGCGACATTCAGCCAGCCAGGTATCGTGCCTGCAGTAGATGGAATGTGGCAATGGAACGCTGGCTGCGCGTGTCATAATAGGCTCTGAGCCTTTATATACCTGTGCACAGCAGCAGCCACCTTCAGTCTGCTGCTGGACAGCCAGCAGCAGCAGCAGCAGGAGAGGTATGTAATCAGGAGCCCTCCTGCTAAGAGTAGACAGCTGCTCGTTCCACCCCACCCCCCGCCTTAATTGGTTCTCCTCCCTTCCAACGGTGTTGAGGCGGGTGGGAACAGCAGGGGGTGAAGGTGCTGTGTTTAAAGAGGTGGAGTTATGCAGATCTAAAACGCGTGGATTGCAGCAGCAGCAAGCCGAAAAGTGCAGGCATGTAAGGGATCTAGAGGTTGACAACATGTCTTCTTAACGGGAGTCCAGGAGCTCATCTCCACAAATGGACTTTTCAGGATCCTTGGGTGGCTCCGTAGTTTGAAACCAATTCTGGTTATCGCTTCTCGGCCTTTTGGCTAAGATCAAGTGTAGTATCTGTTCTTATCAGTTTAATATCTGATACGTCCCCTATCTGGGGACTATATATTAAATGGATTTTTAGAACAGGGAGATGGAAAAAGAGCTTGCTCTGTCCACTCCACGCATTGACCTGGTATTGCAGTATCTCCAGGACCGGTGCACCCCTTCTTTAATGCAGTTTCTAAAATCAGAAAGAATTGAATTCAATGTTTTTTGTTCATTTTGCTTGTTTGTCGGATTTTGGGATGGACTCTTTGGCTTTGCTTTTCTTCTCCTCATTGGATTTTTCATGTTCAAAGTTGCAGAAGCCAGATTACAAGCTCATTTTGGTTCAACTTCAGCAACTGTGCATTGCATTGCCATGTAATGTGATGCAATGCTATCTTTCTAGCTCTCCCTTTTTACTTCCTTTTGGATAAACAGACATATTAGGCAAGCATTTTGGAGCTTTCACCTAAATAACTACAGGTGGTGAGATAAGCTGCACAATATAATTGACCTTTCAGTATATTGTTGCACACACACCATCTATTTAGCAAATGCCCTTGTTATCAACAGCAGCCTTTTAAACTCACCTGAGCTAACAGGTATGTGCGCTGGTTACTCTGCTGCGCTTAAAATTTCTTTTTTGGTTTGCTACAATGCCTTTTCTGAAACGTTGTCTCCTTCTGCTGGAACACTGACTTCTTTCATTTAATGCCTGCAGACTATAAAAGAGAACCCAACCCAAAAAGTTTGGTTGATTAGTCTGTGGCATTCTGTTAAACTGTTGCTTATGGCGGTCTCTGTGAGCTTCTCAGCGACATTCAGCCAGCCAGGTATCCTGCCTGCAGTAGATGGAATGTGGCAATGGAACGCTGGCTGCGCGTGTCATAATAGGCTCTGAGCCTTTATATACCTGTGCACAGCAGCAGCCACCTTCAGTCTGCTGCTGGACAGCCAGCAGCAGCAGCAGCAGGAGAGGTATGTAATCAGGAGCCCTCCTGCTAAGGGTAGACAGCTGCTCGTTCCACCCCACCCCCCGCCTTAATTGGTTCTCCTCCCTTCCAACGGTGTTGAGGCGGGTGGGAACAGCAGGGGGTGAAGGTGCTGTGTTTAAAGAGGTGGAGTTATGCAGATCTAAAACGCGTGGATTGCAGCAGCAGCAAGCCGAAAAGTGCAGGCATGTAAGGGATCTAGAGGTTGACAACATGTCTTCTTAACGGGAGTCCAGGAGCTCATCTCCACAAATGGACTTTTCAGGATCCTTGGGTGGCTCCGTAGTTTGAATCCAATTCTGGTTATCGCTTCTCGGCCTTTTGGCTAAGATCAAGTGTAGTATCTTTTGAAAAGGCGGTTTTGGATGTTGGCCGCCCTAGTAGATTGATACATTATGCACACTGGGGTTTAGGCGCTTGTTAGTACGCCAGGTGGCTAATATAGTCATCTGGTGGAAAGCATGGCCCCCCAGGATCTACGCCATTGGGCCGGGGAAGATCGAAAGCCCGAAGTGTGAAGTGCCCCAGGAGTGGTGACCCTGGGGTGCCTTAACTCACTGGGATTGGGAACCCCACTTGAGTTTATGGCACATTTGCACAAGCACTTCAAATTTTCTTTCTTCGCACACACCCTTATTCCGGGCCTTCTGGCCTTAGGATGGGGAATTTTTCAATTCCCGGTCGAAGGTCCGGGCAGTATTATACTGTGAAACCTTCACTATTAATTTAATTTCTTTGTCACTGTGTGTCCACTTATTCACGTGTGTCACGTCCTACTAGGATTTTGTCGGGATGCGGTTCCCTTACGGGTTCCTCTCTTGGCAGGTCTAGGGGGGGAGTGTGTGGCCATCAGGTTCCGCTCCCCCCTGAACCCCCCTGGCTCTCCTCTTTCGGGAGGAGAGCGTTGTTGGCTCCCCTCTTCCGGGAGGAGAGCACAGTCTTTGGCTCCCAGTGCCTTGCTCGGGTGAGAACTCGGGCAGGTGCTGGGGGTAAGATTGGGTCGCCTCTGGCTTCGGCTGGAGGTGGCTTTTTGTCCCTGTTCCTCGCTGTGGCCTTTTGGCTCGGAGGGACGGGGAATGGTTTGGGGGACCCTTCTCCTTTTGGAGAGGGTTTCAAGAAGACCAGCATCCTAGTGTACTTTTTTTGTGGCACTTGTCACTTTTTTAAGCGCACTCGGGTTTTGTACACGAATTCGGGCTTTCGAAAAAAAAAAAAAAATCTGTTCTTATCAGTTTAATATCTGATATGTCCCCTATCTGGGGACCATATATTAAATGGATTTTTAGAACAGGGAGATGGAAAAAGAGCTTGCTCTGTCCACTCCACGCATTGACCTGGTATTGCAGTATCTCCAGGACCGGTGCACCCCTTCTTTAATGCAGTTTCTAAAATCAGAAAGAATTGAATTCAATGTTTTTTGTTCATTTTGCTTGTTTGTCGGATTTTGGGATGGACTCTTTGGCTTTGCTTTTCTTCTCCTCATTGGATTTTTCATGTTCAAAGTTGCAGAAGCCAGATTACAAGCTCATTTTGGTTCAACTTCAGCAACTGTGCATTGCATTGCCATGTAATGTGATGCAATGCTATCTTTCTAGCTCTCCCTTTTTACTTCCTTTTGGATAAACAGACATATTAGGCAAGCATTTTGGAGCTTTCACCTAAATAACTACAGGTGGTGAGATAAGCTGCACAATATAATTGACCTTTCAGTATATTGTTGCACACACACCATCTATTTAGCAAATGCCCTTGTTATCAACAGCAGCCTTTTAAACTCACCTGAGCTAACAGGTATGTGCGCTGGTTACTCTGCTGCGCTTAAAATTTCTTTTTTGGTTTGCTACAATGCCTTTTCTGAAACGTTGTCTCCTTCTGCTGGAACACTGACTTCTTTCATTTAATGCCTGCAGACTATAAAAGAGAACCCAACCCAAAAAGTTTGGTTGATTAGTCTGTGGCATTCTGTTAAACTGTTGCTTATGGCGGTCTCTGTGAGCTTCTCAGCGACATTCAGCCAGCCAGGTATCCTGCCTGCAGTAGATGGAATGTGGCAATGGAACGCTGGCTGCGCGTGTCATAATAGGCTCTGAGCCTTTATATACCTGTGCACAGCAGCAGCCACCTTCAGTCTGCTGCTGGACAGCCAGCAGCAGCAGCAGCAGGAGAGGTATGTAATCAGGAGCCCTCCTGCTAAGGGTAGACAGCTGCTCGTTCCACCCCACCCCCCGCCTTAATTGGTTCTCCTCCCTTCCAACGGTGTTGAGGCGGGTGGGAACAGCAGGGGGTGAAGGTGCTGTGTTTAAAGAGGTGGAGTTATGCAGATCTAAAACGCGTGGATTGCAGCAGCAGCAAGCCGAAAAGTGCAGGCATGTAAGGGATCTAGAGGTTGACAACATGTCTTCTTAACGGGAGTCCAGGAGCTCATCTCCACAAATGGACTTTTCAGGATCCTTGGGTGGCTCCGTAGTTTGAAACCAATTCTGGTTATCGCTTCTCGGCCTTTTGGCTAAGATCAAGTGTAGTATCTGTTCTTATCAGTTTAATATCTGATACGTCCCCTATCTGGGGACCATATATTAAATGGATTTTTAGAACAGGGAGATGGAAAAAGAGCTTGCTCTGTCCACTCCACGCATTGACCTGGTATTGCAGTATCTCCAGGACCGGTGCACCCCTTCTTTAATGCAGTTTCTAAAATCAGAAAGAATTGAATTCAATGTTTTTTGTTCATTTTGCTTGTTTGTCGGATTTTGGGATGGACTCTTTGGCTTTGCTTTTCTTCTCCTCATTGGATTTTTCATGTTCAAAGTTGCAGAAGCCAGATTACAAGCTCATTTTGGTTCAACTTCAGCAACTGTGCATTGCATTGCCATGTAATGTGATGCAATGCTATCTTTCTAGCTCTCCCTTTTTACTTCCTTTTGGATAAACAGACATATTAGGCAAGCATTTTGGAGCTTTCACCTAAATAACTACAGGTGGTGAGATAAGCTGCACAATATAATTGACCTTTCAGTATATTGTTGCACACACACCATCTATTTAGCAAATGCCCTTGTTATCAACAGCAGCCTTTTAAACTCACCTGAGCTAACAGGTATGTGCGCTGGTTACTCTGCTGCTCTTAAAATTTCTTTTTTGGTTTGCTACAATGCCTTTTCTGAAACGTTGTCTCCTTCTGCTGGAACACTGACTTCTTTCATTTAATGCCTGCAGACTATAAAAGAGAACCCAACCCAAAAAGTTTGGTTGATTAGTCTGTGGCATTCTGTTAAACTGTTGCTTATGGCGGTCTCTGTGAGCTTCTCAGCGACATTCAGCCAGCCAGGTATCCTGCCTGCAGTAGATGGAATGTGGCAATGGAACGCTGGCTGCGCGTGTCATAATAGGCTCTGAGCCTTTATATACCTGTGCACAGCAGCAGCCACCTTCAGTCTGCTGCTGGACAGCCAGCAGCAGCAGCAGCAGGAGAGGTATGTAATCAGGAGCCCTCCTGCTAAGGGTAGACAGCTGCTCGTTCCACCCCACCCCCCGCCTTAATTGGTTCTCCTCCCTTCCAACGGTGTTGAGGCGGGTGGGAACAGCAGGGGGTGAAGGTGCTGTGTTTAAAGAGGTGGAGTTATGCAGATCTAAAACGCGTGGATTGCAGCAGCAGCAAGCCGAAAAGTGCAGGCATGTAAGGGATCTAGAGGTTGACAACATGTCTTCTTAACGGGAGTCCAGGAGCTCATCTCCACAAATGGACTTTTCAGGATCCTTGGGTGGCTCCGTAGTTTGAAACCAATTCTGGTTATCGCTTCTCGGCCTTTTGGCTAAGATCAAGTGTAGTATCTGTTCTTATCAGTTTAATATCTGATACGTCCCCTATCTGGGGACCATATATTAAATGGATTTTTAGAACAGGGAGATGGAAAAAGAGCTTGCTCTGTCCACTCCACGCATTGACCTGGTATTGCAGTATCTCCAGGACCGGTGCACCCCTTCTTTAATGCAGTTTCTAAAATCAGAAAGAATTGAATTCAATGTTTTTTGTTCATTTTGCTTGTTTGTCGGATTTTGGGATGGACTCTTTGGCTTTGCTTTTCTTCTCCTCATTGGATTTTTCATGTTCAAAGTTGCAGAAGCCAGATTACAAGCTCATTTTGGTTCAACTTCAGCAACTGTGCATTGCATTGCCATGTAATGTGATGCAATGCTATCTTTCTAGCTCTCCCTTTTTACTTCCTTTTGGATAAACAGACATATTAGGCAAGCATTTTGGAGCTTTCACCTAAATAACTACAGGTGGTGAGATAAGCTGCACAATATAATTGACCTTTCAGTATATTGTTGCACACACACCATCTATTTAGCAAATGCCCTTGTTATCAACAGCAGCCTTTTAAACTCACCTGAGCTAACAGGTATGTGCGCTGGTTACTCTGCTGCGCTTAAAATTTCTTTTTTGGTTTGCTACAATGCCTTTTCTGAAACGTTGTCTCCTTCTGCTGGAACACTGACTTCTTTCATTTAATGCCTGCAGACTATAAAAGAGAACCCAACCCAAAAAGTTTGGTTGATTAGTCTGTGGCATTCTGTTAAACTGTTGCTTATGGCGGTCTCTGTGAGCTTCTCAGCGACATTCAGCCAGCCAGGTATCCTGCCTGCAGTAGATGGAATGTGGCAATGGAACGCTGGCTGCGCGTGTCATAATAGGCTCTGAGCCTTTATATACCTGTGCACAGCAGCAGCCACCTTCAGTCTGCTGCTGGACAGCCAGCAGCAGCAGCAGCAGGAGAGGTATGTAATCAGGAGCCCTCCTGCTAAGGGTAGACAGCTGCTCGTTCCACCCCACCCCCCGCCTTAATTGGTTCTCCTCCCTTCCAACGGTGTTGAGGCGGGTGGGAACAGCAGGGGGTGAAGGTGCTGTGTTTAAAGAGGTGGAGTTATGCAGATCTAAAACGCGTGGATTGCAGCAGCAGCAAGCCGAAAAGTGCAGGCATGTAAGGGATCTAGAGGTTGACAACATGTCTTCTTAACGGGAGTCCAGGAGCTCATCTCCACAAATGGACTTTTCAGGATCCTTGGGTGGCTCCGTAGTTTGAAACCAATTCTGGTTATCGCTTCTCGGCCTTTTGGCTAAGATCAAGTGTAGTATCTGTTCTTATCAGTTTAATATCTGATACGTCCCCTATCTGGGGACCATATATTAAATGGATTTTTAGAACAGGGAGATGGAAAAAGAGCTTGCTCTGTCCACTCCACGCATTGACCTGGTATTGCAGTATCTCCAGGACCGGTGCACCCCTTCTTTAATGCAGTTTCTAAAATCAGAAAGAATTGAATTCAATGTTTTTTGTTCATTTTGCTTGTTTGTCGGATTTTGGGATGGACTCTTTGGCTTTGCTTTTCTTCTCCTCATTGGATTTTTCATGTTCAAAGTTGCAGAAGCCAGATTACAAGCTCATTTTGGTTCAACTTCAGCAACTGTGCATTGCATTGCCATGTAATGTGATGCAATGCTATCTTTCTAGCTCTCCCTTTTTACTTCCTTTTGGATAAACAGACATATTAGGCAAGCATTTTGGAGCTTTCACCTAAATAACTACAGGTGGTGAGATAAGCTGCACAATATAACTGACCTTTCAGTATATTGTTGCACACACACCATCTATTTAGCAAATGCCCTTGTTATCAACAGCAGCCTTTTAAACTCACCTGAGCTAACAGGTATGTGCGCTGGTTACTCTGCTGCGCTTAAAATTTCTTTTTTGGTTTGCTACAATGCCTTTTCTGAAACGTTGTCTCCTTCTGCTGGAACACTGACTTCTTTCATTTAATGCCTGCAGACTATAAAAGAGAACCCAACCCAAAAAGTTTGGTTGATTAGTCTGTGGCATTCTGTTAAACTGTTGCTTATGGCGGTCTCTGTGAGCTTCTCAGCGACATTCAGCCAGCCAGGTATCCTGCCTGCAGTAGATGGAATGTGGCAATGGAACGCTGGCTGCGCGTGTCATAATAGGCTCTGAGCCTTTATATACCTGTGCACAGCAGCAGCCACCTTCAGTCTGCTGCTGGACAGCCAGCAGCAGCAGCAGCAGGAGAGGTATGTAATCAGGAGCCCTCCTGCTAAGGGTAGACAGCTGCTCGTTCCACCCCACCCCCCGCCTTAATTGGTTCTCCTCCCTTCCAACGGTGTTGAGGCGGGTGGGAACAGCAGGGGGTGAAGGTGCTGTGTTTAAAGAGGTGGAGTTATGCAGATCTAAAACGCGTGGATTGCAGCAGCAGCAAGCCGAAAAGTGCAGGCATGTAAGGGATCTAGAGGTTGACAACATGTCTTCTTAACGGGAGTCCAGGAGCTCATCTCCACAAATGAACTTTTCAGGATCCTTGGGTGGCTCCGTAGTTTGAAACCAATTCTGGTTATCGCTTCTCGGCCTTTTGGCTAAGATCAAGTGTAGTATCTGTTCTTATCAGTTTAATATCTGATACGTCCCCTATCTGGGGACCATATATTAAATGGATTTTTAGAACAGGGAGATGGAAAAAGAGCTTGCTCTGTCCACTCCACGCATTGACCTGGTATTGCAGTATCTCCAGGACCGGTGCACCCCTTCTTTAATGCAGTTTCTAAAATCAGAAAGAATTGAATTCAATGTTTTTTGTTCATTTTGCTTGTTTGTCGGATTTTGGGATGGACTCTTTGGCTTTGCTTTTCTTCTCCTCATTGGATTTTTCATGTTCAAAGTTGCAGAAGCCAGATTACAAGCTCATTTTGTTTCAACTTCAGCAACTGTGCATTGCATTGCCATGTAATGTGATGCAATGCTATCTTTCTAGCTCTCCCTTTTTACTTCCTTTTGGATAAACAGACATATTAGGCAAGCATTTTGGAGCTTTCACCTAAATAACTACAGGTGGTGAGATAAGCTGCACAATATAATTGACCTTTCAGTATATTGTTGCACACACACCATCTATTTAGCAAATGCCCTTGTTATCAACAGCAGCCTTTTAAACTCACCTGAGCTAACAGGTATGTGCGCTGGTTACTCTGCTGCGCTTAAAATTTCTTTTTTGGTTTGCTACAATGCCTTTTCTGAAACGTTGTCTCCTTCTGCTGGAACACTGACTTCTTTCATTTAATGCCTGCAGACTATAAAAGAGAACCCAACCCAAAAAGTTTGGTTGATTAGTCTGTGGCATTCTGTTAAACTGTTGCTTATGGCGGTCTCTGTGAGCTTCTCAGCGACATTCAGCCAGCCAGGTATCCTGCCTGCAGTAGATGGAATGTGGCAATGGAACGCTGGCTGCGCGTGTCATAATAGGCTCTGAGCCTTTATATACCTGTGCACAGCAGCAGCCACCTTCAGTCTGCTGCTGGACAGCCAGCAGCAGCAGCAGCAGGAGAGGTATGTAATCAGGAGCCCTCCTGCTAAGGGTAGACAGCTGCTCGTTCCACCCCACCCCCCGCCTTAATTGGTTCTCCTCCCTTCCAACGGTGTTGAGGCGGGTGGGAACAGCAGGGGGTGAAGGTGCTGTGTTTAAAGAGGTGGAGTTATGCAGATCTAAAACGCGTGGATTGCAGCAGCAGCAAGCCGAAAAGTGCAGGCATGTAAGGGATCTAGAGGTTGACAACATGTCTTCTTAACGGGAGTCCAGGAGCTCATCTCCACAAATGGACTTTTCAGGATCCTTGGGTGGCTCCGTAGTTTGAAACCAATTCTGGTTATCGCTTCTCGGCCTTTTGGCTAAGATCAAGTGTAGTATCTGTTCTTATCAGTTTAATATCTGATACGTCCCCTATCTGGGGACCATATATTAAATGGATTTTTAGAACAGGGAGATGGAAAAAGAGCTTGCTCTGTCCACTCCACGCATTGACCTGGTATTGCAGTATCTCCAGGACCGGTGCACCCCTTCTTTAATGCAGTTTCTAAAATCAGAAAGAATTGAATTCAATGTTTTTTGTTCATTTTGCTTGTTTGTCGGATTTTGGGATGGACTCTTTGGCTTTGCTTTTCTTCTCCTCATTGGATTTTTCATGTTCAAAGTTGCAGAAGCCAGATTACAAGCTCATTTTGGTTCAACTTCAGCAACTGTGCATTGCATTGCCATGTAATGTGATGCAATGCTATCTTTCTAGCTCTCCCTTTTTACTTCCTTTTGGATAAACAGACATATTAGGCAAGCATTTTGGAGCTTTCACCTAAATAACTACAGGTGGTGAGATAAGCTGCACAATATAATTGACCTTTCAGTATATTGTTGCACACACACCATCTATTTAGCAAATGCCCTTGTTATCAACAGCAGCCTTTTAAACTCACCTGAGCTAACAGGTATGTGCGCTGGTTACTCTGCTGCGCTTAAAATTTCTTTTTTGGTTTGCTACAATGCCTTTTCTGAAACGTTGTCTCCTTCTGCTGGAACACTGACTTCTTTCATTTAATGCCTGCAGACTATAAAAGAGAACCCAACCCAAAAAGTTTGGTTGATTAGTCTGTGGCATTCTGTTAAACTGTTGCTTATGGCGGTCTCTGTGAGCTTCTCAGCGACATTCAGCCAGCCAGGTATCCTGCCTGCAGTAGATGGAATGTGGCAATGGAACGCTGGCTGCGCGTGTCATAATAGGCTCTGAGCCTTTATATACCTGTGCACAGCAGCAGCCACCTTCAGTCTGCTGCTGGACAGCCAGCAGCAGCAGCAGCAGGAGAGGTATGTAATCAGGAGCCCTCCTGCTAAGGGTAGACAGCTGCTCGTTCCACCCCACCCCCCGCCTTAATTGGTTCTCCTCCCTTCCAACGGTGTTGAGGCGGGTGGGAACAGCAGGGGGTGAAGGTGCTGTGTTTAAAGAGGTGGAGTTATGCAGATCTAAAACGCGTGGATTGCAGCAGCAGCAAGCCGAAAAGTGCAGGCATGTAAGGGATCTAGAGGTTGACAACATGTCTTCTTAACGGGAGTCCAGGAGCTCATCTCCACAAATGGACTTTTCAGGATCCTTGGGTGGCTCCGTAGTTTGAAACCAATTCTGGTTATCGCTTCTCGGCCTTTTGGCTAAGATCAAGTGTAGTATCTGTTCTTATCAGTTTAATATCTGATACGTCCCCTATCTGGGGACCATATATTAAATGGATTTTTAGAACAGGGAGATGGAAAAAGAGCTTGCTCTGTCCACTCCACGCATTGACCTGGTATTGCAGTATCTCCAGGACCGGTGCACCCCTTCTTTAATGCAGTTTCTAAAATCAGAAAGAATTGAATTCAATGTTTTTTGTTCATTTTGCTTGTTTGTCGGATTTTGGGATGGACTCTTTGGCTTTGCTTTTCTTCTCCTCATTGGATTTTTCATGTTCAAAGTTGCAGAAGCCAGATTACAAGCTCATTTTGGTTCAACTTCAGCAACTGTGCATTGCATTGCCATGTAATGTGATGCAATGCTATCTTTCTAGCTCTCCCTTTTTACTTCCTTTTGGATAAACAGACATATTAGGCAAGCATTTTGGAGCTTTCACCTAAATAACTACAGGTGGTGAGATAAGCTGCACAATATAATTGACCTTTCAGTATATAGTTGCACACACACCATCTATTTAGCAAATGCCCTTGTTATCAACAGCAGCCTTTTAAACTCACCTGAGCTAACAGGTATGTGCGCTGGTTACTCTGCTGCGCTTAAAATTTCTTTTTTGGTTTGCTACAATGCCTTTTCTGAAACGTTGTCTCCTTCTGCTGGAACACTGACTTCTTTCATTTAATGCCTGCAGACTATAAAAGAGAACCCAACCCAAAAAGTTTGGTTGATTAGTCTGTGGCATTCTGTTAAACTGTTGCTTATGGCGGTCTCTGTGAGCTTCTCAGCGACATTCAGCCAGCCAGGTATCCTGCCTGCAGTAGATGGAATGTGGCAATGGAACGCTGGCTGCGCGTGTCATAATAGGCTCTGAGCCTTTATATACCTGTGCACAGCAGCAGCCACCTTCAGTCTGCTGCTGGACAGCCAGCAGCAGCAGCAGCAGGAGAGGTATGTAATCAGGAGCCCTCCTGCTAAGGGTAGACAGCTGCTCGTTCCACCCCACCCCCCGCCTTAATTGGTTCTCCTCCCTTCCAACGGTGTTGAGGCGGGTGGGAACAGCAGGGGGTGAAGGTGCTGTGTTTAAAGAGGTGGAGTTATGCAGATCTAAAACGCGTGGATTGCAGCAGCAGCAAGCCGAAAAGTGCAGGCATGTAAGGGATCTAGAGGTTGACAACATGTCTTCTTAACGGGAGTCCAGGAGCTCATCTCCACAAATGGACTTTTCAGGATCCTTGGGTGGCTCCGTAGTTTGAAACCAATTCTGGTTATCGCTTCTCGGCCTTTTGGCTAAGATCAAGTGTAGTATCTGTTCTTATCAGTTTAATATCTGATACGTCCCCTATCTGGGGACCATATATTAAATGGATTTTTAGAACAGGGAGATGGAAAAAGAGCTTGCTCTGTCCACTCCACGCATTGACCTGGTATTGCAGTATCTCCAGGACCGGTGCACCCCTTCTTTAATGCAGTTTCTAAAATCAGAAAGAATTGAATTCAATGTTTTTTGTTCATTTTGCTTGTTTGTCGGATTTTGGGATGGACTCTTTGGCTTTGCTTTTCTTCTCCTCATTGGATTTTTCATGTTCAAAGTTGCAGAAGCCAGATTACAAGCTCATTTTGGTTCAACTTCAGCAACTGTGCATTGCATTGCCATGTAATGTGATGCAATGCTATCTTTCTAGCTCTCCCTTTTTACTTCCTTTTGGATAAACAGACATATTAGGCAAGCATTTTGGAGCTTTCACCTAAATAACTACAGGTGGTGAGATAAGCTGCACAATATAATTGACCTTTCAGTATATTGTTGCACACACACCATCTATTTAGCAAATGCCCTTGTTATCAACAGCAGCCTTTTAAACTCACCTGAGCTAACAGGTATGTGCGCTGGTTACTCTGCTGCGCTTAAAATTTCTTTTTTGGTTTGCTACAATGCCTTTTCTGAAACGTTGTCTCCTTCTGCTGGAACACTGACTTCTTTCATTTAATGCCTGCAGACTATAAAAGAGAACCCAACCCAAAAAGTTTGGTTGATTAGTCTGTGGCATTCTGTTAAACTGTTGCTTATGGCGGTCTCTGTGAGCTTCTCAGCGACATTCAGCCAGCCAGGTATCCTGCCTGCAGTAGATGGAATGTGGCAATGGAACGCTGGCTGCGCGTGTCATAATAGGCTCTGAGCCTTTATATACCTGTGCACAGCAGCAGCCACCTTCAGTCTGCTGATGGACAGCCAGCAGCAGCAGCAGCAGGAGAGGTATGTAATCAGGAGCCCTCCTGCTAAGGGTAGACAGCTGCTCGTTCCACCCCACCCCCCGCCTTAATTGGTTCTCCTCCCTTCCAACGGTGTTGAGGCGGGTGGGAACAGCAGGGGGTGAAGGTGCTGTGTTTAAAGAGGTGGAGTTATGCAGATCTAAAACGCGTGGATTGCAGCAGCAGCAAGCCGAAAAGTGCAGGCATGTAAGGGATCTAGAGGTTGACAACATGTCTTCTTAACGGGAGTCCAGGAGCTCATCTCCACAAATGGACTTTTCAGGATCCTTGGGTGGCTCCGTAGTTTGAAACCAATTCTGGTTATCGCTTCTCGGCCTTTTGGCTAAGATCAAGTGTAGTATCTGTTCTTATCAGTTTAATATCTGATACGTCCCCTATCTGGGGACCATATATTAAATGGATTTTTAGAACAGGGAGATGGAAAAAGAGCTTGCTCTGTCCACTCCACGCATTGACCTGGTATTGCAGTATCTCAAGGACCGGTGCACCCCTTCTTTAATGCAGTTTCTAAAATCAGAAAGAATTGAATTCAATGTTTTTTGTTCATTTTGCTTGTTTGTCGGATTTTGGGATGGACTCTTTGGCTTTGCTTTTCTTCTCCTCATTGGATTTTTCATGTTCAAAGTTGCAGAAGCCAGATTACAAGCTCATTTTGGTTCAACTTCAGCAACTGTGCATTGCATTGCCATGTAATGTGATGCAATGCTATCTTTCTAGCTCTCCCTTTTTACTTCCTTTTGGATAAACAGACATATTAGGCAAGCATTTTGGAGCTTTCACCTAAATAACTACAGGTGGTGAGATAAGCTGCACAATATAATTGACCTTTCAGTATATTGTTGCACACACACCATCTATTTAGCAAATGCCCTTGTTATCAACAGCAGCCTTTTAAACTCACCTGAGCTAACAGGTATGTGCGCTGGTTACTCTGCTGCGCTTAAAATTTCTTTTTTGGTTTGCTACAATGCCTTTTCTGAAACGTTGTCTCCTTCTGCTGGAACACTGACTTCTTTCATTTAATGCCTGCAGACTATAAAAGAGAACCCAACCCAAAAAGTTTGGTTGATTAGTCTGTGGCATTCTGTTAAACTGTTGCTTATGGCGGTCTCTGTGAGCTTCTCAGCGACATTCAGCCAGCCAGGTATCCTGCCTGCAGTAGATGGAATGTGGCAATGGAACGCTGGCTGCGCGTGTCATAATAGGCTCTGAGCCTTTATATACCTGTGCACAGCAGCAGCCACCTTCAGTCTGCTGCTGGACAGCCAGCAGCAGCAGCAGCAGGAGAGGTATGTAATCAGGAGCCCTCCTGCTAAGGGTAGACAGCTGCTCGTTCCACCCCACCCCCCGCCTTAATTGGTTCTCCTCCCTTCCAACGGTGTTGAGGCGGGTGGGAACAGCAGGGGGTGAAGGTGCTGTGTTTAAAGAGGTGGAGTTATGCAGATCTAAAACGCGTGGATTGCAGCAGCAGCAAGCCGAAAAGTGCAGGCATGTAAGGGATCTAGAGGTTGACAACATGTCTTCTTAACGGGAGTCCAGGAGCTCATCTCCACAAATGGACTTTTCAGGATCCTTGGGTGGCTCCGTAGTTTGAAACCAATTCTGGTTATCGCTTCTCGGCCTTTTGGCTAAGATCAAGTGTAGTATCTGTTCTTATCAGTTTAATATCTGATACGTCCCCTATCTGGGGACCATATATTAAATGGATTTTTAGAACAGGGAGATGGAAAAAGAGCTTGCTCTGTCCACTCCACGCATTGACCTGGTATTGCAGTATCTCCAGGACCGGTGCACCCCTTCTTTAATGCAGTTTCTAAAATCAGAAAGAATTGAATTCAATGTTTTTTGTTCATTTTGCTTGTTTGTCGGATTTTGGGATGGACTCTTTGGCTTTGCTTTTCTTCTCCTCATTAGATTTTTCATGTTCAAAGTTGCAGAAGCCAGATTACAAGCTCATTTTGGTTCAACTTCAGCAACTGTGCATTGCATTGCCATGTAATGTGATGCAATGCTATCTTTCTAGCTCTCCCTTTTTACTTCCTTTTGGATAAACAGACATATTAGGCAAGCATTTTGGAGCTTTCACCTAAATAACTACAGGTGGTGAGATAAGCTGCACAATATAACTGACCTTTCAGTATATTGTTGCACACACACCATCTATTTAGCAAATGCCCTTGTTATCAACAGCAGCCTTTTAAACTCACCTGAGCTAACAGGTATGTGCGCTGGTTACTCTGCTGCGCTTAAAATTTCTTTTTTGGTTTGCTACAATGCCTTTTCTGAAACGTTGTCTCCTTCTGCTGGAACACTGACTTCTTTCATTTAATGCCTGCAGACTATAAAAGAGAACCCAACCCAAAAAGTTTGGTTGATTAGTCTGTGGCATTCTGTTAAACTGTTGCTTATGGCGGTCTCTGTGAGCTTCTCAGCGACATTCAGCCAGCCAGGTATCCTGCCTGCAGTAGATGGAATGTGGCAATGGAACGCTGGCTGCGCGTGTCATAATAGGCTCTGAGCTTTTATATACCTGTGCACAGCAGCAGCCACCTTCAGTCTGCTGCTGGACAGCCAGCAGCAGCAGCAGCAGGAGAGGTATGTAATCAGGAGCCCTCCTGCTAAGGGTAGACAGCTGCTCGTTCCACCCCACCCCCCGCCTTAATTGGTTCTCCTCCCTTCCAACGGTGTTGAGGCGGGTGGGAACAGCAGGGGGTGAAGGTGCTGTGTTTAAAGAGGTGGAGTTATGCAGATCTAAAACGCGTGGATTGCAGCAGCAGCAAGCCGAAAAGTGCAGGCATGTAAGGGATCTAGAGGTTGACAACATGTCTTCTTAACGGGAGTCCAGGAGCTCATCTTCACAAATGGACTTTTCAGGATCCTTGGGTGGCTCCGTAGTTTGAAACCAATTCTGGTTATCGCTTCTCGGCCTTTTGGCTAAGATCAAGTGTAGTATCTGTTCTTATCAGTTTAATATCTGATACGTCCCCTATCTGGGGACCATATATTAAATGGATTTTTAGAACAGGGAGATGGAAAAAGAGCTTGCTCTGTCCACTCCACGCATTGACCTGGTATTGCAGTATCTCCAGGACCGGTGCACCCCTTCTTTAATGCAGTTTCTAAAATCAGAAAGAATTGAATTCAATGTTTTTTGTTCATTTTGCTTGTTTGTCGGATTTTGGGATGGACTCTTTGGCTTTGCTTTTCTTCTCCTCATTGGATTTTTCATGTTCAAAGTTGCAGAAGCCAGATTACAAGCTCATTTTGGTTCAACTTCAGCAACTGTGCATTGCATTGCCATGTAATGTGATGCAATGCTATCTTTCTAGCTCTCCCTTTTTACTTCCTTTTGGATAAACAGACATATTAGGCAAGCATTTTGGAGCTTTCACCTAAATAACTACAGGTGGTGAGATAAGCTGCACAATATAATTGACCTTTCAGTATATTGTTGCACACACACCATCTATTTAGCAAATGCCCTTGTTATCAACAGCAGCCTTTTAAACTCACCTGAGCTAACAGGTATGTGCGCTGGTTACTCTGCTGTGCTTAAAATTTCTTTTTTGGTTTGCTACAATGCCTTTTCTGAAACGTTGTCTCCTTCTGCTGGAACACTGACTTCTTTCATTTAATGCCTGCAGACTATAAAAGAGAACCCAACCCAAAAAGTTTGGTTGATTAGTCTGTGGCATTCTGTTAAACTGTTGCTTATGGCGGTCTCTGTGAGCTTCTCAGCGACATTCAGCCAGCCAGGTATCCTGCCTGCAGTAGATGGAATGTGGCAATGGAACGCTGGCTGCGCGTGTTATAATAGGCTCTGAGCCTTTATATACCTGTGCACAGCAGCAGCCACCTTCAGTCTGCTGCTGGACAGCCAGCAGCAGCAGCAGCAGGAGAGGTATGTAATCAGGAGCCCTCCTGCTAAGGGTAGACAGCTGCTCGTTCCACCCCACCCCCCGCCTTAATTGGTTCTCCTCCCTTCCAACGGTGTTGAGGCGGGTGGGAACAGCAGGGGGTGAAGGTGCTGTGTTTAAAGAGGTGGAGTTATGCAGATCTAAAACGCGTGGATTGCAGCAGCAGCAAGCCGAAAAGTGCAGGCATGTAAGGGATCTAGAGGTTGACAACATGTCTTCTTAACGGGAGTCCAGGAGCTCATCTTCACAAATGGACTTTTCAGGATCCTTGGGTGGCTCCGTAGTTTGAAACCAATTCTGGTTATCGCTTCTCGGCCTTTTGGCTAAGATCAAGTGTAGTATCTGTTCTTATCAGTTTAATATCTGATACGTCCCCTATCTGGGGACCATATATTAAATGGATTTTTAGAACAGGGAGATGGAAAAAGAGCTTGCTCTGTCCACTCCACGCATTGACCTGGTATTGCAGTATCTCCAGGACCGGTGCACCCCTTCTTTAATGCAGTTTCTAAAATCAGAAAGAATTGAATTCAATGTTTTTTGTTCATTTTGCTTGTTTGTCGGATTTTGGGATGGACTCTTTGGCTTTGCTTTTCTTCTCCTCATTGGATTTTTCATGTTCAAAGTTGCAGAAGCCAGATTACAAGCTCATTTTGGTTCAACTTCAGCAACTGTGCATTGCATTGCCATGTAATGTGATGCAATGCTATCTTTCTAGCTCTCCCTTTTTACTTCCTTTTGGATAAACAGACATATTAGGCAAGCATTTTGGAGCTTTCACCTAAATAACTACAGGTGGTGAGATAAGCTGCACAATATAATTGACCTTTCAGTATATTGTTGCACACACACCATCTATTTAGCAAATGCCCTTGTTATCAACAGCAGCCTTTTAAACTCACCTGAGCTAACAGGTATGTGCGCTGGTTACTCTGCTGCGCTTAAAATTTCTTTTTTGGTTTGCTACAATGCCTTTTCTGAAACGTTGTCTCCTTCTGCTGGAACACTGACTTCTTTCATTTAATGCCTGCAGACTATAAAAGAGAACCCAACCCAAAAAGTTTGGTTGATTAGTCTGTGGCATTCTGTTAAACTGTTGCTTATGGCGGTCTCTGTGAGCTTCTCAGCGACATTCAGCCAGCCAGGTATCCTGCCTGCAGTAGATGGAATGTGGCAATGGAACGCTGGCTGCGCGTGTCATAATAGGCTCTGAGCCTTTATATACCTGTGCACAGCAGCAGCCACCTTCAGTCTGCTGCTGGACAGCCAGCAGCAGCAGCAGGAGAGGTATGTAATCAGGAGCCCTCCTGCTAAGGGTAGACAGCTGCTCGTTCCACCCCACCCCCCGCCTTAATTGGTTCTCCTCCCTTCCAACGGTGTTGAGGCGGGTGGGAACAGCAGGGGGTGAAGGTGCTGTGTTTAAAGAGGTGGAGTTATGCAGATCTAAAACGCGTGGATTGCAGCAGCAGCAAGCCGAAAAGTGCAGGCATGTAAGGGATCTAGAGGTTGACAACATGTCTTCTTAACGGGAGTCCAGGAGCTCATCTCCACAAATGGACTTTTCAGGATCCTTGGGTGGCTCCGTAGTTTGAAACCAATTCTGGTTATCGTTTCTCGGCCTTTTGGCTAAGATCAAGTGTAGTATCTGTTCTTATCAGTTTAATATCTGATACGTCCCCTATCTGGGGACCATATATTAAATGGATTTTTAGAACAGGGAGATGGAAAAAGAGCTTGCTCTGTCCACTCCACGCATTGACCTGGTATTGCAGTATCTCCAGGACCGGTGCACCCCTTCTTTAATGCAGTTTCTAAAATCAGAAAGAATTGAATTCAATGTTTTTTGTTCATTTTGCTTGTTTGTCGGATTTTGGGATGGACTCTTTGGCTTTGCTTTTCTTCTCCTCATTGGATTTTTCATGTTCAAAGTTGCAGAAGCCAGATTACAAGCTCATTTTGGTTCAACTTCAGCAACTGTGCATTGCATTGCCATGTAATGTGATGCAATGCTATCTTTCTAGCTCTCCCATTTTACTTCCTTTTGGATAAACAGACATATTAGGCAAGCATTTTGGAGCTTTCACCTAAATAACTACAGGTGGTGAGATAAGCTGCACAATATAATTGACCTTTCAGTATATTGTTGCACACACACCATCTATTTAGCAAATGCCCTTGTTATCAACAGCAGCCTTTTAAACTCACCTGAGCTAACAGGTATGTGCGCTGGTTACTCTGCTGCGCTTAAAATTTCTTTTTTGGTTTGCTACAATGCCTTTTCTGAAACGTTGTCTCCTTCTGCTGGAACACTGACTTCTTTCATTTAATGCCTGCAGACTATAAAAGAGAACCCAACCCAAAAAGTTTGGTTGATTAGTCTGTGGCATTCTGTTAAACTGTTGCTTATGGCGGTCTCTGTGAGCTTCTCAGTGACATTCAGCCAGCCAGGTATCCTGCCTGCAGTAGATGGAATGTGGCAATGGAACGCTGGCTGCGCGTGTCATAATAGGCTCTGAGCCTTTATATACCTGTGCACAGCAGCAGCCACCTTCAGTCTGCTGCTGGACAGCCAGCAGCAGCAGCAGCAGGAGAGGTATGTAATCAGGGGCCCTCCTGCTAAGGGTAGACAGCTGCTCGTTCCACCCCACCCCCCGCCTTAATTGGTTCTCCTCCCTTCCAACGGTGTTGAGGCGGGTGGGAACAGCAGGGGGTGAAGGTGCTGTGTTTAAAGAGGTGGAGTTATGCAGATCTAAAACGCGTGGATTGCAGCAGCAGCAAGCCGAAAAGTGCAGGCATGTAAGGGATCTAGAGGTTGACAACATGTCTTCTTAACGGGAGTCCAGGAGCTCATCTCCACAAATGGACTTTTCAGGATCCTTGGGTGGCTCCGTAGTTTGAAACCAATTCTGGTTATCGCTTCTCGGCCTTTTGGCACGATCTATCAGGTTTACCTGTGTGGTCTTGCCTGTGAGGTGCTCTTGGTACCCTTTCTCTCGGCCTGGGGGGATCGTTCCTCTTCGGAGGGACTTAACCCCCCTGCTGCTATTGGGAGGAAGGATTAGTCCGGGAGCAACGGGAAGGGATCCCATGAAGGCTTGCGCCTTTCAGAGAGAAGAGTCGGTACGTTCCTGAGTGAAGGATGCCGGCAACGCTCACATATTCATCGGGTGATGCCCGGATGCGGAACACCGTGAGGATTGAAGTTGGAGCAGCATCGCGGATGGAGAAGAATTTGGACTACATCTGCCATAGGATTCTTCTTGGAGTTCTGGAGTTTCGGCGGGAAGACATATTCTGCTTCCAGGACAACGAGTACAAGGGGACATACACCATCACCTTCAAGAGCCAGGGATGCTGTCAGCAACTCGTACAAAAGGTAAACGAGAAAAACTACTTAGATGAATTGGATGGACTAACCTTTTGTCTCTTGTATGCTTATGACGAGATCCCCATCGTGGTGCATTTCCCGAACCCCTTTGTGGAAGCTGCAGACATCTCGACCTACCTTACCCGCTATTGTGATGATCTGAGATACCTGGGTACTGTGAAGAACGCGGTAGGCTTCTGGTGCGGCAAGAGAAGGTATATGGCCCGTCTAAAGAGGGACCTTAGTGGAGTGGGAGGAATGCTACACCCTCCCTCAACCTTCGTAATCGGTAAGAGCAGAGGCTACTTATTTTATCCTGGAATGCCAGTATGTTGCAGGAACTGTGGACAAATGGGTCATACCCAAACGTCCTGCACGGGCAGGAAAGTAGACCGCTGCAATAATTGCAGCTGTTACGGACATTTAATGAAGGACTGTCCCGCTGGGAGGAAATGTAATCTCTGCGGTGAGGCGGGGCACATGTTCCGAGGATGCCCCAACAGGACCAGGACCAGGACTTACGCAGAAGCTGCATCTTCTGAAGCTGAGCCGATGCGCCCACCGGTCTTCACTGGCAGGCCGGCGTCGGAGGGCGGTTCGAAGGGCGAGAAGGCTGGGATGGAGCAGGGAGCCGGAGGCCCCTCTGGGGCGGCACCTGCATCGAAGTCCCTTAACGATGGGCGGACCTCGCATGGACCGGAGCGGGGGGGTCCTCCTTCTGGGAGGGTATCCTCCGTATCGATGGTTCCCGATACCGATCCTGTTGGGCTGGAGGGTGGTGCCCCTGTGCGGTTGGCTACAGGGGACCACGCAGCGATGGCCTCAGGATCTTCCAGGGCGATTAGCCAGCCAGATGAGGGGGCTTTGCTTCTAGGTGGCGAACATCAGGAAATCTGTGTTGCTGATCTTGTCCTGATGGACCAGTCTCCCCCCCTGGAGGAGGTGGAGGAAGAGGAGGACTGCACCAGTGACCTAGTGGAGTCTGCCCCGAAAAAGAGACGGAATGTCGAAGCCCCAGCGTCTCCTGGAATGTGGCTGGGAACCGTGACCTACGAGGGGGCAACCGCCGGCTCACAGAATATCGAGTCGTTTGGGTCCTCTAGCCCGGATGTCTTGGAGCAATTTGATATACAGGGCTTTGAGTCAGGTGTCCTCATGGAAGATCCACCACCCTGACCTATGAATGCCCACATTAAGACTTGTCTCACTGAATGTGAGGTCATTAAAGAGCCCAGTTCGTAGGGCTGCTCTATTCAAGTATTTAGAAACCACTGACTTTGACATATGTTTATTACAGGAATGCGGGATACAACATGCACTAAATTATAATGATATCAAGACAGATTGGAGACTGGGGCCCTCCATCTGGTCTGGCTCCAATGACAACAAGTCAGCGGGGGTGGGCTTCCTCTGTCGTGGGAGAAATATCACTATAAATGCTGTCACAGAAATAGTACCAGGCAGAGTGGTTTTAGTGCATTTTAAATTTAATGGTTTTACCCTACGTGTAATGAATATTTATGCTCCCCCTGATAAGCAAGAGAGAATTAATTTATTTGGGATATTGCCATTGTACTGTACTGGGTCATCTCCCCTGATCGTAGGGGGTGATTTTAATTGTCTTTGTGCTAGTGAACAACGAGCAGGGGGTGACCCTTTACGCAAATTGGATAAGTCATGTCATCTATTGAAAGATTTTATAACTGATTTTAAATTATGCGATGCGTGGAGGTCACTCCTGCCGACGGACCCTGGTTATACGTGGTCCGGAAGAGGGGTGTCCTCCAGGATCGATTTTATTTTCCTATCAGATGATTTTAACCCTGTAAAATGTGTTTTAACATCAAATATATTTTCTGACCATAAGGGCTTGGAGGTGCATCTAGAATACCGGGATGAACAGAGGGTCAACAGGGGCCTCTGGCGTCTAAGTACTTACCTGCTGGAGGACCCTCTGATTCGACAAGACTTTGGTAAAGCCTATCAAGCCTGGCGGCGACAAAAACCTTCTGATGCCCCTATGGTAACCTGGTGGGAAAATTTGAAAAAAAAAGTCAGAATGTTTTTTATAAAAGCAGGGAGACGTAAAGCTAGAGAGAAAAAAAGATGTTTTAGTGATCTTAACACCAAACTGCAAACACTTTTTAAATTCAAAGAGCTAGGGGTGGAGGTGGGAGATGATATTGCTAGCCTAAAAACTGAAATTCAGAACTGCATAGACACAAAGGGGAAAGAGATTATTTTTAACTCTAGAGTGCAGCACTTGGAGGAGGGGGAGAAGTGCTCTCGCTTCTTCTTCAAAAAAGTCATGGATAAAAGAGAAGTGATCACAAATCTAGAGGGTGAAACATCTATGCAGGGAATGTTGAATGCTACTTTTAACTTTTATAAGCATCTTTTTAGTAAAAAGTGTATAGATGAGTCCTTTTTATCCGATGCTCTTAATGATCTCGATTTTAAGTTAAATTTTACAGACCAGGAGTTTTTAGAACGCGATATTGTTTTAGAGGAATTATTTTATGTTTTTAAAAGTTTCTCTAAGGGTAAAGCACCTGGGTGTGACGGACTACCTGTAGAATTTTACCTTACTTTTTGGGACATTTTAAAAGAGGACCTTTTTATGCTTTTTAAAGAAGTTTTTATTTGTGAACAGTTGCCATTTTCGTGGAGGAGAGGAGTGGTGTCTTTGATATATAAAAAAGGTGACCGCAGTACTCTAGCGAATTGGAGACCCATAACTCTCCTAAATGTTGATTACAAGGTACTTGCTAAGGTGGTTGCAGACCGGCTCAGGAGTGTCATTGCCAAACTAATCCAGCCTGAGCAGGTTTGTAGTGTACCAGGCAGAAGTATTTCAGAGGTTTTAAACGTATTAAGGGATGTAATTTGGTATTCCAGAGACCGGGGTCAAAATGTAGCTCTTTTAGCCCTAGATTTTGAAAAAGCTTTCGATAGAGTCTCTCATAGATTTCTTTTTAGAGTTTTAAAAAGAATGGGTATCCCTAATATGCTTTTAAATTGTATTAAGATTTTATATAAAAATTGTTTTAGTCAAATTTCTCTTAATGGCTTTTTAACAGATGGAGTTCCCCTTGAGTCCGGAGTGAAGCAGGGATGCCCCTTGTCGCCCATCCTGTTCATCTGCGCCATGGAGCCCCTGCTGAGCGCAATAAGGAAAGACAAAGTGATTAGAGGGGTTCCTGTTCCAGGCGGAGGTGGCAGTGATGTGAGAGTCTTTGGCTACATGGATGACGTGACGGTTGTGTGCGTGGACCCTGCTTCCCTCCGGAGGGCGGTGTTGCGCATTGATTTTTTTTCCCAGGCATCCGGTTTTAAACTTAATTTAAATAAATCTGAATGTCTGACTTTGGGATCCTGGGACACCGCCCAACTCCCGCAGCTCACTATAAAACGAGACAATGTAAAAATTCTTGGAGTTGTTTTTAACGAGGAGAATGTGGGAACTCAAAGCTGGGAGAATGTCATAGAAAAAATGTCAAAGAAAATATCATTTTGGGGTTTGAGGTCCCTAACAATGGAGGGGAAAATTTTAATTATAAAATCAGTGTTGTTACCCCTCATACTGTATATAGCTATGGTGTACCCCCCCTCTGATGTTTTAATTAAAAAAATGACTAGGATGATCTTTATGTTTTTATGGAACTCCAAAATGGAAAAATTAAGGCGAGAAATAATGAGGAAGAATAAAATGAACGGCGGAAGGGATGTCCCCGATTTACATATTTATTTGTATTTAAATTATTTCTGCTTTTGTTTCAAACATTTTAATGGTAATAGTGCGCTAAGTTATTTTTTAAAATATACTTGTGGGATGATTTTTAAAAGATGGTTTAAGTTGTCGTTGAATTCCCCTGTTTTACTATGCCCCCCCAAACACCAAGCAATCTTAGAAAAGACTGTTCGATTTTATAGCCTTGGTGATTTTAATATGGACATTTTTAAAGACCGCAAGAAGCTTTTATCTTTTCTGAGGAGGAATGAAGATGTGACCCCCATAGTAAATTTCTCAGAAGAGAGATCGAAGCAAGTTTGGAAGAATGTCTTCGGGAAATTCTTAGCAAATGGACATAAGGACATCGCATGGATGGTGGTCCACCAGTGCCTCCCCACCAGAGAGTTTCAACACAGGAGAGGCCTGGTGGCCAGAGCCAAATGCCCCAGAGACTCATGTGTTAATGACGAAACCACCTTGCACCTTATGTGGAATTGCCCATTTGCACAGGAACTTTGGCACAAAGTTGGGATTCTTTTAAAATGGACTTGCGGTTTAAGAGATTTTAACCATGAATATGTTTTATATGGCCTTTTTAAATGTCCGACCCCTCAACAGTATTGTATATGTTGGTGTATGATTAACTGTTTTAAAGATGCCCTTTGGAAGGCACGCAATATTTTACTTTTTAAACGTGATGCTATTTCTGTGAAGGATTGTCTTAAAATTGCTTTTAGCCAGATGTATATTTATTACTTGAGGGATGTCAAATGTATTGGGAGGAGGGATGCTAATCGTATATGGGGTTTTTATGGGTGGAATTCTGTGTTTTAATAATGTACTGTTTGTGTTGTTGTTTTTGATTGTAAACCATCTTTTACGCACTTAATAAATTATGTTGAAACCTGATCTGTTCTTATCAGTTTAATATCTGATACGTCCCCTATCTGGGGACCATATATTAAATGGATTTTTAGAACAGGGAGATGGAAAAAGAGCTTGCTCTGTCCACTCCACGCATTGACCTGGTATTGCAGTATCTCCAGGACCGGTGCACCCCTTCTTTAATGCAGTTTCTAAAATCAGAAAGAATTGAATTCAATGTTTTTTGTTCATTTTGCTTGTTTGTCGGATTTTGGGATGGACTCTTTGGCTTTGCTTTTCTTCTCCTCATTGGATTTTTCATGTTCAAAGTTGCAGAAGCCAGATTACAAGCTCATTTTGGTTCAACTTCAGCAACTGTGCATTGCATTGCCATGTAATGTGATGCAATGCTATCTTTCTAGCTCTCCCTTTTTACTTCCTTTTGGATAAACAGACATATTAGGCAAGCATTTTGGAGCTTTCACCTAAATAACTACAGGTGGTGAGATAAGCTGCACAATATAATTGACCTTTCAGTATATTGTTGCACACACACCATCTATTTAGCAAATGCCCTTGTTATCAACAGCAGCCTTTTAAACTCACCTGAGCTAACAGGTATGTGCGCTGGTTACTCTGCTGCGCTTAAAATTTCTTTTTTGGTTTGCTACAATGCCTTTTCTGAAACGTTGTCTCCTTCTGCTGGAACACTGACTTCTTTCATTTAATGCCTGCAGACTATAAAAGAGAACCCAACCCAAAAAGTTTGGTTGATTAGTCTGTGGCATTCTGTTAAACTGTTGCTTATGGCGGTCTCTGTGAGCTTCTCAGCGACATTCAGCCAGCCAGGTATCCTGCCTGCAGTAGATGGAATGTGGCAATGGAACGCTGGCTGCGCGTGTCATAATAGGCTCTGAGCCTTTATATACCTGTGCACAGCAGCAGCCACCTTCAGTCTGCTGCTGGACAGCCAGCAGCAGCAGCAGCAGGAGAGGTATGTAATCAGGGGCCCTCCTGCTAAGGGTAGACAGCTGCTCGTTCCACCCCACCCCCCGCCTTAATTGGTTCTCCTCCCTTCCAACGGTGTTGAGGCGGGTGGGAACAGCAGGGGGTGAAGGTGCTGTGTTTAAAGAGGTGGAGTTATGCAGATCTAAAACGCGTGGATTGCAGCAGCAGCAAGCCGAAAAGTGCAGGCATGTAAGGGATCTAGAGGTTGACAACATGTCTTCTTAACGGGAGTCCAGGAGCTCATCTCCACAAATGGACTTTTCAGGATCCTTGGGTGGCTCCGTAGTTTGAAACCAATTCTGGTTATCGCTTCTCGGCCTTTTGGCTAAGATCAAGTGTAGTATCTGTTCTTATCAGTTTAATATCTGATACGTCCCCTATCTGGGGACCATATATTAAATGGATTTTTAGAACAGGGAGATGGAAAAAGAGCTTGCTCTGTCCACTCCACGCATTGACCTGGTATTGCAGTATCTCCAGGACCGGTGCACCCCTTCTTTAATGCAGTTTCTAAAATCAGAAAGAATTGAATTCAATGTTTTTTGTTCATTTTGCTTGTTTGTCGGATTTTGGGATGGACTCTTTGGCTTTGCTTTTCTTCTCCTCATTGGATTTTTCATGTTCAAAGTTGCAGAAGCCAGATTACAAGCTCATTTTGGTTCAACTTCAGCAACTGTGCATTGCATTGCCATGTAATGTGATGCAATGCTATCTTTCTAGCTCTCCCTTTTTACTTCCTTTTGGATAAACAGACATATTAGGCAAGCATTTTGGAGCTTTCACCTAAATAACTACAGGTGGTGAGATAAGCTGCACAATATAATTGACCTTTCAGTATATTGTTGCACACACACCATCTATTTAGCAAATGCCCTTGTTATCAACAGCAGCCTTTTAAACTCACCTGAGCTAACAGGTATGTGCGCTGGTTACTCTGCTGCGCTTAAAATTTCTTTTTTGGTTTGCTACAATGCCTTTTCTGAAACGTTGTCTCCTTCTGCTGGAACACTGACTTCTTTCATTTAATGCCTGCAGACTATAAAAGAGAACCCAACCCAAAAAGTTTGGTTGATTAGTCTGTGGCATTCTGTTAAACTGTTGCTTATGGCGGTCTCTGTGAGCTTCTCAGCGACATTCAGCCAGCCAGGTATCCTGCCTGCAGTAGATGGAATGTGGCAATGGAACGCTGGCTGCGCGTGTCATAATAGGCTCTGAGCCTTTATATACCTGTGCACAGCAGCAGCCACCTTCAGTCTGCTGCTGGACAGCCAGCAGCAGCAGCAGCAGGAGAGGTATGTAATCAGGGGCCCTCCTGCTAAGGGTAGACAGCTGCTCGTTCCACCCCACCCCCCGCCTTAATTGGTTCTCCTCCCTTCCAACGGTGTTGAGGCGGGTGGGAACAGCAGGGGGTGAAGGTGCTGTGTTTAAAGAGGTGGAGTTATGCAGATCTAAAACGCGTGGATTGCAGCAGCAGCAAGCCGAAAAGTGCAGGCATGTAAGGGATCTAGAGGTTGACAACATGTCTTCTTAACGGGAGTCCAGGAGCTCATCTCCACAAATGGACTTTTCAGGATCCTTGGGTGGCTCCGTAGTTTGAAACCAATTCTGGTTATCGCTTCTCGGCCTTTTGGCTAAGATCAAGTGTAGTATCTGTTCTTATCAGTTTAATATCTGATACGTCCCCTATCTGGGGACCATATATTAAATGGATTTTTAGAACAGGGAGATGGAAAAAGAGCTTGCTCTGTCCACTCCACGCATTGACCTGGTATTGCAGTATCTCCAGGACCGGTGCACCCCTTCTTTAATGCAGTTTCTAAAATCAGAAAGAATTGAATTCAATGTTTTTTGTTCATTTTGCTTGTTTGTCGGATTTTGGGATGGACTCTTTGGCTTTGCTTTTCTTCTCCTCATTGGATTTTTCATGTTCAAAGTTGCAGAAGCCAGATTACAAGCTCATTTTGGTTCAACTTCAGCAACTGTGCATTGCATTGCCATGTAATGTGATGCAATGCTATCTTTCTAGCTCTCCCTTTTTACTTCCTTTTGGATAAACAGACATATTAGGCAAGCATTTTGGAGCTTTCACCTAAATAACTACAGGTGGTGAGATAAGCTGCACAATATAATTGACCTTTCAGTATATTGTTGCACACACACCATCTATTTAGCAAATGCCCTTGTTATCAACAGCAGCCTTTTAAACTCACCTGAGCTAACAGGTATGTGCGCTGGTTACTCTGCTGCGCTTAAAATTTCTTTTTTGGTTTGCTACAATGCCTTTTCTGAAACGTTGTCTCCTTCTGCTGGAACACTGACTTCTTTCATTTAATGCCTGCAGACTATAAAAGAGAACCCAACCCAAAAAGTTTGGTTGATTAGTCTGTGGCATTCTGTTAAACTGTTGCTTATGGCGGTCTCTGTGAGCTTCTCAGCGACATTCAGCCAGCCAGGTATCCTGCCTGCAGTAGATGGAATGTGGCAATGGAACGCTGGCTGCGCGTGTCATAATAGGCTCTGAGCCTTTATATACCTGTGCACAGCAGCAGCCACCTTCAGTCTGCTGCTGGACAGCCAGCAGCAGCAGCAGCAGGAGAGGTATGTAATCAGGAGCCCTCCTGCTAAGGGTAGACAGCTGCTCGTTCCACCCCACCCCCCGCCTTAATTGGTTCTCCTCCCTTCCAACGGTGTTGAGGCGGGTGGGAACAGCAGGGGGTGAAGGTGCTGTGTTTAAAGAGGTGGAGTTATGCAGATCTAAAACGCGTGGATTGCAGCAGCAGCAAGCCGAAAAGTGCAGGCATGTAAGGGATCTAGAGGTTGACAACATGTCTTCTTAACGGGAGTCCAGGAGCTCATCTCCACAAATGGACTTTTCAGGATCCTTGGGTGGCTCCGTAGTTTGAAACCAATTCTGGTTATCGCTTCTCGGCCTTTTGGCTAAGATCAAGTGTAGTATCTTTTGAAAAGGCAGTTTTGTCCTTGGGCTGCCCTAGTAAATTGATGCATATTACACACTGGTTTGGTGCACTTGTTAGTACGCCAGGTGGCTCATAGAGCTATCTGATGGAAAACATGGCCCTCCAGGATCGAAGTCACTAGGCTGGGTAAGTGTGAGGGCTTTGGAGCAATGTGCCCCAGGAGTAGGCGCCCTGGTGGGAGTCCAAGCTTACTGGGACTGGGAACCCCAGAAAGACTTGGCTTCGTTGCACGCCGCACCTTTGCCAATCATACTTTCTGAGCAACCCCCCCTATTCCTGGCCTCCGGGCTAGGAAGGGGAATTTTTATAAACCCGGTCGGAGGTCCGGTCAGCTTTGGGCTGAGAAACCAACACAGGCTCCAGCTCCACTAGGGTGGCAGCCTAGATGGAAGCTGGGAGCACGAAAACGGCTCTTCTCCGGCTTCGGCTAGGGAGAGCATCGGAGATCCCTGACCCTCGCTGTGGCCTTCTGGCTCGGAGGGATGGGGATGGTTTATTGGGGACCCTCTCCTCCGGGAAGGGTCCACATGAATCCTCGCCTCGTGCGCTGTTTTGGTGTGACTTCGGTCACATTTTTCAGTGCCTTGGATGCAGCTTCAATCAAAAAAATCTGTTCTTTTAAGAACACAAGATCTACGATCTACACTTGACGAGAGCGATCGAACTCGGAAGGAGAAGAGCTTCGGAGCCCAGCTGTCATCGGAGAAGGAAGGCGGATATCGGTGGGAGGAAGAAGCTCTAAAGAATCCAGAAGAAGACGAAGACTCGGAGAAGAATCGGGCTGTCCTGTGGAATCTTCGAGGAAGAAAATCATCGAGACAAAGACCTTTCGGGGAATTTGTCCAGAACACGACGGGAGAAGAATCTGCATAGCTCCACACATTCCGGGAAGAGTTCCAGATCCAGCTCCAAGAAGTAACTGCAGGAGGAAAGCCATGGCAAGCGCTGCGAGGAAGGCCGAAAAGAAGAGCCTGGAGCAGGGGACAGCCAGGAGGGCCCAGCCAGGAGCCGATTCTGACCCCAAGGACTCTGCCTCCACGACTGGCCAGCAGAAGGGACCCCAGAAGCCCCGCCACGAAGCTCCAGCCCTGGAGCCATGGATGCGGCAGACGGTGGCCCTGAAGCTGAAGGAAGTGGATGGGAGGGTGCCGGACATGTCCTCGGACGTGTTCTGCCAGAAGATGCTGCTGGATCGAGGCTTCTCCAGGTCGGACACCCTCAGCATCCAGACCTTCTTGACGGGGATCTTCTTCGTCACCTTCGCCACTGTGAACACCTGCAGGAGGTTCTGGGAAATGGTAAGCGCAAAAGGACCGGATAATTCTTTCTCTGCCTTTACAGGTAGCTGCCCTATCCAGAGGGACGAAAGGATGATCACGGTCTCCATGCGCAACCCGCACACCCCAGGCCAAGACATCTGTACCTTCCTGAGACGCTTCTGTTTGGTTGTGAAGGAACCCTCTCACATCCTGAATGGACTCGGCTTCTGGACAGGTAAGTGGTCGGTGACCGTTAGACTTCACAGAGACCTGGCGTACTCAGACGGACTTCGGCACCTGCCCCCGACATTCTCCCTGGGCAACTCCTACGGCCTCATCTATTACCCGGACATGCCGCGGAACTGCAGGAGATGCGGCAAGAACGGCCACGAGATGAAGGACTGCAAGGAGGATGCCTGCAGGATTTGTCGAGTGACGGGACACAGCTCGAAAGACTGCCCGAAGAAGACATCCTGCAACCTGTGTGGGCTGGCGGCTCATCTGTACAAGGATTGCCCCAAGCGTGAGAGATCCTGGGCATCGGTGGTTGCGACGACCCCAGCTACGGAGGACAAGGCCCCGACGACCAGGCCTGTGAAGGTCAAGGACGCGACGACCAAGGCCCCAGCGGCCAAGGCCGAGACGACCAAGGCCAAAGCGGTCAAGGAGTCGGTGGCCAAAGCCCCAGCGACGGTCCCAGCAGCTCCGAAGCAGAAGAAAAAGTCAAAGGAGGGTAAGAGTTCTGTCACCCCTCTCTCGATCCCTCCCCCTGCCACCCCCGTCCAATTCCCCCCCACCCCGGCCACCCCTGCTGAGGATTCCACTTCCTCTTCCTCCTTCCCCTACTCCTCAGCAGGTGTCCTTTCCCCTGCCCCGGCAGCCACTCTCCCTCCCCAGACCATGGTAGCGGTGGAATTAACCTTTCCTCCACCCGCCGCTATCTATTCCGAGGAGGATTTTCCCCTTCTTGTCTCCCCAGTTCCAACCCGGGGAAAGAGGAAGGTGGAGGACAGCCCTGCTACTGAATCCTCCAAAAAGAAGATTCTGGATTTCGTAGGCGAAAAGGAGGATACCCTCCCTGAGCCAGAAGAGATGGAGCACATGGTTGAGACCCTGGTGGCCGAGCCAGAAGAGGAGGAACTGGTGGTCGCCGAGATCGAGGCCGCGCTGCTTTACCAGATGGAGGAAGAGGGCCTGCTGGTGATCCCGTCACCAGCAGTCAACACCGACGAGGGACCACCCGACCGGAGTGGTAACTAAGGTGTATTGCCTGCGCTAACTTTTTCTTTTTTCCCTACATGATGGCTAATATTAACTTATTTTCCATTAATGTCAGGAGCATCAAGGACAAGTTCAGACGTCAGACTATTTATGCCTTCCTTACTTCCCAGTTGTGTGATGTTTATATGTTGCAGGAATGTTCCCTTCCCTCCTCTAGGTCCTTCAAACATCTGGCCAGGGAGTGGTCCCACGGTCCATCCTACTGGTCCGGTGGGGGTGACTGCAAGTCTGCGGGGGTCGCAATTCTGATCAGGGGGGGCGCATTCACGCTTGAGTCCGTCCAGGAGCTCATCTGCGCAGGGCTCTTGTTGTAGATGGCAACTGGGCGGGAGAACCTGTCAGGTTCATCAACGTGTATGCGTCCCCACTGAAGAATGAGCGTTTGGAGCTTTTCCAGACCCTGCGGCTTCAGCTTGCCACCACCAGGACCTTAGTGATGGCCGGGGATTTCAACTGCCCCATCGAGGAGGATGGTCGTAGTTCTGGCACATCTGCCAAGTTGGACATCACGTCCAAGCTGCTCATCGAGATGGTAACCGAGGCCTCTCTTCAGGACGTGGTGGGCTCCATGGGGAGAGGCTCCACGAACTATTCGTGGAGCCGACCCGATGGCTCACTCCGCTCCAGGATTGACTTTGTGTTCACCTCTCGGGCAGTCAGGCAGAGTAGGCACTCGATGGTCTCCTGCTTCTTCTCCGACCACAGAGCCATTCACTTACAAGGTGTCCTCGGCGACGGTTTTCCGTCCGGCCCCGGCTCCTGGAAGCTGAATTGTGCTCTGCTGGCTCAGGATGAAGTCGTGGAGGAGCTGAGAGCAGCCTACGCAATGTGGCAGTCCTACAAGGGTAGCTTCCAAACAGTCTCTGATTGGTGGGAATATGTTAAACTTGAGTTTCGCTGTTTCTTTCAGGCCAAGGGTCGACAACAGGCGTGTGAGAAGAGGAGGGACTTCAGAGGGCTGCAGCGCGAGCTGCGGTCGCTGCAGGACCTTCTTCACTGCGGCTGGGACGTGAGGGAGGAGCTGGAGGAGACCAAGAAGAGCCTGAAAAGGAACTTTGAGGAGGAGTCCAAGCGAATCGTCTTCCGTTCCAAAGTGGAGAATCTGGAGAAGGGTGAGAAATGTAACTCATTCTTTTTCAGGAAACTTCATGCCGGTCACACGCCCCTGAACGAGCTGCGAGACGAGAGCGGAAACATGCGACGTGGGAAGGAGGACGTGATGAGGGTCGTCAGCGACTTCTACAGCGAACTCTACTCCCACAAGACTACCGACCCTGACGATGCTGATAAGTTCCTGTCAGGTATCACTAACCATCTTGATCCTGCAGGCACGGCAGCCTTGGACAAACCTCTGATGGTGGGCGAATTGCTCTCTGCCGCTAAATCCTTTAGGACCGGCAGGACCCCGGGCAGTGATGGTCTTCCAGCGGAGCTCTATGTAGCGCTGGGAGACCTCATCTGTCCGGACCTGTTGGACCTGTACGAGGAGATGGTGGTGGAGGGTAGAATGCCTCCATCTTTGAGGGAAGGAATGGTCACGATCCTGTACAAGCGGAAGGGAGAGAGGTGCGACCTGAGGAATTGGCGTCCCATCACTCTGCTCAACGTGGACTACAAGATCCTGGCCAAGACGATGGCGACACGACTTAAGACGGTCATCGGACGGATCATCCACCCGGACCAGACCTGCGGCATCCCTGGACGTCGCATCGCAGACAGCCTCGCTCTCGTGCGGGACACGGTCGAGTACATCAAGGTCCACCGCGCACACGCGGCCCTGGTCTCCTTGGATCAGGAGAAGGCCTTCGACCGGGTTTCCCACGAGTTCATGGGCCGAGCTCTGCACCGGTTAGGTTTGGGTAACATGTTTTGTTCGTATGTCCGTCTGATGTATTTTGATATCCACAGCTCGGTGTTGGTGAACGGCTGGAAGACTGACCCCTTCCCTGTCCTCTCTGGGGTCAGACAAGGCTGCCCTCTATCACCTCTTCTTTTTGTTTGTGTTATAGAACTCTTCGCAGAGGCTATCCGGCAGAATGGAGAGATCAGAGGGATCACCGCACCGGGTCCGGGACGACACGAGGTCAAGTGCTCGCTCTACATGGACGACGTCACCGTCTTCTGCGCTGATCGTGGTTCAGTCGACGCCCTCGTCCAGACGTGTGAGAGGTTCGGCCGGGCTTCAGGGGCCAAAGTCAACTGCAGGAAGTCGGAAGCCATGCTCTTCGGGGATTGGCAGCCGGCCTCCTCCGCCCCCTTCCCCTTCAACATTCAACCGGATTTCCTCAAGGTGCTGGGAGTCTGGTTCGGGAAGGAAGGAGCGGCCCTCAAGTCCTGGCAAGAACGCTTGGCCAAGGTGAAGCAACGGATCGGACTCTGGAGCCTCAGACACCTCACTTGTGAGGGTAAGGCACTCGTCCTTCGTAATGAGGTCCTGCCCGTCTTGCAGTACACGGCGCAGGCCTGGCCCCCACACGTCACTGTGTGCAGGGCCATTACCAGGACAGTGTTTCACTTTGTCTGGGGATCCAAGATGGACAGAGTCAGGCGGGCCGTCATGTACAAGGAGCCTCGCAAGGGTGGGAAGGGCGTTCCAGATATCCCCACCCTCCTGCGATCCTCTTTTGTGTGTGATTGTGTCCGCCGGACTTTGCAAGTCAAGAATGGCTCCGCGGGCAGGTCCATAACTCGCTTCTTCCTGCTTCCTCTTTGGAGGCGACTCGGCTGGGACAAGTGGGACAGCTCCTTCCCCTACAACTGGACGACGCCATGGTTCTACGGAGACGTCGTTCGATTTGTGGGGGAGCATCAACTGGAGGGACTCAAGCCCGACTTGTGGAAGCCCAAAACTATCCACAAGCTAATCAGAGCCAAGGATGACGTGGAGAACATCACAGGACTTCACCAGGACACGCTGGAGACTGTGTGGACAAATGTGTCGTCTGACAGGCTGACCAGCGGGCACAAGGACTTGTCGTGGATGGCGATTCAGGGCGCACTGCCCGTCCGGTCATTCATGCATGCCCGGAACCTGTGCAAGACCCGGTACTGCCCAAGGTGCCCCTTCGTGGAGGAA
Source organism: Phyllobates terribilis (assembly GCF_046119375.1). Lineage (NCBI taxonomy): Eukaryota > Metazoa > Chordata > Amphibia > Anura > Dendrobatidae > Phyllobates > Phyllobates terribilis. The sequence continues at coordinate 654,330,338 of NW_027362765.1, forward strand.
ACATCTTTGCACACTTTTTGGGACTGCGGATTTGCACAGCGCCTATTGACTGCACTTGAGGACGACCTGAGGAACTCTGTCCCCAGGGCGAGCCTATCGCACCATTCTGTGCTTTACGGACTCTTCCCTGGGGTTCATACCGTCGGAGCCATCCAGGAGGCTTGGCGCCTTATGAACTGCTTCAAGGATGCCGTTTGGGTCGCCAGGAACCGGCTCATCTTGAGGAGGGAGAGGATGTCCATCCAGGACTGCCGCAGGTTGATCCACAGCCTGCTCAGAGACTATTCCATCATGGACGGTCCGGAGGACGAGGATGAGGACTAAACCCCTCCTCCCCCTCTCCCCTTATGTGTCTTGTCTTTCAATAAAGCTTCGGGCCTGTGATTTTCCCCTCCCCATCCCCTTTTTCCCAATCCCCATCCCTTATCACGGTTCGTCGTACTGTATTGATTGACATGCTTTTTCTTTCAGATTGAGTGTTTTGTGTAGCATAGGGGTGTGATGTGTCTAGTTAGTGCGTCGTATCCTCATGCTATGTAAATATGATGTAGAATTCTGTGAGTACTGGGCTGCGGCACTGTACACTGTCTGTTAACTTATTTTTTGTGCTAATAAAAGATATATTCAATCAAAAAAATCTGTTCTTATCAGTTTAATATCTGATACGTCCCCTATCTGGGGACCATATATTAAATGGATTTTTAGAACAGGGAGATGGAAAAAGAGCTTGCTCTGTCCACTCCACGCATTGACCTGGTATTGCAGTATCTCCAGGACCGGTGCACCCCTTCTTTAATGCAGTTTCTAAAATCAGAAAGAATTGAATTCAATGTTTTTTGTTCATTTTGCTTGTTTGTCGGATTTTGGGATGGACTCTTTGGCTTTGCTTTTCTTCTCCTCATTGGATTTTTCATGTTCAAAGTTGCAGAAGCCAGATTACAAGCTCATTTTGGTTCAACTTCAGCAACTGTGCATTGCATTGCCATGTAATGTGATGCAATGCTATCTTTCTAGCTCTCCCTTTTTACTTCCTTTTGGATAAACAGACATATTAGGCAAGCATTTTGGAGCTTTCACCTAAATAACTACAGGTGGTGAGATAAGCTGCACAATATAATTGACCTTTCAGTATATTGTTGCACACACACCATCTATTTAGCAAATGCTCTTGTTATCAACAGCAGCCTTTTAAACTCACCTGAGCTAACAGGTATGTGCACTGGTTACTCTGCTGCGCTTAAAATTTCTTTTTTGGTTTGCTACAATGCCTTTTCTGAAACGTTGTCTCCTTCTGCTGGAACACTGACTTCTTTCATTTAATGCCTGCAGACTATAAAAGAGAACCCAACCCAAAAAGTTTGGTTGATTAGTCTGTGGCATTCTGTTAAACTATTGCTTATGGCGGTCTCTGTGAGCTTCTCAGCGACATTCAGCCAGCCAGGTATCCTGCCTGCAGTAGATGGAATGTGGCAATGGAACGCTGGCTGCGCGTGTCATAATAGGCTCTGAGCCTTTATATACCTGTGCACAGCAGCAGCCACCTTCAGTCTGCTGCTGGACAGCCAGCAGCAGCAGCAGCAGGAGAGGTATGTAATCAGGAGCCCTCCTGCTAAGGGTAGACAGCTGCTCGTTCCACCCCACCCCCCGCCTTAATTGGTTCTCCTCCCTTCCAACGGTGTTGAGGCGGGTGGGAACAGCAGGGGGTGAAGGTGCTGTGTTTAAAGAGGTGGAGTTATGCAGATCTAAAACGCGTGGATTGCAGCAGCAGCAAGCCGAAAAGTGCAGGCATGTAAGGGATCTAGAGGTTGACAACATGTCTTCTTAACGGGAGTCCAGGAGCTCATCTCCACAAATGGACTTTTCAGGATCCTTGGGTGGCTCCGTAGTTTGAAACCAATTCTGGTTATCGCTTCTCGGCCTTTTGGCTAAGATCAAGTGTAGTATCTGTTCTTATCAGTTTAATATCTGATACGTCCCCTATCTGGGGACCATATATTAAATGGATTTTTAGAACAGGGAGATGGAAAAAGAGCTTGCTCTGTCCACTCCACGCATTGACCTGGTATTGCAGTATCTCCAGGACCGGTGCACCCCTTCTTTAATGCAGTTTCTAAAATCAGAAAGAATTGAATTCAATGTTTTTTGTTCATTTTGCTTGTTTGTCGGATTTTGGGATGGACTCTTTGGCTTTGCTTTTCTTCTCCTCATTGGATTTTTCATGTTCAAAGTTGCAGAAGCCAGATTACAAGCTCATTTTGGTTCAACTTCAGCAACTGTGCATTGCATTGCCATGTAATGTGATGCAATGCTATCTTTCTAGCTCTCCCTTTTTACTTCCTCTTGGATAAACAGACATATTAGGCAAGCATTTTGGAGCTTTCACCTAAATAACTACAGGTGGTGAGATAAGCTGCACAATATAATTGACCTTTCAGTATATTGTTGCACACACACCATCTATTTAGCAAATGCCCTTGTTATCAACAGCAGCCTTTTAAACTCACCTGAGCTAACAGGTATGTGCGCTGGTTACTCTGCTGCGCTTAAAATTTCTTTTTTGGTTTGCTACAATGCCTTTTCTGAAACGTTGTCTCCTTCTGCTGGAACACTGACTTCTTTCATTTAATGCCTGCAGACTATAAAAGAGAACCCAACCCAAAAAGTTTGGTTGATTAGTCTGTGGCATTCTGTTAAACTGTTGCTTATGGCGGTCTCTGTGAGCTTCTCAGCGACATTCAGCCAGCCAGGTATCCTGCCTGCAGTAGATGGAATGTGGCAATGGAACGCTGGCTGCGCGTGTCATAATAGGCTCTGAGCCTTTATATACCTGTGCACAGCAGCAGCCACCTTCAGTCTGCTGCTGGACAGCCAGCAGCAGCAGCAGCAGGAGAGGTATGTAATCAGGAGCCCTCCTGCTAAGGGTAGACAGCTGCTCGTTCCACCCCACCCCCCGCCTTAATTGGTTCTCCTCCCTTCCAACGGTGTTGAGGCGGGTGGGAACAGCAGGGGGTGAAGGTGCTGTGTTTAAAGAGGTGGAGTTATGCAGATCTAAAACGCGTGGATTGCAGCAGCAGCAAGCCGAAAAGTGCAGGCATGTAAGGGATCTAGAGGTTGACAACATGTCTTCTTAACAGGAGTCCAGGAGCTCATCTCCACAAATGGACTTTTCAGGATCCTTGGGTGGCTCCGTAGTTTGAAACCAATTCTGGTTATCGCTTCTCGGCCTTTTGGCTAAGATCAAGTGTAGTATCTGTTCTTATCAGTTTAATATCTGATACGTCCCCTATCTGGGGACCATATATTAAATGGATTTTTAGAACAGGGAGATGGAAAAAGAGCTTGCTCTGTCCACTCCACGCATTGACCTGGTATTGCAGTATCTCCAGGACCGGTGCACCCCTTCTTTAATGCAGTTTCTAAAATCAGAAAGAATTGAATTCAATGTTTTTTGTTCATTTTGCTTGTTTGTCGGATTTTGGGATGGACTCTTTGGCTTTGCTTTTCTTCTCCTCATTGGATTTTTCATGTTCAAAGTTGCAGAAGCCAGATTACAAGCTCATTTTGGTTCAACTTCAGCAACTGTGCATTGCATTGCCATGTAATGTGATGCAATGCTATCTTTCTAGCTCTCCCTTTTTACTTCCTTTTGGATAAACAGACATATTAGGCAAGCATTTTGGAGCTTTCACCTAAATAACTACAGGTGGTGAGATAAGCTGCACAATATAATTGACCTTTCAGTATATTGTTGCACACACACCATCTATTTAGCAAATGCCCTTGTTATCAACAGCAGCCTTTTAAACTCACCTGAGCTAACAGGTATGTGCGCTGGTTACTCTGCTGCGTTTAAAATTTCTTTTTTGGTTTGCTACAATGCCTTTTCTGAAACGTTGTCTCCTTCTGCTGGAACACTGACTTCTTTCATTTAATGCCTGCAGACTATAAAAGAGAACCCAACCCAAAAAGTTTGGTTGATTAGTCTGTGGCATTCTGTTAAACTGTTGCTTATGGCGGTCTCTGTGAGCTTCTCAGCGACATTCAGCCAGCCAGGTATCCTGCCTGCAGTAGATGGAATGTGGCAATGGAACGCTGGCTGCGCGTGTCATAATAGGCTCTGAGCCTTTATATACCTGTGCACAGCAGCAGCCACCTTCAGTCTGCTGCTGGACAGCCAGCAGCAGCAGCAGCAGGAGAGGTATGTAATCAGGAGCCCTCCTGCTAAGGGTAGACAGCTGCTCGTTCCACCCCACCCCCCGCCTTAATTGGTTCTCCTCCCTTCCAACGGTGTTGAGGCGGGTGGGAACAGCAGGGGGTGAAGGTGCTGTGTTTAAAGAGGTGGAGTTATGCAGATCTAAAACGCGTGGATTGCAGCAGCAGCAAGCCGAAAAGTGCAGGCATGTAAGGGATCTAGAGGTTGACAACATGTCTTCTTAACGGGAGTCCAGGAGCTCATCTCCACAAATGGACTTTTCAGGATCCTTGGGTGGCTCCGTAGTTTGAAACCAATTCTGGTTATCGCTTCTCGGCCTTTTGGCTAAGATCAAGTGTAGTATCTGTTCTTATCAGTTTAATATCTGATACGTCCCCTATCTGGGGACCATATATTAAATGGATTTTTAGAACAGGGAGATGGAAAAAGAGCTTGCTCTGTCCACTCCACGCATTGACCTGGTATTGCAGTATCTCCAGGACCGGTGCACCCCTTCTTTAATGCAGTTTCTAAAATCAGAAAGAATTGAATTCAATGTTTTTTGTTCATTTTGCTTGTTTGTCGGATTTTGGGATGGACTCTTTGGCTTTGCTTTTCTTCTCCTCATTGGATTTTTCATGTTCAAAGTTGCAGAAGCCAGATTACAAGCTCATTTTGGTTCAACTTCAGCAACTGTGCATTGCATTGCCATGTAATGTGATGCAATGCTATCTTTCTAGCTCTCCCTTTTTACTTCCTTTTGGATAAACAGACATATTAGGCAAGCATTTTGGAGCTTTCACCTAAATAACTACAGGTGGTGAGATAAGCTGCACAATATAATTGACCTTTCAGTATATTGTTGCACACACACCATCTATTTAGCAAATGCCCTTGTTATCAACAGCAGCCTTTTAAACTCACCTGAGCTAACAGGTATGTGCGCTGGTTACTCTGCTGCGCTTAAAATTTCTTTTTTGGTTTGCTACAATGCCTTTTCTGAAACGTTGTCTCCTTCTGCTGGAACACTGACTTCTTTCATTTAATGCCTGCAGACTATAAAAGAGAACCCAACCCAAAAAGTTTGGTTGATTAGTCTGTGGCATTCTGTTAAACTGTTGCTTATGGCGGTCTCTGTGAGCTTCTCAGCGACATTCAGCCAGCCAGGTATCCTGCCTGCAGTAGATGGAATGTGGCAATGGAACGCTGGCTGCGCTTGTCATAATAGGCTCTGAGCCTTTATATACCTGTGCACAGCAGCAGCCACCTTCAGTCTGCTGCTGGACAGCCAGCAGCAGCAGCAGCAGGAGAGGTATGTAATCAGGAGCCCTCCTGCTAAGGGTAGACAGCTGCTCGTTCCACCCCACCCCCCGCCTTAATTGGTTCTCCTCCCTTCCAACGGTGTTGAGGCGGGTGGGAACAGCAGGGGGTGAAGGTGCTGTGTTTAAAGAGGTGGAGTTATGCAGATCTAAAACGCGTGGATTGCAGCAGCAGCAAGCCGAAAAGTGCAGGCATGTAAGGGATCTAGAGGTTGACAACATGTCTTCTTAACGGGAGTCCAGGAGCTCATCTCCACAAATGGACTTTTCAGGATCCTTGGGTGGCTCCGTAGTTTGAAACCAATTCTGGTTATCGCTTCTCGGCCTTTTGGCTAAGATCAAGTGTAGTATCTGTTCTTATCAGTTTAATATCTGATACGTCCCCTATCTGGGGACCATATATTAAATGGATTTTTAGAACAGGGAGATGGAAAAAGAGCTTGCTCTGTCCACTCCACGCATTGACCTGGTATTGCAGTATCTCCAGGACCGGTGCACCCCTTCTTTAATGCAGTTTCTAAAATCAGAAAGAATTGAATTCAATGTTTTTTGTTCATTTTGCTTGTTTGTCGGATTTTGGGATGGACTCTTTGGCTTTGCTTTTCTTCTCCTCATTGGATTTTTCATGTTCAAAGTTGCAGAAGCCAGATTACAAGCTCATTTTGGTTCAACTTCAGCAACTGTGCATTGCATTGCCATGTAATGTGATGCAATGCTATCTTTCTAGCTCTCCCTTTTTACTTCCTTTTGGATAAACAGACATATTAGGCAAGCATTTTGGAGCTTTCACCTAAATAACTACAGGTGGTGAGATAAGCTGCACAATATAATTGACCTTTCAGTATATTGTTGCACACACACCATCTATTTAGCAAATGCCCTTGTTATCAACAGCAGCCTTTTAAACTCACCTGAGCTAACAGGTATGTGCGCTGGTTACTCTGCTGCGCTTAAAATTTCTTTTTTGGTTTGCTACAATGCCTTTTCTGAAACGTTGTCTCCTTCTGCTGGAACACTGACTTCTTTCATTTAATGCCTGCAGACTATAAAAGAGAACCCAACCCAAAAAGTTTGGTTGATTAGTCTGTGGCATTCTGTTAAACTGTTGCTTATGGCGGTCTCTGTGAGCTTCTCAGCGACATTCAGCCAGCCAGGTATCCTGCCTGCAGTAGATGGAATGTGGCAATGGAACGCTGGCTGCGCGTGTCATAATAGGCTCTGAGCCTTTATATACCTGTGCACAGCAGCAGCCACCTTCAGTCTGCTGCTGGACAGCCAGCAGCAGCAGCAGCAGGAGAGGTATGTAATCAGGAGCCCTCCTGCTAAGGGTAGACAGCTGCTCGTTCCACCCCACCCCCCGCCTTAATTGGTTCTCCTCCCTTCCAACGGTGTTGAGGCGGGTGGGAACAGCAGGGGGTGAAGGTGCTGTGTTTAAAGAGGTGGAGTTATGCAGATCTAAAACGCGTGGATTGCAGCAGCAGCAAGCCGAAAAGTGCAGGCATGTAAGGGATCTAGAGGTTGACAACATGTCTTCTTAACGGGAGTCCAGGAGCTCATCTCCACAAATGGACTTTTCAGGATCCTTGGGTGGCTCCGTAGTTTGAAACCAATTCTGGTTATCGCTTCTCGGCCTTTTGGCTAAGATCAAGTGTAGTATCTGTTCTTATCAGTTTAATATCTGATACGTCCCCTATCTGGGGACCATATATTAAATGGATTTTTAGAACAGGGAGATGGAAAAAGAGCTTGCTCTGTCCACTCCACGCATTGACCTGGTATTGCAGTATCTCCAGGACCGGTGCACCCCTTCTTTAATGCAGTTTCTAAAATCAGAAAGAATTGAATTCAATGTTTTTTGTTCATTTTGCTTGTTTGTCGGATTTTGGGATGGACTCTTTGGCTTTGCTTTTCTTCTCCTCATTGGATTTTTCATGTTCAAAGTTGCAGAAGCCAGATTACAAGCTCATTTTGGTTCAACTTCAGCAACTGTGCATTGCATTGCCATGTAATGTGATGCAATGCTATCTTTCTAGCTCTCCCTTTTTACTTCCTTTTGGATAAACAGACATATTAGGCAAGCATTTTGGAGCTTTCACCTAAATAACTACAGGTGGTGAGATAAGCTGCACAATATAATTGACCTTTCAGTATATTGTTGCACACACACCATCTATTTAGCAAATGCCCTTGTTATCAACAGCAGCCTTTTAAACTCACCTGAGCTAACAGGTATGTGCGCTGGTTACTCTGCTGCGCTTAAAATTTCTTTTTTGGTTTGCTACAATGCCTTTTCTGAAACGTTGTCTCCTTCTGCTGGAACACTGACTTCTTTCATTTAATGCCTGCAGACTATAAAAGAGAACCCAACCCAAAAAGTTTGGTTGATTAGTCTGTGGCATTCTGTTAAACTGTTGCTTATGGCGGTCTCTGTGAGCTTCTCAGCGACATTCAGCCAGCCAGGTATCCTGCCTGCAGTAGATGGAATGTGGCAATGGAACGCTGGCTGCGCGTGTCATAATAGGCTCTGAGCCTTTATATACCTGTGCACAGCAGCAGCCACCTTCAGTCTGCTGCTGGACAGCCAGCAGCAGCAGCAGCAGGAGAGGTATGTAATCAGGAGCCCTCCTGCTAAGGGTAGACAGCTGCTCGTTCCACCCCACCCCCCGCCTTAATTGGTTCTCCTCCCTTCCAACGGTGTTGAGGCGGGTGGGAACAGCAGGGGGTGAAGGTGCTGTGTTTAAAGAGGTGGAGTTATGCAGATCTAAAACGCGTGGATTGCAGCAGCAGCAAGCCGAAAAGTGCAGGCATGTAAGGGATCTAGAGGTTGACAACATGTCTTCTTAACGGGAGTCCAGGAGCTCATCTCCACAAATGGACTTTTCAGGATCCTTGGGTGGCTCCGTAGTTTGAAACCAATTCTGGTTATCGCTTCTCGGCCTTTTGGCTAAGATCAAGTGTAGTATCTGTTCTTATCAGTTTAATATCTGATACGTCCCCTATCTGGGGACCATATATTAAATGGATTTTTAGAACAGGGAGATGGAAAAAGAGCTTGCTCTGTCCACTCCACGCATTGACCTGGTATTGCAGTATCTCCAGGACCGGTGCACCCCTTCTTTAATGCAGTTTCTAAAATCAGAAAGAATTGAATTCAATGTTTTTTGTTCATTTTGCTTGTTTGTCGGATTTTGGGATGGACTCTTTGGCTTTGCTTTTCTTCTCCTCATTGGATTTTTCATGTTCAAAGTTGCAGAAGCCAGATTACAAGCTCATTTTGGTTCAACTTCAGCAACTGTGCATTGCATTGCCATGTAATGTGATGCAATGCTATCTTTCTAGCTCTCCCTTTTTACTTCCTTTTGGATAAACAGACATATTAGGCAAGCATTTTGGAGCTTTCACCTAAATAACTACAGGTGGTGAGATAAGCTGCACAATATAATTGACCTTTCAGTATATTGTTGCACACACACCATCTATTTAGCAAATGCCCTTGTTATCAACAGCAGCCTTTTAAACTCACCTGAGCTAACAGGTATGTGCGCTGGTTACTCTGCTGCGCTTAAAATTTCTTTTTTGGTTTGCTACAATGCCTTTTCTGAAACGTTGTCTCCTTCTGCTGGAACACTGACTTCTTTCATTTAATGCCTGCAGACTATAAAAGAGAACCCAACCCAAAAAGTTTGGTTGATTAGTCTGTGGCATTCTGTTAAACTGTTGCTTATGGCGGTCTCTGTGAGCTTCTCAGCGACATTCAGCCAGCCAGGTATCCTGCCTGCAGTAGATGGAATGTGGCAATGGAACGCTGGCTGCGCGTGTCATAATAGGCTCTGAGCCTTTATATACCTGTGCACAGCAGCAGCCACCTTCAGTCTGCTGCTGGACAGCCAGCAGCAGCAGCAGCAGGAGAGGTATGTAATCAGGAGCCCTCCTGCTAAGGGTAGACAGCTGCTCGTTCCACCCCACCCCCCGCCTTAATTGGTTCTCCTCCCTTCCAACGGTGTTGAGGCGGGTGGGAACAGCAGGGGGTGAAGGTGCTGTGTTTAAAGAGGTGGAGTTATGCAGATCTAAAACGCGTGGATTGCAGCAGCAGCAAGCCGAAAAGTGCAGGCATGTAAGGGATCTAGAGGTTGACAACATGTCTTCTTAACGGGAGTCCAGGAGCTCATCTCCACAAATGGACTTTTCAGGATCCTTGGGTGGCTCCGTAGTTTGAAACCAATTCTGGTTATCGCTTCTCGGCCTTTTGGCTAAGATCAAGTGTAGTATCTGTTCTTATCAGTTTAATATCTGATACGTCCCCTATCTGGGGACCATATATTAAATGGATTTTTAGAACAGGGAGATGGAAAAAGAGCTTGCTCTGTCCACTTCACGCATTGACCTGGTATTGCAGTATCTCCAGGACCGGTGCACCCCTTCTTTAATGCAGTTTCTAAAATCAGAAAGAATTGAATTCAATGTTTTTTGTTCATTTTGCTTGTTTGTCGGATTTTGGGATGGACTCTTTGGCTTTGCTTTTCTTCTCCTCATTGGATTTTTCATGTTCAAAGTTGCAGAAGCCAGATTACAAGCTCATTTTGGTTCAACTTCAGCAACTGTGCATTGCATTGCCATGTAATGTGATGCAATGCTATCTTTCTAGCTCTCCCTTTTTACTTCCTTTTGGATAAACAGACATATTAGGCAAGCATTTTGGAGCTTTCACCTAAATAACTACAGGTGGTGAGATAAGCTGCACAATATAATTGACCTTTCAGTATATTGTTGCACACACACCATCTATTTAGCAAATGCCCTTGTTATCAACAGCAGCCTTTTAAACTCACCTGAGCTAACAGGTATGTGCGCTGGTTACTCTGCTGCGCTTAAAATTTCTTTTTTGGTTTGCTACAATGCCTTTTCTGAAACGTTGTCTCCTTCTGCTGGAACACTGACTTCTTTCATTTAATGCCTGCAGACTATAAAAGAGAACCCAACCCAAAAAGTTTGGTTGATTAGTCTGTGGCATTCTGTTAAACTGTTGCTTATGGCGGTCTCTGTGAGCTTCTCAGCGACATTCAGCCAGCCAGGTATCCTGCCTGCAGTAGATGGAATGTGGCAATGGAACGCTGGCTGCGCGTGTCATAATAGGCTCTGAGCCTTTATATACCTGTGCACAGCAGCAGCCACCTTCAGTCTGCTGCTGGACAGCCAGCAGCAGCAGCAGCAGCAGGAGAGGTATGTAATCAGGAGCCCTCCTGCTAAGGGTAGACAGCTGCTCGTTCCACCCCACCCCCCGCCTTAATTGGTTCTCCTCCCTTCCAACGGTGTTGAGGCGGGTGGGAACAGCAGGGGGTGAAGGTGCTGTGTTTAAAGAGGTGGAGTTATGCAGATCTAAAACGCGTGGATTGCAGCAGCAGCAAGCCGAAAAGTGCAGGCATGTAAGGGATCTAGAGGTTGACAACATGTCTTCTTAACGGGAGTCCAGGAGCTCATCTCCACAAATGGACTTTTCAGGATCCTTGGGTGGCTCCGTAGTTTGAAACCAATTCTGGTTATCGCTTCTCGGCCTTTTGGCTAAGATCAAGTGTAGTATCTGTTCTTATCAGTTTAATATCTGATACGTCCCCTATCTGGGGACCATATATTAAATGGATTTTTAGAACAGGGAGATGGAAAAAGAGCTTGCTCTGTCCACTCCACGCATTGACCTGGTATTGCAGTATCTCCAGGACCGGTGCACCCCTTCTTTAATGCAGTTTCTAAAATCAGAAAGAATTGAATTCAATGTTTTTTGTTCATTTTGCTTGTTTGTCGGATTTTGGGATGGACTCTTTGGCTTTGCTTTTCTTCTCCTCATTGGATTTTTCATGTTCAAAGTTGCAGAAGCCAGATTACAAGCTCATTTTGGTTCAACTTCAGCAACTGTGCATTGCATTGCCATGTAATGTGATGCAATGCTATCTTTCTAGCTCTCCCTTTTTACTTCCTTTTGGATAAACAGACATATTAGGCAAGCATTTTGGAGCTTTCACCTAAATAACTACAGGTGGTGAGATAAGCTGCACAATATAATTGACCTTTCAGTATATTGTTGCACACACACCATCTATTTAGCAAATGCCCTTGTTATCAACAGCAGCCTTTTAAACTCACCTGAGCTAACAGGTATGTGCGCTGGTTACTCTGCTGCGCTTAAAATTTCTTTTTTGGTTTGCTACAATGCCTTTTCTGAAACGTTGTCTCCTTCTGCTGGAACACTGACTTCTTTCATTTAATGCCTGCAGACTATAAAAGAGAACCCAACCCAAAAAGTTTGGTTGATTAGTCTGTGGCATTCTGTTAAACTGTTGCTTATGGCGGTCTCTGTGAGCTTCTCAGCGACATTCAGCCAGCCAGGTATCCTGCCTGCAGTAGATGGAATGTGGCAATGGAACGCTGGCTGCGCGTGTCATAATAGGCTCTGAGCCTTTATATACCTGTGCACAGCAGCAGCCACCTTCAGTCTGCTGCTGGACAGCCAGCAGCAGCAGCAGCAGGAGAGGTATGTAATCAGGAGCCCTCCTGCTAAGGGTAGACAGCTGCTCGTTCCACCCCACCCCCCGCCTTAATTGGTTCTCCTCCCTTCCAACGGTGTTGAGGCGGGTGGGAACAGCAGGGGGTGAAGGTGCTGTGTTTAAAGAGGTGGAGTTATGCAGATCTAAAACGCGTGGATTGCAGCAGCAGCAAGCCGAAAAGTGCAGGCATGTAAGGGATCTAGAGGTTGACAACATGTCTTCTTAACGGGAGTCCAGGAGCTCATCTCCACAAATGGACTTTTCAGGATCCTTGGGTGGCTCCGTAGTTTGAAACCAATTCTGGTTATCGCTTCTCGGCCTTTTGGCTAAGATCAAGTGTAGTATCTGTTCTTATCAGTTTAATATCTGATACGTCCCCTATCTGGGGACCATATATTAAATGGATTTTTAGAACAGGGAGATGGAAAAAGAGCTTGCTCTGTCCACTTCACGCATTGACCTGGTATTGCAGTATCTCCAGGACCGGTGCACCCCTTCTTTAATGCAGTTTCTAAAATCAGAAAGAATTGAATTCAATGTTTTTTGTTCATTTTGCTTGTTTGTCGGATTTTGGGATGGACTCTTTGGCTTTGCTTTTCTTCTCCTCATTGGATTTTTCATGTTCAAAGTTGCAGAAGCCAGATTACAAGCTCATTTTGGTTCAACTTCAGCAACTGTGCATTGCATTGCCATGTAATGTGATGCAATGCTATCTTTCTAGCTCTCCCTTTTTACTTCCTTTTGGATAAACAGACATATTAGGCAAGCATTTTGGAGCTTTCACCTAAATAACTACAGGTGGTGAGATAAGCTGCACAATATAATTGACCTTTCAGTATATTGTTGCACACACACCATCTATTTAGCAAATGCCCTTGTTATCAACAGCAGCCTTTTAAACTCACCTGAGCTAACAGGTATGTGCGCTGGTTACTCTGCTGCGCTTAAAATTTCTTTTTTGGTTTGCTACAATGCCTTTTCTGAAACGTTGTCTCCTTCTGCTGGAACACTGACTTCTTTCATTTAATGCCTGCAGACTATAAAAGAGAACCCAACCCAAAAAGTTTGGTTGATTAGTCTGTGGCATTCTGTTAAACTGTTGCTTATGGCGGTCTCTGTGAGCTTCTCAGCGACATTCAGCCAGCCAGGTATCCTGCCTGCAGTAGATGGAATGTGGCAATGGAACGCTGGCTGCGCGTGTCATAATAGGCTCTGAGCCTTTATATACCTGTGCACAGCAGCAGCCACCTTCAGTCTGCTGCTGGACAGCCAGCAGCAGCAGCAGCAGCAGGAGAGGTATGTAATCAGGAGCCCTCCTGCTAAGGGTAGACAGCTGCTCGTTCCACCCCACCCCCCGCCTTAATTGGTTCTCCTCCCTTCCAACGGTGTTGAGGCGGGTGGGAACAGCAGGGGGTGAAGGTGCTGTGTTTAAAGAGGTGGAGTTATGCAGATCTAAAACGCGTGGATTGCAGCAGCAGCAAGCCGAAAAGTGCAGGCATGTAAGGGATCTAGAGGTTGACAACATGTCTTCTTAACGGGAGTCCAGGAGCTCATCTCCACAAATGGACTTTTCAGGATCCTTGGGTGGCTCCGTAGTTTGAAACCAATTCTGGTTATCGCTTCTCGGCCTTTTGGCTAAGATCAAGTGTAGTATCTGTTCTTATCAGTTTAATATCTGATACGTCCCCTATCTGGGGACCATATATTAAATGGATTTTTAGAACAGGGAGATGGAAAAAGAGCTTGCTCTGTCCACTCCACGCATTGACCTGGTATTGCAGTATCTCCAGGACCGGTGCACCCCTTCTTTAATGCAGTTTCTAAAATCAGAAAGAATTGAATTCAATGTTTTTTGTTCATTTTGCTTGTTTGTCGGATTTTGGGATGGACTCTTTGGCTTTGCTTTTCTTCTCCTCATTGGATTTTTCATGTTCAAAGTTGCAGAAGCCAGATTACAAGCTCATTTTGGTTCAACTTCAGCAACTGTGCATTGCATTGCCATGTAATGTGATGCAATGCTATCTTTCTAGCTCTCCCTTTTTACTTCCTTTTGGATAAACAGACATATTAGGCAAGCATTTTGGAGCTTTCACCTAAATAACTACAGGTGGTGAGATAAGCTGCACAATATAATTGACCTTTCAGTATATTGTTGCACACACACCATCTATTTAGCAAATGCCCTTGTTATCAACAGCAGCCTTTTAAACTCACCTGAGCTAACAGGTATGTGCGCTGGTTACTCTGCTGTGCTTAAAATTTCTTTTTTGGTTTGCTACAATGCCTTTTCTGAAACGTTGTCTCCTTCTGCTGGAACACTGACTTCTTTCATTTAATGCCTGCAGACTATAAAAGAGAACCCAACCCAAAAAGTTTGGTTGATTAGTCTGTGGCATTCTGTTAAACTGTTGCTTATGGCGGTCTCTGTGAGCTTCTCAGCGACATTCAGCCAGCCAGGTATCCTGCCTGCAGTAGATGGAATGTGGCAATGGAACGCTGGCTGCGCGTGTCATAATAGGCTCTGAGCCTTTATATACCTGTGCACAGCAGCAGCCACCTTCAGTCTGCTGCTGGACAGCCAGCAGCAGCAGCAGCAGGAGAGGTATGTAATCAGGAGCCCTCCTGCTAAGGGTAGACAGCTGCTCGTTCCACCCCACCCCCCGCCTTAATTGGTTCTCCTCCCTTCCAACGGTGTTGAGGCGGGTGGGAACAGCAGGGGGTGAAGGTGCTGTGTTTAAAGAGGTGGAGTTATGCAGATCTAAAACGCGTGGATTGCAGCAGCAGCAAGCCGAAAAGTGCAGGCATGTAAGGGATCTAGAGGTTGACAACATGTCTTCTTAACGGGAGTCCAGGAGCTCATCTCCACAAATGGACTTTTCAGGATCCTTGGGTGGCTCCGTAGTTTGAAACCAATTCTGGTTATCGCTTCTCGGCCTTTTGGCTAAGATCAAGTGTAGTATCTGTTCTTATCAGTTTAATATCTGATACGTCCCCTATCTGGGGACCATATATTAAATGGATTTTTAGAACAGGGAGATGGAAAAAGAGCTTGCTCTGTCCACTCCACGCATTGACCTGGTATTGCAGTATCTCCAGGACCGGTGCACCCCTTCTTTAATGCAGTTTCTAAAATCAGAAAGAATTGAATTCAATGTTTTTTGTTCATTTTGCTTGTTTGTCGGATTTTGGGATGGACTCTTTGGCTTTGCTTTTCTTCTCCTCATTGGATTTTTCATGTTCAAAGTTGCAGAAGCCAGATTACAAGCTCATTTTGGTTCAACTTCAGCAACTGTGCATTGCATTGCCATGTAATGTGATGCAATGCTATCTTTCTAGCTCTCCCTTTTTACTTCCTTTTGGATAAACAGACATATTAGGCAAGCATTTTGGAGCTTTCACCTAAATAACTACAGGTGGTGAGATAAGCTGCACAATATAATTGACCTTTCAGTATATTGTTGCACACACACCATCTATTTAGCAAATGCCCTTGTTATCAACAGCAGCCTTTTAAACTCACCTGAGCTAACAGGTATGTGCGCTGGTTACTCTGCTGCGCTTAAAATTTCTTTTTTGGTTTGCTACAATGCCTTTTCTGAAACGTTGTCTCCTTCTGCTGGAACACTGACTTCTTTCATTTAATGCCTGCAGACAACAAAAGAGAACCCAACCCAAAAAGTTTGGTTGATTAGTCTGTGGCATTCTGTTAAACTGTTGCTTATGGCGGTCTCTGTGAGCTTCTCAGCGACATTCAGCCAGCCAGGTATCCTGCCTGCAGTAGATGGAATGTGGCAATGGAACGCTGGCTGCGCGTGTCATAATAGGCTCTGAGCCTTTATATACCTGTGCACAGCAGCAGCCACCTTCAGTCTGCTGCTGGACAGCCAGCAGCAGCAGCAGCAGGAGAGGTATGTAATCAGGAGCCCTCCTGCTAAAGGTAGACAGCTGCTCGTTCCACCCCACCCCCCGCCTTAATTGGTTCTCCTCCCTTCCAACGGTGTTGAGGCGGGTGGGAACAGCAGGGGGTGAAGGTGCTGTGTTTAAAGAGGTGGAGTTATGCAGATCTAAAACGCGTGGATTGCAGCAGCAGCAAGCCGAAAAGTGCAGGCATGTAAGGGATCTAGAGGTTGACAACATGTCTTCTTAACGGGAGTCCAGGAGCTCATCTCCACAAATGGACTTTTCAGGATCCTTGGGTGGCTCCGTAGTTTGAAACCAATTCTGGTTATCGCTTCTCGGCCTTTTGGCTAAGATCAAGTGTAGTATCTGTTCTTATCAGTTTAATATCTGATACGTCCCCTATCTGGGGACCATATATTAAATGGATTTTTAGAACAGGGAGATGGAAAAAGAGCTTGCTCTGTCCACTCCACGCATTGACCTGGTATTGCAGTATCTCCAGGACTGGTGCACCCCTTCTTTAATGCAGTTTCTAAAATCAGAAAGAATTGAATTCAATGTTTTTTGTTCATTTTGCTTGTTTGTCGGATTTTGGGATGGACTCTTTGGCTTTGCTTTTCTTCTCCTCATTGGATTTTTCATGTTCAAAGTTGCAGAAGCCAGATTACAAGCTCATTTTGGTTCAACTTCAGCAACTGTGCATTGCATTGCCATGTAATGTGATGCAATGCTATCTTTCTAGCTCTCCCTTTTTACTTCCTTTTGGATAAACAGACATATTAGGCAAGCATTTTGGAGCTTTCACCTAAATAACTACAGGTGGTGAGATAAGCTGCACAATATAATTGACCTTTCAGTATATTGTTGCACACACACCATCTATTTAGCAAATGCCCTTGTTATCAACAGCAGCCTTTTAAACTCACCTGAGCTAACAGGTATGTGCGCTGGTTACTCTGCTGCGCTTAAAATTTCTTTTTTGGTTTGCTACAATGCCTTTTCTGAAACGTTGTCTCCTTCTGCTGGAACACTGACTTCTTTCATTTAATGCCTGCAGACTATAAAAGAGAACCCAACCCAAAAAGTTTGGTTGATTAGTCTGTGGCATTCTGTTAAACTGTTGCTTATGGCGGTCTCTGTGAGCTTCTCAGCGACATTCAGCCAGCCAGGTATCCTGCCTGCAGTAGATGGAATGTGGCAATGGAACGCTGGCTGCGCGTGTCATAATAGGCTCTGAGCCTTTATATACCTGTGCACAGCAGCAGCCACATTCAGTCTGCTGCTGGACAGCCAGCAGCAGCAGCAGCAGGAGAGGTATGTAATCAGGAGCCCTCCTGCTAAGGGTAGACAGCTGCTCGTTCCACCCCACCCCCCGCCTTAATTGGTTCTCCTCCCTTCTAACGGTGTTGAGGCGGGTGGGAACAGCAGGGGGTGAAGGTGCTGTGTTTAAAGAGGTGGAGTTATGCAGATCTAAAACGCGTGGATTGCAGCAGCAGCAAGCCGAAAAGTGCAGGCATGTAAGGGATCTAGAGGTTGACAACATGTCTTCTTAACGGGAGTCCAGGAGCTCATCTCCACAAATGGACTTTTCAGGATCCTTGGGTGGCTCCGTAGTTTGAAACCAATTCTGGTTATCGCTTCTCGGCCTTTTGGCTAAGATCAAGTGTAGTATCTGTTCTTATCAGTTTAATATCTGATACGTCCCCTATCTGGGGACCATATATTAAATGGATTTTTAGAACAGGGAGATGGAAAAAGAGCTTGCTCTGTCCACTCCACGCATTGACCTGGTATTGCAGTATCTCCAGGACCGGTGCACCCCTTCTTTAATGCAGTTTCTAAAATCAGAAAGAATTGAATTCAATGTTTTTTGTTCATTTTGCTTGTTTGTCGGATTTTGGGATGGACTCTTTGGCTTTGCTTTTCTTCTCCTCATTGGATTTTTCATGTTCAAAGTTGCAGAAGCCAGATTACAAGCTCATTTTGGTTCAACTTCAGCAACTGTGCATTGCATTGCCATGTAATGTGATGCAATGCTATCTTTCTAGCTCTCCCTTTTTACTTCCTTTTGGATAAACAGACATATTAGGCAAGCATTTTGGAGCTTTCACCTAAATAACTACAGGTGGTGAGATAAGCTGCACAATATAATTGACCTTTCAGTATATTGTTGCACACACACCATCTATTTAGCAAATGCCCTTGTTATCAACAGCAGCCTTTTAAACTCACCTGAGCTAACAGGTATGTGCGCTGGTTACTCTGCTGCGCTTAAAATTTCTTTTTTGGTTTGCTACAATGCCTTTTCTGAAACGTTGTCTCCTTCTGCTGGAACACTGACTTCTTTCATTTAATGCCTGCAGACTACAAAAGAGAACCCAACCCAAAAAGTTTGGTTGATTAGTCTGTGGCATTCTGTTAAACTGTTGCTTATGGCGGTCTCTGTGAGCTTCTCAGCGACATTCAGCCAGCCAGGTATCCTGCCTGCAGTAGATGGAATGTGGCAATGGAACGCTGGCTGCGCGTGTCATAATAGGCTCTGAGCCTTTATATACCTGTGCACAGCAGCAGCCACCTTCAGTCTGCTGCTGGACAGCCAGCAGCAGCAGCAGCAGGAGAGGTATGTAATCAGGAGCCCTCCTGCTAAGGGTAGACAGCTGCTCGTTCCACCCCACCCCCCGCCTTAATTGGTTCTCCTCCCTTCCAACGGTGTTGAGGCAGGTGGGAACAGCAGGGGGTGAAGGTGCTGTGTTTAAAGAGGTGGAGTTATGCAGATCTAAAACGCGTGGATTGCAGCAGCAGCAAGCCGAAAAGTGCAGGCATGTAAGGGATCTAGAGGTTGACAACATGTCTTCTTAACAGGAGTCCAGGAGCTCATCTCCACAAATGGACTTTTCAGGATCCTTGGGTGGCTCCGTAGTTTGAAACCAATTCTGGTTATCGCTTCTCGGCCTTTTGGCTAAGATCAAGTGTAGTATCTGTTCTTATCAGTTTAATATCTGATACGTCCCCTATCTGGGGACCATATATTAAATGGATTTTTAGAACAGGGAGATGGAAAAAGAGCTTGCTCTGTCCACTCCACGCATTGACCTGGTATTGCAGTATCTCCAGGACCGGTGCACCCCTTCTTTAATGCAGTTTCTAAAATCAGAAAGAATTGAATTCAATGTTTTTTGTTCATTTTGCTTGTTTGTCGGATTTTAGGATGGACTCTTTGGCTTTGCTTTTCTTCTCCTCATTGGATTTTTCATGTTCAAAGTTGCAGAAGCCAGATTGCAAGCTCATTTTGGTTCAACTTCAGCAACTGTGCATTGCATTGCCATGTAATGTGATGCAATGCTATCTTTCTAGCTCTCCCTTTTTACTTCCTTTTGGATAAACAGACATATTAGGCAAGCATTTTGGAGCTTTCACCTAAATAACTACAGGTGGTGAGATAAGCTGCACAATATAATTGACCTTTCAGTATATTGTTGCACACACACCATCTATTTAGCAAATGCCCTTGTTATCAACAGCAGCCTTTTAAACTCACCTGAGCTAACAGGTATGTGCGCTGGTTACTCTGCTGTGCTTAAAATTTCTTTTTTGGTTTGCTACAATGCCTTTTCTGAAACGTTGTCTCCTTCTGCTGGAACACTGACTTCTTTCATTTAATGCCTGCAGACTATAAAAGAGAACCCAACCCAAAAAGTTTGGTTGATTAGTCTGTGGCATTCTGTTAAACTGTTGCTTATGGCGGTCTCTGTGAGCTTCTCAGCGACATTCAGCCAGCCAGGTATCCTGCCTGCAGTAGATGGAATGTGGCAATGGAACGCTGGCTGCGCGTGTCATAATAGGCTCTGAGCCTTTATATACCTGTGCACAGCAGCAGCCACCTTCAGTCTGCTGCTGGACAGCCAGCAGCAGCAGCAGCAGGAGAGGTATGTAATCAGGAGCCCTCCTGCTAAGGGTAGACAGCTGCTCGTTCCACCCCACCCCCCGCCTTAATTGGTTCTCCTCCCTTCCAACGGTGTTGAGGCGGGTGGGAACAGCAGGGGGTGAAGGTGCTGTGTTTAAAGAGGTGGAGTTATGCAGATCTAAAACGCGTGGATTGCAGCAGCAGCAAGCCGAAAAGTGCAGGCATGTAAGGGATCTAGAGGTTGACAACATGTCTTCTTAACGGGAGTCCAGGAGCTCATCTCCACAAATGGACTTTTCAGGATCCTTGGGTGGCTCCGTAGTTTGAAACCAATTCTGGTTATCGCTTCTCGGCCTTTTGGCTAAGATCAAGTGTAGTATCTGTTCTTATCAGTTTAATATCTGATACGTCCCCTATCTGGGGACCATATATTAAATGGATTTTTAGAACAGGGAGATGGAAAAAGAGCTTGCTCTGTCCACTCCACGCATTGACCTGGTATTGCAGTATCTCCAGGACCGGTGCACCCCTTCTTTAATGCAGTTTCTAAAATCAGAAAGAATTGAATTCAATGTTTTTTGTTCATTTTGCTTGTTTGTCGGATTTTGGGATGGACTCTTTGGCTTTGCTTTTCTTCTCCTCATTGGATTTTTCATGTTCAAAGTTGCAGAAGCCAGATTACAAGCTCATTTTGGTTCAACTTCAGCAACTGTGCATTGCATTGCCATGTAATGTGATGCAATGCTATCTTTCTAGCTCTCCCTTTTTACTTCCTTTTGGATAAACAGACATATTAGGCAAGCATTTTGGAGCTTTCACCTAAATAACTACAGGTGGTGAGATAAGCTGCACAATATAATTGACCTTTCAGTATATTGTTGCACACACACCATCTATTTAGCAAATGCCCTTGTTATCAACAGCAGCCTTTTAAACTCACCTGAGCTAACAGGTATGTGCGCTGGTTACTCTGCTGCGCTTAAAATTTCTTTTTTGGTTTGCTACAATGCCTTTTCTGAAACGTTGTCTCCTTCTGCTGGAACACTGACTTCTTTCATTTAATGCCTGCAGACAACAAAAGAGAACCCAACCCAAAAAGTTTGGTTGATTAGTCTGTGGCATTCTGTTAAACTGTTGCTTATGGCGGTCTCTGTGAGCTTCTCAGCGACATTCAGCCAGCCAGGTATCCTGCCTGCAGTAGATGGAATGTGGCAATGGAACGCTGGCTGCGCGTGTCATAATAGGCTCTGAGCCTTTATATACCTGTGCACAGCAGCAGCCACCTTCAGTCTGCTGCTGCACAGCCAGCAGCAGCAGCAGCAGGAGAGGTATGTAATCAGGAGCCCTCCTGCTAAAGGTAGACAGCTGCTCGTTCCACCCCACCCCCCGCCTTAATTGGTTCTCCTCCCTTCCAACGGTGTTGAGGCGGGTGGGAACAGCAGGGGGTGAAGGTGCTGTGTTTAAAGAGGTGGAGTTATGCAGATCTAAAACGCGTGGATTGCAGCAGCAGCAAGCCGAAAAGTGCAGGCATGTAAGGGATCTAGAGGTTGACAACATGTCTTCTTAACGGGAGTCCAGGAGCTCATCTCCACAAATGGACTTTTCAGGATCCTTGGGTGGCTCCGTAGTTTGAAACCAATTCTGGTTATCGCTTCTCGGCCTTTTGGCTAAGATCAAGTGTAGTATCTGTTCTTATCAGTTTAATATCTGATACGTCCCCTATCTGGGGACCATATATTAAATGGATTTTTAGAACAGGGAGATGGAAAAAGAGCTTGCTCTGTCCACTCCACGCATTGACCTGGTATTGCAGTATCTCCAGGACTGGTGCACCCCTTCTTTAATGCAGTTTCTAAAATCAGAAAGAATTGAATTCAATGTTTTTTGTTCATTTTGCTTGTTTGTCGGATTTTGGGATGGACTCTTTGGCTTTGCTTTTCTTCTCCTCATTGGATTTTTCATGTTCAAAGTTGCAGAAGCCAGATTACAAGCTCATTTTGGTTCAACTTCAGCAACTGTGCATTGCATTGCCATGTAATGTGATGCAATGCTATCTTTCTAGCTCTCCCTTTTTACTTCCTTTTGGATAAACAGACATATTAGGCAAGCATTTTGGAGCTTTCACCTAAATAACTACAGGTGGTGAGATAAGCTGCACAATATAATTGACCTTTCAGTATATTGTTGCACACACACCATCTATTTAGCAAATGCCCTTGTTATCAACAGCAGCCTTTTAAACTCACCTGAGCTAACAGGTATGTGCGCTGGTTACTCTGCTGTGCTTAAAATTTCTTTTTTGGTTTGCTACAATGCCTTTTCTGAAACGTTGTCTCCTTCTGCTGGAACACTGACTTCTTTCATTTAATGCCTGCAGACTATAAAAGAGAACCCAACCCAAAAAGTTTGGTTGATTAGTCTGTGGCATTCTGTTAAACTGTTGCTTATGGCGGTCTCTGTGAGCTTCTCAGCGACATTCAGCCAGCCAGGTATCCTGCCTGCAGTAGATGGAATGTGGCAATGGAACGCTGGCTGCGCGTGTCATAATAGGCTCTGAGCCTTTATATACCTGTGCACAGCAGCAGCCACCTTCAGTCTGCTGCTGGACAGCCAGCAGCAGCAGCAGCAGGAGAGGTATGTAATCAGGAGCCCTCCTGCTAAGGGTAGACAGCTGCTCGTTCCACCCCACCCCCCGCCTTAATTGGTTCTCCTCCCTTCCAACGGTGTTGAGGCGGGTGGGAACAGCAGGGGGTGAAGGTGCTGTGTTTAAAGAGGTGGAGTTATGCAGATCTAAAACGCGTGGATTGCAGCAGCAGCAAGCCGAAAAGTGCAGGCATGTAAGGGATCTAGAGGTTGACAACATGTCTTCTTAACGGGAGTCCAGGAGCTCATCTCCACAAATGGACTTTTCAGGATCCTTGGGTGGCTCCGTAGTTTGAAACCAATTCTGGTTATCGCTTCTCGGCCTTTTGGCTAAGATCAAGTGTAGTATCTGTTCTTATCAGTTTAATATCTGATACGTCCCCTATCTGGGGACCATATATTAAATGGATTTTTAGAACAGGGAGATGGAAAAAGAGCTTGCTCTGTCCACTCCACGCATTGACCTGGTATTGCAGTATCTCCAGGACCGGTGCACCCCTTCTTTAATGCAGTTTCTAAAATCAGAAAGAATTGAATTCAATGTTTTTTGTTCATTTTGCTTGTTTGTCGGATTTTGGGATGGACTCTTTGGCTTTGCTTTTCTTCTCCTCATTGGATTTTTCATGTTCAAAGTTGCAGAAGCCAGATTACAAGCTCATTTTGGTTCAACTTCAGCAACTGTGCATTGCATTGCCATGTAATGTGATGCAATGCTATCTTTCTAGCTCTCCCTTTTTACTTCCTTTTGGATAAACAGACATATTAGGCAAGCATTTTGGAGCTTTCACCTAAATAACTACAGGTGGTGAGATAAGCTGCACAATATAATTGACCTTTCAGTATATTGTTGCACACACACCATCTATTTAGCAAATGCCCTTGTTATCAACAGCAGCCTTTTAAACTCACCTGAGCTAACAGGTATGTGCGCTGGTTACTCTGCTGCGCTTAAAATTTCTTTTTTGGTTTGCTACAATGCCTTTTCTGAAACGTTGTCTCCTTCTGCTGGAACACTGACTTCTTTCATTTAATGCCTGCAGACAACAAAAGAGAACCCAACCCAAAAAGTTTGGTTGATTAGTCTGTGGCATTCTGTTAAACTGTTGCTTATGGCGGTCTCTGTGAGCTTCTCAGCGACATTCAGCCAGCCAGGTATCCTGCCTGCAGTAGATGGAATGTGGCAATGGAACGCTGGCTGCGCGTGTCATAATAGGCTCTGAGCCTTTATATACCTGTGCACAGCAGCAGCCACCTTCAGTCTGCTGCTGCACAGCCAGCAGCAGCAGCAGCAGGAGAGGTATGTAATCAGGAGCCCTCCTGCTAAAGGTAGACAGCTGCTCGTTCCACCCCACCCCCCGCCTTAATTGGTTCTCCTCCCTTCCAACGGTGTTGAGGCGGGTGGGAACAGCAGGGGGTGAAGGTGCTGTGTTTAAAGAGGTGGAGTTATGCAGATCTAAAACGCGTGGATTGCAGCAGCAGCAAGCCGAAAAGTGCAGGCATGTAAGGGATCTAGAGGTTGACAACATGTCTTCTTAACGGGAGTCCAGGAGCTCATCTCCACAAATGGACTTTTCAGGATCCTTGGGTGGCTCCGTAGTTTGAAACCAATTCTGGTTATCGCTTCTCGGCCTTTTGGCTAAGATCAAGTGTAGTATCTGTTCTTATCAGTTTAATATCTGATACGTCCCCTATCTGGGGACCATATATTAAATGGATTTTTAGAACAGGGAGATGGAAAAAGAGCTTGCTCTGTCCACTCCACGCATTGACCTGGTATTGCAGTATCTCCAGGACTGGTGCACCCCTTCTTTAATGCAGTTTCTAAAATCAGAAAGAATTGAATTCAATGTTTTTTGTTCATTTTGCTTGTTTGTCGGATTTTGGGATGGACTCTTTGGCTTTGCTTTTCTTCTCCTCATTGGATTTTTCATGTTCAAAGTTGCAGAAGCCAGATTACAAGCTCATTTTGGTTCAACTTCAGCAACTGTGCATTGCATTGCCATGTAATGTGATGCAATGCTATCTTTCTAGCTCTCCCTTTTTACTTCCTTTTGGATAAACAGACATATTAGGCAAGCATTTTGGAGCTTTCACCTAAATAACTACAGGTGGTGAGATAAGCTGCACAATATAATTGACCTTTCAGAACATTGTTGCACACACACCATCTATTTAGCAAATGCCCTTGTTATCAACAGCAGCCTTTTAAACTCACCTGAGCTAACAGGTATGTGCGCTGGTTACTCTGCTGCGCTTAAAATTTCTTTTTTGGTTTGCTACAATGCCTTTTCTGAAACGTTGTCTCCTTCTGCTGGAACACTGACTTCTTTCATTTAATGCCTGCAGACTATAAAAGAGAACCCAACCCAAAAAGTTTGGTTGATTAGTCTGTGGCATTCTGTTAAACTGTTGCTTATGGCGGTCTCTGTGAGCTTCTCAGCGACATTCAGCCAGCCAGGTATCCTGCCTGCAGTAGATGGAATGTGGCAATGGAACGCTGGCTGCGCGTGTCATAATAGGCTCTGAGCCTTTATATACCTGTGCACAGCAGCAGCCACCTTCAGTCTGCTGCTGGACAGCCAGCAGCAGCAGCAGCAGGAGAGGTATGTAATCAGGAGCCCTCCTGCTAAGGGTAGACAGCTGCTCGTTCCACCCCACCCCCCGCCTTAATTGGTTCTCCTCCCTTCTAACGGTGTTGAGGCGGGTGGGAACAGCAGGGGGTGAAGGTGCTGTGTTTAAAGAGGTGGAGTTATGCAGATCTAAAACGCGTGGATTGCAGCAGCAGCAAGCCGAAAAGTGCAGGCATGTAAGGGATCTAGAGGTTGACAACATGTCTTCTTAACGGGAGTCCAGGAGCTCATCTCCACAAATGGACTTTTCAGGATCCTTGGGTGGCTCCGTAGTTTGAAACCAATTCTGGTTATCGCTTCTCGGCCTTTTGGCTAAGATCAAGTGTAGTATCTGTTCTTATCAGTTTAATATCTGATACGTCCCCTATCTGGGGACCATATATTAAATGGATTTTTAGAACAGGGAGATGGAAAAAGAGCTTGCTCTGTCCACTCCACGCATTGACCTGGTATTGCAGTATCTCCAGGACCGGTGCACCCCTTCTTTAATGCAGTTTCTAAAATCAGAAAGAATTGAATTCAATGTTTTTTGTTCATTTTGCTTGTTTGTCGGATTTTGGGATGGACTCTTTGGCTTTGCTTTTCTTCTCCTCATTGGATTTTTCATGTTCAAAGTTGCAGAAGCCAGATTACAAGCTCATTTTGGTTCAACTTCAGCAACTGTGCATTGCATTGCCATGTAATGTGATGCAATGCTATCTTTCTAGTTCTCCCTTTTTACTTCCTTTTGGATAAACAGACATATTAGGCAAGCATTTTGGAGCTTTCACCTAAATAACTACAGGTGGTGAGATAAGCTGCACAATATAATTGACCTTTCAGTATATTGTTGCACACACACCATCTATTTAGCAAATGCCCTTGTTATCAACAGCAGCCTTTTAAACTCACCTGAGCTAACAGGTATGTGCGCTGGTTACTCTGCTGCGCTTAAAATTTCTTTTTTGGTTTGCTACAATGCCTTTTCTAAAACGTTGTCTCCTTCTGCTGGAACACTGACTTCTTTCATTTAATGCCTGCAGACTACAAAAGAGAACCCAACCCAAAAAGTTTGGTTGATTAGTCTGTGGCATTCTGTTAAACTGTTGCTTATGGCGGTCTCTGTGAGCTTCTCAGCGACATTCAGCCAGCCAGGTATCCTGCCTGCAGTAGATGGAATGTGGCAATGGAACGCTGGCTGCGCGTGTCATAATAGGCTCTGAGCCTTTATATACCTGTGCACAGCAGCAGCCACCTTCAGTCTGCTGCTGGACAGCCAGCAGCAGCAGCAGCAGGAGAGGTATGTAATCAGGAGCCCTCCTGCTAAGGGTAGACAGCTGCTCGTTCCACCCCACCCCCCGCCTTAATTGGTTCTCCTCCCTTCCAACGGTGTTGAGGCGGGTGGGAACAGCAGGGGGTGAAGGTGCTGTGTTTAAAGAGGTGGAGTTATGCAGATCTAAAACGCGTGGATTGCAGCAGCAGCAAGCCGAAAAGTGCAGGCATGTAAGGGATCTAGAGGTTGACAACATGTCTTCTTAACAGGAGTCCAGGAGCTCATCTCCACAAATGGACTTTTCAGGATCCTTGGGTGGCTCCGTAGTTTGAAACCAATTCTGGTTATCGCTTCTCGGCCTTTTGGCTAAGATCAAGTGTAGTATCTGTTCTTATCAGTTTAATATCTGATACGTCCCCTATCTGGGGACCATATATTAAATGGATTTTTAGAACAGGGAGATGGAAAAAGAGCTTGCTCTGTCCACTCCACGCATTGACCTGGTATTGCAGTATCTCCAGGACCGGTGCACCCCTTCTTTAATGCAGTTTCTAAAATCAGAAAGAATTGAATTCAATGTTTTTTGTTCATTTTGCTTGTTTGTCGGATTTTAGGATGGACTCTTTGGCTTTGCTTTTCTTCTCCTCATTGGATTTTTCATGTTCAAAGTTGCAGAAGCCAGATTACAAGCTCATTTTGGTTCAACTTCAGCAACTGTGCATTGCATTGCCATGTAATGTGATGCAATGCTATCTTTCTAGCTCTCCCTTTTTACTTCCTTTTGGATAAACAGACATATTAGGCAAGCATTTTGGAGCTTTCACCTAAATAACTACAGGTGGTGAGATAAGCTGCACAATATAATTGACCTTTCAGTATATTGTTGCACACACACCATCTATTTAGCAAATGCCCTTGTTATCAACAGCAGCCTTTTAAACTCACCTGAGCTAACAGGTATGTGCGCTGGTTACTCTGCTGTGCTTAAAATTTCTTTTTTGGTTTGCTACAATGCCTTTTCTGAAACGTTGTCTCCTTCTGCTGGAACACTGACTTCTTTCATTTAATGCCTGCAGACTATAAAAGAGAACCCAACCCAAAAAGTTTGGTTGATTAGTCTGTGGCATTCTGTTAAACTGTTGCTTATGGCGGTCTCTGTGAGCTTCTCAGCGACATTCAGCCAGCCAGGTATCCTGCCTGCAGTAGATGGAATGTGGCAATGGAACGCTGGCTGCGCGTGTCATAATAGGCTCTGAGCCTTTATATACCTGTGCACAGCAGCAGCCACCTTCAGTCTGCTGCTGGACAGCCAGCAGCAGCAGCAGCAGGAGAGGTATGTAATCAGGAGCCCTCCTGCTAAGGGTAGACAGCTGCTCGTTCCACCCCACCCCCCGCCTTAATTGGTTCTCCTCCCTTCCAACGGTGTTGAGGCGGGTGGGAAGAGCAGGGGGTGAAGGTGCTGTGTTTAAAGAGGTGGAGTTATGCAGATCTAAAACGCGTGGATTGCAGCAGCAGCAAGCCGAAAAGTGCAGGCATGTAAGGGATCTAGAGGTTGACAACATGTCTTCTTAACGGGAGTCCAGGAGCTCATCTCCACAAATGGACTTTTCAGGATCCTTGGGTGGCTCCGTAGTTTGAAACCAATTCTGGTTATCGCTTCTCGGCCTTTTGGCTAAGATCAAGTGTAGTATCTGTTCTTTTAAGAACACAAGAGCTACGATCTACACTTGACGAGAGCGATCGAACTCGGAAGGAGAAGAGCTTCGGATCCCAGCTGACATCGGAGAACGAAGGCGGATATCGGTGGGAGGAAGAAGCTCTAAAGAATCCAGAAGAAGACGAAGACTCGGAGAAGAATCGGGCTGTCCTGTGGAATCTTCGAGGAAGAAAATCATCGAGACAAAGACCTTTCGGGGAATTTGTCCAGAACACGACGGGAGAAGAATCTGCATAGCTCCACCCATTCCGGGAAGAGTTCCAGATCCAGCTCCAAGAAGTAACTGCAGGAGGAAAGCCATGGCAAGCGCTGCGAGGAAGGCCGAAAAGAAGAGCCTGGAGCTGGGGACAGCCAGGAGGGCCCAGCCAGGAGCCGATTCTGACCCCAAGGACTCTGCCTCCACGACGGGCCAGCAGAAGGGACCCCAGAAGCCCCGCCACGAAGCTCCAGCCCTGGAGCCATGGATGCGGCAGACGGTGGCCCTGAAGCTGAAGGAAGTGGATGGGAGGGTGCCGGACATGTCCTCGGACGTGTTCTGCCAGAAGATGCTGCTGGATCGAGGCTTCTCCAGGTCGGACACCCTCAGCATCCAGACCTTCTTGACGGGGATCTTCTTCGTCACCTTCGCCACTGTGAACACCTGCAGGAGGTTCTGGGAAATGGTAAGCGCAAAAGGACCGGATAATTCTTTCTCTGCCTTTACAGGTAGCTGCCCTATCCAGAGGGATGAAAGGAGGATCACGGTCTCCATGCGCAACCCGCACACCCCAGGCCAAGACATCTGTACCTTCCTGAGACGCTTCTGTTTGGTTGTGAAGGAACCCTCTCACATCCTGAATGGACTCGGCTTCTGGACAGGTAAGTGGTCAGTGACCGTTAGACTTCACAGGGACCTGGCGTACTCAGACGGACTTCGGCACCTGCCCCCGACATTCTCCCTGGGCAACTCCTACGGCCTCATCTATTACCCGGACATGCCGCGGAACTGCAGGAGATGCGGCAAGAACGGCCACGAGATGAAGGACTGCAAGGAGGATGCCTGCAGGATTTGTCGAGTGACGGGACACAGCTCGAAGGACTGCCCGAAGAAGACGTCCTGCAACCTGTGTGGGCTGGCGGCTCATCTGTACAAGGATTGCCCCAGGCGTGAGAGATCCTGGGCATCGGTGGTTGCGACGACCCCAGCTACGGAGGACAAGGCCCCGACGACCAGGCCTGTGAAGGTCAAGGACGCGACGACCAAGGCCCCAGCGGCCAAGGCCGAGACGACCAAGGCCAAAGCGGTCAAGGAGTCGGTGGCCAAAGCCCCAGCGACGGTCCCAGCAGCTCCGAAGCAGAAGAAAAAGTCAAAGGAGGGTAAGAGTTCTGTCACCCCTCTCTCGATCCCTCCCCCTGCCACCCCCGTCCAATCCCCCCCCACCCCGGCCACCCCTGCTGAGGATTCCACTTCCTCTTCCTCCTTCCCCTACTCCTCAGCAGGTGTCCTTTCCCCTGCCCCGGCAGCCACTCTCCCTCCCCAGACCATGGTAGCGGTGGAATTAACCTTTCCTCCACCCGCCGCTATCTATTCCGAGGAGGATTTTCCCCTTCTTGTCTCCCCAGTTCCAACCCGGGGAAAGAGGAAGGTGGAGGACAGCCCTGCTACTGAATCCTCCAAAAAGAAGATTCTGGATTTCGTAGGCGAAAAGGAGGATACCCTCCCTGAGCCAGAAGAGATGGAGCACATGGTTGAGACCCTGGTGGCCAAGCCAGAAGAGGAGGAACTGGTGGTCGCCGAGATCGAGGCCGCGCTGCTTGACCAGATGGAGGAAGAGGGCCTGCTGGTGATCCCGTCACCAGCAGTCAACACCGACGAGGGACCACCCGACCGGAGTGGTAACTAAGGTGTATTGCCTGCGCTAACTTTTTCTTTTTTCCCTACATGATGGCTAATATTAACTTATTTTCCATTAATGTCAGGAGCATCAAGGACAAGTTCAGATGTCAGACTATTTATGCCTTCCTTACTTCCCAGTTGTGTGATGTTTATATGTTGCAGGAATGTTCCCTTCCCTCCTCTAGGTCCTTCAAACATCTGGCCAGGGAGTGGTCCCACGGTCCATCCTACTGGTCCGGTGGGGGTGACTGCAAGTCTGCGGGGGTCGCAATTCTGATCAGGGGGGGCGCATTCACGCTTGAGTCCGTCCAGGAGCTCATCTGCGGCAGGGCTCTTGTTGTAGATGGCAACTGGGCGGGAGAACCTGTCAGGTTCATCAACGTGTATGCGTCCCCACTGAAGAATGAGCGTTTGGAGCTTTTCCAGACCCTGCGGCTTCAGCTTGCCACCACCAGGACCTTAGTGATGGCCGGGGATTTCAACTGCCCCATCGAGGAGGACGGTCGTAGTTCTGGCACATCTGCCAAGTTGGACATCACGTCCAAGCTGCTCATCGAGATGGTAACCGAGGCCTCTCTTCAGGACGTGGTGGGCTCCATGGGGAGAGGCTCCACGAACTATTCGTGGAGCCGACCCGATGGCTCACTCCGCTCCAGGATTGACTTTGTGTTCACCTCTCGGGCAGTCAGGCAGAGTAGGCACTCGATGGTCTCCTGCTTCTTCTCCGACCACAGAGCCATTCACTTACAAGGTGTCCTCGGCGACGGTTTTCCGTCCGGCCCCGGCTCCTGGAAGCTGAATTGTGCTCTGCTGGCTCAGGATGAAGTCGTGGAGGAGCTGAGAGCAGCCTACGCAATGTGGCAGTCCTACAAGGGTAGCTTCCAAACAGTCTCTGATTGGTGGGAATATGTTAAACTTGAGTTTCGCTGTTTCTTTCAGGCCAAGGGTCGACAACAGGCGTGTGAGAAGAGGAGGGACTTCAGAGGGCTGCAGCGCGAGCTGCGGTCGCTGCAGGACCTTCTTCACTGCGGCTGGGACGTGAGGGAGGAGCTGGAGGAGACCAAGAAGAGCCTGAAAAGGCACTTTGAGGAGGAGTCCAAGCGAATCATCTTCCGTTCCAAAGTGGAGAATCTGGAGAAGGGTGAGAAATGTAACTCATTCTTTTTCAGGAAACTTCATGCCGGTCACACGCCCCTGAACGAGCTGCGAGACGAGAGCGGAAACATGAGACGTGGGAAGGAGGACGTGATGAGGGTCGTCAGCGACTTCTACAGCGAACTCTACTCCCACAAGACTACCGACCCCGACGCTGCTGATAAGTTCCTGTCAGGTATCACTAACCATCTTGATCCTGCAGGCACGGCAGCCTTGGACAAACCTCTGATGGTGGGCGAATTGCTCTCTGCCGCTAAATCCTTTAGGACCGGCAGGACCCCGGGCAGTGATGGTCTTCCAGCGGAGCTCTATGTAGCGCTGGGAGACCTCATCTGTCCGGACCTGTTGGACCTGTACGAGGAGATGGTGGTGGAGGGTAGAATGCCTCCATCTTTGAGGGAAGGAATGGTCACGATCCTGTACAAGCGGAAGGGAGAGAGGTGCGACCTGAGGAATTGGCGTCCCATCACTCTGCTCAACGTGGACTACAAGATCCTGGCCAAGACGATGGCGACACGACTTAAGACGGTCATCGGACGGATCATCCACCCGGACCAGACCTGCGGCATCCCTGGACGTCGCATCGCAGACAGCCTCGCTCTCGTGCGGGACACGGTCGAGTACATCAAGGTCCGCCGCGCACACGCGGCCCTGGTCTCCTTGGATCAGGAGAAGGCCTTCGACCGGGTTTCCCACGAGTTCATGGGCCGAGCTCTGCACCGGTTAGGTTTGGGTAACATGTTTTGTTCGTATGTCCGTCTGATGTATTTTGATATCCACAGCTCGGTGTTGGTGAACGGCTGGAAGACTGACCCCTTCCCTGTCCTCTCTGGGGTCAGACAAGGCTGCCCTCTATCACCTCTTCTTTTTGTTTGTGTTATAGAACTCTTCGCAGAGGCTATCCGGCAGAATGGAGAGATCAGAGGGATCACCGCACCGGGTCCGGGACGACACGAGGTCAAGTGCTCGCTCTACATGGACGACGTCACCGTCTTCTGCGCTGATCGTGGTTCAGTCGACGCCCTCGTCCAGACGTGTGAGAGGTTCGGCCGGGCTTCAGGGGCCAAAGTCAACTGCAGGAAGTCGGAAGCCATGCTCTTCGGGGATTGGCAGCCGGCCTCCTCCGCCCCCTTCCCCTTCAACATTCAACCGGATTTCCTCAAGGTGCTGGGAGTCTGGTTCGGGAAGGAAGGAGCGGCCCTCAAGTCCTGGCAAGAACGCTTGGCCAAGGTGAAGCAACGGATCGGACTCTGGAGCCTCAGACACCTCACTTGTGAGGGTAAGGCACTCGTCCTTCGTAATGAGGTCCTGCCCGTCTTGCAGTACACGGCGCAGGCCTGGCCCCCACACGTCACTGTGTGCAGGGCCATTACCAGGACAGTGTTTCACTTTGTCTGGGGATCCAAGATGGACAGAGTCAGGCGGGCCGTCATGTACAAGGAGCCTCGCAAGGGTGGGAAGGGCGTTCCAGATATCCCCACCCTCCTGCGATCCTCTTTTGTGTGTGATTGTGTCCGCCGGACTTTGCAAGTCAAGAATGGCTCCGCGGGCAGGTCCATGTCTCGCTTCTTCCTGCTTCCTCTTTGGAGGCGACTCGGCTGGTACAAGTGGGACAGCTCCTTCCCCTACAACTGGACGACGCCATGGTTCTACGGAGACGTCGTTCGATTTGTGGGGGAGCATCAACTGGAGGGACTCAAGCCCGACTTGTGGAAGCCCAAAACTATCCACAAGCTAATCAGAGCCAAGGATGACGTGGAGAACATCACAGGACTTCACCAGGACACGCTGGAGACTGTGTGGACAAATGTGTCGTCTGACAGGCTGACCAACGGGCACAAGGACTTGTCGTGGATGGCGATTCAGGGCGGACTGCCCGTCCGGTCATTCATGCATGCCCGGAACCTGTGCAAGACCCGGTACTGCCCAAGGTGCCCCTTCGTGGAGGAAACATCTTTGCACACTTTTTGGGACTGCGGATTTGCACAGCGCCTATTGACTGCACTTGAGGACGACCTGAGGAACTCTGTCCCCAGGGCGAGCCTATCGCACCATTCTGTGCTTTACGGACTCTTCCCTGGGGTTCATACCGTCGGAGCCATCCAGGAGGCTTGGCGCCTTATGAACTGCTTCAAGGATGCCGTTTGGGTCGCCAGGAACCGGCTCATCTTGAGGAGGGAGAGGATGTCCATCCAGGACTGCCGCAGGCTGATCCACAGCCTGCTCAGAGACTATTCCATCATGGACGGTCCGGAGGACGAGGACGAGGACTAAACCCCTCCTCCCCCTCTCCCCTTATGTGTCTTGTCTTTCAATAAAGCTTCGGGCCTGTGATTTTCCCCTCCCCATCCCCTTTTTCCCAATCCCCATCCCTTATCACGGTTCGTCGTACTGTATTGATTGACATGCTTTTTCTTTCAGATTGAGTGTTTTGTGTAGCATAGGGGTGTGATGTGTCTAGTTTGTGCGTCGTATCCTCATGCTATGTAAATATGATGTAGAATTCTGTGTGTACTGGGCTGCGGCACTGTACACTGTCTGTTAACTTATTTTTTGTGCTAATAAAAGATATATTCAATCAAAAAAATCTGTTCTTATCAGTTTAATATCTGATACGTCCCCTATCTGGGGACCATATATTAAATGGATTTTTAGAACAGGGAGATGGAAAAAGAGCTTGCTCTGTCCACTCCACGCATTGACCTGGTATTGCAGTATCTCCAGGACCGGTGCACCCCTTCTTTAATGCAGTTTCTAAAATCAGAAAGAATTGAATTCAATGTTTTTTGTTCATTTTGCTTGTTTGTCGGATTTTGGGATGGACTCTTTGGCTTTGCTTTTCTTCTCCTCATTGGATTTTTCATGTTCAAAGTTGCAGAAGCCAGATTACAAGCTCATTTTGGTTCAACTTCAGCAACTGTGCATTGCATTGCCATGTAATGTGATGCAATGCTATCTTTCTAGCTCTCCCTTTTTACTTCCTTTTGGATAAACAGACATATTAGGCAAGCATTTTGGAGCTTTCACCTAAATAACTACAGGTGGTGAGATAAGCTGCACAATATAATTGACCTTTCAGTATATTGTTGCACACACACCATCTATTTAGCAAATGCCCTTGTTATCAACAGCAGCCTTTTAAACTCACCTGAGCTAACAGGTATGTGCGCTGGTTACTCTGCTGCGCTTAAAATTTCTTTTTTGGTTTGCTACAATGCCTTTTCTGAAACGTTGTCTCCTTCTGCTGGAACACTGACTTCTTTCATTTAATGCCTGCAGACTACAAAAGAGAACCCAACCCAAAAAGTTTGGTTGATTAGTCTGTGGCATTCTGTTAAACTGTTGCTTATGGCGGTCTCTGTGAGCTTCTCAGCGACATTCAGCCAGCCAGGTATCCTGCCTGCAGTAGATGGAATGTGGCAATGGAACGCTGGCTGCGCGTGTCATAATAGGCTCTGAGCCTTTATATACCTGTGCACAGCAGCAGCCACCTTCAGTCTGCTGCTGGACAGCCAGCAGCAGCAGCAGCAGGAGAGGTATGTAATCAGGAGCCCTCCTGCTAAGGGTAGACAGCTGCTCGTTCCACCCCACCCCCCGCCTTAATTGGTTCTCCTCCCTTCCAACGGTGTTGAGGCGGGTGGGAACAGCAGGGGGTGAAGGTGCTGTGTTTAAAGAGGTGGAGTTATGCAGATCTAAAACGCGTGGATTGCAGCAGCAGCAAGCCGAAAAGTGCAGGCATGTAAGGGATCTAGAGGTTGACAACATGTCTTCTTAACGGGTGTCCAGGAGCTCATCTCCACAAATGGACTTTTCAGGATCCTTGGGTGGCTCCGTAGTTTGAAACCAATTCTGGTTATCGCTTCTCGGCCTTTTGGCTAAGATCAAGTGTAGTATCTGTTCTTATCAGTTTAATATCTGATACGTCCCCTATCTGGGGACCATATATTAAATGGATTTTTAGAACAGGGAGATGGAAAAAGAGCTTGCTCTGTCCACTCCACGCATTGACCTGGTATTGCAGTATCTCCAGGACCGGTGCACCCCTTCTTTAATGCAGTTTCTAAAATCAGAAAGAATTGAATTCAATGTTTGTTGTTCATTTTGCTTGTTTGTCGGATTTTGGGATGGACTCTTTGGCTTTGCTTTTCTTCTCCTCATTGGATTTTTCATGTTCAAAGTTGCAGAAGCCAGATTACAAGCTCATTTTGGTTCAACTTCAGCAACTGTGCATTGCATTGCCATGTAATGTGATGCAATGCTATCTTTCTAGCTCTCCCTTTTTACTTCCTTTTGGATAAACAGACATATTAGGCAAGCATTTTGGAGCTTTCACCTAAATAACTACAGGTGGTGAGATAAGCTGCACAATATAATTGACCTTTCAGTATATTGTTGCACACACACCATCTATTTAGCAAATGCCCTTGTTATCAACAGCAGCCTTTTAAACTCACCTGAGCTAACAGGTATGTGCGCTGGTTACTCTGCTGCGCTTAAAATTTCTTTTTTGGTTTGCTACAATGCCTTTTCTGAAACGTTGTCTCCTTCTGCTGGAACACTGACTTCTTTCATTTAATGCCTGCAGACTATAAAAGAGAACCCAACCCAAAAAGTTTGGTTGATTAGTCTGTGGCATTCTGTTAAACTGTTGCTTATGGCGGTCTCTGTGAGCTTCTCAGCGACATTCAGCCAGCCAGGTATCCTGCCTGCAGTAGATGGAATGTGGCAATGGAACGCTGGCTGCGCGTGTCATAATAGGCTCTGAGCCTTTATATACCTGTGCACAGCAGCAGCCACCTTCAGTCTGCTGCTGGACAGCCAGCAGCAGCAGCAGGAGAGGTATGTAATCAGGAGCCCTCCTGCTAAGGGTAGACAGCTGCTCGTTCCACCCCACCCCCCGCCTTAATTGGTTCTCCTCCCTTCCAACGGTGTTGAGGCGGGTGGGAACAGCAGGGGGTGAAGGTGCTGTGTTTAAAGAGGTGGAGTTATGCAGATCTAAAACGCGTGGATTGCAGCAGCAGCAAGCCGAAAAGTGCAGGCATGTAAGGGATCTAGAGGTTGACAACATGTCTTCTTAACGGGAGTCCAGGAGCTCATCTCCACAAATGGACTTTTCAGGATCCTTGGGTGGCTCCGTAGTTTGAAACCAATTCTGGTTATCGCTTCTCGGCCTTTTGGCTAAGATCAGGTGCAGTGATCTACCAGTTGCTGCCTTGGCCTTGGCTAGGAGGTGCCCAGGGTACCCGGCTCCTTGGCCTGGGGGGATCGCTTTGTCTAACGGCAGGGCTTCACCCTACTGCTGCTATTGGGGAGTCGGATTAGTCCCTGGGCAACGAGAGGCGATCATCGTGTCACCACACATAGCTGTGGGGGGCAGTTCTTTTGGAGGAAGAAGATGGAGTTGACGAGGAAGAGGAACTGTTTACGGTTCTATGTGAAGACGGAGTTGGAGGATTTTTCGTTGGAGGAGAATCAGATCTTGGATATTCTGTTCAAGTATGGGACGATCATTGAAGAGGACATTTTTTGTATGCAAGAAATCAAGTTTAAAAAGGTATTTGACGTAACACTGAAGTCTGAAGAAAAGTGTATTTGTCTTCTCAAGAATTGGGAAGGAAAAGAAATTGGAGTTAATGCTCTTTTTGCTGGAAGGCCGAAAAAGGTGGTTATCTGTATGGATGACCCCTTTGTAGAGATGGAGGAAGTGATGGAGTTTTTGAAGCCATGGAGTATTTTGGTAAAATTCCAGAAGGACTACTTAAATAAAGTGGGAGTCTGGAATGGGAAGAGAAGTTTCCTAGTTTGGGAAAATGGACAAAATGAACTAAGTTTAGGAAGGATTGTTATAAATGGTAAATGTGGATTCAGTTATGTGGAAAATGGTAAAAGAAGAATTGATAATGGGGAACCTGGATTTTGTTATGAGGAAGGTGGGAAAAAAGAGGAGAAAGGGAAAAAGATATTTGAAGAATCGTTTGAAGATTGTAAAGAGAAAGAAGACAAAGATATACAAGTAGTTGAAAATAAGAAGGAGTTTGTGGGAGAGAAGCAGGAGTTCTCAGGAGTTGGGGACTCTATGTTTTGCAGACTGGAGAGAGTACCTAGAAGTAAAGACGTTAAGGAAAAAAGGAAGGTGGATGATAAGGGAAAAGAGAAAGTAATGCAGGATTGTGTTGATACCAGTGCTGAAGCTGAAGAAGATGAAAAGATTTTGCTGCAAGGTTTTGACTGGAAATTGTTGGACATGTCATGGAGGAAGAAGAAACGTGGAAGAAGAAAAATGTTGAGTTGATGTTTTTGTTGGAAGTTTTTTGTTGTTGATGTAAGGATATGTTATGTTATGTTTTATTTATTAATTATCATTAAATTTTCTTAAAAAAAACAAAAAGTTGAATTCGGATGATGAAGGCGTAGGCGACATTTTTTTGGTTATCCATGCAAATGGAATTTAATTTATGTCGCGTCTTCTGACGCATTCAATTAAAAAAAAAATCTGTTCTTATCAGTTTAATATCTGATACGTCCCCTATCTGGGGACCATATATTAAATGGATTTTTAGAACAGGGAGATGGAAAAAGAGCTTGCTCTGTCCACTCCACGCATTGACCTGGTATTGCAGTATCTCCAGGACCGGTGCACCCCTTCTTTAATGCAGTTTCTAAAATCAGAAAGAATTGAATTCAATGTTTTTTGTTCATTTTGCTTGTTTGTCGGATTTTGGGATGGACTCTTTGGCTTTGCTTTTCTTCTCCTCATTGGATTTTTCATGTTCAAAGTTGCAGAAGCCAGATTACAAGCTCATTTTGGTTCAACTTCAGCAACTGTGCATTGCATTGCCATGTAATGTGATGCAATGCTATCTTTCTAGCTCTCCCTTTTTACTTCCTTTTGGATAAACAGACATATTAGGCAAGCATTTTGGAGCTTTCACCTAAATAACTACAGGTGGTGAGATAAGCTGCACAATATAATTGACCTTTCAGTATATTGTTGCACACACACCATCTATTTAGCAAATGCCCTTGTTATCAACAGCAGCCTTTTAAACTCACCTGAGCTAACAGGTATGTGCGCTGGTTACTCTGCTGCGCTTAAAATTTCTTTTTTGGTTTGCTACAATGCCTTTTCTGAAACATTGTCTCCTTCTGCTGGAACACTGACTTCTTTCATTTAATGCCTGCAGACTATAAAAGAGAACCCAACCCAAAAAGTTTGGTTGATTAGTCTGTGGCATTCTGTTAAACTGTTGCTT
Source organism: Phyllobates terribilis (assembly GCF_046119375.1). Lineage (NCBI taxonomy): Eukaryota > Metazoa > Chordata > Amphibia > Anura > Dendrobatidae > Phyllobates > Phyllobates terribilis. Next base: position 654,368,718 of record NW_027362765.1, read on the forward strand.
ATGGCGGTCTCTGTGAGCTTCTCAGCGACATTCAGCCAGCCAGGTATCCTGCCTGCAGTAGATGGAATGTGGCAATGGAACGCTGGCTGCGCGTGTCATAATAGGCTCTGAGCCTTTATATACCTGTGCACAGCAGCAGCCACCTTCAGTCTGCTGCTGGACAGCCAGCAGCAGCAGCAGCAGGAGAGGTATGTAATCAGGAGCCCTCCTGCTAAGGGTAGACAGCTGCTCGTTCCACCCCACCCCCCGCCTTAATTGGTTCTCCTCCCTTCCAACGGTGTTGAGGCGGGTGGGAACAGCAGGGGGTGAAGGTGCTGTGTTTAAAGAGGTGGAGTTATGCAGATCTAAAACGCGTGGATTGCAGCAGCAGCAAGCCGAAAAGTGCAGGCATGTAAGGGATCTAGAGGTTGACAACATGTCTTCTTAACGGGAGTCCAGGAGCTCATCTCCACAAATGGACTTTTCAGGATCCTTGGGTGGCTCCGTAGTTTGAAACCAATTCTGGTTATCGCTTCTCGGCCTTTTGGCTAAGATCAAGTGTAGTATCTGTTCTTATCAGTTTAATATCTGATACGTCCCCTATCTGGGGACCATATATTAAATGGATTTTTAGAACAGGGAGATGGAAAAAGAGCTTGCTCTGTCCACTCCACGCATTGACCTGGTATTGCAGTATCTCCAGGACCGGTGCACCCCTTCTTTAATGCAGTTTCTAAAATCAGAAAGAATTGAATTCAATGTTTTTTGTTCATTTTGCTTGTTTGTCGGATTTTGGGATGGACTCTTTGGCTTTGCTTTTCTTCTCCTCATTGGATTTTTCATGTTCAAAGTTGCAGAAGCCAGATTACAAGCTCATTTTGGTTCAACTTCAGCAACTGTGCATTGCATTGCCATGTAATGTGATGCAATGCTATCTTTCTAGCTCTCCCTTTTTACTTCCTTTTGGATAAACAGACATATTAGGCAAGCATTTTGGAGCTTTAACCTAAATAACTACAGGTGGTGAGATAAGCTGCACAATATAATTGACCTTTCAGTATATTGTTGCACACACACCATCTATTTAGCAAATGCCCTTGTTATCAACAGCAGCCTTTTAAACTCACCTGAGCTAACAGGTATGTGCGCTGGTTACTCTGCTGCGCTTAAAATTTCTTTTTTGGTTTGCTACAATGCCTTTTCTGAAACGTTGTCTCCTTCTGCTGGAACACTGACTTCTTTCATTTAATGCCTGCAGACTATAAAAGAGAACCCAACCCAAAAAGTTTGGTTGATTAGTCTGTGGTATTCTGTTAAACTGTTGCTTATGGCGGTCTCTGTGAGCTTCTCAGCGACATTCAGCCAGCCAGGTATCCTGCCTGCAGTAGATGGAATGTGGCAATGGAACGCTGGCTGCGCGTGTCATAATAGGCTCTGAGCCTTTATATACCTGTGCACAGCAGCAGCCACCTTCAGTCTGCTGCTGGACAGCCAGCAGCAGCAGCAGCAGGAGAGGTATGTAATCAGGAGCCCTCCTGCTAAGGGTAGACAGCTGCTCGTTCCACCCCACCCCCCGCCTTAATTGGTTCTCCTCCCTTCCAACGGTGTTGAGGCGGGTGGGAACAGCAGGGGGTGAAGGTGCTGTGTTTAAAGAGGTGGAGTTATGCAGATCTAAAACGCGTGGATTGCAGCAGCAGCAAGCCGAAAAGTGCAAGCATGTAAGGGATCTAGAGGTTGACAACATGTCTTCTTAACGGGAGTCCAGGAGCTCATCTCCACAAATGGACTTTTCAGGATCCTTGGGTGGCTCCGTAGTTTGAAACCAATTCTGGTTATCGCTTCTCGGCCTTTTGGCTAAGATCAAGTGTAGTATCTGTTCTTATCAGTTTAATATCTGATACGTCCCCTATCTGGGGACCATATATTAAATGGATTTTTAGAACAGGGAGATGGAAAAAGAGCTTGCTCTGTTCACTCCACGCATTGACCTGGTATTGCAGTATCTCCAGGACCGGTGCACCCCTTCTTTAATGCAGTTTCTAAAATCAGAAAGAATTGAATTCAATGTTTTTTGTTCATTTTGCTTGTTTGTCGGATTTTGGGATGGACTCTTTGGCTTTGCTTTTCTTCTCCTCATTGGATTTTTCATGTTCAAAGTTGCAGAAGCCAGATTACAAGCTCATTTTGGTTCAACTTCAGCAACTGTGCATTGCATTGCCATGTAATGTGATGCAATGCTATCTTTCTAGCTCTCCCTTTTTACTTCCTTTTGGATAAACAGACATATTAGGCAAGCATTTTGGAGCTTTCACCTAAATAACTACAGGTGGTGAGATAAGCTGCACAATATAATTGACCTTTCAGTATATTGTTGCACACACACCATCTATTTAGCAAATGCCCTTGTTATCAACAGCAGCCTTTTAAACTCACCTGAGCTAACAGGTATGTGCGCTGGTTACTCTGCTGCGCTTAAAATTTCTTTTTTGGTTTGCTACAATGCCTTTTCTGAAACGTTGTCTCCTTCTGCTGGAACACTGACTTCTTTCATTTAATGCCTGCAGACTATAAAAGAGAACCCAACCCAAAAAGTTTGGTTGATTAGTCTGTGGCATTCTGTTAAACTGTTGCTTATGGCGGTCTCTGTGAGCTTCTCAGCGACATTCAGCCAGCCAGGTATCCTGCCTGCAGTAGATGGAATGTGGCAATGGAACGCTGGCTGCGCGTGTCATAATAGGCTCTGAGCCTTTATATACCTGTGCACAGCAGCAGCCACCTTCAGTCTGCTGCTGGACAGCCAGCAGCAGCAGCAGCAGGAGAGGTATGTAATCAGGAGCCCTCCTGCTAAGGGTAGACAGCTGCTCGTTCCACCCCACCCCCCGCCTTAATTGGTTCTCCTCCCTTCCAACGGTGTTGAGGCGGGTGGGAACAGCAGGGGGTGAAGGTGCTGTGTTTAAAGAGGTGGAGTTATGCAGATCTAAAACGCGTGGATTGCAGCAGCAGCAAGCCGAAAAGTGCAGGCATGTAAGGGATTTAGAGGTTGACAACATGTCTTCTTAACGGGAGTCCAGGAGCTCATCTCCACAAATGGACTTTTCAGGATCCTTGGGTGGCTCCGTAGTTTGAAACCAATTCTGGTTATCGCTTCTCGGCCTTTTGGCTAAGATCAAGTGTAGTATCTGTTCTTATCAGTTTAATATCTGATACGTCCCCTATCTGGGGACCATATATTAAATGGATTTTTAGAACAGGGAGATGGAAAAAGAGCTTGCTCTGTCCACTCCACGCATTGACCTGGTATTGCAGTATCTCCAGGACCGGTGCACCCCTTCTTTAATGCAGTTTCTAAAATCAGAAAGAATTGAATTCAATGTTTTTTGTTCATTTTGCTTGTTTGTCGGATTTTGGGATGGACTCTTTGGCTTTGCTTTTCTTCTTCTCATTGGATTTTTCATGTTCAAAGTTGCAGAAGCCAGATTACAAGCTCATTTTGGTTCAACTTCAGCAACTGTGCATTGCATTGCCATGTAATGTGATGCAATGCTATCTTTCTAGCTCTCCCTTTTTACTTCCTTTTGGATAAACAGACATATTAGGCAAGCATTTTGGAGCTTTCACCTAAATAACTACAGGTGGTGAGATAAGCTGCACAATATAATTGACCTTTCAGTATATTGTTGCACACACACCATCTATTTAGCAAATGCCCTTGTTATCAACAGCAGCCTTTTAAACTCACCTGAGCTAACAGGTATGTGCGCTGGTTACTCTGCTGCGCTTAAAATTTCTTTTTTGGTTTGCTACAATGCCTTTTCTGAAACGTTGTCTCCTTCTGCTGGAACACTGACTTCTTTCATTTAATGCCTGCAGACTATAAAAGAGAACCCAACCCAAAAAGTTTGGTTGATTAGTCTGTGGCATTCTGTTAAACTGTTGCTTATGGCGGTCTCTGTGAGCTTCTCAGCGACATTCAGCCAGCCAGGTATCCTGCCTGCAGTAGATGGAATGTGGCAATGGAACGCTGGCTGCGCGTGTCATAATAGGCTCTGAGCCTTTATATACCTGTGCACAGCAGCAGCCACCTTCAGTCTGCTGCTGGACAGCCAGCAGCAGCAGCAGCAGGAGAGGTATGTAATCAGGAGCCCTCCTGCTAAGGGTAGACAGCTGCTCGTTCCACCCCACCCCCCGCCTTAATTGGTTCTCCTCCCTTCCAACGGTGTTGAGGCGGGTGGGAACAGCAGGGGGTGAAGGTGCTGTGTTTAAAGAGGTGGAGTTATGCAGATCTAAAACGCGTGGATTGCAGCAGCAGCAAGCCGAAAAGTGCAGGCATGTAAGGGATCTAGAGGTTGACAACATGTCTTCTTAACGGGAGTCCAGGAGCTCATCTCCACAAATGGACTTTTCAGGATCCTTGGGTGGCTCCGTAGTTTGAAACCAATTCTGGTTATCGCTTCTCGGCCTTTTGGCTAAGACCAAGTGTCTTGTCTGGGGTCCTTGAGTGTTTTCCCTTGGCCTTCCGGCATCGCCATCTTGATGGCTTAAGCCGGTTGCTGCTTTAGGGGGAGAATGAGGAGGAACGAGAGAGTGATCATAATGGGCGTGAAGATACGCTATGCTGGGACCGATGACAATCGGGTTCGCAATGCATTCCGCATTGAAGTTGATGCTGCTGTCAGAGAGCGTTTCAATCTGTCGTATATGGTGCACGAGGTGATCTTCAAAATCCTGGAAGTGACAAGAGAAAACATTGTCTGCCTGCAGGAATCCCGGAAAGAAGGACGGTATGTCTTGGTGCTGCAATCTATGGCGGCTTGCCGGAACCTGTATAAGAAGTTGAGGGAGCAGGAGAAGAATCCAACCTTGCATGGTTTGACTTTTACAGTCTTGTACTCCAAAGGTGATGTTCCCCTAGTCATATTTATGTATAATCCCTTTGTGCACGAACATGACATTGCGACTTTTCTTAAGAGCCATTGTGACTTTGTGAGCAACAGTCACAAAATCATGAACGAGGAGAACTTATGGACTGGCAAATACAGATATTTTGTCAGATTTGGGGAAAGTTCTTCGGAGCCTGGAGGTGTTCATTACCCTCCCCAAAGTTTCTCTATCGGGAGAGATAGGGGTATTCTCTTCTTTCCTGAGGCCCCAGTTTTTTGCAGGAAATGTAAGAAGTACGGACACTTACAAGAGGTTTGTACTGCTGTGCCTGTTTGCTCCAAGTGCAACCAAAGTGGGCATGTTGCTAAGGACTGTACCAATCCAATTGTTTGCAATGCTTGTGGTATGGAGGGGCATGCCTTTAAGGATTGTACTCGTCGTGCGAATGAGGGCAAGGCAAGGGCATACTCTGAGGTGGTCTCGAACTCTCCGAGGCCTAAGAGTGTGGCACCTGAGGCCGCAGTTTCTTCCAGGGTGAAGGTAGTGGAACAGCGTGTGGAGACTGCTCCAGTGAGGGCGTCTGCTGACCTACTGGTGGAGCCCGGGAGAGTGGAAGAGGTTCTGGCAGCTGAGATGGACATTTCTTCCTATCAGGGGGGTTTCATTGACTCCTTTTGTGAAGAACGTGAGGGAGCCTTGGAAATCCCAGGGGACCCGGCTCTCAGTTGGAGCAGTGAAAGTATGGATGAAGAGGGAGCTGGAGGTCAAGGAGACTTCACTGAGACTGGGGTGAGGTCTTCTGAGGAACCGGACCGCGCTAAGAATAAAAGGGCCCGGTTGTCTGAACCATCAAGTAGCCAATGCGTGGCAAGTCCGGTGAGTGAGCGGGATTACCCAGTGGTTTCTCTTTCTCCTGCGTCAACGGCTTACCTGGAGGAGAATTTGGAGTCCACTATCTTTCAGCTAAGTGGGAGTTCGCCGGATGACAAAGGATAAGGAAGGCATGTTTTTTTGCTGAGACTGGTGTTTCTGGTTTTTGAGCCAAAGAATGGTCTCTAAACCAAATTGGGACATTGCGTCCCTTAATGTAAGACTTTTAAAGTCTAGAGTTAGAAGATCTGTGATTCTGGACTTCTTACATAACCATTCTTTTGATATTATGTGTCTACAGGAGTGTGGTATAGAAGAACCCCTGGAAGACGCTGATTGGCCATATGGCCAGCATATCTGGTCTGGCTCTAGTGGGAATAAAAATGATGGAGTTGGGATAGTATTAAATAATAGAAATTTTGTTTTTGAATATTATAAGGTAATAGAGGTGGGTCGTTGCATCTCTGCAGTTGTGTGTGGGAGGGGGTGGAAAGTTAAAATTATAAATATTTATGGTCCTACAAAAAAAGAAGACAGGTTAAGTTTATTAGATAAATTATGTTTAGAATTACCTGGTAGGATCCCTGTGATAGTAACAGGTGATTTTAACTGTGTAACTGAGGGGAAAGTTGATGCCTCAGGAAAAAAATTGGCAAACATTATTTCTGATTTTTTCTTTTTTGATGCTGCTGAGGTTTATTTGGGGAAGCCACCACCACCAACCTATAAAGCTGACAGGGGTGGGATAACATCTAGGATTGATAGGATGTTTTTTTCTAAAAATATAATATGTGATGGTTTTTCTCAATTTTCAGTTCCTTTTTCGGACCATGTGTGCCTGAAAGGTGAGTTTAGAGGGGATTTAAGGCGGGTGCATAGGAGAGGTGTGTGGAAATTGAATGTGAGTTTGCTTGAGGATGAGAGAATTGTGAATGATTTTAAGAAAAAATATAATTGGTGTAAATCTCAAAAGAGTAAGTTTGAAAGTGTGTTGGTGTGGTGGGATTGGATGAAGTATGAAGTGCAAAAGTTTTTTCGTCGATGGGGCTATAAAAAGGCTGCCATGGTTAGGAGTCAATATAAAGATTTAATGATGAGGGTGGAATGGCTGGAGAAAATGAGGATGTGTGGTGTGGATGTGGATGATTTGTTAAGAAGTGCGAGAGAGGATTTGAAGAGGACTTTGGAGAGGAAGGGAAGGGAAATAATTTTTAGGTCAAAGGTGGTCCATCTTGATAAAGATGAAAAGTGTTCAAGATATTTCTTTAAAAAAATAAATGGTAAGAAGGAGGGTATGGAGGAGATTTTTGATGTGGATGGTGTTTGTGTGAGTGGGGAGGATGTAATGAAGGAAGTGGTCACGTTTTATGCTGAGTTGTTTGGCAGGAAGTGGGTGGATGAGAGTTTGAAAGAAGAAGTGCTTAAGACTTTGGATTGTAAGGTGGATAAGGATGGATGTTCTGGTCTATGTGAGGCAGTGATTGAGGAGGAAGTTAAGAAAGCGGTGTTTGGTGCAAGGAAAAATGTGACGCCTGGGAAGGATGGTTTGCCTGTGGAGCTATATGTTATGATGTGGGAAGTGATGGGTATGGATTTAGTGGAAGTGTGTCAGTTTATGTGGGAGAATGGGATGCTTGCGGGTTCAATGAAGGAGGGAGTGGTGGTCTTAATCCATAAGAAAGGGGATAAAAGGTGTTTGAGTAATTGGAGGCCAATTACGCTTCTGAACGCCGATTACAAGGTATTCAGTAAAATTTTGGCGTGTCGGATGCGTGTGGTTGTAGCTGATGTGATTGGTAAAGATCAAGTGTGTGCAGTGCCTGGTAGATGTATGACGGATAATCTGTGTCTTTTAAGAGATGTGTTGTGGGATTGTAAAATAAGAAAGCAGAAGTGTATGGTGATGGCTGTTGACTTTGAAAAGGCGTTTGATCGCGTGTCTCATGTGTTTCTATTTGAGGTTTTGCGTAGAATGGGTTTTCCGGAGAAATTTGTGCATGCCGTGAGAGGATTGTATGGGGAGGTGGTGAGTGAATTTCTGGTGAATGGGTTTTTGAGTGAGAAAGTGTGTATTAGGTCTGGTGTGAGGCAAGGTTGTCCCATGTCACCGGTATTATTTGTGTGTGTGATTGAGCCACTGCTGTGTATGATTCGGAAAGAGAAAGTGATGCGTGGTTTGTTAGTGCCAGGGAGTGGTGGAATGACTGTGAAAGTCTTAGGATATATAGATGATGTAGTAGTGGTGAGTGAGAGTGTGGCCTCTATGGAGAGAGTAAAATTGTTGTTGAATTTTTTTTGTGGCGCGTCAGCGTTTCGTGTGAATTGGAACAAATGCATGTTTAAATGTTTTGGTGACAATAGGATTAAGATGGATGGTGTGGCTGGTGTGGATGGTGCAATTAAAGTGTTGGGAGTTTTTTTTAATGATGATTTGAAAGGTTATGAGAGTTGGGATGAATGTGGTGAGCGGATTGTGCGGAAGATGAATTTTTGGAAGTTACGTTCTTTGTCTTTGGTAGGGAAGGTTCTTATTATTAAGGCTGTTATTCTCCCTATTTTGCTTTATGTTTCTTGTATTTTTCCAGTGCCCTATAGGAAAATTAAAAAAGTGGAGAAACTAATTTTTGTGTTTTTTTGGGGCAGTAGGATGGAAAGACTTAAGAGAGAGATTTTGTTTAAGCAATATTTGTATGGGGGACTGAAGTTTCCGAATATTGAAGTGTTTCTAACATTGCATTTTATTAAGACTACGGTCATTTTGATTGGGAAGAATAATAAAGGGGCATTTATGTGTAAGTATTTGGCTGGATGGATGCTGTATGGTCTGAATTGGGTGAAGCGTGATAAGAATGTGCCTGTTGCTTTTAAGTGTCCTGAGTGGTATGGTTTGATTGAGAAGTTTGTGAGGAAGAATGATTTGTTAGCAGTTGCAATGAAAGACTTTATGTTGGTTAAGAAGGTGATGGGGAAGATGTGTGTGAATGAGTGTGAGAGTAATGTGGTGGGATTGCGTTCTATGGAAGTTGCGCGGGTATGGAAGAAGTTAAGCATTCAAGGTGTGTCGAATAGACAGCGAGATATAGTATGGATGGGCCTTCATAATATTTTGCCAGTGAGGGATTTTCAGAAGAAAAGAGATCTCATAAGATCTGCAGTATGTCCAAGGGAGGGTTGTGGAGCGAATGAGACGGTGAGGCACCTTATGTGGGATTGTAATTTTGCGTATGATGTGTGGAAAGGTGTGGGTGGACTGTGTAAAGGGGTTGCTGGTGTGAAGTTTATTGATTGGAGAGTGGCTATGTTTGGTTTTGGTGCTAGTCGTCGTGGCCTAGAAAGGATGATGTGGTTTATTATGGTGTGTGTGCAGGAGAGCTTGTGGGATGTGAGAAATTTGTGTGTGTTTAAAAGAGTAAATTTAACAGTAAATGATTGTATTAGGTTGATCTTAGCAAGACTATATGTAATCTATTTGTGGGATACAAGAGAAGGTGGTGGTGGTGGAACAGATTCTGAAGGTGTGTGGAAATACCTTAAGTGGCAGGATATGGTTAAATACCGTTGATATTTTTTCTGGAAATGTCTCTGGCATAGGATTACTTGTTTGTATTTTTGTTGAATAATACTTTAATAAAGAAACCACAATGATGTTTATGAAGTGGCAGTATAACTTATGACGAAGTCTGGTTAACTGTTTGCTTATATCTAAACCTGAGTGGTTTTAAAAAAAAAAAAAAAAAAAAAAAAAAATCTGTTCTTATCAGTTTAATATCTGATACGTCCCCTATCTGGGGACCATATATTAAATGGATTTTTAGAACAGGGAGATGGAAAAAGAGCTTGCTCTGTCCACTCCACGCATTGACCTGGTATTGCAGTATCTCCAGGACCGGTGCACCCCTTCTTTAATGCAGTTTCTAAAATCAGAAAGAATTGAATTTAATGTTTTTTGTTCATTTTGCTTGTTTGTCGGATTTTGGGATGGACTCTTTGGCTTTGCTTTTCTTCTCCTCATTGGATTTTTCATGTTCAAAGTTGCAGAAGCCAGATTACAAGCTCATTTTGGTTCAACTTCAGCAACTGTGCATTGCATTGCCATGTAATGTGATGCAATGCTATCTTTCTAGCTCTCCCTTTTTACTTGCTTTTGGATAAACAGACATATTAGGCAAGCATTTTGGAGCTTTCACCTAAATAACTACAGGTGGTGAGATAAGCTGCACAATATAATTGACCTTTCAGTATATTGTTGCACACACACCATCTATTTAGCAAATGCCCTTGTTATCAACAGCAGCCTTTTAAACTCACCTGAGCTAACAGGTATGTGCGCTGGTTACTCTGCTGCGCTTAAAATTTCTTTTTTGGTTTGCTACAATGCCTTTTCTGAAACGTTGTCTCCTTCTGCTGGAACACTGACTTCTTTCATTTAATGCCTGCAGACTATAAAAGAGAACCCAACCCAAAAAGTTTGGTTGATTAGTCTGTGGCATTCTGTTAAACTGTTGCTTATGGCGGTCTCTGTGAGCTTCTCAGCGACATTCAGCCAGCCAGGTATCCTGCCTGCAGTAGATGGAATGTGGCAATGGAACGCTGGCTGCGCGTGTCATAATAGGCTCTGAGCCTTTATATACCTGTGCACAGCAGCAGCCACCTTCAGTCTGCTGCTGGACAGCCAGCAGCAGCAGCAGCAGGAGAGGTATGTAATCAGGAGCCCTCCTGCTAAGGGTAGACAGCTGCTCGTTCCACCCCACCCCCCGCCTTAATTGGTTCTCCTCCCTTCCAACGGTGTTGAGGCGGGTGGGAACAGCAGGGGGTGAAGGTGCTGTGTTTAAAGAGGTGGAGTTATGCAGATCTAAAACGCGTGGATTGCAGCAGCAGCAAGCCGAAAAGTGCAGGCATGTAAGGGATCTAGAGGTTGACAACATGTCTTCTTAACGGGAGTCCAGAAGCTCATCTCCACAAATGGACTTTTCAGGATCCTTGGGTGGCTCCGTAGTTTGAAACCAATTCTGGTTATCGCTTCTCGGCCTTTTGGCTAAGATCAAGTGTAGTATCTGTTCTTATCAGTTTAATATCTGATACGTCCCCTATCTGGGGACCATATATTAAATGGATTTTTAGAACAGGGAGATGGAAAAAGAGCTTGCTCTGTCCACTCCACGCATTGACCTGGTATTGCAGTATCTCCAGGACCGGTGCACCCCTTCTTTAATGCAGTTTCTAAAATCAGAAAGAATTGAATTCAATGTTTTTGTTCATTTTGCTTGTTTGTCGGATTTTGGGATGGACTCTTTGGCTTTGCTTTTCTTCTCCTCATTGGATTTTTCATGTTCAAAGTTGCAGAAGCCAGATTACAAGCTCATTTTGGTTCAACTTCAGCAACTGTGCATTGCATTGCCATGTAATGTGATGCAATGCTATCTTTCTAGCTCTCCCTTTTTACTTCCTTTTGGATAAACAGACATATTAGGCAAGCATTTTGGAGCTTTCACCTAAATAACTACAGGTGGTGAGATAAGCTGCACAATATAATTGACCTTTCAGTATATTGTTGCACACACACCATCTATTTAGCAAATGCCCTTGTTATCAACAGCAGCCTTTTAAACTCACCTGAGCTAACAGGTATGTGCGCTGGTTACTCTGCTGCGCTTAAAATTTCTTTTTTGGTTTGCTACAATGCCTTTTCTGAAACGTTGTCTCCTTCTGCTGGAACACTGACTTCTTTCATTTAATGCCTGCAGACTATAAAAGAGAACCCAACCCAAAAAGTTTGGTTGATTAGTCTGTGGCATTCTGTTAAACTGTTGCTTATGGCGGTCTCTGTGAGCTTCTCAGCGACATTCAGCCAGCCAGGTATCCTGCCTGCAGTAGATGGAATGTGGCAATGGAACGCTGGCTGCGCGTGTCATAATAGGCTCTGAGCCTTTATATACCTGTGCACAGCAGCAGCCACCTTCAGTCTGCTGCTGGACAGCCAGCAGCAGCAGCAGCAGGAGAGGTATGTAATCAGGAGCCCTCCTGCTAAGGGTAGACAGCTGCTCGTTCCACCCCACCCCCCGCCTTAATTGGTTCTCCTCCCTTCCAACGGTGTTGAGGCGGGTGGGAACAGCAGGGGGTGAAGGTGCTGTGTTTAAAGAGGTGGAGTTATGCAGATCTAAAACGCGTGGATTGCAGCAGCAGCAAGCCGAAAAGTGCAGGCATGTAAGGGATCTAGAGGTTGACAACATGTCTTCTTAACGGGAGTCCAGGAGCTCATCTCCACAAATGGACTTTTCAGGATCCTTGGGTGGCTCCGTAGTTTGAAACCAATTCTGGTTATCGCTTCTCGGCCTTTTGGCTAAGATCAAGTGTAGTATCTGTTCTTATCAGTTTAATATCTGATACGTCCCCTATCTGGGGACCATATATTAAATGGATTTTTAGAACAGGGAGATGGAAAAAGAGCTTGCTCTGTCCACTCCACGCATTGACCTGGTATTGCAGTATCTCCAGGACCGGTGCACCCCTTCTTTAATGCAGTTTCTAAAATCAGAAAGAATTGAATTCAATGTTTTTTGTTCATTTTGCTTGTTTGTCGGATTTTGGGATGGACTCTTTGGCTTTGCTTTTCTTCTCCTCATTGGATTTTTCATGTTCAAAGTTGCAGAAGCCAGATTACAAGCTCATTTTGGTTCAACTTCAGCAACTGTGCATTGCATTGCCATGTAATGTGATGCAATGCTATCTTTCTAGCTCTCCCTTTTTACTTCCTTTTGGATAAACAGACATATTAGGCAAGCATTTTGGAGCTTTCACCTAAATAACTACAGGTGGTGAGATAAGCTGCACAATATAATTGACCTTTCAGTATATTGTTGCACACACACCATCTATTTAGCAAATGCCCTTGTTATCAACAGCAGCCTTTTAAACTCACCTGAGCTAACAGGTATGTGCGCTGGTTACTCTGCTGCGCTTAAAATTTCTTTTTTGGTTTGCTACAATGCCTTTTCTGAAACGTTGTCTCCTTCTGCTGGAACACTGACTTCTTTCATTTAATGCCTGCAGACTATAAAAGAGAACCCAACCCAAAAAGTTTGGTTGATTAGTCTGTGGCATTCTGTTAAACTGTTGCTTATGGCGGTCTCTGTGAGCTTCTCAGCGACATTCAGCCAGCCAGGTATCCTGCCTGCAGTAGATGGAATGTGGCAATGGAACGCTGGCTGCGCGTGTCATAATAGGCTCTGAGCCTTTATATACCTGTGCACAGCAGCAGCCACCTTCAGTCTGCTGCTGGACAGCCAGCAGCAGCAGCAGCAGGAGAGGTATGTAATCAGGAGCCCTCCTGCTAAGGGTAGACAGCTGCTCGTTCCACCCCACCCCCCGCCTTAATTGGTTCTCCTCCCTTCCAACGGTGTTGAGGCGGGTGGGAACAGCAGGGGGTGAAGGTGCTGTGTTTAAAGAGGTGGAGTTATGCAGATCTAAAACGCGTGGATTGCAGCAGCAGCAAGCCGAAAAGTGCAGGCATGTAAGGGATCTAGAGGTTGACAACATGTCTTCTTAACGGGAGTCCAGGAGCTCATCTCCACAAATGGACTTTTCAGGATCCTTGGGTGGCTCCGTAGTTTGAAACCAATTCTGGTTATCGCTTCTCGGCCTTTTGGCTAAGATCAAGTGTAGTATCTGTTCTTATCAGTTTAATATCTGATACGTCCCCTATCTGGGGACCATATATTAAATGGATTTTTAGAACAGGGAGATGGAAAAAGAGCTTGCTCTGTCCACTCCACGCATTGACCTGGTATTGCAGTATCTCCAGGACCGGTGCACCCCTTCTTTAATGCAGTTTCTAAAATCAGAAAGAATTGAATTCAATGTTTTTTGTTCATTTTGCTTGTTTGTCGGATTTTGGGATGGACTCTTTGGCTTTGCTTTTCTTCTCCTCATTGGATTTTTCATGTTCAAAGTTGCAGAAGCCAGATTACAAGCTCATTTTGGTTCAACTTCAGCAACTGTGCATTGCATTGCCATGTAATGTGATGCAATGCTATCTTTCTAGCTCTCCCTTTTTACTTCCTTTTGGATAAACAGACATATTAGGCAAGCATTTTGGAGCATTCACCTAAATAACTACAGGTGGTGAGATAAGCTGCACAATATAATTGACCTTTCAGTATATTGTTGCACACACATCATCTATTTAGCAAATGCCCTTGTTATCAACAGCAGCCTTTTAAACTCACCTGAGCTAACAGGTATGTGCGCTGGTTACTCTGCTGCGCTTAAAATTTCTTTTTTGGTTTGCTACAATGCCTTTTCTGAAACGTTGTCTCCTTCTGCTGGAACACTGACTTCTTTCATTTAATGCCTGCAGACTATAAAAGAGAACCCAACCCAAAAAGTTTGGTTGATTAGTCTGTGGCATTCTGTTAAACTGTTGCTTATGGCGGTCTCTGTGAGCTTCTCAGCGACATTCAGCCAGCCAGGTATCCTGCCTGCAGTAGATGGAATGTGGCAATGGAACGCTGGCTGCGCGTGTCATAATAGGCTCTGAGCCTTTATATACCTGTGCACAGCAGCAGCCACCTTCAGTCTGCTGCTGGACAGCCAGCAGCAGCAGCAGCAGGATAGGTATGTAATCAGGAGCCCTCCTGCTAAGGGTAGACAGCTGCTCGTTCCACCCCACCCCCCGCCTTAATTGGTTCTCCTCCCTTCCATCGGTGTTGAGGCGGGTGGGAACAGCAGGGGGTGAAGGTGCTGTGTTTAAAGAGGTGGAGTTATGCAGATCTAAAACGCGTGGATTGCAGCAGCAGCAAGCCGAAAAGTGCAGGCATGTAAGGGATCTAGAGGTTGACAACATGTCTTCTTAACGGGAGTCCAGGAGCTCATCTCCACAAATGGACTTTTCAGGATCCTTGGGTGGCTCCGTAGTTTGAAACCAATTCTGGTTATCGCTTCTCGGCCTTTTGGCTAAGATCAAGTGTAGTATCTGTTCTTATCAGTTTAATATCTGATACGTCCCCTATCTGGGGACCATATATTAAATGGATTTTTAGAACAGGGAGATGGAAAAAGAGCTTGCTCTGTCCACTCCACGCATTGACCTGGTATTGCAGTATCTCCAGGACCGGTGCACCCCTTCTTTAATGCAGTTTCTAAAATCAGAAAGAATTGAATTCAATGTTTTTTGTTCATTTTGCTTGTTTGTCGGATTTTGGGATGGACTCTTTGGCTTTGCTTTTCTTCTCCTCATTGGATTTTTCATGTTCAAAGTTGCAGAAGCCAGATTACAAGCTCATTTTGGTTCAACTTCAGCAACTGTGCATTGCATTGCCATGTAATGTGATGCAATGCTATCTTTCTAGCTCTCCCTTTTTACTTCCTTTTGGATAAACAGACATATTAGGCAAGCATTTTGGAGCATTCACCTAAATAACTACAGGTGGTGAGATAAGCTGCACAATATAATTGACCTTTCAGTATATTGTTGCACACACATCATCTATTTAGCAAATGCCCTTGTTATCAACAGCAGCCTTTTAAACTCACCTGAGCTAACAGGTATGTGCGCTGGTTACTCTGCTGCGCTTAAAATTTCTTTTTTGGTTTGCTACAATGCCTTTTCTGAAACGTTGTCTCCTTCTGCTGGAACACTGACTTCTTTCATTTAATGCCTGCAGACTATAAAAGAGAACCCAACCCAAAAAGTTTGGTTGATTAGTCTGTGGCATTCTGTTAAACTGTTGCTTATGGCGGTCTCTGTGAGCTTCTCAGCGACATTCAGCCAGCCAGGTATCCTGCCTGCAGTAGATGGAATGTGGCAATGGAACGCTGGCTGCGCGTGTCATAATAGGCTCTGAGCCTTTATATACCTGTGCACAGCAGCAGCCACCTTCAGTCTGCTGCTGGACAGCCAGCAGCAGCAGCAGCAGGAGAGGTATGTAATCAGGAGCCCTCCTGCTAAGGGTAGACAGCTGCTCGTTCCACCCCACCCCCCGCCTTAATTGGTTCTCCTCCCTTCCATCGGTGTTGAGGCGGGTGGGAACAGCAGGGGGTGAAGGTGCTGTGTTTAAAGAGGTGGAGTTATGCAGATCTAAAACGCGTGGATTGCAGCAGCAGCAAGCCGAAAAGTGCAGGCATGTAAGGGATCTAGAGGTTGACAACATGTCTTCTTAACGGGAGTCCAGGAGCTCATCTCCACAAATGGACTTTTCAGGATCCTTGGGTGGCTCCGTAGTTTGAAACCAATTCTGGTTATCGCTTCTCGGCCTTTTGGCTAAGATCAAGTGTAGTATCTGTTCTTTTAAGAACACAAGAGCTACGATCTACACTTGACGAGAGCGATCGAACTCGGAAGGAGAAGAGCTTCGGATCCCAGCTGACATCGGAGAACGAAGGCGGATATCGGTGGGAGGAAGAAGCTCTAAAGAATCCAGAAGAAGACGAAGACTCGGAGAAGAATCGGGCTGTCCTGTGGAATCTTCGAGGAAGAAAATCATCGAGACAAAGACCTTTCGGGGAATTTGTCCAGAACACAACGGGAGAAGAATCTGCATAGCTCCACCCATTCCGGGAAGAGTTCCAGATCCAGCTCCAAGAAGTAACTGCAGGAGGAAAGCCATGGCAAGCGCTGCGAGGAAGGCCGAAAAGAAGAGCCTGGAGCTGGGGACAGCCAGGAGGGCCCAGCCAGGAGCCGATTCTGACCCCAAGGACTCTGCCTCCACGACTGGCCAGCAGAAGGGACCCCAGAAGCCCCGCCACGAAGCTCCAGCCCTGGAGCCATGGATGCGGCAGACGGTGGCCCTGAAGCTGAAGGAAGTGGATGGGAGGGTGCCGGACATGTCCTCGGACGTGTTCTGCCAGAAGATGCTGCTGGATCGAGGCTTCTCCAGGTCGGACACCCTCAGCATCCAGACCTTCTTGACGGGGATCTTCTTCGTCACCTTCGCCACTGTGAACACCTGCAGGAGGTTCTGGGAAATGGTAAGCGCAAAAGGACCGGATAATTCTTTCTCTGCCTTTACAGGTAGCTGCCCTATCCAGAGGGATGAAAGGAGGATCACGGTCTCCATGCGCAACCCGCACACCCCAGGCCAAGACATCTGTACCTTCCTGAGACGCTTCTGTTTGGTTGTGAAGGAACCCTCTCACATCCTGAATGGACTCGGCTTCTGGACAGGTAAGTGGTCGGTGACCGTTAGACTTCACAGGGACCTGGCGTACTCAGACGGACTTCGGCACCTGCCCCCGACATTCTCCCTGGGCAACTCCTACGGCCTCATCTATTACCCGGACATGCCGCGGAACTGCAGGAGATGCGGCAAGAACGGCCACGAGATGAAGGACTGCAAGGAGGATGCCTGCAGGATTTGTCGAGTGACGGGACACAGCTCGAAGGACTGCCCGAAGAAGACGTCCTGCAACCTGTGTGGGCTGGCGGCTCATCTGTACAAGGATTGCCCCAGGCGTGAGAGATCCTGGGCATCGGTGGTTGCGACGACCCCAGCTACGGAGGACAAGGCCCCGACGACCAGGCCTGTGAAGGTCAAGGACGCGACGACCAAGGCCCCAGCGGCCAAGGCCGAGACGACCAAGGCCAAAGCGGTCAAGGAGTCGGTGGCCAAAGCCCCAGCGACGGTCCCAGCAGCTCCGAAGCAGAAGAAAAAGTCAAAGGAGGGTAAGAGTTCTGTCACCCCTCTCTCGATCCCTCCCCCTGCCACCCCCATCCAATCCCCCCCCACCCCGGCCACCCCTGCTGAGGATTCCACTTCCTCTTCCTCCTTCCCCTACTCCTCAGCAGGTGTCCTTTCCCCTGCCCCGGCAGCCACTCTCCCTCCCCAGACCATGGTAGCGGTGGAATTAACCTTTCCTCCACCCGCCGCTATCTATTCCGAGGAGGATTTTCCCCTTCTTGTCTCCCCAGTTCCAACCCGGGGAAAGAGGAAGGTGGAGGACAGCCCTGCTACTGAATCCTCCAAAAAGAAGATTCTGGATTTCGTAGGCGAAAAGGAGGATACCCTCCCTGAGCCAGAAGAGATGGAGCACATGGTTGAGACCCTGGTGGCCGAGCCAGAAGAGGAGGAACTGGTGGTCGCCGAGATCGAGGCCGCGCTGCTTGACCAGATGGAGGAAGAGGGCCTGCTGGTGATCCCGTCACCAGCAGTCAACACCGACGAGGGACCACCCGACCGGAGTGGTAACTAAGGTGTATTGCCTGCGCTAACTTTTTCTTTTTTCCCTACATGATGGCTAATATTAACTTATTTTCCATTAATGTCAGGAGCATCAAGGACAAGTTCAGACGTCAGACTATTTATGCCTTCCTTACTTCCCAGTTGTGTGATGTTTATATGTTGCAGGAATGTTCCCTTCCCTCCTCTAGGTCCTTCAAACATCTGGCCAGGGAGTGGTCCCACGGTCCATCCTACTGGTCCGGTGGGGGTGACTGCAAGTCTGCGGGGGTCGCAATTCTGATCAGGGGGGACGCATTCACGCTTGAGTCCGTCCAGGAGCTCATCTGCGGCAGGGCTCTTGTTGTAGATGGCAACTGGGCGGGAGAACCTGTCAGGTTCATCAACGTGTATGCGTCCCCACTGAAGAATGAGCGTTTGGAGCTTTTCCAGACCCTGCGGCTTCAGCTTGCCACCACCAGGACCTTAGTGATGGCCGGGGATTTCAACTGCCCCATCGAGGAGGACGGTCGTAGTTCTGGCACATCTGCCAAGTTGGACATCACGTCCAAGCTGCTCATCGAGATGGTAACTGAGGCCTCTCTTCAGGACGTGGTGGGCTCCATGGGGAGAGGCTCCACGAACTATTCGTGGAGCCGACCCGATGGCTCACTCCGCTCCAGGATTGACTTTGTGTTCACCTCTCGGGCAGTCAGGCAGAGTAGGCACTCGATGGTCTCCTGCTTCTTCTCCGACCACAGAGCCATTCACTTACAAGGTGTCCTCGGCGACGGTTTTCCGTCCGGCCCCGGCTCCTGGAAGCTGAATTGTGCTCTGCTGGCTCAGGATGAAGTCGTGGAGGAGCTGAGAGCAGCCTACGCAATGTGGCAGTCCTACAAGGGTAGCTTCCAAACAGTCTCTGATTGGTGGGAATATGTTAAACTTGAGTTTCGCTGTTTCTTTCAGGCCAAGGGTCGACAACAGGAGTGTGAGAAGAGGAGGGACTTCAGAGGGCTGCAGCGCGAGCTGCGGTCGCTGCAGGACCTTCTTCACTGCGGCTGGGACGTGAGGGAGGAGCTGGAGGAGACCAAGAAGAGCCTGAAAAGGCACTTTGAGGAGGAGTCCAAGCGAATCATCTTCCGTTCCAAAGTGGAGAATCTGGAGAAGGGTGAGAAATGTAACTCATTCTTTTTCAGGAAACTTCATGCCGGTCACACGCCCCTGAACGAGCTGCGAGACGAGAGCGGAAACATGCGACGTGGGAAGGAGGACGTGATGAGGGTCGTCAGCGACTTCTACAGCGAACTCTACTCCCACAAGACTACCGACCCCGACGCTGCTGATAAGTTCCTGTCAGGTATCACTAACCATCTTGATCCTGCAGGCACGGCAGCCTTGGACAAACCTCTGATGGTGGGCGAATTGCTCTCTGCCGCTAAATCCTTTAGGACCGGCAGGACCCCGGGCAGTGATGGTCTTCCAGCGGAGCTCTATGTAGCGCTGGGAGACCTCATCTGTCCGGACCTGTTGGACCTGTACGAGGAGATGGTGGTGGAGGGTAGAATGCCTCCATCTTTGAGGGAAGGAATGGTCACGATCCTGTACAAGCGGAAGGGAGAGAGGTGCGACCTGAGGAATTGGCGTCCCATCACTCTGCTCAACGTGGACTACAAGATCCTGGCCAAGACGATGGCGACACGACTTAAGACGGTCATCGGACGGATCATCCACCCGGACCAGACCTGCGGCATCCCTGGACGTCGCATCGCAGACAGCCTCGCTCTCGTGCGGGACACGGTCGAGTACATCAAGGTCCGCCGCGCACACGCGGCCCTGGTCTCCTTGGATCAGGAGAAGGCCTTCGACCGGGTTTCCCACGAGTTCATGGGCCGAGCTCTGCACCGGTTAGGTTTGGGTAACATGTTTTGTTCGTATGTCCGTCTGATGTATTTTGATATCCACAGCTCGGTGTTGGTGAACGGCTGGAAGACTGACCCCTTCCCTGTCCTCTCTGGGGTCAGACAAGGCTGCCCTCTATCACCTCTTCTTTTTGTTTGTGTTATAGAACTCTTCGCAGAGGCTATCCGGCAGAATGGAGAGATCAGAGGGATCACCGCACCGGGTCCGGGACGACACGAGGTCAAGTGCTCGCTCTACATGGACGACGTCACCGTCTTCTGCGCTGATCGTGGTTCAGTCGACGCCCTCGTCCAGACGTGTGAGAGGTTCGGCCGGGCTTCAGGGGCCAAAGTCAACTGCAGGAAGTCGGAAGCCATGCTCTTCGGGGATTGGCAGCCGGCCTCCTCCGCCCCCTTCCCCTTCAACATTCAACCGGATTTCCTCAAGGTGCTGGGAGTCTGGTTCGGGAAGGAAGGAGCGGCCCTCAAGTCCTGGCAAGAACGCTTGGCCAAGGTGAAGCAACGGATCGGACTCTGGAGCCTCAGACACCTCACTTGTGAGGGTAAGGCACTCATCCTGCGTAATGAGGTCCTGCCCGTCTTGCAGTACACGGCGCAGGCCTGGCCCCCACACGTCACTGTGTGCAGGGCCATTACCAGGACAGTGTTTCACTTTGTCTGGGGATCCAAGATGGACAGAGTCAGGCGGGCCGTCATGTACAAGGAGCCTCGCAAGGGTGGGAAGGGCGTTCCAGATATCCCCACCCTCCTGCGATCCTCTTTTGTGTGTGATTGTGTCCGCCGGACTTTGCAAGTCAAGAATGGCTCCGCGGGCAGGTCCATGTCTCGCTTCTTCCTGCTTCCTCTTTGGAGGCGACTCGGCTGGGACAAGTGGGACAGCTCCTTCCCCTACAACTGGACGACGCCATGGTTCTACGGAGACGTCGTTCGATTTGTGGGGGAGCATCAACTGGAGGGACTCAAGCCCGACTTGTGGAAGCCCAAAACTATCCACAAGCTAATCAGAGCCAAGGATGACGTGGAGAACATCACAGGACTTCACCAGGACACGCTGGAGACTGTGTGGACAAATGTGTCGTCTGACAGGCTGACCAACGGGCACAAGGACTTGTCGTGGATGGCGATTCAGGGCGGACTGCCCGTCCGGTCATTCATGCATGCCCGGAACCTGTGCAAGACCCGGTACTGCCCAAGGTGCCCCTTCGTGGAGGAAACATCTTTGCACACTTTTTGGGACTGCGGATTTGCACAGCGCCTATTGACTGCACTTGAGGACGACCTGAGGAACTCTGTCCCCAGGGCGAGCCTATCGCACCATTCTGTGCTTTACGGACTCTTCCCTGGGGTTCATACCGTCGGAGCCATCCAGGAGGCTTGGCGCCTTATGAACTGCTTCAAGGATGCCGTTTGGGTCGCCAGGAACCGGCTCATCTTGAGGAGGGAGAGGATGTCCATCCAGGACTGCCGCAGGCTGATCCACAGCCTGCTCAGAGACTATTCCATCATGGACGGTCCGGAGGACGAGGACGAGGACTAAACCCCTCCTCCCCCTCTCCCCTTATGTGTCTTGTCTTTCAATAAAGCTTCGGGCCTGTGATTTTCCCCTCCCCATCCCCTTTTTCCCAATCCCCATCCCTTATCACGGTTCGTCGTACTGTATTGATTGACATGCTTTTCTTTCAGATTGAGTGTTTTGTGTAGCATAGGGGTGTGATGTGTCTAGTTAGTGCGTCGTATCCTCATGTTATGTAAATATGATGTAGAATTCTGTGTGTACTGGGCTGCGGCACTGTACACTGTCTGTTAACTTATTTTTTGTGCTAATAAAAGATATATTCAATCAAAAAAATCTGTTCTTATCAGTTTAATATCTGATACGTCCCCTATCTGGGGACCATATATTAAATGGATTTTTAGAACAGGGAGATGGAAAAAGAGCTTGCTCTGTCCACTCCACGCATTGACCTGGTATTGCAGTATCTCCAGGACCGGTGCACCCCTTCTTTAATGCAGTTTCTAAAATCAGAAAGAATTGAATTCAATGTTTTTTGTTCATTTTGCTTGTTTGTCGGATTTTGGGATGGACTCTTTGGCTTTGCATTTCTTCTCCTCATTGGATTTTTCATGTTCAAAGTTGCAGAAGCCAGATTACAAGCTCATTTTGGTTCAACTTCAGCAACTGTGCATTGCATTGCCATGTAATGTGATGCAATGCTATCTTTCTAGCTCTCCCTTTTTACTTCCTTTTGGATAAACAGACATATTAGGCAAGCACTTTGGAGCTTTCACCTATATAACTACAGGTGGTGAGATAAGCTGCACAATATAATTGACCTTTCAGTATATTGTTGCACACACACCATCTATTTAGCAAATGCCCTTGTTATCAACAGCAGCCTTTTAAACTCACCTGAGCTAACAGGTATGTGCGCTGGTTACTCTGCTGCGCTTAAAATTTCTTTTTTGGTTTGCTACAATGCCTTTTCTGAAACGTTGTCTCCTTCTGCTGGAACACTGACTTCTTTCATTTAATGCCTGCAGACTATAAAAGAGAACCCAACCCAAAAAGTTTGGTTGATTAGTCTGTGGCATTCTGTTAAACTGTTGCTTATGGCGGTCTCTGTGAGCTTCTCAGCGACATTCAGCCAGCCAGGTATCCTGCCTGCAGTAGATGGAATGTGGCAATGGAACGCTGGCTGCGCGTGTCATAATAGGCTCTGAGCCTTTATATACCTGTGCACAGCAGCAGCCACCTTCAGTCTGCTGCTGGACAGCCAGCAGCAGCAGCAGCAGGAGAGGTATGTAATCAGGAGCCCTCCTGCTAAGAGTAGACAGCTGCTCGTTCCACCCCACCCCCCGCCTTAATTGGTTCTCCTCCCTTCCAACGGTGTTGAGGCGGGTGGGAACAGCAGGGGGTGAAGGTGCTGTGTTTAAAGAGGTGGAGTTATGCAGATCTAAAACGCGTGGATTGCAGCAGCAGCAAGCCGAAAAGTGCAGGCATGTAAGGGATCTAGAGGTTGACAACATGTCTTCTTAACGGGAGTCCAGGAGCTCATCTCCACAAATGGACTTTTCAGGATCCTTGGGTGGCTCCGTAGTTTGAAACCAATTCTGGTTATCGCTTCTCGGCCTTTTGGCTAAGATCAAGTGTAGTATCTGTTCTTATCAGTTTAATATCTGATACGTCCCCTATCTGGGGACTATATATTAAATGGATTTTTAGAACAGGGAGATGGAAAAAGAGCTTGCTCTGTCCACTCCACGCATTGACCTGGTATTGCAGTATCTCCAGGACCGGTGCACCCCTTCTTTAATGCAGTTTCTAAAATCAGAAAGAATTGAATTCAATGTTTTTTGTTCATTTTGCTTGTTTGTCGGATTTTGGGATGGACTCTTTGGCTTTGCTTTTCTTCTCCTCATTGGATTTTTCATGTTCAAAGTTGCAGAAGCCAGATTACAAGCTCATTTTGGTTCAACTTCAGCAACTGTGCATTGCATTGCCATGTAATGTGATGCAATGCTATCTTTCTAGCTCTCCCTTTTTACTTCCTTTTGGATAAACAGACATATTAGGCAAGCATTTTGGAGCTTTCACCTAAATAACTACAGGTGGTGAGATAAGCTGCACAATATAATTGACCTTTCAGTATATTGTTGCACACACACCATCTATTTAGCAAATGCCCTTGTTATCAACAGCAGCCTTTTAAACTCACCTGAGCTAACAGGTATGTGCGCTGGTTACTCTGCTGCGCTTAAAATTTCTTTTTTGGTTTGCTACAATGCCTTTTCTGAAACGTTGTCTCCTTCTGCTGGAACACTGACTTCTTTCATTTAATGCCTGCAGACTATAAAAGAGAACCCAACCCAAAAAGTTTGGTTGATTAGTCTGTGGCATTCTGTTAAACTGTTGCTTATGGCGGTCTCTGTGAGCTTCTCAGCGACATTCAGCCAGCCAGGTATCCTGCCTGCAGTAGATGGAATGTGGCAATGGAACGCTGGCTGCGCGTGTCATAATAGGCTCTGAGCCTTTATATACCTGTGCACAGCAGCAGCCACCTTCAGTCTGCTGCTGGACAGCCAGCAGCAGCAGCAGGAGAGGTATGTAATCAGGAGCCCTCCTGCTAAGGGTAGACAGCTGCTCGTTCCACCCCACCCCCCGCCTTAATTGGTTCTCCTCCCTTCCAACGGTGTTGAGGCGGGTGGGAACAGCAGGGGGTGAAGGTGCTGTGTTTAAAGAGGTGGAGTTATGCAGATCTAAAACGCGTGGATTGCAGCAGCAGCAAGCCGAAAAGTGCAGGCATGTAAGGGATCTAGAGGTTGACAACATGTCTTCTTAACGGGAGTCCAGGAGCTCATCTCCACAAATGGACTTTTCAGGATCCTTGGGTGGCTCCGTAGTTTGAAACCAATTCTGGTTATCGCTTCTCGGCCTTTTGGCTAAGATCAAGTGTAGTATCTGTTCTTATCAGTTTAATATCTGATACGTCCCCTATCTGGGGACCATATATTAAATGGATTTTTAGAACAGGGAGATGGAAAAAGAGCTTGCTCTGTCCACTCCACGCATTGACCTGGTATTGCAGTATCTCCAGGACCGGTGCACCCCTTCTTTAATGCAGTTTCTAAAATCAGAAAGAATTGAATTCAATGTTTTTTGTTCATTTTGCTTGTTTGTCGGATTTTGGGATGGACTCTTTGGCTTTGCTTTTCTTCTCCTCATTGGATTTTTCATGTTCAAAGTTGCAGAAGCCAGATTACAAGCTCATTTTGGTTCAACTTCAGCAACTGTGCATTGCATTGCCATGTAATGTGATGCAATGCTATCTTTCTAGCTCTCCCTTTTTACTTCCTTTTGGATAAACAGACATATTAGGCAAGCATTTTGGAGCTTTCACCTAAATAACTACAGGTGGTGAGATAAGCTGCACAATATAATTGACCTTTCAGTATATTGTTGCACACACACCATCTATTTAGCAAATGCCCTTGTTATCAACAGCAGCCTTTTAAACTCACCTGAGCTAACAGGTATGTGCGCTGGTTACTCTGCTGCTCTTAAAATTTCTTTTTTGGTTTGCTACAATGCCTTTTCTGAAACGTTGTCTCCTTCTGCTGGAACACTGACTTCTTTCATTTAATGCCTGCAGACTATAAAAGAGAACCCAACCCAAAAAGTTTGGTTGATTAGTCTGTGGCATTCTGTTAAACTGTTGCTTATGGCGGTCTCTGTGAGCTTCTCAGCGACATTCAGCCAGCCAGGTATCCTGCCTGCAGTAGATGGAATGTGGCAATGGAACGCTGGCTGCGCGTGTCATAATAGGCTCTGAGCCTTTATATACCTGTGCACAGCAGCAGCCACCTTCAGTCTGCTGCTGGACAGCCAGCAGCAGCAGCAGCAGGAGAGGTATGTAATCAGGAGCCCTCCTGCTAAGGGTAGACAGCTGCTCGTTCCACCCCACCCCCCGCCTTAATTGGTTCTCCTCCCTTCCAACGGTGTTGAGGCGGGTGGGAACAGCAGGGGGTGAAGGTGCTGTGTTTAAAGAGGTGGAGTTATGCAGATCTAAAACGCGTGGATTGCAGCAGCAGCAAGCCGAAAAGTGCAGGCATGTAAGGGATCTAGAGGTTGACAACATGTCTTCTTAACGGGAGTCCAGGAGCTCATCTCCACAAATGGACTTTTCAGGATCCTTGGGTGGCTCCGTAGTTTGAAACCAATTCTGGTTATCGCTTCTCGGCCTTTTGGCTAAGATCAAGTGTAGTATCTGTTCTTATCAGTTTAATATCTGATACGTCCCCTATCTGGGGACCATATATTAAATGGATTTTTAGAACAGGGAGATGGAAAAAGAGCTTGCTCTGTCCACTCCACGCATTGACCTGGTATTGCAGTATCTCCAGGACCGGTGCACCCCTTCTTTAATGCAGTTTCTAAAATCAGAAAGAATTGAATTCAATGTTTTTTGTTCATTTTGCTTGTTTGTCGGATTTTGGGATGGACTCTTTGGCTTTGCTTTTCTTCTCCTCATTGGATTTTTCATGTTCAAAGTTGCAGAAGCCAGATTACAAGCTCATTTTGGTTCAACTTCAGCAACTGTGCATTGCATTGCCATGTAATGTGATGCAATGCTATCTTTCTAGCTCTCCCTTTTTACTTCCTTTTGGAAAAACAGACATATTAGGCAAGCATTTTGGAGCTTTCACCTAAATAACTACAGGTGGTGAGATAAGCTGCACAATATAATTGACCTTTCAGTATATTGTTGCACACACACCATCTATTTAGCAAATGCCCTTGTTATCAACAGCAGCCTTTTAAACTCACCTGAGCTAACAGGTATGTGCGCTGGTTACTCTGCTGCGCTTAAAATTTCTTTTTTGGTTTGCTACAATGCCTTTTCTGAAACGTTGTCTCCTTCTGCTGGAACACTGACTTCTTTCATTTAATGCCTGCAGACTATAAAAGAGAACCCAACCCAAAAAGTTTGGTTGATTAGTCTGTGGCATTCTGTTAAACTGTTGCTTATGGCGGTCTCTGTGAGCTTCTCAGCGACATTCAGCCAGCCAGGTATCCTGCCTGCAGTAGATGGAATGTGGCAATGGAACGCTGGCTGCGCGTGTCATAATAGGCTCTGAGCCTTTATATACCTGTGCACAGCAGCAGCCACCTTCAGTCTGCTGCTGGACAGCCAGCAGCAGCAGCAGCAGGAGAGGTATGTAATCAGGAGCCCTCCTGCTAAGGGTAGACAGCTGCTCGTTCCACCCCACCCCCCGCCTTAATTGGTTCTCCTCCCTTCCAACGGTGTTGAGGCGGGTGGGAACAGCAGGGGGTGAAGGTGCTGTGTTTAAAGAGGTGGAGTTATGCAGATCTAAAACGCGTGGATTGCAGCAGCAGCAAGCCGAAAAGTGCAGGCATGTAAGGGATCTAGAGGTTGACAACATGTCTTCTTAACGGGAGTCCAGGAGCTCATCTCCACAAATGGACTTTTCAGGATCCTTGGGTGGCTCCGTAGTTTGAAACCAATTCTGGTTATCGCTTCTCGGCCTTTTGGCTAAGATCAAGTGTAGTATCTGTTCTTATCAGTTTAATATCTGATACGTCCCCTATCTGGGGACCATATATTAAATGGATTTTTAGAACAGGGAGATGGAAAAAGAGCTTGCTCTGTCCACTCCACGCATTGACCTGGTATTGCAGTATCTCCAGGACCGGTGCACCCCTTCTTTAATGCAGTTTCTAAAATCAGAAAGAATTGAATTCAATGTTTTTTGTTCATTTTGCTTGTTTGTCGGATTTTGGGATGGACTCTTTGGCTTTGCTTTTCTTCTCCTCATTGGATTTTTCATGTTCAAAGTTGCAGAAGCCAGATTACAAGCTCATTTTGGTTCAACTTCAGCAACTGTGCATTGCATTGCCATGTAATGTGATGCAATGCTATCTTTCTAGCTCTCCCTTTTTACTTCCTTTTGGATAAACAGACATATTAGGCAAGCATTTTGGAGCTTTCACCTAAATAACTACAGGTGGTGAGATAAGCTGCACAATATAATTGACCTTTCAGTATATTGTTGCACACACACCATCTATTTAGCAAATGCCCTTGTTATCAACAGCAGCCTTTTAAACTCACCTGAGCTAACAGGTATGTGCGCTGGTTACTCTGCTGCGCTTAAAATTTCTTTTTTGGTTTGCTACAATGCCTTTTCTGAAACGTTGTCTCCTTCTGCTGGAACACTGACTTCTTTC
Source organism: Phyllobates terribilis (assembly GCF_046119375.1). Lineage (NCBI taxonomy): Eukaryota > Metazoa > Chordata > Amphibia > Anura > Dendrobatidae > Phyllobates > Phyllobates terribilis. The sequence continues at coordinate 654,396,266 of NW_027362765.1, forward strand.
ATTTAATGCCTGCAGACTATAAAAGAGAACCCAACCCAAAAAGTTTGGTTGATTAGTCTGTGGCATTCTGTTAAACTGTTGCTTATGGCGGTCTCTGTGAGCTTCTCAGCGACATTCAGCCAGCCAGGTATCCTGCCTGCAGTAGATGGAATGTGGCAATGGAACGCTGGCTGCGCGTGTCATAATAGGCTCTGAGCCTTTATATACCTGTGCACAGCAGCAGCCACCTTCAGTCTGCTGCTGGACAGCCAGCAGCAGCAGCAGCAGGAGAGGTATGTAATCAGGAGCCCTCCTGCTAAGGGTAGACAGCTGCTCGTTCCACCCCACCCCCCGCCTTAATTGGTTCTCCTCCCTTCCAACGGTGTTGAGGCGGGTGGGAACAGCAGGGGGTGAAGGTGCTGTGTTTAAAGAGGTGGAGTTATGCAGATCTAAAACGCGTGGATTGCAGCAGCAGCAAGCCGAAAAGTGCAGGCATGTAAGGGATCTAGAGGTTGACAACATGTCTTCTTAACGGGAGTCCAGGAGCTCATCTCCACAAATGGACTTTTCAGGATCCTTGGGTGGCTCCGTAGTTTGAAACCAATTCTGGTTATCGCTTCTCGGCCTTTTGGCTAAGATCAAGTGTAGTATCTGTTCTTATCAGTTTAATATCTGATACGTCCCCTATCTGGGGACCATATATTAAATGGATTTTTAGAACAGGGAGATGGAAAAAGAGCTTGCTCTGTCCACTCCACGCATTGACCTGGTATTGCAGTATCTCCAGGACCGGTGCACCCCTTCTTTAATGCAGTTTCTAAAATCAGAAAGAATTGAATTCAATGTTTTTTGTTCATTTTGCTTGTTTGTCGGATTTTGGGATGGACTCTTTGGCTTTGCTTTTCTTCTCCTCATTGGATTTTTCATGTTCAAAGTTGCAGAAGCCAGATTACAAGCTCATTTTGGTTCAACTTCAGCAACTGTGCATTGCATTGCCATGTAATGTGATGCAATGCTATCTTTCTAGCTCTCCCTTTTTACTTCCTTTTGGATAAACAGACATATTAGGCAAGCATTTTGGAGCTTTCACCTAAATAACTACAGGTGGTGAGATAAGCTGCACAATATAATTGACCTTTCAGTATATTGTTGCACACACACCATCTATTTAGCAAATGCCCTTGTTATCAACAGCAGCCTTTTAAACTCACCTGAGCTAACAGGTATGTGCGCTGGTTACTCTGCTGCGCTTAAAATTTCTTTTTTGGTTTGCTACAATGCCTTTTCTGAAACGTTGTCTCCTTCTGCTGGAACACTGACTTCTTTCATTTAATGCCTGCAGACTATAAAAGAGAACCCAACCCAAAAAGTTTGGTTGATTAGTCTGTGGCATTCTGTTAAACTGTTGCTTATGGCGGTCTCTGTGAGCTTCTCAGCGACATTCAGCCAGCCAGGTATCCTGCCTGCAGTAGATGGAATGTGGCAATGGAACGCTGGCTGCGCGTGTCATAATAGGCTCTGAGCCTTTATATACCTGTGCACAGCAGCAGCCACCTTCAGTCTGCTGCTGGACAGCCAGCAGCAGCAGCAGCAGGAGAGGTATGTAATCAGGAGCCCTCCTGCTAAGGGTAGACAGCTGCTCGTTCCACCCCACCCCCCGCCTTAATTGGTTCTCCTCCCTTCCAACGGTGTTGAGGCGGGTGGGAACAGCAGGGGGTGAAGGTGCTGTGTTTAAAGAGGTGGAATTATGCAGATCTAAAACGCGTGGATTGCAGCAGCAGCAAGCCGAAAAGTGCAGGCATGTAAGGGATCTAGAGGTTGACAACATGTCTTCTTAACGGGAGTCCAGGAGCTCATCTCCACAAATGGACTTTTCAGGATCCTTGGGTGGCTCCGTAGTTTGAAACCAATTCTGGTTATCGCTTCTCGGCCTTTTGGCTAAGATCAAGTGTAGTATCTGTTCTTATCAGTTTAATATCTGATACGTCCCCTATCTGGGGACCATATATTAAATGGATTTTTAGAACAGGGAGATGGAAAAAGAGCTTGCTCTGTCCACTCCACGCATTGACCTGGTATTGCAGTATCTCCAGGACCGGTGCACCCCTTCTTTAATGCAGTTTCTAAAATCAGAAAGAATTGAATTCAATGTTTTTTGTTCATTTTGCTTGTTTGTCGGATTTTGGGATGGACTCTTTGGCTTTGCTTTTCTTCTCCTCATTGGATTTTTCATGTTCAAAGTTGCAGAAGCCAGATTACAAGCTCATTTTGGTTCAACTTCAGCAACTGTGCATTGCATTGCCATGCAATGTGATGCAATGCTATCTTTCTAGCTCTCCCTTTTTACTTCCTTTTGGATAAACAGACATATTAGGCAAGCATTTTGTAGCTTTCACCTAAATAACTACAGGTGGTGAGATAAGCTGCACAATATAATTGACCTTTCAGTATATTGTTGCACACACACCATCTATTTAGCAAATGCCCTTGTTATCAACAGCAGCCTTTTAAACTCACCTGAGCTAACAGGTATGTGCGCTGGTTACTCTGCTGCGCTTAAAATTTCTTTTTTGGTTTGCTACAATGCCTTTTCTGAAACGTTGTCTCCTTCTGCTGGAACACTGACTTCTTTCATTTAATGCCTGCAGACTATAAAAGAGAACCCAACCCAAAAAGTTTGGTTGATTAGTCTGTGGCATTCTGTTAAACTGTTGCTTATGGCGGTCTCTGTGAGCTTCTCAGCGACATTCAGCCAGCCAGGTATCCTGCCTGCAGTAGATGGAATGTGGCAATGGAACGCTGGCTGCGCGTGTCATAATAGGCTCTGAGCCTTTATATACCTGTGCACAGCAGCAGCCACCTTCAGTCTGCTGCTGGACAGCCAGCAGCAGCAGCAGCAGGAGAGGTATGTAATCAGGAGCCCTCCTGCTAAGGGTAGACAGCTGCTCGTTCCACCCCACCCCCCGCCTTAATTGGTTCTCCTCCCTTCCAACGGTGTTGAGGTGGGTGGGAACAGCAGGGGGTTAAGGTGCTGTGTTTAAAGAGGTGGAGTTATGCAGATCTAAAACGCGTGGATTGCAGCAGCAGCAAGCCGAAAAGTGCAGGCATGTAAGGGATCTAGAGGTTGACAACATGTCTTCTTAACGGGAGTCCAGGAGCTGATCTCCACAAATGGACTTTTCAGGATCCTTGGGTGGCTCCGTAGTTTGAAACCAATTCTGGTTATCGCTTCTCGGCCTTTTGGCTAAGATCAAGTGTAGTATCTGTTCTTATCAGTTTAATATCTGATACGTCCCCTATCTGGGGACCATATATTAAATGGATTTTTAGAACAGGGAGATGGAAAAAGAGCTTGCTCTGTCCACTCCACGCATTGACCTGGTATTGCAGTATCTCCAGGACCGGTGCACCCCTTCTTTAATGCAGTTTCTAAAATCAGAAAGAATTGAATTCAATGTTTTTTGTTCATTTTGCTTGTTTGTCGGATTTTGGGATGGACTCTTTGGCTTTGCTTTTCTTCTCCTCATTGGATTTTTCATGTTCAAAGTTGCAGAAGCCAGATTACAAGCTCATTTTGGTTCAACTTCAGCAACTGTGCATTGCATTGCCATGTAATGTGATGCAATGCTATCTTTCTAGCTCTCCCTTTTTACTTCCTTTTGGATAAACAGACATATTAGGCAAGCATTTTGGAGCTTTCACCTAAATAACTACAGGTGGTGAGATAAGCTGCACAATATAATTGACCTTTCAGTATATTGTTGCACACACACCATCTATTTAGCAAATGCCCTTGTTATCAACAGCAGCCTTTTAAACTCACCTGAGCTAACAGGTATGTGCGCTGGTTACTCTGCTGCGCTTAAAATTTCTTTTTTGGTTTGCTACAATGCCTTTTCTGAAACGTTGTCTCCTTCTGCTGGAACACTGACTTCTTTCATTTAATGCCTGCAGACTATAAAAGAGAACCCAACCCAAAAAGTTTGGTTGATTAGTCTGTGGCATTCTGTTAAACTGTTGCTTATGGCGGTCTCTGTGAGCTTCTCAGCGACATTCAGCCAGCCAGGTATCCTGCCTGCAGTAGATGGAATGTGGCAATGGAACGCTGGCTGCGCGTGTCATAATAGGCTCTGAGCCTTTATATACCTGTGCACAGCAGCAGCCACCTTCAGTCTGCTGCTGGACAGCCAGCAGCAGCAGCAGCAGGAGAGGTATGTAATCAGGAGCCCTCCTGCTAAGGGTAGACAGCTGCTCGTTCCACCCCACCCCCCGCCTTAATTGGTTCTCCTCCCTTCCAACGGTGTTGAGGTGGGTGGGAACAGCAGGGGGTTAAGGTGCTGTGTTTAAAGAGGTGGAGTTATGCAGATCTAAAACGCGTGGATTGCAGCAGCAGCAAGCCGAAAAGTGCAGGCATGTAAGGGATCTAGAGGTTGACAACATGTCTTCTTAACGGGAGTCCAGGAGCTGATCTCCACAAATGGACTTTTCAGGATCCTTGGGTGGCTCCGTAGTTTGAAACCAATTCTGGTTATCGCTTCTCGGCCTTTTGGCTAAGATCAAGTGTAGTATCTGTTCTTATCAGTTTAATATCTGATACGTCCCCTATCTGGGGACCATATATTAAATGGATTTTTAGAACAGGGAGATGGAAAAAGAGCTTGCTCTGTCCACTCCACGCATTGACCTGGTATTGCAGTATCTCCAGGACCGGTGCACCCCTTCTTTAATGCAGTTTCTAAAATCAGAAAGAATTGAATTCAATGTTTTTTGTTCATTTTGCTTGTTTGTCGGATTTTGGGATGGACTCTTTGGCTTTGCTTTTCTTCTCCTCATTGGATTTTTCATGTTCAAAGTTGCAGAAGCCAGATTACAAGCTCATTTTGGTTCAACTTCAGCAACTGTGCATTGCATTGCCATGTAATGTGATGCAATGCTATCTTTCTAGCTCTCCCTTTTTACTTCCTTTTGGATAAACAGACATATTAGGCAAGCATTTTGGAGCTTTCACCTAAATAACTACAGGTGGTGAGATAAGCTGCACAATATAATTGACCTTTCAGTATATTGTTGCACACACACCATCTATTTAGCAAATGCCCTTGTTATCAACAGCAGCCTTTTAAACTCACCTGAGCTAACAGGTATGTGCGCTGGTTACTCTGCTGCGCTTAAAATTTCTTTTTTGGTTTGCTACAATGCCTTTTCTGAAACGTTGTCTCCTTCTGCTGGAACACTGACTTCTTTCATTTAATGCCTGCAGACTATAAAAGAGAACCCAACCCAAAAAGTTTGGTTGATTAGTCTGTGGCATTCTGTTAAACTGTTGCTTATGGCGGTCTCTGTGAGCTTCTCAGCGACATTCAGCCAGCCAGGTATCCTGCCTGCAGTAGATGGAATGTGGCAATGGAACGCTGGCTGCGCGTGTCATAATAGGCTCTGAGCCTTTATATACCTGTGCACAGCAGCAGCCCCCTTCAGTCTGCTGCTGGACAGCCAGCAGCAGCAGCAGCAGGAGAGGTATGTAATCAGGAGCCCTCCTGCTAAGGGTAGACAGCTGCTCGTTCCACCCCACCCCCCGCCTTAATTGGTTCTCCTCCCTTCCAACGGTGTTGAGGCGGGTGGGAACAGCAGGGGGTGAAGGTGCTGTGTTTAAAGAGGTGGAATTATGCAGATCTAAAACGCGTGGATTGCAGCAGCAGCAAGCCGAAAAGTGCAGGCATGTAAGGGATCTAGAGGTTGACAACATGTCTTCTTAACGGGAGTCCAGGAGCTCATCTCCACAAATGGACTTTTCAGGATCCTTGGGTGGCTCCGTAGTTTGAAACCAATTCTGGTTATCGCTTCTCGGCCTTTTGGCTAAGATCAAGTGTAGTATCTGTTCTTATCAGTTTAATATCTGATACGTCCCCTATCTGGGGACCATATATTAAATGGATTTTTAGAACAGGGAGATGGAAAAAGAGCTTGCTCTGTCCACTCCACGCATTGACCTGGTATTGCAGTATCTCCAGGACCGGTGCACCCCTTCTTTAATGCAGTTTCTAAAATCAGAAAGAATTGAATTCAATGTTTTTTGTTCATTTTGCTTGTTTGTCGGATTTTGGGATGTACTCTTTGGCTTTGCTTTTCTTCTCCTCATTGGATTTTTCATGTTCAAAGTTGCAGAAGCCAGATTACAAGCTCATTTTGGTTCAACTTCAGCAACTGTGCATTGCATTGCCATGCAATGTGATGCAATGCTATCTTTCTAGCTCTCCCTTTTTACTTCCTTTTGGATAAACAGACATATTAGGCAAGCATTTTGGAGCTTTCACCTAAATAACTACAGGTGGTGAGATAAGCTGCACAATATAATTGACCTTTCAGTATATTGTTGCACACACACCATCTATTTAGCAAATGCCCTTGTTATCAACAGCAGCCTTTTAAACTCACCTGAGCTAAAAGGTATGTGCGCTGGTTACTCTGCTGCGCTTAAAATTTCTTTTTTGGTTTGCTACAATGCCTTTTCTGAAACGTTGTCTCCTTCTGCTGGAACACTGACTTCTTTCATTTAATGCCTGCAGACTATAAAAGAGAACCCAACCCAAAAAGTTTGGTTGATTAGTCTGTGGCATTCTGTTAAACTGTTGCTTATGGCGGTCTCTGTGAGCTTCTCAGCGACATTCAGCCAGCCAGGTATCCTGCCTGCAGTAGATGGAATGTGGCAATGGAACGCTGGCTGCGCGTGTCATAATAGGCTCTGAGCCTTTATATACCTGTGCACAGCAGCAGCCACCTTCAGTCTGCTGCTGGACAGCCAGCAGCAGCAGCAGCAGGAGAGGTATGTAATCAGGAGCCCTCCTGCTAAGGGTAGACAGCTGCTCGTTCCACCCCACCCCCCGCCTTAATTGGTTCTCCTCCCTTCCAACGGTGTTGAGGTGGGTGGGAACAGCAGGGGGTGAAGGTGCTGTGTTTAAAGAGGTGGAGTTATGCAGATCTAAAACGCGTGGATTGCAGCAGCAGCAAGCCGAAAAGTGCAGGCATGTAAGGGATCTAGAGGTTGACAACATGTCTTCTTAACGGGAGTCCAGGAGCTCATCTCCACAAATGGACTTTTCAGGATCCTTGGGTGGCTCCGTAGTTTGAAACCAATTCTGGTTATCGCTTCTCGGCCTTTTGGCTAAGATCAAGTGTAGTATCTGTTCTTATCAGTTTAATATCTGATACGTCCCCTATCTGGGGACCATATATTAAATGGATTTTTAGAACAGGGAGATGGAAAAAGAGCTTGCTCTGTCCACTCCACGCATTGACCTGGTATTGCAGTATCTCCAGGACCGGTGCACCCCTTCTTTAATGCAGTTTCTAAAATCAGAAAGAATTGAATTCAATGTTTTTTGTTCATTTTGCTTGTTTGTCGGATTTTGGGATGGACTCTTTGGCTTTGCTTTTCTTCTCCTCATTGGATTTTTCATGTTCAAAGTTGCAGAAGCCAGATTACAAGCTCATTTTGGTTCAACTTCAGCAACTGTGCATTGCATTGCCATGTAATGTGATGCAATGCTATCTTTCTAGCTCTCCCTTTTTACTTCCTTTTGGATAAACAGACATATTAGGCAAGCATTTTGGAGCTTTCACCTAAATAACTACAGGTGGTGAGATAAGCTGCACAATATAATTGACCTTTCAGTATATTGTTGCACACACACCATCTATTTAGCAAATGCCCTTGTTATCAACAGCAGCCTTTTAAACTCACCTGAGCTAACAGGTATGTGCGCTGGTTACTCTGCTGCGCTTAAAATTTCTTTTTTGGTTTGCTACAATGCCTTTTCTGAAACGTTGTCTCCTTCTGCTGGAACACTGACTTCTTTCATTTAATGCCTGCAGACTATAAAAGAGAACCCAACCCAAAAAGTTTGGTTGATTAGTCTGTGGCATTCTGTTAAACTGTTGCTTATGGCAGTCTCTGTGAGCTTCTCAGCGACATTCAGCCAGCCAGGTATCCTGCCTGCAGTAGATGGAATGTGGCAATGGAACGCTGGCTGCGCGTGTCATAATAGGCTCTGAGCCTTTATATACCTGTGCACAGCAGCAGCCACCTTCAGTCTGCTGCTGGACAGCCAGCAGCAGCAGCAGCAGGAGAGGTATGTAATCAGGAGCCCTCCTGCTAAGGGTAGACAGCTGCTCGTTCCACCCCACCCCCCGCCTTAATTGGTTCTCCTCCCTTCCAACGGTGTTGAGGCGGGTGGGAACAGCAGGGGGTGAAGGTGCTGTGTTTAAAGAGGTGGAGTTATGCAGATCTAAAACGCGTGGATTGCAGCAGCAGCAAGCCGAAAAGTGCAGGCATGTAAGGGATCTAGAGGTTGACAACATGTCTTCTTAACGGGAGTCCAGGAGCTCATCTCCACAAATGGACTTTTCAGGATCCTTGGGTGGCTCTGTAGTTTGAAACCAATTCTGGTTATCACTTCTCGGCCTTTTGGCTAAGATCAAGTGTAGTATCTGTTCTTATCAGTTTAATATCTGATACGTCCCCTATCTGGGGACCATATATTAAATGGATTTTTAGAACAGGGAGATGGAAAAAGAGCTTGCTCTGTCCACTCCACGCATTGACCTGGTATTGCAGTATCTCCAGGACCGGTGCACCCCTTCTTTAATGCAGTTTCTAAAATCAGAAAGAATTGAATTCAATGTTTTTTGTTCATTTTGCTTGTTTGTCGGATTTTGGGATGGACTCTTTGGCTTTGCTTTTCTTCTCCTCATTGGATTTTTCATGTTCAAAGTTGCAGAAGCCAGATTACAAGCTCATTTTGGTTCAACTTCAGCAACTGTGCATTGCATTGCCATGTAATGTGATGCAATGCTATCTTTCTAGCTCTCCCTTTTTACTTCCTTTTGGATAAACAGACATATTAGGCAAGCATTTTGGAGCTTTCACCTAAATAACTACAGGTGGTGAGATAAGCTGCACAATATAATTGACCTTTCAGTATATTGTTGCACACACACCATCTATTTAGCAAATGCCCTTGTTATCAACAGCAGCCTTTTAAACTCACCTGAGCTAACAGGTATGTGCGCTGGTTACTCTGCTGCGCTTAAAATTTCTTTTTTGGTTTGCTACAATGCCTTTTCTGAAACGTTGTCTCCTTCTGCTGGAACACTGACTTCTTTCATTTAATGCCTGCAGACTATAAAAGAGAACCCAACCCAAAAAGTTTGGTTGATTAGTCTGTGGCATTCTGTTAAACTGTTGCTTATGGCGGTCTCTGTGAGCTTCTCAGCGACATTCAGCCAGCCAGGTATCCTGCCTGCAGTAGATGGAATGTGGCAATGGAACGCTGGCTGCGCGTGTCATAATAGGCTCTGAGCCTTTATATACCTGTGCACAGCAGCAGCCACCTTCAGTCTGCTGCTGGACAGCCAGCAGCAGCAGCAGCAGGAGAGGTATGTAATCAGGAGCCCTCCTGCTAAGGGTAGGCAGCTGCTCGTTCCACCCCACCCCCCGCCTTAATTGGTTCTCCTCCCTTCCAACGGTGTTGAGGCGGGTGGGAACAGCAGGGGGTGAAGGTGCTGTGTTTAAAGAGGTGGAGTTATGCAGATCTAAAACGCGTGGATTGCAGCAGCAGCAAGCCGAAAAGTGCAGGCATGTAAGGGATCTAGAGGTTGACAACATGTCTTCTTAACGGGAGTCCAGGAGCTCATCTCCACAAATGGACTTTTCAGGATCCTTGGGTGGCTCCGTAGTTTGAAACCAATTCTGGTTATCGCTTCTCGGCCTTTTGGCTAAGATCAAGTGTAGTATCTGTTCTTATCAGTTTAATATCTGATACGTCCCCTATCTGGGGACCATATATTAAATGGATTTTATGAACAGGGAGATGGAAAAAGAGCTTGCTCTGTCCACTCCACGCATTGACCTGGTATTGCAGTATCTCCAGGACCGGTGCACCCCTTCTTTAATGCAGTTTCTAAAATCAGAAAGAATTGAATTCAATGTTTTTTGTTCATTTTGCTTGTTTGTCGGATTTTGGGATGGACTCTTTGGCTTTGCTTTTCTTCTCCTCATTGGATTTTTCATGTTCAAAGTTGCAGAAGCCAGATTACAAGCTCATTTTGGTTCAACTTCAGCAACTGTGCATTGCATTGCCATGTAATGTGATGCAATGCTATCTTTCTAGCTCTCCCTTTTTACTTCCTTTTGGATAAACAGACATATTAGGCAAGCATTTTGGAGCTTTCACCTAAATAACTACAGGTGGTGAGATAAGCTGCACAATATAATTGACCTTTCAGTATATTGTTGCACACACACCATCTATTTAGCAAATGCCCTTGTTATCAACAGCAGCCTTTTAAACTCACCTGAGCTAACAGGTATGTGCGCTGGTTACTCTGCTGCGCTTAAAATTTCTTTTTTGGTTTGCTACAATGCCTTTTCTGAAACGTTGTCTCCTTCTGCTGGAACACTGACTTCTTTCATTTAATGCCTGCAGACTATAAAAGAGAACCCAACTCAAAAAGTTTGGTTGATTAGTCTGTGGCATTCTGTTAAACTGTTGCTTATGGCGGTCTCTGTGAGCTTCTCAGCGACATTCAGCCAGCCAGGTATCCTGCCTGCAGTAGATGGAATGTGGCAATGGAACGCTGGCTGCGCGTGTCATAATAGGCTCTGAGCCTTTATATACCTGTGCACAGCAGCAGCCACCTTCAGTCTGCTGCTGGACAGCCAGCAGCAGCAGCAGCAGGAGAGGTATGTAATCAGGAGCCCTCCTGCTAAGGGTAGGCAGCTGCTCGTTCCACCCCACCCCCCGCCTTAATTGGTTCTCCTCCCTTCCAACGGTGTTGAGGCGGGTGGGAACAGCAGGGGGTGAAGGTGCTGTGTTTAAAGAGGTGGAGTTATGCAGATCTAAAACGCGTGGATTGCAGCAGCAGCAAGCCGAAAAGTGCAGGCATGTAAGGGATCTAGAGGTTGACAACATGTCTTCTTAACGGGAGTCCAGGAGCTCATCTCCACAAATGGACTTTTCAGGATCCTTGGGTGGCTCCGTAGTTTGAAACCAATTCTGGTTATCGCTTCTCGGCCTTTTGGCTAAGATCAAGTGTAGTATCTGTTCTTATCAGTTTAATATCTGATACGTCCCCTATCTGGGGACCATATATTAAATGGATTTTTAGAACAGGGAGATGGAAAAAGAGCTTGCTCTGTCCACTCCACGCATTGACCTGGTATTGCAGTATCTCCAGGACCGGTGCACCCCTTCTTTAATGCAGTTTCTAAAATCAGAAAGAATTGAATTCAATGTTTTTTGTTCATTTTGCTTGTTTGTCGGATTTTGGGATGGACTCTTTGGCTTTGCTTTTCTTCTCCTCATTGGATTTTTCATGTTCAAAGTTGCAGAAGCCAGATTACAAGCTCATTTTGGTTCAACTTCAGCAACTGTGCATTGCATTGCCATGTAATGTGATGCAATGCTATCTTTCTAGCTCTCCCTTTTTACTTCCTTTTGGATAAACAGACATATTAGGCAAGCATTTTGTAGCTTTCACCTAAATAACTACAGGTGGTGAGATAAGCTGCACAATATAATTGACCTTTCAGTATATTGTTGCACACACACCATCTATTTAGCAAATGCCCTTGTTATCAACAGCAGCCTTTTAAACTCACCTGAGCTAACAGGTATGTGCGCTGGTTACTCTGCTGCGCTTAAAATTTCTTTTTTGGTTTGCTACAATGCCTTTTCTGAAACGTTGTCTCCTTCTGCTGGAACACTGACTTCTTTCATTTAATACCTGCAGACTATAAAAGAGAACCCAACCCAAAAAGTTTGGTTGATTAGTCTGTGGCATTCTGTTAAACTGTTGCTTATGGCGGTCTCTGTGAGCTTCTCAGCGACATTCAGCCAGCCAGGTATCCTGCCTGCAGTAGATGGAATGTGGCAATGGAACGCTGGCTGCGCGTGTCATAATAGGCTCTGAGCCTTTATATACCTGTGCACAGCAGCAGCCACCTTCAGTCTGCTGCTGGACAGCCAGCAGCAGCAGCAGCAGGAGAGGTATATAATCAGGAGCCCTCCTGCTAAGGGTAGACAGCTGCTCGTTCCATCCCACCCCCCGCCTTAATTGGTTCTCCTCCCTTCCAACGGTGTTGAGGCGGGTGGGAACAGCAGGGGGTGAAGGTGCTGTGTTTAAAGAGGTGGAGTTATGCAGATCTAAAACGCGTGGATTGCAGCAGCAGCAAGCCGAAAAGTGCAGGCATGTAAGGGATCTAGAGGTTGACAACATGTCTTCTTAACGGGAGTCCAGGAGCTCATCTCCACAAATGGACTTTTCAGGATCCTTGGGTGGCTCCGTAGTTTGAAACCAATTCTGGTTATCGCTTCTCGGCCTTTTGGCTAAGATCAAGTGTAGTATCTGTTCTTATCAGTTTAATATCTGATACGTCCCCTATCTGGGGACCATATATTAAATGGATTTTTAGAACAGGGAGATGGAAAAAGAGCTTGCTCTGTCCACTCCACGCATTGACCTGGTATTGCAGTATCTCCAGGACCGGTGCACCCCTTCTTTAATGCAGTTTCTAAAATCAGAAAGAATTGAATTCAATGTTTTTTGTTCATTTTGCTTGTTTGTCGGATTTTGGGATGGACTCTTTGGCTTTGCTTTTCTTCTCCTCATTGGATTTTTCATGTTCAAAGTTGCAGAAGCCAGATTACAAGCTCATTTTGGTTCAACTTCAGCAACTGTGCATTGCATTGCCATGTAATGTGATGCAATGCTATCTTTCTAGCTCTCCCTTTTTACTTCCTTTTGGATAAACAGACATATTAGGCAAGCATTTTGGAGCTTTCACCTAAATAACTACAGGTGGTGAGATAAGCTGCACAATATAATTGACCTTTCAGTATATTGTTGCACACACACCATCTATTTAGCAAATGCCCTTGTTATCAACAGCAGCCTTTTAAACTCACCTGAGCTAACAGGTATGTGCGCTGGTTACTCTGCTGCGCTTAAAATTTCTTTTTTGGTTTGCTACAATGCCTTTTCTGAAACGTTGTCTCCTTCTGCTGGAACACTGACTTCTTTCATTTAATGCCTGCAGACTATAAAAGAGAACCCAACCCAAAAAGTTTGGTTGATTAGTCTGTGGCATTCTGTTAAACTGTTGCTTATGGCGGTCTCTGTGAGCTTCTCAGCGACATTCAGCCAGCCAGGTATCCTGCCTGCAGTAGATGGAATGTGGCAATGGAACGCTGGCTGCGCGTGTCATAATAGGCTCTGAGCCTTTATATACCTGTGCACAGCAGCAGCCACCTTCAGTCTGCTGCTGGACAGCCAGCAGCAGCAGCAGCAGGAGAGGTATGTAATCAGGAGCCCTCCTGCTAAGGGTAGGCAGCTGCTCGTTCCACCCCACCCCCCGCCTTAATTGGTTCTCCTCCCTTCCAACGGTGTTGAGGCGGGTGGGAACAGCAGGGGGTGAAGGTGCTGTGTTTAAAGAGGTGGAGTTATGCAGATCTAAAACGCGTGGATTGCAGCAGCAGCAAGCCGAAAAGTGCAGGCATGTAAGGGATCTAGAGGTTGACAACATGTCTTCTTAACGGGAGTCCAGGAGCTCATCTCCACAAATGGACTTTTCAGGATCCTTGGGTGGCTCCGTAGTTTGAAACCAATTCTGGTTATCGCTTCTCGGCCTTTTGGCTAAGATCAAGTGTAGTATCTGTTCTTATCAGTTTAATATCTGATACGTCCCCTATCTGGGGACCATATATTAAATGGATTTTTAGAACAGGGAGATGGAAAAAGAGCTTGCTCTGTCCACTCCACGCATTGACCTGGTATTGCAGTATCTCCAGGACCGGTGCACCCCTTCTTTAATGCAGTTTCTAAAATCAGAAAGAATTGAATTCAATGTTTTTTGTTCATTTTGCTTGTTTGTCGGATTTTGGGATGGACTCTTTGGCTTTGCTTTTCTTCTCCTCATTGGATTTTTCATGTTCAAAGTTGCAGAAGCCAGATTACAAGCTCATTTTGGTTCAACTTCAGCAACTGTGCATTGCATTGCCATGTAATGTGATGCAATGCTATCTTTCTAGCTCTCCCTTTTTACTTCCTTTTGGATAAACAGACATATTAGGCAAGCATTTTGTAGCTTTCACCTAAATAACTACAGGTGGTGAGATAAGCTGCACAATATAATTGACCTTTCAGTATATTGTTGCACACACACCATCTATTTAGCAAATGCCCTTGTTATCAACAGCAGCCTTTTAAACTCACCTGAGCTAACAGGTATGTGCGCTGGTTACTCTGCTGCGCTTAAAATTTCTTTTTTGGTTTGCTACAATGCCTTTTCTGAAACGTTGTCTCCTTCTGCTGGAACACTGACTTCTTTCATTTAATACCTGCAGACTATAAAAGAGAACCCAACCCAAAAAGTTTGGTTGATTAGTCTGTGGCATTCTGTTAAACTGTTGCTTATGGCGGTCTCTGTGAGCTTCTCAGCGACATTCAGCCAGCCAGGTATCCTGCCTGCAGTAGATGGAATGTGGCAATGGAACGCTGGCTGCGCGTGTCATAATAGGCTCTGAGCCTTTATATACCTGTGCACAGCAGCAGCCACCTTCAGTCTGCTGCTGGACAGCCAGCAGCAGCAGCAGCAGGAGAGGTATATAATCAGGAGCCCTCCTGCTAAGGGTAGACAGCTGCTCGTTCCATCCCACCCCCCGCCTTAATTGGTTCTCCTCCCTTCCAACGGTGTTGAGGCGGGTGGGAACAGCAGGGGGTGAAGGTGCTGTGTTTAAAGAGGTGGAGTTATGCAGATCTAAAACGCGTGGATTGCAGCAGCAGCAAGCCGAAAAGTGCAGGCATGTAAGGGATCTAGAGGTTGACAACATGTCTTCTTAACGGGAGTCCAGGAGCTCATCTCCACAAATGGACTTTTCAGGATCCTTGGGTGGCTCCGTAGTTTGAAACCAATTCTGGTTATCGCTTCTCGGCCTTTTGGCTAAGATCAAGTGTAGTATCTGTTCTTATCAGTTTAATATCTGATACGTCCCCTATCTGGGGACCATATATTAAATGGATTTTTAGAACAGGGAGATGGAAAAAGAGCTTGCTCTGTCCACTCCACGCATTGACCTGGTATTGCAGTATCTCCAGGACCGGTGCACCCCTTCTTTAATGCAGTTTCTAAAATCAGAAAGAATTGAATTCAATGTTTTTTGTTCATTTTGCTTGTTTGTCGGATTTTGGGATGGACTCTTTGGCTTTGCTTTTCTTCTCCTCATTGGATTTTTCATGTTCAAAGTTGCAGAAGCCGGATTACAAGCTCATTTTGGTTCAACTTCAGCAACTGTGCATTGCATTGCCATGTAATGTGATGCAATGCTATCTTTCTAGCTCTCCCTTTTTACTTCCTTTTGGATAAACAGACATATTAGGCAAGCATTTTGGAGCTTTCACCTAAATAACTACAGGTGGTGAGATAAGCTGCACAATATAATTGACCTTTCAGTATATTGTTGCACACACACCATCTATTTAGCAAATGCCCTTGTTATCAACAGCAGCCTTTTAAACTCACCTGAGCTAACAGGTATGTGCGCTGGTTACTCTGCTGCGCTTAAAATTTCTTTTTTGGTTTGCTACAATGCCTTTTCTGAAACGTTGTCTCCTTCTGCTGGAACACTGACTTCTTTCATTTAATGCCTGCAGACTATAAAAGAGAACCCAACCCAAAAAGTTTGGTTGATTAGTCTGTGGCATTCTGTTAAACTGTTGCTTATGGCGGTCTCTGTGAGCTTCTCAGCGACATTCAGCCAGCCAGGTATCCTGCCTGCAGTAGATGGAATGTGGCAATGGAACGCTGGCTGCGCGTGTCATAATAGGCTCTGAGCCTTTATATACCTGTGCACAGCAGCAGCCACCTTCAGTCTGCTGCTGGACAGCCAGCAGCAGCAGCAGCAGGAGAGGTATGTAATCAGGAGCCCTCCTGCTAAGGGTAGGCAGCTGCTCGTTCCACCCCACCCCCCGCCTTAATTGGTTCTCCTCCCTTCCAACGGTGTTGAGGCGGGTGGGAACAGCAGGGGGTGAAGGTGCTGTGTTTAAAGAGGTGGAGTTATGCAGATCTAAAACGCGTGGATTGCAGCAGCAGCAAGCCGAAAAGTGCAGGCATGTAAGGGATCTAGAGGTTGACAACATGTCTTCTTAACGGGAGTCCAGGAGCTCATCTCCACAAATGGACTTTTCAGGATCCTTGGGTGGCTCCGTAGTTTGAAACCAATTCTGGTTATCGCTTCTCGGCCTTTTGGCTAAGATCAAGTGTAGTATCTGTTCTTATCAGTTTAATATCTGATACGTCCCCTATCTGGGGACCATATATTAAATGGATTTTTAGAACAGGGAGATGGAAAAAGAGCTTGCTCTGTCCACTCCACGCATTGACCTGGTATTGCAGTATCTCCAGGACCGGTGCACCCCTTCTTTAATGCAGTTTCTAAAATCAGAAAGAATTGAATTCAATGTTTTTTGTTCATTTTGCTTGTTTGTCGGATTTTGGGATGGACTCTTTGGCTTTGCTTTTCTTCTCCTCATTGGATTTTTCATGTTCAAAGTTGCAGAAGCCAGATTACAAGCTCATTTTGGTTCAACTTCAGCAACTGTGCATTGCATTGCCATGTAATGTGATGCAATGCTATCTTTCTAGCTCTCCCTTTTTACTTCCTTTTGGATAAACAGACATATTAGGCAAGCATTTTGTAGCTTTCACCTAAATAACTACAGGTGGTGAGATAAGCTGCACAATATAATTGACCTTTCAGTATATTGTTGCACACACACCATCTATTTAGCAAATGCCCTTGTTATCAACAGCAGCCTTTTAAACTCACCTGAGCTAACAGGTATGTGCGCTGGTTACTCTGCTGCGCTTAAAATTTCTTTTTTGGTTTGCTACAATGCCTTTTCTGAAACGTTGTCTCCTTCTGCTGGAACACTGACTTCTTTCATTTAATACCTGCAGACTATAAAAGAGAACCCAACCCAAAAAGTTTGGTTGATTAGTCTGTGGCATTCTGTTAAACTGTTGCTTATGGCGGTCTCTGTGAGCTTCTCAGCGACATTCAGCCAGCCAGGTATCCTGCCTGCAGTAGATGGAATGTGACAATGGAACGCTGGCTGCGCGTGTCATAATAGGCTCTGAGCCTTTATATACCTGTGCACAGCAGCAGCCACCTTCAGTCTGCTGCTGGACAGCCAGCAGCAGCAGCAGCAGGAGAGGTATATAATCAGGAGCCCTCCTGCTAAGGGTAGACAGCTGCTCGTTCCATCCCACCCCCCGCCTTAATTGGTTCTCCTCCCTTCCAACGGTGTTGAGGCGGGTGGGAACAGCAGGGGGTGAAGGTGCTGTGTTTAAAGAGGTGGAGTTATGCAGATCTAAAACGCGTGGATTGCAGCAGCAGCAAGCCGAAAAGTGCAGGCATGTAAGGGATCTAGAGGTTGACAACATGTCTTCTTAACGGGAGTCCAGGAGCTCATCTCCACAAATGGACTTTTCAGGATCCTTGGGTGGCTCCGTAGTTTGAAACCAATTCTGGTTATCGCTTCTCGGCCTTTTGGCTAAGATCAAGTGTAGTATCTTTCGAAAAGGCGGTTTTGGATGTTGGCCGCTCTAGTAGATTGATACATTATGCACACTGGGGTTTAGGCGCTTGTTAGTACGCCAGGTGGCTAATATAGTCATCTGGTGGAAAGCATGGCCCCCCAGGATCGACGCCATTGGGCCGGGGAAGATCGAAAGCCCGAAGTGTGAAGTGCCCCAGGAGTGGTGACCCTGGGGTGCCTTAACTCACCGGGATTGGGAACCCCACTTGAGTTTATGGCACATTTGCACAAGCACTTCAAATTTTCTTTCTTCGCACACACCCTTATTCCGGGCCTTCTGGCCTTAGGATGGGGAATTTTTCAATTCCCGGTCGAAGGTCCGGGCAGTATTATACTGTGAAACCTTCACTATTTATTTAATTTCTTTGTCACTGTGTGTCCACTTATTCACGTGTGTCACGTCCTACTAGGATTTTGTCGGGATGCGATTCCCTTACGGGTTCCTCTCTTGGCAGGTCTAGGGGGGGAGTGTGTGGCCATCAGGTTCCGCTCCCCCCTGAACCCCCCTGGCTCTCCTCTTTTGGGAGGAGAGTGTTGTTGGCTCCCCTCTTCCGGGAGGGGAGCACAGTCTTTGGCTCCCAGTGCCTTGCTCGGGTGAGAACTCGGGCAGGTGCTGGGGGTAAGATTGGTTCGCCTCTGGCTTCGGCTGGAGGTGGCTTTTTGTCCCTGTTCCTCGCTGTGTCCTTTTGGCTCGGAGGGACGGGGAATGGTTTGGGGGACCCTTCTCCTTTTGGAGAGGGTTTCAAGAAGACCAGCAT
The DNA here is from genome assembly GCF_046119375.1 of Phyllobates terribilis. Classification (NCBI taxonomy): domain Eukaryota; kingdom Metazoa; phylum Chordata; class Amphibia; order Anura; family Dendrobatidae; genus Phyllobates; species Phyllobates terribilis. The sequence goes on from NW_027362765.1 coordinate 654,414,658, forward strand.
CCTAGTGCACTTTTTTTGTGGCACTTGTCACTTTTTTAAGCGCACTCGGGTTTTGTACACGAATTCGGGCTTTCGATAGAAAAATCTGTTCTTATCAGTTTAATATCTGATACGTCCCCTATCTGGGGACCATATATTAAATGGATTTTTAGAACAGGGAGATGGAAAAAGAGCTTGCTCTGTCCACTCCACGCATTGACCTGGTATTGCAGTATCTCCAGGACCGGTGCACCCCTTCTTTAATGCAGTTTCTAAAATCAGAAAGAATTGAATTCAATGTTTTTTGTTCATTTTGCTTGTTTGTCGGATTTTGGGATGGACTCTTTGGCTTTGCTTTTCTTCTCCTCATTGGATTTTTCATGTTCAAAGTTGCAGAAGCCAGATTACAAGCTCATTTTGGTTCAACTTCAGCAACTGTGCATTGCATTGCCATGTAATGTGATGCAATGCTATCTTTCTAGCTCTCCCTTTTTACTTCCTTTTGGATAAACAGACATATTAGGCAAGCATTTTGGAGATTTCACCTAAATAACTACAGGTGGTGAGATAAGCTGCACAATATAATTGACCTTTCAGTATATTGTTGCACACACACCATCTATTTAGCAAATGCCCTTGTTATCAACAGCAGCCTTTTAAACTCACCTGAGCTAACAGGTATGTGCGCTGGTTACTCTGCTGCGCTTAAAATTTCTTTTTTGGTTTGCTACAATGCCTTTTCTGAAACGTTGTCTCCTTCTGCTGGAACACTGACTTCTTTCATTTAATGCCTGCAGACTATAAAAGAGAACCCAACCCAAAAAGTTTGGTTGATTAGTCTGTGGCATTCTGTTAAACTGTTGCTTATGGCGGTCTCTGTGAGCTTCTCAGCGACATTCAGCCAGCCAGGTATCCTGCCTGCAGTAGATGGAATGTGGCAATGGAACGCTGGCTGCGCGTGTCATAATAGGCTCTGAGCCTTTATATACCTGTGCACAGCAGCAGCCACCTTCAGTCTGCTGCTGGACAGCCAGCAGCAGCAGCAGCAGGAGAGGTATGTAATCAGGAGCCCTCCTGCTAAGGGTAGACAGCTGCTCGTTCCACCCCACCCCCCGCCTTAATTGGTTCTCCTCCCTTCCAACGGTGTTGAGGCGGGTGGGAACAGCAGGGGGTGAAGGTGCTGTGTTTAAAGAGGTGGAGTTATGCAGATCTAAAACGCGTGGATTGCAGCAGCAGCAAGCCGAAAAGTGCAGGCATGTAAGGGATCTAGAGGTTGACAACATGTCTTCTTAACGGGAGTCCAGGAGCTCATCTCCACAAATGGACTTTTCAGGATCCTTGGGTGGCTCCGTAGTTTGAAACCAATTCTGGTTATCGCTTCTCGGCCTTTTGGCTAAGATCAAGTGTAGTATCTGTTCTTATCAGTTTAATATCTGATACGTCCCCTATCTGGGGACCATATATTAAATGGATTTTTAGAACAGGGAGATGGAAAAAGAGCTTGCTCTGTCCACTCCACGCATTGACCTGGTATTGCAGTATCTCCAGGACCGGTGCACCCCTTCTTTAATGCAGTTTCTAAAATCAGAAAGAATTGAATTCAATGTTTTTTGTTCATTTTGCTTGTTTGTCGGATTTTGGGATGGACTCTTTGGCTTTGCTTTTCTTCTCCTCATTGGATTTTTCATGTTCAAAGTTGCAGAAGCCAGATTACAAGCTCATTTTGGTTCAACTTCAGCAACTGTGCATTGCATTGCCATGTAATGTGATGCAATGCTATCTTTCTAGCTCTCCCTTTTTACTTCCTTTTGGATAAACAGACATATTAGGCAAGCATTTTGGAGCTTTCACCTAAATAACTACAGGTGGTGAGATAAGCTGCACAATATAATTGACCTTTCAGTATATTGTTGCACACACACCATCTATTTAGCAAATGCCCTTGTTATCAACAGCAGCCTTTTAAACTCACCTGAGCTAACAGGTATGTGCGCTGGTTACTCTGCTGCGCTTAAAATTTCTTTTTTGGTTTGCTACAATGCCTTTTCTGAAACGTTGTCTCCTTCTGCTGGAACACTGACTTCTTTCATTTAATGCCTGCAGACTATAAAAGAGAACCCAACCCAAAAAGTTTGGTTGATTAGTCTGTGGCATTCTGTTAAACTGTTGCTTATGGCGGTCTCTGTGAGCTTCTCAGCGACATTCAGCCAGCCAGGTATCCTGCCTGCAGTAGATGGAATGTGGCAATGGAACGCTGGCTGCGCGTGTCATAATAGGCTCTGAGCCTTTATATACCTGTGCACAGCAGCAGCCACCTTCAGTCTGCTGCTGGACAGCCAGCAGCAGCAGCAGCAGGAGAGGTATGTAATCAGGAGCCCTCCTGCTAAGGGTAGACAGCTGCTCGTTCCACCCCACCCCCCGCCTTAATTGGTTCTCCTCCCTTCCAACGGTGTTGAGGCGGGTGGGAACAGCAGGGGGTGAAGGTGCTGTGTTTAAAGAGGTGGAGTTATGCAGATCTAAAACGCGTGGATTGCAGCAGCAGCAAGCCGAAAAGTGCAGGCATGTAAGGGATCTAGAGGTTGACAACATGTCTTCTTAACGGGAGTCCAGGAGCTCATCTCCACAAATGGACTTTTCAGGATCCTTGGGTGGCTCCGTAGTTTGAAACCAATTCTGGTTATCGCTTCTCGGCCTTTTGGCTAAGATCAAGTGTAGTATCTGTTCTTATCAGTTTAATATCTGATACGTCCCCTATCTGGGGACCATATATTAAATGGATTTTTAGAACAGGGAGATGGAAAAAGAGCTTGCTCTGTCCACTCCACGCATTGACCTGGTATTGCAGTATCTCCAGGACCGGTGCACCCCTTCTTTAATGCAGTTTCTAAAATCAGAAAGAATTGAATTCAATGTTTTTTGTTCATTTTGCTTGTTTGTCGGATTTTGGGATGGACTCTTTGGCTTTGCTTTTCTTCTCCTCATTGGATTTTTCATGTTCAAAGTTGCAGAAGCCAGATTACAAGCTCATTTTGGTTCAACTTCAGCAACTGTGCATTGCATTGCCATGTAATGTGATGCAATGCTATCTTTCTAGCTCTCCCTTTTTACTTCCTTTTGGATAAACAGACATATTAGGCAAGCATTTTGGAGCTTTCACCTAAATAACTACAGGTGGTGAGATAAGCTGCACAATATAATTGACCTTTCAGTATATTGTTGCACACACACCATCTATTTAGCAAATGCCCTTGTTATCAACAGCAGCCTTTTAAACTCACCTGAGCTAACAGGTATGTGCGCTGGTTACTCTGCTGCGCTTAAAATTTCTTTTTTGGTTTGCTACAATGCCTTTTCTGAAACGTTGTCTCCTTCTGCTGGAACACTGACTTCTTTCATTTAATGCCTGCAGACTATAAAAGAGAACCCAACCCAAAAAGTTTGGTTGATTAGTCTGTGGCATTCTGTTAAACTGTTGCTTATGGCGGTCTCTGTGAGCTTCTCAGCGACATTCAGCCAGCCAGGTATCCTGCCTGCAGTAGATGGAATGTGGCAATGGAACGCTGGCTGCGCGTGTCATAATAGGCTCTGAGCCTTTATATACCTGTGCACAGCAGCAGCCACCTTCAGTCTGCTGCTGGACAGCCAGCAGCAGCAGCAGCAGGAGAGGTATGTAATCAGGAGCCCTCCTGCTAAGGGTAGACAGCTGCTCGTTCCACCCCACCCCCCGCCTTAATTGGTTCTCCTCCCTTCCAACGGTGTTGAGGCGGGTGGGAACAGCAGGGGGTGAAGGTGCTGTGTTTAAAGAGGTGGAGTTATGCAGATCTAAAACGCGTGGATTGCAGCAGCAGCAAGCCGAAAAGTGCAGGCATGTAAGGGATCTAGAGGTTGACAACATGTCTTCTTAACGGGAGTCCAGGAGCTCATCTCCACAAATGGACTTTTCAGGATCCTTGGGTGGCTCCGTAGTTTGAAACCAATTCTGGTTATCGCTTCTCGGCCTTTTGGCTAAGATCAAGTGTAGTATCTGTTCTTATCAGTTTAATATCTGATACGTCCCCTATCTGGGGACCATATATTAAATGGATTTTTAGAACAGGGAGATGGAAAAAGAGCTTGCTCTGTCCACTCCACGCATTGACCTGGTATTGCAGTATCTCCAGGACCGGTGCACCCCTTCTTTAATGCAGTTTCTAAAATCAGAAAGAATTGAATTCAATGTTTTTTGTTCATTTTGCTTGTTTGTCGGATTTTGGGATGGACTCTTTGGCTTTGCTTTTCTTCTCCTCATTGGATTTTTCATGTTCAAAGTTGCAGAAGCCAGATTACAAGCTCATTTTGGTTCAACTTCAGCAACTGTGCATTGCATTGCCATGTAATGTGATGCAATGCTATCTTTCTAGCTCTCCCTTTTTACTTCCTTTTGGATAAACAGACATATTAGGCAAGCATTTTGGAGCTTTCACCTAAATAACTACAGGTGGTGAGATAAGCTGCACAATATAATTGACCTTTCAGTATATTGTTGCACACACACCATCTATTTAGCAAATGCCCTTGTTATCAACAGCAGCCTTTTAAACTCACCTGAGCTAACAGGTATGTGCGCTGGTTACTCTGCTGCGCTTAAAATTTCTTTTTTGGTTTGCTACAATGCCTTTTCTGAAACGTTGTCTCCCTCTGCTGGAACACTGACTTCTTTCATTTAATGCCTGCAGACTACAAAAGAGAACACAACCCAAAAAGTTTGGTTGATTAGTCTGTGGCATTCTGTTAAACTGTTGCTTATGGCGGTCTCTGTGAGCTTCTCAGCGACATTCAGCCAGCCAGGTATCCTGCCTGCAGTAGATGGAATGTGGCAATGGAACGCTGGCTGCGCGTGTCATAATAGGCTCTGAGCCTTTATATACCTGTGCACAGCAGCAGCCACCTTCAGTCTGCTGCTGGACAGCCAGCAGCAGCAGCAGCAGGAGAGGTATGTAATCAGGAGCCCTCCTGCTAAGGGTAGACAGCTGCTCGTTCCACCCCACCCCCCGCCTTAATTGGTTCTCCTCCCTTCCAACGGTGTTGAGGCGGGTGGGAACAGCAGGGGGTGAAGGTGCTGTGTTTAAAGAGGTGGAGTTATGCAGATCTAAAACGCGTGGATTGCAGCAGCAGCAAGCCGAAAAGTGCAGGCATGTAAGGGATCTAGAGGTTGACAACATGTCTTCTTAACGGGAGTCCAGGAGCTCATCTCCACAAATGGACTTTTCAGGATCCTTGGGTGGCTCCGTAGTTTGAAACCAATTCTGGTTATCGCTTCTCGGCCTTTTGGCTAAGATCAAGTGTAGTATCTGTTCTTATCAGTTTAATATCTGATACGTCCCCTATCTGGGGACCATATATTAAATGGATTTTTAGAACAGGGAGATGGAAAAAGAGCTTGCTCTGTCCACTCCACGCATTGACCTGGTATTGCAGTATCTCCAGGACCGGTGCACCCCTTCTTTAATGCAGTTTCTAAAATCAGAAAGAATTGAATTCAATGTTTTTTGTTCATTTTGCTTGTTTGTCGGATTTTGGGATGGACTCTTTGGCTTTGCTTTTCTTCTCCTCATTGGATTTTTCATGTTCAAAGTTGCAGAAGCCAGATTACAAGCTCATTTTGGTTCAACTTCAGCAACTGTGCATTGCATTGCCATGTAATGTGATGCAATGCTATCTTTCTAGCTCTCCCTTTTTACTTCCTTTTGGATAAACAGACATATTAGGCAAGCATTTTGGAGATTTCACCTAAATAACTACAGGTGGTGAGATAAGCTGCACAATATAATTGACCTTTCAGTATATTGTTGCAGACACACCATCTATTTAGCAAATGCCCTTGTTATCAACAGCAGCCTTTTAAACTCACCTGAGCTAACAGGTATGTGCGCTGGTTACTCTGCTGCGCTTAAAATTTCTTTTTTGGTTTGCTACAATGCCTTTTCTGAAACGTTGTCTCCTTCTGCTGGAACACTGACTTCTTTCATTTAATGCCTGCAGACTATAAAAGAGAACCCAACCCAAAAAGTTTGGTTGATTAGTCTGTGGCATTCTGTTAAACTGTTGCTTATGGCGGTCTCTGTGAGCTTCTCAGTGACATTCAGCCAGCCAGGTATCCTGCCTGCAGTAGATGGAATGTGGCAATGGAACGCTGGCTGCGCGTGTCATAATAGGCTCTGAGCCTTTATATACCTGTGCACAGCAGCAGCCACCTTCAGTCTGCTGCTGGACAGCCAGCAGCAGCAGCAGCAGGAGAGGTATGTAATCAGGAGCCCTCCTGCTAAGGGTAGACAGCTGCTCGTTCCACCCCACCCCCCGCCTTAATTGGTTCTCCTCCCTTCCAACGGTGTTGAGGCGGGTGGGAACAGCAGGGGGTGAAGGTGCTGTGTTTAAAGAGGTGGAGTTATGCAGATCTAAAACGCGTGGATTGCAGCAGCAGCAAGCCGAAAAGTGCAGGCATGTAAGGGATCTAGAGGTTGACAACATGTCTTCTTAACGGGAGTCCAGGAGCTCATCTCCACAAATGGACTTTTCAGGATCCTTGGGTGGCTCCGTAGTTTGAAACCAATTCTGGTTATCGCTTCTCGGCCTTTTGGCTAAGATCAAGTGTAGTATCTGTTCTTATCAGTTTAATATCTGATACGTCCCCTATCTGGGGACCATATATTAAATGGATTTTTAGAACAGGGAGATGGAAAAAGAGCTTGCTCTGTCCACTCCACGCATTGACCTGGTATTGCAGTATCTCCAGGACCGGTGCACCCCTTCTTTAATGCAGTTTCTAAAATCAGAAAGAATTGAATTCAATGTTTTTTGTTCATTTTGCTTGTTTGTCGGATTTTGGGATGGACTCTTTGGCTTTGCTTTTCTTCTCCTCATTGGATTTTTCATGTTCAAAGTTGCAGAAGCCAGATTACAAGCTCATTTTGGTTCAACTTCAGCAACTGTGCATTGCATTGCCATGTAATGTGATGCAATGCTATCTTTCTAGCTCTCCCTTTTTACTTCCTTTTGGATAAACAGACATATTAGGCAAGCATTTTGGAGCTTTCACCTAAATAACTACAGGTGGTGAGATAAGCTGCACAATATAATTGACCTTTCAGTATATTGTTGCACACACACCATCTATTTAGCAAATGCCCTTGTTATCAACAGCAGCCTTTTAAACTCACCTGAGCTAACAGGTATGTGCGCTGGTTACTCTGCTGCGCTTAAAATTTCTTTTTTGGTTTGCTACAATGCCTTTTCTGAAACGTTGTCTCCTTCTGCTGGAACACTGACTTCTTTCATTTAATGCCTGCAGACTATAAAAGAGAACCCAACCCAAAAAGTTTGGTTGATTAGTCTGTGGCATTCTGTTAAACTGTTGCTTATGGCGGTCTCTGTGAGCTTCTCAGCGACATTCAGCCAGCCAGGTATCCTGCCTGCAGTAGATGGAATGTGGCAATGGAACGCTGGCTGCGCGTGTCATAATAGGCTCTGAGCCTTTATATACCTGTGCACAGCAGCAGCCACCTTCAGTCTGCTGCTGGACAGCCAGCAGCAGCAGCAGCAGGAGAGGTATGTAATCAGGAGCCCTCCTGCTAAGGGTAGACAGCTGCTCGTTCCACCCCACCCCCCGCCTTAATTGGTTCTCCTCCCTTCCAACGGTGTTGAGGCGGGTGGGAACAGCAGGGGGTGAAGGTGCTGTGTTTAAAGAGGTGGAGTTATGCAGATCTAAAACGCGTGGATTGCAGCAGCAGCAAGCCGAAAAGTGCAGGCATGTAAGGGATCTAGAGGTTGACAACATGTCTTCTTAACGGGAGTCCAGGAGCTCATCTCCACAAATGGACTTTTCAGGATCCTTGGGTGGCTCCGTAGTTTGAAACCAATTCTGGTTATCGCTTCTCGGCCTTTTGGCTAAGATCAAGTGTAGTATCTGTTCTTATCAGTTTAATATCTGATACGTCCCCTATCTGGGGACCATATATTAAATGGATTTTTAGAACAGGGAGATGGAAAAAGAGCTTGCTCTGTCCACTCCACGCATTGACCTGGTATTGCAGTATCTCCAGGACCGGTGCACCCCTTCTTTAATGCAGTTTCTAAAATCAGAAAGAATTGAATTCAATGTTTTTTGTTCATTTTGCTTGTTTGTCGGATTTTGGGATGGACTCTTTGGCTTTGCTTTTCTTCTCCTCATTGGATTTTTCATGTTCAAAGTTGCAGAAGCCAGATTACAAGCTCATTTTGGTTCAACTTCAGCAACTGTGCATTGCATTGCCATGTAATGTGATGCAATGCTATCTTTCTAGCTCTCCCTTTTTACTTCCTTTTGGATAAACAGACATATTAGGCAAGCATTTTGGAGCTTTCACCTAAATAACTACAGGTGGTGAGATAAGCTGCACAATATAATTGACCTTTCAGTATATTGTTGCACACACACCATCTATTTAGCAAATGCCCTTGTTATCAACAGCAGCCTTTTAAACTCACCTGAGCTAACAGGTATGTGCGCTGGTTACTCTGCTGCGCTTAAAATTTCTTTTTTGGTTTGCTACAATGCCTTTTCTGAAACGTTGTCTCCTTCTGCTGGAACACTGACTTCTTTCATTTAATGCCTGCAGACTATAAAAGAGAACCCAACCCAAAAAGTTTGGTTGATTAGTCTGTGGCATTCTGTTAAACTGTTGCTTATGGCGGTCTCTGTGAGCTTCTCAGCGACATTCAGCCAGCCAGGTATCCTGCCTGCAGTAGATGGAATGTGGCAATGGAACGCTGGCTGCGCGTGTCATAATAGGCTCTGAGCCTTTATATACCTGTGCACAGCAGCAGCCACCTTCAGTCTGCTGCTGGACAGCCAGCAGCAGCAGCAGCAGGAGAGGTATGTAATCAGGAGCCCTCCTGCTAAGGGTAGACAGCTGCTCGTTCCACCCCACCCCCCGCCTTAATTGGTTCTCCTCCCTTCCAACGGTGTTGAGGCGGGTGGGAACAGCAGGGGGTGAAGGTGCTGTGTTTAAAGAGGTGGAGTTATGCAGATCTAAAACGCGTGGATTGCAGCAGCAGCAAGCCGAAAAGTGCAGGCATGTAAGGGATCTAGAGGTTGACAACATGTCTTCTTAACGGGAGTCCAGGAGCTCATCTCCACAAATGGACTTTTCAGGATCCTTGGGTGGCTCCGTAGTTTGAAACCAATTCTGGTTATCGCTTCTCGGCCTTTTGGCTAAGATCAAGTGTAGTATCTGTTCTTATCAGTTTAATATCTGATACGTCCCCTATCTGGGGACCATATATTAAATGGAATTTTAGAACAGGGAGATGGAAAAAGAGCTTGCTCTGTCCACTCCACGCATTGACCTGGTATTGCAGTATCTCCAGGACCGGTGCACCCCTTCTTTAATGCAGTTTCTAAAATCAGAAAGAATTGAATTCAATGTTTTTTGTTCATTTTGCTTGTTTGTCGGATTTTGGGATGGACTCTTTGGCTTTGCTTTTCTTCTCCTCATTGGATTTTTCATGTTCAAAGTTGCAGAAGCCAGATTACAAGCTCGTTTTGGTTCAACTTCAGCAACTGTGCATTGCATTGCCATGTAATGTGATGCAATGCTATCTTTCTAGCTCTCCCTTTTTACTTCCTTTTGGATAAACAGACATATTAGGCAAGCATTTTGGAGCTTTCACCTAAATAACTACAGGTGGTGAGATAAGCTGCACAATATAATTGACCTTTCAGTATATTGTTGCACACACACCATCTATTTAGCAAATGCCCTTGTTATCAACAGCAGCCTTTTAAACTCACCTGAGCTAACAGGTATGTGCGCTGGTTACTCTGCTGCGCTTAAAATTTCTTTTTTGGTTTGCTACAATGCCTTTTCTGAAACGTTGTCTCCTTCTGCTGGAACACTGACTTCTTTCATTTAATGCCTGCAGACTATAAAAGAGAACCCAACCCAAAAAGTTTGGTTGATTAGTCTGTGGCATTCTGTTAAACTGTTGCTTATGGCGGTCTCTGTGAGCTTCTCAGCGACATTCAGCCAGCCAGGTATCCTGCCTGCAGTAGATGGAATGTGGCAATGGAACGCTGGCTGCGCGTGTCATAATAGGCTCTGAGCCTTTATATACCTGTGCACAGCAGCAGCCACCTTCAGTCTGCTGCTGGACAGCCAGCAGCAGCAGCAGCAGGAGAGGTATGTAATCAGGAGCCCTCCTGCTAAGGGTAGACAGCTGCTCGTTCCACCCCACCCCCCGCCTTAATTGGTTCTCCTCCCTTCCAACGGTGTTGAGGCGGGTGGGAACAGCAGGGGGTGAAGGTGCTGTGTTTAAAGAGGTGGAGTTATGCAGATCTAAAACGCGTGGATTGCAGCAGCAGCAAGCCGAAAAGTGCAGGCATGTAAGGGATCTAGAGGTTGACAACATGTCTTCTTAACGGGAGTCCAGGAGCTCATCTCCACAAATGGACTTTTCAGGATCCTTGGGTGGCTCCGTAGTTTGAAACCAATTCTGGTTATCGCTTCTCGGCCTTTTGGCTAAGATCAAGTGTAGTATCTGTTCTTATCAGTTTAATATCTGATACGTCCCCTATCTGGGGACCATATATTAAATGGATTTTTAGAACAGGGAGATGGAAAAAGAGCTTGCTCTGTCCACTCCACGCATTGACCTGGTATTGCAGTATCTCCAGGACCGGTGCACCCCTTCTTTAATGCAGTTTCTAAAATCAGAAAGAATTGAATTCAATGTTTTTTGTTCATTTTGCTTGTTTGTCGGATTTTGGGATGGACTCTTTGGCTTTGCTTTTCTTCTCCTCATTGGATTTTTCATGTTCAAAGTTGCAGAAGCCAGATTACAAGCTCATTTTGGTTCAACTTCAGCAACTGTGCATTGCATTGCCATGTAATGTGATGCAATGCTATCTTTCTAGCTCTCCCTTTTTACTTCCTTTTGGATAAACAGACATATTAGGCAAGCATTTTGGAGCTTTCACCTAAATAACTACAGGTGGTGAGATAAGCTGCACAATATAATTGACCTTTCAGTATATTGTTGCACACACACCATCTATTTAGCAAATGCCCTTGTTATCAACAGCAGCCTTTTAAACTCACCTGAGCTAACAGGTATGTGCGCTGGTCACTCTGCTGCGCTTAAAATTTCTTTTTTGGTTTGCTACAATGCCTTTTCTGAAACGTTGTCTCCTTCTGCTGGAACACTGACTTCTTTCATTTAATGCCTGCAGACTATAAAAGAGAACCCAACCCAAAAAGTTTGGTTGATTAGTCTGTGGCATTCTGTTAAACTGTTGCTTATGTCGGTCTCTGTGAGCTTCTCAGCGACATTCAGCCAGCCAGGTATCCTGCCTGCAGTAGATGGAATGTGGCAATGGAACGCTGGCTGCGCGTGTCATAATAGGCTCTGAGCCTTTATATACCTGTGCACAGCAGCAGCCACCTTCAGTCTGCTGCTGGACAGCCAGCAGCAGCAGCAGCAGGAGAGGTATGTAATCAGGAGCCCTCCTGCTAAGGGTAGACAGCTGCTCGTTCCACCCCACCCCCCGCCTTAATTGGTTCTCCTCCCTTCCAACGGTGTTGAGGCGGGTGGGAACAGCAGGGGGTGAAGGTGCTGTGTTTAAAGAGGTGGAGTTATGCAGATCTAAAACGCGTGGATTGCAGCAGCAGCAAGCCGAAAAGTGCAGGCATGTAAGGGATCTAGAGGTTGACAACATGTCTTCTTAACGGGAGTCCAGGAGCTCATCTCCACAAATGGACTTTTCAGGATCCTTGGGTGGCTCCGTAGTTTGAAACCAATTCTGGTTATCGCTTCTCGGCCTTTTGGCTAAGATCAAGTGTAGTATCTGTTCTTATCAGTTTAATATCTGATACGTCCCCTATCTGGGGACCATATATTAAATGGATTTTTAGAACAGGGAGATGGAAAAAGAGCTTGCTCTGTCCACTCCACGCATTGACCTGGTATTGCAGTATCTCCAGGACCGGTGCACCCCTTCTTTAATGCAGTTTCTAAAATCAGAAAGAATTGAATTCAATGTTTTTTGTTCATTTTGCTTGTTTGTCGGATTTTGGGATGGACTCTTTGGCTTTGCTTTGCTTCTCCTCATTGGATTTTTCATGTTCAAAGTTGCAGAAGCCAGATTACAAGCTCATTTTGGTTCAACTTCAGCAACTGTGCATTGCATTGCCATGTAATGTGATGCAATGCTATCTTTCTAGCTCTCCCTTTTTACTTCCTTTTGGATAAACAGACATATTAGGCAAGCATTTTGGAGCTTTCACCTAAATAACTACAGGTGGTGAGATAAGCTGCACAATATAATTGACCTTTCAGTATATTGTTGCACACACACCATCTATTTAGCAAATGCCCTTGTTATCAACAGCAGCCTTTTAAACTCACCTGAGCTAACAGGTATGTGCGCTGGTTACTCTGCTGCGCTTAAAATTTCTTTTTTGGTTTGCTACAATGCCTTTTCTGAAACGTTGTCTCCTTCTGCTGGAACACTGACTTCTTTCATTTAATGCCTGCAGACTATAAAAGAGAACCCAACCCAAAAAGTTTGGTTGATTAGTCTGTGGCATTCTGTTAAACTGTTGCTTATGGCGGTCTCTGTGAGCTTCTCAGCGACATTCAGCCAGCCAGGTATCCTGCCTGCAGTAGATGGAATGTGGCAATGGAACGCTGGCTGCGCATGTCATAATAGGCTCTGAGCCTTTATATACCTGTGCACAGCAGCAGCCACCTTCAGTCTGCTGCTGGACAGCCAGCAGCAGCAGCAGCAGGAGAGGTATGTAATCAGGAGCCCTCCTGCTAAGGGTAGACAGCTGCTCGTTCCACCCCACCCCCCGCCTTAATTGGTTCTCCTCCCTTCCAACGGTGTTGAGGCGGGTGGGAACAGCAGGGGGTGAAGGTGCTGTGTTTAAAGAGGTGGAGTTATGCAGATCTAAAACGCGTGGATTGCAGCAGCAGCAAGCCGAAAAGTGCAGGCATGTAAGGGATCTAGAGGTTGACAACATGTCTTCTTAACGGGAGTCCAGGAGCTCATCTCCACAAATGGACTTTTCAGGATCCTTGGGTGGCTCCGTAGTTTGAAACCAATTCTGGTTATCGCTTCTCGGCCTTTTGGCTAAGATCAAGTGTAGTATCTGTTCTTATCAGTTTAATATCTGATACGTCCCCTATCTGGGGACCATATATTAAATGAATTTTTAGAACAGGGAGATGGAAAAAGAGCTTGCTCTGTCCACTCCACGCATTGACCTGGTATTGCAGTATCTCCAGGACCGGTGCACCCCTTCTTTAATGCAGTTTCTAAAATCAGAAAGAATTGAATTCAATGTTTTTTGTTCATTTTGCTTGTTTGTCGGATTTTGGGATGGACTCTTTGGCTTTGCTTTTCTTCTCCTCATTGGATTTTTCATGTTCAAAGTTGCAGAAGCCAGATTACAAGCTCATTTTGGTTCAACTTCAGCAACTGTGCATTGCATTGCCATGTAATGTGATGCAATGCTATCTTTCTAGCTCTCCCTTTTTACTTCCTTTTGGATAAACAGACATATTAGGCAAGCATTTTGGAGCTTTCACCTAAATAACTACAGGTGGTGAGATAAGCTGCACAATATAATTGACCTTTCAGTATATTGTTGCACACACACCATCTATTTAGCAAATGCCCTTGTTATCAACAGCAGCCTTTTAAACTCACCTGAGCTAACAGGTATGTGCGCTGGTTACTCTGCTGCGCTTAAAATTTCTTTTTTGGTTTGCTACAATGCCTTTTCTGAAACATTGTCTCCTTCTGCTGGAACACTGACTTCTTTCATTTAATGCCTGCAGACTATAAAAGAGAACCCAACCCAAAAAGTTTGGTTGATTAGTCTGTGGCATTCTGTTAAAATGTTGCTTATGGCGGTCTCTGTGAGCTTCTCAGCGACATTCAGCCAGCCAGGTATCCTGCCTGCAGTAGATGGAATGTGGCAATGGAACGCTGGCTGCGCGTGTCATAATAGGCTCTGAGCCTTTATATACCTGTGCACAGCAGCAGCCACCTTCAGTCTGCTGCTGGACAGCCAGCAGCAGCAGCAGCAGGAGAGGTATGTAATCAGGAGCCCTCCTGCTAAGGGTAGACAGCTGCTCGTTCCACCCCACCCCCCGCCTTAATTGGTTCTCCTCCCTTCCAACGGTGTTGAGGCGGGTGGGAACAGCAGGGGGTGAAGGTGCTGTGTTTAAAGAGGTGGAGTTATGCAGATCTAAAACGCGTGGATTGCAGCAGCAGCAAGCCGAAAAGTGCAGGCATGTAAGGGATCTAGAGGTTGACAACATGTCTTCTTAATGGGAGTCCAGGAGCTCATCTCCACAAATGGACTTTTCAGGATCCTTGGGTGGCTCCGTAGTTTGAAACCAATTCTGGTTATCGCTTCTCGGCCTTTTGGCTAAGATCAAGTGTAGTATCTGTTCTTATCAGTTTAATATCTGATACGTCCCCTATCTGGGGACCATATATTAAATGGATTTTTAGAACAGGGAGATGGAAAAAGAGCTTGCTCTGTCCACTCCACGCATTGACCTGGTATTGCAGTATCTCCAGGACCGGTGCACCCCTTCTTTAATGCAGTTTCTAAAATCAGAAAGAATTGAATTCAATGTTTTTTGTTCATTTTGCTTGTTTGTCGGATTTTGGGATGGACTCTTTGGCTTTGCTTTTCTTCTCCTCATTGGATTTTTCATGTTCAAAGTTGCAGAAGCCAGATTACAAGCTCATTTTGGTTCAACTTCAGCAACTGTGCATTGCATTGCCATGTAATGTGATGCAATGCTATCTTTCTAGCTCTCCCTTTTTACTTCCTTTTGGATAAACAGACATATTAGGCAAGCATTTTGGAGCTTTCACCTAAATAACTACAGGTGGTGAGATAAGCTGCACAATATAATTGACCTTTCAGTATATTGTTGCACACACACCATCTATTTAGCAAATGCCCTTGTTATCAACAGCAGCCTTTTAAACTCACCTGAGCTAACAGGTATGTGCGCTGGTTACTCTACTGCGCTTAAAATTTCTTTTTTGGTTTGCTACAATGCCTTTTCTGAAACGTTGTCTCCTTCTGCTGGAACACTGACTTCTTTCATTTAATGCCTGCAGACTATAAAAGAGAACCCAACCCAAAAAGTTTGGTTGATTAGTCTGTGGCATTCTGTTAAACTGTTGCTTATGGCGGTCTCTGTGAGCTTCTCAGCGACATTCAGCCAGCCAGGTATCCTGCCTGCAGTAGATGGAATGTGGCAATGGAACGCTGGCTGCGCGTGTCATAATAGGCTCTGAGCCTTTATATACCTGTGCACAGCAGCAGCCACCTTCAGTCTGCTGCTGGACAGCCAGCAGCAGCAGCAGCAGGAGAGGTATGTAATCAGGAGCCCTCCTGCTAAGGGTAGACAGCTGCTCGTTCCACCCCACCCCCCGCCTTAATTGGTTCTCCTCCCTTCCAACGGTGTTGAGGCGGGTGGGAACAGCAGGGGGTGAAGGTGCTGTGTTTAAAGAGGTGGAGTTATGCAGATCTAAAACGCCTGGATTGCAGCAGCAGCAAGCCGAAAAGTGCAGGCATGTAAGGGATCTAGAGGTTGACAACATGTCTTCTTAACGGGAGTCCAGGAGCTCATCTCCACAAATGGACTTTTCAGGATCCTTGGGTGGCTCCGTAGTTTGAAACCAATTCTGGTTATCGCTTCTCGGCCTTTTGGCTAAGATCAAGTGTAGTATCTGTTCTTATCAGTTTAATATCTGATACGTCCCCTATCTGGGGACCATATATTAAATGGATTTTTAGAACAGGGAGATGGAAAAAGAGCTTGCTCTGTCCACTCCACGCATTGACCTGGTATTGCAGTATCTCCAGGACCGGTGCACCCCTTCTTTAATGCAGTTTCTAAAATCAGAAAGAATTGAATTCAATGTTTTTTGTTCATTTTGCTTGTTTGTCGGATTTTGGGATGGACTCTTTGGCTTTGCTTTTCTTCTCCTCATTGGATTTTTCATGTTCAAAGTTGCAGAAGCCAGATTACAAGCTCATTTTGGTTCAACTTCAGCAACTGTGCATTGCATTGCCATGTAATGTGATGCAATGCTATCTTTCTAGCTCTCCCTTTTTACTTCCTTTTGGATAAACAGACATATTAGGCAAGCATTTTGGAGCTTTCACCTAAATAACTACAGGTGGTGAGATAAGCTGCACAATATAATTGACCTTTCAGTATATTGTTGCACACACACCATCTATTTAGCAAATGCCCTTGTTATCAACAGCAGCCTTTTAAACTCACCTGAGCTAACAGGTATGTGCGCTGGTTACTCTGCTGCGCTTAAAATTTCTTTTTTGGTTTGCTACAATGCCTTTTCTGAAACGTTGTCTCCTTCTGCTGGAACACTGACTTCTTTCATTTAATGCCTGCAGACTATAAAAGAGAACCCAACCCAAAAAGTTTGGTTGATTAGTCTGTGGCATTCTGTTAAACTGTTGCTTATGGCGGTCTCTGTGAGCTTCTCAGCGACATTCAGCCAGCCAGGTATCCTGCCTGCAGTAGATGGAATGTGGCAATGGAACGCTGGCTGCGCGTGTCATAATAGGCTCTGAGCCTTTATATACCTGTGCACAGCAGCAGCCACCTTCAGTCTGCTGCTGGACAGCCAGCAGCAGCAGCAGCAGGAGAGGTATGTAATCAGGAGCCCTCCTGCTAAGGGTAGACAGCTGCTCGTTCCACCCCACCCCCCGCCTTAATTGGTTCTCCTCCCTTCCAACGGTGTTGAGGCGGGTGGGAACAGCAGGGGGTGAAGGTGCTGTGTTTAAAGAGGTGGAGTTATGCAGATCTAAAACGCGTGGATTGCAGCAGCAGCAAGCCGAAAAGTGCAGGCATGTAAGGGATCTAGAGGTTGACAACATGTCTTCTTAACGGGAGTCCAGGAGCTCATCTCCACAAATGGACTTTTCAGGATCCTTGGGTGGCTCCGTAGTTTGAAACCAATTCTGGTTATCGCTTCTCGGCCTTTTGGCTAAGATCAAGTGTAGTATCTGTTCTTATCAGTTTAATATCTGATACGTCCCCTATCTGGGGACCATATATTAAATGGATTTTTAGACCAGGGAGATGGAAAAAGAGCTTGCTCTGTCCACTCCACGCATTGACCTGGTATTGCAGTATCTCCAGGACCGGTGCACCCCTTCTTTAATGCAGTTTCTAAAATCAGAAAGAATTGAATTCAATGTTTTTTGTTCATTTTGCTTGTTTGTCGGATTTTGGGATGGACTCTTTGGCTTTGCTTTTCTTCTCCTCATTGGATTTTTCATGTTCAAAGTTGCAGAAGCCAGATTACAAGCTCATTTTGGTTCAACTTCAGCAACTGTGCATTGCATTGCCATGTAATGTGATGCAATGCTATCTTTCTAGCTCTCCCTTTTTACTTCCTTTTGGATAAACAGACATATTAGGCAAGCATTTTGGAGCTTTCACCTAAATAACTACAGGTGGTGAGATAAGCTGCACAATATAATTGACCTTTCAGTATATTGTTGCACACACACCATCTATTTAGCAAATGCCCTTGTTATCAACAGCAGCCTTTTAAACTCACCTGAGCTAACAGGTATGTGCGCTGGTTACTCTGCTGCGCTTAAAATTTCTTTTTTGGTTTGCTACAATGCCTTTTCTGAAACGTTGTCTCCTTCTGCTGGAACACTGACTTCTTTCATTTAATGCCTGCAGACTATAAAAGAGAACCCAACCCAAAAAGTTTGGTTGATTAGTCTGTGGCATTCTGTTAAACTGTTGCTTATGGCGGTCTCTGTGAGCTTCTCAGCGACATTCAGCCAGCCATGTATCCTGCCTGCAGTAGATGGAATGTGGCAATGGAACGCTGGCTGCGCGTGTCATAATAGGCTCTGAGCCTTTATATACCTGTGCACAGCAGCAGCCACCTTCAGTCTGCTGCTGGACAGCCAGCAGCAGCAGCAGCAGGAGAGGTATGTAATCAGGAGCCCTCCTGCTAAGGGTAGACAGCTGCTCGTTCCACCCCACCCCCCGCCTTAATTGGTTCTCCTCCCTTCCAACGGTGTTGAGGCGGGTGGGAACAGCAGGGGGTGAAGGTGCTGTGTTTAAAGAGGTGGAGTTATGCAGATCTAAAACGCGTGGATTGCAGCAGCAGCAAGCCGAAAAGTGCAGGCATGTAAGGGATCTAGAGGTTGACAACATGTCTTCTTAACGGGAGTCCAGGAGCTCATCTCCACAAATGGACTTTTCAGGATCCTTGGGTGTCTCCGTAGTTTGAAACCAATTCTGGTTATCGCTTCTCGGCCTTTTGGCTAAGATCAAGTGTAGTATCTGTTCTTATCAGTTTAATATCTGATACGTCCCCTATCTGGGGACCATATATTAAATGGATTTTTAGAACAGGGAGATGGAAAAAGAGCTTGCTCTGTCCACTCCACGCATTGACCTGGTATTGCAGTATCTCCAGGACCGGTGCACCCCTTCTTTAATGCAGTTTCTAAAATCAGAAAGAATTGAATTCAATGTTTTTTGTTCATTTTGCTTGTTTGTCGGATTTTGGGATGGACTCTTTGGCTTTGCTTTTCTTCTCCTCATTGGATTTTTCATGTTCAAAGTTGCAGAAGCCAGATTACAAGCTCATTTTGGTTCAACTTCAGCAACTGTGCATTGCATTGCCATGTAATGTGATGCAATGCTATCTTTCTAGCTCTCCCTTTTTACTTCCTTTTGGATAAACAGACATATTAGGAAAGCATTTTGGAGCTTTCACCTAAATAACTACAGGTGGTGAGATAAGCTGCACAATATAATTGACCTTTCAGTATATTGTTGCACACACACCATCTATTTAGCAAATGCCCTTGTTATCAACAGCAGCCTTTTAAACTCACCTGAGCTAACAGGTATGTGCGCTGGTTACTCTGCTGCGCTTAAAATTTCTTTTTTGGTTTGCTGCAATGCCTTTTCTGAAACGTTGTCTCCTTCTGCTGGAACACTGACTTCTTTCATTTAATGCCTGCAGACTATAAAAGAGAACCCAACCCAAAAAGTTTGGTTGATTAGTCTGTGGCATTCTGTTAAACTGTTGCTTATGGCGGTCTCTGTGAGCTTCTCAGCGACATTCAGCCAGCCAGGTATCCTGCCTGCAGTAGATGGAATGTGGCAATGGAACGCTGGCTGCGCGTGTCATAATAGGCTCTGAGCCTTTATATACCTGTGCACAGCAGCAGCCACCTTCAGTCTGCTGCTGGACAGCCAGCAGCAGCAGCAGCAGGAAAGGTATGTAATCAGGAGACCTCCTGCTAAGGGTAGACAGCTGCTCGTTCCACCCCACCCCCCGCCTTAATTGGTTCTCCTCCCTTCCAACGGTGTTGAGGCGGGTGGGAACAGCAGGGGGTGAAGGTGCTGTGTTTAAAGAGGTGGAGTTATGCAGATCTAAAACGCGTGGATTGCAGCAGCAGCAAGCCGAAAAGTGCAGGCATGTAAGGGATCTAGAGGTTGACAACATGTCTTCTTAACGGGAGTCCAGGAGCTCATCTCCACAAATGGACTTTTCAGGATCCTTGGGTGGCTCCGTAGTTTGAAACCAATTCTGGTTATCGCTTCTCGGCCTTTTGGCTAAGATCAAGTGCAGTGATCTAGCGGTTTCTGCCTTGGTCTTGGCTGGGAGGCGCTTGGGGTACCCGGCTCCTTGGCCTGGGGGGATCGCTACACTTATTGGTGGAGCTAAACCCCCCTGCTGCTATTAGGGAGTCGGATTAGTCCCTGGGCAATGAGAGGCGATCACCTTGTCACCACACATAGCTGTGGGGGGCAACTGTCGCCACACATAGCTGTGGTGGCAACATTTGGAGGATTAAAAGGAAAAAACGGAAGGAAAACGGATCGTTGAGATGGAGTTTTGGAAAAAGAAGAGATGCTTACGTTTTTTTGTGAAACGGGAGACGGAAGAAACTTTTTTGGAAGAAAAATGGATTCTGGAAATTTTGAGGAAATATGAAGTTTTGGAGAAGGATATCTACTGTATGCAAGAAATAAAGCAAGGTAAAGTTTGTGATGTGACTCTAGTTTCTGAGGAAAAGTGCATTCATTTTTTCAAAGGCTGGAGTGAAGAGGATTCTGGGAAAATTGGAGTAAGTGCATCATTCATGGGGAAACCGAAGAGTGTGATAATTTACATGGACAATCCGTTTGTGGAAATAGAGGAGATAATGGTTTTTTTGGAATCTAAATGTAAGATGGTAAAGTTTCAGAAATTATACAGGAACAAAGTTGGTATTTGGAACGGAAAGAGACGTTTTTTGGTGTGGACAACAGGAGAAGAAAATTTGCATAATGGGAGGATTATGGTAAACGGGAGTTCTGGGTATTGTTACATGGAAAGCAGCAAAGGAACTTTTGAAAAGAACTTTGGAGGACAAAAGGAAGATATTGGTGATAAAATGAAGAAGGAAGTTGATGCGATAATTATAGAGGAGAATAAGCAGGGAAAAGAAGTTGAAAGTTTAAAGGTGAAATTGAAGAAAAAGGTAACGGTACAGGAAAATTGTGGATCAAGGAAAGTATCTGGTGAAAAGAAAGAAGTAAAAGAGGAAAAGGGTAAAGTGTTGGAGAAGGTGGTGACTTTCAGAGATGATGAGGAAGAGTATGATTGGGAACAGATGCGGTTAGAGCATGAGGAGGAAGAAAAGAAGTTAAGGGGTTTTGTTGGGAGGAAAGTAAAAGAGAAAAAGGGGATATTTAGTTTGGGAAACCGGGTGAAGTAATGTCAGTTGTGATTTGTTTGGAAACTGTTGAAACTGCAAACGAATTGTTATGTTTAACTTTATATATATTAATTCAAATGAAAAAATATAAATATAATATCTAAACACGATGATGGAACTAAAATCTTGAGTTTGGTGATATATGATTTAAGATTATAAAACTTAATTTCTGAGTGTTTGGAAAAAAAAAAAAAAAAAAAAATCTGTTCTTATCAGTTTAATATCTGATACGTCCCCTATCTGGGGACCATATATTAAATGGATTTTTAGAACAGGGAGATGGAAAAAGAGCTTGCTCTGTCCACTCCACGCATTGACCTGGTATTGCAGTATCTCCAGGACCGGTGCACCCCTTCTTTAATGCAGTTTCTAAAATCAGAAAGAATTGAATTCAATGTTTTTTGTTCATTTTGCTTGTTTGTCGGATTTTGGGATGGACTCTTTGGCTTTGCTTTTCTTCTCCTCATTGGATTTTTCATGTTCAAAGTTGCAGAAGCCAGATTACAAGCTCATTTTGGTTCAACTTCAGCAACTGTGCATTGCATTGCCATGTAATGTGATGCAATGCTATCTTTCTAGCTCTCCCTTTTTACTTCCTTTTGGATAAACAGACATATTAGGAAAGCATTTTGGAGCTTTCACCTAAATAACTACAGGTGGTGAGATAAGCTGCACAATATAATTGACCTTTCAGTATATTGTTGCACACACACCATCTATTTAGCAAATGCCCTTGTTATCAACAGCAGCCTTTTAAACTCACCTGAGCTAACAGGTATGTGCGCTGGTTACTCTGCTGCGCTTAAAATTTCTTTTTTGGTTTGCTACAATGCCTTTTCTGAAACGTTGTCTCCTTCTGCTGGAACACTGACTTCTTTCATTTAATGCCTGCAGACTATAAAAGAGAACCCAACCCAAAAAGTTTGGTTGATTAGTCTGTGGCATTCTGTTAAACTGTTGCTTATGGCGGTCTCTGTGAGCTTCTCAGCGACATTCAGCCAGCCAGGTATCCTGCCTGCAGTAGATGGAATGTGGCAATGGAACGCTGGCTGCGCGTGTCATAATAGGCTCTGAGCCTTTATATACCTGTGCACAGCAGCAGCCACCTTCAGTCTGCTGCTGGACAGCCAGCAGCAGCAGCAGCAGGAGAGGTATGTAATCAGGAGCCCTCCTGCTAAGGGTAGACAGCTGCTCGTTCCACCCCACCCCCCGCCTTAATTGGTTCTCCTCCCTTCCAACGGTGTTGAGGCGGGTGGGAACAGCAGGGGGTGAAGGTGCTGTGTTTAAAGAGGTGGAGTTATGCAGATCTAAAACGCGTGGATTGCAGCAGCAGCAAGCCGAAAAGTGCAGGCATGTAAGGGATCTAGAGGTTGACAACATGTCTTCTTAACGGGAGTCCAGGAGCTCATCTCCACAAATGGACTTTTCAGGATCCTTGGGTGGCTCCGTAGTTTGAAACCAATTCTGGTTATCGCTTCTCGGCCTTTTGGCTAAGATCAAGTGTAGTATCTGTTCTTATCAGTTTAATATCTGATACGTCCCCTATCTGGGGACCATATATTAAATGGATTTTTAGAACAGGGAGATGGAAAAAGAGCTTGCTCTGTCCACTCCACGCATTGACCTGGTATTGCAGTATCTCCAGGACCGGTGCACCCCTTCTTTAATGCAGTTTCTAAAATCAGAAAGAATTGAATTCAATGTTTTTTGTTCATTTTGCTTGTTTGTCGGATTTTGGGATGGACTCTTTGGCTTTGCTTTTCTTCTCCTCATTGGATTTTTCATGTTCAAAGTTGCAGAAGCCAGATTACAAGCTCATTTTGGTTCAACTTCAGCAACTGTGCATTGCATTGCCATGTAATGTGATGCAATGCTATCTTTCTAGCTCTCCCTTTTTACTTCCTTTTGGATAAACAGACATATTAGGCAAGCATTTTGGAGCTTTCACCTAAATAACTACAGGTGGTGAGATAAGCTGCACAATATAATTGACCTTTCAGTATATTGTTGCACACACACCATCTATTTAGCAAATGCCCTTGTTATCAACAGCAGCCTTTTAAACTCACCTGAGCTAACAGGTATGTGCGCTGGTTACTCTGCTGCGCTTAAAATTTCTTTTTTGGTTTGCTACAATGCCTTTTCTGAAACGTTGTCTCCTTCTGCTGGAACACTGACTTCTTTCATTTAATGCCTGCAGACTATAAAAGAGAACCCAACCCAAAAAGTTTGGTTGATTAGTCTGTGGCATTCTGTTAAACTGTTGCTTATGGCGGTCTCTGTGAGCTTCTCAGCGACATTCAGCCAGCCAGGTATCCTGTCTGCAGTAGATGGAATGTGGCAATGGAACGCTGGCTGCGCGTGTCATAATAGGCTCTGAGCCTTTATATACCTGTGCACAGCAGCAGCCACCTTCAGTCTGCTGCTGGACAGCCATCAGCAGCAGCAGCAGGAGAGGTATGTAATCAGGAGCCCTCCTGCTAAGGGTAGACAGCTGCTCGTTCCACCCCACCCCCCGCCTTAATTGGTTCTCCTCCCTTTCAACGGTGTTGAGGCGGGTGGGAACAGCAGGGGGTGAAGGTGCTGTGTTTAAAGAGGTGGAGTTATGCAGATCTAAAACGCGTGGATTGCAGCAGCAGCAAGCCGAAAAGTGCAGGCATGTAAGGGATCTAGAGGTTGACAACATGTCTTCTTAACGGGAGTCCAGGAGCTCATCTCCACAAATGGACTTTTCAGGATCCTTGGGTGGCTCCGTAGTTTGAAACCAATTCTGGTTATCGCTTCTCGGCCTTTTGGCTAAGATCAAGTGTAGTATCTGTTCTTATCAGTTTAATATCTGATACGTCCCCTATCTGGGGACCATATATTAAATGGATTTTTAGAACAGGGAGATGGAAAAAGAGCTTGCTCTGTCCACTCCACGCATTGACCTGGTATTGCAGTATCTCCAGGACCGGTGCACCCCTTCTTTAATGCAGTTTCTAAAATCAGAAAGAATTGAATTCAATGTTTTTTGTTCATTTTGCTTGTTTGTCGGATTTTGGGATGGACTCTTTGGCTTTGCTTTTCTTCTCCTCATTGGATTTTTCATGTTCAAAGTTGCAGAAGCCAGATTACAAGCTCATTTTGGTTCAACTTCAGCAACTGTGCATTGCATTGCCATGTAATGTGATGCAATGCTATCTTTCTAGCTCTCCCTTTTTACTTCCTTTTGGATAAACAGACATATTAGGCAAGCATTTTGGAGCTTTCACCTAAATAACTACAGGTGGTGAGATAAGCTGCACAATATAATTGACCTTTCAGTATATTGTTGCACACACACCATCTATTTAGCAAATGCCCTTGTTATCAACAGCAGCCTTTTAAACTCACCTGAGCTAACAGGTATGTGTGCTGGTTACTCTGCTGCGCTTAAAATTTCTTTTTTGGTTTGCTACAATGCCTTTTCTGAAACGTTGTCTCCTTCTGCTGGAACACTGACTTCTTTCATTTAATGCCTGCAGACTATAAAAGAGAACCCAACCCAAAAAGTTTGGTTGATTAGTCTGTGGCATTCTGTTAAACTGTTGCTTATGGCGGTCTCTGTGAGCTTCTCAGCGACATTCAGCCAGCCAGGTATCCTGCCTGCAGTAGATGGAATGTGGCAATGGAACGCTGGCTGCGCGTGTCATAATAGGCTCTGAGCCTTTATATACCTGTGCACAGCAGCAGCCACCTTCAGTCTGCTGCTGGACAGCCAGCAGCAGCAGGAGAGGTATGTAATCAGGAGCCCTCCTGCTAAGGGTAGACAGCTGCTCGTTCCACCCCACCCCCCGCCTTAATTGGTTCTCCTCCCTTCCAACGGTGTTGAGGCGGGTGGGAACAGCAGGGGGTGAAGGTGCTGTGTTTAAAGAGGTGGAGTTATGCAGATCTAAAACGCGTGGATTGCAGCAGCAGCAAGCCGAAAAGTGCAGGCATGTAAGGGATCTAGAGGTTGACAACATGTCTTCTTAACGGGAGTCCAGGAGCTCATCTCCACAAATGGACTTTTCAGGATCCTTGGGTGGCTCCGTAGTTTGAAACCAATTCTGGTTATCGCTTCTCGGCCTTTTGGCTAAGATCAAGTGTAGTATCTGTTCTTATCAGTTTAATATCTGATACGTCCCCTATCTGGGGACCATATATTAAATGGATTTTTAGAACAGGGAGATGGAAAAAGAGCTTGCTCTGTCCACTCCACGCATTGACCTGGTATTGCAGTATCTCCAGGACCGGTGCACCCCTTCTTTAATGCAGTTTCTAAAATCAGAAAGAATTGAATTCAATGTTTTTTGTTCATTTTGCTTGTTTGTCGGATTTTGGGATGGACTCTTTGGCTTTGCTTTTCTTCTCCTCATTGGATTTTTCATGTTCAAAGTTGCAGAAGCCAGATTACAAGCTCATTTTGGTTCAACTTCAGCAACTGTGCATTGCATTGCCATGTAATGTGATGCAATGCTATCTTTCTAGCTCTCCCTTTTTACTTCCTTTTGGATAAACAGACATATTAGGCAAGCATTTTGGAGCTTTCACCTAAATAACTACAGGTGGTGAGATAAGCTGCACAATATAATTGACCTTTCAGTATATTGTTGCACACACACCATCTATTTAGCAAATGCCCTTGTTATCAACAGCAGCCTTTTAAACTCACCTGAGCTAACAGGTATGTGCGCTGGTTACTCTGCTGCGCTTAAAATTTCTTTTTTGGTTTGCTACAATGCCTTTTCTGAAACGTTGTCTCCTTCTGCTGGAACACTGACTTCTTTCATTTAATGCCTGCAGACTATAAAAGAGAACCCAACCCAAAAAGTTTGGTTGATTAGTCTGTGGCATTCTGTTAAACTGTTGCTTATGGCGGTCTCTGTGAGCTTCTCAGCGACATTCAGCCAGCCAGGTATCCTGCCTGCAGTAGATGGAATGTGGCAATGGAACGCTGGCTGCGCGTGTCATAATAGGCTCTGAGCCTTTATATACCTGTGCACAGCAGCAGCCACCTTCAGTCTGCTGCTGGACAGCCAGCAGCAGCAGCAGCAGGAGAGGTATGTAATCAGGAGCCCTCCTGCTAAGGGTAGACAGCTGCTCGTTCCACCCCACCCCCCGCCTTAATTGGTTCTCCTCCCTTCCAACGGTGTTGAGGCGGGTGGGAACAGCAGGGGGTGAAGGTGCTGTGTTTAAAGAGGTGGAGTTATGCAGATCTAAAACGCGTGGATTGCAGCAGCAGCAAGCCGAAAAGTGCAGGCATGTAAGGGATCTAGAGGTTGACAACATGTCTTCTTAACGGGAGTCCAGGAGCTCATCTCCACAAATGGACTTTTCAGGATCCTTGGGTGGCTCCGTAGTTTGAAACCAATTCTGGTTATCGCTTCTCGGCCTTTTGGCTAAGATCAAGTGTAGTATCTGTTCTTATCAGTTTAATATCTGATACGTCCCCTATCTGGGGACCATATATTAAATGGATTTTTAGAACAGGGAGATGGAAAAAGAGCTTGCTCTGTCCACTCCACGCATTGACCTGGTATTGCAGTATCTCCAGGACCGGTGCACCCCTTCTTTAATGCAGTTTCTAAAATCAGAAAGAATTGAATTCAATGTTTTTTGTTCATTTTGCTTGTTTGTCGGATTTTGGGATGGACTCTTTGGCTTTGCTTTTCTTCTCCTCATTGGATTTTTCATGTTCAAAGTTGCAGAAGCCAGATTACAAGCTCATTTTGGTTCAACTTCAGCAACTGTGCATTGCATTGCCATGTAATGTGATGCAATGCTATCTTTCTAGCTCTCCCTTTTTACTTCCTTTTGGATAAACAGACATATTAGGCAAGCATTTTGGAGCTTTCACCTAAATAACTACAAGTGGTGAGATAAGCTGCACAATATAATTGACCTTTCAGTATATTGTTGCACACACACCATCTATTTAGCAAATGCCCTTGTTATCAACAGCAGCCTTTTAAACTCACCTGAGCTAACAGGTATGTGCGCTGGTTACTCTGCTGCGCTTAAAATTTCTTTTTTGGTTTGCTACAATGCCTTTTCTGAAACGTTGTCTCCTTCTGCTGGAACACTGACTTCTTTCATTTAATGCCTGCAGACTATAAAAGAGAACCCAACCCAAAAAGTTTGGTTGATTAGTCTGTGGCATTCTGTTAAACTGTTGCTTATGGCGGTCTCTGTGAGCTTCTCAGCGACATTCAGCCAGCCAGGTATCCTGCCTGCAGTAGATGGAATGTGGCAATGGAACGCTGGCTGCGCGTGTCATAATAGGCTCTGAGCCTTTATATACCTGTGCACAGCAGCAGCCACCTTCAGTCTGCTGCTGGACAGCCAGCAGCAGCAGCAGCAGGAGAGGTATGTAATCAGGAGCCCTCCTGCTAAGGGTAGACAGCTGCTCGTTCCACCCCACCCCCCGCCTTAATTGGTTCTCCTCCCTTCCAACGGTGTTGAGGCGGGTGGGAACAGCAGGGGGTGAAGGTGCTGTGTTTAAAGAGGTGGAGTTATGCAGATCTAAAACGCGTGGATTGCAGCAGCAGCAAGCCGAAAAGTGCAGGCATGTAAGGGATCTAGAGGTTGACAACATGTCTTCTTAACGGGAGTCCAGGAGCTCATCTCCACAAATGGACTTTTCAGGATCCTTGGGTGGCTCCGTAGTTTGAAACCAATTCTGGTTATCGCTTCTCGGCCTTTTGGCTAAGATCAAGTGTAGTATCTGTTCTTATCAGTTTAATATCTGATACGTCCCCTATCTGGGGACCATATATTAAATGGATTTTTAGAACAGGGAGATGGAAAAAGAGCTTGCTCTGTCCACTCCACGCATTGACCTGGTATTGCAGTATCTCCAGGACCGGTGCACCCCTTCTTTAATGCAGTTTCTAAAATCAGAAAGAATTGAATTCAATGTTTTTTGTTCATTTTGCTTGTTTGTCGGATTTTGGGATGGACTCTTTGGCTTTGCTTTTCTTCTCCTCATTGGATTTTTCATGTTCAAAGTTGCAGAAGCCAGATTACAAGCTCATTTTGGTTCAACTTCAGCAACTGTGCATTGCATTGCCATGTAATGTGATGCAATGCTATCTTTCTAGCTCTCCCTTTTTACTTCCTTTTGGATAAACAGACATATTAGGCAAGCATTTTGGAGCTTTCACCTAAATAACTACAGGTGGTGAGATAAGCTGCACAATATAATTGACCTTTCAGTATATTGTTGCACACACACCATCTATTTAGCAAATGCCCTTGTTATCAACAGCAGCCTTTTAAACTCACCTGAGCTAACAGGTATGTGCGCTGGTTACTCTGCTGCGCTTAAAATTTCTTTTTTGGTTTGCTACAATGCCTTTTCTGAAACGTTGTCTCCTTCTGCTGGAACACTGACTTCTTTCATTTAATGCCTGCAGACTATAAAAGAGAACCCAACCCAAAAAGTTTGGTTGATTAGTCTGTGGCATTCTGTTAAACTGTTGCTTATGGCGGTCTCTGTGAGCTTCTCAGCGACATTCAGCCAGCCAGGTATCCTGCCTGCAGTAGATGGAATGTGGCAATGGAACGCTGGCTGCGCGTGTCATAATAGGCTCTGAGCCTTTATATACCTGTGCACAGCAGCAGCCACCTTCAGTCTGCTGCTGGACAGCCAGCAGCAGCAGGAGAGGTATGTAATCAGGAGCCCTCCTGCTAAGGGTAGACAGCTGCTCGTTCCACCCCACCCCCCGCCTTAATTGGTTCTCCTCCCTTCCAACGGTGTTGAGGCGGGTGGGAACAGCAGGGGGTGAAGGTGCTGTGTTTAAAGAGGTGGAGTTATGCAGATCTAAAACGCGTGGATTGCAGCAGCAGCAAGCCGAAAAGTGCAGGCATGTAAGGGATCTAGAGGTTGACAACATGTCTTCTTAACGGGAGTCCAGGAGCTCATCTCCACAAATGGACTTTTCAGGATCCTTGGGTGGCTCCGTAGTTTGAAACCAATTCTGGTTATCGCTTCTCGGCCTTTTGGCTAAGATCAAGTGTAGTATCTGTTCTTATCAGTTTAATATCTGATACGTCCCCTATCTGGGGACCATATATTAAATGGATTTTTAGAACAGGGAGATGGAAAAAGAGCTTGCTCTGTCCACTCCACGCATTGACCTGGTATTGCAGTATCTCCAGGACCGGTGCACCCCTTCTTTAATGCAGTTTCTAAAATCAGAAAGAATTGAATTCAATGTTTTTTGTTCATTTTGCTTGTTTGTCGGATTTTGGGATGGACTCTTTGGCTTTGCTTTTCTTCTCCTCATTGGATTTTTCATGTTCAAAGTTGCAGAAGCCAGATTACAAGCTCATTTTGGTTCAACTTCAGCAACTGTGCATTGCATTGCCATGTAATGTGATGCAATGCTATCTTTCTAGCTCTCCCTTTTTACTTCCTTTTGGATAAACAGACATATTAGGCAAGCATTTTGGAGCTTTCACCTAAATAACTACAGGTGGTGAGATAAGCTGCACAATATAATTGACCTTTCAGTATATTGTTGCACACACACCATCTATTTAGCAAATGCCCTTGTTATCAACAGCAGCCTTTTAAACTCACCTGAGCTAACAGGTATGTGCGCTGGTTACTCTGCTGCGCTTAAAATTTCTTTTTTGGTTTGCTACAATGCCTTTTCTGAAACGTTGTCTCCTTCTGCTGGAACACTGACTTCTTTCATTTAATGCCTGCAGACTATAAAAGAGAACACAACCCAAAAAGTTTGGTTGATTAGTCTGTGGCATTCTGTTAAACTGTTGCTTATGGCGGTCTCTGTGAGCTTCTCAGCGACATTCAGCCAGCCAGGTATCCTGCCTGCAGTAGATGGAATGTGGCAATGGAACGCTGGCTGCGCGTGTCATAATAGGCTCTGAGCCTTTATATACCTGTGCACAGCAGCAGCCACCTTCAGTCTGCTGCTGGACAGCCAGCAGCAGCAGCAGCAGGAGAGGTATGTAATCAGGAGCCCTCCTGCTAAGGGTAGACAGCTGCTCGTTCCACCCCACCCCCCGCCTTAATTGGTTCTCCTCCCTTCCAACGGTGTTGAGGCGGGTGGGAACAGCAGGGGGTGAAGGTGCTGTGTTTAAAGAGGTGGAGTTATGCAGATCTAAAACGCGTGGATTGCAGCAGCAGCAAGCCGAAAAGTGCAGGCATGTAAGGGATCTAGAGGTTGACAACATGTCTTCTTAACGGGAGTCCAGGAGCTCATCTCCACAAATGGACTTTTCAGGATCCTTGGGTGGCTCCGTAGTTTGAAACCAATTCTGGTTATCGCTTCTCGGCCTTTTGGCTAAGATCAAGTGTAGTATCTGTTCTTATCAGTTTAATATCTGATACGTCCCCTATCTGGGGACCATATATTAAATGGATTTTTAGAACAGGGAGATGGAAAAAGAGCTTGCTCTGTCCACTCCACGCATTGACCTGGTATTGCAGTATCTCCAGGACCGGTGCACCCCTTCTTTAATGCAGTTTCTAAAATCAGAAAGAATTGAATTCAATGTTTTTTGTTCATTTTGCTTGTTTGTCGGATTTTGGGATGGACTCTTTGGCTTTGCTTTTCTTCTCCTCATTGGATTTTTCATGTTCAAAGTTGCAGAAGCCAGATTACAAGCTCATTTTGGTTCAACTTCAGCAACTGTGCATTGCATTGCCATGTAATGTGATGCAATGCTATCTTTCTAGCTCTCCCTTTTTACTTCCTTTTGGATAAACAGACATATTAGGCAAGCATTTTGGAGCTTTCACCTAAATAACTACAGGTGGTGAGATAAGCTGCACAATATAATTGACCTTTCAGTATATTGTTGCACACACACCATCTATTTAGCAAATGCCCTTGTTATCAACAGCAGCCTTTTAAACTCACCTGAGCTAACAGGTATGTGCGCTGGTTACTCTGCTGCGCTTAAAATTTCTTTTTTGGTTTGCTACAATGCCTTTTCTGAAACGTTGTCTCCTTCTGCTGGAACACTGACTTCTTTCATTTAATGCCTGCAGACTATAAAAGAGAACCCAACCCAAAAAGTTTGGTTGATTAGTCTGTGGCATTCTGTTAAACTGTTGCTTATGGCGGTCTCTGTGAGCTTCTCAGCGACATTCAGCCAGCCAGGTATCCTGCCTGCAGTAGATGGAATGTGGCAATGGAACGCTGGCTGCGCGTGTCATAATAGGCTCTGAGCCTTTATATACCTGTGCACAGCAGCAGCCACCTTCAGTCTGCTGCTGGACAGCCAGCAGCAGCAGCAGCAGGAGAGGTATGTAATCAGGAGCCCTCCTGCTAAGGGTAGACAGCTGCTCGTTCCACCCCACCCCCCGCCTTAATTGGTTCTCCTCCCTTCCAACGGTGTTGAGGCGGGTGGGAACAGCAGGGGGTGAAGGTGCTGTGTTTAAAGAGGTGGAGTTATGCAGATCTAAAACGCGTGGATTGCAGCAGCAGCAAGCCGAAAAGTGCAGGCATGTAAGGGATCTAGAGGTTGACAACATGTCTTCTTAACGGGAGTCCAGGAGCTCATCTCCACAAATGGACTTTTCAGGATCCTTGGGTGGCTCCGTAGTTTGAAACCAATTCTGGTTATCGCTTCTCGGCCTTTTGGCTAAGATCAAGTGTAGTATCTGTTCTTATCAGTTTAATATCTGATACGTCCCCTATCTGGGGACCATATATTAAATGGATTTTTAGAACAGGGAGATGGAAAAAGAGCTTGCTCTGTCCACTCCACGCATTGACCTGGTATTGCAGTATCTCCAGGACCGGTGCACCCCTTCTTTAATGCAGTTTCTAAAATCAGAAAGAATTGAATTCAATGTTTTTTGTTCATTTTGCTTGTTTGTCGGATTTTGGGATGGACTCTTTGGCTTTGCTTTTCTTCTCCTCATTGGATTTTTCATGT
Organism: Phyllobates terribilis; assembly: GCF_046119375.1. Classification (NCBI taxonomy): domain Eukaryota; kingdom Metazoa; phylum Chordata; class Amphibia; order Anura; family Dendrobatidae; genus Phyllobates; species Phyllobates terribilis. Next base: position 654,446,379 of record NW_027362765.1, read on the forward strand.
TCAAAGTTGCAGAAGCCAGATTACAAGCTCATTTTGGTTCAACTTCAGCAACTGTGCATTGCATTGCCATGTAATGTGATGCAATGCTATCTTTCTAGCTCTCCCTTTTTACTTCCTTTTGGATAAACAGACATATTAGGCAAGCATTTTGGAGCTTTCACCTAAATAACTACAGGTGGTGAGATAAGCTGCACAATATAATTGACCTTTCAGTATATTGTTGCACACACACCATCTATTTAGCAAATGCCCTTGTTATCAACAGCAGCCTTTTAAACTCACCTGAGCTAACAGGTATGTGCGCTGGTTACTCTGCTGCGCTTAAAATTTCTTTTTTGGTTTGCTACAATGCCTTTTCTGAAACGTTGTCTCCTTCTGCTGGAACACTGACTTCTTTCATTTAATGCCTGCAGACTATAAAAGAGAACACAACCCAAAAAGTTTGGTTGATTAGTCTGTGGCATTCTGTTAAACTGTTGCTTATGGCGGTCTCTGTGAGCTTCTCAGCGACATTCAGCCAGCCAGGTATCCTGCCTGCAGTAGATGGAATGTGGCAATGGAACGCTGGCTGCGCGTGTCATAATAGGCTCTGAGCCTTTATATACCTGTGCACAGCAGCAGCCACCTTCAGTCTGCTGCTGGACAGCCAGCAGCAGCAGCAGCAGGAGAGGTATGTAATCAGGAGCCCTCCTGCTAAGGGTAGACAGCTGCTCGTTCCACCCCACCCCCCGCCTTAATTGGTTCTCCTCCCTTCCAACGGTGTTGAGGCGGGTGGGAACAGCAGGGGGTGAAGGTGCTGTGTTTAAAGAGGTGGAGTTATGCAGATCTAAAACGCGTGGATTGCAGCAGCAGCAAGCCGAAAAGTGCAGGCATGTAAGGGATCTAGAGGTTGACAACATGTCTTCTTAACGGGAGTCCAGGAGCTCATCTCCACAAATGGACTTTTCAGGATCCTTGGGTGGCTCCGTAGTTTGAAACCAATTCTGGTTATCGCTTCTCGGCCTTTTGGCTAAGATCAAGTGTAGTATCTGTTCTTATCAGTTTAATATCTGATACGTCCCCTATCTGGGGACCATATATTAAATGGATTTTTAGAACAGGGAGATGGAAAAAGAGCTTGCTCTGTCCACTCCACGCATTGACCTGGTATTGCAGTATCTCCAGGACCGGTGCACCCCTTCTTTAATGCAGTTTCTAAAATCAGAAAGAATTGAATTCAATGTTTTTTGTTCATTTTGCTTGTTTGTCGGATTTTGGGATGGACTCTTTGGCTTTGCTTTTCTTCTCCTCATTGGATTTTTCATGTTCAAAGTTGCAGAAGCCAGATTACAAGCTCATTTTGGTTCAACTTCAGCAACTGTGCATTGCATTGCCATGTAATGTGATGCAATGCTATCTTTCTAGCTCTCCCTTTTTACTTCCTTTTGGATAAACAGACATATTAGGCAAGCATTTTGGAGCTTTCACCTAAATAACTACAGGTGGTGAGATAAGCTGCACAATATAATTGACCTTTCAGTATATTGTTGCACACACACCATCTATTTAGCAAATGCCCTTGTTATCAACAGCAGCCTTTTAAACTCACCTGAGCTAACAGGTATGTGCGCTGGTTACTCTGCTGCGCTTAAAATTTCTTTTTTGGTTTGCTACAATGCCTTTTCTGAAACGTTGTCTCCTTCTGCTGGAACACTGACTTCTTTCATTTAATGCCTGCAGACTATAAAAGAGAACCCAACCCAAAAAGTTTGGTTGATTAGTCTGTGGCATTCTGTTAAACTGTTGCTTATGGCGGTCTCTGTGAGCTTCTCAGCGACATTCAGCCAGCCAGGTATCCTGCCTGCAGTAGATGGAATGTGGCAATGGAACGCTGGCTGCGCGTGTCATAATAGGCTCTGAGCCTTTATATACCTGTGCACAGCAGCAGCCACCTTCAGTCTGCTGCTGGACAGCCAGCAGCAGCAGCAGCAGGAGAGGTATGTAATCAGGAGCCCTCCTGCTAAGGGTAGACAGCTGCTCGTTCCACCCCACCCCCCGCCTTAATTGGTTCTCCTCCCTTCCAACGGTGTTGAGGCGGGTGGGAACAGCAGGGGGTGAAGGTGCTGTGTTTAAAGAGGTGGAGTTATGCAGATCTAAAACGCGTGGATTGCAGCAGCAGCAAGCCGAAAAGTGCAGGCATGTAAGGGATCTAGAGGTTGACAACATGTCTTCTTAACGGGAGTCCAGGAGCTCATCTCCACAAATGGACTTTTCAGGATCCTTGGGTGGCTCCGTAGTTTGAAACCAATTCTGGTTATCGCTTCTCGGCCTTTTGGCTAAGATCAAGTGTAGTATCTGTTCTTATCAGTTTAATATCTGATACGTCCCCTATCTGGGGACCATATATTAAATGGATTTTTAGAACAGGGAGATGGAAAAAGAGCTTGCTCTGTCCACTCCACGCATTGACCTGGTATTGCAGTATCTCCAGGACCGGTGCACCCCTTCTTTAATGCAGTTTCTAAAATCAGAAAGAATTGAATTCAATGTTTTTTGTTCATTTTGCTTGTTTGTCGGATTTTGGGATGGACTCTTTGGCTTTGCTTTTCTTCTCCTCATTGGATTTTTCATGTTCAAAGTTGCAGAAGCCAGATTACAAGCTCATTTTGGTTCAACTTCAGCAACTGTGCATTGCATTGCCATGTAATGTGATGCAATGCTATCTTTCTAGCTCTCCCTTTTTACTTCCTTTTGGATAAACAGACATATTAGGCAAGCATTTATGAGCTTTCACCTAAATAACTACAGGTGGTGAGATAAGCTGCACAATATAATTGACCTTTCAGTATATTGTTGCACACACACCATCTATTTAGCAAATGCCCTTGTTATCAACAGCAGCCTTTTAAACTCACCTGAGCTAACAGGTATGTGCGCTGGTTACTCTGCTGCGCTTAAAATTTCTTTTTTGGTTTGCTACAATGCCTTTTCTGAAACGTTGTCTCCTTCTGCTGGAACACTGACTTCTTTCATTTAATGCCTGCAGACTATAAAAGAGAACCCAACAAAAAAAGTTTGGTTGATTAGTCTGTGGCATTCTGTTAAACTGTTGCTTATGGCGGTCTCTGTGAGCTTCTCAGCGACATTCAGCCAGCCAGGTATCCTGCCTGCAGTAGATGGAATGTGGCAATGGAACGCTGGCTGCGCGTGTCATAATAGGCTCTGAGCCTTTATATACCTGTGCACAGCAGCAGCCACCTTCAGTCTGCTGCTGGACAGCCAGCAGCAGCAGCAGCAGGAGAGGTATGTAATCAGGAGCCCTCCTGCTAAGGGTAGACAGCTGCTCGTTCCACCCCACCCCCCGCCTTAATTGGTTCTCCTCCCTTCCAACGGTGTTGAGGCGGGTGGGAACAGCAGGGGGTGAAGGTGCTGTGTTTAAAGAGGTGGAGTTATGCAGATCTAAAACGCGTGGATTGCAGCAGCAGCAAGCCGAAAAGTGCAGGCATGTAAGGGATCTAGAGGTTGACAACATGTCTTCTTAACGGGAGTCCAGGAGCTCATCTCCACAAATGGACTTTTCAGGATCCTTGGGTGGCTCCGTAGTTTGAAACCAATTCTGGTTATCGCTTCTCGGCCTTTTGGCTGCGATCTGTAGTGGGTTGCGTCATTTGGCCAAGGTGATCTAGGTGGATCTTTGCACTCGGCCTTCTGGATCTTGGTCCAGCTGCTGCTATTGGGTGTGGAGCAAAGTCTAGATTTGCCTTTTCTTCCTGGAGGACGGTTCTTTTTCGTGGTGTGGAGGTCGGTAGGACGAAGAGGATTGAAATCCGGGTGGAGCTGCGATCTGCTGTGTCGTTTTTTTTCCTGATCATCTGTGGAAAAAGAAGGAGGAAAAGAATATGGAATCGAAGAGGCCATTTGGAGGTAGGAGGGAAAATCGGGAGAACAATTCCAATGACTATTTTTCAGAGGATTATCCTTTGAAGGATACACTCCGTTTGTTGGTGGCTCCTGGTTATCGGCAGGAAAAGGATTCCGAGTTTATCTTCAGAGAGATTTGTAAATTTCTGAAGATTGAAAAGGAGGAACTTTTTTGTTTTCAATCCTTTTTTTCGAGAGGGATATATGATTTAACTTTAATGGGGAACTCTCAGTGTGAAAGAGCCTATACTCTCTATGAAGTTAATAGGGAGAACGAGCTTTTTGTTGGAGTGAGAGTGATTCCCTCCTTTCAGTTCTCCATGAAACTGCTAACAATACATTTGTTCAGTCCATTTGTTACTGATAGTGAAGTAATAAACTATCTAAGTGCATATTGTGAGAAAGTTATCCCAAGAAAACGTGGGGAAACTAGGTTCGGAGTGTGGAACGGAAAAAGGGTTTTTCTGGTAGCCTTCAAGAAGGACCCAGAAGAAGAAGGTGGGGTACTTAGACCACCACCAAATGTCTATGTTAATCGTAGCCGTGGATATCTGTTTTTTTCGGGTATGCCTAATTACTGTTATGGGTGCCGTAAATATGGACATTTGGATATTGTGTGCAAAAAGTGTTGTAGGTGTCCCGGTTCAGCTCATCAGGAGGATGCATGTCCAAATAAGAAGAAAGGAGGCGAGGAGGAGATGGATACTTCATCAGAACATCGGCAGAATGAAGCCGAGGATGGTGAGGAAGCAAGTGAAAAGAGAACTGATGAGCAGGAAATGGAGGAGGTGAGAAAAGTAAAGAAGAAGAAAACACCGGAAGAAGAGAAGAGAAAGAAAGAAGAGAGAGGGAGGAGGTCGGAGGAGGATGAGAAAAGAAAGATGGAAGAAAGGAAGAAGGAGAAGGAGTTAGAAGAAGATAAGAACAGAGAAGAGCAGAAGAAAGAAGGTCGGGAGAAGGAAGAGCAGAAGAAAGAAGAAAAGAAGAAAGAAGAAAAGAAGAATGAAGAACAGAGGATTGAAGAATTGAAGTCTGTGCTGGTGGGTGTGGGACAATTAATGCAGAAAGTCCCTCCACCAAGCAAAGAGAGTAATATAAAAGAACAAGGGGGTGAAGTAAAAAAGGGAGGCGCAGGGGGAAAGGTGGTGGTAGTGAAAAGTCAAAGCCTGCCTGTAATAGGGCCTTCCCCTAGGGAGTTTTTATCTCAGAGTATACCCTGTGGTCAGGAAAGGATGGATTCATCAAAAATTTTGAAAAGAAGTGTAGATGATAAAGAGCGTGGTGTAGGGCCATGTGTAGTAAAAGTATTTGCTTGTGAAAAGGATTTTGACATTTCCAGTACATCAGAGTCGGAAGGGCTGAGTATCGATGAAAGTGCTTTGCAATCCGATGAGGGCGGGGGAGATAGCCCGGTGCCAGTCACTAAAAGATGATCAGGGCGGCTTCCCTGAATGTTCAGGGTTTCAATGACTTATATAAAAGAACTGTGATTTATGACTATTTTAATAATGAAAATTTTGATTTTGTATTTCTTCAAGAATGTAATTTGTCAAAGAAGTTAAATTATGATTTTTTACGGGGTATATGGAAGGGTAATTTATGTTTTTCAGGCGGGAATGAATTCAGAAGTGATGGGGTTGGTTTTATATGTTCCAGGGAATGGGAGATTACCAACTACGAAGAAATATACCCTGGTAGGATTCTAAGAGTGGATGTAGAAAGGAATGGGAAGAAATATAGATGTTTTAATATTTATGCCAATACAGAAAAAGTTTTAAGGTTACATTTGTTTGAAATTTTGCAGCTTTTTATCCCAGGTGTAGTTCCAGTAATTTTAGGGGGAGATTTTAATTGTCAACTAAATAATGTAAAAGATGGTTCGGTTTCTTGTCTCAAGGGTATTTTATCTTCTTTTAACCTAAAAGATGCTTGGTGGTTGGACGGGCAGAAGAAGGAGTATGAAATTACTTGGGAAGGAAGAGGTTGTTCCTCGAGAATAGATTATTTGTTTATATCCAAGGATTTTACTTGTTCTAATTTTAAAACGCATAAAGCACCTTTTTCTGATCATAGAATAATTGAATGTACACTGATGGTAGAGGCGGATGAGGGAAAAAGGCCATCTCATTGGAAACTGAATGTATCATTGTTACAGCATAAGGAGGTAAGGGAGGATTTTAAATTTTTCTTTGAGAAACTGAAATTAGAAAAGAAATGTTTTGACTCTACTTTTAAATGGTGGGACTACATGAAAAAGGAAGTTAAATTATTCTTTATGGAAGTAGGCAAGAGGAAAGCTGCGGATAAGCGACAGTCATACAATAACCTTAATGCAAATCTACAGTGTCTGTATCAGTTTAGGAATAATGGAGTTAATGTGGAGGAGGAAATTATGGTGACGAAGGAAAAAATTCAAAAATGTCTGAGAGAAAAAGGAAAAGAAATTATCTTTAATTCTCGTGTGAAGGTGTTGGAGGAAGACGAGAAATGTACTAAATTCTTTTTTAAAAAAATCTGTGAGAAAAAGGCCTTTATGGGGGTTTTAGAGGGGGAAAGGAGTTTGGAGGGGAAAAAGATGAAAGTGAAAGAATTTTATGATAACCTGTTTTCAGCAAAAAATACAGATAGGTCTTTGAAGGAGCATTTTTTAGGAGGGTTGGATAAGTGTTTTACTAAGGAAAATAAATTATTATTATCAGAGGGTATTTCAAAAGAAGAAGTTTTTAATACAGTTAATACATTGCAAAACGGTAAGACACCAGGGTCGGATGGGTTACCCATTGAGTTTTATAAAATATTATGGGATATTGTGGGGAATGAATTTTATGAAATGTTTTTAAAAGTTGAGTCTTTATGTCGTGTCCCGGAGTCATGGTTGGAGGGGGTAATTGTTTTATTATACAAAAGAGGTGATAGAGAATTGCTAAAAAACTGGAGACCGATTACTCTTTTAAATACAGATTATAAAGTTTATGCGAAGCTGTTGGCAAATAGATTAAAGAAAGTGGTGAGTTCGGTGATAGATATAGACCAAACGTGTGCAGTTCCAACGCGGAAGATCAGTGACTCGTTGATTTTAATTAGAGACATAATATGGGATGTTTCCGATAGAAGACAGAAGATGGCGTTAATTACTCTGGATTTTGAAAAGGCTTATGATAGAGTCGCCCATGATTTTTTATTCGATGTTTTAAGGAGAATGGGTTGCCCGGATGATTTTAGTAAACGTATTAAATCCTTGTATCAAGCATGTTTTAGTAAAGTATCTGTAAATGGGTTTTTATCTGGAAGTGTAAAGATTAATTGTGGGGTGAAACAGGGATGCCCCTTATCCCCTATTCTTTTTATCTGTGCGATTGAGCCTCTTTTAACTGCTTTTAGGAAAGACAAAGTGATTAATGGTTTTTTTATTCCTGGGAGTTGGGGAGAGCAGGTTAAAGTGGTGGCTTTTATGGATGATGTGACTGTTTTTGTAAAAGATTTAAGAAGTATGAATAGGGTTTTAAGAACGGTTGAATGGTTTGGGGCGGCATCAGGTTTTAAGATCAATTTGGAGAAATCTGGTGTTTTAACGATGGGCGGTTTTATCTTAGAATCCGATTGTAAATTATTGAGAGTCTTTGAAGCAAAGATTTTAGGCATCTATTTTTCGGAAGAGTGTGGAAATGTAAAAAATTGGGAATCACTGTTGGAGAGGGTTAGGAAAAAGGTGTCTTTTTGGAATCTGAGAGAGCTAACGTTGGAAGGGAAGATTTTAATTATCAAGCAGGTTTTACTCCCAATGATTTTATATGTTGCAACCATTTTTATTCCACCTGTCAATGCGATGAAAAAAATTATTAAAGTATGTTTTAATTTTTTATGGAGATCAAAAATGGAAAGGGTTAAGCGCGAAGAATTGTATAAGCCAAAAAAGAAAGGCGGTAAAGGTTATCCTGATATCAAAGCCTTTTTATATGCAAAGTATATGGCAAACTGCATAAATATTTTATTAGGGTCAGAATCGAAGCTTAAAGCCTTTTCTATTTATAATTTGGGTTTCTATATAAGAAAATATAAGTGGGTGGACATGAGATTGAATAGACCTTATAGATTTTTACCCCCAAGTAACTATGTTGTGCTGGAAAAGATTTTGAGAGATTATGATCTAAAAGGTTTTGATCTTAAGGTACTGAGGTGTCATAAAAAGATATTACAAGTCTTGGAAGGAAGGTTAAACACTAGTCCAGTGGAGCACTTTATGCCAAAGATAGTGGACAGGATTTGGCTGAATGTAAACTATGTGTTCTTATCAAATGAACATAAAGATTTGTTATGGTGTATAATAAAGGATTGCTTACCGACACGAGAATTTCAGCATAGACGTGGTCTTGTTCGTTTTGAAAAATGTCCAAGACAGAGATGTGGAGGTAGTGAGACTCCTATGCACGTATTCTGGAATTGCGAGTTTGCACAAAAAGTCTGGAGGAAAATGTGCAATCTGATTAAAGCTGTGAGTAATGTTAATTTTTTAGATTTTAACAGGGTGTTCTATGGGATGGGTGTAAAGGAAGAAGATTTTAAGGTGGTGTGGGTGATAATAACATGTGTAAAGATGGCAATTTGGAAGGTGAGAAACATTTTGATTTTTAAACATAATGAAGTGTCTGTTGAACAGTGTATTAAGTTGTGTCTAAGTTATTTATTTATGTATTTTTGGAAGGACAAAATGGTTTTGGGCATAAGAAAAGCAGATGTATTGTGGAAGCAAAATGAATGGAATATACTTACTGTGTAGCCTTTGTTGTCATTGAAAATCTTTTTCTGGAAAAATACAAATATTAATTACAGGAAAAAAAAAAAAGTTAAAAAGAAAGTTAAGAAAAAGGAAAGAAGGAAATATATATGT